>NC_082595.1:86072263-87350596 GCF_030936135.1 Gavia stellata | reverse complement strand
CCATGATGTACTGTCTCTGGCTGAGATGGAGTTAACTTTCCTCATAGTACCCCATACAGTGCTGCACTTTGCATTTGTGGCTAAAACAGTGTTGATAACACACCAGTGTTTTGGCTTCTGCTGAGCAGTGCTTGCACAGCATCGGGGCTTTCTCTCCAAATCCCCCTCCCATCCAAAGGCCAGTAGGTTGGGAGTGTGCAAGAGGTTGAGAGGTGACACATCCAGGACAGCTGACCCAATCTAACCAAAGGGATATTCCATACCATATGACATTATGCTCAGCAATAGAAGCTGAGGGCAAGGAGGCGGATGTGGGTACATTCATGATTATGGTGTTTGTCTTTCCAATCAACTGCTACATGTACTGAGGCCCTGCTTCCCAGGGAACGGCTAGACATCTGCCTGCCAATGGGAAGTAGTGAATATTAAACTGCCTTTATCTCAGTCCACAAGCTTTTCTGTCTTATTTTCTGCCCCTTTCTTGTTGAGGAGGGGGAGAAAGAGAGCAACAGGCTGGGGGTCTGACAGCCAGCCAAGGTAAACCCACCACACAGGATTGACCCTGTTTTTATAGTAACCCACAGGTTACAATCACAGAATTATGTAGTTTGGAAGGACCTTCAGCTAGTCCAACCCCGCTGCTCAAAGCAGGTTCCCTTATAGCATGGACTACAGCTCATGGACTTTCCCATTTGAGTTTTGAGTATCTTGAAGGACAGAGATCCCTCAACCTCTCTGGAAACTGGTTCCAGTGTTTGACCACACTCATAGTAAAATTTTTTTCCCTAATACTAAGTCAGAATTTCCCATCTTCCAGCTCATGTCCATTACCTCTCATTCTTCCTCTAAGAGTCTGGCTCCTTTTTCTCTGTTTCCTTCCATTACATAGTTGAGGACAGCATTAAGATCCCCTGCGAGCCATCTCTCTCCAGGCTGAACAAGCCCAGCTCCCTCAGCCTCTCCTCACAGGGCAAGTGTTCCGGCCCCTGAACAAACTTGCTCCAGTCAAACTTGCTCCAGTTTATTGATGTTCTTCTTATACTCGACTAAGACCTGGGTTACAATACTTCAAGAGAGACTGCACTGTCTCAGTAAGTCTGACTATGTTCAGATACCTGCAGTTTTTCTTTTTATGATTCAGATACAAATCACACATAGATACATAACAGTCTTCTTAAAATGGAAGTATTAAGCTATTGTAACATAGGGACAGCATTTCCTGAAAGAGCAGCTGGTATGCTCATCTATCTTAAAACCTTTTGATCTCCTGATGATAATGAAGCTAGTTGTAACTTCTTCTGGTCCCACAAGGTCCTGTGTCTCAGCTGGTTGTTCCAAGATAATTACTCTCCACGGAGCAAGTGTTCATTTTTACACCTGCAGAAGAGTTCTTTTGATCTTCTCTATGCCAGGAACTTTTCCTGTCCTGCTTCAGAGCAGTTTTTCAGCTCAGCATTTTCACAAGCAACGGTACCCAAGTCTTTCTTGTTTCCTGTGCTCTGACTTAACTTGAACCGTTATTTTTGTGTCTTTAAAAAAGAATCTCCTCATCTACTAAACAAATACAATCATTGAGAAAATGTATCAATAATAAGTTCAATATACAGACTGAATCAATTATTAGAGTAGCATTTTAAATACATCACTTGAGTCTTCCAAGCACAAGAATGGAACAAATGCTTTAAGGAATTTCTCAGATCTCCCTCTGGGTTATAAACTGGGATGAAATATTAGTATTTTCTTTGATGTGAATTCCCACAATATCAGGCTCCTGGAGCAGAAGACAGCAAGTTAGCAGTTTGCTATTAGGTCTTTCACACATAGGAAATGTTTCCTAAGCAACTGAGCACAGATGTAAAGGTCCTCTCTCTGGGCCAGGCTGCCATCTCCCTGCCCAGTCCAAGGACACTGGAAGGTAGCTGGGAGTCCTCTTGAGGCCAGAAGGTAAAGAAAGCTAATCACAAAACCTCTCAGCTCTGTCTTTTAATGTGAAGGCTCAGAACCTTCCAATAACCTGACCTGAACACTCAGAAATTATTATGGAACAGCTCCAAACATGTTATATCAGCAATCAAAATGATTTAAGAAAAAAACACCCAAATAATGAAACAAATCAAAAACTTGAGCAAACATGAGGTTTCTTCTGATGTTGCTTGAAAGGTAGAAATAACTGCTTCTTTTATTTAAAAGCTAGTGTTTTTTCTGAAGTTTTATACTGTGCTGACCGATCTCTGCAACACTAAAGATACCAATAACTAAATACTAAATACTAAATATTAAATACTAAATAGCAAATAACAAATAATTAATATATTTTAAAAAAAAATTTGTTGAGAGGTATTTAAAGAAAAAGCATCATTCACAGAGTGTAAGTATTTAAAGGTTTTGGTAGTGATGGGACTGTGTTCAGCAATAACAGACCTCACAGACAGGTTTGGAGCTTCCAGGCCTCACATAAAATAAACACTATCCTATCCAAAAAGAGGTGTTAAATGTACGAAAATGGTCCTCTGAATTGAATGCAAGTTATCGCACTTATCAGGTCAATGAAAAGGATTAATTTATCAAGCCAAAGGCACAAGACATTGTGACAGAGTGTTCTGAGCACCAGCAATGCTCCTCCTTGCTGAGGTAAAATGACTATCACACAGAAATATTTTGAGCTGAATACAAAAATTCAGAAATTAGGTCTTTTTAATTCAGGGAGGCAACACAGTGCAGGCACTGTGGTCTGACCAGCAATGGCTGTGTATTCAGACAGATCTGGGTGATACCTTTGATAAGTTAAATACGCTCAATTTGTCTCTGAAGAGATGAGATTCAAACAGTCTGAAATGACAGCCAGGTTATCTGCATTTCAGGAAGCTTAGCCTGTGGGAGGACAGGAAAGAATAGAAACAATGACATAACCTTACTTGATCTTTTTGTGAACTTCTATACAAATGAAAATGTATGTGGAAACCATGAAAACACATGCAACTGAACTCTGCAGACTTAAAAAACAAGCTCATGAAATATTCTGAGATGACAATTGACTGCAGAGCTGAGTAAGAAGTCTCTTCAATGAAGCAGCTTTTAATTGTGTTTCTCTGCTCACTAAAGATGCTGATTAAGTTTTCTATTGACTGTGCAATGAAGATAAAATCAGAGGCGCTGTATTAGCTGTAATACTAAAAGAATATTCTGGCTGATATACTTTTGCTTCCATTTGGATCTACTGTAAACTATAGCTTTCTATAAGTCTGTAATATTAAGCAAATTTCAGAGGAGATTGCATTTTGTAAATTATTTAATATATGATATTTGAATACTTATCTAAGGACAGGTTGCTTGCAAAATCACATGGAATAATAGAGATATTACATCATGAAGTTTAGACTTTTATAATAATTAGATTAGCTGGCTTTGTTTGCCAAAGCAGCCACCAGTGAGAACAATGTCAATGTTAAATAACTACATGTAGAATAACACTAACACTAATTCCTCATCTAAATTGTGCATTCATCCACTGGAAATAAGTGAGGAGTAAATAGATCTGAGCATGCTGTTAAGTCAGGATGATTATGTGTGACCAACGTGACATGGCTGTTAAAAAGTAAATGTATAAACGTAGTCTTAGGATGCATTAGGTATTCATATACAAAGTACAAGTAAAACCTCATCTGCATGATTATGTGACATTCTTTTCACTCACATTCAAGAAAAAAGAATCCATATGGAAACAAGCATGGATAAGAGTCTTCAGTGGAGGATAAAATCTTAAAACAATATGCTTTGCATAAGGAAGGAGACGTAATATGATTGATTGTGATTAACAGAGAAGGAACAGTGCTATTAAAGACCAAAGTTAATGTAAGACCAATAGGACATATGTATGTCTGCATGACTGCCATCCAAGCACACCCTTCCCATCCTGTTTTCCTCCAAAAGATGCAATTCTCTGACTGTGGTCCTAAACATTTAAACAATGTTTATTGAGTACTTAAACAAACATGTTCATTAACTTAAGTATGCTTATATTTTTGAGGTTAATTTCAGAGTCATGAATAATACTAACTTTGTTGACTTATCTGGAGGACAAGCGGTTTGGAACAGAATGGGACATTCTGGAGAAATATTTAAGAGAAAAAAAAAGATCAAGTAATGGGTTACTGATTTAAAATAAAAATTGCAAATACCAAGGTTGTGGAAGTGGATCCTTTTATGTATTTTGTTATTCTTCAGTCTCTGATACAGAATATCTTCATTTACTATCTCATTTACAAATGATGTGAAAATAATATAATTCTTCATACCTACTTTTAGTTGCCATTTTTTGAATTGAGCAATATATCAAGCTTTTATGTGGAAATAATCTAATTCAAAGAAAGTTGATTCTCACTGCAATTGCTATTCTGGTACTTCTTGAAGATAAATTCTTATTCTCCTATTGGAAAAGTTTTGTAGTTTTGAAATTCCATAGATTTTGGTATTTTTGTTCCTGGCTCACACATGCTGAAGTGAGAGGGAAAGTGAATCCTTCAAGCCCTAAGAATGCATGGGTATATATATACCATAAGCATGATAATGAGTTATTGTCCCTCAGCAATCTTCTCTTCATCAGATATCAATTACGAAATTGCATAGTAAATAACAATACGTTTACTTTTTCAAAGTATTGTTTATTCCAGATTAAAAAAATATATGTATAATATATAAAAGGTATACTATACAATACATCCACTCATTTGAAAAAAAGACAGAATCATAGAATTACAGAATCACAAAATGCTTGAGGTTGGAAGAGATGTCTTGAGGTCACCTGGTCCAACTCTCCTGCTCAAGCAGGGTCATGTAAACTCACTACTACATCTACACTCATTATTTAAATAGAGAATAAACTGTTTTAAACCCATTATCCTTTCTGTAAGTCCAGGAACAATTTGCATTTCTAATCACATAGATAGTCACAATTAAGATGACTGATAGTCAATGGTGACCATTCTGTCAGCTCCAAGTGGCCACTCAATTTACAATGGGAGAGTCACAGACTCTTTCAGGCTGGAAGGGTCTCTACCCCAACCTCAAACCAGGGTCAGCTATGGGGTCAGACCAGATTCCTCAGGGCTTTACCCAGTCAGGCATTTAAAACCCCCAAGGATGGAAACTGAATGACGTCTCTGACCAACCCGCTCCAGTGCTGGGCTGTTCTCATGGGGAAAAGGTTTCTCTTTATATACAGTGTGAACCTTTCTTGTTTCAACTTATGACATTGTCTCTCATCTTCCCACCATGCACAACTGTTATGAGCCTGGCTCTGTCTCCTTAATAGCCTCCCCATAGGCACTAGGACTGCTGTTAGATCCCCCCAAAGCCATCTCTTCTCCAAGCTAAATAAGCCCAGTTCCCTCAGCCTCTCCTCACAGGGCAATTGATCTAGGTCTGACCATCTTGGCAGCCTCCACTGAACTTGTTCCAGTTCATCAACAGTTGTGTTGCGTGGGGGAAGTTAAGGAGGGGAGGAAACCTAGACACTGTATTCTAGATGAGGTCCAATGAGTGCTAAGTAAAGGGGTGTAAACATACCCTCAACCTACAGGGTTGAAAGCTGTGCTAAAGTTGAGGCAATTGACATCCACCGCTCTTTCCCTACCCTTACATCCAGTCATTTTATTACAGACAGCAATCACACTGTTCAGGCATAATTTATCCTTGGGAAATCCATACTGACTGTTCCCATCACTTTATTCTCCTTCAGGTGCTGAGACGTGTCTCCCAAAATGACTTGCTCCATGATTTTCCCAGGGACTGAAGTGAGACTGATCACTTAGCAGTAGTTCCACAGATCATCCTTTTGACATTTTTTGAACTTGGGGTATGAGACAATTGCCATGTGTCAATGTTTCTTAGACTTCTGCATTTGGAAAATAAGCTTATTATTTGGAGATGTGCAACAATCATATTTCGAATCTTTGTCCATCAGATCTTAAATGTGTCTATATCTTGAGTCACTATTTCATTCTGCTTTTTGTTACATGGTTCCTTATTTTGATATGAGTCCATAAGGTGGAAAAAGATACAACTGGAACAGGCTGCCCAGGGAGGTGGTGGAGTCACCATCACTGCAGGTGTTCAAGGAACGTGTGAATGTGGCATTGTGGGGCATGGTTTAATGGGCATGGTGGTGTTGGTTGATGGTCGGACTTGATGATCTTATAGGTCTTTTCTAATCATAGTGATTCTGTGATTCTGTGAAATGAAACTTTCTAAAATAGTATTATAGCTTACATAGGATAGAGCAATTTAAATCTTTTGAGTCACTTTTTTAAAAAAACAGATTTATGTAATTTCTTCTCCTTCCATGTTCCAGACAGATATTTCTAGTTCCCTAGAACTGGACCCAGAGACCCTTTAAAGTCAAAATTGAAGTCAACAGTTGTTTTTCTAATGTTTTTGATTGATTTTGAGTTAAGTGTCAAATCAGATATGAATTTCTTTGAAAAAAAGTACACAGTTTGACCTAAGAAATAAATGGCAGAGCGGTTGTTAATGGTGAGAAATGTGTTCAAGAGTTGTGTTCTCTTATCTCTCTCTTCCTATCCATGTTTATGTCTAAGAAATGATGGTGTGCACAAGCTGTTAAAGAAATAGGAAGGCCAGCAACTTGTGTTAAAATGATGTTGCACTCTTCTCTAGTGCATTCAAGTTTTCTCAGTAAGAAAATATTATTCTGATTGGACATTGCCACTGTTCTCAGTTGTAATGTCAATTACCTCATCTGGATTGCATTCATGAGCCTATTTTGTTTTCAACAACTATCTTCTGTCTACTTACTCACTAAGTAAAAACAAACCCAAAAAAACTAATGTATCATCTCAAACAAAATCACATTTCAAGAGCATTACATTGCAGGTTCTCTTCAAAGGAGCAGCTATGAGAGGCAGTGATTTTTGATAGGTGAGCATTTGATCAACTGTCAGAAAAAGAAATCACATCATTACCAACCTGTCTTAATAGTCTGACATGCACTGACATTTTTCACAGAACTCCAGTGAGGGATGCTGCTTTTTTCCTGGATTTGCCCCATTCAGGCTGGCAATAATGAATCAAGTAAGCTGTGTGGACAAATCTCTGCTGATCAGGTGAGCGAGCAACATGGATGAGGAAAGCATTAGTGACGGAAAACCCTACAGTGCAGACCAGGCTGTGTTTTCCTGTCTGACTTCGGATACAGATGGAGAACCATTTTGACAGGGTTGCTCAGTTTACAGGGCTGTACAAAAAAAGCTTGCTCCTATGAGTGGTGGCTCAGTAACAGCCCAGTGCTTTCTCTGGCAGCAGTGCATGACATAGTGGGGTTTGTGCTGTGGGACTCTCTCAGAATCTTATTTTCCTGTGTCCCTTCTTACCTCTCTTCTAAATGTCCTGTGTCCTAACAGCAACTGTTGAACAGAATAATCTCAGAACAGCCATGAGAAGTGGCTTTTTCATTAAAACAACTGCAATTCCCTGCTATTTGTATAAGTTTGTTATTCCACTATTGATGTTGGCCAAGATCCAGGCCCATTGTACCATTTTACTAAATGTGCTACAAAGTGGTTTTGCTGATACAGTAAAGTGCATGTCACCCCAATTATGCAAAGCAAGTGGTTGACTACAAAACTACATCAAAAACTGAATTAAGATTTTTCATCCATTTATACAAGAAATGCCAACACGAAATATACGTTTATTTTGTAGTAGAGGTACTATATTACCACTAACACAGGAAATTAGACCCTTGTGTCTGTATCAGAATGCAATTACCATAATATAAAAACCATTTTTATTATTTTGGCCAATACCTCAGTTGCCATTATCAATGTCATGGAGAATGAGATATGGTTTATTCAAAGCCATATTCAAGCCATTTAGATATGGTTTATTGAAAGCCATATCTAAACATAAGTCCAAAAGAATCTTCTTGCCCTATTAATTTTATCAAAGGGACAGATTCTGGTCCCCTTTTTCATATTGGGTAGCAATATGTTCCATGGATACCCTCACTGATATCAATAGAATCCTTAGGGTTTAAAGAGCTATTGATTGTGATGGGATTCAAAACTCTCTTTCCATAAACCCTTCAGTCAAGCTCTTGTCTGCACCACAGACACCTACACTTTGATGAGGATCCAGTGAAGTCAGCTGGTAAATTGAAGTTTGAGTTCATTCTCAGTGCAACAAGCAATACAGAGAAAATTTCAGAATTCTTTGGTACTTGTTGGATTTCAGAGGTTGTGGAATCTCCACCACCAAAGATCTTTAAGAATAGATTAAACAAATCTTTTTGGAAAGAGGGAAGATATTTTATCTGGTCTTGGGACAGAGTGATGGACAACATAAGCTCTTGAGGTCACTTCTAGCCCCAGTGTTTATGATTCCATGATGAGTGATAGAGGGCCACAGCTCTATGTCATTCGCATCACTAAAATCTGAATCAAAACCTCAGGTTTCATCCTGAATGACTAGCCTGAAGAGAAACGTGACGTTTTGTTCTACAATTGCAGGACTGGTTTTGCTGTATACTTTCTGAAGAGGAAGAATATTTTCTCATCTTCACTGGAGTATAATTTATAAAACTCAGTATTTTTTTAGACATTTTAGACATATTTTCAGAAGCTTCTAAAACAGAACTTCAATAATCTTCCTTTCACAAACTCAGATTATGATAGTTTTCTCT
Organism: Gavia stellata; assembly: GCF_030936135.1. Taxonomy (NCBI): domain Eukaryota; kingdom Metazoa; phylum Chordata; class Aves; order Gaviiformes; family Gaviidae; genus Gavia; species Gavia stellata. Next base: position 87,341,898 of record NC_082595.1, on the reverse strand, counting down.
TTCAATATCTGTATCAGCTGGAGTCATACCAATAAAAATGCCATTTAAATATCTTTTCCCTAGGCAATAGGAAATACAGCAAAAAAAAGAGATTGAAATAGTTAGCAACATTCAGAACCTCTGAGAGTCTTAAACACAGCAAGAGCCACTTCAAAACAGCACTAATTTTTGTCATTACCTCTAGATGTATATTTCATAAATCTGAATTAAACACCTAAAATCTCCATAAAGTAGATAAGGTGGTACAGGCATGTTTTCACAGCATCTACATACTGAGTGGAAAAGCTTCAGGTTCTGGAATGGGTGCATCTGAAATGCTGCCTAGCAGAGCTACTTCCAGCTCTGGGATTCTCTGACCAGAAACACGTCTTGGATTTAAGACTGTACACTGTCAGCTGGATGTTTCATACCTTTGTAAATCATGATTTGCCCATCTATACAGAATGTACCTAACAATACTTGAATAGTGCTAGCTTATTTGCCAGGAACTGAGGCACGTAGTATGTAATTACATTGTATGTAAGTCCTCCTACATCTGAAACCATTCCAAACCACATCTTTTTCTCCCTGCCTGTGTTATTGCCCTAAATATGAGTCTAGCAGTAAATCCACATGTTTATGCTCCACTTCTCATGAGGGAATGCACAGCCAAGATTATAATTTCATGAGGGTGAGAAAGAACAGTCCTGGGTTCTGGTTTTCACTTCTAAAGCTGTTTATTCATTTGGCTTTGAAAGATTCTTTGACACTATCTTTCAGCAGTGCTGAAACACAGCCCCAGGATTTCCCCCTTGCAGTAAATGTACAGATTTTAAGTAAGCATTGGTTTGGAAATAACTTCCTACTCATTTGCTGCCTTTCAGTACCTATGAACCTTGCAGTCTTTGCTGTGCTGTGTTACAGCTACAACAGGAAGGCTGGAGAAAATGTCATTCTCAGCATAGTCTTTAACTTGGCAGAAAAAGATGTTTTTAAGGGGTAGAAAGCACATTTTGAATTCCCTAATGCGCAAGAGGTCAGTGAATGCACCTCTTTAATTTCTTGCACAAATATAAAATAAACAGCAAAAGATTGGCCTTCTCCACCCTCACTCACAGTTCTCCTTCCTATCAGTGGGCAGCACTACCTTCCCTAACTGTGCTTTTAAATGAATACAGCCACATTGCACGTTTACTGCTGAATTCAATATGGTGAGTGTTTGTAAGGTTTCTTCTGAGCATTCTTAGTCCCCAGGCACTGAAATTCCTACTTTTGTGAACTTTTTGCTGAACAAGCCTGAATGTTAAATAGAAGGCAGGACACTGGTCAGCCAAGGTGGCTTTGTCACTGCAGAACTTGAAGCCCTGGGGTGCTTCACCATCTAATCTTTAACTCTTACATGCTCAGGCACTTATCTGGGTAGACATAGGTGGTTTTGTGGATATAAGTTTTGGACTCACATTCCTAAATTCCATCAAAGTTGCACTCTAGTTGCCCAAGTACTTTTTTCAGATCTGGCCATTTGCCAAGTAAATATGAAATATGAAATACAAATTAAAGACACAAATGCTGGGAATGGGAAACCCACACTAAAAATAGAATAAGACTCTTAAAATGCATCATAAATGTCACTTGCTGTATTTTAGAATTGAATTTCGACATGACAGTTGTCAAGCCACAGATTCTGCCAGTCACACATGTCCACTAGTATTACAGGCTCACCTATATCCCTGAGTATTTCTGGCTTCCTGGGTTTCTGGCACACAAAGTATTAAAACAGAAATGTTCAAAAAGTGGGGCATTTTATTAAAATTATTTACAAATACTAAACTTTGATTTCTTGCTTTTTTTGGTTGTCCACAACCCAAATAACAAGATGTAATAAGGCTGATCTTGCATCTTGAGGAAAAATAGTGCATACTTCAGAATGTATTACTTTACGAATCGTCTCTTGGAAGATGTTTTCTCTGGATAAAAAAGAAAATAACTTTAGCCACAGTGAAACAGGCATCCAGGCTTATTTTACTAGGCATCATGCTTTTTTGGAAAAAAACAAAGTTGCACCTAATAACAAGCATTTCTCTGCTTTGTGGTTTCTAAATATTTACAGTAGAACATAGTGCCTTCTCTAAATTAACTTTGCTACAAGGAAGGGAGAAAACTGGAGAACAAGACATCTCGCAAGCAAACCTCCAAATGGCCTCTTAGCATGAGTAAAGTATGAGACATGATTGAGCAACGGCAAAGGTCATAGACCTTTAAGATATTTTATTTATCACTAAATCTGGCCACTGACATAACAAATGAACTGGCCATATAAACCTATCAGTCATTAATGTAAAACTCCTACTACGTGCCTCAATACTGGTTCCAGCCCCGCAATGTCTGTTTGCAACACTTGGGTTTAACAGCACTAATAGCTGTAGTCATCTGATCTGATAGTCAATATTAAACACAGACATCCTTTTCATCTGGGATTAAATATGTGGAGGAAATACATTGTGATACAAACCAAAGACCATTAAATCTGATGTATGCACTTGTTGAAAAAATGCTTTGTTTTATACACAGCTATGGAAACATGGTATTACCAAGAAAGACTGCTGAGTGAGAAGACAGGCACTAGTTTTCCTAGTGTTTTGCAGAAAACTAACGCTCTCTTATGCGGAAGTCCCTGGACTACCTCATCCCTCCATCATCGTGAAGTCTTTTGGGCTGAAGGATAAGGAGATCTATGAGTTTAGCTTGCCTCACCTCAAAAAAACCCTGGCCAAAGTCCTGCAGCTTAGACACTTAAACCAGAAAAGGTTAAAGCCTTACAGGTTCAAATATCTTTAATTGCTTCACTTTTTTGAGTGAAGAGAAAATTGAATGTAAAGTAAAGTACAGCTAATAAATCTGGCTTATAACTTCATTGTTTCCTTAGCCAGGAAGCAATTTTAAATGAAAAAGAAGATGGAAAAAAGAAAATGGGTTTTAAATGTCCTTATATTCCTTTGAGCTATAACTCCCTGCTCCTAAATATATTTCTACCCTACTATCTTCCCGCATATTGGATAAAAGCAGATTATTTTAAAAAACAAGCAAAGAATATTTCTGCATTTTTCAGAACTCAATTAAGGGATAAAAGGATACCGTATAATTTATCTGGCTATGCAAAGGCCAGTCAAATAGGGAATTCCAAATATTCACGCCAACGACGGAATATACAGCTCTTAGATAGCCCAAAATTGTTCATGTCAAAGCTTTCCATACAAAATTTTGTCCCAACAATGTGACTAACAAAACAAAAAAATCATAGTCCAGCAATTTGTGAACAGGACTAGACCAGTTTTGACAAATACATTATTCATAGCAAACTGTTAACTGAAGTACCACATTAGCAGTCAGTCAGTCCTGCAACCGTATTTGATGTCACAGCAAGACTTCTGTGTTTAATTTGCTGTATAACTTCTTATTTCTTTTGACTGTTTTAATACCAAGTACAGAAAATGGCATTACCTGGTAACGCAATCAAATATTCACAAATAATTTCAAATACAGAAAAAAAATCTTCCTTTTTCATCAGCAATTTCATATTGGGTTTACAGGACAGACTCTTCTCTCATTTATTGCATTGCAGATTCATGATTCTCCTTTCCTAGATTGAAACATTGAAGAAAACATAAGCTCACATTATAATCTAAGTAGGGTCAGAACTCCCTTTTATTGAAACAGTCTTTCTGAAACACTTGATTGTAGTGTGATACTTATCAGACTATAATTATCAACAGGGAAGAACATCCTACATAGCACTTTCTAAATTCAGTTTGCTTAGGTAGGAACATTAATGACAGCATCAGCAGCAAAAGCTCCTGCAACTGTGCTTGGTTGGGTACACGCACAGAAGGAGTCATGTGGCTGGTCAAAAAGGATTTATGCATATCTTTAGAGTAACTTGCGTATTACTAGTGGGATGTTTATCACAGCTTGAGAACTCTGGCCCAGACCCATCTTTATGTTTGGATGACACTGGTGTAAGAGTCACCTTAGTCATGTCGTAAGACAGAGACAAAGACTGTGTCTCTGATGCCTGGTGCGTGAGAGAGTATGAAGTCCTCACCCATTGCAAGTGCAAAGCAAAGTGTGCTTGCTTAAAACATCTCTGCTGAGCTGAGTAACTGAATCATTCTGGACCAGGTGTGCACCCCCATGGTTATGGATGGGGCAAAGGGGAGGCTTGTATTAGTCAGTGAAATATTTGTGGCATAAATATGCAAATCTATCCTACTATGGGGAAAAATTAATAGAGGTGATAATGATCATCATCTTAGTTGTTCATATTGCTTAAAAAAAATTGAGTGGGATTGTTATTGCATTTTAATTGCTGTTTACGACTTTTATTGATTTTATGCTGACAAACATAGAAGCCAAAGTTGATATACTCTAACTGCTAACATTTAAAACAGAAAATAATGGTTGTTAGCTGCAAACTAGGGTATATTACAGCATATCAGGAGGTTTCTTTGTTAATTATTTTTTGACTTAGCCATGCTCAGAGGTCATTCATTGCATTCTAAATTTGCAAGCTTATTGCAGACCAGTCCCAGGTTATATAACTCTCCAAACATAATTGTTCTGTGTACAATATTAGCTAACAAGTAATTATAACTACTAGTTGTTCCCAGCTGGTAATATGCTCAGGAAATTTATACATTTGGACTTGTCAGTTTAGGTTAAATTATTTGAGAAAATGCCTCATTTAAGGAGTGCCAAAAGAGAGTGATTCAGATACAAATAATAGTGTAGGATGCGCTGCTCTTAAAAAGGAATAATTGAAATTGTATATATTTTTAAATTCACAGTTCCTATGTTAATTTGTCTCAGAATATGGGTTGGAGAAAACATTATATTGATAACATTTTGATAAAGTACTGAAAGCTCAACTCTGGGAGCACATGCCAAGTGGCAGAGAAGTTACGTGGTTTGTATCTATTCTTAACTAAATCACTACTTTGAAGTTAATAATTGTATAGCCATCTTGGATACCAAAGGAAGCCTTTTCTAGCATCTAATCATGCTTAATATCCACTTACTTTCAAAACAATGGAAGTCTTTTCATTTAAGCAGTTCTGACTTCAAAGAAGACTTTCTTCAGTACATTGGATAATATTGTTTGGGTTTTTTTCCCTTGACTTTTAAAAATGTTAGGACACTCTTTCTCTAACTAACTCCTGCATTACAAAGAAAAACTAATCAACAACCAGCTAGGAAATAAGAAACTAAGTACCAAATAAAGAAGGATCTTCAAGATGCAAAAAAGAGTAGGGGTTTGGTAACTCGAATACCTGATATTCTGTAGACACTAAAAAATGACTAGAGCAGGAACTTGAGGACTGAGTTGTTAAAATTATAAAGGTGACATTTTAGCGAAAGATCCAGTACTGATTTTAGCCCAGAACACATAGCTAAGAAGAAGTGGAAGTTGTCGTGACTCTAAGTGATTTCAGAGGCCTTTCTGCTTTGGGATGTTTAATGGGATCAACCATCAGTACAGCAGAACAAGTAGTGCCAGAAAATAATCCCCATTACTGCTCAGAGGCCAACAGGCACCAGATCTCCCCAGGAGCTCCACAGCTACCTACAAGTACCTGTATGTTGCTCAGTGCCTTTACACTTCAAAGCCAGGGCTTGTATGGGCCCTTTGTCATTCTTCCACTAGCTAATTTCACCAGGATTTTAAAGCATGTTATATTCATTTGGATTTTGTACCAAGGTAAAGGGGACTGGACCAATAGGCTAAGAAGTAACTTTAACATTTTTGCCACAAAATATGTAAACATATGACAGCATTATATCATGAGGTGTCATTTCTCCAGAAGGCAAACTGAGAAAGGTGGACAGCCAATGAGAACATTAAATTTAAAGATGTGTACTCAAAATTTTTTTCATTCTTCTAGTACATGCAGAGTTGCATAGTGTTTTTTGAAATTACATAAATTAATTTTAGGAAGTACGTTTTCTGCACCAGAAAATCTCTCCTTGCTAGTGTTGTTTATTGTCCCAAAACACCTTCTTTGCTTTATCGGTTCTTCCCCTGTGAGGTCAGAAATATTACTTTTTGTACTATAACTCCATGTTTTTTCCAGCCCTACCCACAAAGAGTTTTGGGGTTTTGTGTCACATAATTCTCCTTCATATTACATTTTAGAAGAATGAAAAATCTCCTCTGCCATTTAGGGCAGTATCTTGAATAACTTCATCCCAACAAAACCCGTCATATTAGAATAGACATAATTACAGTATCAAAGTATTTTTCCTGCTGAATTTGCTTTCTCAGTTTTCAGAGACTTCACCTTTACTCAGAAAAAGAATGGAGTCAGCTGAACTGTAAAAACTGCTCAACTTTCATGGGCAGGTTGATGCAAACCTGGTGGGCAGCCTTTACCTAAGATGTTCTGGTTGTTACAAAAAAAAAAAAAAGAAAAGCCTTTTTGTTGAAGAGATTTCCTTTTATTTGTTTGTTTGTTTGTTTGTTTGTTTTTCTTGGTGAAAATAACAAAATATGCATTTACCTCACACTGTGCATACTTCTCTGTAGAAGTATATATGCCCCGTATGCCTCATTTGGCATAGCATTGTAGCAGTTCTATACCCATTCTTTAAGTGCTTCGTAGTTCCACTGGGTTGAGCTTTCAAGTCTTTTTTCTTTGACGCACTTTCTAGTTCCTGATTCTTTTTAAAAGCAACCTAAGATGACTGTGTTAGAGCCATCGTACCACAGAAAGGGTCTAATATACCAGAGGATACGTGCTCACACACTATGGGAGTTACTGATCCATGCCATTTCCTAGCTACCCTCAAACTAATTGCGTCCTTTGCTTTACTTCCTCGTTTAAAACATGACCAATGACAATGTCACAGCCATCTGGCTAAAATTTTAAGCCCTTTTCTAAGGATGGTCATGACTTAATTCTTGTAGTAGTCACCAAACCGTTGTCTTAGTGCCTTAGCTATAACTGAACCATGCTGTCACCTACTCCTCTCCCTTTCAGAAATGATCCCCAAAGGAATATGTGTAAAGGAGAATCACATCACGGCACTTTTACCTGGTTCTGATCCTGAAAAGAGACCTCTATTTTTCCTGCATCTTCTTGGTCCTTGAATTCAGCTGGTTGAGCTATGTACAGTTTATAAATTATTGTACATCTTACTGTATGAAAGTAACACCATTATCAGCAGATAAGTAGACCCAGCTACTTGGAGCCACATAAAATGTTTAAGTTCCTTATTTACGGCAGAAAATTATTTGTAGTGAAATCAATAGAAGGAGAGTTTGTAATGGGATCTTTGTCCACTTTTAAATTCACTGCTATCCATAGAGTTTGCTGGAGTCAGTCTCTGACAAGGCTATCCCATAAATAGCTGACAGGCACGAGGAAATTTCTATCAATACAAAATTTGTAAAGGGCAGCCAGAGAGTCATTGAAGCCAGGAACAGAAGAAGATTTGAAGCTTTTAGCTGCCTGAAAAATGTTATATTCTTGGTGAGACTGGTGAATCTAACATTGGTTAACTAATAAAGTGGAAGGTGATACCAAAATGCAGTATCACCGCACAAAATAATACGTCTTCACTCCAAATGTGTTCTGGATATCAGAAATCTAAGAAGTGTAAGATGGCAATCTACATGGCAAAGCATGGAGCACATTTTGCTGAGGAAACTTGCAAGTCCTGGTGGTGCGGTGTGTACACCCACATTCACACTGATAAACTCTTACTGATGTAACTAATCATACTTATCCCATCAACTTTACTATCAAGCTGGCCTTGAGTTTAGAGCTAATAGAAAAGTTTTTCTGGGATGATTATAACTTCTAAAGAAACAGCTTGTTTTCACCAGACAGAAGAATCTGTAAATGAGTACAGGACTCTATTTTGGTAATATGCAGTTTTCCTGAACAAGCATATTTTCACTTGGGCTTGGTTTCACATACTATGTTTTCAGCCAAGTTTATAACCTAATTGTGTGAGAGGAGCACAGTTAGGTATTTCACTTTAAAGGGGCAGCTGTTAGTTCATTACACGGCTCCCCCAACAAGTGTTAATGTTACCAAGGACAGATTTCCTTTAAAAGTTAAGAGTAAGGAAGACACATAACAGAAAGGGAGTCACTTCAATGCTTTGAATAATTTATTCAAGGTTTATCCATACCACTGTATCTGGTTCACTCATTTCAGATAACAAAGCACATCCCCTGTCCAGGGCTTGCAGGTGCCATTCAGATATTTATTGCAGTATACTATGAATATTTTCTCAAGTCAATGAAGCATTCTTCTCCTTCCACAGCAGAAAACTATTCTGGTACTAAAAAAAGGGAGATGCATTCAGTCAAATATTTAGAGCTTGCAGCTGAATCAATTGTTAAACAAGCATAATCTGTAGTTTCCACTCTCTGCTGGTTATTCTAGCTTAAAAAACAACCAACCCATTATAGTGTTTGGAGAAAATACACAGTAGAAAGCCCAGAGGCGGTGCCAGGAGCTGCTTTTGGTTCTGAAGGAGATTCAGAAGCTGCCTTCTGGATTTTCAATACATGTGACAAAAGAGACAGTTGGAGACTACAGCAGGCGGGATTCCTTTACCTACAACTAAAAAGGGATGTGAGTCACTTTGTACCATTTTGACTTCATGAAACCTGTAGCATGGTGTCAGCCTACACAGAAGTCCAGCCTTTCATCTAAGTAAATCTAGCTGCAGAAAATGAGCCAACTCAAGGTCACGAAAAAAAATGAGCCCAACCTCAAGGTAGGGGAGAAATCTTGGATTCAAGGTCCCACATGGAGCCTCTCTTTGGGAGCACACAGAAGATTCCTCTTGTGCTAGATAGCACATACAAATGGGAGGCAAAGTAATACGTGAGGATTAATGTTAACATCGGTAAAGGCGTTACAATTATGGAATATTTCACACAGTACCATCAGCAGTCATCTTATAGCTACACAACTTTCACAGGCTAGTTTTGAACTTCTGACATATCCACCAAAAAGCCCCTTGGTATATATACAGGAGCTCCTAAGAAAGGGCAATTGGCATAGGCATTAGTGCTGAAATACGGCACCCCCTTCACTTCTAGGAACTGGTCGTGTCACACTGACAGCCTCAGGATGGGGCTGACAAGTCAGCCAAAAGAGGACATTGATAGAAATAAGCATAAGGTAAAAGTTACATGAAGATCTTTTTTTTGGCCTTGGAAAAACAAAAGGAAAACTGAATGTGGACCTAGGAGTAGTGACCACAGGCAGGGAGCTGTTTCTGTGCTGTTCTTCAACAGTTTTCATCATCATTTCAGAAACTCACCGCTGTGTTTGCCCACCAAAAAGATGACCACTGAGTCCTACAACCTTAGTGTCAACAGCTGAGTCAGTGCATTGCCAGGGAGGGAAGGGAATGGAAATGGCGTGACAGCAGTGAGTGGCTTGAGGCAACAAGCTTAGGAAAGGGAAGATGCCTACTAACACCCTTGAGATTTATGCTTTTACTAGTTACAGGAGCTGAGGAGAACAGCAGTCCAGAAAGGTAATTTTGACAGCAATGAAGTAAAGGAAAGGCACTGGACGTTTGATAGTGTTGTTATAAAGCAGGGTGAGGCAGAACAGAGATGGTTCTCCTGGCAAGAAGGAAGCTGCACTCAACTCAGTTTGCAATTCAAACGTTGATCAGGAGACTGCAGCTATGTTTACTCTTTGGGACATAGCCTCTTCTCTGGGCCTGAAAATAAGTGGCACAATACAACATGTGTCTGTATGGCCCATACAAACTCCCAAACCATGGCCAAGCATGATCTGGGACAGAACAAGCTGGCACAGGCCAGCATTGTGCCAGGGAGCTTATGGATAATGATGCATCAGTGCTCATATTTTGCCTTGGCCTGGTGATTTTATTTACTATAGAAGTAGTTTGTGGGACTATCTTAGAGAGTAAGAGGAACAACCCTACTATGCTATGCAAGACAACATTACTGCTATGACAGGACAATACGATATCTGAATATAACTATGAAATGCACCTGTAAGTGAAACCATAGCTGTAGTACTTGAAGTGTCTGAAAATTTAGGGAAATAAATTCTTTTACCCATGTGAAAAATAATCCTTTACACTGGATGCCAGGTGAGTGGTAAATAGCAGACCACTATAAAAACTGACTGTCATACTAGCATGGGAATTTATCATTACATAATTGTCTGGAAGAGGCAATAGTGGGGCTTAATTTTTTGATATATTATGAATATACAATATTATTAATTATAGAGTGAAAACACATTCCTGTAAATTTCTGGAATTATCATACAGGGACACAGTAATTTTCTATTGGATTGAAGCGGTAAATTCAGGCTTTGCCATAGGTTTGTGCAGGTTGAGAAGATTTGTGGCATCTTTCAGGAAGCTATGCTGATGGCATGCTATTCCGGGAATGTATATCATTCACATAAGTCACTGAGAATTGACTCTGAATTCTTAAGGAGTTTACTAAACTAGAAAAGATTATCCCTTGTTCTGAAGATGAGTGATAGTAAATAAGAAAAGTAAGAAGGCAAGAACAATCTCTCTATCAGAGGGCATCCAAGACAAGCTCAAGTAGGTTTTGTTGAGTTTGTTTATGGGAATGTGGATGCTACTTCTGGAATGAAAACAAAACTGGCCCCAGTACCAAGCCCTGGGGGACACCACTTGTGACCGGATGCCAACTGGAATTAACTCCATTCACCACAATGAAACAACACATCACAAGGTGCTGATGAACTATAAGCAAGACAGTACTCCTGCCTTACAGCAATTCAAAGCAAGACATATTACCTTTTTGGCCCCAAGGTGACATTTGAAGATTATTTATTCTTCAAGGGTCAGGTAAGCCCACAGCAGTTCTTAATTCCTGGCAATGTTAATTGCTAGTTATTACCCACAAGTGGGTAAGTAATGACACTGTGAAGAAAAGCTGTCAGCTATCTCTGTTGGAAGGGCTTTACTGATGTCTAGCTAAGAAACAGGAAGGCTCGTTGCTGTCATGGTCAGTTTGTGTTCAGGAGAAGCTGCAGCCACCCCAGCAGTATGCTGCTGTACACAGTTAACAACCTTTCCCTTTCAATAGCTGCAGTTGATATGCTTAGACACAAAGATCAGTAGCACAGTTGGTTATTAGAGGTCATACAAGAGTAAGGTCAATGCTTGAAAACACTCAAAGTTGTCTTCCTAATCATTTAATTCTCTTACATACGGGTCAGCTATACTTAGCCCAGTCCTTCTAAAAACTTCCAGTGAAAGAAATGTGCTAGAGTCTGTAGGCAGTCTGTTCCAGTGTTTCATTAGTTTTACTGATATCCAACCTGCATATTTCATTCTGCAATTTGGTAAAACGTGTTTGATTGTAATAAGATTGTCCTATTCATCAGTCTCTGACTGCTTATGCTCCACCCAGATGGAGACTTTGAGGTTATACAACAGATCCTTGTAGAATGAGGGAGAGAATGACACTGCATCAAACTCCAGTTATTCCTTGAATCCTGGGCTGCTCTTTGCTTTTGTGAATCAAGCCAAATGCTACAAATTGTTCACAACAGGTAATCCAAATAATTCTTACTTGTTTTTAAATGCCATGCATTTAACTAGATTTACTGATATTATTAATTCCAGTATTGTCAATGAGCTTCCTACTCTAAGTACAAAAGTCAGACCTTCCTGTTTCTGGATGGACCTCAAAATTCTGGAATTTTTCTATACACTTCAACTTACATTAAGTATATTACATTATATATAGAAATGATGGTGCTGCTCTAAGATATGTTAATGCTGTCTGTGGTGCTTATCTCCATGTTTGTCTTCAAAATATATTTAAGCTCATGTCAAAAACCCTTAGGAAGTCATTATTTGCCAACATGGCTAAAATTAATCTGAGCAGAATTTACATGGACTAACAAATGGAAGAGAATTAGTACAAATGTTAAATGAAACAAAGTAAAAAGGAATCTGAGCTTTTTAATCACATGCTTATAGAGAGATGTGCAAGCAAGAAGCGGTTTTGACTCGAGATAGAGATCAAATTTGTCAAATGTGAATGCCTCAGATTTGGCATGGATATATATGTCTGGGCAAATAAACAGATGCTTATCTGATTTTCAGAACTGTTGAGCATGCGCAGTCCCTATTGATTTCTCTGAGAGCTAAATATATTTGATATTTCAAAGAGATGAGAAGATATTTTTATTCAATGTTTATGTCTTTGAGTAATACTAGCTTTTTGCTGCTAAATTTATTATTTTAGCATCATCAGAAATAGTTTAAATGAGACTTCCTCACACACAGTCCCACAAGCACTAGTGTGCTGCACTATCCCAGACTAACTCCATTTAAACAACTTTGTATTTGAATATTTCCTTGGTTCCTTCATATTTATGGTAGGATTGCATCTGTTCTTACAGGGTGAACATGGAGCAGGATTACTGACATGATAAACTGGGTGGTTTTTCTTAAGATATTTGTTTTATGGCACAGTTCTAGATTAAATAAATGACACTTTATATTATAGGCTTTACTCACAGTGAGCTCCCAGACGTCTATATGCATAAGGACTGAAGAAGCTGGGTTTTTAAGCACTAGCACTTTCATTGCTGCTAAATGAAGGAAATAATAGAATAAAAATCCTAGCAAAAAACACCTAACAACAACCCGAGAGCAACACTTCATTCCAGTAGTTATCCAGAAATCTGATTTCCTTTGCTTTGTGTCAGGCACTTAGCATTATTGTTGCTGTTAAGGGAACTTTATGAGAGTGATTAAAACAAAACTTCTTGGAGGACAGTTGCCACAAGAGATTTCAGCATCACCCGTGAAGCCATTTATCTACTGTGAAAACACAGGTCTCTTGCTTTATTAAACATCTCTGTACAAGCTCCACTTGATGTCTGGGGCCAGATATTCACCTGGCACAGTTCCATTGAGATCAATGGACCGATATTGATTTACACAAGCTGAAAATCTAAACCTCTGAGTTTATTACAGCATCACTAAAAGGGGTGATTAATTGTATAGCATAGCATCACAATATGATAATAATGCTCAGAAACCTCTCCAGAGTGGAATAGAAATATGTTATGTCTTTCTGCAAAGCATTTGTTTCATGCAGGCTACCTCTTTTTCAGTTGGGGGGGGTTTTTTTATTTTTAAAATACAGATGGTAATCTTGTTACCATCTCAGGTTTACCCTGCAAAATACATCATGACAAGGTAGTGGTATAAAATTGCTGAAATCCTGATTGTCACTGGGCCCCAGGTACATAGTGATCTTCTTGAAGAAGGGTATGTGTTCTCCATTTGACAACATCCTACAGAAGATGTGGCCTTCCTGTCCTGCCAGACAGTTGAGTCTGGGCCCTGCATGCACCCCCTGTCTCAACCTCAGCCCCCCACCCAGGGGTTAGCTGCCTGTGCTGGTGGCCAGCTCTGATACAGCGCAGCCGTCTAAACTGGGATCAGGCTGCCTGGAAAAAAGCTGTGCAAGGGAGCCAGGAGAAATCCTGTCAGCGTTTCCCCCTGCTTTATTCATGCATTTAAGCTGCAGTTGTTGACCTTGGTCCTGGCCTGAGCCATGTTGGAGGTATGCCTGTGCCTGGCCCTTATCCTGACCTGTTGACTTGACCTCAGACCTGCCTTGTCACCAGGGACTTGCCTGGGCTGTAACTGACCCTGGTTACCATCACCGTACCTGCCCTGCTCTCCTCACTCAGGCACGGTGGGACTGTGTCCTTGCTGGTGAGGACACTGCCCTGCCACCTTCCTGTCACCCTGGCTCCTGGCTCACCTTCCCTGGGGAGCAGCCCACTCTCCTTGCTTCCTCAGCAGGTGAACCCTTAACTCCTGCACATACGGTGCTATTGGCAGCAGGCATAAGTGAAAGAGCATATGCTGTTGTTTTTGAAAAACAAAGATGAAGACATGTGCTTTACAGGACCATTCTTATTTAATACTAAATTTAGCAGGAATGGTAAAAATTGAGTCTCTCTTTTTTTGGTTTTGCTACACAGAAATCTTTTGTTTCCTAAGAGTTTATAACCTGAGAAGCCAAATGACAGAGAGAAAATTGCATCCAGAACACCACAGTCCAAGCAAAACATTTCGCTGCATTTGCTTAATTTTAGCAATAAAAGTGCATATTAGCACATTTCCCAAGCTATAGAGCAGTCAGCTGTCATGAAGAAGTGTGAGACATACTGAAGGGTTCATCCCAGCCTATGGTCTCCTGCAGAGTCCCTGTAGATCAAGCAGTAGTGATGCAGTGCCCGCAGTAGTGATGCAGTGCCCCTGTCTCTTTTCCCCACTGAGAGACACCACGTGTGAAGATGCAGAGGAGCAGAGGAGTCCAGGCCCTGCGCTATAGGAAAGGTTGGGCCTCTTCATGAAGTGTCTCACACAGAAGTCGCAGCAGAAGACATGCTTACCCCACCAGTCTCACACCATCACTCCTGTCCTGTCACAAACTCAGCACGGGGAAATGAGTTGAGGTGGTGCAGAAGGGCAAGGATACATCCATCACAGGATCCACCTTCTTGAGTGTCAGGGGCTAGGTCAGAGAAAAAGCAGAGGTCTGAATCAAGCCATCCTTGACTGGCTCTTTTCCTAGTTCCCTGCTTCATGGCAGATCTGGGTCAGGAGAGGGAAAATGAAAAAAACAAAGGTAATAAACTTAACGCATGAAGCTCCAGTCCTGGTTGAATAGTTTAATTCTGAAAGGACAAAGCCTGAAGCCTGCTTATAGGACTGTATATAGTCAATAACAATGTAAAGTCAAAACACTTTTAACAGACAACTTTTAACAGAATTAAAGTGTTAAAAGGACAAGTTCTCTTTTCACAGAGGCATTTAGTACAGTGCTGCACACTCACCTTAGCAGCAGCACTAAATGTTAATAACGTGAAGAAATTAGGTGCAAGTCTGACATTTTGGTGTCAAGTCTCTCAGCATGAACAGCTCCCTGAAATGGCAATGGGCATAATACAGATTCGTCGTAATACAGCTGCTGACACGAAATGGTGCTTAGAAGTGTTTTGGGGAGCCAGGCTGGAGGCAAGGTTTCCATCAGAGACACCCAGGTTCCACAGCATGCCAGACCCAGAGCACTACAGTTGAGCAGCTCATTAAGCATTTCAATCACGCCCAGCAATTCTCTGAATTGTGGTCTTTTCAGTACATCAATTTTTTTCTCTAATTATATTGATTTTAGCAAATTGCAGTGTCCTTCTGTTGATTTTCAACAATGTACAGCAAAAACTTGGAGTGTGAGAGGAAAAACAAACTCATTGTGCTCCAGCAAGTTATTTCATACCATTAGACCTTTCGTGGGACAAAACAGAGACTTCAGAGCTAAGAACATATGAAAATATTACAGTTATTACAAAAATAAACAGAAGCTAAGTTTCTAAATTAATACAGACCTTACACTCATCACCCAACAAAAAAAAGACCACTCAATTGTCTGGAGCACGAGCTCTGTAATTACATGCCCGTTTATTTTCAGTGTGTGGAGGGTGTAATTGCCTGTGCTTAGCTTTATCTTTGGGTCATCACAATGGACTGAACATGCCACATGCTGGCACCTGCCATCTGCAGGCTGTCCTCCCACACCAGAGACCTGAATGCTAGCCCACTCTGCTTCCTAAATCACATCTTAATAAGGCAGAGAACTACTAAAATCTGCTCCATTAATTAGGGTCTGTCATACAACCTCTAGCACAACCCCTATCCTGTTTCTTCCCCATGTAGATAAGCTATGATTCCCCCCTACACTTTCATTTTACAAAACATTTCAGCAATTTTATTGATGAATCCTGCTAGAGGTAGGACATTTGCATTGGTGTAAATGCACTGAAGTCAATGCAGCTAAATATTATAGCACCAGTAATCTCATTCTTGGCGGGGAGATGAGAAGGGGTACTTGGATGTTTGGGGAGTATGTTTCGGTTCCTGCTTCTCTAACCGTTTTACTCATTTTAGTGAATGATTTGCTTATACAAAATACTTAAGCAGCTCTGGGAGCCAAGAACAAAGCCCAGAGTGAGTGCTTTAACAAGTCAGCCAGCACCAAGAGTATTTTAAAGGACAGTTGAACCCTGGTCTATTCATTCAAGAATGATATGCTACATACAGCCATCTGCTGCCTTTGCAGATGTAGGTTGCACATGGTGGGAGATACCTGGCTCATCACTGCAGGGTAGGGAAGGGTAGAACACAAATATGTATCTTTCTGCAGCGTTCCCCTCTGGTTAACCCTGAGATGCTCCTAGTTCAGTGCTTTTTGTTCAGAGTGAAATAGTCCTTTGTCGGATTTAGTTCATATACTTTACAGATGGTTTAGAACTTTTTTAAATCAATCAGTCATGATAATATATAAGAAATGTTTATTCTTCTGTTTCTTTGTTGTGGGCAAATTAACACATGTTCACGTAACTGGGGTTAATCTAACATTTAGCAGCAATTTACTCTTACTTTTTCTGACATTTTATTATGTATAAAACAAAACAGAAGGGTACAGTCTATAGCTAATTATATTTAACTATTGTCCTAGGTACGTTTAGCTGTTATCCCAAGAATTTTAGGTCTATACAAAGGGCAAAAACGATTTACACAACAGTTAGAAGCTTGAAATGACATGTTTAAGGACATACCGTATAACTTGTAGTTCTTTGTGTTTGGAAATCCCCTTTCTCTGCAACTCAGTAGACACCTTGGCAGGATTTATTAAAGGGGCTTACCAGCTTAATAAAAATGTGTAGCTTCAAAACTTAATTTAAAATCTGTTCAGGCAGTTGTTACCCTCACTAAAAATCAATGGACCAAATCTCAGACATCTCGTATATCTCACCAGAATTCCACTTAAATCAAAGAGTTGCCTTAATGTAAGTGAAGAAGGCATTTGCCCAGTGGGAATGTTCATTCAAGTAATCACTGCAGGCTTAGGCCTATCCTTGTTAAGACTCATCAGTCACTCAGCAATGTCAACTTAATTAATTTCCTTCCAGAAATTTTCCCCGTCAGTGAAAAAATTCCATGGAATAAGTAAGAAAAAACTACTGCAAATCATTAACCTGTAAAGATAGGATAAGCATCTTCCCTTCATTTCTTTCCCTCTTTATCTCTAAGTTGACAGCTCTGAATTAGCAAGACTATCTCGTATCTCTAAAGTTTTAGACTGTATCTTAAACTTGGTGTCCATGAAGGGCTTTGGAGGCTAAGGAGCCAAGCACCTAGGGAGATGCCATGGTAAAAAGAAGTAAAGCAAGGCCAGCAGTGAAAGAGTGAAGGGAAGTAATCACAAAGACTAACTTCAGTCCTGACTTGCTTCTCTAAGCTTCTTTATAATGAATGGAGGATAATTATGTAGCAGATAAGTAAAAGCAGAAACCTAACTTTAGGCTGTTTGAAACTGCACCCCCAGGGGCACTTCTCTCTCCATCATAGACCTCCACACCCCCAGCTCCAGTGTCCACATTTTAAAAAGGGATATTGATATTTTAAAAGTAGACTGTGCGCTGAAGGGAAACACGAAAATCATTTGAGGACTGGAGAAAATGCCTGTCTTTGAGCTTGGTCTGCTTATCTTATCAGAAAAGAAGATTGAGACGTGACTAGATTAAGGTGTATAAGTGCTTTCATGAGTTAAAAATACTGGGTACTAAAGGGAACTTTAATCTAGCAGAGAAATGCGTAACAGAAACCAATTGGTTGGAAGCAGAAGCCAAACAATTCAAATTAGAAATTAAGCACACATTCTTAACAGTGGGAGTGAATAGCTGCTGGAACAGACCACCACGGAGAAAAATGGTAGATTCTCACAATATTCAGATTTTCAAGTCACAACTAGATGCTAGGCTGAAAGAAAAGTTTTAGTGAAACCATGGGTCTCAGTGCAGTGTTACAGTCTGATACTTAATAACCTGTGATATTCAGGAGATTAGATAGTCTAAAGGTCCGTCTTAACCTTAAACACTATGAAGTTAAACTCTATGAATCTGTATCAGTCTCCAGGGATTCAGATGTAGGCTTTGCGTAAAAACATCATCCACAAATTCTTTAACGCAACAGTTTTGATAACTTCTGGTATCTTTCAAAACTGACTGATTTCTGAAAGATTTCTGGCCATAACATCACTTCTGCTGAGAACTGAAGAGCTGAATATAAGCTGAATACAATTGTTATTTGTAGCAATAACTGTTAATTAATAATGGGACTGCTTTCTATTCTGTTATACCAATAAGATGTCTGTAATTTTATGGCATAAACTACCATATTTATGGCAATAAATATGGCATTTAGCAGCTGCAATTCACCTAGAAATCAAGCTACATAAAGGGGTGCAGAGGATGAGTATACTGATGTGATTTGCAAATATTCATTAATTGAACATCACCACAATACTGTGAAGTGAGTAAGTATTACTACCCTGATTTCACATGCATTTTCCCATCTAGGTGAAGTGGCTTGTTCAAAGCTAAATATATAACCAAAAAAAGACAATGGCAAAAAGAACATTAAAACCCATATGGGAAACCCTGACCCTCTTGAAGTCATTTGCAGATTTGGGTGAACTGAACTTTCAACCTAATCATCATAGGCACAGTGAAATGTTTTTCACTCAGTTTGTATCTGACCTGAAAACATGTGCCAGAAGAAGTATAACAATCATTCCAGATTTATTTATTTTCTCCTTTTTCTGCTCTATGTCTTGTTTGATAATCACATTGAATTATCAGATGGGAAAAATTCTTTACTTTCTGCCCACTTTATAATATTTTTAATATATTTTATAGAATCATAGAATCGTTTAGGTTGGAAAAGACCTTTAAGATCATCAAGTCCAACCGTTAACCTAACACTGCCAAGTCCACCACTAAACCATGTCCCTAAGGGCCTCATTCACATGTCTTTCAAATTCCTCCAGGGATGGTGACTCAACCACCTCCCTGGTCAGCTTATTCCAGTGTCTGACAACCCTTTCAGTGAAGAAATTTTTCCTAATATCCAATCTAAACCTCCCCTGGCGCAACTTGAGGCCATTTCCTCTTGTCCTGTCGCTAGTCACTTGGGAGAAGAGACCAACACCCACCTCTCTACAACCCCCTTTCACATAGTTGTAGAGAGCAACAAGGTCTCCCCTCAGCCTCCTCTTCTCCAGACTGAACAACCCCAGCTCTCTCAACCACTCCTCATAAGACTTGTGCTCCAGACCTCTCACCAGCTTTGTCGCCCTTCTCTGGACATACGCTCCAGCACCTCAATGTCCTTCTTGTAGTGAGGGGCCCAAAACTGAACACAGGATTCGAGGTGCAGCCTCACCAGCGCCGAGTACAGGGGCCCCATCACTTCCCTACTCCTGCTGGCCACACTATTTCTGGTACAGGCCAGGATGCCGTTGGCCTTCTTGGCCACCTGGGCACACTGCTGGCTCATATTCAGCCTGTTGTCGACCAACACTCCCAGGTCCTTTTCTGCAGGGCAGCTTTCCAGCCACTCTTCCCCAAGCCTGTAGCGGTGTGCGGGGTTGTTGTGACCCAAGTGTAGGACTCAGCACTTGGCCTTGTTGAACCTCATAGAATGGGCCTCAGCCCATCGATCCAGCCTGTCCAGATCCCTCTGTAGAGCCTTCTTACCCTCAAGCAGATCAACACACCCACTCAACTGGGTGTCGTCTGCAAATTTACTGAGGGAGCTCTTGATCCCCTCATCCAGGTCATTGATAAAGATATTAAACAAGACCGACCCCAAAACTGAGTCCTTGGGGAACACCACTTGTGACTGATCACCAACTTGATTTAACTTCATTCTCCACAATACTTTGGGCCAGGCCATCCAGCCATTTTTTTACCCAGAGAAGAGTGCACCCATCCAAGCCATGAGCAGCCAGTTTCTCCAGGAGAATGCTGTGGGAAATACTGTAAAAGGCTATACTAAAGTCTAGGTAGACTACATCCACAGCCTTTCCCTCATCCACTAAGTGGGTCGCCTTGTCATAGAAGGAGATCAGGTTAGTCAAGCAGGAACTGTCTTTCATAAACCCATGCTGACTGGGCCTGATCGCCTGGTTGTCCCGTACATGTCACATGATGGCACTCAAGATGATCTGCTCCATAATCTTCCCTGGCACCAAAGGTCAGGCGGACAGGCCTGTAGTTCCACAGATACTCATTCCAGCCCTTCTTGTAGATGGGCATCACGTTTGCTAACCTCCAGTCCACTGGGACCTCCCCGGTTAGCCAGGACTGCTGGTGGATGATGGGAAGTGGCTTCGTGAGCAATTGCGCCAGCTCCCTCAGTCCCCTCGGGTGGATCCCACCCGGCCCCATAGACTTGTGTGTGTCTAAGTGGTGTAACAGGTCACTAACCATTTCCCCTTGGATTGTGGGGGCTTCATTCTGTTCCCTGTCCCTATCTTCCAGCTCAGGGTCTGGGTACCCAGAGAACAACTGGTCTTGCTATTAAAGGCTGAGGCAAAAAAGGCATTAAGTACCTCAGCCTTTTCCTCATCCTTTGTCGCTATGTTTCCCCCTGCATCCAATAAAGGATGGAGATTCTCCTTAGCCCTTCTTTTGTTGTTAATGTATTTATAGAAACATTTCTTCTTGTCTTTTACAGCTGTCACCAGGTTAAGTTCTAGTTGGGCTTTGGCCCTTCTAGTTTTTTCCCTGCAAAACCTCACAACATCATTTTAGTCCTCCTGAGTTGCTTGTCCCTTCTTCCAGAGGTCATAAACTCTCTTCTTTTTTTCTGGGTTCCACTCAAATCTCTCTCTTCAAACAGGCCAGTCTTCTTCCCTGCCATCTGATCTTCCAGCACATGGGGTAAAAGTAAACTGAGATTAAATTCTGCTAACAGAAACATTTGAAAAACTGTAAGAAAAATGTACAGGGAGAATGAAATCAGGCCTTTATTCCAGTACTACAGTTGACTTTAGATGTATTCTTCAGGTAAGTAATATGATATTAAGATTTTCTTTGTACTCAGAAAAAAAAAACAACATAAAAATGAAGACAAGTCTATGAATTAAAAGTGATTAAAGCTAAATGAGAAGTACCTGAATTACTTTGTGTGAAAAACATCAGTTCTATAACTTTTAACGGTTCTTAACTCTGTTTTAATGAAACTCATACTGGGGAAGTGGGGGCTTATCCCAATAAATTGATATAGGTTATTAAATAGTTTTTGAGCTGTTTTAAGTGATTTCCAACTCAATAATTTTGGCCAGCTTTGGCTTGATCTATTGGGGGGAAGGATTAAGACAACTGAATGTAACACTGTGATTCAATGTCACCTTTTTCTACCATATGGCTGCACTCTTTTTGCCCACAAGCACTCTTGCACTTACCACACATCTGCATGGCTTTTCCCCACCTTCACATCAAAGAGAAATGGGCAGGAAGCCATCACAAAACCATGATCTCCACCCGTTTTCCAGTGAAGACCTCTCTTACGCTAGCCTTCAATTTCACACATTTCCTCCCCTTAGACCAGGATCCCAGTGCCTTCCCTTCAGAGGAAAAACTGCAGTAGCTGAGAGGTATTATTTCTTGATTCAAGAGGCCACAAAGCTTTCCTCCCTCTAGCTCTGGACTCTTAAAGCAGAAATTATCTCCCCATCATTTCTACAGCAATGCCTAAGTGACTTCTGTGCCTTTTCACTCCAGAACTATGCCAATTATCTGGGGCTTAGCAAAGTCAGCAGCAGTTTCCATTTCAGTCACTTGCAAGCCATCTGAAGTCTCTCTTCCCAAGGAGATGTTATTATGCAGAAAAGTGACATATGTCACCTGGAAGAAATAGACACTTTGCCTTGATTTCCCTGCAAGGTCATTGTGTAATGGCTTCCTACATTTGCAGTACTTTCCTTATATATAACAGTAATTATTTCGCTAGACCATCTGCTTCTTCTTCAGGGACATCTTGCAATATTCCTCCAAGATATCCCTTTACCTCAGGTGCACAGAAGGATACTGTTTGAGTCCTCAAATGGACAATACACTTCACAAAATGTGTCACATAGGAAACTGAGAAAGGTGAGAATAACCAATGCAAAGAGTTAGAAAATACATACAAGGAGAGGGTGACACTTTCTTTCTGGCTGCAATACAGAATAAGGACATGGATGTGATAAAACTTAGATGATGTTCTTCCCAGTCCAAAAAAAAAATGCACATCAAATTTAAAAATCAGCACCCAGAGTACAAATTAACAGTATCACAGAGAGAGAAAATAGAGTAAAAGTTAATCCCATACTGTGATGTCAACTGGAAGGATATGGAGGGCATCCATCTGCACAGTTGTAAAGTACAAAATTAAATGGGCTATAGATCTCTTGCCTTTATTTTTCCAGCATCATATCACTATGATTCTCTAAAGCAGGTGGATAAACAAATGTGGGTAGAGAAAGTCTTTACATTTGTTAAATTTGGTATTATTCCTAATGCTAGTGGAGTCCTTAGCAGCCCCGAAAGGAAAATACAGAAGGGAATCAAGGTCATCACCAATGACAAGCTGCAGATCCATCAGAGCTATTGATGATAGGGTTGATGCTTACCAGCCCATGAGACAGAACAATCAACACAACAATGCAGCCTCTTTTTTACTGCGTACTACTGAGAAGGTGGGCAGCTATAATACCCTACATGTCTCCTGTAAATCCAAACCTGCCTGGTAACACCAAAGGAAATAGCGACAAAAATCTAATAGCTTCCTTCCCAAAAATACAAAGCCTACAAGTGGTCAAACAAAGGCTAAATCACAGTAAACATGAACACTGTTGAGCACACAAGTCATATTAGTCACAGAAAAGATGCATCACTGGAGCATGATCCAAGTATAATGAAAGTTATAAAGCAGTTAAACGTTTCTGTATCTGGAATAACGATATACACCTACAAGACTTATACAGAATTTAACAACAACAGAATTTCTCTTAAGAAACTACAAAAAGTCTAGCAACCATGATTACAGGAATAGCAATGCCAACAAAGCCATTCAGTATGTAAATGAACCCATCAAGTCTGTATGAAAACTAAAGTACTCCAATGAAAGACATTGACTACCGGAAGGCATCCTCACAAGCTGCTTCGCTTCCTATCTGAAGGAACTCCTTTGAGAAAGCACGAGCACTGAGACCAGTTCAGCAGAACTGTACTCAAGAGAAAACCAAAGTACCTGCCATTGCCAATGAGGGTCAAAGGCTGCATAAGTTCACATACACCCTGATAGTTCAACAAATTTGTGAGGACATACTTGACAAACTTGTAATTTCTTCACCACTAAGATTTCACCCATGACTTTGAAGCCATTATTATTAGTATTAGTATTAGTAATGAAGTGCAAGAAAACTATGCTTCTTAAGAAAAACATCTAAAGATTATAAATTGTCAGTATCCCCTGAGTTTGTGAGGGACACCTCTGAAATACTAAGTAGAAACACAGCATGGTAGACATGTGTGAATGCACATGTCATAGAAACATTCAGGATGGCTACTCTCCACAACTGTCCGATTGAAGCACACGGAGAAGACAGAGCCGGACTCTACTTAGAGGTATACAGCAGTAGGATGAGAGGCAATGAACATAAGTTGGAACACTTTCCTTCAGTTGGAGCTGAAGGCTCAGAAGAGTTCATTGGTAAAACAGCTTCTCCTGATTTTCAGTGCGGCAAATGACAGCAAAATAAAATCAGGCAGAACCTTCCACAATAAAAGTACTTAACTTAAGGCTCAGAACTTCTGCTTATGAGGCTTAACTTAAGGCTCATCAGTCTGATGATACAAAGACAAGGTGAATGGTGGCACCTTAGCAAAGTGGTTGAATCAGTGAAATAACCTACATTTTTTTAATGCAAAGAATAGCCAGTTACTTCAGCAAAACCAAAATATTTGAAAAATATCTCTATTAATGCAAACACACATCATGGAAAACAGACACTATGAGCTGAAATAGCAGCTGAGAACACTCAGTCATCCCTATAGCCCTGAGAACCACATGTCGCAAAGGGAAAAGACAATTCGGTTACCGCAATGCAACACAAGCACAGACCACTGACACCCTTACGGCTGTACCCAGTGGTTGAAGTGGAACTTTTGAGCTGTTAGTATGGAAACTGTGACTATAGTTACAGCTAATGCCTTCCCCGTGCTGTGGTGGGCATGCTGGTAGTGCCAGTGGCGCACGAGCCCATTTGACCACTCCCCTTTGTCCTTATCTAAGAAGAAATGCCAAATATGACATCCAAAAAGCAGAATATTGTAGAAACATCTGTAACTACACGTTCAGCTTCTCTGAATGACACTTTTCATGCAGTTAGGTAATTTCATTTGAAAGAGGCATTGGAGGTGATATTAGGATGTTCTTTCTTTCTCCCTTTTCTAGTCCTGTGTATGTGTAGAAGTATGTGTATTCTAAGCTGAAGTGCTGTGACTTGAGGATGTTTTTGGAAAGCCTTGCTAGAATGTTTGTCTCATTTTACCCTATCTAATGTGAGTCTTCATTTGAGAAAACAGGTTAAACATAGACAAAACAAGAAAAAGCATTTCTTAGCAATAAGAAATTGTAAATACACATACACAGTGTCAGAGATATTCACATTGCTCTCCTATTATAAGTCATATCAAAGCACTTTCCTCAAAGCACGTTTTCTTAAATGAACTTTAGCTTTGTCTCTGTGAGCTGTCTGAAGAACAGACTTAGTGATTTCTAGCGGCACGAACCATGTTAGGTTACAGGTCATTTAAAGAAATTGCTTTTGATTTTTTAAATGTGCAGGCTGCCTTTGCTGAAGGACCTGTTGTCATAAGAATGCATATTTAAGGTGTATTAAATACGCTAGTTACATAAAAGAGAATGATGTAATTGTTATATTCATACATGAAGGCACTGAGGTGAATATGGATTTAATTCTCCAGAGTGATCAGTTAGGATTTTGCATACAAAATTTAACCCAAAACATTAAGATCAACTTATTTTCCATTTCAGAATAGAAAGCTTTACTAATCTATCATCAAAATATATTATAAATAGCACCCTTAAAAACAATTTGAACTTTTCTTGTGAATCTTATCGGATGGGTTAGATAAACTGTTTTAAAATTCATTTTGCTTTCCACTGTCAAATGTTCTTCTCAAATGACAATATGTAACACATGCAATTTCATCCTGCAGTAATCTGTGGTAGATCTGATGATATATTGCCTGTCAAGAATAAACTTTCTGTCAAACTGTTTTGGCAAGCATCACTTTCATGAAGCCATCAAGAAGGGAGCCTTGGTGCTTCAGGTCCAGTCATGAGACAGTCCCATCGGAAAGACAGCTTTGGGCAATGCCATCTGGTGGGATAGTGACCAAGGCCACAATGCAGTTAAAGAAGCTCCGCAAAGCAGGAGGAAGGTCGTTGCATCAGCTTTTCTCCAGTTAGCAATAACTTTGCATTCTCATTTAAAATTCCAGCCAATCTATTTTCATGCTACCAAGGACCCAGTGCCTGAAATACAAGCTTCAAAACTATGAGTTTCTAGATCTTAGTAGCAGAACTAATAACAAACTAGATGTCTCTTTGTCACAGACCAGCTCCTTATGCCAAGAGCAATGGGATGTTTCTTCATTCATGCCCAGTAGGCAAGGAAGGTTGCTGCATTTTAAATAACTTTATCAAATTTTGTCAATCAGCATGTGGCTATGTCCCTTCAGAAACTGTTTCAGCTTGTGCGTATTTGCCCTTGTATCCGAATGTCATCAAGGATGTTCTCCAGGAATCAGCCTGTATGGCTATGGCTCCTTCACATCCTCCTTAATTCACTTCTGGTGAGTGCCTTGGAGAAATCAGGCAAATACTAAAGGTTACGTTGTGCAGCAGTGAAGAGAAACAGATGTGATTTATTTACTAAAACAAATTTCCAAATGATTCAAGATCACCACATTATGCAAACAGACAGCTTAAAAAACTGCTTGCTTTTACTCTCATTACTCTCCAGTTTTCTTCTTCCTTCACCTAGTGTGTGTTATGCTTCTTTGCTTCAGCTTGTGTCCAAGCATTGTATGTTATTTGAGATATGAACTTTGTCTGCTTATAAGGTTTATAGAAGCCTTTGGAACAAAAATGGTAAAATAAAAATGGTAACAATGGATCACCAAATCAGAATAAAACTGTCCCTGTGACCAGAAATACGGAAGTCCAACCAATCTGATAGTACACACATATTAGTTTTGAAATTGCTTAGGAATTAAGTAGCTATGCTTTTAACAAAAATATGTACTTTCTCAGAAACATCTAATGGTAAAAAGCAGGAAAATGTCAAGTTAATGCGTTAGTCACAGCCTGTTGTTCACACAGCATGTTTCCACACAGCAACAGCTTCTGAGTTTCCAGAAGGAATTTTCTTCTGCCTCCAGCTGATAATGAAACACACCACACACAACACATTAATCTCCCTCACAGAACAGCACAAAACCCTACCTACGACCTCAGCAAAATAACAAGTACTCATCCCTGAGATGTTTGCCAAGATTAGTTGTGCAATGTATCACACCTGTTACAGTATAAGACCCCAGCAGATGTTTTGTATTGTAGTGTGAAGAAGACCTGCATGTAGTTAGTGTGCATGGAAGATACAAAGCCTCAGCACCTTGTCAAGTGCAGATCCAAAAGGAAACTGTGTAGCAAGCTCCCTGACTGAGTTTCTTGCATCCCCAGTTTCCCCATCAAACATCCATAACTCAGTCAGGTTCACACTGTCCTAAGAAGAGCCTGAACTCAGGCATCCCACACCCCTCAGTGACCCTTGTTGCATGCAATGTTGGGACCTCCTTGGAAGGCCCGACTTCTTCAACACTGAGTGCATGAGTTGATTGACTTAAGGACTAATCAGTTAGAGAGTGCTAGATGTGCTTGCCCCAACCACCGCTGGTAAGGGCAATCATTTTCTGCACCACATTCATGAACCTTCATAATGCCTATACCTTCATATGATCATGGATGCAATACAAATTCAGGACTGAATGTGATCAGGGTTCATGCTTAAAATGTTGTCTTGATCCACCTGATCCTATCTGCCCTGCTTTTACAGCTGTAAGATATTGCTGCTCTTTAGAGTAGTGCCATTATAGTCTGCCTTGGCACATTTGGATACTATTAACTATGTTCACTGAAAACCAATTCAAGTATTCCTATGCCCAGGCGAAATATACACTTTAAAAGCACACAACAATAAATAGTTGCAACTCTTAATATTTAACAGGGTGAAAATTATCTCTGAAGGTATTTTTCAGTGTTGAAATTTTTAACCTATTATTCAAGATAATGATATAGAGCACATTTATTTTTTATTTTCTGATCACTGCTTTAAGTGGTGAAAGAAAAGCTTATCATTCAGATGAGCTACTTCTCTGAAACTGTCTGACAGCAAGCAATTCTAGATGGCTCAAACAGGTGGGATTCTGCCCCTACTATGCAAGATCCCAATTATCTCACATACAAACCACCATGAGGAACAAACAAAGAACTGCGAAGAATAAGAACTTTCTTTAACAGGTGCATTTGCGTAAGACATTCTGGGCTTACACCTGAGTAACGGTGACCTGGTCGCTCTAAAATGAGGATAAGCCAGCTCATTAATGGCATTGGAGCACTCAGTCACTGAAACATGACCACATCTACATATGACGCCAAAAATCTGTCAAAATGTTATTAGTACCCTCAGTGGGAGCAGAATGTTAGCTTATCCCCACATAGCTGGATAGCCTGGAGATAATGAAGTGTGTAAAAAGGCTAGTGTGTTGTCCAGGCAATGTGTGGCCAATTCAGCATATTCATCATTCAGGTCACTGTGAACAGAAATGAAAGAGACTATTGGTAGCACTTCCCATCTTTAGCTCTGGAGGATACTACTTCATACAAAGAGTTTCCATTTCTTATTTTCTTCTTTCCTCAAAAGGAAGCATCAATGAACATGAAAGGGTTCCATCAGACCTTGTCAGACAAGAGACCAAGAGGGGACTCACCAGTCGCATGCTGGAGATGCTCAGAATTCCTTCATTTTCTTCCTCTGTGTCCCACTTTGACCTCTTGGAAAATACACTTGATATGAAGTAGTGCCCTCCTTTTTGATATATGGGCTTTGTATTTCCACAGACCATTTTGTATGTAAGTATTTGAGCTAGCTGAATCACTCCCAGCCTACACTGTAAATTTTCAAAGGGACTGTAACCACAGAGAAAGAAAATTACAACTTTTATCTTTATTGGAAGTGCTATATCTGGCTCTAGTTAGCTAAGTGATTAAATGAATGAGCGTACAAACAACTGGAAATGACATTTCAGTTATTTTTGCTAGCTTGGAAGCTGTTAATCTTGTAATTAAAGGGTTTGAGATTTGAAAATCTACTACAGTATTTCTGACAATGAAATATTTCCACAATAGCTCTGGGACTGTAACTCAGACAGGTAAGAACCATCTTGATCATTTTCTCTCCAGCCAAAGAGATTCGAGCTGGGACCACTGTGCCCTCAAGCAGTCATCGCAATTACCCCGCAGAGGGAACACAGCAAGAGAAATGTTACAGCATTACTATTATTACTTTTTGGATTAAGTAATAAATATTTAAGAGAGTAAAGCTAGCTCACATGAAGTGACAAATGAGCACACACCAAAACCTCACCCACTCAGTTGTGCACCTTAAAGCCTCTTTTACCTGAAATAAACAGCGAAAATAATTCTCTTCCCCACCACTGTGGGCTCTTATTTTCCTAAACTAAGCTAAACTCTCTTTCAAAGCCGAAACCTGTTGTGATATTAGTTACATTTATAAATGTTTCTGGTTTATTTCTTTTGGAAAAAAAAGAGTGAAGACAAAACAACATCAGACAGCACAACATGGGGTGGTTTCCATTGTAGAGCTAAGGGTGCTTCTCAATGTTTTTCAGTTTGCAGATCTCCAGGCCTGTCTGAGAGAAGTGCGGGTCTTTGTACAACACAGTTAACCCTCCTGACCACAGGATTACATTTTTTAGATGCTTTTGAACAGAATTTGAAGGTAATTCAGTGTCCTGAAGACTCACAGAGTCTGCAGTGAAAAATCAACAAATCTGTTCTTTTTCCATCGCCATGTCATGCTTAGTCACTCACTCACTGCCCACTCAGCTGGTAATACTCTCTCATACTAAATTTTGTGCCAGAAAATTTGCAAAAATAGATGGTAAAGAAAAAATAATGAACTGTGAGGCACTTAAAACAATCTCATTTTATATCTAAGTTTACTTCCAACGACCCCATTATTTGATTTTTCACTACAGTTTTCCTTAATGTAGGGAAGCAAGGTGAAATACAGGTCTTGGGAAATATTTAGACTTCTTAGAAGTTATTTCTTGTCATTCTAAAATTTCTTTGGTTTTGATAACCTATCAAAGTTCTGCAAATAAAAAATGGTGATTTTGAGGGGTAGCTGGATATTATAGCATATTCTTAGTCCTAGCTCTACATATATTTCAAAACAAATTTTGTTTTGCATGTAGTAATAATGAAAAAGATCTTCAAATCCCCAAACATTTTTCATAGGTTAAACTAATTGATTTAGATCAAAAGCCTGTTTTAATAACAGTTTTAAAAGTATTGACAAAATTATTGGTCACCTGTGAAAATAAACCATGGAAGGCATAAATTTCACAGATCTTAAAGAACATCTTATTTATTTATCTATTCATCTATTCATCGTGCAGCAAGGGCTATCTACATATTTTGTGTGTCTGAACTCCTTCAGGTCATGGACACAGGAATGAGGAAACCTGTGGTGTATTGCCAATATTTCTGAAATGGCAACACCTCAGGCAATCCCCTGATTGCACTTTAGCCCCATCAGCCCTATGACAAATTTACCCCTCATGAATCTGAAAACATCTGGTTTTAATTTTGCAACTTCTGCTTCTTTAAAAGCACCTGCCATATAATCTGCTTCAGTTTTATACCACAGTTATTCCCTCTGTTTTTCATGCATCTACAACCAAAGAAAACTTTTACAGAAATAAAAAATCTTCTAATATTATAGAAAAAAAAGCCTAAGAAATAAGACACTGAGGAAGTGTCTTCTTGTCTGTTTGCTACCATTATTGATTTGCTCTAGAAGATTCTGGGGAAGATCTTTTTTCAAATATGTATTTCTATAAGGAATCAGAACATGGCTTTCACATAGACTGATATCTCTAACTAGAACATTATGAGGAAATTCAGGAGCAGTAAAACCAAGAATGTAATCATATAACTTATTTCTAACAGAATGTAAAGTGTGGCATAGCAAAGGTGCTGATAAGGATATGCAGTATAACGGTAAAGTTCTGGAAAGCCAGAAATTTGCTTGACTTTGACTCCAGCCTACAAAGGCAAATGCAAAACTCTTTTGAGAGATCCAGCTGAAGCCCACAGAGAAAACTTGACTGCTTAGAGGCAGACCCTACAGCTCATTTTTATAAAAAAGGATGCTTTAGAGACTCTTGCCCTCAGAGGTATTGATTGAAAGACACATTAAACAGAGAACTTGGTTACTCCTTGAAAAATACAACCTTACAAGATCAGACTAAAAGAGCTTCAGTAAGTGAAAATCCCATCTCTTTAATCTGTTAGACATGGGCTGGATTCTGAGGGGTGAGCTTAATAAATCAGGGTGTAATGGTAACTGTTGGGTCATTACCAAGCATAGAAGAACACTGGGACATTGATCAGATTCTTTTTTCTCAGGGCAAAATTCCTATCTCCTCATAAAACAAAAGTTAAGAAAATGCCAGACGACACTTAAATTATTTTCCAGTTTCGGGCTTCTAACCTGGACACGAGGCTCTGGGATCAACCTGTTTGTTATCTGTAACACTGTAGTGTTATCTGCCTATGTAAGGTCAGCAGGTGATCAACGCAGCATACCTTCTCCCAGAGTGCCTGTCATGGCCAGCACTGCCTCCCTGAGCTGTCTTACAAGGTCACCACTTTCTCTTCATAATCCTGTCTCAGGGCTCTCTGTGGCAATATACAGCCAAAAATAAAGGCAGCTGAAAAAAAAACAGGTACTTGTTTTTATCATAAAGAAACTAAAAGTAAATTTTGACAAGTAGATACCAGATTTTACATATAACTTTCTACTTCTTTTTGTATTTCTGATTTTTTTCTTTTTTTTCTTTTTTTTTTTTTTTTTAGTATAGCCTTCTTTTTGGCAAAGACTGTTTTGTTATAAGGGACCTTCCAGGTCCTGAGCAGGCTCAAGCTAGAATCGTTCAGGTTGGAAAAGACTTTTAAGATCATTGAGTCCATCCATAACATAAATATTATACAATAGTTTGTATCTCCTTGTGCCCACAGGAGTGAATCTTGGCCCAGACATTTCCTTTGTAGGAAAGTTCTTTAAAACGTATTGCAACTGCAATCCATATTTACTTAGTTCTCCCCCTCCAATATTGTATGGTCTATAGAACTAAATAAAGCTTGAGTTTTTTTCTATATTCTTAATACCATACTGTGTAAACCTAAAGCAGGTGTGTGCTGGGAATGGTTTAATAAATTGTTTAATGTGAATCTAAGCAACTGTGGAAAAAAGGTAACATTTTCAGGATAGTTCTGTGGAACTTTTCTTCAAAACTTAAGACAGAAAACACAAGAAATAACATTAAAAAATACATCAAGGAATTGATGTTGAATCATTTTTTTCCAAACAATCAACACAACTGCTGAGGCCCAGTGCATGTGCTAAAAATAAAGTTTTTTCTTATGAAAAATAATAGTATCTATTTAATTAAATATAGTTTGAAAACTAATTTATGTAACCTGATGGAAACTTCTTGGTGGGTACTTTTGCAGTGGTTAAGATACAGTTTATAATTTTTACTTGTAAGTTTACAAATTCAACCAAACCAACATAATCTGACCTAATTTGAATTTGGACTCCACAGAGGAATTGTACCAAGCCACTTAAAATACTCACTTGTTTCAGACATAAAAGGGTACAGCTTTGTGCATAGATATGACCTAAGGTGCCTCGAATTTTAGTCAGTACTTTGACCCACAGCCTCCTAAGAATTAATTTTTATGAGCTCCATATGCCAGCAGAATTTGCTGTAAGATCTCTCTACAATAGAGACGCCAGAGGGGAAGATACCCCATTGGTTTGGATCTACTGCTTATGGCTTTTTTTTTTACCTCCTTCTGTACAGAGACCCATGACAGTAAGTCTGACCCAGAGTTCAGCATAGTTCTCATCTGTACAACTGAGATCCAAAACTTTTCTTAAGGCATTTTTTTCATATAACTTTAAATATTTAGATTATATTGAAGACTTAATAATGAGACTAATAGGAGTTGATATGAGACAAGCAAAGAGATTTCATCCAACCAGAGAAGAAAGTTCTTAGCTCTGACTGACAACAGCTGGATGCAGCCTTATTATTGGTGAGATTGGTGGTATTAACTCATCAAAACAGAAGAGAGCCTGAAATTTCTATTGACCAGCTACTAAATCCAGGAATATTAATACATGCAGAAATAAAAAGAACATGAGCTGAAAATCAAATTATTTCTGACATTCACAAAAAGTCTAGTCATAATACCTTGTCAGGAAAGGAAGAGTTTGCATTCTGTGGAGTATTGACGCAAGAAGTTTGCCCTTACAGAGGACCTCATTTAAATTACTTTTTATTATTATTCTTTTAAACTTGTTTATTACTTAAACTTTACTGTATTTTTATATCTATACTTTTTTGAAATTGCATGTTTATAGTTTCAAATTCAATAATTAAACTGGAAAAAAAAATATGTTAAACAAAACATAGCTCAATAGATGAAAAATATTTGCCATATTTCTATTGCAAAAACAAACTTCTGGGGAAAAAAAATGAATGTGCCATCGAAAGAAGACTTTTCCTAACTACAAAAACCTCTGGTTTAAACATGAACCTTTGTAAACACTGAGACACAGAATGGGAATGTGTGTTGCACCAGTATTACCATAGCATTAATACATGCCAGAGCACTGTAAGTTGAGTTCTATACAGATAAGGCTAGTTGACATTTCCAGTAACACTTTGTTCAGAGAGTACCCTAGTTTCATCTGGGAAATTTCACAGCCTAACTTTTAATATTTCCACTAAATTTTAGGACAAATGAGGTGGAATAAAGGCTGTGGAAACTACCAATTTATAGAAAGCATAACATGTCAAGTCTGTTCCCAGTAGCAACCTTGGGCTTTTTCCCTTCCCGCTCAAAACACACAGTCAGTCCCTGAGCAGATGGGATTTTCTCTCAAAGGTCTCTCTACTTTTTTCAAAGAAAAGGTAATAAGGAAAAAAGACATGGGGACAGATAGATTTTAATTTCTTTCATTTTAATTAATCTGTAAAGTTTCTGTCCAGTGGTATAGAAACTGGGACATTTGACCTTTCTCAAGTGGTCACAGAGGAGAGGTAGAACAGGGGTAGGTTTCAACAGATGTAACTGTGGTACTCCTGGGCTTACCCCTCTCCTTGCTGAAAAGGCCAATTTGGAAAAAAAGAGAAAGAGGAAAAGTCAAAACCAGATACACTTAGAAGCATTTCACAGTGGCAGTTCCTGGTGCTACCATAAGACTAAGAACTCGTCTATTGTAGAATATTAATGCAGGGATTAGCCTAGATATTTCCATATTAAAGTTAGTTGCCTAGCTTTGCTAGTTACTTAGGCTGTTCTTTAGTCACTAGTAGGACACATGCACTTCCCAGGATGATTGTTTCCATCACAAGCAGGTGCTTAAGACAGGTAGGGTGAATCACCTGGGGCAACTCCAGCAGGGACTCCACCATGATGGGCCATCAAGATCCCTCAGGGACTCCAACAGTGACCATCAGGACTCTCTGTCTCTTCCCAAGGGAATCTAGAAAGTGTACACGAGACACTCTACTCTTTAGGCAGCTACTAGATGAAATAGAGCCCACTCTTTATCCAATACTCAGTAGATACATCTGTGATGTAGTGATTCGCCTAAGCAACACAAAAAATATGCTCAAATGTAGAAGGCCTCTTGGAGGGACAGTCACTCCTATTCCCTTTCCAAGTTTCCTTATTATACCCCTAGTGCCTGCTCTGTACACACAAAAAGACAGGCAGGCAGTGCTAGGGGGTAGGGGCAGAGGTCACTATGACGACCCTGCATACCAGTAATACCCAAAGAGACCAGATCACAATTGAGGGCACTACTGGGAGCTTATCTGTCTCCTGGATGCTTTACAGCTATGAAGCAGTGGGACATGGTTTCCCCTCTTTTTCTATTCCAAGCCATACAACAGCACATAACAGCCTTGGCATTCACATGAAAGAAATGAGCTCAGATTGTCACCAGCAGCTCTTCTGATTCTGTGCTATCTCTGTTTTCCTGTTGCGCCTAGCACTCTGGCCAAGGATGAAGGCTTACAGTTTGATTCAGCCACTGCCTCTAACATCCCAGCTTGATCAGTTGTCATGATACGGAGTAGACAGTGGTAACAAGTTACAGAAAGAAATCCGTGTTTCCACCACTAAGCATTGGCTGTTATTAGTAATAATTGAAACACTGCTTTGGAAGCTACTCTCTTTGTCCAGCTGAGAGCTCTTGACCAGAACTTTCACCAGTCATGTCCAGCTTGGCTTCCTCTGAGTCTTTTAAGAATTAACATGCTCAGAGTAACCTCCATCACTGTATTAAAATTCCTGCATTAGAATAGCAAGTGTCTATTCTACCTATTCTGGAAGTATGTGGGAGCTTTATGCACATAGCCCAGTTTCCACAGTGTAAACACAGAAAGCCCTGAAAAACTTGTGAGGTAAATCTAACAGGGCTAAGGAACGGTGACAAGCAGACAGAATAAGCACAGGGAAGCAATGAAATAATACAGGTCAGCAAGAGAACGCCATAACAAGAGGCACAGCACAAGCAGCCACATTTTAAAGGGAGGGAGTTTAAAGAGCTGCAAATATCTAAGCAGCAGGAATCACCTAAGAAGAGGTGTCTGAGTTCGACAGTAGCATTTTTTTTATTTGCCTAGGCCTTGGAAAAAAAGATGCACAGATCTCAGTTTATACTAACATTTCACTATGGGATAAATTTGCATTTGGGTGAAGAAAAAGAAGAAAATGGAGGCAAGGGTGAACTAACTATCACATCTGAGTACAATAAGCACTACAGTGAGTAAACAGCCATCCTACTTAGGCTGTGCAGGGAGCCCTAATAGAGACAAACAGCACTGCTGCCTGGCATGATACATGAAAAATAGCTTCAGCATTTCACTGAATCATAACAGTTCACCTAATGTAATGACTGCAGAGAAAAGTTATCTGATCTAAAGGAGCGTTTTATCTATATGGGATATTTTTTTCATCCTGAAAACTGTCAGAATCACCAGCCACCTGAATCTCAGAACCTATTCATTTGAGTTGAAGAACCAAGCATCATATGTGTCTTGCCTGTCCTTTGTCTTCAACATGAAAAAGTGTCTTGCCCAAAAGACAAGCAAAGTGCCAGTCTTGCAAGTCAAACCAATCTTGACTTAAGGGCTTTCAATAGGTTTTTGATCAGTTGCAGGTTTAACCCTACACATCTTTCACAAGCACTTTTTGGACAGAAGTAATAAATTAACTGTATTCCTTTCACACACATCTAGCTCAGTTCCTGCACCAGGATGGAAAGAGTAGATCCTCTTCTTCTGTCCAAAGAGCAGAAGCATTTCAACATAGGAAAAGGAATCCCTCAGCACAGCTACCACATAGGTCTATCCAGTTGTCTGCAAAAACAACTTAGTTTCACAATGGGCCAGTTTTTGTGTCAAGGCAATTCTGGCCATTGACAGCATACACAATGGTGGAAAATACAACCTTTGTAAAAATTCCTTAAGTGAAATATATAAATAAGTTAATGGAAGACACACTGTTTAAAAGGTACTCAGGGGCTTCTCTCTTTTTTTGAGTGTTAGAAAATTAGTCATATTATCCTCTTTCAAAAGATCCAAGCTGCTGGTTTTCTTTTAACAGCAGTTCTACAGATGCAATGAACTGAATCAGTACATAAAGTTACTACTAGTCCCCTGGGAAGACAGCTGAAATCACACGCCAATTAAAATCTTTCAGTGTTCACCTAATACCAAAATATTACAGCAGTCTACACAGCCCAGTAGTGTTCCATATATAAAAATAGCTTTCCAGAAATAACTTCTCTGCTGTATTGGACTACAGAATTTCCCAGAGGACCAGTTACTGTTGTTTTATATGTTAACATACTTGCCATAGAGTGGAAGTACTGAACCCAAATACATTAGCAGTCGTTTGATTATTGCCTACAAATGGCACTTAAGCAACAGTAATACTGCTTTAGATTTGAAAGGCTCCTGCTTTTGAAATTTTGGCAAGCTGTTCGAATAATTCTGTGCTCCATTCCCAGTGCATAAATCTCAACACAGTGGGTATATATTCTCAGTCAAATTACTGTGAGGGGAGGAAGCCTTGCAGTTGTCTGAATGCAATGAGTTTGGCAAGATAGCTCTATTATTGTACTTTTTAATCCCACATTTTTTTCACTGCTCAGCAAGAGCAAGTAATCAGAACAGAAAGTGATTCCAAAATGTAAATTAGGGTGTCTGATGTAGGCATCCAGTGCATATAAAAAGCCTTGTATCAAAAACATTTCCTTTTCTAGTTCACTGCTGGCCTTGAAACCTTTGAAATTAAAGAACTGCTTTTCTAATCCTGGTGTTATTTTAGTGTTTCTTTTAAGAATGCAGCACATGGGTGCACACATATCATATAACTTTGTTTAGAGGTTGCAGTTTCTATTAAATTTAATTACTTCTTTCTGTGACTTTAAATCTAGGGTAGCTTGAGAGCAAGGGTAGTTTCTATTAAATACTGTAACTTTCTACAGAAACATACCTGTTACAGATGTTTGGCAGAGGTGTGGCTACAAAATGAAGTCTTTTATTAAGGCGCAACACTACTAAATGAAAGTACATGGAACATGACTACTGTTGAGGCATCTCAGTGCTAACAGTTTAGACTTTTAGCCTGATGAAGCATATATTCAAAACAGTTAAGACCACAGATCCTTCAATCACTACATCTTGAAAATGTCATTACAACTATTCTAATATGGGTGTTAAGAATTCAGAATGTGCAAGGTCAAACCTTTAAGTAGTATTGACAGGCATTGCTTGAAATTTTGTTCAGCCTTCTTCAATATTTATTCCAGCATAGGAATTTCAGGTTATGGTATTTAAATAAAATGGAATTAAGAATAGGGGTTAAGCATATACTGTTAAAAGTTCAGAATACATTATTTAGAAGATGCCTCCCAATGTTGTTTAATCAATTTATAGAAAAGTGAGTAGTTAATGTGCATGTGACATCACTGAAGTATACAGACGAGAAAGGATAAAAGGATTTCACTCAATAAATATGGAAGAATGGATCAGTATGCTCACAGAGATCCACTGAACTCAGTAAAGATTCCAATATAGACCTGATTGCAAAAGTTGAGCTCCAGTTCCTGCTTTGACACTGTGCCATGTGATAGAGGGAAAAGATTTGACCCCTATCCAATATATTATTAGAGTCCCTGTATATCCAGGAACATGTACTGCTTCACTGACTTTGCTGTAGCTATGTACAGACACTACTATTATTTATTATTCACATTATGGTAGCTGCCATCAAGGACCAGGGCTTCAGTGAGTTAGTCATTATAGAAACATTTACAGAGCTCACAGTTTTCATGAGAGGCAGTATATCAGAAGAGACAAGCATGATTGGGAAGAATGACATTACAAATGAGAAAATCAAGCAGGGAAGTCTGCCGAAGTCACTCTCATTGTTTCTGTGTGTAAAGTTACAATCATCTTAAAGCATATTTCAAGACAGCGTTCTGTATTAGACAGAAAGGAAGGAGACATATCTACACAATAGAAGATTGTAAGTATTCTTGTTTAAACAAAGTGCATATCTTTTCCAAGATTTTTTTTCACCTTTCTCCACACCTTTCATGCTTGTATGGAGGGTTTTTTCTAAAGTCATTTCAACTTTAACAGACTGTGATTGTACTTGGGTCATGGACAGAATGAATCAGTCATAGTCACATAAAATAGTTTTTCTATGTGGCGCTATCATTTTCCTTGATTTATTATCATTATGTGCTTAACAGTTTTGAAAAGAAAGTAACATTGGATTATTGAGAGAAATAAATACCAAACACCATATATGAAACAGGCATCTGTTTCCTGTTTGTGTTTAATAAGAAAGTAGATGCTGAACAAAAAGACATTGAGCCTTGAACCAAACAATGCTTCTCAGAACAGCTGATCATTATTCTGTTCAACGTGATCTTGAAAGTTAGGCGTTTGCCCTGAATACAGGGTGAAGCAAAAAGGATGTCTTTCAAGTGAAACAACAGTATGCTTCTGTAACAAAATTGTCAGCAATACGGTCTAGAAGCATGGAAAGAGTGGAGCTCTGCACTTGGTATCACGTCAGCATAAGGAAAAAATTTTAAACTTGAGAATTTTATTTATTAGAATTAGTAATGCTCTTTGACTATATTTTCAGCTATGCTTTAAGATGGTTAAAGGAGTTTAGGCTAAATCCCCAGATTTAAATTCTCTGAAGCATTAAGTGTGTTTGAAAATAAAATTTCAGTCCAGAACATAATTTCTGAAGTTAGCACATTAAATCAATAGAGTAAGCCTGTATCTTCAATCCAGGCACTAAGGTACCAGTATAACCTTGACCTGATTTGAATTTTTGCAGGTTTTGCCAAACATGAACTCCTATAAACTGTTTCAAGTATAATCTTCAGAACTTACTATCATCTTAGCTATGAAAACTAAAAATCAAGCTTCAAAATTATTTAAAATTGGCTTTACTGCAAGTATTCACTGTGCAAATGTAGCTAAAGTTATCCAAATCACCAAAAGTGCCATTTTTACATTCTGTCTTTTACCTCCTTTTTCAGATGTCACAATTATGCTTCATACAATTTGGGAACTTCAACAATAGATTTGTTTTAACTGTCTCCATAGCTAGAGAAATTTTTTCACCCTGCAAATTAATGACCCCATCAAAGCCTTCTGTAGCAGACAGAAAAATAAGCAAAATGAAAGGGAAAAGAAAAGAAAGTCAAACAGTACTTGGCAATGTTTCTGATTTTACAGTCAAACTCATTATATTAGATAGCTGAGCTTTAACCATAATTCCTTGGTTATATGAAAATCTTAGCTTCCCTATTTTTCTTTAAATAAAAAAAGAAGAAATATTTGTGTTGCTAGCTTCCTATTTGTGTAAAAATGATTGAAAATATATCCCTAAAAGGCTCAAATCCTGCATGTCCTTCAGAATAACTCCAAGTATTTTTTACAATCCCATTGCTTTAAAGCTAAGGCCATAATGAGAAAGGAAGTAAGTTTTGGAGAGAAAACCAAGGCTGATTTCAGTAGTTCAGTGATATCCCAGAACTTGGGTGTTTGAAAACATAGGAAATTATAAAGCAGGAAGATCCACTCTGACACAGCAAATGCTCAGTTTTATGCTTCATTGCTACGCCTTCACTGAAGACAAAATATACCAGAAATTTACTGATGGGTTATGCACAAAAAGTTCTTTCAAATATTCCTGTTGCAGTAACTGCAGCAAAGCTGACATGTTTTTCAAAAACTACTTGTACATATGAAGGAATACAGGAAACTTTGTCTTAGAGCTTCGGTTTCAACATTGCCCGTGTAACTAAAACACCTGCACTTTCTCCAGACATCTTAACAATAATATGATTATAAATGCACCTGAATATCAAGGTAAAAAGCAGAAAACAGGTATTGAAAGTGATTAGCTAACACAACTTTACACAACAAACTGCATAGTAAGGCAGTATCTGCAGGTAGGGGGAAATTCTAGTGAAAATACATTTTGCTATGGGCTCATACAATATAGGAGGAAGAATTCCAAAATGTCAGCCTTCCTAAAACTGATAGTAGCAAAGTTTTTAAAAAGCATAAGCAGATGTTAATTCAAATACTAAAGATAAAAGCCACCTGATTTTAAAACAGTATTTCCTCCCACTTGGGATTTTTTTTCTTAGAATGGTTGCTACAGCTAATTGAACCACAATCCCTCTAAGCATGTGGTGAGAGGCTGAGAAGCTTTGAAGAGGAAGACTAGATTACACATTTTGTACTCAACAAAACTGTGCAAATATTTCCAGAATGGACAGTTTTGAAAACTGAAATGCTGCTAAAGGTTCTATAAGCATTATGCTAAATAAATGGTAAATTTCTATTTCTAGAAATTGAAACATATCCTGTCGCATTAAAAACTATTAGCACAGTTACTTAAAGGTTGTGTCAGGGAAACACTTCTTGAGCTCAGCAGTAAATTAAATCAAAGAAAACTTGCAATTGAGTTTTTTAAAAGAGATCTTGGCGCTTTTCATTTTTGTGATGGGAACAGACAGTCCTTTTGGAGAGTCCCTCTGAGGCACAGAGCTGCCTGGAACCTTACCAACATGCTGAACTGGAGGACTTCACATGAATAAATAAAAATCTATTTCTTTTGACTCTTGAGCAAAACATATTAGTGAAGCATTCAGACTTCCTGTATAACTATAGTGTTAGGTAATTATCATGCATTGATCACTAGTTCATTTCTAAATATTTCCAGGAACAACAACCTGTCAGGATTTGCCTAAAACTTGAGGGAAGTAGGTCAGGTAAATGATTTTCAGTGACTCTGTGACCATGTCATATAGGATCATAGCCAAAGGAAACATCTATTCATTTCTTGGACATACTTGTGCAGGCTTCCCCATGAATTTGAATACCATATATTTGCTGAAATGTAACAAGAACCTCAAGATCTTTAGCGATATCAAACCATTGTTATTTTTATGGCCCTAAAAACTGATATATAAATCAATTATACTTGGGCAGATCAGAGTAGAATACCATCTTCAGCACTGGCTAAACCTCTACTGAATCACTTTCAGCCACATCCATCTCTGCTATAACTTAATTGATATGAATTTTTCTACAGCTGGAGTGCATGTTGGTCTTAGAATAGCACCTAAATTTAAATGCACATAGCTTTACATCTCGTACTGTTTTTAATCCAGTACGAGACAAAGAAGGAAATGACAAGAAGAATTATTCTCAGGTTTGCCAGTCTCTTGCTGGCAAAATTGCTGGCTGGTGAGAGAAGTCTTTTCAAATGGGACTAAGGGCAGAGAGGACTACTGACAAGTCAGTTTCCAGCTTTGAGTAATTGAGGGACTTAGCTGTAAATGGACAAAACACTTATACCCTTGGACTTTTTCCTAACAAGTATTCCAAACCCTCAAAATACAAATTCTGGTGTGGGATCTGAAAGAGTAATCTAAAATCAAATATCAGGTTCCAAATCCAGCCTAGTTAGGATCACTTATTTTATCTTTGTGATTATTAACTGTATTGAATTTTAATACCCCTACACTGAATCTAAATACATCAGCTCTGAGTCTCACAAGAGCGTGCCTGTGGCATTTCTACTTTCTTCTCTTGCTGATGCTTGTCTCTCACAAGTCTCACAGCGGACTGTCTGTTACTTACTAAAGATCTCAGACTCACATTATCAAGTCTATTAGTGATAACCTTGAACCCTCTCTGCACTTGAGAATGTGCATGGCCTATCCAGAAATCTTTTCATAGGTTTCAATACCTTTGCCAACTTCTGCATTGGTTTTACTAAGAGCACCGGAGTCAGGCGTGAACCAATAGAAGTTTTTAAACAAATGCTTTTCTCCATTTTTTCCCCTCTGGGTCTGTACTCAGACTGTTGTATGAATTACCAGATGTATCCTGCTGTTATTGCCCTCTATGGAAGTACTGTCATTTACTTCCCTGCAACCTGGATCAGACTACAAGTTATATAAATGAAAGTTTCTGCAGGGGGGAGAATATTTTGTTGTTAGCAAATACAACTTCCTCACACAGTTCAAAACAAAGCTAGGTATTAGCAAATAACAACAAATATTTAACTCTTACTATAACTCCTTGTCCTCATCATAGGGTCGTCTCTAATAGCCATTTACTGCTGTCTTACAACTAAAAAAATGTGAAAATTACTCCCCAGAACTGTTGACCATTTGCCTCTAGGAAATGCCATAAAACATGAGTTTCCACTTTAGAGTGGAAACTTAAAAGTAACTCTATACTGTTTTTTGTCTCTAAAATTAATAAATCCTAAATTCTGGCAGGAAAAGAATTAATAATGTGTCTCGTTTTCAAGTCTCTCTAGATTGCTGTGTTGTTGGGTGGTTGGCACGACATCACAGCATTTTGCTAGAATTTTAAGCTTGCTATTTACTCATTCCATGCAGTACAAGAGCCTACCATTGCCTCCTCCTGTAAAATATTTTCCTCAGTGGACTTCTGGCACCAGCAAGTTGGAGATACACAAGTGCTGTAATGAAAAACATCTGGTTCATGTGATAGGAAAAAGGAAGAAAATGAATTTATATGAAGATCCTCTTGAAACTTTAAACTGCAAAATAGCATTTGTGTTCTGTTGAGAATTGCAGCAACCTTCTATTCTTTGCATTTACTTGAGATCTTAAAAACTCATGTGATAAATAAAGCATTTAAATAAAATTCCTGTTGACATATTTCATTTACTGGGAAGACATGTTTGTCAAGAAAGAGGATTATAACATTTCTTCATTTCACTTCTTTGTTTGACGGATATGTTATCACTGGTGCAAGAACAATTTCAAGAGAAGGGTGGAAGTTGGATTACCAAAGATGTAAGGGAGCTCCAGGAGGAAAATATAACTATCAAAAACTGAAAGAGCATTTAAATTGTGCTGGATTAAGGCAATTGAGAATGTATGAAAGCAGGCAAAAGTCAGAGACTGCAATATGAGAAAATTAAACCCAACTGGAAATGCAGAGGAAGTTATCAAAGGGATTCAACAACGAAGGTAATGGAGGACATTTAAGACAATTTTATGGCAGCATTTCAGAGACTGATTTCTAAAAGGCAAGAAATTGCCATAATGTGGGACCACAATAGGACCATGTAGTAAGAGTAATGAAGAATGTAGGGATATTTTTATGAGTAATCAAGTGTAACACATAATTCAAATGCTTTGTCAGAGTTCACTTTGCAGTTATATTACAATTCTCGTACATGCTAGAGAAGCTTGAGTATTGCCTTCAAGCAAATACGAAGGCATGTGATTTATTTGTTGTGATTCTTAAACATTAAGATTTTATTTAACAATTAACCATTAACATTTTCATCATTCAGACAAAAAATACTACTTTCCAATTTACTTCTAAAAAATGTGAGGAATGCAAGTGATGGATCCACAACTAATGTGAATATGTGTGTGCATCAGAAATTTCTGAGGACTGCCCTGAAAAGCATTTGAGACTCAAGCAGCCATGTAACTAAAGACTTACACGAGGCAAGTAGATTATAAGAAGATATACAACACTATACTCCAAGCAAATGACTCATATGTAGTCCATAAGCAATATTACAATAAAACAATATCAATTAGTGAGCAAGATCAAAACTCATTCACACAGAAAAATAAGTTTACTGAGTAACTTACACCAGTCTAGTGGGTTATCTATTTGTATATATTTGCATGAATGAAAAACTAACGTCTCTACCTTTTCTTTCTCTTTTATGAGGGACAAACACAGCTCAAATCTTTCTGCAATAGAATTTTTTGAGGGCCCAGCATAAGGAGCAAATGCCCAAGAGAGAGAGGTGGGAGTCCACAGTGACTCATTGCTATAACGCAGAAAAATAATGAGGTGGATCAAGAGAATACAGAAAGAAGGTAAGAGAGCTTGCAGTTTCTAAATAGGCAGTATCACAGGCAGTGGCAATGTGAGATGGAGAGGAGCTAAGTAAGGCAGAAGACCCCATAGCAGCATTCAGATGTCTTGAATAAACTGATAACAAAGAACTGCACAAAAAGCAGAAGCATGAACACATGAATGAGGGAGATTCTAAATAAACAGCAAAACAACGTAGACAAAAA
Organism: Gavia stellata; assembly: GCF_030936135.1. Lineage (NCBI taxonomy): Eukaryota > Metazoa > Chordata > Aves > Gaviiformes > Gaviidae > Gavia > Gavia stellata. The sequence continues at coordinate 87,297,836 of NC_082595.1, read as the reverse complement.
ATGCAGAAAAGATATGGTTTAAAATCTACTTACCAAGACACAAAGAAAGCATTATGAAAAGAAAGTACATTATATTTCACTAGGAGTAAGCTGAGGGAAAATATAGATCAATTTTTTAAAAGGGACTATGAATAAAAAATGAATAATACTAATAAAATAAAAAAAATTATTGCCTTTTTGGTATGAAACTTTGGTCAAAAAGAGTAATAGCAACCATGCATGTAATGCAAACTTTATAATAGGGTAACTCAGGCCAGCAGAGGAAAGAACAGGTTACAGAATACTTAGAAACAATGAGACGTATTCAAGACAGTAAATGGGATGGATTTCAATCTGCAGTTTTCAAGGAAGTAGCAAAAGTGATCCCTGAATCATTTGCAGTTAATTATCTAAGAGAACTTGAGGGGAGAGAGGCAGAGGTGACAGTAAACACTGGAAGACTGGAGAACAGTAAATATAGTCTTTTTTCTTTAGAATGAGGAAAAAGTAGAACTGTACATAATGAACCCAGAAAGATATTGTGGAAAAGTATTAAACAATCATTTAATTAGCCCCTGAAGGACATATGATAGGAAAGATCTCAAAAAGAGGTAGCAAAGCATACCCTGTCAAAATCATCTCATATTCTTTGACAGTGTAGAGTCGATAGGGAAAGCAAAAGATATTTCATATCTTTACTACGGAAATGCACTGCAGCTAAAATTATCTTACAATGGTGAAAAGACTGGACAAAAAAACCTATCAAAGTGTAGTGTTCAGTAGTTTCTGGCTATCTTTGGAGGCTGTACCTATCAAATTCTTTTATAGGCCTGTTCTGGGTTTTCACTAATAGCTTGAATGCTGGAGGAGAGAGCACACAAAAAATCTGGACTAACAGCAAGATGAGCAAGTAGGAAGCACTTTAGGAAAGGCAACTACCTTCAGAATTGTTTTGCTCAATTGAAGAAACAATCTGAAGTTAGTAAGATAAAATAAAACCGAAAAGGAAAAAAAAGACAAAATGGGGACTAACTTGACTAGGAAGGAGCTCTACAGAAAAAGCTTGGGGCTACTAATGGGTTGTAAGTATAATAGGAGGCTAAAAGTAGTTCAATAAATATTTTAATTTTTAAATTAAAACAGTCATGCCATTGTAAGGAAGAGTCTTGCTCTCCTGCTGCCGCATCTTCCTTTTGTGATGGAAAAACATTGGTATATCTATCCTGCATACCATATCAAAGAAGCAATGCAGGTGACAAAAAACCTTTTTTTGGCAGATTAGTTTTCAGCTCAGAGGAGAGAGATGTGGACAGAGACAGATGGAGGCTACAGCAGGACTGATTTATTCGAAGTTAAAGTTTATTGCCATTTTAAGCTGGGTTCACAATGTGACACTTTTTCTAAAAAGTGATGTGGGATGTCCTGAGAGGAACACTGGATGTAGGACAAGAGAGACAGAAAGTCCCACGGGTGAGCATCTGCTCTCCAGCCCTCCACTGCAGTTCAGGAAAGTGAAGGACAGCCCATGGAAAAAAGGGGCAGATGGTGCGGAATGAGTTTGGAGGAATGCAGTGAAGATAGTCTTTGAAAGGACTGAGCATCTTCTAGGGTTGGGGCTGGATCAGCATCTTAGAGTCTTGGTATGCTGGATCCTATTTAAAGTTCCTCAGGTTCCTTCTAGGCATGTATTTTATAATTTTAAAATGTTTTGGGGTTTTTTGAAAAATACTTTCATTTTTTAATTTACAAAAACAGTATACATGTTTTATCATGTCCTGTTATCTCCGTTTTATGTAACACAGCAATGTCTACCAAATGTCCAGGTAGCTACAAGTTACATTCCAGTAGTCTGTAGAAATAACTTAATCTTACGTATGTTTCTTCATTTCCTGAATGCTTTTGCAAATGTTTCAAGATAAAAAAACTAATCACTTTAATACAGAATTTAAGCTACTGTCAAATCAGGCTATTTTTAATTGTTTTTAACAACAGAGGTGGTGGCAAAATTTCCATAACTAAGATTTGAAAATGACAGAGTTTAAGAGCAGAGTTACCAGAAATCTTCGGGGAAGACAGTGGTATGGGCACAATCGTGACATTTTGGCTTTTGCAGCTGCTAAGAGTAGATTCAAAAGGCTGTTGAAATAAAGGCTCCACTGAAAATAATGCCACTGAAAGGTAGTCTGCTGCCACCGAATAAACTTCTTGGGTAAAAAATCACTAGCAGCTGCCTGGAAAGATTTTTCTGTGAAACCTGTGTAATTAATTTTTAGTTTGCTGTTCTTAGGCCATTTGTGGGACACATGGGAAAGACAAAAAGAAGGAGAAGGCCTTTGACACAGTCCCCCACAGCATTCTTCTCTCTAAATTGGAGAGATATGGAATTGATGGATGGACTGTTTGGTGGATGAGGAATTGGTTGGATCGTCACATCCAGAGGGTAGTGGTCAATGGCTCAATGTCCAGATGGAGACCAGTGACAAGTGGTGTCCCTCAGGGTCCTTATTGGGACAAGTACTGTTTAATATCTTCATCAATGACATAGACTGTGGGATCGAGTGCACCCTCAGCAAGTTTGCAGATGACACCAAGCTGAGTGGTGCGGCTGACACGCCTGAGAGATGGGATGCCATCCAGAGGGACCTGGACAAGCTCAAGAAGTGGGCCCAGGTGAACCTCATGAGGTTCAACAAGGCCAAGTCCAAGGTCCTGCACCTGAGTCAGGGCAACCCCCGGTATCAATACAGGCTGGGGCATGAAGGGATTGCGAGCAGCCCTGCAGAGAAGGGCGTGGGGGTACTGGTGTATGAAAAGGTGGACATGAGCCAACAATGTGCGCTTGCAGCCCAGAAAGCCAACCGTATCCTGGGCTGCATCAGAAGAAGCGTGGCCAGCAGGTCAATGGAGGTGATTCTGCCCCTCTACTCTGCTTTGGTGAGACACACCTGGAGTACTGCATCCAGCTCTGGGGCCCCCAACATAAGAAGGACATGGACCTGTTGGAGCAAGTTCAGAGGAGGGCCACGAAGATGATCAGAGGGACGGAACATCTCTCCTATGAGGACAGGCCGAGAGAGTTGGGGTTGTTCAGCCTGGAGAAGAGCAGGTTTTGGGAAGACCTTATTGTGACATTTCAATACTTAAAGGGGGCCTATAAGAAAGATGGGGACAAACTTTTCAGCAGGGCCTGTTGCGATAGAACAAGGGGTCATGGTTTTAAACTAAAAGAGGGTAGATTCAGACTAAATATAAGGAAGAAATTTTTGATGATGAGGGTGGTCAAACATGGGAGCAGGTTGCCCAGAGAGGTGGTAGATGCCACATCCCTGGAAACATCCAAGGTCAGGTTGGATGGGGCTCTGAGCAACATGATCTAGTTGAAGATGTCCCTGCTGATTGCAGGGGGGTCGGACTAGATGGTCTTTAAAGGTCCCTTCCAACCCAAACGGTCCTATGATTCTATGAGAGTGCTATAGGGCGTCCTAGGTCTGAGATGTGGCAGGGAGGGCTGGGAGGAGCAGTTTTGGGTCTTGGGAACAGCCATCCTGTCATCTCCTCATGCATACTGTAAAAACTGCATTGATTCACATAAGGTTCACATACAAGTTACCAATGATTCTGAAGTGAAAATGAAGTGGTTGCATGCTATGGAAGAGATTCCTTTCAAACGCCACTGTTTTAACAGTACATGAACATTAAGGTTTGGGTATGCCTAAGACTAAAGTACAATCTTTGCATACTTCATGATCAAGAGAATAAAAAACATTTAAATTAATGATGTGACATGCATTTATTTCACATGATTACCATGCCATCTCAGCAGCGAGTGTGTGGAAAGTGCAGTAAATGATGCTTGTTCTGGCCTGCAAAGCTATTGTTAACCTTCTTAGTGTCCCAAAGAAATCCCTTCTTTTTTTAAGAGAGTATTACAGTTTTAAATTCAAACAGAAAAAAAAAACATCTATTCTTTGTTGATTTTACTTGAAAGAATTATTTAGGCCACTCTAAACATAGAAAATGCCTATAATTTCCTCTAATCCTCAAAGAATATTAATTTCAAATCTTGGGTTTGCTCTTTCAGAGACTCATCACTGTAAAAAGCCTGTCCTCTTAAGAATTGCCTACATGTGGAACACATTTTTATGCATCTTAGATGAGACTTGGTAGAGTCTAGTGATGTCTATTTGGTACTTTGCTATAGAATAAGAAGAAATTGTATATGAAACAATGATATAATACTTCAGTATTTTATGCCAGTCTGCATGCAGCAGTTCTAGACTGGGTTCCTACCAGTTCCAATTTCACAGTTTAATTTACCTCCACCAAGATCCAAAGTTTTGCATAGCAGGGTGGTAGGAAAACATGGTTTGCCAAATTTGTTGATTCAAACATCATTACCTCGCAGAGATTAACAGATTTACAGAACAACATAACTTTTACTTTGACCCATATCTTTTCAAATGAACTAATTCATTCATCAGTAATCCTTGGCATTTTTCATTTTATTTGTTTTAGAGCTAATAGCAATTTTTCACCTCTTTTGTATAGGTACTAAGTTTGTATTTTCCTTGTGTATGCAAGAACCAGTAATGCATTTCTGGTAACAAAAGACCAACCTCAGTTTATCACACTAAATATTTTATTGGATCTTGCTATCTTCTAAACTTCTTCCCTAAGTGTATAGAACTGATTTCAAACTTTTAGTGCTTACATAAGACACAAACAAATAGAAATCATAAATTTGCGCAGTACTCCAGATGTATGGAATGAATGGACTGTGAAGTCCCAGGAGTACAGAATTCTAGTTTTGATCATCCTTAAGTGCTTTCTATTTTATTTTCCTTAAACTTTAAAAAATAAAATAAAAATCTACTAATGTTGACCTTGGAAATGGTCATATGAAAATTCTGAAATTTTCTAAAATTTTAAGATAGTGCCATACACCCACTATATCTAATGAATTTTCACAATAAATTTTAATTCAACTTTCCACATCATCAGTAACTGCTTATTCTGGATGGTAAGCAATCAGGGCTTTCACACAAAATGTGTCAGAAGTCATAAGTAGATGGATGCCTAGCTTTACCAGTTAGTCTTTATTATATCTCTTAGCATGAGTGAGACTGTGAGGTGATTCAGAAATGTTCAGATCAATTGCAAACCTCTCTGGTTATCAGCTGAAATGAGCTCTTACTACGTTTTCCTCTTACATACTCTACTAAAGAAAAAAATTATTCTATACGCCTACCCTTTGGCTAATTTTAAAAGACAACATGCCATAACAGAATTACTTCTCCACTCATTATCTCAGCATCCCACTTCAGCATAACATAGTTATGTTCAACTAACTGTCTGTGATGGCTAAAATTCTGGGAAATCTGCACTCTTTTGTGAGGGGGGGGAAAAAGGAAAGAAAAAAAAAATAAAGAGAAGAAAAGAAAGGCATATAGGCTTATGAGCTTCCCTAAGGAAAAGAGACAGAAAAATAGTAAATTACATCTCCCACTCCACTACAAAGTGCGCTGGATAACTATATTTTGAGGGTTTAGTCTCCAGTTCCCATTTCTGTAATTTTAACTTAGAAGTACAGGAAAAGTAACTTCAGCAATGCCAAATATAAAATGTGTGCTCAATCATGGAAGATAGTTCAATTCTTTTTCAGCTATTGTTGACAGCTCTGCAACAAACTATTCTGCTGGCAAGTGTTAGGGCTGGATCAATAATTATCTTTGTACTAATGCTTTGCTTAGATGGAAGCAGAATGATGTGTCATTCTTGCCTCTTCAATGAAGAAAACAGTGAAACAAATTGAAGGAAAACCAGAAATTTTATTAATCCTAAATATTTATCAAGCTGTTGATTACCATAATACTGTCAAGTATTACAATAGTATTAAAACTTTTCACTGGAGGGTCGCTGGGATTTTGGAGAGATGTTGATAGGGAGAAAGGTCTCTCACTCTTCTCACTACAAAACTTCTTGCTGCCTGGATGATCTCACTGGGGGTGCCCTGTCTCTGAGGGTAAAGGAAGCTACATGAAGGGAGCTACAGAGCGGAGTGCTCACGGACCCCAGAAACCCCCCACTCCCTGCCGCAAGCACCAACCCCCCCCCCATGAAATCGCTAGCGGAAGAACTCCGCTCTGCCTTTTCGTGCTGGCGCTTTCCCTCAGTGGGGGCAGGGAGGAGAGCTGGTGAAACAGCGGGGCAAGAAAGAGGTGAAGGCACAACATGGCAGCTAATAACTATTTCAGACTAAAAGAAGGTTGTCTTGGATCTGTGCAGGTAGTTCACAGGCCCACTCCCCCTTTCGTAAAGGGAGTGCCAGTGATTTTGAGTTAGACGTTCTTCATCATTTCTTTGTGACTGCTTGGAGCTGAGCCAGAAAAAGCAAAATGTAGTTCATATGCTCATAAGTTTGAAACACTGTCCAGTCCCCGAGGGCAGTAATGGGCCTGACTGTCCCTGCCCAAACCCCCAGGGCTTCCCCACCCTGCCCATGGCCCAGGACCCCCTTTCAGCCCCGGAGGCCATCAGCCTCTGCTGCAGCAATGCCACAGCAGGGCCCGTCTCCAGCTTTCCACAGCCCTGCCCTGCTCCGCCATGGGCCCCGCTGAGCCAGGCCCACCCATGGGCCCACATCCCACCCCGGCCCTGCCCAGCCCCGGCCCCAGGGAGGCGCCCGATGCCTGGGCTGGGCCTGCCCTGGTGCCACCCCCCACCCCCTGCCCCCCGGCTGCCCTGCTCCTGTCTGGTGTGGTGCGTTGGGCCCCGGCTGCCAGGCCCTGCCTTACTGACGAGGTCTCCATTGCCTCCCGCTGGAACTTAGACCATTACCTCACATGTATGTGGGCAGCTACATTGCAGACACCTAAATGCAGATGTCTCAATCCAAAGCTACCTCAGAATCACAGAATCACAGAATCACTACGGTTGGAAAAGACCTGTAAGATCATCAAGTCCAACCTGAAAGAAAAAAAAAAAAACAAAAAAAAAAAAAAAAAACAACCCACGCAAGCCAACCACCACACAACAACAACAAGGCACAACACACCAAAAACCAACCCACCCAACACCACACAGCACCACGTCCATCAAGCTACATCCCACAATGCCACATCCACACGCTCCTTGAATATCTCCAGGGAGGGTGACTCTACCACCTCCCTGGGCAGCCTATTCCAATGTTTCACTACTCTCTCAGTAAAGAACTTTTTCCTAATATCCAGCCTGAACCTCCCCTGGCGCAACTTGAGGCCATTTACTCTTGTCCTGTCACTAGTCACTTGGGAGAAGAGACCAACACCCACCTCTCTGCAACCCCCCTTCAGGTAGTTGTAGAGAGCGATAAGGTCTCCCCTCGGCCTCCTCTGCTCCAGGCTAAACAACCCCAGCTCCCTCAGCCGCTCCTCATAAGACTTGTGCTCCAGACCCCTCACCAGCTTCGTCGCCCTTCTCTGGACACGCTCCAGCACCTCAATGTCTTTCTTGTAGTGAGGGGCCCAAAACTGAACACAGTATTCGAGGTGCGGCCTCACCAGCGCCAAGTACAGAGGCACGATCACCTCCCTGCTCCTGCTGGCCACACCATTTCTGATACAAGCCAGGATGCCGTTGGCCTTCTTGGCCACCTGGGCACACTGCTGGCTCATATTCAGCCGGGTGTCGATCAACACCCCCAGGTCCTTTTCTGCGGGGGAGCTTTCCAGCCACTCGTCCCCAAGCCTGTAGCGTTGTCTGGGGTTGTTGTGGCCAAAGTGTAGAACCCAGCACTTGGCCTTATTGAACTTCATCCGGTTGGCCTCAGCCCATCGATCCAGCCTGTCCAGATCCCTCTGCAGAGCCTTCCTACCCTCAAGCAGATCAACACTCGTGCCCAACTTGGTGTCGTCTGCAAACTTGCTGAGGGTGCACTCTATCCCCTCATCCAGATCATCAATGAAGACATTAAACAAGACCGGCCCCAAAACTGAGCCCTGGGGGACTCCGCTTGTGACCGGCCGCCAGCTGGATTTCACCCCATTCACTACAACTCTCTGGGCTCGGCCATCCAGCCAGTTTTTTACCCAGCGAAGAGTGTACCTGTCTAAACCACGGGCCACCAGCTTCTCCAGGAGAATACTGTGGGGAACAGTGTCAAAGGCTTTGCTGAAGTCCAGGTAGACAACATCAACAGACCTCCCATCCATAGAGGTCATTCCAAGAAAATGTCTGGTATAAGGTTTCCGGGACAAAAAGTAGCTTTGACTTTGACTAATGCAAAAGTTTTTTTGGTGATAAGGAACTTGATCTTGCACAGCACTACTTCATAAAACCCCCCGGTTTTCCTCTGTGTGAAACACCCAGACTTGTGAATCATTCAGCAAGATGAGTAACACGACCCTGTCAATTAGCTTGGTATCTTTTAAAAATCCATAAAGTTTATTAAATTTGTGAAAGGCAATAGTTGCTCTCTACTTCCAGCAGAGGCTTTGTTGCTCTGAAGTGACCAGCGAGAATACTGGAGCAGATGTATCTTAGAGATACAGCTGAAGTAATAAAAAGATAATGATGACTTTTGCATGATCTCCCATGTTTTCCGACAAGTTTCTGCAATGTTCTTCTTTTAAGACTGTAAGAGTCCTGTATTTCAGTTGATACTGTTTGTGTTCCTTTGCATGGAATTAGTTTATAAAATAAAGATCTTATCTAGGTACAACAGCTCGCTCTCAAAATGCGTTGACTCTTGGGTAGAAATAGACCCAACATATATTCTACAACCTGAATGACAAGGGCTTTGCTAGCATTTTATTAGGAATAGATAAAAGACAGCACTGACAATTTTCAGTCTGACATGTCACGCTTTTTCTTGTGTAGGAGAATAGTAATTGTACTACTATAATCAACTGGTGTGGTCTCATATTCCCAAATGGATATAAATCACAGTTTATGCCTGTGAATAAATGCTGCAGCACCATAATTAAGAAGAGCAAGAGGCAATGCCTTTATGGTCTGGTGAGCGGTAACTTGAACTGATGTACAGCTTTTTGATTTCTTCTGAACATGGTGGTGCTGCTAGCGCTTGAATTGTTTCTGCCTATGTTTTTTTTTCTCAATTGCCCTCTGTAGAAGGTTAATAGTAGGTTTAGAATGCCAAAGTTTTCTAGCCAGTGAATCACAATTTCAGATTTGTCAGACAGTGATGTGAAACCAGCTGCTATTTTAAGTGGAACACTTACACTTCCCCCCTGCCTCACTCCACAGATGCTCTTCAGTTGTATGAAGAAATTGATCATTTTGTCTCTTCTGCAAGTCTTCAGAATGTCACTAATTTCTTATTTACCACAAATTTTTCATCTTGTGTAAGATACACTGTAGAAGCGCTACAGCTACCCTGTATGCTCTGCACTGATCTCACAGCTGGATAATGAAAGAATGAATTATATCCAGCACAGAATTAAAATTCATAAGTATGGAACTTGTCATAAACATGAAACTGCATCCTGTCTGTAAATATCCTGTAATGATGCTGTGAATTAGTATACTTAAGCTATTTCCAGGTTAAAAATTCATTACTCTTGCTATAAAGAACAACTTACAGACAGATTAGTAAAACCAAGCTGATTTTACAATTATTATTTTCTTCTGACAGTCATGCTATTTATGTTTTGTGTTTCCCTCGACCTAGACAACTTTTATTACCAAATGTCAGCCCAAAGCAGCTGCAGAGAGTCAGCACCTCAGATTTTGCATTGGTTTCTTTACATCTTCTGGGATTTTTCTGCTCTCTGCTGCACATTACAAATATTAGCATAAAGGAGAAAGATGAAGTTTTAGACATTTTTATCATCCTCAGGAGAATTCACTGTCAACAGGATTTGGCCAAAACCTTTTTATTCTCAGACCAAAGAGGGAAAAGCCTGTCACTACAGCACACTGACATATTTAAGCCTGCTTGCTCATCTTTTTTTTCACCCTCATCTTTATAATACTACATCATACATGCTCCTCTTATCTCCAGTTTCCCTGTGCTCACAGATCATCCTACATTCAGCTTTTGATAGGTCATTGCATCAGTGTGGAATACGATTGCAGTTCAGCAGCTACAAAAGTGTCATTTTTGTAAGTAATGGAAACACAGCTACTTTCACAGAAACATAGAATTGTTTAGGTTGGAAGGGACCTTTAAGATCATCAAGTCCAACTGTTAACCTAACACTGCCAAGTCCACCACTAAACCATGTCGCTAAGTGCCTCATCCACACGTCTTTTAAATACCTCCAGGGATGGTGACTCAATCACCTCCCTGGGCAGCCTGTTCTGAAGTCTGACAACCCTTTCAGTGAAGATCTTTTTCCTAATCTCCAATCTAAACCTCCCCTGACACAACCTGAGGCCATTACCTCTTCTCCTATCGCTAGTCACTTGGGAGAAGAGACCAACACCCACCTCTCTGCAACCCCCTTTCAGGTAGTTGTAGAGAGCGATAAGGTCTCCCCTCAGCCTCCTCTTCTCCAGGCTAAACAATCCCAGCTCCTTCAGCTGCTCCTCATAAGACTTTTGCTCCAGACCCTTCAACAGCTTTTTCACCCTTCTCTGGACACGCTCCAACAACTCAATGTCTTTCTTGTAGTGAGGGGCCCAAAACTGAACATAGTATTCAAGGTGCAGCCTCACCAGGGCCGAGTACAGGGGCACAATCACCTCTTACTCCTGCTGGCCACACTGTTTCTGATACAGGCCAGGATGATCTTGGCCTTCTTGGCCACCTGGGTGCACTCTGCTGGCTCATATTCAGCTGGATGTTGATCAACACCCCCAGGCCCTTTACTGTGGGACAGCTTTCCAGCCACTCGTCCCCAAGCCTGTAGCGTTGCATGGAGTTGTTGTGACCAAAGCGCAGGACCTGGCACTTGGCCTTGTTGAACCTCTTTAAAATAAGATCTGACTCCACAAAGGAGCCATGATTTAACTGGTTAACTGAGGAAAATGTGAAAATGTGTTCCCAAAATTCTAATTAAAAAATGATGTCTTTTAGTTAGCTTCTTCATGCTTCAGGAAGAACATTATAACCTTCACTGCGTGAAGAAAAAAAGATCTCGTAAGTTGTGAGATCCTAGTACTGTGTTTCCTATGTTGCTATCTCTTACGTTGTGTTCCAAACTGTGTATCAGTAGCAAGCAGTTGAAGGCCATTGTAGGTCCCTTCCAACTGAAATTTTCTATTCTATTCTGTCCTGTTCTGTCCTATTCTATTCTATTCTATTCTATTCTATTCTATTCTATTCTATTCTTCAGCTTAGAGATTTTAAAGTACCTTTCCAAATAGAGTCCAGATTTCAAGGATCCACTGTGCATGCCCTGCAAGTCAATAGAAGAGCTAGAAAATATACATTTCTGTCTTATATCCATCATTGTGGTACCTAATATCATAAGAAAAATATCATAGTTAAAATTTCTAATTCAACCTGATGACATCTTCGCTAAATTTTAAATGCTTAACAACGCCAAATAACAGGAAATTGAACTTCTCCGCCTCTCATGCAAAATTAACTCCATAAAGACTTCCCATTGGCCACTTCCCATTGGATAATTATATATTCTGCATATTGATACAAACACGTCTTTGAGCTCTGAATAAAACCTTTTTTATACATAATACTAGCACAGGAATATAATTTCCCCCAGCTAAAGGTCATTTGGTATAGAAGGAGTTAAGCTAGTCATTTCATGAAGCTTGAGAATTTCCAAAAAAGCCCTACATACTTTTTAAGAGTAAATGGAACCACCAGATACATCAAAGTAGTATTTGAGCAAAATAAAACAAGTACCTGATTTCTTTTTACACCTGGTGCAGATTAATTCAGTACAGGAATCCTTGTCACTGGGATTGATGAAGGATAGATATCCAAAAGCCATTGGATTGATTATCCATTTTAGAATCAGCATTTATAGTATTTTTTCACTATTTCTTATGTTTTCCAATTTGGACTAGTAAGGAGGTATTATTAAAAATAGACCTTTGGGGGAAATCTTACATCATCTTTTTTATTTCCCATCCTCACAGATCCTCAAAGTACTGAGGTAGATGAAATAGCCAAGAATAAAGCTTTCTGAACCTTAAGAATGTTTTATCTGGACCTGATTCAAGGTTAGGATTGATTCTTATTTCATACAAATGAGTTCATTCCTCTCAATATACCATGTCTGGCAATGTAATACATATCCTAATGGAGACACATACTTTAAAAATATTGAAGTGTAAATTAGTAATACACTTTACGTAAATAGTCGCTGTGGGGAAGGGGAGGGAGTATTATGTATCAGCTACCAGAGGCACCTGAGATACAGCATGAAGACTATGTGGCTGATCTGCAATAATTTATTAATACTCTATATTGCCTAGTTGTGGGATGGTATGGCTATATTAGCTTGCTAGAATGTTTACTATACGCATATGTTGATTTATTTTTATAAGAGAGTAGTTCGAAAACTGCCAAGAAGGCAAAATAAAGATTCTGCTGGTAAACATTTCAAAGGCACTATGAAACAATACCTGAATTATTAAGCTATTCCAGGGACCAGCCAGGTCATTTCTTTTGCTAAGACTAAGAGCAATAAGATTAGAAGAACAGTAACATGGTAAAACAGTCACTCTAGAAGGAGGATGGAAGCTTTATAGTACAAGATTAAACTTCGAGCTTCTGACAGTGATAAAAAGAGGGAAAATACCTAGACAAAAACTTTCTACTAAGCATTTTAGCTCCACTGAGGATGTAACTGACCATAATTAGCTTTTCCATAGTTAAATTAACACTGTGAAAGGTGCTGAATCCTGACCTTATTTGGTACAGACACTGAAGAAAAAATATCACTTCTAAACTCCCCTTTACAAATCAAAGCCATTTTTAAATGAAGGTCAAACACATCAGTACATGTAGACAATGGCTTTTGGAAAGCATTTCGTTCTTTCTAGCTTAAGTGATCACTAAGACTGATGACCAGTAAAAACAAATTACACTGCAATATGAAAGGAGACACATTTTTTCTGGTTTTGCATTGTTACTGTTTTTTCCTCCCTGGTGTTTATATTACACTCTCCAAAGCCTAAAAAGGAAAACTGCTGTCATGGATTTAATGTCTTTCCATGCTCAGACTTCCCTCTTCATGAAGCAGATGATTGCCAAACATTACTTCCCTCAAACTTTGACACGATGGAACTGAATTTTATTGAGCTAGGGTTCATGAAATTTTTTCTCAACACACAGAAGTTCTAAAAAATGCCTGGACCACAGTTAAAATACAGGGATAGGAGCCACTCAAAATCCTGTAATTAGCAGCCACAGCATCTTTGTAAACAGGTAATGTCAAAGGAATCAGAGGCAAGCAAGCATGAAATAGTAAAAACAAGTGGCTTCAGTGACAAGTAATCAGCATCGCAATAGGGAATATTCAGGAAACAAAGAGAATTAATTTTGAAAGCTCCAGTCCTTTAGACCAACAAAACAATCCATACACTTCTGCATATGCTTACATTTACGTGTGTGAGTAGTAGCAAGTTGACTAGAAAAGTGCAGAAAGTTAAAGAAAGCTTCCAAACAGTTCCAGGTGCTGCACTGATCTTCCAGTGGTAACAAGATCAAACAAGCATGCAAATTCTGGGAATAAAGTCTAGCACAGTTAGCATGGATACACTTCAAATCAGGAGGAGTCTTTACTAAGTGCGTAGGGAGAGAAAACCAGGTTCAGCAATAGTACAGCCAAAACAAAGGAAATTAAAAGACCTACTCTACAGCGTCTTTCTGAAGTGCTCTGTAGCACTGTCTCAGGAGGTAGGCACAACCCTGTATAAAAGATGAACAGAAAGGCAAAAAAAATTCCAAACGCCAAAGTATTGATCAGTAAGGAAGTCATTCTGGCCAGAGAGCAGAAATCAAAGCTCTATGAAGGCAACCAACATGAAAGCAGCAGATAGGTCGTGAGGTGTCAAAATACGTACATTAATTAAACACTTTGTAAGTTTGAGAGAAAACTGGGTACAGAAAAGATATATCCAAAAGTCCTTTGGGATTTTATAGGAGACTGCAGTATTCTGATCTCTGTCAAAATTAGTGCTGCTGGCTTCACAAGCGAACAAATAGTAGGAAGCTCACACTGATGATAACTTCATTAGAGTAGGGTCTCAGCACTGAGAATGAGTGGGACTTTGCAAAAGCAGAATTATCTGAAAGCATATGAATAAGGTAGTTTAAAACTCAAAGGGAGATACCTGAAAGGTTCATCTGAGACTGTCATGCAGTATTTCAGCAGCTTTCTATACTGCATGTTGTACTGACCTGCATTAACTTTGGTTTTTACTTTGTCCTGTATGATTTCTCCTAAGGAAGCATGACACACATACAGAATAAGCAGTTGTTTCTACATTAAAAAATTGAGCAAGGTCACCCGATACTGTGTTGAAAAAGGCATTAATGGCATCTCAGTATCTTCCAATAACAAACCCATTTATGTATGTCATCACAGTAAAGTACTAAGCAGTCACAGCACTATAGCAAAATTAATCAATATGCAATGTACTGGACTCCGAGCAAAATTTTAGTGCTCTTTTTAAAGGTACCTTGAGGTATGCTTTGGTAAATGGTAACTTGCTAAAGGTAGCCTGAAACCATAACAACAGGATAAGCACGCTTGCTTAATTTTCTTTTCAAAAGACAAACATATAAAATAGACAAACATATATCATGCTTTACCTAAGCAATAATATCCTTTTACAGATGACAAAATACATGGAAGCTGTTTCTTAAACTTAAGTTGCCTGCAGTCAAATATACATAGAAAATGAATTGCCTGCAACTTGCTCACAAAGGGAATAATTTCCATTAGGTCAGCTTAATATGATGCCCCTGTTGACTTATGGGTTATACTTTGAATGTATCTCCTATTTCTTGAACTAATTTCAGGCTCTTGAATGCAAGCACATAGCGGGAGCAAGTGTGAGGACATTGAGTAGAGGACACAGCAACTTTTTCCGGGAATGCCACTTTTTAGTAATACTGTATGGGACCCAAACAGGACATGTGTTCAGGGCGGATTGAGTACTTGATCCGAGTCTGACCATGCATGTACATATAGTGCATATAAATATGCGCTACAGTGCATATAAATATATATAGTACATATATAAATATGCACTATATCACCTTTAAATATGACACTAGTACTATTGAAACCAATGGAGTTATCAGTGCGCCTAATCACTTTACTGTATCAGACACTGACAAATTCTTTTTTTCCCAATAGTTGACATCCTCCTGCTATTTTCTGAGGGCCAAGTGCAACATATCTAGAGGTACGTAGAGTTCTTCTGCCAGCGGACTTGCTTTACATTTAGCTTTAGCCTAACTTTTGTATGGGTAGCTCATGCTATAAATTTCTTTAGCAGGCATGAGAAGTGTTGCACAATTCAACTTCCTCATGTCCCATTCCCTTTTTCTCTAAATGTCCAGAGGAATCCTACCGGTTTTCACCAGGTTTAGACCAGGATGCCTCAGGACACCCTGTTTCTGTCACACAGCCCCATGCAGTTTTTGAATGGGCATTGATAAGCATGTGTTCTACTGAAAGAGACCAGGCCTTTGCTTCAAGTTCAGTATCATACTTATACCCTTTGAGTAACTTACTGATTTATTCACTGATAATTACCCCTCTTGAGTTGCTCTGCAGTAATTTGCTATCTTCCAATCTTCTCCTTTTCCTGCTCCCAGGAGTTTGGGTTTCCACACTCTCTGTATGATATCCAAAATTCTTCTCCCAGAGCCATAGGATATGTGTCTAGTCCTGAGCCATAGGAAATGCAGATAGGTGGGTATCATCTTTCCCAGTGTTGGACTGGAGAATCAGGGCTTCAGGAGACAACTCCATCCAGACAGTTCAGGTTCTGGGATATTCTCTGGGACTGGATAAAGAGGCTTTTCAGTTTAGGTCTCTGGCTTCAGTAATTACTATAAATAGTATGTTAGGTGACCCCACTATCATTAAAAATCAAGCAAATAAACAAAAAAAAAGATCTCTTTGAAAGAATAATGGCAGATATCTATTGACAAGGTATTGTAGTTGAAAACTGGAACAGAGCTAAAAACTTTTTCTTGAATGCTGAAAAAGGATGTCAGCAAGAACTGTGCTTTAGAGACACACTGATACCTTTGGGTAGAATGTTGGGGTCTTTTGCCCATTGCTTAGTATTTCCTGCACACTTAATTGGAGACAGAAGTCTAAGTCTGGGATGCAGATTCCTTTCAGGAAGCCACAATAGTCTCTGATTTCTGACCACTTAGATCTTTCACTTGATCAAGTCCCTGACCTGTAGATACTATCATGAAAATTTTCCAAAATAGAAAGGCAAATAACCTCTATTTTGTCCTTGTTTATGTGAAAAAGAGGACTTTTATCTTATTTAATCATATTTTATTAATTCAAAATCTGAAACAGTAGTTTTACCCTGCCACTTCATGTGTCATGTACACTGGACACAGCACATTTAAACACCTTCAGGGGTTTATGGGCTGGTAAGAAACAACGCCAATACAGTCACGATACTCTTCACAATTTAAATTCATTTAAACTTGGGAAATAAAGGCAGGCAAGGAACATTAAATGGGAGCAATAACAACAGCAAGCAAAGAAGCAGAAGACTACTTAGGGGGAGCTGCCAGGCTGCTTTCTCTTGCTTTCTGCACTTTCCTTTCTTCAAAGATTACCAACTTATTATCCAGGCAGCTTCTCTCATTGTGTCAACAAGCTCACTTAGCTCTTCAGGGCTCTCCATCCTCTCTTCAGCAAAATATTAGCATTTTTGCTTATTAAATGTTCAAGGACTAATAACTTAAGCACAGTTTTTCTGTTTAAGCAACAGAAACTGCTTAATCTGGTATGACAGAAACTAGTTTCAAAATCTGACTAATAAAGAGATAAAGGATTCACCTTTATCAAACAAAAGGTTTGTTTGACCATTAGGGAATAGAGAAAAAAGTTAAGAATCTAAGCTAAAGGTACATGAAAGGAAGAGAAAAGATGGAAGAAAAGAGGAGGGAGGTGAGAGAAACATAACCTTTGCAAATGTTCTGGGTTCTTTCTAAAGCAAACACAGTATAAAGCATTGTATGCATTTGGGCTCCATCAGTTTGAATAACCCAACTGTGATCAAAACAATTATTCACAAGAATTAAGTCAAAGGCACACGGAAGTGTTTGCAGCATAAGAGCTGTTGTTGCAACAAGACGACCGAGAGTATCAGCCAGAGTCAAGAAAAGCAGGGCTTCAGCAACTGAATTTTTAAAAGGAAAATTTGTACTGCAGTAACTAGTCAGGAATCAATATTTTCCTCATTGAATCTTTCCTTTGCAATTTTGCATATGTTATATCACCAGTATTTCCTTTTAACACAACAAATGGTGCAAACTTTCAACTGTAATTTCAATGTCAATGAGTCTGTCGTAAGTGGGGAGGGACATCAAATACTAGTTCACAAAAAAATTATTAAACTTGCAGCCACAATCATTAAGCCAAATATTGGAGGATGACAAATTCCATGAGGAAAGGATGTGATATTCTGCTCTCTTCAAGAAAATAACTGCAAGATCACTAAAAGTGTCTCTGAGTGTCTTAAGAAATAAGTCGTCAATAACTTTTACATTTAATATTAAATTTAAAATTAAAAAAAAAAAGCAGTACTGTGGTTCAGTAATTTGGAATAAATTAATAAATTGTGAGAAGTATTTGGACTAAGTATACTCCTAACATCAGCATAAGCACATTCTTTGAGTATACGAAGATTAACATTGTCAGTGACTAAAACATCATCACTCTGGCAATGGAATATAAATGGTTTCTCTCCAGCCCAGCAGGTTTCTTTAAGTGATAAACCCATCTCTCATCAGAATATATATGTTACTTAGTCTTTAAAATAAAGACATTGATCCAAAAATAATATTGAGATCTTTAAGTGCACAAAGAACACTGGACTATTAAATTACCTGGCTGCAGAATGGGTTGTTGCAAGCGTGTGCCATGAGATAATTAGTTTTACTTCCATCTTGTTCAAATTCATTTTAAAATTAAGGTGTTCGGTTCTGAATTTCTGCCAAACACTGCGACAAAACATAGGCTGCAGATGAAGCATCAGGAAAGAGAGAGGGGGCTGGGAGCCATCAGCAAAGCAAAAGAACATTACACTGTGATGGTGAAAAATTGAAGAAGGAGACAGCATATAAAAAGAAGAAAATATAATGGTTGTTATGCAGATCCCTGGGATGGAGCCATTCCACATCAAGTAGAATAAAAAGGAAAAAGAGGAGGGAAGAATTTGGTCATCAATCTAGTGATGGTCTCAAAGATTTTAACATAGCCTTGCTAAGGCTACAAAGAGTTTCCAAAGTGGCAGCAAAATATGGTTCAGCAACATAGAATATTAATTATGGCACTGACTGAAAGGTCTGATTTAAAGTAGAGATGCACATTCCATGAGAAATAAGTAAATACAGTGAAAAAGAATATAAATAGGACCTCCAGGAGAGTATAAATGTCTCAGCAATGATCTGAAAATGAGAAAAATGGTGGTTTTCCCTTCCTTCATTGACGTGGAAACATCTGTCCCTTTTACAGACACAGAATGCAAAACAAATCAAAGACAGACAGCACATAACATCAGAAAAGTTAGCCTAAGGTGGTAGTAGTAGGTAAAGCTTGTCACTGCTCAGTACCCGTAGGTATATGGGCTATGCTGACACAAACAAATGCCTAACAGTCATGAGACAACATCCCAAAGTCAACAGAGGGAATTCGTAGTCATTAGTTCTTTATGCTTGTAGTCAGGGTCAGAAAAGAATGAAGACTAAATGGACATGGAAAATTGAGAAGCCCTTTCACTCTTGCAGCAGTATGTGTGAATGAAGAATGCAGCATGTGGACAAAAGCAATGAGAGGAATCCAGCACTCCTGTTGACTGCAAGATTCTCACTTGTGCATAACACAGGATGGATGGTCGGTCAAGCACCCTGCAAAATACTGCATTTTTATTTTATTTTACAAATTCATTTTAAAAGGTTTGCAAAGGACTTGGTTGTAGGAAGATTAACAAATACTGGCTACCAACACCAAAATCATTTCATCAGCAAGCAATTGAAGGATAAAAGTGTCATTCTTGCTGAATCCTACAAGGAGGTAGAGAGCTGTGAGGTCCTTGAAGGATTTTATATTCAGATCCAACAAAGGACTTGCAGTAAGGCCAGGTAAATATCACATTTGTCCTGAGAACAGAGCCCAGAGCTTGTGAATGACACACTGGCTCACCCATGCAGCCCACACTGAGCAGGACTCACTCTTCTCTTGATAGTTCACAGGGGCACTTGATGGCTCCACATGTCACATAACTGTCCAAACTCTGGGGTGCTCATCTGGGGTAGGGAATCCTAAATTCAGTGTCTTTATTATCTGGCTGTCCTACTGTCGTACCAAAAGTACTTGTCGCGTGTACATGCTCCTCCTTTCTGTGAGGGCAGTCACATCAAAAAGAAGCTAAAGCAAAACAACAGTGCAGTGTCACTTCAGGGAATGGTAGGAGGGAAAAAGAGACTGTACTCTAGGGGATGAACTGGAAGATGCAGGCTCTTTTCTTTCACTTAGCAGTTTTTCAGGTTTTAGGGTTTTTTAGTTTTAGGAGGTTTTTTCCAATAACAATTGGGAAAAAATCCAATGATGAACACTTCTCTCAGGATGTAGGACATATGGACTTAGTGCCCTCTCCAAAGCAATAGAAAATTAAGGGTCACATTAGTGGGATGGCACTCTAATCATGAAGCTATCGCATGAAGTGGGCACTGGTACCTGTATGCTGATAGTGCATGGTATAAAGGCTTTGCAAATGCCTATTAAGCCAGGTCCTTTGAGGACTTTGCAATCTGTTTAACCTGTTTCTGGATCCTAATCACACTTAGCTTTAACGTTTGTGCTGACCTGCTCAGCACAGTGCAGTTCTACACATGCTCAGAAGATGAGTGGTCAGTGCCTAAAGAACTACAGGTATGAGGACAGAACACACAGTGCATTTAAGACTTAGTAGGGACTATATCTTACAGCAAGAACAAACATATTGCAAATGCATAGTAACTCAGCCTAGGTTACTGCAGAATTAAAGAAGTCATCAGCCAGTTCATTTCCTTTGTTTTGTTATAAATTGTCCCAAAACCTTTAACATCAGCACTTCAAAAACAGAAGGCATATAAAGCAAATTTTGAGTGTGGATTAAGTTAAATAAAATCATCAAGAAAATGTGTGTCTTCTCTAAAAGAACCTAGAAATAAATATAAATTATATAAATACATATAAAACAAAGCAGATGGCTGCACAAAAGACTGATCCCAAAGAGTGAGACCTGCTTTTATAAGTCATATATTGCAGGGCACACAAACCAAGATGGAATTTAGAGGGAATGTGTTCTCCAGTTCAGGTGAAGAAACATAATGAAAACTATTTTTCCTGGGTCAAACAATGTCTGCACTTTAACATCCAGAGCAACAAGCATCAGAACTCAAATGGAATCAGTTGTCTCTTGAAATAAATTACTTGCATGTTCCTACAGATATGGTTACTATTAACAAATGGAAGTGTAGGATTTCATGAGCTGTCAAAAGTATATATATCTTGTCAGAAGATCTTGAAGGTGACCTAAGCAAACCTTATTCTGCTCTTTTCAGCACATATAAATAAGAACAGATTCCAGAGTCATATCTTTAACTACAGAATAAAGTAAAAAATTAAAGTATTAGCCTATTCAATGTTTTGTTTTACAGCACTAATGTTCATAGCTTGTTATTATCATTATTACTATCATCATTATCAATTAATATTATTATCATTATTGTTGTTGCTGTTGTTGTTATTGTTATTCTGAAAAAGCACTGGAAAATTTGGCCTCGCAATATGTATACAATTCTGTCCTAAACCATTGCTTGGAGAAACAGGACTGATACATGTGTATGTTGATACAATATGAAATATGAGCAATGGACATTCTGCAAGTAGGATGTTCAAGCTGACTTGAAGCAATAATCTTAAAAAAGGATACTTCAGAGCTAGAGAAGGAATTATCCAAATGTCAGAATTCTATTTTACTACATGCAGGGGCACAAATAAAACTGAAATAAAATTTAAATTGTATTATAAATGTCTTTTGTGAAAACAAGCTCCAATAAGAAAATGGACAGCTGATTTTTAGGATAGAATTTATCTTCCATAAGTTTAAATAGCTACAGTGTGGACATCTACATCTGAGCCTTCCTGGCCTTCCCATATAATCGATGTAGAGCAACAGGCACATTCAGGGAGCCATTCATCTAATCTACTTCCAATGTGTACTGTAGGATAACACACATCACACCCTGGGGGGGCCTATTTCTCTTCAATGACTGTAAAGGGAGCTTCAGGTGACTAATTCACGAAGTACTATAGGTATCTACATTTGTTCAGATGAAACCACCCTAAATGTGTTCTTGAAGAGGAATGTGATGTATCTTAATGCAAAGAGAATTATGTAGAAAAAGAAGAACATATTGAGAAAGTAGGTTAGAAGAAGATTTACATTTCCAGTATTGGTTGCTAAGAAATTACCATAATCAAATCTCCCATGAGTTCTGAACTATGTCTCATTAGACACTGTCTCCCACAGCATTCTCCTGGAGAAACTGGTGGTTTGTGGCTTAGACAGGTGCACTCTTCGCTGGGTAACAAACTGGCTGGATGGCCGAGCCCAGAGAGTTGTGGTGAATGGAGTGAAATCCAGCTGGCGGCCGGTCACAAGCGGAGTCCCCCAGGGCTCAGTTTTGGGGCCGGTCTTGTTTAATATCTTTATTGATGATCTGGATGAGGGGATAGAGTGCACCCTCAGCAAGTTTGCAGATGACACCAAGTTGGGCACGAGTGTTGATCTGCTTGAGGGTAGGAAGGCTCTGCAGAGGGATCTGGACAGGCTGGATCGATGGGCCGAGGCCAATTCTATGAGGTTTAATAAGGCCAAATGCCAGATCCTGCACTTTGGTCGCAACAACCCCATGCAACGCTACAGGCTTGGGGACGAGTGGCTGGAAGGCTGCCCTGCAGAAAAGGATCTGGGGGTGCTGGTTGACAGCCAGCTGAAGATGAGCCAGCAGTGTGCCCAGGTGGCCAAGAAGGCCAACGGCATCCTGGCCTCTATCAGAAACAGTGTGGCCAGCAGGAGTAGGGAAGTGATCGTGCCCCTGTACTCGGTTCTGGTGAGGCCGCACCTCGAATCCTGTGTTCAGTTTTGGGCCCCTCACTACAAGAAGGACATTGAGGTGCTGGAGCGTGTCCAGAGAAGGGCGACGAAGCTGGTGAGGGGTCTGGAACACAAGTCTTATGAGGAGCGGCTGAGGGAACTGGGGTTGTTCAGTCTGGAGAAGAGGAGGCTGAGGGGAGACCTTATCACTCTCTACAACTACCTGAAGGGGGGTTGCAGAGAGGTGGGTGTTGGTCTCTTCTCCCAAGTGACTAGTGACAGGACTAGAGGAAATGGCCTCAAGTTGTACCAGGGGAGGTTTAGACTGGATATTAGGAAAAATTTCTTTAGTGAAAGGGTGGTGAAGCATTGGAACAGGCTGCCCAGGGAAGTGGTGGAGTCACCATCCCTGGAGGCATTCAAAAAACATGTAGACGTGGCACTGCAGGACCTGGTTTAGTGGGCATGATGGTGTTGGGTTGATGGTTGGACCTGATGATCTTACAGGTCTTTTCCAACATTAATGATTCTGTGATTCTGTAGTTCTGTTATATTATAAAAAATCAACTTCAAAAATTAGCTTATTAGCTTACACTGGCAGCCACGACCTGGTAAAATGTATGGAAACAACCTGGAATGGTGAGACAGAATCCATAAGGAGCAGCAGGATTAACCACTGTATATCCAGGTATGAGAAATAAAGACCATACACCAGAAAAAGCAGGGACACTTGCTTCTTTAAAGACTGTGTAAAGAAAGGCTTTTACATTGCTAAAGATATCAAATGCATTCCTTTGACCTTCCCCAGCTCTGATCCTGAGCCTTTCCATAATATAAATAAAAATTTTAGTGAAATACTTCAGGACAAGGCAAATAAATTTGTACATGAATGGTACACACATATTTGGTAAAAGGTAGGTAGTGCATGAATGCCTGTTGGTTAGGACCTGTTTATCTGCTGTGGGTGGGACATTCATTTAGCTGGTAAGGAGGAGCTATGAAGACAGCCAAGCAATGGAGGAAGTTGCCCAGAGGAGTTGTGCTATCTCTAGTTTTGGAGGTTTCCAAGACCTGATGGGACTAAATAAACTTCAACAGTCCCTTCCAACCTATATGATTCTATGATTCGGTGTGCATGTGTATCTCTCAAATACACACAGATATATATATAAAGCTATTCTGATTTATAAATTGTGACAACATACATTTCTGATTTTCAAGGAACAACTCATAGTACAAATCTTATAAAGGAAATAGGGACAAAACCATAATCTACTATGGCCAAACAAATATTAAAACTCTTTCTGACACTGTACCTTTCCTTTTGTCTAACACTGAAAGTGATATTGCCAAAAAGAACTAAAAAATCACACCATCATGCTTCTGTTGCATGTCCATACACAAAGTCAAAATATAATACTTACTTCAACTACTTACAAGTTGTGAGTAATTTCCATTCCTGTTCTTCAGAGAGCTGCTCCTCAAGCCAGCATTTAATTTATAACTACTTTTATTTGAACTACCAAAATTTTGTAAGAATTGTCCTGATTAGGTTTATTTCTATTCTTTTCTATTTACTTCTTTCGGGTTATCTTTCTCGCCATTTTTCCAAAAAGACAGTTCAGAAAAATGCGAAGAAAAATCCATATCCAATTTACATTCCTGTATACAAATGCTACTTACTCCAAAGGTAAAATCTTGAGCTCAGGCTAATTAGTCATCTGAAGACTTTAAAAAAAGTGTATAAAACACGAGTCTTGTAAACACACAAAAAATGTGCCATTAAGTTCATTCTAGAGTAGCAACATTTTGTTTCATAAAGGTTACGGATTATATATAGACAATCTCTAGAACACTTGTCTATATTTAATTTGGAAGTCTAGGATTAATGAAATATATAATCCTTTTCTCAATTTGAAAACTTGGGTATATAGTGTAAATAACGATATGGAATGACAGCAATGAAATCAAAGTACATCTTTAAACATATTTGATCAGTTAAGGTTTTTATGAGAACGGTAGTAACAGTAGGGGTTTTTTTTTAAATGTATATAATTTCACAGACCATTGCTCTGTAGTAACAAATAGTAAGTCATAAACTTCTGTAAACTCATAGAAAGGAATTTGCATTTTATCCTTGGAGTTGTGAATATTTTCTGTGGGATCTGATTCTGACTTCATACCAGCCACTACTGCTGTAGTTAAACTAACTTCAATGGTATTGCTCTTGATATTTTTCAGTGTGCTAAAAAAATCAGCTCCTAAACAGTTGCATTCATGGTGGCCCATTTGTTAAATCTGAGAGCCACATTCCACTGACCATTTATTTCAAAGGTAAGAATCTTTCTGAGGCAACTGGTTTAACATTTACCCCAGCTTAACCCCTAAAGCTAATTTTGATCATTGTGGGTAGACTTCATCCACTTCATTTTAGATGCCGAAGAAGTAATCCATGTGTCTAAACATGGGTGTATAGAGTCATTTTAGATCTTCCAGGATATCTAAGCCACCCACATGGCGTTAGCAGGAATGACACAGAACCTACTGGAGACCTATATCTTTCTTTACTAGCAACTGGAGACAGGGATATCTGGGACCCTTGAGATGACATTCAACACCTAAGTTTAGGCAACAGAATTCCATTTTGAAAAATATTTATTAGTATCAGTATTAGTGTTAGCACTGGTATTATTTAAATCTGAACTAGTTTCATTAGGATCCCTTTATAGTCAATAGGAAGAAGTAAACTCTTCAGGATATAATTCTTATTAATAATTTTGCATATCTACACCTAGGTCAAATGACACACCAGAAGCAGTCATTTCTTTGCACTGAGCGTAAAGGAAACCCCGGTTATTGCCTGGCCCTCTGTGCTTTCAATCACTTTTCCATCTACTGAACATATAACAACTTAAAGCATTATGATATCATATGACACAAATAACTTGCTTTCTTCTATCTAATCTAAATGGCCTGGCCATTAGTTACTATAGCACCTCATGGTGAACATAGAGGAAAAGAGTAGAGCGGTCATTAAAAGATGTCTGTTTTACACTGATAGCACACTTGAAGACACAGAGAGAAGATTCATAACAACGATCAAGGATGTATTTACTCTGCTTCACCATGTGTTACACAGAAGCATAATCACAATGATATTACCAAAATAAAATACATCAACAAATGCGCAGTATCTCCAGGTGCAGAGTAAATGTAAGAGTGTGATACATGAGACAATTGATAGTCCCAAGTGTACCTCTCAAAAGGGGTTATTTAAGATATTCTGCTCCTAGATGAACCGTTTGTGATCACATGCTGTTTTGTAAATGGTTTACATTGAAAGATTTGTAGATTAGCATTTTCACACAAGACACTTTTTCCATCAAAGACCTTCATTCAAATCTTGGTTTAAATAAATTTTGTTTGGTATGTAACCCTACCCTCTGTGGATACTGACTACATCACATATGCTAGAAAATTGCCACCACTGACAATCCGACAATGGAAGTCAAGCTCTGCTGATGAGTCAGGGATGAGGTTCGGTGAGATAAAATGAACAGTACAGGCTCAGCTCAGGACACTGATTCCATTCTGCCATCAGATGTACATTATTGATCTCAATAGTTTAAAGGAAGAACATGTATTTGATGTAGCTGGCAGCAGCCTTCCAGTTAAATTGCTCTTCAGCTGGCAGACTATCCTGTGAGCTTTGTTACAGATCAGATCAGTAAATGCACATATTTTTTGTATTTTTCACGGTAGCTAAGACAGTGAGTAATCTGAACAACTATTTAAACATTTTCAGTCACTGCCTTAAACAGGTGTAAATGGAGCCTGTGTGCATGGATCTTGCTGCTTGCCAACAACTGACCAGGAAGTGTTCACCACACCGAGTGTGGTCTTTCATTCAGTCCAACAAGATGTGTCAGAGAACACACTATAGAGAAAATCAGTGAGTCCGTCACAGATTTGGGCCTAAAGTGCTTGGCAAAAAAATCTTTGGGGATGGCATATTGTTGATATGTGATATACTTTGGCGCAGATGGTTCATAAATAGATTTCCACTGTTAAAGATGCAGTGATCTTCCTTTCTTTTTCTTGTCACTCAAGGAAATTAAGGAAAAGAAAAGGGAGAAGACAGAGACAAGAAAGCTTTTCCTAAAAATGTAGAAATGTAAAATATTGCCGGAAAAGGACTACAAAAGAGGTATATCTAAAACTTAAAGATGCTCTGTGCATCTATTTGTACCTGCTCCTTACAAAACCACTCCTGCCTCACATGTTAATATAATATGTGTAAAGAAATTAAAGCATGGGCTTGTATGAAATTATCCCATTATTCCCTAAAAGAATTCCCAGCTGAGGTCTGAAGAATGAGATCACAAACAGCTAATATCTGAGGGAAAGCTGAAAGGAGAGAAATACAAGGGCTATGCAGAAAAAGTAGTTGTCCAAGGAGAGGCAGAGAGGGTGAAGTGGCTCGGAGGAAAAGTAGCAGTTAGGAGTAGCCTCTGAGAAGGAAAAGCCCAAAAGACAGAAATAGCTCTTAGAAAAGGGAATGGGAGCCCAGCCAGGAGGAGGAACAGCATTTGTACAAACTCCCGAATGAGGGCATACTTCAGGTGTCTATAAGAGATTTTCTTGCAGGAAGAGCTTAATGGATAGAGAAGGAATCCATTGATGGAGACAAATACAGGTGGTGTCAAATGAATCTCCTGGGCATAACATTACAGCCTTTACAAAGAACTCCCTTTGAAGTTGTAGGTACATTTGTTAACATGGTCTACATGGTTATCTGAGCAGAGACCATATTTTTATTTTGTGTATATATAACATCCCATACAGGGGCCCTGATCACTAAGTAGACCCTCTCAGTGTTAACGTGATACCAGTGATAACTAACAGGATCAAATGCAGTCAACAACTGAATGGCAGGAGAAAGCGGGGGACTAGATGGCTGTGCAGACATTCTCCATCTAAGCACACTATAACAAAGAAGGACTAAATGGGAGGAATTTTACCATCTCCCCTTGCAGCTCCTCCCTGGTCCAGGAAAGCCACACCTAAATAACAGCAAATGTTATTGCAATACCAGAAAGGTTTTTCCCACCCATGTCACATGTTGGGTAGGAATTAGCACAGTGATGTGCCACATGTTTGTAAGTGCTCGTAAAATGATTATAAATATAAGAAAGTAAATAGCATGATTATGTCATAAATCACACTGTACTTCACACAAAAGGAAGCTGAACTCAAATAACTTAGGAGCCAATTTTCATGTATGCTTATCACTGTAAGTAGATTTTGCCATGTCTTTCAATTGTTCCTCTGTAGAAGGCTGAAACCTTCACAAGCAGGATCTAAAAGTTTGGGCGATTCTGATTATATAATTTCCAAATCTGTTGTACAGCCACTGCTGTTAACTGGTTGACATGATGCATGACCCCACCAGAGGATAATAGCTCAGCATGCTGCATGAAGCCCACTTGAACTGTTCTGGCAAGAACAAGTGAGTCATTAATTATCCCACAGCTGAATCTATTGAAGAGTTATTAACACTAATTCACAAGAAAGAGGCTTGTTTGATTCCCAGCAGGGATGGAGAAGCTGAATTAGACTGTTATTAAAATGCACCTAATATTAAGGCAGTACCTCCCAAAGTAATGTGATTTTAAAATTATATTAGTAAGATCATCTGAAATATCCTTGACTTCTCTATAAATATTACTATTGTATTACTATGCAATTACTGTTCATTGCCAAACTAAACTTTCCTTAACTTTGACATTTAGAATAACCTTTAGAGCACCAAAAATTATCTGAACTTATTCCAGTTATTCACAGCCAAAAGCTAAGTCTGCCCGTTAGGATTTCTTTAATACTTATTTTAGATATTCAAACTGATTACCATTTAGAAATCTGTCATGAATTAATTCCGAAGGAATTAAAGAACACTTGAAAAGTAATTCAAGGAATAATCAAATACTTTAAAAAATTACTATCACTGGCAATTTAAAAATTACTGTCATAGGAAACCAGAAAGTAGAACTGATATTAATCATATTGACAATGGTTAAGAATT
The DNA here is from genome assembly GCF_030936135.1 of Gavia stellata. NCBI lineage: Eukaryota > Metazoa > Chordata > Aves > Gaviiformes > Gaviidae > Gavia > Gavia stellata. Next base: position 87,269,509 of record NC_082595.1, on the reverse strand, counting down.
TTTCTAGACTATGAAAACCAACAGTAAATAAAAGCTCAAGGCTGGAACTGGAAACACAAGCTGGAAATATATTTTGTATTCCTTTAGGAAGTTTGAAAGCCCAACAAAAGTCTACAAAGTTAGGTTTATTTTTATAGTTGCATTAAAATAGCAGTTTCCATTCCAGTTGCACCTGTTTCATCTGTGTAACTCTACATGCAGGCATTATTTTGGGATAAAACACCTTTAAATGTTTTTTTAATCAACAAAAATGAATCAACAAGAATTATATAGCAACTTGGAAGTCTACAATGAGCTACATTTTCAATGTTTTGAAAATATATCTTTGGGCCATTAATTTAAAATACATTTTTAAATATTTAACAATAAAAACACCTTAATTTTACTTTTAAAATTAGTCATTGCTTAAACAAACTTTACACTTTTAACTTAAATATTCCCTGCCATGATTCTTTAATACAGTCTGGTGCCTGTTGGCATGTTTTGGGAAAATCTGAAGTGTCTAAAATAGAATTAGCTGAAAGTTGCAGTACTGAAAACTGTGTGGATGATGCACAATCATAAAATTGCAAAATCCTAAAGAAATTGTCAATGCACCTCACTTTTTAATTAAAAGTTTCCCAAATTATTTTTCTGGCCATGATCTTTAGCATTTCATTTGGTCTTATGAGCAGCCTGGTACAAAGCTCATGCCTGACAATGAAGCATTGCTTTGCTCATATTCATTAACAAGGTATTCTCTGGGTGTCTTTAAAGGCAGTTTAGGAAGAGACTATCTATCTATATGCAGTGCAGTTGTTTTTTTCTTTCTCAAAATCCTGAAGAAAGAAATGGTCCCCAGAAGAGGATGGGATTCAGACACTTAAACCCTTTTGGTTTCTCATACTTCTTGTGCTCCTTCAGACGAGCTGGAAGCATTAGCCTATTAAGCACACCATTTCCTGGAATCCTATCCTGCAATGCCTAACCCCTGCCCTGCTCCGCTCAGGGAGCCTTCATGCCTGACACGCAGCTCTGGGGTCCACTTCAGGGAGCAGGCTGAAAGTCAGGCTTTTCAAAACTCACTGTCTCAGTTCTTTTTGGTTTTAAGTGAGATCATTTGCCTGTCAAAAGAGAAAATGTTCATTGTAGGATGAAATAACTTTGTCATTTGAATCACAGTTTTCTTCATATCCAGATAGAAAAGATTTCATAAAGATTTTTATCGTACCAAAAATGTGGACAAACACTGCAGTTGGCAGCTGGATTGACATAATGCTGTATTATGGTACATGGAGTCAATACTCTGTAACACTCAAAGCACTATTTATACAGTGGAAGGCTGTGGTTCTTTAAGAGAGACAGAATGATCACTTTTTAAATGTGAATAAATGGTTAGAGAACAACAAAGCTTTCTCTGAGCTGTTAGGAGAGCCTCATAATAAAGTGATTATGTCTGGTTGTCTATTATAAAATCTTCCTGTTACTGAACCACTTTTAGTATCCCGTGCTGAAGATGCACACTCAGGATCTGCAAGCGTTTCCAAAAGCGGCCATGAATTTTCAAACTGATTATAGCAACCTGACAGAAACATTTTTAAAAGCTTGACCCAGCAAAGTGCAGAGCAGTTTTCTAAGGTGTTGGGCAGCCTCAAGCCCAATTGTTTTTAGGGAGACCTGTGGCTACTCACTGAATTTTAGGAATACTCAGCATTTTGCAAGATTTAACTCTGAAGATCCTAATTGGAAGTCAATGAGAGTTAGTTTCCTAAAACTCAGCATCTCTAAAATATTTCAGTACTTGAAATCAATGGAGTCAAGTCCCTAAGTGCCTTTGAAGCTCAGAGTTTTCACTTTGCAGAGCTCAGTGCCATGATGCCTGGCTCCAGCATGTGTCCATAATATCTGAAGGATATACCGATGTATTTGCATGTATCTGCCATCTTCTGCAACATATTTATAACTGCCAAGGAAGCATTAAGTTAGGGGTGGGGAAAAAGGCCCTTAGTAATAAGCCCAGACAATTAATCTTTTACGTGGACCATTTGTAGAAGAGATATCACAATTTTGCAGTGTTAAAGGAAAGTAGAATGGAAAAAAGGAAATGAAGTTGACATTGGAAGATGACAAAGAAAACCTGGTTTAGCCATCCAGGTGTGTTTGTGCTCCTTATAAAAGCAATACAGGTGCATGCCAGTTATTTCATATGGGAATAGTATGCTACTGTTAAAAATTTCAGCTTTACTTTGAAAAAAAAGCACCACTACAGTACTTTTTCATAGGTGACACCAGAACCAGGCATTCAGCAAATACAGCTTATTGCCCCAAAAAGAGTAAGTACATGAAATCTGTGTACCATTTGGGAGAAGACAAAACTAACCAAAAATACACCACTGCTGTGTTTGAAGAGCCTGATAAGGTATTCACTGATGGTCCCAGCTCTGAGTCCCTCATCTTCCATGACTCCCCTCTTCAGCCCTTTGCAAACCAGTCAGAGAGGAGAAGGAGGAGGCACCATCAGCACAATAGCCAACACATGGAGAAATTTGAAGTCTCTCCAAGATACAGTCTCTAAGGGTCTGCTTGGCAGATTGACCAAGCTTTGTCCAGAAGCTTCCTCAGGAACTGCCTCCTCCACTTACCCTCCCAACAACATAGGCTCTCCCCCACATCTCTCAAACAGGGAAAAGAACGATCACAATCCAAGTATTAGTAACTCCAGTAGTACTGCCCCCAGCAAGATCATTATTACTCAGAATATTTTACAAAATCTTTATTAGGATGTACTAATAATCCATGTTGTACATGTGCCAAGCCTTAGAGTAACAGTTTGGGTGTTAGTCTGATTGTCTCTGACTAACTGAGGCACCAAGAGCACTGGCCTTGCTGGAGCCCCAGACTGGCAGGGCTGCCCTCCTCATCTGGGTCCTTGTGGAGAACCTCTTCAGGAACAAGAAGCACACAGAGAAGCCAGCTGAAGTTATGAGTCTGCAATGTTTTTTCTCTTTACAAAAACAGAGTTTAGCACTATTGTTTTGGATTAATTGGGGATAGGCATTTAATTAAAATGTAATTAGACCACTGTCCTCTTGCAATATTGATTTTATTTATAATGTGCTGCTTAAGTCAAATTGTTGTAATATGATCTCTCTCTTGACTCTTTCTCCTAACACTACTTTTTATTACCCCATGTATTTTGGGAGACATTTAATCTCATTTTAAATAAAAGGAAAAGAGAAAGTGAGTGCAATACATATAAAAGCAGACATTAACCATTTATGCAGTAAAACTAATCAAGGTACAATCAGAATGACCTCAATAGCTATATTAGGAGCATACCAAGTGTTGTCCTACGTGGTTACGTGTGGTTTGTTTCTGTCCCCCAAATCTTAGCATCTGGACAAAAATGAGCATAGTCTATGGTCTTAGCAAATGAAATCTAAAGCACTCAAAAATAGCTCGGGCACCCCGAGCTAGCAAATGAGTGAAGCTATGGTTCCACCTGCCCTACCTTGTCAGCCCACAGAGCATGGTGCTCACTGTGAAGGGTTGTGGCAGCTGTCACTGCTCTATTCTTTCCTTCAGGGACATCGCATTTGATTTCAAATAATGCTTCCATCAGCCGCCACAAAAGCTTCTCTTCACACAATGCATAGCAACCTGGAAAAGGTGTAAAGTTACATTTTATTGCTAAGTATTTGTGGTCTTAGGTCTCAGCTGAAGATGATGAGTCAAATGAACCCTAATGGGTAAATCTCATCACTTAACAATCCCAGCCTATGACCAGGGATATCTAGGTCTGCTACATACGCTTGGGATTCACCACACAAATCTCACCAGCTCAAGCCATACCTCATCTTGCAGCCTCACATGGTTAGAAATTAGGACAGGAAAGGACTCAAAACTTCAGCCTAATTGTCTGAACTTTGACCTCAGCTAGGTCCACTTCCCTTTCACTTTTAAAAGCAGGAACAAATCTTTTCTAATTAATTTAAAGATACTATTGTGGATTTCCATTCTCTAGTATAAACAATTCATGGTGGAGCACATAGTTGTGTACTAAAGTAATATTTTTAATATATCCACTTCTATTTATCCTTTTTCATATATACAGTTGAAAATATTTATATAATACAAAGACAATTTAAAACAATCCAGCTGCATACATTTCCAGTTTACCCCAGTACAATATAATCTTTAAATAAGTGTACATACTTGTGTATATACAACTAAGCAAAGCCAAATCTGAAAAGCTTACTGGTTTGGGAAAAACACAGAATAATTTTCATTCTTATTTTTTGAAATGATTTGAACAAAGCAGTTCTCCTCGGTATTTATTTATACAGTGCCCAAAAGTGTGTTATCTGCTCTTCAGTTGCTTGTCAATATGTTTATTCATTTTAAAATCAATCTTTTCACCATTAAATCTACTGTTGATGACAGATTTTGTACACATAATAGTGTAGTTTTAGTGTGGCTTATATTTTTCAGGAAAAAACCAGCTATCTCGTATTGTTGTAACCATTTTAGTGTTGTCTTCTACGTAAAGTATTTTTAATAGAACACATTTTAAGGGTGGTTTGAATCGCATGGGATGAGCAGGCAGTTCATTGTGATGCCTGTGAAGATATATCTAGTACATATTGATTTTAACTTCTGCAGTAATAAACACAGTAAAGATCCTGATTGTTAAAAGCCAAGATACTACAGAAAAAAAGAAAATAAAGTTTAAAAACTAGTTATAGATTTTTCAAGGCTAGAGTTCCTTGCTTCTGGCATCAAACACATTTCACCATCCAAAGGCATTTCACTCCTACATTACCTGTTAGCAAAAATCACATCTAATGGCTTCTACAGACTCAGGTAACAAATGTAAGATTCTGCGTTCCTAAACAAGCACGACACATTACAAGAGGGAGTAGAGAGCCTTGATAAAGCAGTGACTGAGGCTGAGGTAGCCGCAGAGAAACAGAAAGGAAAAATGCAGAAACTGAGAAACAGAAGTGAAAATTCAAGGAAATAACATGTTCATCCATCTAAGAGTGGAGGTTGGTGTTAAATGAAAGGAGAATATCTTCAGAAATGCCCTTCATAGATGGATCCCTATGCTTTAAATAAAGCCATAAAACATATTATACAGTGAAAAGTGTTGAGGGGGCAGCTGAAGCAGGAAAATATTCCCAGTGTTGCTCATGAGTAATATATTTTCAGAATTGAACACAGAAGGCTCAAAATGTTATACATGACTTTTTGTATTAGCAAGTGATACCCGGTGTTAGATTTACCCCTGAACTATGTCAAATAATTTCACGGATTTTTTGAAGGATTACCTGATAAAATCCAAACTGATAACAAAGACAAATTTTGCAGGGAGCTAGAAGCCACATAGCACAACACTCTGAAAACTGGTCTAATAGAATATATTTATCTCAGGCATAATATGAGCTTTGGAAGCTGATAATCAGGCTACCAAATTAGATGCCAGGGTTGGAGCTGCCAATCCCTAACTGTCAAACATTGCAAATATTGGCCTTTGTCTGTAGTACCACCTAGTGTCAAAAACTCTTATCTCTGAGCTGAAAGGAACTGGATTGAACTCCATCTATTCTCCTTTATTTCCTCGATCCATAACAACACCAGACTATGCAGGAAGGGTGCCCGGAGGACCTCTGTCATGATGGTGAGCCCAAGGGAGTGTCTTTAGTACTTTTGCTTGCTTTATGGAAACAGAATTTAGGGCATAAAAGGAGTTCATGTTTTGGCATATCAGACAAAAAAATCCCCCAATATCATGCACAATTTTAAGTGTGGTTAATTTTTTCCACAGTATAAAGCAGCAGAAATGCTGTAGGGCTTCTCTGCAGTGGAAGTGAGAGAAACCCTACAGGGAGCTAGGCGGTGGTGGCACAGTCCACGCGCTGTTTTGCATTTGTGGGCAAGCCCCAAAGTGGAATCAGAGAACTCGCAAAGAGAGGCACTCTGCCTGCATGCCAAGGGAGTCCTCGTGGAGAGCAAAAGAGAGCCAGCAGCACGCTGAAAAGTCATGCTTCCTGCTCTCAACGTGTTTAATTTGCCCGTGTACATTTTCTTTCAAAAACAAAATGTTCTCCTGGAGATCTGGGGTTCCCAGATTGCCTAGGGAGGTGGCCACGCGGGGAGCCTGCCTCCTCCCTGCCCATCTGGCAGGGAAGCCTGCGCAGCACAGGAGCAGGTGAGCTGGGTAGCCCCAGAGCCAGAGCGCCTGCCTACCTGCCAAGACAGGCGAGTTGCCTGCCTGCCAAAGCTGGGCACCCGGCAGTCTCTCCGGCAGTAGTCCCTCTGGAGCAGGGAGCCCCCCGGCAGCTGGCAGGCTGTGGGAGCAGGGCAGCCTCGTGTCCCTGGAGCCCTGGGGCTGGAGGAGTGGGATGCGGGGGGAGCTGGACCTGGTGGCCACCCAGTCTTGGGGCTGCCAAGGAATTGGGCAGCTCCTGAGCCTGGCAGCTGGGAACCAGCGAGGCGGGCAACGTGGCAGGTTGCACCTCACCCAACCTAACCAGGGCTTTTTGGATCTCTCCCCTCAAAACCATTCTAGTGGAAACTGGTTTTGCCCTAGAATTTCTTACCTGCTCTGTTTGGGACTTCCCAAAACATGGTATCTAGAAGAAAAGTTCATGAAGTGACTGTGGGCACAGAAAGCTCACAACATGAATTCAAATTAAGCTAGAACAGATAAAGCAAATGTGAAAGGATACACAGCAGGGACATTTACTAAACCAGAATGGAGTGTGTCGACTGTGAAATCCCTGGAGATACAGCCAGACAATGTATGGAGGCCTTTAGTTACAATTCCTGTGGCTAATAAGTAACTGCCATGGCAGCTCCATGTATACTTTGTAGATTTACTTATAAATTTAATACAAGAGCAGGCCGGAGAAACAAGATAAAGATTAAATGTATAACAAAAATTTGTAGCAACATCAGCTAATTGCATAGCTGCGGCAGGAGGTGTTAATTACAATTATAGATGAGCCAGCTAGTAATTCACATTAGTGAGCATAGAGCAATTATCAACCTGCTGGTTTTCTTGCTACTCATAATATACATGTTTTCCCATTTTTGATGGAACATAATAGTTGTATTGAACGATCTAACAGAACAGTAATGGATATAATGCCTATTTAGGTAACTTACAGCTGTGATGTGCAATATTATCACAAAGATATCCTGTTTCATTTGGAATAAGTCACTATCCAGAGAGCTAAGTATTTCTACTGCTAGGCTTGAGTACAAAAAACATCATGGGCATTTCACAAATGGACAGACATACCTTCTTTCTTGCATTAGGATTTGCAAATACAAATTAACCTTCACTGGACTTGAGGCAAAAGTACAGTAAAAAATTAAATCTAAGAGTATCAACATCAGTACATCTGTTTCTAAGTGATAAATTGGAAGAATTTCGCTGACATTCGACTGAAGAAATATAGTGTCCAAGCCTGGCAAATGTATTATTCCTATGAGCTTCCAACTGACTTGGTTTAACATGGCTCACCCAGGAGAGACCATGTCATCATTGTGTTAGCAGCCTTACCATATAACACATCATTATATGGAGTACTAGAAAGAAGGCATTAAAGACAAGGTGACCTTCTCAGGAATAGGTCACAAGAGGGCTTTATTTTTACAAGTCATACCCACATTCTTCACCATGCATCAATTACAGTGTCAAGGCACTGGATGCACTGTTAGCGCAGCTTCCCAGGTGAAGGCAGAATGCTGCTACAGCTCCAAAGTCCTGTAGATAGGGGACTGGAAAAATTATCCATTCTCCCTTCACAGAAAGGCAAGGCATTTTACAGCTAGCCTGGCTATTCCAGTCTGCCCATGGTTTGTGCTTTGCACTGTGCACACGCTACACTGAAAATCCTTTTCAGGCAAAGGGGAGTTACTCATCTCCAGCAAGACTTCTTTGGGATGAACTCTGCACACTCATACTTACAGGATGCTCCTGGCAGTGCCTTGCAGTTCCTGGCCGTGCCTTGCCCTCGATCACTCAAGCCTTAAACAAATGTTAAAAACACTATTTGCTTCATACTGAAGCAGAACTCAGTCACATTTTGAACATGTTAACACTGTCATTTCACATGCTTTCCATATATTTATGCCATTAGTTCAGTCACACTGAAATTGAATACAAGGATATCAAGCGACTATGCAATTTTTGTCCGAAAATTTCTGGGCAGATGTTTATCAATTAACAGGTACAGCTGGGATATTATAACTAAGCTACATATTTTCTGCTTGTTTAACAATAGCTGAAGCTGAATTCAGTATTGTATGTGTATCAAGAGAAAATGAAATCCTTCCAAGGTTAATGTACAAAACAAAACTTCACAATATTAGCAACATTATTTTCTTACTATTCGTGGTTTGAAGTATTTATAAACTTCAACGGAAGGAATAATGGCTAGAACCAACCAAATATTTTGAACAAATTCCATGACTATTTGCTCAAATTTTAAAAGAAATTTGTTTTGAGTTGCATCTGCATGACTTCTGTGTTTCATTTCTGGATTACATTCAGCAAAACCACCTGCCCAGCAGAAGATTTGTGTATTAAATAAGTCAACATAGCTGCTATTTTGAGAGCTTAGCTGAGTTATAAAGGGAGCATACCCTTCATACGTTCTATGCAGCAATAAATAGAAATATAATATATCTATGTGTGCTTCTTTCTCCAAGTATATATAGGTTATTACCCTGTCTTAATCTGTGATTTTTTGATCAGAGTGATTGAAAGGAACTGATCAAATAGTTCTGACATTATGTATCATCCTGGACTTCCTAGGTCCCTGAAGACCTGACAGTGGAATGGGGATCACATTAGTGCCATAAGCTGATAAATACTTATGGACAACTGTTAATTGTCCAGCAAGATTTTGATAACAAAATTTTCTGTGAACTTGACAGATTATTGTTTGTAGACACACTGTGTGTTTTTCTCTCAAGAAACTTCCAGATGAGGCATTTTCAAACCTTTGAGTCTGAATGTGTTTCAAAGTATGTTTCCATCATCCCTATGCTGAAATTCTCAGGATCTCCACAGTGGTGCCGGGACTTATGTGATGCCAGAGCAGAGGGCTACAAATGGATTATGATTTTCATCTCTACTTCTTCCCTCTCTAACACTCAGAATTAGCAATGTTTTCACTTTCTTTGTGGTTGCTGAAAGATAATTTTCTTGACAATAACTATAACTGCGTACGTCTCAAGCCTTGTAGATACTGCACTCTTAATCCAAGGAATAATTTCAAGTGTAACCTCACTCTATCAACCCCCATAAATCAAACCCCTTTACATTACATTTCACCTCAGATGAGTGATCTGTTAGAGAATGTGAGTGAAATTCAAGTACCATTGTTGCTGAGATGGTAAAGGCATGGAGACCCTGGGCTACTAAAGCAAAAACTCATTGTTGCCTGAGTACCACTTTCACTGGTGACAGATGAAGACAGAGGAGTTGCCTTACTCTTAGGTAACCCCAGGTAATTCAAGCTTGTGGTAAAGACAAGTCTGAAGATTAGAGGAACATGAGAAGAGTCCTGGCTGGCCAGAGAAAGAAAACAGGAAATTTGCCAAGTGTAACAACTCTCTCAGTATGACTAAACGGGAATTTAACACACAAATACTGAAGAGGACTTCACGGTGTTTAAGTGTGAAGTGCTCTCCCTATGTGAGTCACTGGAAAATTCTTCACTGACTTCAGCAGAAGCAATATTTTTATCTTTTGTACTCATGCTTGATATAGATGCACCTATATGTTCTACAGAGACTCACAAACAACTAAAATATACGGAAACTTTCAAATTTTAAATGTTATTCAGACAAAGGAGAATAAACTTTAGAAGTAACACTTTGGGATATTTGTTATGGATAGTCAAGCATCAGAGATGATCAAATATAAATAGAATTTAGAGATTACTATTAGCTATAGCTCAGATATAAGTACCTTCCTCTATATCCGAGCATCATCACTGTCATTCACTGGAAATCAAACCCCACATCAATATATTTAACAAAGGAATCATTTGTCACTTTTTCCTTGGTGCCTGTTCAGGTAGAAGGTACAGCTTCCAAGGTATTTTATAATGAATGAGGTTAACTTTAGTGTCCTTGGACTACTCCCTCCCTTGAAGAAATTATGATGCCTATAACTATGCTAGCTGAGCACTTTTTGACTGGAATGCTTCTGAAGCAGTCACCACACTGACAATGCCTCACTCACTCCTGTGTGAAGTGCTGTAGGACTTACTTATTTTTATAGAAAAAATCCAAATTAGATTTTAAGCTATATATTCAGGAAAAGATAATAGATGATAGAAAATCCAATCCTGCCAAAGAATCAGTCAGGGTTCACTTTTGTTTGTAGCTGCACTGCATTCACCAAATAATGTCACAATGTGAGACTCAGATATAATGTCCCTTTAGCTGATTTTAATTACTACTAATACTTCTCTTCAATAAACTTACTTAACTAAATCTAAAGTCTATAAACAATTTCACTAATAACAATGAAAAATTAGTGCATATGGCTTTACCACAGAAACTCAATGAAATTTTTTAAACAAAATTATTACTTGTACATAATGATTTACAGAGACAGCATTGCATCAGGACTGTCTTCGTAAACATAAGATCTAGCATAACAGAGATTTCATCTTAAGCACAGGTATCATCTTTTATAGTTACCTATTTTTAATAAAATAATTCGGAAGATGCACTGAATTAAAAAATAGATGCAAATATAACAAGTTTTGAACACATCTTTTGTAACCTAATTGTCATCACTACTCCTAAACCCTGCTTTAGAGGAGTTCATGTGCACTGAACATCAGTTTCTAGTAATATACCCAGGCAGAAATACCTTGGTGTCCAAACAATAAGTTCCTTCTCAATTCAAGCTTGCTTTCTTGCTCCAAACCTTGTCATCCACCAAAAAGTCCCTCATCCTCAAGCACAGCTTGAACTTTCTTTGGGTTCCAGATGCACAACCATATAAGCTGCTACTAGCCCGTCCACCCTGGGCATGAGTTCCTTAATGACATTCCCAACAGCTTCTTGTCCCCCTGTCTTTCAGTCCTGTGTAAACTTTTGCCTCCTATTCCCCCAAAGCTGACAGGCACTTCGTATCCCTGTGCTCTGTTCCCAGTTCTATTTAGCTGCTTTGCAGACCACCAGATAATTCTAATTCTGCCCAGCTGAGGATGTGGCCCCAAACACAGCTTTTAAGACCACCGCACTCACATACTAGCATGTACTTGGAAGGGAATAGTCTAAGAACCATAAGTTTGATACATAATTATAATGCCATCCTAGGACAACAACTAAGTAGACCATCTAATGAGTCCTTACTTTGGCGGTATAGCACAAACTCTTTGAGGAACTTCTGGAGAAAAAAAGCAGTAATGGAGCCACTGAAGAAAAGCTAGTTCTCCAGCAATGCATAATAGAAAAATTCTTAAAAGCTTTCTATTCTGTGTGCTGCTGTGATTCAGTTCCAGAAATCCTAGACATAAATTCCAGAGCAAGCATAGATGTCATCAGAGGGTGACGCGTGAGAGGTAAGATAGCGCAGAGTCGTAGGGGATTTTTCACACAGGCTCTGAGTCATAACACATGGGTATCTTTCATTTGTGAACATCACATAAAAACTGGCAAAATTATTGTTGCTTTTTAAAATTATTGTTGCTTTTTTGGGGAGTAGGAAGACATCCATTGTTAAGGATAGGTCCAGTGTAATTCTCATGCTGTGACATCACAGATGACCCCAACCTGCGGGAGATAGTCAACATTTGCATTTTGTTTGTCTAGGCACAGTTGCATTTGGCTTGGCATTGCTGAATGTTATCAAAAGAAGTATCCCAATGGCAAGAACCTATACTATACCTGAGGATTAATCTGAGGTAGCTGAAACACTGAGCACAACCCACTTCCAAATGGGAATTGCCTGTGTTGGGAAATTTGAATGGTACCCCTTGAGGCGAATTAAACACATTAGTGCTTAAATATAAAGGAAAAAATTAATTAACAATGCATTGGGCAAAGTCCTACCGCAATACACGGTTCTACATGGAGTCTGCAAAGATGCATCCCAAACAGATTCCTCATATACACTTGCACCAGCACCAATCCCCAGAGTGGTTGCACGGGGCATCTCAGCCCACCGTGGGTCCATCCCCCAGCCCAGCTTTGCTGCCCAAAGGTGGCTCCTGAGCTTGGGCCCCTGAGCATTCCCATTTCAGGATGTCTACAAGACAATGTTGAGGCTGTTTCTTATCACCAAGGGAAAGGTCAGTCCCTTGCAAGGAGTCCATTCTGTCTCTGGCATTCCTGCTTCCAGCCAGTTTAACCCCTTCTTGCAGTGGGGCTTCTTGTCCTCATTGCCAGATCACTCCTCAGTCACAAATTACCACTGCTGATCAGTTACAATTAGAATTTCCCTTTCACCTGGATGTGCTAGGAAAGCACATTCTGAGACACAAAGCAAAACTGTAGGTAGGTTTTAGGTAACCACTGCTAATTCTGCTTTATTTAGTTAATTTGTAGTAGAACTCAGATTTAACCTTCCCAGGAGACATCTGTGGAAGACTGAAATCAAGCTCATTGTAAACATAAAGCATAAAAATATCATAGAAAAATGGTCTGTAAATCATCATAGTAGCATTCACTCAAATCAGAAGACCCACTGTCTCCCAAACCTAGAAGATAGATACAAGCAAGAGACAAATTAAAGCTGGCCAGAAACCTGTATAGCTGTAATCAGACTACGCAGAACACGCTTCCTGTGAAAGCATAAAAAGGTTTTGACACTTTGAATCCATGTGCTGACATAGGCATAGTATTGCAAGCACATATCAGGCAGGCACAGCAGAAGCGCAGTGCTGTTTAGATGAATGGAAAAAGAGGAACACAAAACACATTACAGAGAAAATTAGGGCAGAATACACCACAAGGCTTTTAAAGAAATTAGTAGGGAAAAAAGCCTGATCACAAGACAACAAAAGAGGTAATTTTAAGACTTACTTATATGTCCTAGTTACAAAATACAGCACAAACTCAGAGTTACTAACCAGCCTCTTGAAGCCCTTGGTGGTTGAGGTTTACAAGTGCATCCCTGTAGTGATCCTGCCCAGAAGACCACTGTACCTCGAGGAATTAGTGATCCAAATAACGGTTAACCGGAGCGGGCGCAGGGCTGTGCCGTGCTATTGTGCACACAGGGCCTGGCCTTCAGGCCTGAGTTGTGCTGCACATACCCCTTGGCCGCAGGATAACCTCGTTGTAACAGAGGAGCCTGTGAGCAGCTCCCACGCAGTAACAGCAATTACACCACCTGCCTGACCTTGCCTTTATCGAAAAGTGCAGCAAGAAGTTCTCATGTGAACATCTTTTTTGTCTGACAGTAGAAATGTTGAATACAATTGTTTTCTTTTAAGAAAGCCCTATAAGATCTTGAATGACCAAAAAGGAGTAACCTTTCCACGGATGGGAACAACACAGTGTACTGTGCCCTGGTTGGAGACCTGTTTGATGTCGTGCGAATAGGGGTTCTCAGCATCTGAAGGGACGTAAGATTATCTACATTATCCTCTTTTCCTTTACAGTGTTAACACCAAAAAAATGGGGTTTTAAGTGATACTTTACAGACTCTGAGTGCCTTTCTTTCTGGGATCATAAGAAATCAGCACCTTCTGGTGCAAAACAATACCACTCTTTCTTTCTATAGCCTGCAGTAGGAAAGGAGGATTGTTTTTCATTTGTCTAAGTTTATGGGGCTTCATTTTGCTTCATTTTCAAACCTCTTAAAATGTATCAGAAGCTAGCTACTGGAATAAGTCAGATGTTAAGGGAGACCGTGGTCATCGGTGTTTTCTGAGCATCCACACTTCAGTTTTGCCAGCACTAGGAAATAGAAATGTCATTTTGTTTTATCTCCTTGGCACTTATGATCACAGCATATCCAGTCGCTGGCAGAAAGACAGACAACTGAAAAGCCCTGACACACTGTAGTGCAGACATCCATCATTATGTCACCTTTCACTTTCACCTTTTATTAAAAACTAAATTAGAAGACTGACTTAAATGTTATCAAATTTGGTCAAAAGCTAACCTCTGGCCACAGATCTTCCATGCAAATTTTGAAGTAGAAAGAATAATTTCTAAAGATTTCTTAGGATAAGACATGGAAAGTAGGCTTATAATGAAAAACTACTACCCCTCTTCAGTAAGTGACAGTGGTGTGAAGCTTTATTAACAGCTCTATTTATACTACAGGGAAAAAATAGACCAAAAAAAGAAGATGCAGGAAATTTCAAATAAAAGTTAACATGAGTTTTGTACCTAGGATAGCTCTCTATTTCACTCCAAAAGTTTAAAAGTTGAAGTTAAAAGTGGCTGCTAAAATAGGCATTCTTTTGATATAAGACAGGGTGAGAGAAAAGATCTGAAGTAAAACATATATTCAGATTTTCTGGAGCTTACCATGGTATCATTTTTGCTATTAATAACTATTCAGAGATGCACAGCACAGACACTTTAGCCCTAAGCACTCGACTGAGTGTGCAGAAGACCATAAACACCATGTCTCAAGTTGTTCTCTTTCTTCTCTCCTAGTTCATGGGAGAAAGAAAATTAGATCTACTCTGGACCATCACTAGTAGCAGACTATTAGCCCTTGAGATACTTGCTCAGCTCTTCCAGGTAGGGCTCTGCATCAGAGATAAGACTCTGACTTGTAAGACAGAGCCTTGCCCCTACCACTGTGCTTACAATACTGACGTAAAACTCCTTGACCATTAGTGGAAGTCCAATAGTTTGGCACAGGGAGTTTTACAAAGCAGGTCTGAAAGAAATGCAATTTTACTTTTTTATTTTATGTGTTACCTTACAGAAAAGTCTGACTGTGACATAAAATACTCAGAGAGTTTCAGAAACGGTTTCTATCAGTCATTGGTGTTTGATGGGGGTGGTTTTTTCCAGCTTTCTTTTTAATTGGTATTTTTAAAAAAAAAATAGAAATTTTACTTTTAAAAAAAAATTAAAAGCACTAGAAATCAAAACACTTATACTCCTGACTCTTTTCTGATGCTCTGCAAACTCAGTGAGAGAAGCAGTGACAGAATGGACACCATCGCATCTCTCTGGGGTGTGCAACATCTAACCAAAGGAAGAATGGAAAATCTGCAGATTGGCTACTTTCTTTGTGCGCATCATGTATTTACAGGCTTATGTGTGTCATTAACTGTCACATTTGACTAACACGCTGGTTAGCTAAGCATGCTTTTACATGCAAAGTTACCTGTACTTTGAAGTGGACTACTGGACCACAGCCTAAGGTTCTGTGCCTTTAAATTAAAACAGAGTAGGGATCGCGTGTGCCCTGGAGATGACAGCCATTACCCAGTACCAAGAAATCACTTTGATGGGCTAGCAATAAAAGTTAATAATAAAGAACAGAAAAATGCTGTTTTCAGTGATATGCTCTCCTTCCAAATAATTAAATTCACTTTTTTGAAACAAAAAGAAAAAAATGTATCTACAAAAATTAAGCCAGCACTTGTGGGCCCTTATTAGTTTTCCTCAGTCGCTGGAAGCATACAAAGTTTAATGGCCTGTGAAACATTAGGCAACAGAAAAAGTTGAAAGACGAAATCCATGTTGGTCTTCGTTAGTCCCATCTCCTTCAATATAATGCACACACTTTATGTAATATAATGAACAGTGATTTCTTCCTCCAAAGGTCCTAATGACAGCAAGAGAAAAGGCTTGCTATTGTCAGATCTTATGTTGCTACAAGTAACTGTTCAATCTATAAGCAACTCTAAAAATGGTCTGCTTAAAAGAACTGCTCCTAGCATTTAGTAGTATGTACTACACACAGGTCTTGCCCCTATCTGCAATGCTACAAACCAGATATGAGGCTAAGAAATGTGCTTTTTTTCTAAATTGAGCACACAAAGCAACCAAAGTCACTGAAGGCAATCTATATTGTCCTAGTGCTATCACGGAGAGCACTTTCAAAATGACCCATTCAGAAAGCTAATGTTCCCTATAGTACAGGGAAGAGAAAATATAATGAATTGGAACCCTATAAAACATTCTGATAAATATCTCATTTATTAGACTACTTCATCAGGATCAATCTTATCAGAAATCAAACTGCTTCCAGAATTGGCTGGAAATGCCATTACCTGGCCACCAAGCAGTGAGAAACAGACTATGTACACTTAAGCATGAAGTGTCCACTGGCTTCTCTGTATTTACTATAAATACCTGAGCTTTCCAAGAGGGCTTCAGCCACTGTTTCACTAAGAAAAGAGCAAACAGAAGATAAGTTCTTATATGGCTGATGATGCTACTGAAGGACCTGTTATGTGGCTCACTGCTTGACCTGTAATGTGTGATAAGCAGCTGCTTTTTACAGCAGCAATGCCTCCAGATTATGTTTTAGGACAGGTTTTTCTTGCCGAAGGCTGCTCTGTTTTACAGACTCTACCATCATAGCTACCAGCAAACCTATACTGGTTCCAACTGCATTGGAAACCAATCCCCTTCCAAAGGAGACACAAAAACTATGCTCACATTAGCAACTCTTTAAGACAAATAGGAGATCTGCAGAGTAAAACAGTTAGTGGTAGGGACTGGATATCCATGGCTTTTTTATATTGGACTTGCCTTAATCTGGTCCCATTGCCCAAATGCTCATTTGCAGCTGGACCTCATCTTCCCATTTTTATTTCATCTAAAATCTAATTCATGTGTATTAAGGCCACCCCACAGTGTGAACTGAAGAAAGCAATCAGGGCATGTGAGGAGACTCATTTTGCAGGTTCATTCCTGATCTGAACTAAAACACTATTGTCTATATGCCCAGGATGTAAAAACAGAAGTTTTCCTGCTGGTGTAAATTTAATTCCTCTCTAAATGACGTAAAGTCCATTACGTTCTTTTCTGCTCATACAAGAGCTGAGATTTTTCATGCCCATATTCAAAGCCAACTTGCATGTACTGGCAAAAGTCTGTTTCATAAACCTGGTATACAAGTAACATCAAAGACAAATCAGCACAAAGTCTTTCTAAACATGAGACAAAGATTCCTGCATGTACATCGCTCTTGTAAAAATGATAGATGTATTCATTATGCCATAGACAAGCAGAGCTGCTGACACTTAATGCCATCTCTGTATTTTCTGAATTTATTAACATAATGTAAAATGCAGCATCAACCATTCAATGCATAAAATTTTTATTTGTTGGGCATTCAGGAGAAAAAATGAATAGAGAACACAAAGCCTCTATATGTATGTGTATGTACATAATCCTTTAAACTATGGTTTGCACAGCAACTATCATTAATTTTAGAAGTCATCCAGTCATATTCTTCCACAAAGTTTTCAGAGTGTAAGATTAGGCTCACATGTAGACGAGAATGATAAATGTATTCCTCTGCCTCACAGATATTATTTATATTCACCAGTGCAGTGCCCATCATTTTTATGTAATGCAATGCATTGTAATGACTTCTAAGTAAATAAATACTTTAAAATAAAATAAATCAGAGAACTTCAGGCAAGAGCTTGTTGGAATTTTTCAGTGCAACTTTTATTGTTTGGGAGAGCCCATTTATCAAAGGTTTTTGTGGGATTAGCATGAATGACACTTACTGGGAAAGGCTTTTGATATCTAATATGGACATGCCAGAAATACAGAAAGAAATGCAGGCAACAGAAGCACTTGCAATTGCAGGAGGTCTTTCTGTGTACCAGACTCTTAGGAGCCCTTCTTTTTCATGATACTTCTTTTCTGTGCGTGGTACTTTTCTTATATCTGCAATTAACTATTTATTAGTCCAGAGAGAAGGAAAGGCTATCACACAGTGGTCTCCAAACTGCTTTGATTGCACACCCCTATAAAAAATTTCTGGACACATATACCCAATATATGTTTATTTATTTAGAAATTATATACATTTACTCCTGGACTAATATACTACATATATTATAAAACATACACAAAAACAGACATCAAAAAGGGTGAGATAAAGACAAAATAAACATTATTTTAAAATTTATTTTACTTATTAATGGTACAGAAAATATTTTCTTCCTGCACCTCAATGGATTGTCTTAAGCACCTCTGAGGTATGCGCACACCCTACTTTGGAGACCACTGAACTTGATACCCACCTCGAAGACGTGAGTCCAATTCCCTTATCTGAATCTAAAAGAGCAGGAACTTTGTTTCCCACAGAAACTTCTTCCAAGGAGTCTTGATTTTGCTATGACAATTAAGATGGTAGTACTACATTCCTTTTGTCCAAATTCTTCTCTCACACCACTAGAAGGAACATGCATTGTCACTTCAGCTGTCGTAAGTCTTGATCATTTGCAAGACAACTCACTAGATTTTCAGTATGAAATAGTACGGACATGTCTATATTCAGTAAAACTGCCGTTATCCAACAGAATGACTCAAAAAGAATTATCTGTCTGTACTTCTGTAAGACTATCAGAGTTACTCTCAAATTATTACTACCCAGCCACGTTTTATACATACTCACATAACTCTGCAACATAAATAATCATTCTTAAAGTTGCAACAAGAAAGCTCACTCTTGTTTAAGCTCAGATATAATTGCTTAATACTCATTTCTAAGTCCCAAACAGAAAGTCCCCCAAAACATACCAGTCTTTCTTTACTGGATGCCTGGCTCTGCTTACCTGATTTCCTAGATGCTCCACTGAAGTCACTAATACATGTGCAGAGTGCCTTTTCCAGAGAGATATGCACCTCTCTTTTCCCTAATGGGCCATTGCTAACCAGGTTTACCACGTGGGAACACAATCTCTACCCATGCTATGGGAAGCCTGAAAAATTAGTTGCAGTCAGCAATACAACTAATTTCATCTGCTGAGATGGTAGGTTGTACACCATTTGTATAATGACTTGCTGTTAGAGAACTCACCTAATGGTTAGAAAATAGAGCAGCCTGAGCTCATCCCAGGAGATGTGGGATTAACCATCTGGCTTTCAGTTATTGTGAGGTGGAAGATATGCCATCTGCCTTCAAAACTGATCTGCTGAAAACAGAAAATAGTCAGAAGGCGGGCCAGGCTAGGCCTGCTCTCTAACGGCTGGACAATTCATGGAACAAAGGCATTTAAAGCTCTGAAAATGGTCTGGAGCCATGACTCAAAAGTGTCTTTTTTAATAACAAGTGTTCTCACTGCTACAACCAGACTTAGCCCTGCTGGGTCTTCATCTGGTCCTGTGATACTTTTCACTGTGTAAAGGGTCCAAGATGCAAGAGAAGGCATGGAAAGTTCATTTATTCATATCGAAAAAGGAAATAATGCTACTTTTAGTCAGTAAATTTTAAGTCACGTAATACATGAATACGAAAACTACTGATGAGACCATAACTATAGCTACCTTTTTAATACATTTTTGTGAAAGCCCAGATATGATGCAAAGTCATAATTTAATCATGGCAGTAATAACATTACCTTTGGTAATCAATTAACACAATGAATTTTACATTGCTGATATAAAATCATTAATATATCTTGTCATTCCAGTGCATCAGCAAGTAGTTCATTTTGCTATAAAGTAGATTCATCCTACTGCGTCAGCTAAGGGGAAACTCGCTCCAGGGCTGTATTGTTCATACGGGGTTCTTCCTCCCAACAGAGAGACTGGGTCCAGGCAGGTACTGAGTACTCTGCCTCCCTCTTAGGTATGTAAAACTGTAGAATTTTAGCTTGAAATACAGAAAAATGGTGCTATTTAGAAATTAAATTCTGCTTCACATAAGTACACATTACTTTTACAACTGCCTTTTCTGAACCTTTAGGTAAGCAAATCTTCATCTATATAAATGCCCACAGAAAGCCATTTCTGCATTTGTAAAATCCATATATTTTAATTTAGTGCCAAAACAATTATTGTCTTCAGTGGAACTAGAAATGGATACTGGTTATATGCTTCAGAGTAAATCAGAAACAGTAAGATAGGGTATGGCTGACCAGTCATAGCTTGCATATGATTCTAGTCCTACACAAACTGATATGATCACATGCTCTTTGACCACTCTGAAATGTGAAGAATTATGTTAAAAACCTTTGGCATGTACAATGGATAAGTCATGAATAGGCTAACTGTGGCCTGTTTGCCCTCCCAGCACTCCCAATAATAAACAATCCAGAAATCATTCTCTGACCCAGACGCTTGTCTAGAATATTATCATGCAGAAAACCTAGGAGAAGTATTATTAGAATGAGGATGACTTTGGATTACATTTCTCCTATACCTGACTTCCTGAGGCCTCATGAAAATACAAGAAGAGATGGCCGATGGCCAGTTGTATCACACAGCTTCCTCTCCAAAAGCACTTAATAAACATAAACTAATTGCTTCAGACACCATCAGAATGTAGCAGTATACAGGCCAAATTTGGGGAAAACATTTAAGTGTCGGTATATTGTCTACTTAGAATATTGCAATTAACTTCAGTATATTCTTATATATGGATACTTACATGAATTTGCATATGAAGCTCTTGCTTATCCTGCTTGTATTCATTCTATGTATTTATTCAATGTAACTTGTTCATCATTCACTGAACACTCGGTTTCAATACATAAAAGCTTTCTTCCACTGACACAATATGTATGTATGTTCTCTTGCCACAACTGCCTCCAACCTCTTATTCCATTCACTCCACCTCTCCCATCCACAAGCTCCTTGAAGCCAGTCTCCACCTCTGATCTTCCTTACATAACTTAAGTTCTGATTCCTTCCTCCCCAAGGGCTATGGGGCAGGGGATGAACATGAGATTTACAAACGTTGGAGGCAGGGAGGAGCAACAAGGAGGAAATCAAAAACATGCAAAGGATTCAGAAGATCATGGAAAGGAAGAGAGTGCATCAGGTGAACTGCAAAGTATCAAGAATAATCAGGAGTTTATTTTCTGAGCATACAAATTTTCAGAAATCAAATGTTATGTATTAGTTGATTTCAGCGTAGATCTCATTGCTCAAAATACATATATATATACATTCCTTTCTTCAGGGCACGATGCACATTTGCTTCACAGTCTGTGAAGCTCAAAGAAATCCTCAGTTCTGAGAAAACAAAATTACCTATTGACACAATCATGTCTCGTTGATCGCTAGGAATTATGATGATGCTTGGTCTCACTAACTGCAGTAGCAGCCTTTATTGAAGAACTACTAAGAACTCTAAACATAAGACAAAACCCTGGTTTGTCAAAAATTAACATGGAGGGACAGGAGAAAACAAAGAGTGCAGGCACAAGCAGCAGACCACTACTTTAGCACTCTCCTGAGTAAGAAAGACAGCTAATGACCTTGCCAGGTCACCTCAAGTCTAGACTTGAAAACATCCATAGCCCCTGTATTGTGTCAGTGCAGATACTGGTGACAGCTTTTTGAACCTGTTCAGGGATATGTCTCCTAATATGCTCTCCTCAAACTTTCATAGTTAAAATGTCTTATAATACTGAAATCAGAATATATTACATGTTATTTCCATTCGTAATGTCGAAGTTACACAATAAACTAAAATGACATTTTTCTGTTTTAAAATATTTCTCCAGTAGCAAGCCACAGATCTGCAACAGTAACTGGCACTGTGACTTTTTTTGGGGGGGATTTCTATTTGCAGAAAATTAAATATGTGGTTTATATCCATTTTTATGCTTAACATAATGGCAGCTACATCAAAAAGTCAGTATAGCTCTGGTCCAAGCTTTCATACATTATTCTCCAGATGACTGAACCGAATCCCATAGAAATGTTTTCAAAGAAATATAAACATCTATTTAAAGTAGTTACTCACAGGACAGGTTTTTTTCCCAGAAATATTACCTGCAGTCTGTTTCTGGAAGCAACATCTTTGCTTTAAGTAGTTTCTGTAGTGTTTGCAAAGTCTTCACACATACAGTCCATTGAGAATACAATTGAAACTGCATGTTGTCTCACTCTACACCAGTTTGTAGTATTGCCTACAAACAAAAGTAAAAGCCAGACCAATTATGGCTTGAACACTACCAGTGTCACAGCAATAACTGACCACCCTCCTTCGTTCTTGTAGTTTTCTAACACCTCAAGTATAAGATATGTTTCTCTTTCAAGCTCCAGCACATTCCTGATCTCACAGTACTCATTCAGTGTGGAAATGTTAACTCTCACCTCCATTTGTTCCATGAGGTCAGCCTCCACTGCCCAGTTACTCAATTTTCTAACATTTTCCCCTTGTCCCATGCCAAATTCATGTAGAATTTTCACTAAGCATTTTCAAAGGCTTTCTTTCTCCTCCTTCAAGTCAGTTGTTGAAAATTTGATCTACAGCTAAGATCAATGTAAATTGTGCTAACCAATATATCATGTGTCTTTATGCTCTCCCATTTTAAGCATCCTTTCTCCGGTACTGTGCATAGACTGTAAATTGCTTAGGTACTGTCTTTCTGTTCTGGGTTTGTATACTACCTGACACACAGATTATGACTAGCATTCCTATGTGCAGATAAGAAGATAATATATGATAAAAAATAGTAATTTTTGTGAGGAATATCAAGAAGAGAGGCATTTGTAGAAGAGCAGTACTTCATAATGACCCACTGAGGCTTTTGATCAGTATCTACCCAGAAGGAAGAATGCCATACACTATGCTGGTAATACAGATGAGTCATTAAAAGCATCCAGGAGTCTTTTTACAGTAATTATTTGACTTAAGTCAGGCAAACCTGTATAATATGAGGGGGGGAAAAAGTTCAAGATAGCAAGGCAGAAGAAGGTGGAGAGTGTTTTCTAAAAAGAATTCTTTTGTTTATCTAACAAAGAGGCACACCATAAGAATCTGAATTTTTCCACAATGGTTATTCCACAGTCATATCAAATGACTTGGAACATAAAGAGCTCACTTAATACAGTCATTGTTGTTTACAGTTTTTAAAAATTCAGGAACTCACTGTATAAGCCCACTTGCTGAGATTTATGCAAAATATTCTTCCCTGAAAACAGTGCACCACCTGCATAAAAGAAAATTGGGTATATATTGGGAAAAAAGGTGCAAAAAATGATGTGCAGAACTATTTCTGTACAATATTTACCTGTATCGATTTGCACTGAAGAAAATACTATAGTTAAATAAGTGTGGAGATTATCAGAGCAATTTATTTTGTAACATTAATGTATATCAGACATATGGTGGTACATAACAAGAAGCAGGATGTGTCACAATGCCTGCTTCCCATGAGCCCTAGTTTGCATGTGTGTTATACAGATTGTTCTACAGAAATAATAGAATAGATTCATTGTATGTTTGTGGGTTTTTTTTGTAAATGGAACACTTTAATTATCAAGCATTCTTTACAGAAAGCATAAAGTTAAAATAATATTTGAGGGCAGCATTACAGAAGAATGATCAATGGGAAGAATAACAGTTTTTCTCTTTTTTTTATTATGGTAGCCTTTGGGGACCCCATACTTAGACAACAGAAAACCATTGTGCTTGGAACTGTACAAGAATATGAAAAAAAAAGAGAAGAAAACTTTGCTGATCCTATAACCCCTATAACTTCATCGTGACTTGATTATGATTTTATAACACATAGGTATACTGAGCTTTGTAGTCCGCTCAGAATGCAAAGCACAGATGCGCTTTGTAGTCAAGTGCAATTTTTTTGCTTTATTCAAGCTATAATAGGAAAGGTCTGCTTATATGTACAAGCACTTCCAAAAGGTTTAGATAAAAGCACCACTTTTAGGTAATTCATAATACTTTTTACACAACAAGATGAAGATGAAAGAAGTTCGCTTCCTAAAATTGGGACAGAACATCAAGAAAGCATGTAGATTTCGTTCTGTATGCAACCTGAACTATTTTTCTGCATTAAAAGTCATGAAAATCTTGAAAATCTCTGATACATTCAAATCATCAGGGTACATCAACACTATTTATTTGGAGCACCATATTGCAAGAAATTCCAGCTATGGTGGACCTTTAACTTTGTGATAATATAGCAAAAATACTGGAAAGATAATGATATGACATTAACCTCAATGTATTATTGTCTATGGACATCAAACTTGTTAAATGCAACTAAGCCTGGGGTTTGCATGACAGCAGAAGTATTTAAGAAAAGAAGAATGGAAACACGAGGTAAGGTAGTCATTGTGTTAGACTGAAAAAGTCCTCCAGTAGTTTAATCAGGAATGCTGTTTGCTAAAACATCTGCCAAAATGAGAGGTTTCATCTCCTTGGAGCTTTGCTTGCTCTATGCCTGAATGACTCCAGGAAAACAAGATTCTCTGCTTAACTATCTCAGAAAGCAGAAAGCATGCAAAAAAGTTATTTTAATTACCACTCAATAAAAATTAATATTCAATTTTGTTGAGGTTTTCTTCATGCTCCCAATACTCTGATGGCAAATACTGCTCTATCTTACGTACCAAATGTCTTCTTTTTCTTCTCTGTATAAATATTATTTTCAGTCTGGCTACAAAGAGGAACTGACATTAACTTCAGTAAATAACTTACCACCAATAAAATAGTTCCTTTGCGGAATTTGGCAGAGGAAAACATTGAAACCATAATCCTCTGCAATGGTCATAACCTGAATCAGAAATATCACCATATAGATGTAACCATCCATACTAAATTATGGCATGTTTATAATTTTATTCGCATGCTCAGCATAGTAAACCATGCACAGTTGTTAAGTTCCCCTGTTGTATTGGATTGGGCAAAACTATAAACCTGAACTTGTGATATTATACATCATTTTAATTATCATGTTACCAGAATTATGATTAGGACATTATTTAACTCAATACAATCTGTCTACTGGCCTACTCACTAATTAGGGGGGAAAGATAGAAGTAATTGCAGTGAAAAATATCACAGATAAAAGGACAATGCAAGACCACTTCAAAATCATGGAAGTTCCAATAGTCATATGGTGTTGCTTCTGAGATACTGATTTCCAAAAGCAGCGTCTGTGATGCATGATGCTGCAATACTCTCTCCTTAAGGGTTAGGAGATCGGTAATTATTTTTCTGGTCAAATCAACCAGTCAAGTCTGCAAACAGCAAATCTTTCTTTCTTGCTGCTGGTCTCCCTTGTCGCCTTATCTTGGCACATTTCCCTTTTCCTTCCTAGCCAGCAGCTATTTGAATAGCATACTATTGCAGTGAGGCTTGTTTTAAACTTTTCCAAAGGTGTTTGTCATTTTTCTTTTGCTGGTCAGACAAGTTAATTTGCAAATTTGTAACAAACAATTTAATCAATATGGGAGAATAATTGAAAAAGAAATCGAGTGCTAATAGTGTGATTAGATCTGATAGTATTCAAGACAAAGCAATTTCTTTCTTCACACTCTGTAGGACTGATTGGGCATACAGAAGGTTAAGGTACTAATATGGTTGTTTTGGTCAAAACTCTTCCTTTGGAGCTGGTAATGACACTCACTGATACATTCCCAACGTCAGCTGCGATGGCTCCCAAGGAATCAGCACTCTCTACTGGCCTCATTCCACTAACAAATGGGAGTTACTGTCACACACCTTTCTCCCTTGCATGAAACCCAAGTGAACCTGTGGTAGCAGTGCTTCTTAGCATGGTACTTCTCTGGGGTACCAGGAAAGGCAGTTTTTGCCTTATGAATGTGCTATAGCATCTTTTCCAAACTGAGTTCTTTAGGTTTAGTTCAGAATGCCTCCAATGTCTATTCACTGTGCTCCCTTAGGTGCCATGGTCCAAGGCAGGGGGAGAAGGCAGATGGAGGCACAGCAGAACCCTCTTCTCACCCAGAAAGCCATCTCCAAGGCTCCCCCTTTGCATGTGGATAAAGAGAGGCAGAATGACTGGATCACTTACAGTTGCATACCTTGACAAAATTATCCAGGCAATGAAGTTGAAAAACAGCCTCTAAGAACTGTGCGGACAACAGTGGATTAATTAACCTTTTGGATGAATCAAAGCTATGCTTTCTCTAGAAACTGCTCAGTGACTGCAAGCTGAATGCAGGCTGAATACAAGCTGAATACTCAGTGAATACATCAGTTAGTTAACTGACGTTTCACTTGAAATGCATGTTCCTCAACTGACCTATCAATATCAAAGAATTTGTGAATAGTTTTCTTAAACCTCTTGCGAATATACTGCTTCCTCTTTTGAATTACTTCTCATCCCTGATTTACATCTTCTGTAGCTGCTAACCAAAATAACTCTGTAGAGTTTTAAATATTGCAAAGATATTTTTAACTCAGAATTACCAGCATCTCTCTTTCTTTGCTCCTTTTCTTGTAAGACCCTTTCACTATCATGTATCAAATATCTACTGTGACCATTTACACAAAAACTGCATTAGCTATTGCTTTCACTTGCCCTTCATTTCCCTGTACTTCATGAATTTACAAGGAAAGATGTGTTTGGGAGCAGACAAAGGCATATATCTGGCATATCTATTTCTCTTTGGCTCATGTTAGGAGTGGAGAGCCAGGAATTCAGTGATAAGCATTAGAAGTACTGCATCTGAAACATTATTTTCGAAAGCAGAAAATTCAAAACTTCAGCTGGAGTTGTGAAGCCTTCGAATAGGTGTCAGAAATCAGACCATACAGCCCTCACTAGTACTTTATTTTACTTTGTTCTTTCTAAAGATATGCTGCTCAATCCATCCTCCCATGCACAATTACACATGAAAAAAACCCGCATTCTAGTCCAATGATGGAGTAAATCCCATGGCTAAAAAACCCAATATACAGCTGTGAGCAAGTGCTAAAGCTACCTGCCAGCTCAGCTGTAAAGGCATGTAGGAGGGTTTTTTTCCTCCCTCTGGAACAATGTGAATAGGGTTGTGATTGCTACCTGTGGAGTTCTATCACATAAAGCAAAATGCCCATGTTGTGTTGCAACATTTCATCAGTATCTCATCACTCTTTATTGGACATGTAATGACAGTTCAAAACTGCATGGCAACATTCCTTTGAAATATGATGATGTCTGGAAGCCTGACACCATGTTATTCCCCTCCCTCCTTTTAAATAGAAAGCCCAGTCCTGCAGAAGTTTCATGTGAAAAATTCTGAATCCAAGGCAAGGATTTTGTCAAAAAATGCTGATTCACTGAAATAGAAATATTTTGTATAAGCATTTTGGTTTCAGCAATGCATAGCACAAACATAGGCAGGCTTTTAAGCAGAAAAAAATCTGGTTCTGATATCTAATCTCTCCTAGCTAACCTGGAAGGCAACTTGGACCTTGGGTCACAAGTTTAATGATTTTAAGAGGTTAGTGATATGTGCATAGAAACTGGAGACCCTAAGGTTTCCAAGCCTGGATGTGAAGAAGACCCCACCATGTATACAGGACTGGGGCCAGAGATTGTGGCAATGAATTTCTATTGCAACTGGACTCCTGAAGTCGATGAGTGCCAATTCACAGCACACAGCCTGGGAGCCTGGAGAATGCAGGCTAAGCAGGGACTCAGGGCTTCCACACTGCCTGGTGTGAATTTGTGAGCCCAGAGAAACTCAGAGCAATAGCCTAAGCCAAACTTTTCGCTGTTTATAGACTCCCAATAATTAGAACAGGAGTTCTTATTTTGAAAAGGGCTTCCCAAGCTGTCCCCCCGCAAAACCACTGGAAAAATAATTGTTCACGGTGCCAGAATGTATAATGAATCATTTTGTTAGAGGACCTAAACTCAGGTGATAGGCCGTGAGCGTCCTCAAGCTGGTGACAAGCTTCACAGAGCCTATGGGCCATATGCTGAGCCGTTATTCTTCTAAGACTCTTGCAGCCGTTACTCTTCTGAGACTCTTGCAGCCTTGTATAGTCTTGAATGCTTTGATCAGTTCCCAAAGATTTTAGATGTTGATAAGCTCCTGCAAAATGGTTACTTATATGGCCATTTAGTGATTTCAGTGGACTTCATGTGAAAGCCTACTGTGCTTCTGGATTTTTAAAAGCACTAAAAGTTGTCCTCACTCTATTATCACTTAAGTCAAAGGGGCACCAGAGACATAAAGTCAAGATAGTGTAAAGTATCTTTAAATGCAGCACTCCATACTCTTCTAGGGATATGGTTAGTAACTATCAGTCATGATTGTGCAAGGATAAAGATTTTACAGGCTGGAACCTATCTAAATATAAATAATCTGCTGAATTTCATGCAGCACAACTGCATATAAATGTGTACATAGGCCCCAGAGAGAGTAAAACTCATCATTCAGCAAGGTACCCCCTTATGATGGATACAGATAAATTAATTTTTATACTGTGAACAACTGGTTGCTTAGCAACAGGCAAACAAAAGACAGACTAAACTAGTATCTTATATCCAGTGCTTCAGAAAGGCTAATTTTACAAAGCTCAGGAAAATCTGAACACAGATAGAGCTGTTTAAAAGGATTCCAAAGGAGGCTCTCACCGGCGCACTGTACAAGGGCACTAATACTCACCTTTCTCTACTAGAAATGCTTTACCAGGTACGTCCTTGGGTTACCTGCCCTTTTCACAGACTTGCCCTATTGTCATACCCTGGCTGACCCAGATCATTCATTCTCCTTCGTTGTCATTTCCAACTGATCAGCTCCCAGCTTCTGGAAGAAATTCTTGTTATTAGTCCCTAAACGCATGACCTGGCACTTTTCATTATTAAATGCAATACTATTCTATTACTGCAGTCCTTGAAGTCATCCAATTTCTTCTTTGTATTGATAATACTTCCCAAATTTTGTCATCAGCAAATTTCATTACCACATTCCTACTATTTCTGCCAAGATCATTAATTAAAGTATTATATGAGATCAACCTCCAAAACCAATCCTTGAGGAATTCTACAGGCAATCTCTTTCCATCACAATTCTTCTAACAACCAACATGTTGTCATATTGTCTTTAGCCAGTTCTCCTCTCAGCTCCTGTATTTCTATCCATTTTCACTATTCTTCATTTTAACTAATATCTTCCCAAATGGTGGCATACTGAATGCTCAGATGAAAATCAGATAGAATGTATTGAATTTCCATTACTTTCCAAATCATCTAAGAGTGATAAAGAGCTTTACATTGGCATGGCTCAGAGTCAGGAATCTCAAACTGGTTAGTTGGCAAACCTAGTATGATTTATGTTCATATAACAAACACTAGGACAGGAGGGAAATTTCAGAAGAATAAATATGTGATCATCTCAGGTAATATCTTTAAAGAAATAAATCTTTTAGACATCTGAATAATTAGGTTATCATCAAAACCAAGCAAAATTGTGGAGAAACCCAGAAATGCTGAAAAAAGATTTCTCCAAAAACTTAAGATAGGAATACAATTAATGTCAGGAATTTTGACTTTATGGAAAACAGATCTCATCAAACAAAAGTGATCTCATTCTTTCATAAGACTGATGAATGGAATTATACACACTTTATATATATAGACTTGGAAAGCACTTGGCGTGCACTGCATTACACTGTGATTAATAAATGTGCATCATTCATACAATATCAATAAAACATATGGTAAATAGCTTAAAAGCTACCATGGACAGTATATACACTGAATCTTAGGCTGACCTTTGAGTCACCCAAAAGGATGTGCACTGCCCTCTCTGGTCTGTATTATACCTTGTACCCCCAGCAAAGCCATCCAGGTTATGGGCCAGCTTTTATTTTTCTTTTTTTTTTTTTTTTTATTTCATGGAGTGGAATCAGAGAAATGAAGACAGATGAAGTAGGGTGCAAAAATGCCAGAAATTATTGTTATTTGGAAACTTTTAATACTCAAAGCTTGCCTATGCAAGTGAGCTTGAAACACCTTTTGAAAATGTATGAACTTATTAAGTAAGCAAAGTTAGATTCATCCTGGAAATTCAAGAGAGTCTCTGAAGTGGGGCTGGACCATCCCTGTGATCAAGCTAAAACAAGGAAGGCTGAAAACATGGACACAAGAGCAATCTGGTTAAGATCCCGTATGAGATGCTACCTTACTGAAATACCTTGAAGAACTGTTGTCACTGAAAAATTTTCCATTGACTGGGAGTGTTTTTCAGGCAGTCCCAAAGGAACCGGTTCAAGGCCTGATTCTATTCAACATTTTCATCAGTAAGCTAGTTAAAAATTATTACACATGACCATACAGTTAGTAGCGTGATAAATAATTGATAAATAATGACAGGGAAAAGGAATCATGCAGAACAATCTGTCTCACTTGATAAGTTTGGCCTCTATTTAAACAGTATGTAATTTAGTAATGCAAAATGCAAAGTTATATTTGTAGAAACCAAGAATAGAGGTAAAACCTACAAGTACGACAGACTGTACCATACTGAAAAGCAGTGACTAAAAAGCATCTAAGAATCATAGCAGACTAGCAACTAAACATAAACTCCTGGTGCGTTGCTATCACTGTGCTGTATACAGTACTGGTGAGAGTAATCCAAGGAGATGGCATCTAGGTCTAGGAGTTATGTCTAGAAAAAGTTATTGAAAATTCAGCAGTATAGAAGATAATACAGAACAATTTGAGGGTTGTAGAAAATGCCTTTCAGTGAGGGACAAAATAGATCCATCCAGTTTTATCAAAAAGATAAAGCTATGAGATGATTACAGAATATAAGTGCATTTGCAGGGAAAAAACACCAGGTGCTAAGGCTATTTAATCTAGCAGGAGAGAGCAAAGCAGGAACCAGTGGCTTGAAGTTGAATCCATAGAAATTCATGTGAAAGCTAAGGCACAGAATTTCAGTGATGAGAATGTGTAACCATTGAATTTTCCATTACTGACAAAAAAGGTTAAATTTGTTCTATTTTTAAAACATGTGCCTTAGAAAAACAACATGAAATGCAATGACCTGTTATGAGCAATTAGATGATCTAGCAATTCTGGCCTTAAATTTATGCATGCCAAACAAATGACAACATAATATATCGTCTGTCAGACATTCTCTGTATTTCTTAGACTTTACCAAAAAAGACTATGCAGATATTTTTTGTATTTAAGAAATATTATTAGTGCCACTTTCATCTTTCTCTAGCAGTAAAATAAATCTTCTAATATCAGGAGTATAACTGTGCAGACATCTAAAGAAGAGTGAAATGATCACTAACACATTGTAGAAATGTAATAATTAAATATAAATTGCTTTTTCACACATAATATGACAAGTGCAAGGTCTGATATTTCAGCAGTTACATGATTGATAGAAACTACTGCACACATTCCATTTCCTTTCCAATGATCTGCCCTGCCAATGGTATACAGCCCCCATTTCTACACTGATAGATCATGAAATACTGGATCTGAATCCTGTCACTGGTACATTACAGAATATTGCTTGTCCTGGGCTTTAGGCCATATTGAAAGAAATTCAGCATTTGTGGTGGAAGCAGAAAGAATGAAATATTTCTCTAGCAAGACATTTTTTCCCCTGCTTTTCAAAAGAGAAAGTGCAGCTTGAAATTAATCAGGAGCTTAGAATGTTAAAAGAAATCCCAGCAGAACTTTACAGGCAAAGTGGAGTAACAGAAGTAGGTATCAGATGGATATTAAAACCACATCATCACCTGTGGTATACAGCAGACTTGTGAAAGTATGTGTTTAGACCTTAAAAGAAAGCCAGTGGAAATATCTGAAGTGCAAATGAAGTACAGAATTACTATTGATAGCAACATTTAGGAAGAGGAGAGGAGAGGAGAGGAGAGGAGAGGAGAGGAGAGGAGAGGAGAGGAGAGGAGAGGAGAGGAGAGGAGAGGAGAGGAGAGGAGAGGAGAGGAGAGGAAAAGAGGATATTTCAGTTGGAAGGGACCTACAAAGATCATCTAGTCCAACTGCCTGACCACTTCACAGCTGACCAAAAGTTAAAGGAAATTATTAAGGGCATTTTCCAAATGCCTCTTAAACACTGACAGGCTGGGGGCATCGACCACCACTCTAGGAAGGCTGTTCCAGTGTCTGACCACCCTCTCAGTAAAGAAATGCTTCCTAATGTCCAGGCTAAACCTCCCCTGGCACGGCTTTGAACTATTCCCTCGCATCCTGTCACTGGATACCAGAAAGAAGAGATCAGCACCTCCCTCCCCACTTCCCCTCCTCAGGAAGCTGTAGAGAGCAATGAGGTCGCCCCTCAGCTTCCTTTTCTCAAACTAGACAAGCCCAGAGTCCTTAGCCGCTCCTCATAGGACATGCCTTCCAGCTCTGTCAGCAGCTTTGTTGCCCTCCTCTGGATGCATTCAAGGACCTTCACAACCTTCTTAAATTGTGGGGCCCGGAAGTGCATCCAGTACTCAAGAGGCCATACCAACACTAAATACAGTGGGATAATTACCTCTTTTGACCGGCTGGTTATACTGTGTTTGATGCACCCCATCGTATTTGTTACATGATACAAAAAATTACATAGATTGTGTGATTTGTGCCAGATGTGGGATGGATATCCATACAAGTTATTTACAAAAAATGCAACACTTTGTGATGGGATCCATTCCTGAGCGGGATGGCAGAAAAACTTAACACAAAGGACTGCCTTACTAATCTTCTCTCGAAAATCCTTACGTCAGTCCTCGACACTGTACTTACAAGGACAGATAATGTTTGGAAGAAAATTACATGAACAGTTATTTTGCAAAGTCACTCTAGGAATCTAGAACTAGTTGTGGAAAGTACTTGCCACTGGTTAAAGGTCTCCAGGACTCATGTTCAAGGAATACTTTATATCGAATATTAATACTCCACAAAAAAGCATATGTGCTTCGAGCTTGTGTTGCAATGGATTAAACATATTACGACACTGTAAAAATGTATAGATGTACTTTCATGCTTCTCATGAAAATTCCTCTTCAATTAAATGCTTTATAATGGGTAAATGAAAGAGGTTTTTTGCTTGTTTTTCTAAAGTTAATGTTTGGTATTTTTCTGACAGGTTCACATATGCAAAGATTAGCAGGGTCTCTATCAAAGGCATATAGCAAACTTTACTTTTGGGGAAAAATGAAAACAAAAGGGGGTGGGGAGAGAGAGAGAAAGGGAAAGGGGAAGGGAAGACTCCCCAGTGGCCAACTGAGAGGAGAAGTGATGGGAGTTCCCAGGCAAGTGTCCTCCCCTAGGAGGTGTCCAGCAGCTTGGCTAAAAGTTTACAGAGCTGCAAGTGAAAAGTAGACTACAGAAACGGAAAAAGAAGGCCCTTAGCACTACAAAGGTTAAGGGACCTAAGGCACTGTGCAACATCACCGATACATGCCAACATTAAATTATAGAAAAAAAATCTCAGTAATTGTGAGGAGCAACAGAATTTGAACTCAAAGAAAGATTCTTGGGTTTATCAATTAATTCAATAATCCCAGTTATTGAGGGAAAATGTATCTTTTCATTTGGCTTCTCAGGTGCTGATCAATTCTTAATTATCTTTAACCATATTGACCTGCTCCCACTGTTTGTGCCATGTAGATTAATGAACAACATTCTAAAGAACACAATATCACACTTGGAGAGCAAGGGATTCATGTATTATTCACTCTACATAAATATATACTGTTACCAATTTTTGACCTAAACAGTTAGCCAAACTTTGGGGCTGGCAGGTTGTTTGTGTGGGGACATGCTGATAATGCAATCATATTTATATACAGCAACATTTAAAAAATACAAAATCCTTTTTCTGTGAACACAGAAAGAAGTAAGCCTCTTAGTTTACAGCTCTGCCCTGGAGTTCTCAGTCCCAAAAGCTGCTTTTCTCAGGACCACATCCCCAAGACTGGTTCAAGCTATGCCTGGTACGTACTTGGTAGATCCTCTCTTTTCTCCGCTGAGTTTTCTGCCTTAATAACAGCCCAAAAAACCTCACCAGCCTTTCATCTGCTTTTCTTTCATACCCAGAAATATGTACCAAGGTTTGGGACTGAGGCTGCAGTCTAGTTCTTTGAAGAACTAACTGCTTTTTCTCTTAGTGGTTGTGCTCTTCTCTCTTGATGCAGAAACAACACATTTGGAAGAGGTGAGGGGCTTGAGAGCTCAAAGCACAAAACATAAGAAGGAAAATGATGTTATGTAGGCAGAGTAGCAAAGAAGATAGAAGTCACTGTACATAAACAGAGAAAGACATGCTGCAGGAAAACCCAGGAAAGAAAGAAAATAGACTTGAAGAGATGAAACTGAAACTGGAGAATTATTTGAGCATTATAACCCATGTTCACAAGTCTTTTTCTCCCATGGTGCCCACAGCCAAGTGCAACAAGCTTGTGGAAGACAATCCCTCCCAATATGCCATATTGAAAAAAAATAATCCTAGTTTTGATTGTAATGCTGAGAAAAAGGGGAAGGATATTTTGAATTTGTACTCTGTTCAGCTGAAGATGGAAGCGCCTTTCTGTTTTCTGCTGTCCTTTTCCTAAGCTGACCTAATTTCTCCTGATCAGAGATTGAGTGGTTTATTCTGGCTTCTGCCAAATGTCATGGTAGCCAACAATCTGTCAGAGCCTACCCTTGCCTCTTCCATGCTCTGCTATTCCTATGAGGGCAGTTGGGACAGGTGCTTGGAGAAGGGTATTCTGACTTTATGGAAGGGAAAGGATGAGGTCCTTAGGTCACATTTTTTTTCTGCAGCTTTAATGGTTTCATACCAAACAGGAATCTGGCTTCAGAATTATGATGGATGAGTCCTTTGTCTGTCTTGCTGATCTGGACAGGAGTGAGGTAAGTGAGAACTGGTCTAGCATTTTAAACCAAGGTATGTAAAACAAAGAAGCATTTTTTTTTCTGTTGAGGTAAATAAAAAAGAAGGTTACATGGAGACACACCAGATACACAGAAGACTCAGCGATATACCTATAAATGTGCACAGAATAAAAACACTCCCTGCACACAGAAGCCAAAAAAAACCCTGTCTGACCTTTAGGCTCATTTAGAGCCTGTTTTGAGAGATGAGGTGGGATTTGAGCAGGTACTTAAATTCGGTGCATATCGTCTCCTGAGGTCTACCCTAAAAGCACAATTACTCTAGTTCTCCTGCACAGACTACAAGCGCAATAACAGCTTTCAAAGACTGCCAGGTGATAACATTGTGCCAGGAGACATGTCACAAATAAACACTGAATTGAAAGAGCATTTGTAGCACCTTGGTACATCAAGCATTGATCCAAGTACTTCTCAAAATTTAGAAGTTTAATACTGAACTGTATATATTTTCAGAATGTAACACTTTGAAAGGGATAAATCCCTCATCAACTATTGCCTTATTCAAAACCTTGGACTTTTCCAAGGACAGATACATATCTTTGTGTGTGGAGACATGAACGGTGATAGCACAGTTTACAAATCCCTCTCCAAAGCAGAGATTCTAGTCCTTACTCCGGATTTCCCAATGTTTTAAGTATCTTTAGATATTCTGCACCATAAAGTCAAACTCTTTACAGGAATATGTGTGCTTATGTAACTGTTGCTGCGTTAGGCCCCATATGCTTGCTTTACTGCATGGGAGCACGAATGTGCTATTTTAATTCTCTCTTTACTGCTTTCATCTAAAGAACAACATTTTCCCCTTCTGGTCCATGGCTAAATACATAACTAGAGTTACTATAACCTGAAGAGAAGTGAAAGCCAGGGGGAAGATGAGGATGTGTCCAGGGGAAAACGTGAAGGAGGAGGTTCTTGCACTCTGACACTAAGTGCAGCATGAGTGGAGGCCTGTATCAAGTGCTTCTACACAAATGGATGCAGAGTGGGAAATGTCAAGAGGAATTACAAGTTCCTGCATATCTGTAGAGAAGTGGTATCACTGGGATAGAGAAATGTGGTGGGACAGCTCAAATGACTAATGCTGCAATGGCTTTTTGTCCAATTTTTTTTACATCAGAGGACAGACCAACACCGGTGACATTATGGTATGTATCTGTTACATATCACCTGATCAGGAATACAAGAAAATGAAAGCTTCTTTAGGCACATCACTTTAACATGCCCTGGTACGCATGGGGACTTCAACCACTCTGATATCTGCTGGGAGCACATACAGCTAGGTGCAAACAATCTGGGAGATTTCTGGAGTGTGTTCACAAGTCGAGTTCCTCCTGATGAAGGGGATCAACTGACTAGGGAGATGCTCTGCTGGACCTATTACTCTCACATAACTAAGAACTGGCCGAGGATGTGAAGGTCAAGGGCAGCCTTGGCTGCAGTGACCTTAAGATAACGGAGTTTAAAATTCTGAGAAAAGTGAGCAAGACAAATAGTAGAATCACAACCCTAGACCTAAGGAGAGCAAATTTCAGCTTGTCAGGAATCTGCTTGGCAGGATCCCATGGGAGACATTTTCAAACAAAAACTTAAAACTTGGGGGAGTAGCTACTTACTTTTTGAAATATTTGCACATTTATGCAACTTCTACTATGCAATGACCATACTTTCACTATAGTGATAATAGTACAGAGTAGAGATAGAATCATTAATCACCATCTACTCAGCTCTTCAAAAATGTGAGCTGAAATTAGAAGACTATAGAATCATAGAACCATGAATCATAGAAACATTTAGGTTGGAAAAGACCTTTAAGATCGAGTCCAACCATTAACCCAACACTGCCAAGCCCACCGCTAAAACATGTCCCTAAGCACCATATCTACACATCTTTTAAATACCTCCAGGGACAGTGCCTCAACCACTTCCCTGGGCAGCCTGTTCCAATGCCTGACAACCCTTTCGGTTGTCCTGGTTTTGGCTGGGATGGAGTTAATTTTCTTCCTTTTAACTGGTACAGTACTGTGTTTTGGATTTACAATGAGAATAATGTTGATAACACACTGACGCTCAGCTGTTGCTGAGCGGTGCTTACACTAAGTCAAGGACTTTTAAGCTTCTTGCACTGCCCTGCCAGGTGCACAAGAAGCTGGGAGGGGACAAAGCCAGGACAGCTGACCCAAACTGACCAAAGGGATATTCTATTCCACATGACATCATGCTGAACAAAAACTGGGAGGGCACCGCCGCTGCTCGGGAACAGGCTGGGCATGGGTCAGTGGGTGGTGAGCAATTGCATTGTGCATCACTTGTTCTGTACATTCTTTTATCCTTATTATTTTCTTTTTTTTCCCTGTCCTATTAAACTGTTTTTATCTCAACCCACGAGTTTTACTTTTTCTCCGATTCTCTCCCCCATCCTACTGCGGGGGGGAGTGAGTGAGCGGCTGTGTGGTGCTTAATTGCCGGCTGGGGTTAAACCACAATATGGTGAAGAAATTTTTCCTAATATCCAGTCTAAACCTCCCCTGGTGCAACTTGAGGCCATTTCCTCTAGTCCTGTCACTAGTCACTTGGGAGAAGAGACCAGCATCCACCTCGCTACAACCTCCTTTCAGGTAATTGTAGAGAGAGGTAAGGTCTCCCCTCAGCCTCCTCTTCTCCAGGCTAAACAACCCCAGTTCCCTCACCCGCTCCTCATAAGACTTGTGCTCCAGACCCCTCACCAGCTTCGTCGCCCTTCTCTGGACACGCTCCAGCACCTCAATGTCCTTCTTGTAGTGAGGGGCCCAAAACTGAACACAGGATTCGAGGTGCAGCCTCACCAGAGCCGAGCACAGGGGCACCATCACCTCCCTGCTCCTGCTGGCCACACCATTTCTGATACAGGCCAGGATGCAGTTGGCCTTCTTGGCCACCTGGGCACACTGCTGGCTCATATTCAGCCGGATGTCAATCAACACCCCCAGATCCTTTTCTGCAGGGCAGCTTTCCAGCCATTCTTCCCCAAGCCTGTAACATTGCATGGG
Organism: Gavia stellata; assembly: GCF_030936135.1. Taxonomy (NCBI): domain Eukaryota; kingdom Metazoa; phylum Chordata; class Aves; order Gaviiformes; family Gaviidae; genus Gavia; species Gavia stellata. Next base: position 87,231,714 of record NC_082595.1, on the reverse strand, counting down.
GTTGTTGCGACCCAAGTGCAGGACTCGGCACTTGGCCTTGTTGAACCTCATAGAATTGCCCTCAGCCCATCGATACAGCCTGTCCAGATCCCTCTGCAGAGCCTTTCTAATCTCAAGCAGATCAACACTCCTGCCCAACTTGGTGTTGTCTGCAAACTTACTGAGTGTGCACTCAATCCCCTCATCCAGATCATTGGTAAAGATATTAAACAGAACTGGCCCCAATACTGAGCCCTGGGGGACACCACTTGCGATGGGCCACCAACTGAATTTAAATCCATTCACCACCACTCTTTGGTCCCAGCCATCCAGCCAGTTTTTTACCTAGCAAAGAGTATGCCCATCAGGTTTCTCCAGAATACTGTGGGAGACAGTGTCAAAGGCTTTGCTGAAGTCCAGATAGACAACATCCACAGCCTTTCCCTCTCCCGCTAGGCAGGTCACCTGGTCATAGAAGGAGATCAGGTTGGTCAAGCAGGACCTCCTAGAGTCTAAATATGAAGACTAAGTGGTGATTAACATTTACATAAGATATGTAATATAGGCAATATAGACAATATGGATTACATAATGTATATACTTATTATAATGAACATCTAATATATATATGACAATTTTAAAAAATCCATGTGTCATAGTTGGGCCCTAAATATGTATACAATCATGTATACCAAGGTGGGAAGGCTGTTAAGAAGACACAACACCTGTAAATGTTCATCAAAGTGAATTTTGGGTTTTCAAGATGTTTTAAATTCTAGCCCTTGTTAAAGTATAGATTAGGAATCCTAACCTTAAATAGGTAAATAAGGACAGAGGGTGGGGCAGGCTATACAGGAGTCACAAGATTTTAAGCAAGGAATGTTACTTCTCTAGGCTTGTTTTATACAGTAGAAGGAGAACATTTTCTCTAGAAGGCACCTCAGAGCAAACTAAACTAGGCTGCTACTCTGAAGTATTTCACAAAGACATCTCTACCAAATATTGAGGAAGCCTAGAGAAATTAGCCTCCTGTGCCTGAAGTTAGTCGTTGTACACACACCCCCATGTCCTGCTTTATACTATGTCTTTATATAAAGATATACTTTATCTAATACTATACTTTATACCATACTGTACTTTATATAAAAGTAGATCAAATAATTAGACTGTCATAAAAATATGGCAAAGGTACTTGTGCAGATAAGGAAGGCTTCTTTGATGTTAATTTGAGTTTTGAATTTTAGGAGATGCATGATGATATAAAACTAAATCAGAAAGAATCCCTGTGGTTGGGAAGACAAAGATAAAAGCAGAGTATGGATTTATTCTGCCTCCATTTCTCTCTCTTTGACCATTAGTTGGAATCCTAAACTAATGGGTAAAGGAAAAAAAATATTGTTAATATTTAAATATTAACGTTTTCTTACTTTAAAAATGTAGTCTTTTCTTCTTACCTTTATTTACCATTTAATCATTCCATTTGTGTAGGGAACATTTAGATCCTCATTCTAGGATACTTATGAAGACAAGAAACACACATTTAAAATTTGCTTGGATACAAACTGCAGGATTGGATTCTTTGTAAGTCAGAAATTAAAGCAGAAAAAATATTTCTGCTAGACTGTAAGACAAGTTAGCCAAATGTCTAATGAAACTTGTTTACACAGCACTGTAATAAAAATATAGATGTTATGCATGTGCATCCTAAGCATGTCACATCACCAGTCTAAAACATTTTATATCACACTGAAGATCCTTTAGACAACAGTTTGAAGCCAATTTTTTGCTTACTCTGTTGGGGTTTTTTTCCTATTTACATGCCTTGAATTTCTACAAGGTTAACTTTGAAAGGGGTGATGTATTCCCTTTGTGCTTTCCATATTGGGAAAGATATTTTGGATATGTATCTGTTTCATCTTTATTTGAAAGGATTTCACAAATAGGTTGTTTTACACTTCTCTTCATGATCAAAAGATAAAAAGACCTGGATAAGCCATGATCAAAAGAAATTTAAAAACAATCCCATAATAATTCATTTGAGCATAAACAAATAAATAAATGCAAGTCAGATAAGACTGAATAGACAGATGGCAAATAAAAATCATAAATAAATGGCAATAAACTTATGATTGTGCATAAGAACCTTCATGCAGTACATAGAATCTACAAAGACAAAATCAGTAGCAAATGGTGTTTTTACTCTTTCTATGTAAAATAAAATTTTCTGCTTAGAATTGAAAAGATGTTTAGTAAAGGTATCGTGTTTCTGCAGTTTTGCATGGACTATTGCATATCTATTATAGCTTGATACGCAGAACGATTTTTAGAAAGTAAAACCATCAGAATAACCAGCATCCATGTGATAGGAATGTCCTTGGATTCAAAAAAGAAAGGCAAAAAAAAAAAAAAAAAGAAATGTTGAAATGCCAGTATCCTTAGTGCAATATTTGGTATAAAAACATTGACATGAAAATATTGGTTAAGTGTTTAAGCTCAGCAATTGATTCAGTATTGAATACTGTTTCAAAGGCTGTGTCTTTGTCTTTAGGAAGTACGACAGTACTGCAGTAAATTTCAAACCTGTGAAGATTTAGGGACACTTTTTTAGTGAGTAATTGTACTGAATTCCATGGAATTTTCAGGATAGAAAAGTTTATTTTGCTTATTATGCATGCTCTAAGGCAATTACAATGCTGTAAATATTCAGTAATTTATCACTGGGGTAGACCAATAATTAAGTCAATCAACACGAGGTAACTCATTGTCCAGTATTTACTTAGTATTTTAAATAATCTCTAATATGCCTTAGACAATCACTGTATTATGACATGGAATTCACTCAACATCAAATATGTGATGGCTTACTCATATAAGAGGTGAATTTAAAAGCTTTGTGAGAAAAATCTCTATGGATTCTTTCTAAAATCAATGGAGAAAGAAAAGTTCTCAAATGAAAAAACAGAGCAGTATAATTAGGGTCCAACTCTGGACCATCCACAGAAGGAGCCTTTCAATTAGCTATAATGAAACCCTAGGGAAACTAGGGGAAGATAGGTGGTATGAACACCCTCCTCTGTGAACATAAAATTGGACTGTGGCTGCTGAATGGTTATTGCAGCTTAGGGTGCAAAGCCTTAAATTAATTATCATTAGGCCTGAAAAAGAGAGGAAGAAAAACCCCTAAGGTTATATTCAAATGGATTAAAGTAGAATGGACAATAAATTGTTACTCACACCTTGTAGTCCTGAACTTCAAAATAATGACTAGGGAATGCATTTCCTTGGATGTCCCAAGTGATTTACAGATTTATCATTCTTCTCCAATATTAGTATTACCACTGAACCCTGAGGCCACTGTCAGACTGTTCAACAGATAGTGTTCAACATCTTCAACAGTTTAAAGACAAGGAAGACAAGTAACATCAGAGTGGGGGATAGAAGCCTAAAGTCATATCCATGTATGCTAAATTACTTCTCTACATCTGGCAATTTCTTGCATTTTTATAGATAAGATTGGTGGGACTGCTTGTTATTCAGGTTGGTTGACATTTCCCACTGTAGTATTCTGCAGTTAGCAGCATATAATCTTGCAAAATTTTGTCAGTTTCTACAGAACTTTTTAATTCAGAGGCCAAACTCTTTGGGAAAATCTTTGTCAAGCTGATTCAGCTCCCCCTGAGGGTAAATATAGGGTCAATTATATTGTAAACTCAAGGAAAAAGTATTCTGAGGGCTATTTGCCCTGTAAAGATCTGGTACTCCAATGCTTTGACTTCAGGCATATTTCTAAAATGTACCTTATCTAACTTCATGCAAATATATCCAAAATTGTCCAGGCTGGAAAACTCAGGATGTTGCCATTTAAACAAAAAGTGTAAAAACTTTTGATCGTAACAGCTTTGGCTTGGTGTAGATGCTTTCTTTGCTCGGTGAGCCTGCTTCAGCCAGTGCAGAGTAATACTTTTTACACAGCTGCTAGTTTGGATGGCTGAGGGCCATGAGGAGTCCAGGAGCAAATTCTGTACATCTGTACATAGAGCAGGAGCACTCTCCTCTGCATTCACAGAGCACTGAGGAACTGCGGACAATCAAAACTGGGAAACAAACAAGCTGAGCCTAAACGCCTATGAGAGAGTGAATTAGGGCCAAAAAGAACTGACCTGAGGCACGGCAGTACAAAATTGGAACTACGAGTGCTGTGGGTAACTACAACTGCACAACGGTAGAAATTAGAAAGTGAAACCACAACTGCGTTGGCACAGACACAGCAAGACAGAGAGAAAAACAAGAGCCAGGGGAACAGGATGCAAGTAGGTACAAAGAAAGAACCAGAGGGGTTAGTGAGCAAAATTAGCTGGCAAGGCATTGGGGCTGAGTTTGGAAGGGAACTGGAAAAGGCATGTGTGAGGCAGTGGGACAGATCCCAGGAAGAGCAGGGGTACTGGAGGGAACCAGGGCAAGGCACATACCATGCCATGGCTCTAGGAATGCAGGCACAGGAGGAACAGGAAGACTAGTTGAGAAGCAAAGAAAGATAGATCTGCGACTAACCAAAGAAACTGGGGAAAAGATAGGGTCTGACTGGACCAGAAGATTAAGAGTGGGGTAGAGAGTATGGCAGAAGTCTGGAGTGAGGGGAGCAGTTGGATAATGCCCTGCTGCATCCTGTCACCATGGAAAAGGCGGAAGAAGAGTTCTAGGTAAAGCCTACTTGGTCAGTTGAACAGTCTCGTAGTTATTCAATAAATTACTTAATAAAGTAATTTGATCACCAGGTAATGTAGTCAAGTGGCCAGAGAAGGAATGCCTGTTTTTTACATGCTAATTTCAAAGCTCTAAGCATAATATCTCAGATTCTCAACTTGTAAAAAAATGCTGGATGCCTGTGCCAAGATAGGGGTCTATGAGATCGAAATTCACTTTGTTCTCCACATCTGGCAGTGACAAATGACCAGTATGGCTAGAAAAACTTCGTGTTCTATTTTTAATCACAAATTACTATAAACCATTACTGTGGGGTCACTAAGGAAAAGATGATATAAGTTTGAGTTTGATCAGTTTATGAACATGATTACTTGACATTGTCATCAGTAAAAACAGGAAGCGGCCTTAGTAGCAGCTTGAAAAATTCTCTATTTCTGTCTTCTGCTTTTAGTAAAATGATACAGAGTTACACTTGTCCTTTGGAAAGTAACACACTTCTCAAGCACATGCAGCAATACAGTAGCATATTCTCTTTCCTGTTTTGTACTGGGGATGTATTTATCTTTCAGTATGATAAATAACAAGTTCTATACAACTCTGCACATTAAATGATGCCAGAGCATAAAAGTGGCAATGCTGCTTCATATTACAAGAATATAAATAGATAAAATTTACGATACTTCAAAGTATTTTCAGATACTTTACATTTTATTATTGATATGTAAATAAGTGGTAAAACATGACAAAGATAAGGCAGTTTTCAGTGCTATAAAATTTATACAGACTACATTATTTTCTTATAGATGTGAGAGGAGGAAAAGGCAATGCCTCACAGATCAAACACTTTACCGTAATTTTCTACATGCCCTAAGATACCTACACTGACAGAGTAACCTTCATTCACTTGTTCAAAACATTTCAGCTTTCTGACAAAACAGCTGAGAAATGCATTCCAAATTTCTCTTTAACATATAATCAGGAGCACATAGTAAATGATCAGAAAACACAAAAAATTTGCTCTCATCTTATAATGGCCTAGCATTTTAGGAGATACTTGGACTTACCTAATTTTAAATTGCAGTTGTGATTGTCAAGTTGATGGCATCCTTTTGAATTTGCTATTTCATTTAAAGATAGTTTAAGTTTTGGGCTCCATTCAGATATTGTCACTGCTGCAGGATTTTTCCCCTCTTTGTGGCTGTCATTGCAGCAAGGATTGTTTTTAACAAAGTCATATAATTAATTTGCTAAAACCTCTTAGAGTAAATAATTTTTAAAATGTTTTTAATGTATTTTTAAAAGGAACACTACAAAGTATTATACTTACGTTACAATACATGTATGTGGGGATAATTACCCTGCTAAGCACTCAGTTTACAATAAAAAAAGACTGTAATGTTTTGCAAAGCAATTGTTCTATCCTTAATTGTAACTCAGCAAATGCTTCTAGGCATCTGTAACAAACATTATGAACAGGATGATTCTGATTACACATTTTTTTCTAGAGATTATCTCTTCCTTCTCTAGTTCACCTGTCTTGCAGCCCTGACAAGTTTCAAAGCAGAGGAGCACCATCTAGTTGTTTCTACGCCAAAGCTCCTGCCTTTTTCTTTAAAAGTGTGTACTGGTTTTGATAGCATTCTTTTCAGATATTGTTATTAAGATGTTAAACAATCATAATTGCTTTAGGTATATTTAAGCATGAACTCCCTTTGTACTGTTTAATATTTATTTCTACATAAATGCAAGAAGATATTCAAACAAGGAAGACCTTAGCATACCGGATTTGTTTGGCTCTATTGTGTGTGTTTGCAAGTAGGATTTGGTGGCTAGACAGGACACCTCAGCATCACACATCGGCAGGAATGATCTCAGGAATTCCTTTGTCCTGTTCTCAGAGATGTGATCAAGACCTCTGTCAAAATCCTCAGCAAAGGGGAAAGTAGCAGATGTATGAGATACAGCTTGCTAAATGTGGGATACACCCCCGTGGCTCTTCAGCCTTTCCTAAAGCAAACACCTATTACTCAGGTGGGTTTAGCTTTTTCACTTTTAAATTTAACTGTAATATTTTTTTTTTACAGTGTTTGGGGTAACACAATCAGGATTTTTAGTCCTAATTTTAGCAGCGTTCTCCTTATTGAAAACAGAATAGGTATTTTATGCAGACTGCAGAAAAGTGAAGAGTCAGGATCTTTGTTGTAATCAGCTCACCTGCAGACTGAAACTGCAGACTATCCACTAAAAAATTAAAAAGGATAATTTTACCTATGGATTCTGTAGTTTGTCAGCATGCTTCCATGCATTATGTGTATTAGTACCAGAAGAAAAGAAGTACTTGGCAAAAATGTAATACCTCAAGAGACCTATATAAGTCTGCCTACAAAAGAGTCTGGCAGGAGAACTAAGGTCATTGTATCATTTTGGTTTTGGCTGGGATGGAGTTTATTTTCTTCCTAGTAGCTGGTATAGTACTGTGTTTTGGATTTAGGATGAGAATAATGTTGATAACACACTGATGTTTTAGCTGTTGCTGAGCAGTGCTTACACTAAGTCAAGGACTTTTCAGCTTCTTGCACTGCCCAGCCAGGTGCACAAGAAGCTGGGAGGGGACACAGCCAGGACACATTTCTACAGTTTCCCAAGTGAAAACTATCTTCATCCTGAAAAACCTCCTAAGGCTGCACATCTGAAGGCACCTGGAGACCTACACTATATTCTAGACATTAATTTAAGAAATCCAAAAAGACCGTAATACGCAGAAGAAAAACTATCTTGTCATAGGCATATTTCGTTGCCCTTGGCTGTTAAAAACAAGTTACAAACTAAACAAGCTCAGTCGTTGGACTGGGATGAATAAAATCAGCTATGTATTGACCTGTTCTCAGAGACAACAGAATACAAGTAAATCAAAGGTGGAGAATTGTGCACAGGTCTATAGACTTAATGAGGGAGTTGCTATGGGACAGCAAGGAAAAGCACAAAGCACGTTTATATATGTCTTCAGTGTTATGGTAGAGCTTGTAAAGAATTATTAATTGACTGAAGAAAAAAAGGAACTAAAGAGCTTGAGAAACAACACTCTAAGTCATTCAAGGTAGAAGTTGGTCTTAACCTCTTATATAATTCACTTTATAAAAGCTGGTACTCCGGGAAATAGATGGATGCTACAAATTCAATTCTTTGAAAGAACTGTTAAAAGCAGCTTTCCATGACTCCTAATGAGGTCAAGGTTTAATATGAAATGAGCTAAAGCATTCTAATATTGGAAAAGAACATTTAAAGTTAAAATCACCAAAATGTATTTTCATGAACTAGTGCTAATGGTAGGAATGTTGCCCTTCTTCGGCTTTGCTTCTCTAGGAACCACTAAGCTAGAGAGACTGCAGAGACTGAAAGAAAAAAATCCTTTAAAACAGCAGATGACATCTCATTTTATATTTGGATCCTGGAACCCTGCTGAACTTTCATAATCTGGATCCTGAAAACTATCATGACCTGTAAGATAAAGACAAATAAAAATAAATAAACAAACCAAATAATAATAAACACAAAGAAAATAGAAGAGCTGGTAATTTCACATTTAGGAAAGTTAAAATACTCAATACATTTTATGGAACGGTATTCAGACCATTGTGCCAACTTACTGTGCTTTTTAAGTCAAAGCCTGGTAACCCTGAACGAGTTCAAAAGAGACAGAAAAATAAACAGGGGAAATATTTCAATATCTATACCAGTCAGCTATCCCCACTGGAAGTGGACCAGTGTGTCAGAACATTAAAACAAAGTCACTGGCAAATCTCCAAGATAACAGCGCTACCATACCGAGCAGTCATACATCATTAACAAACAATCTCTGTAGAAACAGACACCATCTAAATAAAATCAAAAATGGTTCCGATTCTCTGCTTCTTGGGAAGATCTAGAATGTTAGCCAACACTTTGCTAGGTTGCTCTTGATGATCAGCCCAGCATGGTGCCCCAGATCAATATGTGCTTTCTACACCCATGCGGCAAGCCCTTTGAACATCTGACTTAAACCCTAAGGAGTGGGGTATCCTTGTACAAGCAAACCCTTCCACAGATATCTGTAAGATGCAGCAAGGCCTTCCTATTGCTTTGTCGACCCCATTTTGTCTATACTACACAAATATTTTCACAAAAATTCACCTCACTGTCCCAGATGCTGCTGTCTTTCACCAACCGCGCTGGCCACATTGTGTCAGTATGTGAAAAAAAGGCATCATTTGTGAGACTGGGGAAAGTCAAGAAACAATCTGAGCCCCAAGAGAGCTCTATCTAGAGAGAAGAAAAATCCAGCAAGGTAATGTCCCATTTTATCCCACTCCCAGTCTTCGCTCACAGAGAAAGGTAAGAATTGTCCCACGCATCTCCCATGGGGTGTTAATTCTACATCTGCTGCCAAGTTGAGGAATGAATATCAACCTTGTTGCAGACAAGAGAAGACTACAGTACAGACATCTCAAGTACTCACAAATGCCACAGACACTAGAAAAACATTCAAGCCTACTCTGTGGGTAGCAACCATGGGATGAGGGTTGTATTTGTTTTGAGGAGGAGAGCTGTCACTCCAGAACTATGAGAGAACAGAAAGAGTCTAGTGTTGAGCTGTGCCTAGGGGTCCAATTTTCTACCTAAGCTATGGGTACATTTACCACAAGTGTCTCAGGTTTTGTTTACATGACACGGACTGCTGCAAGCTGCTATGTACTCTTGGGTCTACAGAAGCAGCCTGAGCAAGAAGAATGAATGCTCTAGAACTGACCTCCTCCCTCCCACACCTTCCTCTTCCAACGCCCCAGTGTGCTGCTGGCCAAGAACCAAGAGACAGGAATCTGCAGAGGAACTGGCATTGCTGCAGCTGCTGTTCCTGGTCCAAAATGAAGTTTCAGGCTTTTTTTTTCCGTTTGTTTTTCAAGAGGGAAATGGCAGGACAATGGCAAGGTCAAAAGAGCAGCAAGGGAGGTGTTATGATGGTGTGTCAAAGGAAAGTAGACTCAGCATTCTGGCAATGGAGGATAGCTCTGCTCTGTTAGGGAGTAACACTAAAATTTTTGATTGATTTCTAGGTTTGGGTGGGGGTTTTTTATGGTCTGTACAAATTCTTTGTTAGCTTGGCTTACCACTACAATGTTTGTTTAAGGAAAGATTCAGTTTAGACATAAAATAGCCACTACAGTGAGCAGAGACTGACCTCTTTCAAGTGAGAGAGAGAGGTGGTGTTGCTGATGGGCAGGAAGCATCAAGGACATCATCGGTGGTGCCAGGCAATATTAGCACATGCAATTTAACACTGTGCATCTCCGGTACTGAGGAAAGTCCTTTTTTCTCTCCTTTGTGTAACAGGAATTTAGATGAGAACTCATGCAGTCAGTAAGTAGTGGTTTTGCTTTGTAAATGCAGTTGGCCAATTTGGTAAGTGTACTACATGGCTGATGATTCTAGTAACATTTTTTTTTCCCTGAAGATTTTTCTTTTTTTAATGTTTGTGAACAAGTGTAGTAGCCAACAGTCATTGCCAAAGTCTTGCTTCCTTACTAACAATCTTACCTGGCCATCAGCCATGTTCCTTCCCTGCTACTCTCTCATTTTTCTGAAACCGTCTTGCTCTCTCTGCTTCCTCTTTCTCTGTTGCAAATACTGTTCATGGGAGACAAAAGCGCTCTCTCCTTAAAGAATACGTACAACTCCATCCTGTTTACTCCACGTTCAGACTGACCTCCTGGTCAAAACAGCAGAGCTGAACCATTTTATCACAATAAATTACAGCTTCTTGAAACAATGAAACGAGTTGAAATGTTTCTGCTGAGTATAACAGGACACAAGGGCAGCTAGGAAAAAAGCAATGAAAAAACATTAACTAATTAATTCTTATAACATTCCTATCCTACAGGGAAGTAGGAATGATTAAACCAGACTGAGAAAACAGATGCATCTCCTGACATCTTGAAAATACATCGTTGCAGGTTTCTGGAGAAGAAGAGGCTGAGGGGAGACCTCATCGGTCTCTACAATTACCTGAAAGGGGGTTGCAGAGAGGTGGGTGTTGGTCTCTTCTCCCAAGTGACTGGTGACAGGACAAGAGGAAATGGCCTCAAGTTGCACCAGGGGAGATTCAGACTGGGTATTAGGAAAAATTTCTTTACTGAGAGAGTGGTGAAACACTGGAACAGGCTGCCCAGGGAGGTGGTGGAGTCACCCTCAGTGGAGGTGTTCAAGGAACGTGTGGACGAGGCATTGTGGGACATGGTTTAATGGGCATGGTGGTGTTAGTTGATGGTTGGACTTGATGATCTTACAGGTCTTTTCCAACCGCAGTGATTCTGTGGTTCTGTGATTCTCACATTAAAAAGTAAAAATGTTTACATGAACTCCCCCCACACTACCTTGTTGGTACCTGTTTATATTCACAAATGAAATCCTCTGGTCATTATCTACAAATCACTTTGGTTACCCTTGAATTTAGTAAATAATGTCTTTATCTCTGTTGATCAGATAGCCTACTTTCAGAGCAGGAGAGCAAGAGCAATGTTCCTATGATGTAAAATAAAACTATTGCAAAAATTGCTAGCTGTTTTTCCTTTTTAGTTTCTAGGTGACTTCTGAAACTCAACTGAGATTGAAAAGTTATGTAAGAATAGTTCTAAAAAATGAAGAAACTGCTTTCCCTGCAGCATTTCAGATTAATGATGCTCCTCATTTTCTCTTTGTAACCAGAAGCATTGATCAGCTTTGATTCATGTGAAGATCATCTACTGGTGTGCTTCTTTCTTGTGATGTGATGGATGTAATCGAATTTTCTAAAACTCAATATGCTTGTTTGACTAGCAGAAGTTTTCTTCTTGATTCTTGCTCCCCCTCCCAAATTCTGTACATTTCCTGTATTCACCAATCAAACATAACTTTTGCAGCAATACATGCCACACCCCAGCTTCATAGTCTGGGTGTAGTGATCCTGATGTTATGATCACAGACAGGTCTGGGACAAGAACATTATTTTCCTTTTTCTCTCTCAGGCCAGATATGAATAAAGTCCTGAATTTTTTTCTCATACAACATAGGGTCAACAGTCTGGAAAAAGCAAGGTTCACCACTGAATAATGCAAAGAAGAGAGGCCATATATAAAACAGCTATCAAAAATGAGGCTGTAGTTCATAGTATGCTGTCTTTAACAATGAAGCACATTTAAGTTTCTCATGCTCAAGAACTCCTTCTGGCCCCTCCTACTTGCGCTGAATCAGATCACTAAAATGAAATAATATTTATCAAACAAATAGAACTTGGAGGAGAAGACATTACCTTTAACCTGAACGCAGCCAGCAATGCATCATGAACATCTAACAGCTTACTGCCACTAAGAGAGGACAGTAAACAACAATGGTATTACCATGTGTGTATGCAAGGGATAATTTCTTAAGCCTGTTTCACCTTCAAAGATATTTTATCATGGATGTACTGCATGAAAATTGTGTTCCCAACTACTTAAGACCTCTGCATTTAAAACAAGAGGAGCCAAGTGTTATCCTTCGTGTTGTGGTGAAGTTCAAAATGCCCCTGACATTTACCATACTGAGAATTATGATGAGCCTAATTTATAGTAGACTTGTTAAACTGTTGGAAAGCATACATCATCCCAGTAATATTTTCTCCATGCTTCTAATAAGACATACACATACTGGATCCAAAGTTCTCCCCTTACAGAGAGAGAAAAAGACATAGAGCTCACTCAAAAAGACATAGACCTCAGTCATCCTATTGTTTCTCCTGAGCTTTGTGGCTGCTGAGATTTCTCTCTGTAAGAACACTTTGTCTCTTTCTCAGCCTCAAGAGACATTCAAAGCCTTTTTATAACCCAATATATTGCCAGTAAAAACTCCTTGTTCCAACAGAAAGGCAAAGCAGATGAATTCCACATCACTGAGTATACTCCTAGAGCATGAATCCTTTTACAATCCCATTTGAGTCTTTATATACTGCTTTTTATTCGAGCAAGCGTAGTGATGCAACTTTTTTCCTAATAATATATTCACTTCTTTTTTGTGTGATACAATTTTGCTGCTATCTGCAAGTCCTACATGAGAGTGCAATGAACTCTTTGCCCCAATGTTCTGCCATTTTTGAGAATATTAAGTTTAGGCCTAATTTTTCCAAACCAATTGACAGTTTTAGATGCTCAATCCAAACCTCTCTACATGTCTTGTTTCAGAGGAAGGCAGATGATATTTTCTAAGACTATCAGCAACTTACCAAGATTAAAGAAATTAACACAGGCCATGGACATGCAATGAATTTGTCATGCCACTGTAACAATTCAGGTACATACTTTGCCTCTTGTAAACATTTTTTCACTAGTCAGTGAGAAAGGGTAATCAATCATTCATTTGCTTCTAGGTAAAAGCAGTTACATTTTGGCAGTTACTGGACAAGCTGTTGTGCTGTAAATTAACAGGTGAATTCCATAGTGACTTCTCTATAGGCCTGTACCTTAACAACAAAAATGTTCTATACAGTAGCCACACTGAAATTTAGGCACCCAAAATGATCATAAAAAGTCTAATCATGGGCTGGAGCCTACTACTCATGCCCAAACTGCTTTTACTGCCAATTATATCCTCATGAGTCTCGGGCCTTAATTTCTAGCCAACAAAAAACGATGTGAAAACTTCAACTAGATGAACAGAAATCAGTTTCGGAAATGTTATGTAGCACTGCTGGCTGCATGAAAGAGTAACTTTTTAACTTTACCAACAGGCATATAGAAATGTAACATATGTGTGGCAAATTAACATGATACAGCAAGAACAAGGTAATCTTTTAGATCTCATGGTGTCTAGCTTTGTGTTACACAATATATCAGAACTGCATTACATGAAAGGATACAGAAACTAAAGTAGCTAGATAACCACCTCAAAATAGTCTCATTCTTGGACTTCATCCAAAACAATCTTTGCTCTAAAACTTTGGTATTCCTTACAAAAGTCAAATAACAGTGCTGTTATCAGTCAGTGTCTTTCAGTATTTTCCAGTCTGTGGATCTCTACAGCTTTTCCAGTAGATCTATATGTCACTTTAAATTTTCACATCCATTGGATTATTGCATAACAAATACTGTTCAAATGGCAAATACCTAAGAAGTGATCTATGTAGCTCACAGGGCAGAAACACTGTCATAATAAATATAATTCATGTAAGTGTTCTGCAAGCATTACATAATGACACTGATCATGTAACTGGGGAGCACCGTTTTACCTTGTTTCATTATGTTTTGAACAGTCTGACAAAGTTGGTTACTCTTCTGACAGGATTTGTTGTATCCTGATGACCCAAATATATTCTATGTCTGCCTTGCTGAAGGAGAAATTTGAATCCAACTTCAAAAAGCTGAAAAGCAAATGGGTTAATCTTTAGCGCTCCCATGTCTCCCATCTGCCATTTAACTTCTTTCTTATACCCATTTCTGAATTTTATTTCGTTTAGTACTAGATGGGCCATATTCATTAATAGTTTCACTAGAATTGCATAAAAGATTAGTTTGATCCCTGATGACTAGAAACATATGATGAGCAATAGAAACAACCAAAATGGGTTTGCTCTGCTTGAACATAAATGGATGTTTTTCTAACATATTTCATTTGTTCTTTTGTCGCTTGTCTATAGTCTGCTTGCACATGTAACAGTACTGAGAGTTATACTTAGTTCTGTTGCACTTCCTCCATCCAATTACTGTGATAACAAATTAACTAAGCAGAGGTAGAGGCATGCAAAAATATTTTCGCAGCTCTTATTCTAGACACTTTAAACATATTTGAAGAGGAGGGGGGAAATGTAAATACCTGGAGAACAGAAGCCTGAGGGGGGATCTTATTAATGCTTATAAATACTTAAGGGGTGGGTGCCAGAATGACAGGGCCAGTCTTTTTTCAGTGGTGCTCAGTGACAGGACAAGAGGTAATGGGCACAAACTTGGTCATAGGACACAAGGAGGAACTTCTTTACTTTGAGGGTGGCAGAGCACTGGAACAAGCTGCCCAGAGAGGTTGTGGAGTCTCCTTCTCTGGAGATACTCAAAACTCGCCCGGACGCATTCCTGTGCAATCTGCTCTAGGTGACCCTGCTCTGGTGGGGGGGGTTGGACTAGATGATCTCCAGAGGTCCCTTCCAACCCCTATCATTCTGTGATTCTGTGAAATGGACAAGCAGAATGAAAAAAAAAAAACAAACAAAAAAAAAAACCAACTTTCCAGATCAATCATTTTATTAGAATGTACAGCACAAAAAGGCATTAGATAATGAGAACTCCAGTTGATTCTATCAATAATTTTTATAACTGCTGCACTAAAAACTAAGTGCTCCATAACATCCTGGAAGACAGCATTCCTAATAGTGATCTGTTCATAGACTCATTGAATCATAGAATATCTCAAGTTGGAAGGAACCCATAAGGACCATCAAGTCCAACTCCCTGCTCCTTGCAGGACTACCTAAAACTAAACCATATGACAGAAGGCGTCATCTAGACACTCCTTGAACACTGACAGGCTTTGTGCTGTGACCACTTCCCTGGGGAGCCTGTTCTAGTGACTGACCACCCTCTCAGTGAAGAACCTTTTCCTAATATCCAATCTGAACTTCCCCTGACGCAGCTTCATTCCATTTCCACGTGTCCTATCACCGGTCACCAGAGAGAGGAGATCAGCACCTCCCTCTCCACTGCCCCCCTTGAGGAAGTTGTAGACTGCAATGAAGTCTCCCCTCAGCCTTTTCTGTTTTTAAACAGTATCTTTTGGGCTGCTTTGCCAAGTGGGAATAGGACTATGAAGCACTTTGGATACCCTTCCTTAATGCTGTCTTCCATAGTCCAGATCTGGATCTCCACAAAGAGTTGTATGAAAAGCGAGCAGCCTGTGGTCAGCAGTCCAGTTCTGCATTGCTTGGGAAAATCGCAAACCTTCAGCACAGAATTTTAGTACAGAGGTCAGACAAACTGGCTTTCCCACCCTTCCTTCACAGCTGCAGTCATAGCCTGAACCGCAGGCGGTAAACACTGTTCAGAGGGCAGCTGCATAAGCCTTCTGCACCAGTGTGAACAACACAGACACCTGCTTATTAGCATGTTGTTGAGTCATGCTCTCAATTACATGATGGGCTGTTATTTTTCAGCATGGTGCTATGTTTTTCTTCCATGATAGGCCTTCGGGGTCATAGCATGTCAAAGACATTGTCTTACTGGGTGACTTAAAACTTACAAGGGTAGGTCTCTAACCTATTATCAGTGTTTCACAAACTCAAAATAAAGCTAGTGTTGTGTCAGCAGATTAGCTGTGAATCTAATAGGGGTGATTTCTTAAATTACAGGGTAGAAAGAGAAAATAAAATTGGTGTCACTGCCTCAGTTGAAAGCAAAAAATATTAACTGCTTTACCCTTTCCCGAGGAAGGCCGCATACTTACTACACGTCATTTTCTTGATCATGAACATCAGCATTAGAAAATGAACAGTCATCCCGTTGATGAGAACATTCAACAATTTTGTAAGACTACATGATCCATAATATTACACTTTTTTTGTGACAAGAAATAAATGTCCCTCATAATTTTTTCCACATTCCATTAAACACAAATAAGGAGTGAGACTATCAGTAAAGGTTTTCGACAATGATAAATACACATCCATCTGACAAGTTTATGCAACTTTTTTTTCCCAGTATTGTTCACAAAGATCCTTTCACTATTAAAAGAACTGTAATTTTTTGTTTGCTCGTTTTACGAATACATACTAATACTCCACATAATATATACTAAAAGAAACAGGGAAAACATGAGAGAAGAATTTCCCCGTCTGTTTAGATTTAATTACTCTGCAAAACAGAAGAGCTTTTATCGTTCTGTGGAACAGAAGTGGAAAGCTAAAACATGCCTTTTTAAGCATCAGTCAAAGGAGGAAAACAGGAAAACAAACAAGCCACTGTTGGCAATCTCAGGAGGCATTCTGCTGGTGGAGAAGCAATGAGACTAGAATGCCTCTGAGATTACTGAGGCGTGACTCCTATATCTTATTTACAACCGTTCAACACAAACTACTGCCAGCATGTGTGTCAGATTACCATGTGGTATGAAAAACAGCAGCATCAGAGTTTCCTTTCACTAGTATGTCCCCAATTTTGAGCTATATTAACACCACTTTCAGCTGGTTTCCTGGCCTGTAATTCTACTCTGTGTCATCAAAATTCAGTTCTAACCAGCTGGACGTGGCCATTCCTGGGCTCAAAGACGTCTTCCTGGTGCTAAATGGTCGGAAACAATTTTGCTGACTTTTATACCAACTAGGATAGGAGAAAAGAAAAGACATTTAGGAGCAACGTATGGCATAGGGAAGGGACAAAAATTTTCAATTGCATAAATCAGGATTCCTGAGATCATGCTACCGTATACCTCTTTTTCATAAGAAAATTTTTTTCTAGACAAAGGTAACAAAGACCAAATCTATGTTGCTTTAATAAACCTTTTAATATATGTTAAGTTATTACTGCATATGAAGAAGAAGGGGGCTTGTTCAAGAAGTGCTAAGTGGGGAAGGTAGATAGGGATAAGACGGATCACAGCAGAGGGAGAATTAAAGAAGATTCTAATGGAGATCCTATATGAGCAGTTAAGACCCAGTTGTAGCTCCAATTAATTCTTAGATCCAGTTAAGATCCCATCTTACTTACTATTTTAATTATAAGTTTGGAAATAAAGAAAGTGTGTGCTAATGAAATTTGCAGATGGCCTGAACAGAGGCTTTAATAAAACAGAGGCAGACCTGAATATAGAAACAATTGGATGAGCTCACATATTGGAATGCAATGAAATTAGAAACTAATAAACAAGCAGATACAATGTCAGAGCTCATCATCTGGAAATATTACTCTATTGCAGAGTAATTACGTGGGCCTGAGAAAAGGCACATACGATCCTAGGGTGGATTATGTAAAGTATATCCAGAAGTCCAGTATTAACATCATGGTACATGGCAGCTGAAACACTGTCCAATTTTGTATGCTACTTAAGAAAGTGACATTCCATCTGAAACAGGCACAGACAAGAACTGTTAGGGTTACTGAGAAAACGAGGCATCTACTTTGTCAGAGGAGACTATGATAGTTGATGTGGACAATCAGAGCTGCCTTCTGGCTCTTCCTCCATAAAGACGACATGCAAGTTTGCACCTCCTCCAAGCATTTCTTCCCATCTCTGCATCTGTAATGGTCAAGTAGCATTGTTGAGAAGATAACTCCAAATATGTTTTGGTATACAAGCATTCATGTGTTAAATACACAGACTGGCATTTACGACTTTAGGGGAAGTAATGCACCCCAACTTTTTAAGTTTATCTGGGACTCATGACTCACACTTGGAAATTTAACAATGAAGAAAAATACAAAAGGTTAAAACTGTTGTTTGTCCACATTGGAAACAGGCCCATAAAACCAACCAACCAACCAACCATTCCCCAATAATAAATACACAAAACTAGACTATACTTAATAATAACAAACCTTCTTAATTGTTCTAGGTATCTTTCACATGCTTAGGGAGTAAGTCAAGTCTTAGGGAGTAATTCATAGCCCACCATCTGAACTCTGTTTCTGAGAAACTAACCTTGTCTCTGTGTTACAGCCTTACAAAATACCATCCCAAAGACCCCTTTCAATTTACATCAATCAGTTAAGGTCTGGCTGAGAGGGAATCTTTTGAATTATTAAAGAAATACTTGAGAATAGAGCTCCTTTTTATATTTTACTTAATTTTGGAAAACTACTGCATTATAGGGTTTTTTTTAGTTTTTCAAGATTGTTTGGATGCCTGGGAAATGTTTATGTGTTCACAGGAGTAATTAATTCTTTGGGACTATTACTTCTTTTTGATTAGGTCAGGTGAAATGTAACTTTCACTGGTGCTTCCTTTTTCAACATAATATAACCTGTAAAATATAACCTGCAGCATTTTATAACCTGTATGTCCTAGTAAGTACTGACTGTAAAGAAACCATGTCAATCTTACAGTTTATGCTATATTCCTAGCTTTATAGACACCATGAAATTGTGTATCATCAAGCCAAACAAGCCTATTATGAGGGCACTTACATTAAGTTTACTTCCACCCCATTTGTTGTCATTTTCAGGAGTACATTATGTCATGACAGCAAAAACAGCCTGATGTATTCAAACTGGTAAAATAGCAGCTGCAAAAATATATTGCTACTTTCTGTAAGTACTACGGGACAATAAATGCTAAGGAGAAACTGACAACAAGACAATACCGGCACAAGAACAGACAGCTATTAACTGAAGTGGAATTTTTAAGTTTTGTCACCATCCAAGAATGAAGTTCTTGTAAAGCTTGAAGTAACTGCGAGGTCAAAACTTCAACAGTTTAAGACAAAACTATAAATTCATGGGATACTTCCGGCATTGTATGTATTTGTCTCTGTAATAAAAAGGTGGGTATCCCAAGTCCCATGTTGCCGTGAGTAGTCCTAGTCTGCTCCAATAATGAGTTGTACCAGCTTCTTGCTGCCACTGCTCTTCATTGTCTCTACCAGTGTAGAATCAGAGCATACATTTCAGCGTATTTCCCTTTAGAGCCTATAAAATCTGCTACTACTTTTCATTTAAAGGCCCAAAAACAACCTGTGGGTTTTTTTACTGAAGGTCTTCAGTCTTGTATCCTAGATTAAGTATTATGCCTGGACACATATGTACAGATTGATGGATTTTAATTATGCTGAAATTTCCCTCTCTCCGAATTTCACTTTTATTAGAACTGCTAGCTGTAGGATCCTGTTGTTTGTGTCAGCTTCGATCATGTGGATTGAGTTGCATTATCCCACTGACACAGCTGGAAACTATTCACAAAAACATCTAGTTTGCGTGGATATGGTGAAGATAGTACCACATTTTCTTATGGTGGTACTATCTCAGCTGTCTCACATTAGACAGTTTCCTATCCCATACAAATCCAAAGAGATTGTGTGGGTGTGTCCAATTTTGAACTAATGATGTTATTTACACATGCTCAACAGAATTTCATGTATTTACACATGCTTAACAGAATTAGATCTGCTTGCTAATTTCCTGAACACCCCAGTTTCATTACGGGTGTTTCCAAACACCAACTGAAAGCTCACAGCTACTTATTCTACCCACAATCACTAATTTAGAAATGGTTCTGAATCTAAGGAAACACTTACTCAGTGACAAGACTCCCATTAATTTCAGTGGGGCCAGAGTTTCAGAGATTAAATGCTGTCTCTTCAGTGTCATCATTTCTATATCCCCATACATGACAAAGCTCTCACCAAGCAGAAGGTTATCTCCAACCACGTTGGGAACTGAATCTGTCTGACAGCGTACATTTAAATCTCCCCTACCTCCGCTTCTGGAATTGCCTTCAGACCAATGGTGTTCATAGACACAGCATTAAGACTAGACTTCCTTTTCCTTGAGCCATGGTTGAGAACTTTTGTAAAAATACTTCATTATCGCCTAGCAAAGAGCTGTGTAACATACTGGCAGAAGTACAAAGGATAACTAAATACATATAAACATATATATATAGATTGATTGGTCACTTTATTTACATAGTGAATACACAGGGGAAAGGAAGTCTGTCACAGGTTCAGAAGACAGAGCACCCAAGAGCTTGTACTCCACACATGCCATAGATCTAGGGTCATACTAATGCCCTGGAAATGAAACAAACTGTATTGATGCTATAATATTATATACTAGATTAAGATATCTTAAATAGCATTGGTATAGCCATCTGCTTGGTAGACTCCTAGGGGTCAAGATTTAAGTTTTGAGCTTGACCATGAAAGTAAGAATGGGCATAATGGACCACACCAAAGACTTTTTAGGTCAGCACTGTCTCTCCAGTGGGAGATGACTGGAGAAAGAATGAAAGAAAAGAAAAACACAAAGCGTTCACTGTATGTTCTCAGAGTCCAGCAATCTGCAATTCAGGGCTTTATTGAGGTAAAGGTGTTTTTGTACATTTTTGATAACCCTAAAATGGATTTCACGAATTTGCTGAATTTGCTTTCAGAAACCATGTGGTTTGCCAGCACTCTGAACGCATTTCCACAGCCTGATGAGGCACAACGTGGCAATATCTCTTCCAAGAAGACCCCATCTACTAGTTTCGTTTGGTGCCTGCTAGCTCTCAGTGGGAATGCATTGCTCCACGTTCCACCTTTTCCATGCACTCATGATTTTAGAGACCTCTAGCACATCTGCCTTCTACCATTCCTTTTTCAGGCTGACGAGTCTTTGCCTAAATAGGTACTTCTCATATGAAATTATGCAGTATCCTTGTTTTGCATCTCTATTGTTTTTCCATTTCTGCTGCGTTATTTTTCTGATGAAGAACGAGAATTGCACATTGAAGATTTCAGAACAGCACTGATTTATACAACCATATAGCAATGCCTGTGCTTCTGAGCTGTGAGTTGCATAATAAAGCTGTGCAACATCATTTTCCTTTAAAAAAGATGTGCTCCTTCTTTATCATTGTAATCTTCTTATACTCACCGATTCCATTATTTTATTATAAATGCTCTCAGTTTTTTCCTGAGGAAGACATCAGGTTTTCTCTCTCTTACTTCTCTCTGGTATCACATTTGCTACACTCCAGCCCTCTAGCACCAAAGCCATTTCACATAAGGGTGAACTTACTATAGTTAATAGTACAGTTGCCCTCAAGTAATTTTGGATGCTTCGGTAAATACCGCCTGGCCGTGCCCATTTACTAATCCCTGTTTTGTTGGCTTTCTCTGTTTTTTTTTTTCACATCAGAAACTGCAGTTGGAGCCACCAGAGAGTTCAGAGGACACTGATTCTCTAATGCACCTTCCTACAAAGTAAAATTCTTCAGAGAAGCCTCCTGAGGACTTCTCATGGTGAACATAAACACAGAAAACTCACTTGTTGGGCTTTTCAGAACACTGTTTTCCACAGCATTTGCCCGAGACTCCCCCAGAACTACGCCTGGCTGGAGCCGGCCGGACAGAGCACACGTATTTCTAAAAAGGACTTCAGGACCCCAGACTACTTTGCACCCTTGACCTCTGCAGCCACGACACCGACGACGCTCGACGTTCCTCACACCGCCAGCCAGGCCCTGCCCGCAGGCTCCCCCGCACCCGCCAGAACCGCTCAACCGCCGCAGAACCCCCTCACTCCCGGCACACAGCCGCGAGCGGGCGGGCCGGCCCTACACCTCCCGCAGCAGCGGCGGCGGCCGGGCGCAACGCGCAGGCGCGGCAGGGGCCGGGCGCCGCAAGCAGTGCGCAGGCCCGGCGGCGATCCGCGGAGGCGGGTTTGAACGGTGGCGGGTACCGGAGCCGCTCGGTGTTGCGCCGCTCCGCTAATGGAGTCCGTCCTGAAAGGTACCGGCTTGTCCGCTGTGCGGGGGCAGGGCTGGCGGCCGGGCCGCGCTTCTCCTGGCTCAACTGAGGGGAGCCGCCGGGCTGGAGCGGGTCCGTTTCAAAGCGCTGCCCTGGCACCCCGTCTCCTTGCGGCCCTTTCCCCGGTGCTTCCCGCTGGGCTGCTGGCGGCCGGGGCCGGGGCCGCTGTGGGGACTCCGGCTTGTAGTGGCCGCTCGCCACCTTCCTCGCCCGGAATCTCTCCCGGGGGCGGCCCGGCGCTGAGTCCGGGTTGGGACCTAGCCCTCGGGGCGGGTCAGTTTTCAGCTCGATCGCGTGACAGGGCTCCCCCCGCGGGTGGGAAGCTCTCCCGTGGGCGCGGGAGGGGGGCGGGACGGAGAGAGCTTCGTTGCTGGGCTGCTGTGCTTAATAGCGAATCCTCCCGGAACCGGTGGCGGGGCCTGGCGGCAGGGCCTGCCCCGGTGGGACGCGGATTGTGCCAGGCCGCAGGCCCGGCGGGGGTGTGTGGCCGCTGGGGCGGGCAGGGCTGTAAGCAAGGAGGGCCCCTCGGCAGGGGAGGGAGCGACGGCGCTGGCACCCCCCCTTCTGCCGCCACGCATCGGTGTCTGCCTCGCTCTTCCTGTCCTGGTCAGTCATGGCTTCATCCTGTCTCGTTTCTTCTACGTCTTCATAAACTTCTGCCTCGCTAGGTTGCCCTCTGATGTTTGTTTTCCCCACTGTCCCTGCTGTCTCTGACAACTTGTAGCATAAGTGGTCCTTTACAAGAACTGAGCTCTACTCGGAGCTCTTCTAGTTCAAAAAAGCTCCAAACCCTTCCTCGTTTTCTTTTTCATCCACTGTACAAAAGCTACAAAGTGCCTTGTCTTTTGTTGGAGTGTATTTGATTAGCTAAAATTGGCTAATTATTGTAAAACATACCTTTGATCCTACTGTAGGTGCATGCAGCTTTGAAGTCATGTTCCTCTAAGTGCCTAGCTTGACTTTCACTGAAATGCTCTAACCTGTTTTTCTCGGAGAATTATAACTATGAAGGCTCTAAAATATTTGATGTAAGAGGAAGGTATTGGTTTTCTGAATGCGAGTGCAATATGTTTTGCAATAGAGCAATCAAGGGGAAAAAAAGCAACTCTGGTAAAAGTTGCCCTGGTCCAGTAGTAGATTGAACGCAACTAAAAGTGTATTGGAGTAGACTTGTCTTAAGTTCCCATGTATGTCTGAAGTCATAGTACTGATAATAAGATTTTTCCCTGTGGTTTGGCTAAGGAGGTGTTTTGTGTTCTGTATTTCTCTTGTATGTTAAAAGTATTTCTAGCAATTAGAAAAATACATTAATCTTTAAAAAAGTACTTCTACTGTTGGAGTGTTATTCTGGTCTTCGTTTAGAAAGAAGACAGATGACACTACATAATAATGAATCAGAAGGACATACATACTAAGATACTTAAGCAATGTTTGCCAAGGATGACCCCTTTAAATTGACACTTTTAATTTTATTCAAGAGTTATGAGAGTTGTCTGGCCTACAGTTTGTGTAAAGTTGTTTTTGGTGAACTGGCAATCCTCCAGTTTTCTGGAACTTTACTGATTATCATTCAAAATGGGAAACTGGCACGGCCGAGGGAGCTGTAGATCACTTTAGTGCCTGTCCTAAATAAAATTAATGAAGGGATTGTTATAAGTCACTTGCTTATCCCTGCATGTCAATACATCTGGGTTTCTTTATTTGTTTGAAGACCTCTACCAAGGCTGACTTCATTCCTTGAAGAGATTATTAATGCTGTTGATAAAGGAAGTTACACAATATACCTAAATTTGCTTAAAGCAGCTGATATGAAATTGTATTAGCCCCTGTGATATGTACTTCATTTGGGGTAATTCAGTATAAATTACGTGGAATTTTAAGTCAATTGGAAATTGTTAAGTAATATTTCTGCAGAGTTTTTTGGGGGGGTTGGGGAAGGAATAATGCCATTACCTTTATTTCATTATGTTGTGTAACTTGTGTTACATCAACTTGTCTTAAAATTTTTGATTAACCTGAAGATCAGCAGTGATTAAATAATGACAAGGGCAAGCAGTCATGTAAAGATACTGCATTGCTTGTTAAACTGGTAGTGTGTTTTAAATAGAACAAGTGAAAAGTTGTGTAACTAGTTTCAAACTTCTAAGTTTGTTCCATTACAACTAATTTAAGCGACAGAAATACTCAAAAAGAACATTCTTCTGCTAACATCTGATACTCAGATTATTAAAAGCTATACTTGCTACTGAATGGAATATGTATACAGGCAAAATTTTGTTGGAAAGGCAGTTTAACTAGTTTTACCATAGTATATACTTCATTAGCTGTTTGTTGTTTTCTCTCTTCTGATTCAGGTATATCTGCATTTGTAGAAGTTTGGTCATCTAACAGAACAGAAGATTACTCGAAAACCTTTGAACAGCAACTTCTTGATATGGGAGCAAAAGTAAGGAAACTATTTTGAAATAAATAGAATAGGAAAGCTCTTAATTACAAACCAGCTTGCTTGTTCTGCTTGTCATGTGTATTTCTTCATAGTATGAGTTTTTAAAGTGCAGGAAGGAAGATAATCACAGACCTGAGAATAGACAAACGTGCTGTAAAATTCTTATTAGTGATAGATGGGAAATGCGTTTAAAGCCTCCCTATATCTATAAACCTCTTTGTATATTAATATGATAGCATGCATTTGTTGTGAAGTATTGGGCTAGCCACGTATTGTGGGCAAACCAAATCTAAGTGTTGAAAACCTGTGGTTTACAAGTAAGTTGTCTTGTTATCTTTAACTTGTAGGCACCTGCTCTGTTGTTACTACAATATTTTCTAACACAAGGTACCATGACATTTTATTCTTCCATTCACTCTCCTACAAATGTGGTTCAACTACAGGAAGTGCTAGTAAAAATACATCTTTGTATATGTCTCAGTGATTTTTTTTTTCCATATCAAGTATAGTTGACTTGTAGGTGCAAATTATGTTTAATTGCCAGCTGTAAAATTTCAATCAAAGACCAAAGTCAAACTGGCATCTTCCCTTCTTGCATATTATTACCAGTTAATGGAGATTTTTACAGCCCATGCCATGCTCTAAATAATAGTTTTGTGAACTCCCTGTGCTTTTTAAGTGGGCATGTGTAGGTGTATCTTACTGTAATTTAGGAAATCTTGCTAATCTCACCAAAGCCTCACTTTCTGTAAGAGTTCAGCTGAGATAGTGTGGCAGAACAGTAGAATAACAGGTTTTATTGTGAAAGCAAATGCAACTCTTAATCAGAATAAGAAATATTTCTTGTTCTTTTGTGCTGTGCTATCAGATCTATGGAATTCTGATGATGTTAGGATTTTCTCACAGAAAATATGAGAAAGCATAAGGCTCCAAAATTCCTCAAGTTGATTAAAAAGTAGCTGGATATGGTGAAAGGTATAGGCAGATGAGCCTATTTAGCAGAACCCTATGACTGAAAAGAGTTGGTCCTGCCCCTTCACTATTCCAGACACTACCTTCCCTTTTATTGGGCTAAGCCACATGATAGTAAACTGTCAGGAAAGAAAACTCTAGATTAGTTTTTCACTAGACTGTTGATTCAGACATTTCAAGCTAAGGTCAGGTGAGCAGCAGAGGATGTCCAGGGTAAGGGAGGAGACAGGAGAGGTGAGAGGGAGGTATAAGGTGGTATTCCTCCATAATTTGGAGGCAAAGCTATATGAAGCATCTGTCTCTTTAGGACATGGGCTGTGAGCCGGATACTAGCATAAGCGAGTAAGCAATTGTATCTGGAGTCATAACTTACTCAATAAAAGACTTATTGGTCCTGTATACCTAGATACTTAAATATCATGGGTTTTTGTCTTCCAAGAAGCAATAAGCTTGCCACCAGAAATTTTTGGAAAAGTTGAATAGTTTTCTTAAAGTGAAATATAGATCCAACATGTTGGGAGCCAAGTGTAACTGGCTGATGCAATTCAGAAAGCTACACAGCTATTTCCATTTGGCTGTGCTGAGAAGAATCTACTGTAAAATGTGAATTGCACTGATCTCATCATGTCAACAATCACAACAACTGATCAAACAGTTTTATGCATAGGATGTTTAGTCTCCACAAAGGAAACTTTGGTTGTGAAGAATGGAGTATCTAGAACTAAAAAGTTTATCACTTAGTTGTCAATAGAGGGTGATAACTGAAGATTTGATCAGTTGTATGTACAACGCAATGAAAATGTCAGGTATGATATTAGCTGGACTGACTTAAGTTTCCGTAGTTCTCACTTCTTAAAGTGTTCCCATATAATTTTTTTGTTTGTAATAGCTTCAGCCTTCCCTCAAAACTAAAAGTGATCTTTATTGATGAGAATTAGTTTAAAGGATGAGGTTAGCTGTACTTCTTAAGCCTGTGAGTTCTTTGCTAAATAAAAAAATGTAATTTGGCATTTCTTTGGATAGTGACAACTACCTTCTGTACTGGCTGTTGCATAAGAAATGATGTTGGGCTACATATATAAAAATGTTGTAGGATTAGTGATACAGCTAAGTAACAAGATGAAAATGGTAACCTAGAGAAAAGAAGTTTGAAAACAAAATGCTACTCTAGACCTCTAGCATGCATTGCATTGGCTTGACTAATGACACTTGAATTTTGATTGCTTGAGGCAACTTGTGAAGATGAGAAAGATCGAGAGAGTTCTTGACGTAATGTTTAGAAAACGTTTTTATGCTAATGGTTTATACATTAAAAATGGACTACCCTAGCTAGTTTTCATTAGCATTTTCTGATTATCAGACTTAAAGATGAGCTCTCTGTGTACTTCTGCAGGTTTCAAAAACTTTGAACAAGCGTGTGACCCATGTAGTCTTCAAAGACGGACGTTTGGCGACGTGGAGAAAAGCACAGAAGATGGGTGTAAAAATAGTTTCTGTTCTCTGGGTGGAGAAGTGAGTACTCATGAATATAATGAATGTGACCCGTTCCAGAGATAATGGATTCTAGTATTGTTTTATTTAAAAACTTAATTACAGTACCTGTTTTTTTAATGTACATGAAATAGTGATAAATCTATGAGTAAATGATAACTTTCCTATGACATTATTCCTATTATTAAGCATGTTACTTGCATAAAAAGGTAAAATGTTAACTCTTGAAAAGTGAATGTTTTGAAGTAGTTCCGTAGTATATTTGTTAACCATTCAGTGATCCACCCCTTTGCTCTCAGATGGCATGCATAGGCAGTGAAGACCAGATATTTATGCTGAATAGAATTCTTCCATTTACGTATGAAAAAGCATATTTCATCAGGGACATTGTACTGTTTCTCAACTTAACTCCTGTAGACAGAGTATCTCCTAGCAAGAAGGAAAAAGATACATATGTAGTCTGGCTTTTAAGACATTTGGCAGGTTCAGAACAGCACTGCTTGAAGATTCTCAGCTACCATATGGAAAAAGTTAAATTAAAAAAAAAAATTGAGCTGTGCATCCCATCCATGAGCATTTACTAGTCCATAGCTGCTTCTCTGAGTTTACAAAGTGGTTGTGAGGCCTAAGTTAGATTTCAGATGAAATGTAAAAACACTTACAGTGTTTAAGAATATGTATGTGTTAAACACTCCAATCAATAAATTGCTGTAATGATAGAAATTAGAATAAAAGTCAAGTAAAGAGGCCCTTTCCTATGCCAATTGTAATATGCATGGAGATATGGAAGTCTGCTAAGTGCAAAAGTAAAAAAGAAAAAAAATAAGGGAGGGGCAAAACTGAACTCTGCAGCTACTTAAATGTAGGCGAGTACAACCACAAAACTTGTGATGCAAGTCCATTAACCAAACAAGAAATTCATGCCGTTCTGCAGAAGTAGGATTTTACTTTTTTTTTAAGAATATGGCGTATAGAAGTTACAGCTGCACTGCCCAGCCAGCTTTAACACCGAGGAAGAAATGCTTTAAGTTCTCAAGAATGAGTGACGCAAAGTTTTTAGTGGTTTTTTTTTTATGTGAATATATCTTTCTGTGACCTGGCGCTATCTGAGTGCATGAGAATGACAGTCATTTCAGTAGGAATCTTTGGTAGTAAGATTAAATATGCTCTTCAGATGGCTAAGTGTATAAATAGGGAATTTGAAACCTTAGTCACAGGAACTATAAACTATTTCAGGACTTGGGTGTGCTATAGTAAAAAGGATCCCAGAGAAGTCCAGGTGAGTAGCATGTGCAATGGAAGAAGAATGAGAGAGCCTTACAGGGGAGAGTCTAGGATGTGTCATATAGAAATATTGTCTCTGTAATAGCAGTTCCAACCCAAGAGTCTCCTCTGCAATACTGGAAGGTATTGAGTGAATGAACGCTGTAGAAAGCTCAGACATATCCAGTTGTCTCTGTAGGGAACAGCATGGAGCGTTGAGATCCAGGTGTAAAAGCCTCAAGAACCTTTTAACTGTTGCTGGATACCAGCAACAAAGGAAAAGACAAGAGAAAGGGAAACATTAAGCTGTTTGGTAGGAAAGAGAAGGCTAGCATCTTCCTGGTATTTTTTTGAAGTGTTCCTAGTATCATGCTCTGGACAAGGGAAGGTCTTGCTATATGGCTTAGAAGATGAGGTTCATTGGAACTGGTGAAATCATCTGAAATAGAGAGATGTATTTTATTGGGTGTGGAGAGGGGGACACCCAAGCTGTGAATTATGATTGAACTTCTCTGTAATATTTTTCTTCTGCCTTTTAGTTTAAAGTTAATGCCAAAAGGTACAAAAGAACATACAACTTAGACTGATGTATACACTAGGTAGCATTCATAGGAATATCATATCCTTGAGCAAAGTATAGGTCAGGAGCAACAGAAGCTTACATAAGAGATAGTAATGAATAGTCTCACTAGTCATGGGTTATTCAAATGAGGCACAGACAATACAAAATGAAAATGAGGCTGTGCTAGCATACATGCTAAAGTTTTTTGTAATAAGATGAGGGAACTGGAGTGCCTGACTGTAGATTATATGCCTAGTATATCAAAATCACAGAAATTTGGTAGGCAGAAGACAGTCTGAACCCTGGAACAAGGTAAACAGGAAGGACTGATTAGTCTGTGCCAGTAAAATAGTGGTCCTGTATGAATGGAAGCCTAGTTTGAAACTGGTAAGTGTGTAGGCAAATAATGCAGAGTTCATATGGGTTGACTTCTTTGCATTACTAAAAAAAGAAAGCTTGATTTAACCAGCTGCTCCATTCAATAGCAAGTGGAACACTGTCAGAATGGTCAGAAATGCTGTGAAATGTCATTTTAGGAAATGTAATAGTAAAGGGCAACTTTCTAGTGTACCCTGGGGATTGGGTGACTCCTGGTGGAGTGCAGTGTCAAGACAAATATTTTGGGTATTGCTTGGTCTTAATTGGTTTGTGGATGGTTGTTCAAATTATTTCAGAGAACCTTCTTGTAAGTATGGCCACAGTATAAAATCAGTGTTCATACTGGAAAAGCAAAACCAAAGATGTTCTGTGGCAGTGCTCAACTTCAAAAAGGAGTCTACTTAAAATGGAAGAAGTTCTGTTAAGGGGAAGCTAAGACAGTGAAGGGAATAAAATTCTTGCTGCTGTCAAGGAGACTATTTAAAGCATAAGTCCTCTTAAGTGTATCAGAAGGAAGATGGTCATCACGTTGTGTGAGGGGAAAATTAAGATTTTTGGGACTTACAGTAAATGTTTTAATGGCATTACTACATCAGCATTAGTCAAAAATCAAATTAAATAGAACATAAAACCTCATGTAGTGGGATGACAGCATTTTATCATGGAATGTTGCGAAAGGATGGCAATAAGCATGACTGAAGTTATAAAATAGTTTTTTCACAAGATGTGATTGAAGAGTCAAGAATTCTTCAGCCTGGAAAAGAAGTGGGAGTGGAGGGGGAGAGACTCTTGTGAACACAAAAGTTCATATGGAGAGGCTGAATAGGGAATGAATGTATGTTTTCCTTTCCAGTAGAAGAATTGGAAAGCATCACTTGAATCTGTCTGGAGGCAGATTCAGAGAAAACAGTAAATGATGGTTTTTTAGCAAAACATAGTTAGGCTGTAGAACTCCTTGTTGCAGAATCACAGTCAGCAAAGATTTACATGGGTTTAAAAAAATGCTGAAGCAGTTAAACATTTCGTTTTCTCAAAAAAACAAATACAATATTGCATCTGACAATCTCTAAAACAGAAATCTGTGGAACATAGCAAAGTAAACTGGCAATGTTTGGCTGTTTTCATGTTTTTACATGCTCTTGGGAATCTTGATACTAGAAACAGGATGCTGCAGTATATGGTATTTAATCTGGATGCTGCTTCTTGATGTTTGAGCTCTGAAAACACCAGACAAGGAAGCAAATAATAAACAATTACTCCAGCATTTCCTGACTCTTCTGCTTTCTGCCAAATGCTCTCCCACTTAACAGCTAGTGGACCTCTACTTCCAAACTGTTACATGTGTACATGAGTCTTACCTTCCCCCGAGCAGTGCTTGAGCCTCTCGGAGGAACATGCCCTATGATTTGAAAAATACTATAGTACTCACTTTTCTCCATTAAAAACCAGCACAAATTATTAGAGTACAAGGGTTTGTGCAGTATTTAGTGAACATTGCATTGTTGAACTCTTACTGGATTTCCAGTGCTCTCTCCAATGATCTGCCTCAAAGTTGTATTGGAAGCTTCTGCTTTATAGTATGAGCATCTATTTGAATCTAAACTGAATGCAGTTCTACAGTTTAATAGGAAGTAATTTGATTGGGAAGAAGACTCTTTAAAATAAGATAACAATTGAAATTAAAAAAATCATAACTCCAGAGTAAATCTAGTTTTAATAAAAAAGTGTTTTGTTTCCTTTTTTGTTTTCTTAAGAACAGTACATGTGCACTATTTTTAAAGTTAGACATAAAATCGTGGACTTGCTAAAAGATTGATGCAAATAAATTGTAAGTTTAATGCAAAATGAGTGACAGCTTTGGGATTGTTGAAAAAAATTCTTTTAGTGCTTCTTCAACTCAAATACCTCAGTGAGCAACCTAAAAGAAATCAAAACTCAACAACAAAGAGAACCCTACATAAGATAGAATTGCTGCAATCTGTGTCCAAATTGAGAACACTTAATACTTCCAAATCAAACCCATAACTGGGAAGATCTACCTGTGTATTTTTAGAACGGTAACTCACTCATGTCACAAATAAGATAGATAAATAATTTACATTCAGATTTGACTGCAAAGTAAAAAATTCTTATATTTTCAAATTTTCTTCTGTTTAGCTTCTCTGAATCAATGAAATCTTTGAATTAATGTAAATTTTAATGTCACCTACATATATGCTGATTGTTATCCCGAATTTAATAATAGCCACTGAAGTCCAGCATGTTGAATATAATCTCTATTTGATGCTCCAGAGAACTCTAAACTCAGTTAGTTTGACAAATACATGCAGTGGTTTGGCTCTTCTTTATTCAAAACTGAGTAAGCATTAGATTGTAATTCTACAGATACAAACTTTATAGCAGTTAGATCACTAGGTGTCACTAGAATCACAGTTTTGAATGACTTCTGGGGCAATTCTAGTGTAGTCTATTAAGGTTCCATAGTCTTTCCCATAATCAGTTTTATTTTTTATTGTTTGAGAATAAAACTGTATTTACTCAGTTTGATCAAAAGAACTCTAATTTATGTATTAATAATCAAATTCTTGTTTCAACATCATCCTTAGTGTTCACAAATACAGTAGATTGTATCATATTCCAAGATAACATTAGTCCTACTGTTCTCAAGTCAGTCTTTGAATATGAAAAGGCAGGAAAAACTAGGGGTATGGTATCAGTTGGATTTTTGGTTTTGAAAATAAAAAAAAAGTTTGCATAAATATAGATTGCTTCTCAATAAGAGGCTGGTTTTAGCATTGCATATACAAAGAGAAGGCAGAAAACTGAGACTAATGGGTAAGATGTAAAAGCCAGGATTAGATGAAGCCTCCTTCCTCATTTGCCTGAATGAAAAAATTTCCTGCCCATCCCCTGCCATGACATTCTGTAGACTGTAGTTGGGAGTTTACTGTCATCACAGTGGCTAAGTTAGGGTTAAGTTCACTAGCTGGTGAACAATGAAAGCCTACAGTCCTCACAAAAGTCAGGGCAAGATTTGAGGTTCATGAGAATCTGGCCCAAAGGACTTAATACAGTGATTTTTGAATGCGTGGGAAATAACATATGAGTGGGAGTCTTTGAGTTTCAGAACAGCAATTCAGAGGGCATCATTAGGACCAAAAAAATTGTATCATGTCCTAATTTTGATGTGTAATAGAAAGATTTGGGGTTTTTTTAGCATTACAGTAGTTATGCTAAAGATACAAACTTAGGAAGGGTTGGTGTTTCATTATTACAGGGCTCAGACAACTCTTTTTGCAATAAAGGTTCTCACTCAAAAAAAAAAAAAAACCCCAAAAAAAAAACCCCAAAAAAACCCCCACCAAACCTGCTCTAATTTATTATACAGGTGTCGAGAAACTGGAGTACATGTTGATGAATCCTTATTTCCTGCAGTAAACACTAATGAAGGATTACCACTACTGATCAAAAAAGTGAGTATGCTATTTACTTTATTTTTTTTTAAATAGGCCTAGAGTAGTAAAATATAAAGTTGGAACTTGACTTCCTGACCTCAGGCATTTGCTCTCTACAATTATCTGAAAGGGGATTGTGGTAAGGTGGGTGTTGGTCTCTTCTCCCATGTAACTAGCGATAGAACAAGAGGAAATGGCCTCAAGTTGCACCATGGGAGGTTTAGATTGAGTGTGTTCAAGCATTGGAACAGGCTGCCCAGGGAGGTGGTGGAGTCACCATCACTGGAGGCATTCAAGGAACGTGTGGACGTGGCATTGTGGGACATGGCTTAGTGGGCATGGTGGTGTTGGGTTGATGGTTGGACTTGATGATCTTACAGGTCTTTTCCAACCTTAATGATTCTGTGATTTGAACTGTTTATTTTCAGAACATTAGGTAAACTCTACCTGTCCATCTGAGTAGGTTTTTAAAGGCAGGCTATAGCTGTGATGATGTGACATCTTACCTGCAGAAAGGATGATAGAAGTAGAGTTTTTATATTGGTGAATAAAGAAATGAAGACTTAAATTAAAATGATATAATGATTAACTAATCAAAAAAACATGACTGTAACATGGCTTATGTTTCACCGAGTTGTGACAAACCCTAAAATCCTGGTATTTAAAAAAAAAAAATCTTTCAAGCCTTAGCTTTGCTACAAGCAAAAAAAGGAAAGATGGTGACTTAGTCTCCTTTTTACTAAAATCTAACCTGAAAAAAAAAATGTTAAGTTCTTTCTTATTTCATATTAAAGTTCACTTTGGAAAACATTAACTTCTACAACTATCTGTGACTGTCAAGGAGTGATAATAAGTAGCATAGAGTTAAACACTGATAATAAATAAAGTGATAAAGTGGTAGGCAAATAGGAAGTGTAGTTACTTCTGGCAATTATATACCATATAATTAATAGTTTTGTGTGTCTTGTAGCACAAATGTATGCAGCCAAAAGACTTTGTTGAAAAAACTCCAGAACGTGATAGAAAGCTACAGAGAAGACTGGACCAGATGGCTAAAGAATTAGCTGTACAAAAGATAGCACTTAATGCTGGTAAGAACTACTTTGGACTAAGATTCAAATATCTTTATTTCTTCAAAGCCCTTGATGGGTTTTGGTTTTTGTTTTCACTTTTATGCATCTCACCATGAGAAATGAAGTTGACTTAATTTTTACAGAGGAAAAAAAAGACATTTCACCTGAAACTATTATAGTATGTAAATATTAATGTACAAATACAATTTCTTTGTGTAGAAACTGATGTACCAGTTTTACTATTTGAAGACAATGGTTCGCTTGTATACAGCCCTGTTAATAAGATTAAAGATCAATGCAGTGCAATGGAAAGAAGAATAAAGGAAATGAAGGAGAAAAGAGAAAATCTTTCTCCTACTGGTAAGAAGTTACATTTTACTTATCTGTGAACATGCATAAATGGCTACCATCTTTATTGCAGCATTTTTGGTGCACTTGTCCTGCTCTGGTCTTCTGAATTTTCATATATTACTTGATTGCACGTCCTCTTTTCTTCCCAGGTTTCGAGTAGGTGTGAATGCTTTAGCTTTTAGTTTCTTTCTGTCAAAAGGCCCAAGAAGTCGTGGAAGACAATGATTGTAGAAAGGAATTTCTTAATCACTAGACTGCTCAAGAGGACTAATGTTTAAGCTAGATCTTCTAAATTTGTAAATAGTTATTGTCACAATTTCGTTAAACTTTACAGCAAGAATCTAAATCGTGTTTCCTATTAAATTTTAATGTGAATGCTGTACTTGACAAAGATGTAGTGTTATTACTCCCAGGCCAGCAGTTTAAAAAGGAGTCCAAAATTGATGAGACATCTGTCCAGGTACTGAAGAACAGGATTTAAAAAAATAAATTAATTTGAATGACTTAATTGAATAAATCTAGATGACTTCAAAATGCAGATTCTGGTGAATTAAATCTAGATTGCAGTTTTCAAATAATTTTTTAGTGTTTGCATTACCTTGCTGTGAAAGTATTGAGATCGAAGTCACTAGATTTTGTCAGTTATTATAATAAGTGTTGAAATGTGGAACATCTTTTGGTGGGGGGGAATCTGTAGTATTTGATGTTTTAAGTCTGTGTCAACTGGACTGTCAGTTTATAATTTCAAAAATAATTGTGGGAGGAAAGTAAAGAACCAGTGACACGTGGATGAAAAATTAAATCTCATTATTTTAGCATGGCTTGTATTTGTTTTCTCTTTGAGTTTTAAGGTAATACCTTCAAATGTTTTGCAAAGCATTTCTGCTATATCAAGGCTTTGCTGCTAATTGCAGAATTCAACAGATTCTTTAGTAAAATGCCTCAGCTGGCTTAGAAATGTCTATAATATTTTTAAATGGTTTGCCATTATTCTTTAGTTTCAGAAAAATGTGGTGCTGAGTTATCAAGAAGAAATTTGCTTAAAATGGTAGAATATTTTTTGTTAGTATGTAAATTTGAGATACTGTTGAGCAGTCTATAATTATATGGTTATAGTTAGTTGGCAAAGCAATGACTTCTCTCGTAGGATAGAGTTGTTTTGAAATAAGAATAGATGGTGTGGAAATCTTTATGTTTGCAAATAGAGTTAACTAGTTTATTATTTACAACTTCCTAGCTTCGCAAATGTCTCAAATACCTCCAAGTAGTTCACCAGGAGACTGCCTGCTGTCTACTTGTGTCTTAACTAATTCAGAAGATGCATTGTTACCAGGTAACTAACACAACTTTATATATTACAGAAATTAAAAATAATACATGGCCTGTATATCTTATTTTGGAAAGTACTGTATACTGAAATGGGAACTGTATATATTTGCTCTATCATTTATATTTAAAGCTGAATTATTTTAGTTTTTCTTAACTCGCGGAGTATGAAGAAGTAAGAATTCAAGGAAAATGGAGCACAGGGAATCCCATTGGGTAAATGCTCTGCCTTACTGCTGTGTTGCTTGCCTCACTTCCTCCTCTTTCCTCACACCATTCCCCATTAGTGGCTTCTTGTCCCGGTGTGGTGTCAGTCTTCGCTGCTCTTACAATGATCTTGTATGGAATACAGAATGCACGCTAAACAGCATGCCGTGGGAAGCAAAAGAGAGAACTGAAATGTCTTCCAAATTTTCAATCAAAAAACTTGAATTTCAAAGGAAACCTAATGTGTTTTCCAGCTTAAGTATTCGAAGAAGTAACAACAGTAAAAATAAATCAGCTTTTAAAATGTTTTATGGTTGCAAATGTATTCAAGTTGTTCATTATCAAAGTTCTTACTCTCATAAAGTTAGGGGTTTGTTCCTGTGTTTTGGCATAGTAGCAGGGTGTAAGGGAGAAGATTATTGTGAAGACTGTTGAGCTACGTCAGTGGGCATCTTAACAGCATTAATAATGTATGCAATGGGTATGTACTTCAGACCTCATGCCTTCTGTCAGTCACACGAGCAAAAAGCTGAACTCAGATGCTGGTGTTTGATCTCAGTAGAAAAGTAAGGAGAAGATAGTCTTCAGAATTCATAAGGAGGGCCACTTGATTGGTCTGCCTACTCTGTGTCCTACCCCAACAGTAAGCTATACTTCATGCTGTTTTCAAGTGTTTATTTTGTTGACATCATACAGGAATTCTGTCATGCTGGCTTACATGAGAACAGGGGTGGGATCTTGTAGCCTGAGACAGCTTGGTACATCTTCATCCAATGTTAGGGAGAAGTAATAGCTTAATACTGGAAGTAGCATAGATGTGCCAACAAACTTTTTTATTTTGGTGAATTAGTTGTGTGCTGATGAGGTTGAACATCATGATTTGAGAGCTTTACCTTGAGTATGTCCTTCCAACATTACAACTGCACAATGTAATTTTATATTAAGAATAGAGCTCCACATCCCGTGAAAATATTCAGTGTAGCTTCCATCTCTGATGCTCTGTGACAGTGACCCTTTTGTTTGTGCTTGAGATATGTGAGAGTATGTTGATTAATAATGGTTAAAAAAGTTCCAGAATCCAGTTTGATTTGAGGATTGAAGTTAAGACTTTTTCAGTTGTCAATATGGGAATCTGATCATGTCATTTGAAACTTCTCTTTTCATCTCCATATATTTAATTTTTCTGAATTTAGTTAGCTGCACCATATGTTTAAAAATATTTCTTATACTTAGTAAGCAAATAACATCAAGACTTCCCCTAAAACTTACAGGAGCACTTACAGAAGGAATATTGCTGAAACTTTGCACTCAGCACATATTTAAACAAAAGCATCTGTTGTGATAATCAGATTGTAGAACTGGATTTTTAAAAATGTATTCTGGATAATCAAAGATACTAGCCTATTTCAGAGTGAAGAGTTATGAGTACATTCGGTGTATCACCTCCCCCAAAATCATTTCATAAAGATAGCTACAAGAAATGATATATTTTTCCACATTCTGATTATTTTTAATACATTGTGTTGATGTATGTGGTATGATACTATGATGTTGCATTTAATTTCATCTTAACTGCAAAAAATACAAGGTGGTGGTAATGCTGTGGTAGTAAAAATGATTACTGAGTTTCCAGTATTACTATAGCTAGCTTTATCAGTGTAAAATCATGCTGGTTTTCTCCACAAATGCAAGAGTGAAAGGGAGTTCCTCTACTGCTTTGTTTCAAGAAAGCTAAACAGGACTTACAGATATTTATTACCACTTAAGAAGATATGATAGTTAAAGGTATTGTAGCTTCTTGTCAACACAGAATGTGCTTTGTTTCTAATCCATTTTCTGGTTAGGTTTTGATGACTTGCCATATAATATCCAGAGGAGTGGCTAAATCCTTGTTTTCTTCTTTCAGTCATTTCATATGTATTTTATTAAGAATTTGGTACTCTTTCTGTTTTGTTAAATACATTTATATTGCCACTTTTCATACTTTGCAGGAGAACAAATGGAAGACTGCTTGAACTCAAGTCATGATTATCTTTGGGGAACTGGTAATTTAAAGAGACAGAAAACAGAGGTAGTAAAACACACCTGTGACACTTGGACTGATATTCATGTATCCATGAGTGCATCAGTGAATTCTCCCTCACATAGCTATGAGCAGAAGAGCTTAACATCAAAAAAACATAACAAAAGAAGCTTAAGAAAGAAACGGATTTTGCAGCACACTTTGGATGATAAATTTTCTTTAGAAAAGAAAGATGTAAAAATATTTTCAGGGGAAAATCAGGATGAAAATAGCATGACTACTTCAGTTGCAAACGAAAGTTCTCTCCAAATCAAGGGCTTGGGTCATATTACTCTTTCCAAAAAAATAGTCAAGTTAAATACTGTTCCTGCTTTGATTGGCAGGCTCTCTAATTCACCTATGAACAGTGAAGACTTAAATACATGTTCATTGGATAGAAGCTTCCCTGTTGACAGAAATGATTGTATTCTTGAAGACAAGAAGAGGAAGAAACTACAAGCACTATCTAGTTTGAAACTGGCTACCTCAGAACTGGGTGTATCAGGGTCTAAAGAGTTTTTGCAAACAGTTACTACATATAGCAATTTACATTGCACTGAAGAGGCTTCTTATGAAGACTTCTTTTCATCATCTAATTTGAATAAAAATGAAGTACAGGTACACGTACCAAAGGAATCACAGAATCCTCCTGAAGTTTGTTGCAAAGACACTTTTACAAGCATGGACTCAGTTGATATGAGTTTCTGTAAGCCACATACTACTTCCAAGAAAAGCAGGAAAAGGTCTATTCCAGCAAATGATGTTTCAGTAAAGAAAAACTTCAAACCAGCTGAACATCCTGGAAGTGTGCCATTAAATTATATGTCAGATGGTGAAAAAGCTGACGCTGCAGAAGCTCTAGATTCTGATGATGTGAATAGGCTGCCTCCGCATGCTCATGAAAAATCCTACAGAACCAATGTGAATTACTGTACTCACACTACCGGTAAGTCACTACATAGAGCTGGAAAATTAAAAGGTATCATACTGCATTAGATACCCTCATGCAATTAAATTGCAAAATGAACTGCCATTCCCAAGGGAAAAATATTTCAGAATTACACCAAAAGAAGAAAATGCTGCAGTACTGACTTTATTTTTGAGTGAAATAAAGGAGTGCATAGGATCCAAAAGAACACCCATTTTTTCCCCATACGTTACAAACACAAAGAAGTGACCAAGAGATAAGGAAACAGTGCTCACAAAATGCAACACAAATATGTGAGCCTTCTTTTCCCCTAATGCTTGGTAGTCTGTAAACTTTCTGCTGCTATTCAAAATCTGTTTAAGAAACCAAGGTCTTTCTGTTTTAAATATTATGGTACTCCTGTAAATTGTTTATAAGTAATTCCTCATCATAGGGTCCCTTGTTCCCTATTTTTATTTCACAAGTTAAAATTGCTACTTTAGATTAATTGCCGTTAAGGGCTTAAAATCTCTAGTGGAAAAAAATTATTTGAGTTAGAAATTGCTAACTTGTGCTATGATGAAGATTGAATAAGACATCTGAGGGCATGTGCAAGAGTTGCAACATAAGCATCTTTTTCAACCATAGCTGTTTTTATATGGAACTAATCTTAGTTTTTAATAATAATTTTAAGAGTATTTTTTTATATTTGAGCATTTTCAAGTTGGTTTAGCCTAAGCTATTCCAATGTAAATGTATACTAGAATATTGAATCTCAGGAACTTACCTGAAAAAATGCTCCTAACTTGCACTTCTGGATTTTGATATTTTGAACTCTGTTTGTCATGCTTTACATAGGGTTAAATATTTCTAATTATAATTGTGTATGTTAGTCATTTGTTTTCCCTAGAAAATTCTGCAGCAGTGCATCAATGCATTGTAAAATTAATAATTAACTTAAGGGGCTCAACAAACTTGGTATCAGACTTATGAAATCATCCAGTGGAAATGTTGAACAGTGACTGTGCTTGTATCTGTGAGTAATAAGTTGCTGAACTGTGAGCTGCTATTCTGGCTTTACTACATCTGTGTTTTAATACCTGGAGTGCATCATTATAACACAGTTTAAAAATAAAAAGTGATGCAGGTGTATGTTATAGAAGTATAAATGTATACCCATAAATGTATGAACCCACCATCTGTATTTTTTGCCATATGGCAATGTACTAGATGATCCTTAAATTATGTGTTTCTTAATGTCGAAGAACAGTCTGTTTTTCATTAAACAATCATGAAAACAAACAGGGAAGGAGAAAATGTTTACTACTTTTAAACTTAGGTACACCAGTTAATTTTAGAGATAATTCTAACTTTTTTAAATTCTAGTGATTAAATTATGATCAATGTTCTAGCATGTTATGCTTTTATTTTCTCACTGGACAACTTGTTTAAGGTAACAGATTTTGGAGGAGGGGAAAAAGGAACAGTATTCACCAAACAAAAGTTATATGATGTTTATGCTTTTTACCCTTTTTGTCAGGAAAGTAAGTCTCAATTTGTGTAAGTCTCAATTTGTGTTTCTAGTGATTTTAATAATATTTGTGATTTATCAGTGGTGGCCATTATTTTCCCAAATATAATGTATTCAGCTTCATGCATCTGTT
Organism: Gavia stellata; assembly: GCF_030936135.1. Classification (NCBI taxonomy): domain Eukaryota; kingdom Metazoa; phylum Chordata; class Aves; order Gaviiformes; family Gaviidae; genus Gavia; species Gavia stellata. Next base: position 87,191,404 of record NC_082595.1, on the reverse strand, counting down.
GTGTAGTGAAGTAGAACCTCCAGTTTGACAGCTCAAATGAGCTCACTTAAAAATGGAAGGAATCAATAATGAAAGATGAGTTGTATTTTCCCTAGTGCAAATTCTGTGGAAGAAAATGAAAATCGTGTTTTAAACTTACTACTGTGACACTGTATGATGGAATAATTTATTTTTATTAAATATAAGTTTAATATTTCAATTTTTTTGCTTGGATGTAAGTTATTTCTTGTCCCTGTTAATTAGTAAATAAATAGTAAATTGCTTTGTTTTTCTGTATGTTGTACATGATTTGAAAACTGGTAAATACAGTATATTATTTTTAAAAGCTAAAGAATTCTTTTCACTCATCATATATATACAGTTAGGAGTAATCAAATATCCATATAAAATTTAATTATATATATGTATTTTAAATATCAAACATTTTTCTTGCCCATTTTTTATCTTTTGTTTTTAGGTCAGTGACACTTTTACCCAGTGTCTTTAATGACAAGAAGTAAGATTTGTTAAGCTTTCTTTCCACAGACTACTTGGAACATTTGATTTTAAAGTAGAAGTGTAATATGCAGGCTAATCTGAAAGCAACTTTTCAAGTGCTAATGCTTATATTGTAGCAAGCGTCAGGTTCCTTTGTAGGGTACACTCAAAGCTCTCCAGTTGTTCTGCTGAACAGCATAGGCATAAGCACGGTTATTTATTTTCATTTTACTCTAAGTCATAAATCATGTAGAGAACTGTCACAGATACAAGAGTTGAAATTAATTAGCCGTTATAAGAATATTAAAAGATGCTTTCCTATTCAGATTCACTTTTTCTTTCTCAGCTTTGTTTCTGGAGATGAAATAAATTTTCTATCCTTCTGATTAAACCAGCCATACTTGATAAATTTCAGTGCTCTATAATTGATAAGTGCTGTGTAACTGGATTTTGTGTGTCAGTGCCTAAAGTTTTAGCACTTACAAAGTCAGAAAAATGGTGGGTTTTCTCTGTCATGAATATAAGTTTATAGAAATGCAATAATACTATCTTTTGTGAAAGTTAATGATCTATATTACTAGGAGAGTCTAAGAACTTCTTTGTCATTCAGGTTGTAAACTGCTTTACTTTGAAATCCAGTCCATCTGCTTATAACTTTTTTAGTAGGGATGATGGTAGGGTAAGTTGGCACTTAAACCACATGGTTTAGAATGCCAATACTTGTTCAGATTTGATGAATTCTTACGACTTTTCATCTGAAAGCTACAATAATAAATAATATTGGGCAAGGAATGCAAGAGTATGCTCTTTTAAGCTTTTATCATCCTAAAATCATTTAGAAATTTGAACTGGGACTTAGCATTATTTCCGGTTTTAAGATAAACTCACGGCTTAGCTGAGTTAATTTTAGATATTTATGGTGAATGTGGGAAGCAAATATCTTAGTTGGCCAAAAGACATAAACTAAGACCCATTATAGTGTAATTAATATAGATCAATGTTAAGATGGGGAATATGGAATATCATTCTGTTATTTGGTGCAAAAATGGTGAAGTTTAATTTAGATGAATTGAGTTTTTTACCAGCGATGCTAGGTGCTTAATGCTGCTAAAATACTGTTTGTCTTTTAAAACACACACGTGAAAACTTCCTTAGATTTGATGTGCCTTTTTTTCTTCAGTTTTGGAAGAAGGCAAGCTCACTAAAAATATTGTATGATGCCCTCTCTTGACATTTTATTATGTCCTTTTAAAAAACAAATGAGGGATGAAGAAGAAAACTTTCTTGCTTGATTCCTTGTGTTGTTTCTCTTCACGAAAAGTTTAATTGTAACTAATCATTAAAACAAAAAAGGACAAATATTTCTGAATAGAGGAACAGGTTGAGGATTATTTACAAATCTTAATTACATTTCTTAATTTACAAAGCCTGATCACACTTAACAAACAAGATAAAATTGTTTTAAATCATTAACATGTTTTCTTCTAGAACCTGGTGGGCACATAAGCTTTCAGAAGGCTTGAAGAAATTGTGTTATGAATAGCAAAAACTTGGTATTTGCTCATGCTGAAATCATAACTATAATAATAATACCACCACATGTTATTAAATATTCTGTGCATATGTACCTGAAGGATTACTAATGATGACAAATTCAGACTTACTTTCTTCATAGTTGGGGTAAATAACTCTGTGGATAAGTACAAAGCAGTAGATGTGATACAGCTTAATTTCAGTGACACTTCAGGATAGACATCATTGATCTGATTGAAGAAAAACTAGCTCATTGTGCCTAATCATTAATTTGCTTTGTAACTTGAAGGAAATATCCAATGGAATTTTGAAGATAATATTCTGGTTCAAAACTTCTCACTAGTGATAAATGATCATGAATGAGTAGAAGCTTAATTTGCAATTTAAAGTCACTCTAATTTGTTATAATACTTCAGAGGGCTATCAGAGTTGTTGATTTTGATACCAGTCATTGAGCAACGTTTTAAAAGAGAATTCAGGGGATCTAATGGCAGGAGCGAGCTGCGTATTTGGACTAAATTTAAGGATAACTCACAGTGGATGGAATTGCTTCAAAAACTTCTGTCAACCTTATCTGAAATACCCTAGGAAAAGCTACTAAAGATAAAAAGTTATTACTTGTGACTGAGCAACTGCTTTAAAAAGAAGCAAACGGGGAAAAACAGACAATGGAGAGTGAAGCTTGAGACCTACAGGATGGAAAGGATGGAAAAGCTGGAAAGTGCTTGAGAAGTCCTGATAGTCAGGAGAGAATTAGGAACTGTATTGCAAAGAATAGTCCTTATTTATGTAATGCATAAGATCCCCAAGCTGATAATCAGAGGGGGTGATGGACCTCATCCCCTGTTCTTGCTTTCCTGTAAATGTGAAGAACCAACGAGAGTGAACCGTAACTGGAAAGAGGTCCAAGCACACAGGTCTTGAAACTTCAATCCCAAGGGGGACAAGAGCTGCAGACCTTGAGCATTCAGGTGAAGAGTGGCAAAAGGAATATTACATCAGTTCTTACTGCCCCCCCAACCCTTCCCTCCAGAAAAAACCAAAATGGTGGATAGTCCTTTTACAGTGACTGAAATAACTTACGGGAAATTGACAGAGACATACCTTGCTTTACCCCCATCTGCTCAGGGTAAAGCACCAGAGTATAGATGATCTCCTGACATCCTTTGCAATCCTGTGGTTGTTGGGTTTTTTAAAGATTCAAAATAGATGTCTAAAAATTCTGTTTTCCACATAAAAGGAGTTATATTTAAATTTCTTAGCTTTTTTTATTGTGCGGCAAGATCTTTTCTCCTCTTCTACTTGCCATCAGTCTTGTTCAGTGATTGAAGATGATGGGCCTCAGTGCAATGCTAAATAAAATTAACGTAGTTAAGTAATTAGTTCTCCCTTTGTTAAACGATGCTTTGTATTTAAATATTGAGTTTAGATTAACGATTGTACCTGAAAGCCAGGTTTACTTGTATTACACAAAAATTACTGTAATACTGTGTAAATTCACGTGAAACTTGCAACTTTAGTGTGAAGAAGTGATTAAATTTTGGCTAGTTTAAAGGTTATAATTTTAAAATAAGTAATCAGTAATGGAAAATGTTTGTCATTGTTTTTTGTGTTGTAACTTGTTGTTCTGTCACCTCAAGGATTAAGAGTTTAAGTAGCTGACAGAGGAAAAACAAATGATTCTTAGTTATATATGTAGTCAGACTAGTAAATATGGATAGTACCCTTCAGTATTTTCCAAAAGTAATCAGAAGCAGCTTACTTGGGAGGAGCTGAATTTAGGCCACTTTAATCACTAATTATTAAACTTTCTTGAACTTGTCTCATGCATTTCTTTGAAATGAAAAATTAACGAATGTCCTAAAGTAGACTCCATTGAACTAAATTTGGGAAAAATTATCTACTTAAATCTTCAGTAATTAAAACTTCATTGATCAAAAGTTTTTCATCTTATGCCAGCAAGCTAATTTCTCAAATTATTCAAAGGTTTATTATTTAGTGCTTATAAAAGTCATCCTGACATTGTTGAAGAATTAAATATATGTTAATTCACAAAATATGTGATAAAAAATACTGCTTTTTGGCAGCCATAGTAGAGTACATTCTTATGGATGGTGCCTTTTTATAAATAATAGGACTTATAAGCCTGGGTGAGCACACAATTCTTGCTTGGTAACAGCTTGCTAGATTTGCTTGCAAAGTGTTTGAAAACATATTTCAGATCTTCAGGTCATTTCAAATAAACACATTGTGTACTGAAAGCATTGACATTTCAATAAGAAAGTCAAAATTCAAAAATCTAGCCACCACTGCTTCAAACTCTTAAATATCTCTGTATTCAGAGAAATTGCAAATTTTGTAATAAATGGAAAGCAATTTAGCTCATTTGCTACTTATAGTTAATACATGTTTTTCAAAATATTGGAAATTGGGAGTTTTACAACTAGCTCATTTACAAGATCAGACACTGAAAGATGAAGTCAGATGCTTGAGTGTCATTCTTTTTTCCGTAACTGACATGCAGGGAAAAATAACTGGTACAAATTATTAACTTGGGTATATGAATTGTACGTAGCTCTATATGCTATGATAAAATAATTGGTGGCAGTTTCATTTCAGAAGATTGCATTTTTCATTTCAAGTTTCTAAATTTGGTTTCTAGGTGATGAAGTTTCAGAGTGTCATGTTACTGATGGCTCTGGCAAAGTTTTTAATGAGCAAAAGAATAAGCACAATGGGGGGTTAAGAAAAACGCGAAGACTCCAAAAGGTCAGTTGTAACTGGACATATTTTTTGTTAAGCTCTTTCTTTTTCTTGGAGAATCAGTGAATGCCTTTGTATGTACACATTCTTTATGCACTATCAATTTAAAAAGTTTTCTGAATATCACTTTCTTTGAAATGTTATGCGAATGGTATTCAAAGACAATACGTATAACCATGGAACTCGGCTTTCTGGTAACTTGTGGCAGCAGAGTCTGTGCCAAGTTGACATCATAAAGGAGATTTGTAAGCCAGCTCAAACTATTTTATTTGAAAAGCCACTGAAATAACCTGAAAAGATGCCTATCCTTTTTGGAGGAGTTACTAAATGAGATAGGGGTTTTTGTTTGTTTTATAGTGGATTATCCCCAGTGGATGCTTCTGCAGGATAAATATTTATGCGATATTTTCTCCTAGGTTCAGGTAAAGCTAATTTTCTTAACTTACTATTTAAGCTTGGTTTTGATGTTAAAAAAAAAAAAAAAGTGGGAGGAATGGGTCAGCACTGAATCTTTTTTAGGTGTTTCTCCCTTGTAAAAGTTTTTTCTAAGTAAATATAAAACTGATCAGGAAAATAAAATAGTGTTTTTTATCAGTAAGTAGCAAGTCATACAGTTAAAATGAGCACTGAATTGTTTTGAGAATGGGAAGTTCTAAAGCACTAAAAGATGGCTGAGGTAATTAATTGTATGAAATAAATTAGGTGTTTCATTGGTAGCTATTGGTGGAGTTTCAGAGAGATTGATCACAGATTTTGATCCTCTTTTACATAAAAGTTCTAAGCAGGTGCAATTGCTAGGTTGTTCAACCTTTTAAACATCCTGAAGATAGCATATTAATCTCCAGGGACCAGTGATCTTCTCTGGGTTAAAATTATTACTTGACTTCTTACCTGCATCTTACTGCTTGTTACTCTTAAGTATTTCTTCACTTCCTTTTCCTAAATATATACATATATATTATTTGTATAATTAATAACGAAATATTATGTAGAATGTATAAATCAACTTCACTCTAGATCCACGTCCTATAGAAATGTTATAAGATAGTCTACTTCTTAGGCTAAAGCATCTATCCAGAACAGTTTCATTTCCTGCCACAGACATCTGACTAAAGCTGCTAAATGTGTATCCACAAACTACAGTCAATGGCTTTTCCTAAGTCTATCGGCAGAAATGATGGTTGGAGATTTATCAGATTTGTTGATACTGATTCCTTCTCCTGTGGAATTACACTACGAGAGCATTATACAGTAGTGCTAGTTTTGATTCAGTTTTCTTAAGAAAAGATCCCAACATAACTATTGCATACTGAAGAGGAATGAAAAATAATATGAAGTTGTTCCCCTTTTTCAAACCTGGCCTTGCAATCAAAGGTGGTATCTTTGAATGGTTCTGCTTGGTGTCTGCTTGCAAAGCATGCTCTTTGAGGTGTTTAGCAGTAGCAAAAGCCAAGTAGTAGCTGGAGAAATACCTATTCAGTGTTTTGAGATGGCTTCTTTTATCCATCCATTTCAGCTGGGTGATAATGCAATTTGACGCAAATATCAGTAAAATAGCAGCACATGCTTTCTTTCATGTCACGAATGCCTTTTTTAATACTTTTAAAGGTTTCCAGTTGCAGTTTGACTGTGTAAATTCATATAGAGACGATGTTGGGGTTTTTTTGATTGAAAAGTAAAAAGAACTTCACAAAAAGATTTTATGTGGTTTATCCAGACAGTCTGGCAACCAGGCTGTTGCACTGAAAAGTTTTGCTTCATATATTCCTCAAGCAATTGTCTGTTAATATATATTAAATATTTATGAATATGTCTATTTAAGATCTATTTTCCACTGTTTGTATGCATACATACGTGCAAAATTTATAAAGCCAATGTTGGAGATCCCTAAGAAATTCTTAGTGAAGCAATTTTAAGAGGATATTGTTTTGAACAAAGTTAGACTGAGTGTCTAAATTTTTGTAAAGAATTAAGTTGCAAAGCTTCTCCAGTACCAGTCACAATATGTTCTTGAAGCTTTTTAAAAAGAACCAAACACTATACAAATTTTTAATAAACACTTTTTTCAATGGCTGTAGCTTAAACATTGCAACATTTTGCTAATGTTTGACAAGGTGAAAGTGAAGTTGAGTTAGAAAATTTCAGTTTGTTTCCTTTGCCCAAAGCAAAAAGTGTATGAGAGAAATAGCACAAATATTTTAAAAAATATAGTTTTATTGAATCATAGTATTATGAAGAATTTTCTAATGTTTATTTAAATCTTAAAAGAAGGTTTATGTTAAAAATAAGTGCAACAGAAATGCCATTTCATAGCTATTTTAATGGACTAAGGTTTCCAGAAATGTGACTATGTGAATCACCAGACCTTTTACATCTAAGAAAGAAAGAAAAAAAAAAAAAAAAAAAAAAAAAACACACACCACACCTTTTAAATTACAGTCATGTAGAATATATGCTATTTTGTACTGAATAGTTCCAATATGAGGCTTCAGATCATACTGCTGGTGTTCTGGCAATCTGTTTTAAGTGTAATCTGTTAAATTTGTTACCTAGCTCTAAGTCTCTTCATTTGGGAAGCAATGTAAATTGCAGGTTTTTTCATAGAAAAATAGTTTGAAATCTAATACCTCTTTAAAAACATTTTAGATGTTTGCTAAATGTAATTCCTAGTCAATGTCTGAACTGAAACCTTTTAGAGTACTTTAGTTGTAACTCATTCACTACAGTGTATACTACAGTGAACACTGAACTCATTTGCTACAGTGAATGCATGTCACTAGGCATTTGGAGTTCACTATGTGATGGTAAATATTAAAAAAGCCATACAAAAATATCTTTAGGAAATATGACCAAGCATAAGTGTTAACATTATTTACTGGTTATTATTACATGGTTATTTCAATTTGTCATTTGTAGTTTCTTTAATATAAATCAAGCTGTAGATTCTGTATTTCTCTGCTGTGCTATTGTGTTATGCATTTGTTTTCTTCAAAACCTCATGCAGGTTGAGTTTCTTCTATTTTGTTTTAGCTGAATCAAGAATGACTTTGTTCAGGTACTTTTATATTACAATTTTAGATTACAAGTACTCATTTTCTTTCTTTATACTATTTACATAGGCATGCTTACAGTATTCTTAACATGGAAGACTTCTAATCAAAGTTATCTAAAATTGCACTAACAAAAGCCATGAAGACAAAGCAGTTTATAATGGCAGCTGCAGTCATGTTGAGGGAAGATAAGTAAGATTTTCAGGAATCTTTAATGGCTTCAGGAACAAGCTTTTTGGATTGAAAACACCACCACCACCCCAAAAAACCCCAGGAGTTTTGGTGTGTTGTACATATTCAAATGCAGCGCATAAAGATAGATTTATAAAACTGGCCTATAGGTTTGAACTTAGTTTTGAGACATAACAACCCACAACTGAGGATAGTTCCAGATTCTTCTCATAGAGAGTTGGTAAGGATAAACACTGTGGATTAATGCTTATGAATGTCAGCAGGTGGCTTCCCTGGTCTAGAAATCTAAGTTGATGATACTGGATTGCAGGGATAAAATAAACCCTTTATGCATTGCGATGCATTTTTCAATTATTTCATGGGATTTAATACATAGTTCTTTGTTGCTTTGCATAGGGAGGACAAGATGAAATAACTAAAAATCATAAAGCCAAAAATGTATTCAAATAAGTTAGTTACAGTGGTGTTAATCTGTTAGTATGAGGGTTGAGTGCTCATTTCATTGTCTAATGTCACAAAAATGTTTACGTTTATCACAACACCTGTTGCATGTCACAAATGTAAACATTTTGTACTTTAATCAGATCAGAAAAAGACATTATGAATAACCAGTTAACTGCCATTTTTATTAAAATAAAAAGTTGTCTCATTTTTAGAGGGATATGAGAGATGATTGATATCTTTTAAAGGCTCTGACAGTATCACATCACTAGAAATGCAATTGGAATAAATTTTAAACTCAAAAAAAACCCTTAAAATTCTGTCTTCTGAGTAGAAGAAACTCTTCTACCATGTGAAAAAAAACAGTTAAGCATCATGAGTGATAATTAAAACCGTATTTTCACAGAGAAGACAGTATGGACTTAACTGAAATTCCTTCACTTTTGTTTTTAAGCAGATTCATCTTGGCTTTTATTTCTGTAGCTCTTGGATTTGGTGAAGGTAAAGTTACCAACACTGAATTTAAGAGATTTTTGAGAGAAGAGAAAATTTTTACAAAGAATCTAAGCTCATGCTCTGGAACAATTAGTGTGAAGCAGGCCATTGTTAGATCCTGTTATCAAAATCCTTCTTTTTGAAAATATTGTATTTATGGCAAACCAAATTTTAATATCCTGAAAAACCTGTAACTATAAAACATGAAGCATCTTGCCAGACATTCAGGAAAGTAACTTTATGTCTATATTTGATACATGCATTTGTAGACTGTCTTAAACAGATTGTATCAGTTTAGAGGAAAACACCTTTTTATGTTTTCCTTCCAGTTTTGATTTTGTAGTTGCTTTGCATAGGTACATATTTTAAGCACTGATACTTGAAATGTTACTGACTTCAAGCCGCAAATGAATATTAAACTAGTGTGAATTAGACAAGGTGGAAGCATGCAAGCTCATTTACAGTTAACAGTGAAAAAAATGGAACTACCTGCACATTTATGGTCTGGGGAAAATACTTGATGTAATGGGAGTGGTGGCCAAGTGGTCACTGAAAATTACTCAGATTGATTGCTTCTGGGTGTAGCGATGAGATGAGTGACTGAAGCTACAAATTATAGGAGTGCTTGCATGGTACCATCGAGAAACTTTTACGGTATTGACCAAATGTCTGGTGATGTGATTTCATGCATATCTGATTTGATCCTAGAATGTTTCTTGTTTACAAGATGTCTCATCTTACATGAACTAATCCTGAAAGTATCTGATTAGCTGGTGACAACTGAATAGTCGATTAATGTTTGACTGTAGTTATCTAGCTGGCTTAACATAAAGTTGAAGAAACAAGTTGTTGGGAAACAAGCTTTTGAGCAGACTCCATTGTGGGACAAGTAACTTTGAAAGTGTCAGTGATAAAAGGATCTAATGTTATACATCACTGCAGAAAATTTGCTTCCTTGGAGTGTCTGAAATATGCCACTGAATGCAACATTGAAATCCAACAAGAAAGTTTATTTTTACTGGCAAGATGCAGCTTATGCTATTGCTATATCCAAAATGTAGCTGTGGTCATTTGTTTGTTCCAAATATCCAGGTTTTGTAATAATATTACCATTTGAGAACAAATTTTCATATCAATAAGTAGTGTTAGTATTTGTTTCATATAAATGGAATATGTAGATACTGATTTTATAAAATACTTATTTTCTTTCTTTTAGTATATGGTTAAGTAATGAAAAAATCTAAGAACTTCATATTGGCCTAATGGATTTAAAAAATATTGAATGCTATAAGAGTGATGTATAGGAAAAACTAAAATGAGTATCACAAGGTTAATATAAGATCGCTGAAATCACTGAAAAATATTCTTAGTAAATATTTGAACCCAGAGTCTCAAAATACTTACTGGTCATTCTCAAGCTTTTCAGAGGATAGCACTGCACTGTAAAGGATGCCTATGTATCCCATGGTTTGAGACAGTTTTATAAGTCCTGCTGTATGTTTAATCTCATGAGTATTTTCACTTGACATTTGCAAGGCAGTTCTGGTTCTGGACTTTGTCCAACTAGTGAATTTGTCCCCCACACTCTCCCAGATCTAGTTGAGGGCTTCCAGAACAGAAGCCATACTCTTGGCATCTGCTGCTGCATCTTACAGTGCATGCTGTGGGCCATGTCCTAATGGCAAGAGCTTCATTATCACCACTTAGGGATGCTACCATTCCTGCCAGGAAGATCTCATGTAGATGGACCTAGTGGGCTGATTCATGACCTTGGGTGCCTAGAAATCATTCTCTTTATGACAGGTTTCATACTAGCTATTCTGGACTACCTAATGAAGTGCTATGGTCTATTTCATAACTTTTCAAGTCAGTACCTTTCTATGGCAAAAGGCATAACTTCCTCTCAACTCAAATTTAGTGTGTTTCCTGTTGTCCCAGGGACACTTGCAGCTGCTCTTCACACTCTTGTATGGGTTGCTATTTGGAACACTGGAAACATGTGCCATCACAGTGATATAGGAGGTGGTTGACTTTGCAGTTTGTCATCTTGGCAGGCAGAGTAGTTAAGATCCAGGAGTTGAATTTGCCCAAGTTTTTATATAAAATTGTTGCTAAATTTCTGTTCGGTCAACAGATTAACATATTGGTTCTTTCAGAACCTTATTCAAGAAACAGTGACTTAAGTATATGGAGAGTTTTGATTTTTGTCTGCATAAAATTAAGAAAAAAAAAAAAAACAAAACAAAAACTTTACTGTTTCTTTTTTTGGGTGTTTTTGGGGATTTTTCCCCAGAAGATTGGTAGGTATGGTGATTTTTGGTCCAGAGACTATTTACAGTCTTACGTAAAGTCAGAACAGATTTTTTTATTATGACTTTTAGGCAAATAGGAAATTGTTCGAGAGCTATCCATGGTGAACAGTAGATAGGGATAAGCACGGAGAATAAAATCCTAGAATCCCAAGTTATTCCAAGTACATCTATACCATCTCCATCCTTTTATTTAAAAGTCGGTGGCATTCTTGGATTTGGTGGTGGAAGGGAAGCTTAGGTGCAAGAAACAGATGCAACTTTTTCTGGCTCAGAGCATGAGGGGAACAGTGCATAAACATTGTGTAAGAAGTGAGAGCATAGAGTCCGTGCTTGAGACATACATACCTCACTGCTGAAGATATGTTATGTATGCTGTAACTTAACTCTAGTTACTAGTAAATCACGATTCTTTTCTAGTTTTGGGGTACACTGTTGCATTTAACACTGAGTCATAACCGTCATGCCAGAAAACCAAACAATCCACTGGACTGCAGCTGGCTTGGCAAAGAATCAGTGTAAAACTGAAACTATTTTCCCTCTTGGCATCAGACACCACCAGGAGGAAAAGCAACTGCTGGTTAGTTCCTCTTTTTTTTAGGAAATTTGACTCTTGGAAAAATGAATGCCCTACTGGTATCTGGCATGACTCTCTATAGGCTGGAAATCCTTTAGTTGGTGGAACTGCTTTCTGAACAATAGCTTCACAGCTCTTGAAAATTGTTGAAAATCATTCTGAACAAAAGACTTCCTAAAGTCTATTTCATCAGCATTTGACATGTCTTCATTAACAATTTTTTAACATAATTTAACAAATACCACCATTCTTTCTACACTGAAATTAAACACTTTATGGATAAGTGGTGTGACCTTTGTAGAATTGAATTATGAGTTCACAAAGTAGTCTGCTTGGAACAGGAATATAAATATGCAATCAGTTAAATAGGAAAAAATCTTGCACCACATTACTCTAATAGATGTACTACTTCATACTAGTATAAGGAATCAGAAATGCTGAAAACAGTGGCTGTTGATTGTAAGTACACACTACAAAACTTTTTTGAAAGAATTGTGTGCATGTATGATTCATTCATGATCGTAAAAATAAAAAGTGGTTGGGTTTTTTTAATTATTATTCTACCCTTCATAATATTGCTTTTGCACCTCAAAGCCTGAAATAAGTATTCTTTTGTTGTTTACTGTATTGTCTAGAGGGCAGTAAACCTTTAAGTCAGGTTGTTAACTATCATCAAGTAGGTTATAATCTTGTCGACAGGGTATTTACTGAAGTTTACGGTCTTGTATCTTAACACAAACCTAACATAAATCCAGGCTTGACTTTTTTGGGCTGCAGACATGTTCAGGAGTATCTTCACCTGAAATTCCCCTCATTGCTACATAGTTGGCAATCTCCAGAAGACTTCAACTATCCAAATTAACCTCACGGTGTTAATAATTGTGCAAACAGTATTTAACAGTTGGGGTGATGCAAAATGGTTCTTTCCCTCTTGAAATGGTTCCATCCCTATAGCCTGTACAATGGAAGTGTGTCTTTTTGTGCCTCAATTGCTTCTGCCCAATGTGTGACCCATTTGTGAGCAGTGTTAACTGAGCCACTGGCATCTGCAATGAAGTAGCTGAGGCAGACATCATTTCTAATGAACCTTCCATGATGTGTGGCAACCACCATCATCAAAAATGGAATGGATGGCTGATGAGGGCTTAAAAATTAAACCATTAATTTCACTGAAGCTAGTCTACTGTTGCACACTACCCTTGTGGCTTGAGTTTTATCTCACAGTTAGGGCGTAGGATATGAAGTGCTTTTAGTTGGTCGTAAGTCAGCTATCCAAAGAAATTGTTCACTTCATTGGATCATTATGAAAGCGTAAACAGTTTTTAATGTCTGAACAGATGAAACAAATTCACTTTACATCATGCCTAATTTTTGTTGAAATTATTCACAGAAGGGTGCAAACTATTTTTAACCTTGGTGAAGCTTAGGGGCGGGAGGGAGAAGTTCATGTTGCTTAAAATTTCAGCAGAAAAAAATTAACTGTGCCTGACTTTCTCACAGATCATTTGGGTAGGTGAGTGTACATTGGGCATTATTTGGTGCTAATGACAGAATTAATCTATGCCTTTAGTATGGTCTTTAAAATGTTTCTGCTTGCATGTATGAGTTTTCTCTGTAACATAGTGTTGCCCCATGATAGCCCTTGTTCCTCTTTCTCCTGTCTCGTGACTTTTTTGGGGTGAGGAAGTGTCCTTCCTTCACCCAAGCCTTCATTTTCTGTTAGAATCTAAACTATAAAGTAGCTTTCTCTTCCCCTTAGCATCTCACTTCTTGAGATTCACTTCTGTCACATTGACAGTCTCTCTCTCTCTCTCTGCCTCCTCAGGTTTCACATTATATGGTCTAGAGGTGAAACTTTCCTAGGAAAAGACAGTTGAGAACTGGGCTGCTTCTTTTGCTGAGCAATGCTGACTGGGAAGCCAATTCCTAATTTGTACCTGTTGGAAAGGCTTGGGCTTCCCCTCATAATGGGAATCACTGCTGCCTGTGCTTGCAGAAATGATAATCATGCTTGTTGGCTTTTTTCATGTCATGTTGATTGACTTTGAAATTTTTGGTTGAAGTCAAAGGGGTGGGAAGGAGCATCTGCTCTCCCCTTGCTCTTCGTCTGTCCTACCAGAAAAAGTCAGTCTCTAGTTTTGCTAATGATCACAGCCAGCCAAACCTGTCCTTTGAAGTTGCAGAATGCTGTGAAAGCTGTCCCTTGCCTACAGAGTTTTGTATCCTGCATGATTGATTTTTTTTTAATATAGATGTTAGCTATTATGATTGCATGTGAAAAACTGAAAATGTCAGTAAGTTGTAAACTGTGACACCGCTAGTCTGAAAAGTCTGAGGCTATTCATCATCCTTAATCTTGCCAACAGAAGTTCTAGAGGTTCCTACGTCTGTGATTACACGATTTCTCATTTTTTCTCATCTTTGGCCTTGAAGGAAAGCTGATGCCCAGGCACCTGTCATGTCATCTTATTTTTCTGTCTTGTTACAGCCTGCTTTGTTTTTTCATCTTTCCCCATGCTAATACTGATTTAGTTAGGATGGGTGCGTTTTTCACATTTTTCTAGGACCAAAGCAGAGGTACTATATTTGGTCAGGAAATTACAGCTGAAATTGAGTTTGCAGCCAGAGGAAACTGGAAAAATATCAGTATCAAAGGACTGATAAGCAGAGAAAGGCCATCCAGAAAGTAAATTACACCTTTGAATAATTGCTGTTTAAAAGTACTGCATAATAATAATTCATTACAATTACCAGTTATTTTCAGCTATGAGCCACAATTACTTGAATAGAATAAATTAATGTAGCACAATTTATAGATTGTTTCTAAAAACAGCCTTAAAGTTTTGGATCCTCATTACCACTTTCCTAGATAAAAGTAGAGTGAAATTAACCTGATTCTTGAATATTGCCATGCTACACGTGGCTCTGGTTTTTGGCTCATGTATTAGTAGGACTGAAGAATGTTACTTCTGAAATACAGTTGTAAAGATCAAAAGTGAGTATACGAGTTCTGAACCAATTTCAGAACCATCCAATAGACCTACAATAGCCAGACAAAAAAAGGGACTGAGAGAGTACAAAACAGATAGCATAATAATCTTGTACTCTTACACTTTATTTGCACGTACATGCACTTCTTTCCCCTGCTTCCCCCCTCCCACCCCTCCTAAAAGTCCTTTATGCCTGGTATATTGGCCAAAGCACATTGGATAAGTATCTTGTTGAGTCCTGAAGGTGAAGGTCTTTTTTACTCCATCACATATACATCTGAGTTTGAGAGTACGCTGAAGATTATTTCTTCTAGAACTTCAGTCAACTTCAAGGCATAAGACGAGCATTTGGACTAAGTGATATACAATTCAAAAGTGGTATTTATTGGTTGAAAACCTTCCTTGAAAAATATTGGAGGCCTGGGTTCTTGACCCAAAGATAAAATGAGATCTAATATACTTAGGCTGGAATTTAACCAGTCACAAACGTAAAACTGTTCATATCAAGTCAATTCTTAGCATGAATGTACTTTATTCTTGAACTGGCCTGGAAAAACATACATTATGGTCACATTTTAATTCATTTGTCACTTATGAAAAACAACTCATGACATTCTTAAGGAAACAAAATTTGAACACTTTCTTGAAAAGCAGGTTGTACGAAACAGGACTTTTCTTTTATTGTCCTTCAGCTCCAAGAAACACTGGCTCAAACTTAGAAGAAAGAAAGAATACATTTTGAGGTTGGATGCCTCTTTTGTGGTGTAAGTCAGTTAACATGCAGGAAGTATCACGTTGTCTTTTAAGTACTGGGAAGATTTTCAAATACTATTTCCTTTGAGCTACTGAAATGCATGTTTTATATTTCAGATGACTTAGAAAAAAATCTCGTTGTTGGCAGACTCTAAAGAAACACTTAATGCAATTGTGCACCTAAGAAATATATAAAGGAAAGCTGAAGCATGTCATTTATAACACAGCCTGTATTCCAGACCTAAAAAATAATTCAGAAGGAAGTGTGTTCTGATTTAGAGTACAGATATACAACTCTTCAGGATTCAGAGATTAATGATAAATAAAAGGACCAGTTAATTTAATACCACCTTTTCCAGTGTTTTATTGATAATAATCTTGCTACAAATGTGCATTAGAACTCATAATGATGCTCACCAGATGTCTTTTTGCTGGTCAGAAAAAAAAATGCTAACTCAAAAAAATTTTTTGCAATAAAAGTAACATGTAAAATAAAACAGACACAAAGAACATGGAAGAAAAATTGCATAGCACGGGCGGGGAAGCAATTAACTTGAGAAATGTACAACCGAAAATTAAAACATAGTTTGGCTAAGTTTTCTGCTTGGTAACTGTAATTAAAGATGACTGCTTGTCTTAATGAAGCAATAAAACAAAATGTTGTCTGCTTAGCAAATGACCTCTAACTTGCAAAAATATGCAGTTCTGAATGAAAATGAAATAATAGTTTGGAAGAAATTAGATTTATTCCAATTTCTACATTTTGTATGCATCCTTCTGCATTCTTGATTCTTTGAATCACTTGGAAGTGCACTGACAGAACATTTGCCCAGAATACTCACTGTACTATCTTGTATGCTAAGTGTTATAGCATAAAAGCTCCAATTCAAAAGCTGACTTTGCAGGGTAATATCAGGACAGGCTGCAGGTTTCCCAATTTGTGTGGATCCAGTATTTTCACTTCCCTATAGATAAGGTATGAAGGATCTGTTAACAAACATTTCTGCTCTGAAGCTGAAGAAACAGCTGTAGGATCTCAAGCTGCTCTGGCCTTGGTTTATAGTAACGGGGTTTTTTAACCCAAGTTTGGCAAAAGTAGTGGTCTGATTAGTAATACTTCCATGACATTTCATTTATAAAAAGTTGTGAGGAAGGGTATTCTTCTGCACATTCTGAACAGGCACATCAGGATCTGGCTTTGGAGCTAGTACTATACAAGGGCCCCAAGAACCTAGTGCAATTTTTTGTGTGGGTGTAACTCCAGACTTTTAGCCAAAGAGCTTCATTCTGATGGCGGTGAGGCTTGGCTTCAGATACTGAAGGAGAACATCATGACAATGCTGAAGCATAGATATTTGACACAGATGAGGTTTTCAGCCCCGGAAGATTGGACAGAGAAGAGTAAAACCTTGCTTTTAAGCCATGTTTTGTGCCTTTCCAGGATGTCACATCCCAGGATCCTTTAATGATCAGGAGTTTATGCAAAGCCAACAACATGTAT
The DNA here is from genome assembly GCF_030936135.1 of Gavia stellata. Classification (NCBI taxonomy): domain Eukaryota; kingdom Metazoa; phylum Chordata; class Aves; order Gaviiformes; family Gaviidae; genus Gavia; species Gavia stellata. The sequence continues at coordinate 87,174,323 of NC_082595.1, read as the reverse complement.
TGAGACAGTATGAGGCATGTCCTCACTATTGTATGTGGCCCCGTGTCCAATTTCAATCATCTGACCTAACCTGTGCAGTAGAGTGCCTAATACTGCAATCCTTCTGCCATGAGAACCCTTACTCAATGTCTTACTAGATGTCTTTTTCAGTGTGTATACTTAAATGTTGAGATTATATTGCTTAATATTTAATACTAATTATATTAATGTTATGATAGATATATTTAATATATATTGTTGCATTGTTAGTATTTTTGCTCAAACTCTTTGCGTATAAAACTCAAATGTGGAATTGAAGCTGTGAAGTTCTTGGAACTTCCAAGAGCAATTAAATGTGCCTGCTTATTTGGAGTTGAAAGTAATGCAGTAGAAAGTCTTTTGGATAAGAATACAACAAATGTTGGTTACAGATAAGTGAATATTATCTTCTCTTCAGCTGTCAGGCTAGCAGTAGGCTAAGGCATCGTCAGTAAGTATTACTGGCAATAAGTTAGAATCTGGAAACTTACATTTCCAAAAATACTGCATAGATTTCTCTCAAAGAAATATTTCAATACAAAAGTTTCATCCTTTCCTCATTTTCACATTGTATATATTTTCAGTTCTGAAGTATTGTATAGTTTACATAATATTGTCTTGAGTACATGTTTATCATTAATTTTAAAAAACTATTGGATATGCTACATTATGTTGCTTCTGAAGACTTAAATAGTATCTGGGTTTTCTGTTTCTCTAATTTACCCAACCACAGAATGAAATTACCACATGTATGTTGAAAAGACTTGTTACATTATCTGTAATATCTAGCTTGTCAATGGTATCTAAATGGTGTTTTATTTATGCAAAGATTTTTCATATAATGAACAGTCCTGATGCACACTATTAGTCTACAGTCTATTAGTCTACAGAGATAATTCCAAGGAGCTCCATTCTTAAATGTGACAAATTCCTTGAACACTTAATGGAGAACAGTTCTGTACTGATAAGAGAGTGGAGTTGCATCAGAGTGTGTTCTCTCTTCTGTTCTGTGATTCATTAGTGGGAAAATGAGTTGCCCTCAAGTCTTTTTTTGGCCTGTCCTACCAGCTGTAATCCAATTCAAAGTATTTTTGTGGTCTCAGCTCAATACATTACTCAAAGGAAACTGAATTTTAGCAGAGACTTTGCGACCTTACTGCTTGTGGTTGTGGTAATGTATTGGGAGGGGCAGAAATGGGAGTTATTTCTGATGGACCAATAGTTATCTAGAGAAATAATTCTAAAATCATATATTGATTTTGAAAATTAGGAGTTGTTTGAAATCGTTGTATAAAAGTCAGTCAATCTACTTTTCTCCAAAATTAGAATGTTTATATGTGCTTGTGCATGTTCTTGTAGCTACAAGTAATTCTTAACAAGGATTTTCAAATCCTCTTCTTACATATATTTTTTTGATGACCATGTTATGTTCAGTTATGTATTTCTCTGATACTGCTGAAATTCATGTTCTGTCCTACCTTTGTGCATGCTGGAGGCTTTCATGGTCATTGCTGATGACCAAAGGATACTTCTTCCTCTTCTGACTTCTATAATATTAATTCTTAAAAATCTTATTTAAAGTCTGTATGGGACAAACTCTCCTACTTTGCACATAAGCTATAGAGGGTGTTGCAGGGGAAGGGGGTTGCTTTTTAAGGTGTCTCAGAATTGCTGTTTTAAGGATTGCTGTATACCTTGTGTTATATATTACTCGGGCAACTTTTATTCACTAGACAAGATTTAAGAATGAAAGATTGTTTACTTAAAAACCTGGACTTTGGACTATTATCTTTGGCCTTTTCCTTCTGATCAGGTGGAAAGGAAAAGGCAGCTCACATTCAACAAAGAAACCTGGACTTAAAATACTGGAGATGTGCCAAAAAAAAAAAGCTACAGTATCAAATAAAATTATTAAAATTGTAGTTTACAATAAATATACTCTTGTGTCTGCAGCATCTGAGCCAGTTTCTGCCTTTCTTTTGGAAGAAACTGGAATAATTTTAAATTACACATTTTCTTTGTTGAATGTGAGCTGCCTTTTCCTTTCCACCATTATCCTTTTTTTCTATGGCATCTCAGACTGGAAATCCTTGGCTTTCTGTTTTTACTAATGAAAACTTAGATTCCTGTCTTCTGCTATATTGGATGCTTTGAAAACAGATGTGATGAAGGGGTTTCCTTCCTTCCTTGTCCTCAAAGTTTAATATTCCTAGTATATGTGTTAATTAGTAGAGCCTCTTCCCCAGGTGATACTATAATTATGAAGTAGTTTAGTCCTTTTAATCGAACAGTTTCTAATTTAAGGGTTTTTCCAAAGGGGAAAACTTTTCAGATTTTTGATGGTTTTTTGTCTCTTTCACATCTAGACAACAAGGACACTAGTTATGACGAGTATGTCTTCCGAGTAAGTATTAAACATTCTGAGTCTTTAGTCAGCACACCATTTAAACTTGCATGTTGATAATTTTTTATGCCTATACGAAATGAAATTGATCTTTGGGCCGAGTGTTAAAATACTTTATTTCATTCTGTAGTCTAGCTAGAAACACGTACATACATGTATATGTCGTTGCTACCTACCGTGTGTGTGTATGTTTGTGTTGCTATGGTGCAGACTGAAGTAGTTCCATAGGTGAGCTCAACAGGGCTTCAGAGCAATGAAACTAAAATCTTAAGCAAGTTTTGAATTTTTCTGAAGGAAACATAAAAAGGAATTTTATGTAGTAAATGGTTCGGACTTGCAGCCCAAGACTTAGCTTTTTTCCCCATACATTTTGATTATTTCTATTTTAAAAGTCATAATCTGAAACATCAGTTCAAAATGTTTTCTTTCATATAAATAGTTGCTGAAGAAATATCAATTGTAGGCTTTTTAGCCACTTAGTTTCAAAACATTAGAAGCAGCTGCCACTGCATATTTTGGGGGAGAGTTAATAATTTTCTGGCATGCTCTTATCATTCTCTTAAAAATCTTACAGCATAAAGAACATCCAACAAAAACACAATTCCATATTTTATACTACACTTGCTTAGAGTTTTTTGAATTCTTTTTCAAAACTCAAGATATTTTTACTATCCACAAATCTGTTTTGGCTTTGAAGTAATTAAATCTTGTCAGTTACATAGATATAAGTACTCAGAAACAGCTCTTAGTGGCTATCCTTTCAGAAGTTCTTTGTAAATGGTTGTCAAAAGCTATTAACAAGTATACTAATATATGTCAGAAACATAAACTGGAATTAATACTTTTATTGTATTTAATGTGGCTGGATGCTAGTAACATCGAGGCTGTAAAATACACCTTGCCAGTCATGCAATACAGGATCACTGTGGGGCAGACAGAGATAACTGCAGTGCAGCTAGGAGTAGTGGAAAACAGAGGCTGTGATTTGCCTAAAAGAGAACAAATCCTGGCAAAGCTGGGGAAAAAGTTATTTTGTTGAAAGAAGTCATTAATATATTATTTCTTTTATGTTGCTTGTATGTTGATTTTTCCCACTAGCCAATTACTATTTCATTAAATAAAAATGTCTGGTTATAACAATTGCTTTTCTTCATCAAGATTGTGCTTTTGGCTGTCTACAGTTGTAGGCATTCTTCAACATGTAAATGGGTGAAGGGAAGGAGACTGCTTCTGAAAGAACTAAAGAACAGAAAACAGTCCTCCAAAGTGTACAACCCAATGGCCAAAAGCCAAATCTACTCCCCAGTACCTACAGCCTCAAAAGTGGTTCATTAGAATTTAAATTTAAAGATCATGAGTTCATTGGTTTTATGGCATTGGCTTTTGAGATTATATTAAATGCTGCTTACTGATTCACTGCCAGCAGCTACCTGTTTTTCTGAATCACAAATTCAGTGTCAGCTGACTGAAGTATAAACTAGTGAGTTTTCACTGTAATTTATAAGATATCTTAGATTCAATTCTTGGACAACAGGACTTTTCCCTCTCATTGTAAGGAATTTTGTGTAGACACAAGAAAGAAGAAAAGCTTCAGGTAGAGCATGGAAATGCATCCCCTGAGCATGCAGTCTAGGCAGGGCCAGCCCCTATGTGTTGCAATGTTGCAAAAACATTCCCATGTAGGCTATGCCAAGTTAAAATGCATCAAATGAAAAGGGAATAGGAAAAATTCCAATAACATTCAAGGTAATATAACCAAGGCCAGAATTCACACTAACCAGTGTTTGGAGTGAGGCAGTTAAGTTAGTGGTTTGATTTTTATTTTTTTAATTATTTTAAGTGTGTCCACATACAATATCACCTTTTGACTTAAGTGTGAAGTTACTTTGCTACACTGTTTGCTGTTACTATTAATTAGTTTGTTTGACACTTCTTAAAAAAAAAAAAAAATTGTTGCATTCTCTGTGAAGAATTTTTTGCAGGTTTTGTTCGAGTTCCTCTAAGTAGCGTCTGCTTTAGCTGGGGTATTTGGGGAGCTTTAACTGAGTTACTTTCTGCGGAGTGAAATATAGTGAGAATGAAAGTAACCCCAGAGGCTTCTGGAGATGTTGAGTGTGCTTGCATTATGTCAGTGATTAACTTAGATGTTTTACCTGAGAGGATCTATCACCATTGAGATAGATGTGACTGTGTTCAAGGTTATGCTTAATTGTTTTATCATGTGTAGCATGCTGTGGACATTTCCAAGTCAGCCGAGGAGAACAGAGAGGGCACTGGAACTGGACTTTCATTTACAGATCTTTAACGATCATTTGTAATAATAATTTATAATGAAAATAATTAATAAGAATAGTAAATTGTTCTCATGCAACAGTTTTTCTGTAGTGATACTAGGATCTCACTGTTTTCACGATTATATATTTGTGTGCTTCCGTGTAGCTATGTAGAGAACTCAAATTAGAATTCCAGTTATAGGTGGCCATTCTGGACTTTATATTTAACTATAATTGTATTTAAGGATAAGTGAATTTTTAATTGAAACATTGGCTCAGATGTATAAGTAGCAAGCCAGAACTTTAGGACTTCTCTCTAAATTCAGACACAGCATTTTATTCAGATGCTGAAAATCTGGTGCTTCCTAATGAAAATGTCTTAAGAGTGCTGTGTATAAATGTTTACATTTCTTGGTAATACTTTTTTGATAGTACTACAAAAGCAACCGAGAATGAAGCTCTGTTGTACTAGGCATTGTACACAAACAACATGTTAGATAATTCCTAACTCAAAAGCTTCTATTTAAACAGATGAGATAAATGTGGAGGACAAAAGAGCTTTAATGTGCAAGTAGATATGATTGTGTGATGACAGAAAAGGGTCTGCTTGGACTCTGTGGGAAGGCTAATGAATTTAGGGCTAGGAAATGGGTAGAGGCTTAGTGAGAAAAGGATAAGAAATGATTAGCGAGGAAAGAAATGAGGTGAGTTTGAGTTAGTTCTCCCTGAGCTGGAAGACAGGGATGGAGAGCAAAATAGGCTCCCCATGATCCCGGAGGAAGCAGTTAACAACCTGCTATGCCACCTGGACACTCAAAAGTCTATGGGGCCTGATGGCATCCACCCAAGGATGCTGAGGGAGCTGGCGGAGGAGCTTGCCAGGCCACTCTCCATCATTTATCAACAGTCCTGGTTAACGGGGGAGGTCCCGGACGACTGGAAGATTGCCAATGTGACGCCCATCTACAAGAAGAGCCGGAAGGAGGATCTGGGGAACTACAGGCCTGTCAGCCTGACCTCAGTGCCGGGGAAGATTATGGAGAGGCTCATCTTGAGGGTGCTCACGGGACACGTGCAGGATAACCAAGGGATCAGGCCAAGCCAGCACGGGTTCATGAAAGACAGGTCCTGCTTGACCAACCTGATCTCCTTCTATGACCAGGTGACCCACCTACTGGATGAGGGAAAGGCTGTGGGTGTTGTCTACCTGGACTTCAGCAAAGCCTTTGACACTGTTCCCCACAGTATTCTCCTGGAGAAGCTGGCGACTCATGGCTTAGACAGGTGCACTCTGTGCTGGGTTAAAAACTGGCTGGATGGCCGAGCCCAGAGAGTTGTGGTGAATGGAGTGAAATCCAGCTGGTGGCCGGTCACAAGCGGAGTCCCCCAGGGCTCAGTTTTGGGACCGGTCTTGTTTAATATCTTTATTGATGATCTGGATGAGGGGATAGAGTGCACCCTCAGCAAGTTTGCAGATGACACCAAGTTGGATGGGAGTGTTGATCTGCTTGAGGGTAGGAAGGCTCTGCAGAGGGATCTGGACAGGCTGGATCGATGGGCCCAGGCCAACTGGATGAAGTTCAATAAGGCCAAGTGCCGGGTTCTACACTTTGGTCACAACAACCCCAGGCAACGCTACAGGCTTGGGGACGAGTGGCTGGAAAGCTGCCCTGCAGAAAAGGACCTGGGGGTGTTGATTGACAGCCGGCTGAAGATGAGCCAGCAGTGTGCCCAGGTGGCCAAGAAGGCCAATGGCATCCTGGCCTGTATCAGAAACAGTGTGGCCAGCAGGAGTAGGGAGGTGATCGTGCCCCGTACTTGGCACTGGTGAGGCCGCACCTCGAATCCTGTGTTCAGTTTTGGGCCCCTCACTACAAGAAGGACATTGAGGTGCTGGAGCGTGTCCAGAGAAGGGCGACGAAGCTGGTGAGGGGTCTGGAGCACAAGTCTTATGAGGAGCGGCTGAGGGAGCTGGGGTTGTTCAGTCTGGAGAAGAGGAGGCTGAGGGGAGACCTTATCGCTCTCTACAACTACCTGAAAGGGGGTTGCAGAGAGGTGGGTGTTGGTCTCTTCTCCCAAGTGACCAGTGACAGGACTAGAGGAAATGGTCTCAAGTTGCACCAGGGGAGGTTCAGGCTGGATATTAGGAAAAAGTTGTTTACTGAGAGAGTAGTGAAACATTGGAACAGGCTGCCCAGGGAGGTGGTAGAGTCACCCTCCCTGGAGGTATTCAAGGAGCGTGTGGATGTGGCATTGTGGGATGTGGCTTGATGGGCATGGTGCTGTGTGGTATGGGTGGGTTGTTTTTGGTGTGGGTTGTGGTGTGGTTTGTGGGTGGTTTTGGTTTTTTTGTAGGTGTGTGGGGTGGTTGTGGTTTTTTGGGTTTTTTGTTTGTTTGTTTGTTTTTTTTATGGTTGGACTTGATGATCTTACAGGTCTTTTCCAACCTTAGCGATTCTGTGATTCTGTGATAGTTTGTGTTGTGTGTATATGTTTTTATAATTCTGCATATCCATTCAACATTGTATGGTTTTTTCCTTTTCTTCTTTTTAGGAAACAAAATATAGTAATTCAGGTGGTGAATAAACTTGGAGACTTTTTGTTCGCAGACGATGTATGCGAAACAACTAGTCATGTAGTTACAGGGAGTCCTCGTCGTACCTTGAATGTTATGCTGGGAATTGCTCGTGGATGTTGGATTGTTTCTTATGAATGGGTAAGAAATACTTTTAAATTTTACTACAGAATAAATTAAACTTATTTTGTATAGCTGAAATATCAACCATATAACAATGTTTGTTTCCATGCTTTGTACCTCGGTGCAATGTTCAGATATTCAAGCTCACCTAGAGTTAGCTCAATTAGAGGAAATTTGTCTGTGTGAAGCTGTTACCACGACTTAACCTTTCAGTACTTCATCTAACCAAAGTATTCCTGTATTGTACCTCAGTATGTATTTTAGAAATGCCTGAAGTCTTATCTCATGGATGAGAAACTTATGTCACATGCATTGTTTTTGGACAGATTAAAGGCTAAACAAACTATTTCTGCTCAAAATTAGCCAAGTCACATTATTCAGATTGAATTTTTTATATACTGATTTTAATATATTTCTACTGTGTTCCGAAACATGTATTGTGTTCAGCGTTGGTAAAAACGAAGGGGAATTGTTAGATACTTTGCTGCATAGTGGGGAAACTGTAAAATAGAAAAAAAATTAAGGAAAGCTATTTGTAGATGAGTAGTTTGGAGACTGTAATTTACACAAATGGTTCTCAGACATCCAGATCAAATAATCACTATATCCTCAAAATTTCTTGTGGACTACCACATAAAGTTACCAGACTGTTACTGAAAGACAAGATAATAATGAATTGCTGTACTGGGTCCAGCTGGGATGGAATTGATTTTCTTCATTGTAGCCTATAGGGTGCTTTGTTTTAGACTGGTGACCAAAAATGGTGGTGATAACCCACCCGCTGTTGTTCAACAGTGCTTACACAGCATCAAGGTGTTCTCTGTTTTTCGGTCAGCCTCGCCCCCAGCAAATAGGCTGGGGGTACACAAGAAGTTGGGAGGGGACTCAGCTGGGACAGCTGACCCCAACTGATCAAAGGGATTTTCCATGTCATATGACATCACATTCAGCTATAAAACTGGGAGGAGTTTTTCCAAAGCAGGTATTGCTCAGAGACTGGCTGGGCATTGATCTGCTGGTGGGAATTACTACTTTTGCATCATGTGGAGTTTTTTTAACTTTTCTTTTTTTCCCTTCACTTGTTAACTGTCTTTATCTTAACCCACAAGGTGGGTTTTTTCTCATTTTTGCTCTTCCAATTCTCTTCCCCATCCTGCTGGGGTGGGGAGTGAGTAGTGACTGGGTGAGGAGCTTACCTGTCAGCCCAGGGTTAAACCACCTCAGTTGCTCACTGTGATAATAGATATTAACTGCTCAGTCTGATGTTGCAGATGACAGTTTTTCAGCTTTCTTCATGTTTCCAGAGCTATAAAACATAGCTGTTGGAATTTATATGGAAATAGCTCTTCATCGTATACAGAAAAGGGTTGTAGAATAACTTTAAATTTATTTCCTTTTATTTATAAATACTTTAAAATTTAGTTGTTGGGCTGAAAACAAAATAAACTCTTGTTGCCTTTATGTTTTCAAGATGTCTGGCATTTAGCAGTGTGAAGCTTGTCCTACATGATTGCATTGGGTCTGGCTGAGATGGAGTTTATTTTCCCCATAGCAGCCCTCATAGTGCTGTGCTTTGTATTGGTAGTTAGAAGGGTGTTGATAACACTCTAGTGCTTTGGCTACTGCTGAGCAGTGCTCCACAGCATCAAGGCTGTCTCTCCAACCTTCCCCCCTCACCAGTAGGCTGGGGGTGGGCAAGATCTTGGGAGGGGGCATAGCCAGGACAGCTGACCCAAACTGACCGAAGGGATATTCCATACCATATGACATCCGCTCAGCAATAAACACTAAGAGAAGAAGGAAGGAAGGGGGGGAGCATTTGTTATTTACATTTGTCTTCCGGAGCAACCAGTACACACACTGAAGCCCTGCTTCCCGGGAAGTGGCTGAACATCACCTGCTGATGGGAAGTAGAGAATAAATCTTTTTTTTTCCCTTTAGTTCTGCACATGGCCTTTGTTTTTGCTGTATTAAACTGCCTTTATTCTGACTTACGAGTATTTCTTTTTTTTTCTGATTTTTCTCCCCCCATGTCCTGCTCCGGAGGGGAGTGATAGAGCAGCTTGGTGGCACCTGGCGTCTAGCCAAGGTCAGCCCACCACAATGATATACATGTAGTTATCTGAAGAAGTTGTTATGGTATACTTTGGAGTTTTCGGAAGTTCTTGGTGATTAATTTCCCTTGGAATAAAGGGGTTTGCATCTTTGGTCACGTTAACGAGCCAGTAATGTGCCTTTGTGGCAAAAAAGACCAATAGCATCCTTGGCTGCATTAAAAGGAACATATTTGAGCAGGGGATTTGGACAAGAAAATCTCCACTGGTCCATTCCAGATTCTATGCATCTATGAATGAAACACATTGAAGTATCTGTCCCACACATAGCTTTGTATGGAGTTTTAAACAAGTAACAACATATTTGCTCAAAGTTACTTTCTCATAAGACTGTAGTCAAACACGAAAGCTGTATATTTCACTGAGAAAAAGCTTCAAATAACTATTAAGATAGCTAAAGATGTAGATAACTACTACAAAAATCCAGTAAAATAGTTTCCTATCTTTGTACATAAGGCAGTATTTGGATAATCAGTATTCTGGCAATTGCGGTCCTGGAATTTCGTTGTCCATTTTATGCACTGCGCTTCTATGAACCAATCCATGGTGAAAACATTAACACATGCTCTTCATAGACCAGTATTAACTAGTAGCAATGGCAAATTTTCTCCTGCTGTCTTACAGTCTACCTTTTAGACTCACACAGGATCATCTATATCCCTCATATAATACCAGTAAGTTAAATGGAATTGTTCCAAGGATTAGTTTGTTCCTGTAAGTATTATTGCATCAAATACTGAAGCTGTCTTCACTCATTTTATTGAGCTGCTACTTAGAAAAAGTTCTAAAGTTACTAGGTGAGCTGCATGAGAAGGAACTAGAGAAAAACTTCAGAATTCAGTTCTCCAGATCAGAAGTTTGTTCAATCTTATAGGTTCTGTTTATCTGTGAATATTGCTATTTTTAATTTTCTTAGAACGTGCTTAAATCTTGCACTGAGGCTGGGTACAACTTTGTCCATAAATGTCTAATCCCTCAAGTAATTAATTTATTTCACTGAAAGAAAATATTGCTTTGAACTTTTCAAAAAATTATTTCTCAATCTGGTTAAATCTATGCGTCTTATCATGTAAAAGCATTATTGTCTTATTTCTAGTTGTGTCACTGGCATAATTTTGCCATCTTTTTACCCGAATTCATTAACTGAATACTTTAGAGATGAGAAAGCTGAAGCCTTACTTAACCATCATGAGGAATTATGTAGAAAATTAGTCAGGAGAATTTCATTTAACCAAAATAATCTTTTCCTTTTACAATACTGAATCCTTTAAATGCCTTTCTATACTGTAGTCAGTCCTACCATAAGTACTTTCATTGGTAAAATACTTCTAAACTGGATGATTAAAATAATCAATCAGTCTGGAGAAACCAGTAGTACCTTTTAAACAAGCAGTGATGGTTGTCTTTTGGAAGATGTTTCTCAATGTTTTAAGATGATGAAATTTTATTTACCTCTGCCTTTTGACTTGTAACATGGAGAGATAATTTAGGCTGCAATATTTTTTTCTTCTTCTGAGCAAAACATAAAATGATCTTTTTTTTACAGATGAATGTTAGAGAAATACCAAATTTACCATTAGACATTTAATCTTCATAGCACTCCATTTACATATTTCAAGATGAGTTATTCAAGCACAAATACTGTATGATCGTTCAGTGTGCTAGCTGGATGGGTAAAAGGCCTTAAATAATGACTAGTCAAACAGTGTGTTTTCAGACCCTTGAGAACTTCGTTTGACATAAATTTTCCTATATAGTGTGAATAAAAGAACATAGCTGATACGGATATGCAAAGGAAAACTTTGCAGCAAGGCTAACCTTATAGCTGTATAACCTGGACACTTGTTGGGGCTCCATGCCATACAGGTTGCCTGCTACTGAATTAGATAAAATGGTCCATACTTGAGGACAAAGTAACAGAAGATTGATCAACTTGATTCTAGAGTCCAAAGCCAAAGGAAAACATTCTTTTAAGGTTGTAAGAAGTCCACAGAAAAACTATGCTTTTCCCACTCTCGTCTTCCCTCCCTGTTTCCTTCTTTCTTGGGTCCTCCATGACCAGCAAGACTGCATTCCACTAGAATCTGATATAGTCTTAGTATCTCAATGTCATCAGCTATATTTTCCTAACTTCTGATATTTGTATATCCAGCTTTCATGATTCATCCATACTGTACTGCTTTATGATTACATTTTAAGCTAAATCTTTTGTAACAGCACATTTGAAAACTTCTAGATAGCACTTTCTTCTCAATATAAACACTTTTATTCTGAATTATTTCAGCTTTTCTTAGTCCTCTTTCACATTCTAAGGAACTGTTGAATAGGAAGATATTACTGACTTCACAAGAAAAAGTTTACTCAAGAATATTATTGCAAATCATAACTTCTTTTTGTCCTACACGAATTTGAAGCATTTTTTTAGTGTTGCTGTGAAAATATACTGGTTGAAAATTTGTCTCTGCCAAAGTCAGAAGCAAACTTTCAATGAGTTAGAATGGAGAGCTCTTGCCCTTGTCTTCATGAAAACTCAACATTTCAGTGAGTGGTGACCTCATTATTTACTGCAGGACCTGTTCATGAACTCTGTATCTGATATTCTTTTTATCTAGGAAAGTAGATATGATGCCCTTGTACTCAATTCCAGAACCAGATAGACAAGCATTAATCCATCTTTTGTTAAGATAAACAAAATTCATTTATAAATAAAAATCTGTAAATACTACAAGGATTAATAGAGGTTGTTACTGTAAAATTGGCCTGGAAAATGAAATGGGATTACTTAATCATAACTAATTTTTTGGGTTTATCTTTTAATCTGTTTAGGTTGTTTGCCAGTTACTCTTTGGTAAAAACATCATTTTGGTACTATAAGGACATGATGTACACATTATACAGCACAGTACATCTGTTCCTGCTCAAGATTATTTACAAAGAAATTATTTTCATGCAGCATGTCTTCAAGAATTTTATTAGAAGTTACAATTTTCTTGGTTCAGTTGAAGTTGATTTATACTGTGATTAAAAGAGAAATGGCTGGGATTAACAAGTTTCTTCTATTTGCAATAAATATATACAGCTAATAAGTATAAAGCTAACAGATTTCAATATTATTATTGTAAATTGTAAAAAATATACACAGGTACCACCTTAAAATTTATAATGTAAAATCCTAAGTGCAGTCTTAATTGTATGTTTTTAAGAAGTTACTATACTTTTCTTGCAATGTGAAGCATTATTACATTTTGAATATTTTTTAAATATTTTTTAAAGGTTGTTGATTTATTAATGTGCTTAAGTCTTATTTTTAGGTTTGATATGATATGATGACTACAGAAATTATTTTCTCTTTTTGTACAGCTGTTGCTTTTTCAAATATTTGGTTGTACATTTTCTAAAAGTAAACATAATATTCTTTGGATTTTTGTAATAAACGATAAGTTTGAGGATGTGCTGCTCTTCATTATCAATAAAAAAATCACTGTTCACTTCCAGTAGCCTGCAAAATTGGCCACCTCCCCTCACGAGTAAAACACCACTTGCCACATCACACAAAGCACCAGCTTTTGTAGCCGTTCATATATGAGGTTGCTGGTTCCCCTGAAAGTCGTCAAGCAAAAGCTACTTTGGACTAAAGGCTATAGAACTTGGTTTTGATAACAAAATCAGTTTCTAAATTCAGTTTGCAGTTTACTTCTTGTAGCAACAGATTTGGGGCAAAAGAGACCTTTACAGAAAGTTATTTTCCTACATACAATTAAGCCTTTTTTTTTTTTTTAAGATTTACATTACCATTTTATCATCAGTCTGTTCTTAGAATCTTGTTGTTAGTGAGCTGTAATGTTGTAAAGGATAACTTTATCATGCTTCATATCTATTATTCCAGTTTTTGTCTAATATCTCATAGCACTGCTTTCCAAATTTTATGAGGTAAAGTTTTACAATTTAAATTAAAACTAATAATATATGGATTCGTATGGCATCTTCCAAAAGAATAAAAAAAAATACAGAGTATTTTAGTTAATTGTGAATCAAGCATGGGAATAATTTCACGCACTGATGAAATTCAGCTTCTAAGGTGAATAATGACAACCGTTTAATGGTGCATGGCTGTGCTAACATTAAGAAACAGACATCATCTATTTGAAATGGCTAGAGAACTATTTAGGGAAATTGTTACTGCCAGAGGTAGAATTAGCCTAAATACAGGGATTTGCTTTCCAGTAAATGCCATATATCCCATTTTGGGGGTATATGTACACTTCTTGTTCACTTATACTACCTGTTGCTGTAGGAGCATCAAGGTATTGGCGGGGGGGTGCTGTGGTTTTTAAGGTTGCATGTATGAATCGTGCTGGCTCTCACTAATGGGTAACAATGCTTTTTTTTGACTCATATTTAAGGCGTGCCAAATGGCAACTGCAGGAAGGATGTTGTGAAGCTCAAATACCTGTAAAAGAGGCAAGTTGTTGAATTGTGTGACAGTGGAGAAACTTGGCAAAGAACTTACTAGTCTTTTACCTATGTGGGAAGCTTTATGGCTCAGCTCACAGTGATGAAGCCAATGAGGAAAATTAACTCCTCTTCCATCAGAGTTTGCCTCAGAATTTAGACTATCTAGAAATTAGTAGGAAAATGCCCTTTATACAACTCAAGGGCAGAGCCATGGTAGGAACTTCAGTCTTTTTCCGTTTTCCCATAAATATGACACTTTTACCACCTGAAGGATAGTTTCTGAATGCTCTTTGTGAGGCTTTTAATACTATAGTCTACCAGCTGCAACTTATAATGGTAAATTATTTTAAAGAATGGTTTAGAAAATCAATCCAGGAAAAAATGATGAATGGAGTAGTTTTGGGAAAGTTTTACCAAAAAAAAAAAATTAAAAATAGTGCATTTCAGAAACTGAAAATTTAACCATTTCAAGTAGTTTTTTTTTCTGTTAACCATTTTGTGATGGCCCTGATGGGAACAGAAGTCTGAAAGTAGTCCCAAGTGTTAGGATTGCTACTCTCTGAGGATCATATTGATCCAGTGTTTCAGAGCTCAGTTGAACACAAACAATCGTGTGTTTTCCAGACAGTCAGTACTCTGCACTGTTAGCAACCTTTTTTTATGCTCTAGAATGTGACATTGACAGGGGAGGATACCAAAGAGAATGAAATTGAGCTTTTGTTCTTTGCAGGCTGATTTATATATGTAATGTGGATTATATACAATAGTTGCGTAATCCCTGTCAGTAGTAGGGGTTGATACTGGTCCAATATCATTTAACATCTTCAGTTATGATCTGGATGATAGGGGAGAGTGTACCCTCAGCAAGTTTGCAGATGTTACAAAACTGTGAGGAGCGTTTGATACACTAGATGGGTGTTCCCATTCAAAGGGACCTTGACAGGCTGCGGAAATGGGCCAACAGTAACCTCAAGAAGTTCAGTGATTAACTGGATCAAGAGAATAGAGCTGATAAAGTATGACTTCCCTTTTCACATCTTTAATTTTATGTATTGTGATGCAAAAAGTTGGCTTTTCTAATATCCTCACAAGGTTTTAAAATTTAATGTAGCTATGCGTAGAAATATGACTTTGGTATTTTAATGGTTTGTTTCAGTTGTAAAATCTGTATCTTTCTAATTGCTTGATTTTTTTTCAGCAAATCATTTAGTTCAGGTAAATGGAAGATCAAACCAAGTATTGCAACTTCACTGTTACTTCTAATTACACATTCAAAGAGTTTTCTATTTTAGAAATTACAAGAGTTCTACTTACCGCTTAATTTATTTTAGGTTCTGTGGTCTTTGGAATTCGGCCATTGGATCTCAGAAGAACCATATGAGCTTTCATCCAGCTTCCCTGCAGCTCCTGTAAGTTTAATGACCCTTTAAGCATGTGAACTTTTTGTTTATCTGGAAAATGATTGGCCTTCTAAATAGGTTTTGTGAACAAGAAGGCCTACTAGAAAAAATATTTTTTTAAAGCAAATACTGTAAGGAGTTATTTTCTCCTTCATCCACTACTTTTTGAAGTGTGTGCAAAAACTTTGGTGTGCATGTAAAATGCAAAAAATTGATTCACCAATTAACATCTGAATAAACTAGCTTCTTACTTAAGTATAAATGTCTTTTAATTTATTTGTGGCATATTTTATTTCTGTCTGTGCTTGTAAATAAACTGGAGAGGCATATTGTTGCCTAACAGAAAGATTATTCAGGTCATGGACTCAATCTTTTCAGTCCAGAAATTACTTTGGCAATGGAAAATTACTGTGGGCTTCTAAAACTACTAAATAGGTAAAATGAAGCATTTTTCCTGCCTTTAATGCTCATTCTCAAGTACTGAATTGTGAACTAGTGCAAAAGTGTTATGTTGGGGGCATGGTGTATCTGTGCAGACCCAATTGTATCTGCACTCCATGTGTTGTAATTGATTAAACAGTAATTTTATTTGGGTTTTAAAACAAGTAGATTTCAAGCACGTTACCAGTCAATCACTCTAATAGTTTTGCTAAAAAAGGTTTCATAATTTCTCTTATATTGTAGCAGCTAGTTAAATATATTATCATGTGCTACTTGTTTCTCAAAGTTTTATACGGGCTTTGAAGAAAGAACATTTAATTGGGTTTGAACTTTATTTTTACTATAATTTTATTAACTGTTAAGGACTTATTTTTATCATTCTTTCTAAATCTATAATTTATGTAAATTTACATGTTTGAGATAAAGACTTTATTTCATGTTGTATGTCCTCCAAGTGTAGGGAAACTGTAACAGTTATTCTGAAATAAGACCAAAGAAATTAATCATCCATTATAATGTATTATTTTTTCTAAAAGGAGAAAGTGGATTTTTTTTTATATAGCAAATACATTAAGAATGGTAAAAATTAATGTGAAAAATAAATAAGAAGGATGTTCTTTTTTTTCCCCTTTTCTGTATTTGTATGAAAAAAAGAACACAATACTTCAGATTAAGCTGTTCTGAATTTTCTGTTTCTTCTCAGACTACCTTGTTTAATAACCAAGTATGCTATCGGTATGCTATCAACTTAGCATTCTTTGGAAGTGATTCCTGCTGGATTGTTTTTTAGATTCTGTTTACAGTTTTTATTCCTAAAACAGAAGTAAGGAGGGCTTGAGAGATGGTGAGAAGATAAAATTAAGGGAGGTTATCGTTGTGCTGAGAACCTGAATCACTTCTGTTTGCAGTATGCTCCTCTTGCAGAAGAACAAAGTCAGTGTCAAAGGTGGTATTTCCATCACCTTTCCAGTCATTCCCTTCTTGAGTCACTCTGGCTTCTTACTGTAACAGACATCTTAATTTAAAGATACAATTATTATTTGAGCATGAATGGTGTTTATATTCCCCTTCTTTTCTTGTTATTTCTTTTCTGCTTCTTGAGAAGTATTTAGAGAAAATGGAAGTGTGTTTTAGTTTTATATACCATTTATTCGATTACAGGAAGGAATTAAAAGAAATGGTTATCTTGCTGTTGAGTTTTAATTTTTTGTACCAAGTCCAAAGCAGTTCTTGCAGCCTTCTTTTTCCTATTATTGCATTCCTTCTGAAATGTCCTCCTCCCACTTTGGTGCTTGCTGTTTAAGCCATGCAATCTCATTTACATAAAATGTCACTTAAAAACATATTCACTCTAAAATTTTACATTCATGTTGATAAATTAGACCATTTTCCCCAAAAATGAAAAAGTCTTATTAAACAATTGAACCATTCAATGTCTACATCAATATCTTCGATCACTGCCCCAAAATAGTCATCAAAAAGCCTTAAGCTTTATAAAGACTTTTTTCCAGCAAATCAAAACTAGCCATGCAATATTTAATTTTTCTTCTCATATAGTGTTTTCTTACTAAAATAATGAATGTTAATGTCAACCAGAAGTTAGCACTATTTTCCTTTGCCAAGTTGAGCATTCATACTGTGCCAGATTCCATCACGGTTTTTAAGAAGCCTTTTTTTTTTTTTATTGGGCTGGATGTTCTTACTATCTCAAATATTGGGAGTATGTTTCTTAGTTATGTGATTAAATGCAGTCAAGCAGGGAATACAGGAATCTAGACACAGCATTTCTATTAAATTTCATAGAATCATAAAATATTCTAGATTAGAAGGGACTTCCGAAGGTTGTCTAGTTCAATGCTCTGCTCCAAGGGACTTGTCCAGTCCACCCTCATGGTAATAAATGAATAAATTAAAAAGAAAATCCAGTTTCCCCAATTCCAACTTGTGTTTGCTGCCTCTTGTCCCATTGCGGTGCACCTCCAAGAAGGGTCTGGCTCTGTCTTCTCTCTGTCCTCAATCAGGCAGTCGTAGACAGCAATAAGGTCTCCCCTTCCCCTTCTCTTCTCTTGGCTTCTCTTGTTATGTCGTGTGCTTCTTGGTATGTCTAGCTCCTTTACTAGCTTGGTGGCCCTCTGCTAGACTTGCTCTTCAAGTCATTTCTTAGAAATTCATGAAAGCAATTTTGTGAAGTATTTTTTTAGTTTGGGATATGTTTATCCTTACAAGTTTGCTAGGAGAAACAATAAAATATTTAAACAGTAAACTTAAATACATTCAAATTATTTTATGCATCTCCTCAGATGATGACTGTTAATTTACATTCATTAGGTTTATCTAAAATCAGATCATGAAGTAATATTAGAAGTATTTTTTTGTCTCTGTTACCCTTTAGTAATGCTGACACATTTTCAGTGACGAATGGTAGTGGTGTGAGTGGAGGGGTACTCTGATAACAGCTTTAATGACTGTCTGTATGAAATGAAGCGTTTTCTTCCATCTTTCTGAAAATCATTTACTGTTTTTAAGATACAAGACCTTTTGCTAAGTAAGCCTCCAGAAATGTTGTGTCTGGTGTTTTTGTTTTGTTTTGGTATGAGATATGTTCTTGTCTTGTAACTAATTCAGTCATCTGCTGAAATTAAAATTTACAAAATTATTACTTTAAGGCAAAGACTAAGCATGAGAATTAAAACCTAAAGTTAATTTGGGGGAAAATCTGCACAAAATTATTTTGTGTGATTTATGAAGAAACAATCTTCTCACTCTGAACTGCAGTGTACAGTACACAATTTTAAAGCATATAGTAATAATAAAAAAAAAAAGCAAAAATCACCCAGTAGAGTAATTTATTCACATTGTGTCATACACTGAGGACCTACCTACAGAGACTTTATAGGGAGAAGTCCTAACCTTACTGGAAAAAAACCAACAGTATGACCTTAGATAACTTTCAGATTTTTTTCCTGTTTTTAAAATGTAGTAATTTGTATCTTAACTCATGACCACAAATTTAATTGTATCAAAGAACATGCATATGTTTTTCAGTTAGGTTATTTTTACAAAACATATAGATGTACTACAGCACCAGGTGATAACTGATTGTCATAGACAACAGGGCATTTGGTGTTAATGCCGTTGTCTCAGTTTATAAAATACTGATCAGTTATTTTACAGATAAATGACAAGGAAAGGAAAAAAGTGAAATCTTCATAAAAATATAAAGAAACACATACTATATTGTAATTTGCAGGGATTTTTGTAACTTCAAGATAGTGACTGTAATAAGTACAAACTGAAAGAAATGGTGATTTTTGTACATGGTATTTCCCAAGAATAAATGCAAAGTACTTAAATGCTATTTTTCCTTTGTTAAATAAAGTAATACAGACTATTGGAAAAAATCCCTGAATAAGTGTAAGAAGTTGTTTAGGAGACTATGGGGAGAAAGAATGTATTCTTTAACTACAGTATTGAGCTAATTACAGGACAGTATTTTTTTTATGTACATAAAAGGCAAACATGACACAGAGATAAATAGTTCTAGATCTAGTTAAGTGTTTTATATTAGAGTAATGTTTAAAGTTCAGTGATGAGGCAAAATGCATATTTCTAAAACTATTTTAGGTATTTTTCACAGTTCCAGTTATTTACTAACACATACATAACATAAATGATCAGTAAAACAGAGTCCTTAAGTTGTCTGACAGTTTCTTGGATGTTCTTTTTATTCAGTCGTTTGGCCAAATCACTGTTAACACCAGGTTGATGCTTTAGACTTTGTGTCTGGTTGAATAATATGAGCTTTAGCTGATAAAGGCTATTGCAATTCAGGAATTGTACTGAACTGATCCCTTCAGAACACTAGGACATGTTTTCTGGGCTTGAAAATGAGACAAGTTGCAGATGTGTGTTTATATGCTCGGCAAATGAAGTCTTTGAAGACTATACAATACATAATTCACATAATGCAAAAGCATTTAGAAATCTGCTGGTCGAATCATCATAGTCGTGGCTTTGAGAGAGTATCCCGAGCCTTTCCAGTAGTACCACTTGATACCGTTGAACTTGTTGTTGTTCTGTCGTAATGGATAATACATTCCGTTGAGGTTAGAAGGACCGCATGCATCAAACCACCAACCTGCAAGACAGAAAACAAAGAAAAACATCAGCAGATGAAAATGTCAGCACAGGTGATTTTTATAATAGTATATAAGGATGCTTTGTTATCCTGAAATGAAAAAGAAATCTAAAACCAGGTTTTCATTCTTATGATTTGGAAGTGTTGGTATAAAATACGTCCCCCAAACTCAGCAAGGAAATATATTTATGTATTCACTATATATCCTTGAAGCTTATGTAATGCATAGTAGTTTAAAATTGAGAAGGGAAGGCCTTCAACCAAGCTTAATTTATTATCAATATCAAACATTATTGTTGACAGTCTTAGGGCAGAACTTGACTTGAACTATAATGATATTGAGTCTTCTTTCGTTTTTATCTACTCTTCGGTAAATTCCTGTTCTTCACAGATTTAAACGCCTTTCTTAATTGTTTTTAGAGGATTAATTCAGTTATGTGTTTCATTTCTTCGTGCAGATTAGTTCAAAACCTCTGTGCTGAAACTTGGTAAGAAGGAAAAAGAGAAAAAAGCAGCCCAAACTTATTTTGTATCCTTGTGGTCCTGACCTGTTAGTGGGTCATAAGGAAAATTTATTTTTATTAATAAGATAATATTTTTATACTTTTGTTATGATGGCGATAATGTGTGTGTTCTGTTTTGCAGGGCAGTAATCCAATTATCCTTTTAGATAAACTGAAGCTGTCTTTTGTCTTGCAACTTGTGCTATAGGGAAACAAACCATTGCTTAAGAGGCAATAGGAAGAGAAGTCAAATTTACAAAGCTGTTCTTTACATTTCAGAATGTGGAATTCTAGATAGACAAATTATAGAATGGCTTGTGTGGTTCAAGATAAAAATACCACCTAGAACTCCAATAACTAGTGAATAATCATTAAAAAATGTAGATATTTCATATATGTGGTGTATCTTAAATTTATGTATTGCCATCTCATAATTGTATTGAAATATGGAGTTAAATATCTATACCCTTCTGCGGCGTGTACAGTATACAGCAGCTTTTCTAGTTTTCTTCTCCTCCGGATAGTTAAGGAACAGGTTTGTGCCTAAAGAATCAGGAACCATTTCACTGACCAACTGAATCTCTAAAACAAGTTTTTTGGAGGGTGAAGCGTTTTGATCTCTGGGACTATGTTATCTCATACCTTGGAAGAATCTGCTGTCACTCTGGTTAGTTCCACAATTACAGACCTTCTTGTATCCTAACTTGAGAGACTGGGTTTTTTTCTCCAGTTTTAACTTCTCTTGTTTTACTTTACCTAACCTTTGTCCAATGATAAATTATTTCATTTGGAGGCACCATACCATTTCTATCTGTGAGTTTTGGACTTCAATAGTCAAAAATTTACTGTCAAAATTATCACTATTTATCTCACAGACAATTTCAGTGCCAATAAAAATAGGAAGACTGGGAAACAAAAAAACATTCTTACCTCCTGTTAGCATTTGTGAACATTTGCAAATACATTTGTCATTATCTGCATCCTTTGTGCTAAAATCATTTCCTGGTTGGCTTATACTACTTATTTTGCCCGCTGTCCCGGTAAGTCCTTTAAGGTAGATCCTGTAGAAGTGAGGAATGGAAAAACAATTATTACATGGAGGTTAATGGTAGTTGATCTGCAAAATAATGATGGAATAGTTTGCAATAAATATCCTGTTCAAATAGTTCAGTTCTCTTCTGGCCAATGTACTGTTGTAAGGTGTTTTGCAGCATGTTTTCATATGAGCGGAAATGGTCAGCACAATATTCTAATGAACAGCCTCCACATTGGTAGAGATGACTGTTTTGTTCATGTAATATCAGAAGAAAATGAGAGCAGGTAGATAATAACTCCTGGAATTTTTCATATATATCATATATTTCTCAATACGGTAAGTAAATTGTGTGCAATTATTTTTTTAATAGAGTTCAAAAGTTTAAACCAAAACATTTTTAATTCCTATTTTGCTGTTAGCACAACATGGCAATGTAGCGTTACAACTTTGCATCTATAAGAGATAATAGCATTACCTGTACTACTAATTACCAACTAGTAACTGATATTTTAGGAGTTTCTCAATATTTCCCTTTCCACTTTCCTGATTACTCTTCCTTTTCACATCTTCATAGATTTATTGATGTTAAATCATAGAATCATTTAGGTTGGAAAAGACCTGTAAGATCATCAAGTCCAACCGTTAACCTAACACTGCCAAGTCCACCACTAAACCATGTCCCTAAGCACCACATCTACACATCTTTTAAAAACCTCCAGGGATGGTGACTCAACCACCTCCCTGGGCAGCCTGTTCCAATGCTTGACAAGCCTTTCAGTGCAGAAATTTTTCCTAATATCCAATCTAAACCTCCCCTGGTGCAACTTGAGGCCATTTCCTCTTGTCCTATCGCTTGTCACTTGGGAGAAGAGACCAGCATCCACCTCGCTACAAACTCCTTTCAGGTAATTGTAGAGAGAGGTAAGGTGCTCTCCCCTCAGCCTCCTCTTCTGCAGACTAAGCAACTCCAGTTCCCTCAGCCGCTCCTCATAAGACTTGTGCTCCAGACCCCTCACCAGCTTCGTCGCCCTTCTCTGGACACGCTCCAGCACCTCAATGTCCTTCTTGTAGTGAGGACCCCAAAACTGAACACAGGATTCGAGGTGCGGCCTCACCAGCGCCGAGTACAGGGGCACCATCACCTCCCTATTCCTGCTGGCCACACTATTTCTGATACAGGCCAGGATGCCGTTGGCCTTCTTGGCCACCTGGGCACACTGCTGGCTCATCTTCAGCCGGCTGTCAACCAGCACCTCCAGGTCCTTTTCTGCAGGGCAGCTTTCCAGCCACTTGTCCCCAAGCCTGTAACATTGCATGGGGTTGTTTTGACCCAAGTGCAGGACCCGGCACTTGGCCTTGTTGAACCTCATACAATTGGCCTCGGCCCATCGATCCAGCCTGTACAGATCACTCTGCAGAGCCTTCCTACCCTCAAGCAGATCAATACTCCTGCCCAACTTACTGAGGGTGCACTCGATCCCCTCATTCAGATCATTGATAAAGATACTTAACAAAACAGAGGTATTCAAGTTCGCTTCAGTTCCCTGGCAAGGTAAGATTTCAGTGAGTCTGCTACTCTTTGGATCTGCTTACACAGGTGCAGATGCAGTCTTAGTGGGGGGAGACAAAGGGCACTGAACTGAGGAGGCAATTACACAGCTATTACTGTGTTACATTGAATTGGAAGGACTTGAACCCTCTGCTCCCACAGTATCTCTTTGGTGATTGCATTTCTGTATCAAATAGCTCGTCCTTCTCAGATGTCTTCTATTCTATTTGTTTAGGGAGGAGATCTGACTCTGAGGAGAACTAACTTGTCCCCGGATCAGTCTTCATCTTGCATGTAATACTCTGCTTATGATAGAAGTTGTCTTTGGTAGTTTAACAGGTTATTTTAACCCATTTTATGTTCCCCATTTGAAAATATTAAGGATGAATGAATTTTTATTCATTTAGGATTCAAAAGATCAGCTCATTACAGGTTTTCTCAAAAATCTCTTTCAAAAAGTTAAATATTCTGGTTTTTCTAAGGTGAGTTCAAAATTCTGTAAGCCAATTTCTAACATAAATGGTATTAAAGGTTCCAAGTATAATGTATGAGCCTAGGCTTGATTTTCAAATACCATTTGAAGTCTAATGTAAGCAGAGTATTACTAATTTTTTAAATTTTATTATTATTAAATTTTTAAAAGTATGGCCTACTATACACGAAGATAAGAGGCAGTGGCTGTAAATTCAAATGAGAGGGTCTGACTGGATATCAGGAAAACCTTTTTCACCATGAGGGCAGACAAGCAGTGGAACCGGTTGTGCAGTCTCCACCTTTGGAGGTTATCAAGACCCAACTGGATAAAGCCCTGAGCAACCTGGCCTGACCTCATAGCTTTGAGATCAGGAAGTTTGACTCAAATTAAGTCCATTCTGATCTCAATTTTTCTATAGATCTATTAAATTTTCAGTTTTATCACCCAATTCATAATCTTTCCAGCATTTAGAATGTATTAAAGTTTTTAATGTAATGAAAGTTGTTCTTAATTGAATACTTTCATAATTTTTTTCTTTTTCATAATGTTAAATATATTCTTTAATCCACTGCATTCTATGATGCATTCCATGTTTGTTTGCATTTTAAAATAAAGTATCTACTTACAGACAACCGTCTTAGTTTTCAGTAATTATTTTTGATATTGTAAGTGGACAAGGGGAATGACCCATTTTGCAAAGATTGCCTTTATAAGTATTTTAAAGCAATATTTTAAAAATCTCTGCTGTAGATTCTGACTGTTTCCAGATGAAAAAATATTTGCTTTGGAGTTGAGACAACTGTGTACTACCAAGGCATTAAGATCTAATGTTTCGGGGGAGGGAGATGCTGATAGTTTTGGATTGCTTTGCATGTAAGACTTGAGTTGAAGTAACAGCATCAGTTCTCTTGAGTGTCAGATTGACTTTGTTTACCACAAATAGTTGCTAGAAATCTTGGATAATTTAATCTAAATTCAGGCAATTTTTCTGTCCAGTCACCTAAAGCTCCATGAATCTGTAAGATTCTTATAAAGAAACATTTCTTGGACCATGTAGTAGGAAAGCGTCTGTTTGTTATACTGTAGAGTCTCTAGTTTCTTCTATAACCAATCAAACAATATCTACTGCATTTACAGAGAGGCTGGAGAATGAAGTGCAAACTGCCCATATGTTTCAGCTATGGCTGATACTGTTTCAAAATGTGTAACACGATGGTGCTATTTAAAATGTGTAATCCTATGATAACATTTATTTTTATATAAAGTATATATTTAAAATGTATATTATTTCCTATATTAACCAAATACGGAAGAAGAAATTGTGAAGCTTTACATTTTACAGAATGATGGGAGCATAAGTAAAAGGTCCATTAAAATCTGGGGTTTAAATTGACAAGTTTGTAGGGGGTGAGACTGGAAATATGCTATTAGCATCATTTTCACAGGTTGGAGCGTTATTCTTTGAGAATCCAAGCCAGTGGGTCATGGAAGGAGAAGGTAGCATTACCTCAGTGTGCTCTTCATGACAACATTACAGCTCCTGCTAGCCACTGACTTAAGTCAAAAATCTCCTTCAGTACTGTTCATCTTAGTCAGCCACCTTCCACAAACGTATTTACTGCCTGGAATCAGGATTTGATAGCAACTGCAGACAGGTTCCTATTGCCCTGAATATTGTGCACTGCTATCCGCTATACTGGCAAGTGTATCCTATACCGTACCATACCATACCATCTCTTCATCTTTGTGCATCTTGTGTGTTACATTCGCCCAGTGTGCATTAGCAAAACATACATTGTCTCCATTAGGAAAAAAATTATTATTAAGACTGTTTTAAGCAAGAGGTGAAAAATGGAGCAAACGTTATTTTCTGAGTGAATTAAAAAAAGTCATAATTTATATGAAATAAGATCATGCATCTATACAGTCTGGAATGATTATTATCAGATCTTTTTTTAATTCAGATCTGATTTTTCTGCTTACCTGTATTTTTGTTCTTCACTTGCTAGAGAGAAGTGGTCATACAATGAATATGCCTCATTTCCTTCCCAGTCTTTCAGGTGTATTTTAAGAACGTAACGCTTCTGATTAGTCAGTTGAGAAACAAACTCATTTCCCAGCCAGTACTCCCCAGCAGGATCACCAAATCCCTGTAATTGAAGTTGTATATTTAAATAGCTTTGTTTTGTTTTTTCTTTGAGTTTGAAATGATATCTTTATCCATTTTTAAGTTTAATAGTTTTCAATCTGTCAACTAAGAATTTTACTGTGTCTGTGAGGGTTCTAGATCTGTAATATTTCAAAAGTTAATTTCAGCAAAGACAAACTCGGGAATCTGAAATAGTGAATCAATACTACTTAGTATAATTGGAGCAGTTTCTACTGTTGCCACTAGAAACACAAATATAAATAACTCAAAAAATGTGGACAGATCATGGACCAGTTGATTAAAGAAACATGAGGTTTCTCTTTAAAAACAAACATCACACAAACATCAGACTTGCAAGTCTGCTTAGGCAAATAACTTATACTACTCTGACACTTCCTAAATGAACATCTAAGGACAAAGACAACTTCTAAAACCTGCTTACATTCTAAGAATGCTATTAATATGACTTTATTATATCAGATTTCAGATAATAACTAATATTAAGGCTTCAGAAAACATTGTTTACCATCTTGTACTCTTTCCATGTCCGATGAAAGTCCACACTGCCATCTTCACGTCTCTGAATAACGGTCCAACCTCCTCCACCACTTTCCATGTCACAGTAGGCCTACCAGAGTAAGCATGTAACAGCATAAGTGCATGCAGTCATGGGAAAACAAAAATACAAAGCATGTACTTTGCATAATTCTATATAGTGGCATGTTTTAAAGTGTACAAGTGCAAAATGTGTATTAACCTAAAACTGATGGTTTTCATAGCTTTCACACAAAGCAGTTGTGGTTGTCCACAAATAAATTTGATTCCTCAGTATATATCACGCTTAACAGAATACAAATGACAGCATAAAAATAGCTGCTAGCTGGTGTTAAAGGAAGAAAAAAATGAATGTAGCTTCTGATTCTATACTTCCCTCTTGCGCTGATATTTTTGTGTGTTTCCTGATGAGATATTTCTCCTGAAAGATGCTTTCACTTCTCCAACTTTTTTGTGAGAGATCCATTCAAATTTCCCATGGTTTGTCAGTTAAATTCAGGCAGTGAGCAATCTGAAGTATGTTTTTATTTCCACTGTCATTGTCCAATACCTTTGCAGATGGTCTGGCCCGAAAATTAAATCTAGGTGTAGAACTATTATTATCTGAAAGTTAAATCTTGAATCCATGTTGTTATATATAGAGACTGCAATGAATATCTTATATTCATTACAAAAAAGTAACGACTATAAGATGTTTCCAAATATACATAAATCATCTCTGATTTTACCAAGTTATTGCTAAACATTTGAAACGATTGACATGTAATAGACGGTTCACTGAACTCAGTTTTAGAATGCCCAATAAATGCATCCTGGTGCAGTAAAATTCAAGTTTATAGGTGACTTGTTCAGTCAGCCTCCTTCTAGATTAAAATAGAAAGTGGTTGAGTTAAATAGAATTCTGGTGTATGTTCACTGCAGTGTTAGAGATAGAAGATATTACTGGGGGTGCCAGTATACTGGGGAGATGCTGATGGAAAAAAATCTTTCGAAAATTTAGAGGGAATTTTGGAGTGATGTTTGGGAGACATAGGGGATAAATTAACAAGAAAATTTTGTGAATATTTAGAATCATTTTTCTTGAGAAAGGGTTTACAATTGTTGCATCTAATTCTGCTTTTCTGAAATTAGCAGAATGTAAATGTACATGTGTGAAGTCAGTGGAGCTAAGCTGGTGTAAAACAGTATAATGAAAGTCAAACTGAAATCAGTATCTGATTAAATTGCAAGTTAGTACCAATACTAACTTTAGGAAAAATATTTAATTTCTTGTACAAATATTCCTGTTTGGAGAGTTCACAGTTAATGCTCTAGGCTCTCTCATTTGGAAGTTTAATTTTTTTTTTTGACCACTTTCTGCCAAGATACTAAAGTTCTCGGTCTTCTTCAGAATTATTTCACATTTTTGTGAAGTTATAGTTTGAGTATTAAACTACATTAACTTCTAATCTGTATTCTAGATCTTTCATCAATTAAGTGAAGCTGCATCTTCCCATTTACAGTAGTGGAGCCAAGATTTGGCTTCTTACACTTTGATAGGATATTTCAACTGTACAGATTAATCAAAAAAACCCCAAACCAACAAACAAAAAACCACCTAGTCCTGAGCATTTCATTATGAATTTGGATGTTTCCTTCTTTGTTTAAAAAATCTCTTAGTGGTCTTCCTTTTTACCTAACTTATTACTGCTGCTTGTCACAACATGCCTGTAAATGTCCCAAATCATGACTGAATGACTCTGGAACCGTATGTGTTTTTCATCCTCTTCTATGGGAGATTGTCGTGTAAGTGTTAGCGATTAGCAGATTTGAGCTCTTTGAACTGTTAGACATCCATGAAATTAATTGAAAAAGTATGACTTCAGAGAAGCCAGAGTTTCATTCTGTTCTGTGGCAGTGTTTTGTGTCATTTTAGGAAGTAAAGTGTGCTCCTTACAAGTTTTCAACCTAGTTGGCTCTTCTAGGGTATGCATGTATTTCTGTGTATGTATATTGTGTGTATGTTACAGACACATTTTTTTTATTTATATAAATCAAGCTGGGTATTTACAATGCAAGCAGTGGCATATATACAGTTCAAAGGCATTAGACTTTTGAAGGGAAAGCAAGCTCTTAGAGCTGCAATTATTAAACACATTAGTGTTTCAATAGGCTGTAACACATTGGAAATCCAAAGCAGATACTCTATTTTAAGGTTGTATCTATAGTCTTTGTTCAACATCAGAGAACCATGAGACATTCAACTGGAGATTTTTAGGACAGATAAAAGAAAGAAGAAAAAGAGTTGGATTAGGGATTACTTGTTAAAGTATGTCATGTGAACGGAATTTAATTGAAAGCAGCAACTTTGATTTCTACGGCTCTATGCAATTCCTTGCACCTCAAAGCCTGTTTTTTGTTTGTTTTTGCTAACCTTCACATTTAATGACTGGTAAAGATATGGTAACAGTATATAAGTTAAATTTAGTAAAACTAATTTTTATTTTTTTTATAAATAAAAGGCTGAAGATAAGGCATTATAAAAGATGATCAATCTGTTTCAGAAAGCTAATTCATGTTATGTGTAATGCATACATGAAAATTAATTTCCACAGGAGGCTATGAAGAGGGATACTAGGGATAGGCTAAAGCAGATGCAGATAAGTTTATTAAGCATCTCTGCGAGTTAAAATGCTCATTTAACAGTGGTCAAGTATCATTGGTTGTAGAGAAAGTTGTTGACTCCGAAGCTTCACCCCACTGAAAGGACAGTATAAGCAGCCAGACTGAGCATAGAAGTGTTTCATCCTTCTCTGAAACATGTAGTTTTTAACTACTTAGAGAGAGAGAGGCTGTGTATTAATTTACATGGGTCTCTGGTCCAGTCTAATATTGCTATTGTAGACATTAATTGATGTTTTTGAATGTAACATACAATTTCCTTGAAGTCTATTATCTAAATTTCAGTTCAGCTGGAATTATTACTTTGAAGATATACATGTCTTAAAATAGCACTTTATTTAGTTCTAATGAGATTAAAATATTCTCAAACAGTGAATGACTGTGAATGTCTTACATAAAATATTCCTGTTACAGCCAGGATCCATTTTGTATGTGAACGGTAAGACAACTTGCTTTTATAGACACGATAGACTCCTTGGGATAAATGGTGGGGTACTGCAAATTTGTTCCCAAAGGGAGAAGCAATTTAGTAGGAACTGAAATACATAATAAGAAATTGAAGAAGAGAAGTCCATAAAAATCTCATGTAGACTTTCCTTACCAGTAATGATTTTATAAATTTTATGTAAATTTGGGAGTATAATTTTTCCACACCAAAAAATCTCATGTAAGTGCTTCTAAAAGATGCCAGTTTATGGCCTTGGAAAGGGAAATCCTTTTCTTTTTTGGGTGGAAAGTGTGGCACAGACAAAGGGAATGTGCTGGTTACATCATCTCCTAGTGTCATAGTAACTGTTTTCAAAGATGAGAAGATTATTGTTGTTTGAGATTTCAGTGTACGGTTTCTCACTGCTGTACTTCGTGGTTGCACACTTGCTCCCCTGAACTAGCTAAAAAGTGAAAATTCTTTTTACCACCTATTAAGTAAGCATCATACAGTGACATGTTTTGCTTTCAGGCTTGACTGGCAATCCAGAAGCCTACCTTTCAAGCCCTCACAGATGCAGCTTTGCTCATGAAATCATTCCTTTGCTTTCCAGATCATTTCCCTAGAAATCAATTCTCTGACTAAACAAGATGAAAATACTTACTGTAAAACTAGGAACTTCAAATTTACATACACACTTGATTTGTAATTTGGGAAAGAATAAAGTCAATGAAGAAAAATGGCAGTAAAGTTTACAGAAAGAAAATGAATTAAATAAGTGGATCTATTTTTATTACTTTTTACTAAAAATACTTAAGTGAATGATGTATATTCGTAAGTAATATTCAGGATGGAGATAGGCTATTCAGTAAAATTAAGGAAAGGATTTGCTTAGTTTAAAATAAACACAATAAATTGCTGTGTCAGTCTGCAGAGGGAACAATTTCTTCATGATGTATGTGAAAGATGAGGGGAGAGGAAGCATTTATTTGGACTATAACTTTTTTTTAAAAAAATCTTCATTCCCCAGTAAAATGGTATGCATATGAAGCTTTCTCTAACACTCATTACTAGAACAGAACTCTTCTGACCTTTCAGCCTAGCCTAGGTTTTATATTCAAAAGGAAGAAATGTAACATTTCATAAAACTAGTAAAAATAGATACCAAGATTAGACAGGCAGCAGGAGTCTTCAAACAGATGCCAAAAAGAATAAAGAGATTAGCCTCTCAAATTACAACAAATTGGCAGGGGGAATATTTGATTTATCTGGTGAACTGCTTCAGTACTTACAGTTCTAGCAGCTGCAGCACTATAAGAGCTAAGGACAGCTGCTCATATTTTTCACCTTCAGCTAAAGATCAGCACTGTATTTTTGAAAATGCTGTAAGGTACGTGTAACCAAAGTAGTCCCTTTTCCAAAGATTATAAACATGCAAGCTGTGAGCAGTCAATTTGATGTTGTGACTGTCTAGAAAGTTGACTTTCAGAGCAAGTAATTTTTCTTCTTTTTTCTTGTACGTTAGGATATTTGGAGTATAAGTGTTTTCAGACCTGCTTTCTGAATGGTAAGGCTCTGGCTGAGTTGTCAGGATGAAGTTTTTATACCAAAGCAAGTGCAGTTGCCACATCTGTGCAGTTTCTCTTTGCATCACTTTTGGCTGTTGTCTAAACACTTTTGAGTCGTGATGCTCAATGATTTTGTATTCTGCTATCTCTAGCTCTTAGAGATGTGAGTAGATAAGAATTGCGGTCCTAGTTTCCTTTTTCTGGAAAAAATAACTACATGCGTGGTTTATAATGTAATTTAACCTAATACCAGTTACCAGTGAAAGAGACAGATGATGAGACTTCTAAAATTCACAAAAAAAAACCCTCTTCTGACCTCTTACTCTATTGGAGAAGCTACACATATGCTCTTTTTTAATGCTTGACGTTGGAAACAATTTGTGTATGTGCATTTTAGATGTAGGGTCCATGGCGTGGACTCCTTTTGAAATGACTAGTTAGTTGTCTGGATGATCACTTTTTAGGAAAGTTAGGCAAAACCATTTCTGTTGGTGAATTCAAACGTGGCCAAATCACTTTCTGCAAGACAGTTTTGGTTAAAAAGGCCTTGGCTTGGAATGTGTGTCTGTTCTAGGATGAAAATTCAGCTCAACAGGGGTGGAAACAGCAAAGAGCTTAGTCAAGGCTTCAGCCACTATTTTAAGACTTGGGGTACTATGTTGGTTATAGTTGTGGTAACGGTTGAGCTAATATATTAGGGTCATCCAGACTCAACTATTCTGCCTGGTTAAGACCAGGAGGTTAATTGGTTCAGGTAACTGCTGTAAACAGGAAACTATTGACTTTTCATGGGTTTGCCTCTGCCATTTTTCCTTGTGTCAGCACTCGTCGGCTGGTTTTCCTCAGTGTTTTTAAAAAGGACTTAGCTTTTGTCCTGGTGCAGAACAGGAAAGCTTGAAAGCTTAAAAATATTAATGGAATGAAATAATTGTTTTCCTCTCAGCTCTCATATGCAGTTCTTTAGTTTTGGATTATGATGGCAGACAAATTAGTAAAGTGGGATCTGTTACAGATTACACAGAAGTTGTTTATAAGCCTGTTGGGAGGTCAGAAGGTGTTACAAGAGGAAAAGATGAAAACATAAACAGCAGTGCAGCACTTTTGGCAAATAAAAAAGGTCATTCTGTTTCCTGGTCCGAGTAGCCATCCACATCATAAACAGCTGAAAATGGTGTAACATGTTGATTATCCCTAAACCTTCACTTCCCTTGACAAGTCCTCTTATGCATTTGTATTAGCATAAAAAATCTGCATCACAGTAAAACTTTTTAGTCTCTTATTTTTCATGTCATGTAGTAAGTAAAACCTTCACTGTCTTTGTAAGTGTCTTTTTCATTCTATCTGAAGTGGGCAGAATAAGACTGAAATTCTTTAATATTATTAAACAAATTACTAATTTAATTAAATTATTACATTTTAACTACTTTTTTTAACCTAGTTAATTACCAAAAGAGGTATTTTTGTTAAGTGTTTTAAGCCTCCATGTTCAAATGTAAAGTATTTCATATTTTATAGTCTAGGAAATTTGAGATTGTACTTTTGTTTCAGGGATAGAATATTTTGGTAGGTTTTAGTTTTGCAGAAATGTGCATTGCTCTGGCTTCTCAGATGATATAAATTGCCTAAACATTTATGGCTTTGAAAATGCAGTGTGAAAGTTCATGACAGAAATTTTCATTCTGTATTATGGCATGCACTTGTGTCTGCTTTTAGGAAATATGCATGCTCTCTGTATTATATTTGATAGTAAAATTAAAACCAAAGGTAAAAGCTTGAGACAAGTAATATTAAGAGATTCAAGGAATGTAACCCTTCCTGAGATGTCTGACAAAGACTGCTGCAATCTATTACTTTAGAGATACAGTAGCTTACATCTCCTTTAGCATTTAAAATTGTGATTGTAGATATCTAATGCTATTTAAATACCATTCTGCTTCATGTGTAATACAACACTTTATTGCATCTTATGTAACAAATTTTCATGTGAAACAGGTGTATTGAATAGACACTAGACTATTCCAAAGGAAAACCAGCCTCTTTTTTTTGTTTTTTTCAAAAGCAGCAGACTGCAGATTATATCATTTCTCTAGATGATATCTGCAAAAATTGCAGGGTTTATGTATTGTATTTTATAGATCTTACCCAAATAAATTGCTTATTTCCTTTAGTTGAGAGCTTTGTAAGGGTAAAGATCACAAAGTCTGGCTTGGGCTAGATGAAGTTCTGGCACTTCAAAGACTAGTCATTGGTGAACTTAATCTCTAAACCTTTGCTATCAAAATTTCAAAAAAAAAAAAGCTTTCTCTGTCAGAGTTTTACCAATTGCTTTTCCACATATGCCCTCATTTTTCTCTGCTTTTGTACATTTTCTGTTAGGTTTTTTGTCCCAAGTGTTTCTGATATAATAAAGTAGAGCCATAGGAATTCCATTAAATACTTCCTTTTTTGTAAGGAAATGTCTACAATATGAAATTATAAAATAAAAAAATTAGAAAATTATTTAGTGTTTGTCTAAGAAATATATTAAGCATTTTTGTTTATATTCAAATGTCCCTTAACCTCCTCAGCCTGCTATGTCTGAAAAGTTGGAAACAAACATTCACCATTTGAGCTCCACTCCTTAGAATGCTCACTGCAGTTTTTGGTTCTTTATCCTCACAATCCGCCTGGGACTTTTCTCCCTTTCAGATTTTATTGATTGTTTCAACTGAATTATACTATCTGAAGCTTTATCATTTTATTTACTTCAGCAGATGGTGCATCTCTGTCAGGCATCCGGTGTTTCAGCCACTGAGTGCCATTTTTAGCTCAAGGTCTCTTCTATAGAGGTATAGTGTATTGCTTTAACTTAAATTGGCATTAAAGTTCATTTCAGTTAAACACACGGGGCGGGGGGGAAATCCATAGAGGAATTGAACCTGATCTAGTAAAACCACTGCAAACTCTCACCTTTTCTTTAAATCAGAGCAGTATTTTCCAGGAAAGTCCTCTCTGTTACCCAGTGTCAAGTTGTGCTGATCTAATTGCTAATCTAATTGTTACACAAATGCCCTTAAAACTCTGCATAACAAAGCACTGGAACCCATGTGTGAGTCCAGTACTAGTAGATTGCTTACATGAGTACACATCCATGAGTACTCTTCCATGCCCCTGATTTTACCTTTTGCCACCTGAAGGGACTTGGGCATATGAAGGAAGTAAGAACTTAGAGGAGACAGGAGACTGCTGATCATGCAGAGCGATTGTATTGGAGTTGGAGATTTTATAAAGAAATTACAGTACTATATTGCTTTAATTGTGTTAATTATGTGGAAACAAAGAATGAAATTCTGGCATGCTGAAGTGAACAACAAAATGCTCATTCATTTCAACTGAGCCAAGAATTCACCTGAAGGACTTTCTTCCTGTGAGATACTCAGATCTGAGTAAGTGATGAAATGCTTATAAAAAAATGGTAAGTAATAAACTTCACCATTAAGTAGCCTTTTAAATAGCATACTTACAAGATCAAAGAACTTCTTAACGCGCAGTATGCCTAGATAGCACTGTATAGCCATCCTACCTTCTTTTCTTGTGCGGTGTTTGGAACTGTTAAAGTGTAGATTCCACTTGTTGTCAGTCCAGATTTGAAAGCTTCAGCACAGTCTTTGAAACTGATTTGCTCCTCTTTAGCTATGAAGTTGTTCTTAGCTGCTGAAAATACAATAGAAGTTGAAGGCGTTAAGAGGACATGACTAAAAGTTACTAAGAAGCAATTAATGATGTAATCAGCTTAAAGCTTTGCAGTTCCGAAAAATATGCCTGATCCTGAAAGAAATGACAGATCAAGGTATTAATTATGTGTGTTGTTACTCTACATTATTTAGAGATGTTATTCTGATATGAGCGTGGTTGCTTGATAGGTTGAAGAGTGATGACACTTACTAATATGTTGAATAAGAAAACCTGGGATATAGCATCTCGTTCAGTTGAACAGTTTCTGCTTCAATTCATT
This sequence comes from Gavia stellata, assembly GCF_030936135.1. Taxonomy (NCBI): domain Eukaryota; kingdom Metazoa; phylum Chordata; class Aves; order Gaviiformes; family Gaviidae; genus Gavia; species Gavia stellata. The sequence continues at coordinate 87,139,465 of NC_082595.1, read as the reverse complement.
GCCTTTGCTGGATTCTTACATGCATTACAATCTCTGCATGTGCTAACTACTGTTAAAAACATATCTAACTAGCAATATTAATAATGACCTTTGGCCAGTACTCTAAAATTGTGAAATCTAACTTAAGAGTTATGAAATCTTTTACAATACAGCTGACTGGAATAACTACTCTTACAAAGTTTTAGCTGGCTTTTTTTGCCCCTGTGCTAAGCAGGAACAACTTTGTATGTACCAAGCTGAAGCTTGGTAGCTCAGTCCAACCCACTAAGGAAACATCCCTTCTGGAATTCATTTGTGTAAAAAATACATTTTAATATGCCTGAGCCTTCTTGTTTTACAGAACAATCTAAGGCTCATCTTTTTGTTCAGTTCTTTATTAACTATGGAGGTTGGAATTTCCTGGCATTTTGCCTGCTGACTGATATTTCATATTTGACCCTTTTGGGGTTGGTTCTGTGTATTTTCCCTTTTAATTTAATCTAACAAACACAGCCAGTTAGTACAAAGTTTTAGGTGCCATATAAGTATATGCTTATATTACAGTTGCTTATTATGTTCTTTTTAGCTTGCTTATTCGTTATTTACAAGTTTACATGCTTTGCCTTAAATATAAAAATAACACATTCAGTGTGTTAATTGCTTTTCCACACTCTATTGTTTGTATACTGTCTTAGAAGCTTTCCCTGCTAATTTTGTCTTTTTGGCAAACATTCATTATTTTTTCCACTCTGGGTTTAACAGTGTTGTAGCCAACATGACTTTGACTTGTTTACTTATTTGTGCACTAGCATAGTAGATAACATCAGCAGGAACATGTACAGCCTTGGTTATGGTATTTAAGGGGATAGTGTCAGTTATTAAGACAAAAAACTTGGGTTTTACTTTGTTTAGAAAAACCTACAACATCATTATTTTTTAGGACACTACTGACAGCAACGACTTCCAAATTCACTTTTCCTTTTTTGTGATCCAACTTATAGTAATGTAGCATAGTCCATCTATACTGTCTTTTAAGTTGTAATGGTAATTATTTTAAAAATTTCCTAGTATTTAATTTTAAATCTTTTTTTAGAGGTTCCATATGCTTGTGTATTTCCAGCCCTAAGCACTTTACAGGCAAACCTGCCAGATTCTTTACTTTTTTATATAGTACAGCTCTACCTTCTTAATTTGTCAACGTTCTGTATCAGACATAAAATTCAAGGTAAGGAATTTGTTTATTTGTTTAAATCCTGTTTAGCCATAACCTTCAGCTTATGGTTTGTGTGGGTTTTTTATGGAGCATGTGAATCTGCATAAATTTGGAAGCTAAGCTCGGTGGCTATGATTTGTTGCAGGGCTGTCAGGCATGTAGGTTATTGCCTATAAAATTTGCTAGGCTGAGGGATTTTTAGGATGAATAGGGAAGCTTCAGTGAAAGACTGGAGGACTTCTGGGAGTACCTGCTGCCCTGGGCTGGTGCTTTCTGTTGTTGGGGCATACATAGGTTCCAAAAACTGGGCCGGTGCTGATTCCTTTGCTTTCCATAGACACTATAATTTGTCCTTTCTTTGATCAACTCTATGTGCATAGAGCAATGAGAGGTGGCAGAAGCAACCTTTGTGAGCCAGGAAAAAAAGCTACAGGCCTACAACATGCAGTTTAACCTAGATAGATGGTCAAGGGAGTGTGTATTGCCAGATGAACACATGCCATGTGAGATGAACAATATTTGGCATCTCTGTATTTTGTTGAAGCACTGGAGAAGTGGGCAGACAAACCAATATAAACCACAGAAGATGAGCAAAATGTTGAAAAGAAACCACATAAATGTGGTTGTTCCCCCCCCTCCCCTGCCCCTAAAAAATAGGTTATTTAACTCAGATGCAGAATTTAAGGAAAAAAAAAATCGTTTTTGAGAAGCAGAAGTGTGGGGAAACTCTTGTAAGACTTTATAGGTAATAATGTACACAAATTAGGGAATGTTACGCAAATGATATAAACATGTCTGCTTTTACTTACAGTTTGGTGTAGATATCATAGTAAGCAAGTTATGAACAGTCTCCATCAGATCATGTTGCTGTTTTTGCAGAACTGAGTTGTTTACTGTAGCTGTAACTAACTGTTTTTCTAGTTCTTCTATAATAGAATTCTGTCTGGCTACTAGGACTTGAAGCTGATCTTTTTCATCTTTTATTGACTTCAGCTGAAGTGTGTGCTTGTCTTCCATCTCAAGAACTCTTTTTTCTAGGAAGCTAAATAGAAGATTACAATTAGGCTCCTCAGAAACAATTCTGAGCTGATGTCAAGAGAATCAAGCCTGTTGCAGAAGCTTCTTTCTTCATAAGTACTCAACTTTATTCTCTGATGCCATGCATGCAGTAGAAAGCTAAATGAAAGCTGAGTTTAGTTTGATATATTGCTTTAATTTATTATGTAACTAATTAGTACATTACTAAACAACATTATATAGTCTGTATCTAAGGCTTTTAAAGTGTAATAATTGGGTGTTTGATAGTTCAACATTATGAAAGGAAAGATATAATTTGGTCCTGAAAAAAGGATAGGGAGCATAAAACGGATGTAGACTCGAAGTGACCATTACTTATGAAGTGTCTTGAATACTATTCTCTCAGAGTTTAGGCATAATAGTGAAGGACTTCATGTTTTTATCCTATTAAAAAATGAAACTCATTCAAAGATGATCCTAGGAACTTTTCAAATGTCCTGTATCATAATAAAATATATTCTTAACAGAAATGAATGTTATGGCATTACGACAGGGATTGAAGATGTGTCACCCATCTCCAGTTCTGGAGCTGGTGTGAGTAGGTTACTGGCTGGAAAATTATCTCATTGGTAATTGTTCTGATGCAGACTCTGGAAAAGCTGATGTTAAAAGATACATGGCCAGAAGGGAGAAGTTCACCTAAATTCCATTACTGTTACTGAAAAAAATCCTGAACGTTATAATTAAGCTTCAATCAGATTCTCTCAATGTCAGATCGTCTTTTGTTAGGTGAGAAACAATGCTTTTGTGTTTACGTGGGTTTTACAAGGGTAGTCTAAAGTCCACTGAGTTCAACACAAAAAAAGTTACATTTTTAAAATTCAGTATTTACTTTGCTTTCCATTTGATAAGGATGCTTGTTTTTATTAAGCTGGTAGATAAAACCTTTAGGGAGCATATATAAATGTAGTAGAGTGGTGAACAAAAATGTCAAAACATGTCTCCTGGGTTTTTTAAGCTAATTCTTTTAAAACAAAAAGCACATATGGTTCTCATTGAAAAACACAGCTTTGAAGGAGAAAACTTACTGTTATTGCTGCTTTTAGATTTTTCTGTAAACTATTTATTGCTAAAGTAAAATAAGACCTTGGTGATATGAAAATGAAACTAGCTGAAAAAAGGTATGAGCCTTTGGACAACAGCTGAGTACTGCAATGGACAGGAGTAATAGTTGGTTATCAGTCTGCATTTCAGAAGATTGGCTAGTAAGGAACATTGAATATGAGTAGTATTTGACTTTTCTGACCAAGTTAGAAAAAAATTATGGCAATGACCCGATTGTGTATTAGGATAGCTGTGTACTGCATGGAAATAAAATTTTAGAGATGTGGTTGCACTGGGTTAGTTTGAGTTGAGCTACATAATCCATAACTTCATCTGGATAAGTCTAAAGAAGAATATGAATTGGCTACAACTGAAGTACTGAGAAGTATTTCAGTTATAACCTTCAGTTCCTCATATAAAGGAGAACTTTAGATAGTCAAGAGTGATATATAAACAGAACACAAGAAGAATAAACCTGCATGATTCTCTAGAACTTAATAGATGACCTTTGTCATGAGCATAGCTGGGTGTGGGGAGCTTCTGTACAAGGCCTTACTTTCCTACTTGAGTACATTTGTTTCTAAAACCATTAGAAGGGCACTTCAGGGAATAGTGTTTTATTGGGTTGATAGGCAAACTTACCTGTTTTTTTCTTGTAATTTAGTTATCTCGTTGGTCTGATCTGAAATCTGTCTTTCTAGTTTGTTTGTTGAAAGAGAATGTTCCAAAAGCTGAAGTTCAAGTCTGGTTGTCTGGTTTAATACCTAAATAAAATTTATAAAAATATTTTAAAATCAACATATTTCTTTTAAATAGATTGTAATTTCTTTATGTTGTGAAATCATGCAAATCTCTACTTAAGCCTATAATTAAAAAAAAAAAAATTTAAACACTTAATTTGGGCACAAATGCTTATAGAATTAGAATGAAGAAGAATATACAGAGTTGCACTAATTTTGTTGTTACACCACCATGTATCATTTGGAATATTTCAGTAGTATGCTGTATTTCTGATCAATGGCTGAGAGTTACTGTGTACTTTAGTTTTGCTGTCATACCTTCCCCTCTGTTATGATACTCTTATTTCATTACTGGAACTATTATGGTTGTTTTTCAGAGAATAATTTAAGTTGAGTTGTTTTCTCAATCTGGTGTAGAAAGAAAGTATTTTACATATCTCTCACTGGTTGAAATCTGGCCCAGTCCTGAAATCGCTAGGTGGTTCCCTTTTAGCTATTTTCCTTAATCCCAAATTATATTTTAAAGTGTTTATCATGTGACCACACTTCTGTCAAGTCATTTCTTGCATTTTAATGTTACCTTTTCTATATGTATTTACTGTCTAAATTTATTTGCATCTTTAAATGAAGAAATGCAGATATTAGGAAACATGGAAGATACTTCTGGTTTGTATCGGATTGCATTACTTGAGGCATGTTTTCTAGAAATATTTTCTCATTGTTTTAGAACAGCTTTTTGTAATTCAGCAGAATTTGGCTTTCGTTGGCAGGAAGAATTGATTACTCATGTCCTTCATGTTGAACAGTCATTCAGGACATGATTTCACACTTAAGTGTAATTGAAAACTATTGCCAAAAGTAAGTGTCCTTGCGAGAGCAATTATTTGGTTAATTTCCTTATGTTCTTAATTAAGCCCTTAACCCAGTGACCAGTAATTTCAAGCAGAGAAGGAAAGTTACAGTAATTATTTTCTTCATCTAAGCAGAAAATAATTGAATAATTTCCATAAAGATGTTACTGTGAGTGAATAAATACATTCTCTCAACATGTGCAAAATACTGGGCTCCTTAATAATATAATCAGATAGTTGAATTCAGCACACCCATGAGTCATAAACTATCAGTTTATCAAAGGCTTGTTTTAGGTTAAAAAATGTAATTGAATCATTGGATGAATTATACAGATAGTAAAATGTCTAACAAAGATTTTAGGTTTTTTTCTTTTGGGAGTTATGTATCTGAATTTTCCTACAATGTTAGCAAAACTACAAATAACATACCCTTCTACATGGATTGGACTTGTCCTTAGAACATATTAAAATTTGCACTCTGTTTCACAGAATGTCTTGTCATAGTTAATGCTTTTCAATTAACATAATAATTAAATCTATTACATTTTTTTGTTTGAAATCATTTAGAGAATAATAAGTACAGTAGGCAAGTTTACTTCTGTGTGAATATGCTTTTCTAGTAGCCTCCTTCTAATTCCTTTTTTTGTGATTCATCTCTGGTTTATGTATCCCTCTGATAAATAACAATACTATAGTGCATTGCGCTGGAAATGAACTGTTATCCCACCTCTAGTATCTGTGAAAACATTCATTAAAAAGATGCATTTTTATTGATAAAATATTTTTTAAAATACCCAAAAAAATTACATGGAAAAAAGCCATTAGCCTGGTAAGTGGAACAAAGGCAACGCTTGAAGGAACTCTCCTTTAGCTAAGATCTGGTGGTGAGAGGTGAATAATCAATAGAGATATACAGCAAGGGTTGTATAGAAGCACACTAGTACCCAACTGATGCTTGGATATACTCTAGTATTTTTAAGTACATTACCTTTGAAGGTGAATATAACAATTGTCTTGCTGGACATACTTTAAATCCTGCTGTAGTGGAAGTCTTTCAAGTGACAACAGTAAGCTTGAGATGGAACTAAGTATTACCAAATACTAATGTTTCCTTAAGCTGGGTAGAGCTGTTGATTATAATGATTGACTTCTAATTGTTGAACTGAATAGTATAGCACTGAACTGTGTTAAATGTATAGTTGTAGATGTTTGGGACGCAGAAGCATTTTTAGGTTGAAATTCATTACTTACTTGTGCTTCAACATCTGTTAATTTGCGGGTCTGTTCAGCTGTTTGATTTAGTAAGTTTGTGCCTATTTCAATCATTACTGCAGTCTGGTTCTGCACTGCAGTTTGCTGGATCTCTACCATTTCTTTCTTCATACTGTCTTGGATGTAATTCTCAAGCTACATGGGAAAGGAAAGAGAGAAGATAGTTGCATTCTTTAAATGTTGGAAGGGGGGGTAGTACAGTAAGTCTGCTGGCGGCCTTACTAAATAAATTTCTTCCTTGTCTGTTATGTATTTATGTGAAGTTTCCCAATGTTAAGCTCTGTGAGAAGAGGGACAAATACGACAATGAATGTGTGGCCACCCGTTTCCTAAAGGCAGGAACAGAGATTTGCAGGAGGTAGGTAGAAGGCATGGCTGTGCGAATGCTTATGGGCACTTGGAAGCTTTTCTGCCTTACTGCTCCCACCATTGTAATCATCAGAGGAGCTTCACCAGCTTTGGCAGCGATGGGAATTCTTTAGAAGACAAAAGCTTAGGAGTTTAGTCATCTTCCTGTATCTAGACTTAAATATTTTCAAAAGCATTTTTCATCACGTGGCTAGAAGTCAGAGAAGAGGTCGGATATAATTTAACGCTGTTTTGTGCACATTTTTATCAGAGAGAATTTCAAATAAAGACATGAAACAGTAGGAAAACCTACAAATACTTTAAATACTTAATATTTAGGAATGCAAAAACTGGTTTAAATACTTGATTCCAAAGTGATTTCTATGTCTAAACTAATAAGGCTTTTTTTGGTAGTTATTTAGTTATTTTTTAAGAAAGTACACTGCTTTTAAGGAAAGCAAGGAGAAAATTCAGTTAACCTTTCATGAAGTCTGTCTTTCCACATGTCTGGATTATCCAAAAGCAGTCTGATTTTTCTCCATGCTTCTTTAATATCATTTTCTCAGTAACTTTGCAAATATTTTATATTTCTTTCATGAGTCATTGCTTATGTTTGAACTCTCTGTTAAAAATCCTGGCCATGTGATTTCTTTTTTTTCATTGGCTGGGGAAATTTCTAGAAATTTCTAGAATCAAACTTCTACTTCACTCCAACGTTGTTCTAGCAAGCGAACCACAATAATTTTTGAGCTTCACACTGTACCAACAAAGTAGGTACCTACTAGCTAGTAACAAATAGATATCATTAAGCACAAATTATAAAACATGAATTCCTAATCTAAGGAAAATGGTAAAACAGGTTGCTATCTTGATTTTTTTAAAAGATTATTTTGAGAATACTATCTTGATATGAATAATGGCTTGTAGTGAGGAGGAGCTTTGAACATTATTTATGGCTATTTTCCATAGCAGTGAGAAAAAAGCAGCTTATGAGTTAATATTCTACCAAACCACAGTTCAGATACAGCCATTCCACTTCTGACCAGCTAAAAATCAATTGCCTGATCTATCAGCTTGGAATGTTTCCCCCTTAAAAATTACTTGAGCAAGGACTGGAATTTTTATTTCTTCTTTATTTTTTATTTCACAGTTGCTTTGTAAAAGTGACAAATGAAGAAAATAGGGTGTAGTAAGAAGTTTAAACCTCTAAAACTGGAAGTATATTCTAGTTTGAATTAAGCATTATTTCTTTTCATCCAGCGTGACCGAATTTTCAAAGCAGTATTTGTGTGTTCACTCTATTCTCCCTGTGCAACTGGTGAACTGCAATGCACAACAGAGATTTCAGATCTGGCGCAAGCTTTGACCCACATCTACTATACTGCTGCATAAGTGTACTTACTTCCCAAATGTACCACAAGGATTTTAAAGTAGCCTTTAGACAGCCTTTAGGTGTTCTTTGCGTAATAACCTTTCTGAATACTAAAAATGAGCATCGAATCAACTGGGTTTTGGCATGATAATTTAACATGGGTATCTTCAACTGCCATCACACTCTGGCAATTAGAGTTCTTCCCAATTCACAGGATCAGTTCTTAAGTGTTACCTTTTGCTGCTGGATACTCCCCATTTTCAAAAGCTTCCCCACACAGAGATAAACCTAATTTGACCAAACATATTGGAAATTTTTAAAACTTTAGTGACATCTTTTAGGTCAGCTGCTTCTTTTCTGTTGAAGTAAGATCAGTGGCTTTTAACTGTGTAATAATGATAACACATCTTTGGTCCTTCTTGATGAGGCTATGAGATGTTGGAGCATAGTGATCGTTTAATTTAAAAAGTAATGCAAGATGGTATTTAGTGCACCATAGTCCAAGGAGATGTGCAAAATTCTGAGGGCTTTTATATAGTTAAAAATAAGTAATTTCTCACTGGTTAGATGCTGCTCCGTGAAGACCAAGAACAGCAATTATTATGTGTCCCTCTGAAAGACTAGACATCTGAGGATTAAACAATTTATATGAGTCCAAATTAACTTTAGCAACTGAAGCTGGAGAACTGGACATCATTACAGACAACTTGGAAAAGACCTTTGCTCAAATGCACCTCTGTTAAAAGAAAATGAAGGGAGATCTCCAGCATACATTTTATTTGCCTCAGTACCACAAACAAGTATTGTAATACCTTTATAAAGATCAAGGATATGGCCTCACCTGGCAGACTCAATGCACATTTGCAGTCAGAAGGGACATTGGGGAAAAAAAAAAAAAGGACATACAGAGAAAAAAAGGAGTGAGATATGTCAGGTATCAGAGAGCTACCATATGAGAAAGCGTTGAAAATACTGCATCTTCTTTAATTTAGAAAAAAGGCCCAAAAAAAAAAGAAAGAAGTCAATAAATAGATGAACAAAGAAAGATTGATCAAGAGCTTTGATTCTTTCATAAAATAATTGTGGGTATTAAACCTCATTCTTCAAGGTTGGTTTCTTGTTCACTAGAGAGATCAGAATGAGAATTTGAGAGAAGTCATCTCTGCAAATAGGATTACAGAACTGCGTGACTTCTTTGAAAATGTTATCACTGAGTTATTCCAAAACACACTACTAGCAAATGAGTTAATTCTGGGCTTAAAGGTAAGGTAAACATGTAATGGTAGGCTCAGGCAATTGCCCAGTTAAAACACACAGCTGTAAGGTTGCTCTGATTACAGTACACAAAACCTGTGATTACAATTTAAGGCATCTGGTGGTTCTGGTTGCCAGATTTTCATACCCCTTGTCACTGTGCTTGCAACCTTAGAAAGCAGTTTTGTTTGGACACACAGATCTGCATTTTCATAATTTATCTTATTTGAATATCTGTAATTATAAGCATATCTCCAAGTATCTAACCTCTTTCAAATAGTATCTTATTCATGTAATGTATTCTATATCACTGAGGTATTCTCTTGACTCCAGTTTAACAGTTTGTCTTCACATCTGTTTTTCAACTAAAAAATATTAAAAAGTAACTTAGGGAATATGGTATTTGTGCTTACTTGGAAGCATGAAATATGAACACTGAAAGGGATTTACTTTAAGATTTAGAGCCAGTTTCATGATCTGGCTCATTTATTCTAATTTAGAGCAACATGAAGCATCAAAATCTTATTGACCTATTAAGTGGCTTTGGAGCTTCTTGTGGAGTTTTTTCCCTAAAAATCCTACAAAGCATGATTACATAAACCCCTTCTGTTCTTTCCTTCATATTCACTAATCCTCTCCCACTTTGGTGCAGTCTCTGCAAGTACACATCATAAAATCTCTTTTCCTGACTTGAACCAAGATACGTACTCATCCCTCTTTGCTTATATTCCCCTCTCTTCATCATACAATGCAAAACTGTAGAAAGTAGGACTTTTTACAACTACATTTCATAATTTTTTTTAAACCTTACTTTCATCTTTCTTCAAAGATGAATAAAAGAATTACTTTCGTCTAAAATGCCCATCATCTCCCACTGACCTTAGCGAGAGCAGAACATGTTCCCATTGCATACTCTCAGAAAGCAAGACTCTTGGGTTTCCCTGAAGGGGGAGATGGGAGATCTTTTTCAATACAGGGTCCAGTTAAGGCAGCCGAGGCTGAGCTTCATCGACAACACTGAGGATTAGCAGCCATTTTGCAAGACCACAGTTCTTTGTGGCACACTTTTTTGCAGAGTACTATTCATCAGCTCCTGCCAAGGTGGCTCCTTCCTTTATAAGCAGTAGCACACTCAGAATTTCTGAAGAGGGGAGAATGGCTTGGGCCATTTACAAGAGGAAAGCGCACAGGGATGAAATGCTTCATTCCCCATCCGTGAGTTCAGAAGCTTGGCAGTTGTTTCTACAGCATGTCTGTCTCCTCCAATATTTTGCTCAAATTTGGAAGGTGCAGCAGGGATTATTTGCCAGTTTTCTCCTATGCCACATGGCTAGATATGGGAAGATAATTTTTAATCTCTTTTTAATTCAATTAATAGCTGGCATATAAAACTTGTGTTGATATATGTTAACTTTGATTATGTGATTGGTTATTTCGGACAAAGTAATTGTCAAAACCTAATAGCTGACTATCAGTGATGCACCTTCTTTCAGAAATTCTGCTTTTGAGGGAGTAAGTCAATCAATGAATCTTATCTTAAGGAAATTGCAGGGGAGAGGGAAAGAGGTATTGATACATTCAGACTTGAAAGAAGGAATAATTAGTTGATAGCATTTCAGTGATACTTCCTTGGGATTTTTTCATGAAACATTCTATTTTTTCTGTAAGACTTTGGCTGGCCTGTATTCTTGAAGAAAGTAAATATAAAAATGAAAGCACAGATGAGAAAAAGCACGTCTCTTAAAGTATGCTTAAATTGCAAAAACAGCTGGGAAAATTGAAAAAAGTAATTTCACAATTAAGGTTTGTAATATAGTTATGGTGATGCATTTTTAGAGAGAGAAAATTCTCTAAGGTCATCAGTTTGGGGCTGTCATGCTTTATTACTTCAAATCATATAAAATCATAAAATTTGACGAAAACACTTTAGCTAAGTTGCCAAAAGAACGAGGACAGATCAATCATATTGGAGCACATTCCAAAACATTGCTTTTATAGCCAAGATTGTCTTTTTTTAAACAAGCTTTAAATTGGCAAGAAAGAAAAGACAACATGTAGAGTATGCGTTAAAAGAAATTTGTTTTCTAACCATTGGCAGAGGTAGCATTAATCCTTTCTGAAGGGTCACCAATACTTATTTAAATGAAGAGCCTTCCTGATTGCTGTTGTATAGTTTGTGTCCATATTACAGAACAATCTTCCAAAGAATCAATAACTTATTTGTGCATTTTGTAGACACTTTAATTGACTGTTTTTTCATTTGAAGTTATAAATGAGGTCTTGCTTTTGTTCTTTGCTGCCAAATGGTTAGTCTATACTACTTAAACGGTCATGTTCCTGGCAGCATTTATAGCTATATGAATACATACAACCCTTCTTTGCCAAATGCTACCCCATATAAATGGTACAAATAGTACTGGCTGTTAGTTTCATTTTATAGAATTTGTCAGTTACTGGAGCAGTCTTTCCAAATAAAGTTTGGTGATTTTCTTGTTTATAATCTGATTCTGTCAACTGTAACATTTATTTTTAGAGAGATCATCAGAATCTATCAAGATCTTTTTCCTTGAATCAAATATGGATTACTAGACTAAGCAATTTACCACTTTCAGGGTGGTAAGTTTGAGAAAATGCCAAAAGCACTGTTTTTAGGTTTTCTCACAACTTGTCTACTAAAATCTGAAGATAATCTTTATTCTTACAATAAAGCACCCATTCTAAAACTGTACCTGCTAGGAGAAATAGCAAAGAGGTCAAGGTTATCTGCAATTATATCTCTATAGACCTGTATTTAGATCAGGAGATTCATTGCATGAAAAATGTCATTAGCCCCATAAACTCAGCAACTGATATACTCAGTGTGATATACTGTAGGAAGCTCAGCTGCATTTGGGTTATTCATTCTACCTAACAGCTGATTGCTGGCCAAATGGAGAGGTCATACGCCTCCATGCCCCAGCCACATGTTCCTGCTCCCTTCCTTGCATTGGCTCTCACATTTGTTGTTAGACTTCTGATTAAGCCTGGAGGCACTAACGTAAAAGAAAACAAGGGACAATATCCTGTCAAGTTTGTGGATCTCTCCTATATGTCAAAACTGTTACTAAGGTAACTGTGTATGTTGATAGCATAGAAAAGTTATTTTAAGAAGTAACATGATTTAAAATTACATGCTAGAGTTTCAAATACGGACTTTGCCTAATATTCTCCTAAGAATATGAGTGCATATGACAGTCATTATCTTCCCCTGGTTCCAGTGACAACTGATTGTTCTCCTGCCATTAATTTGAAGTTTTAGATCCTTCATATTGTTGGCAGCGGCAGTCTGATAAATATGGAATTATTTAACTAAAGCTAGCTTTATTTGTATTTTCAAGGTGGAAAACCAAAGAATATGCATAAGGATTCCATGAGAAACAGCTATTTCTATTCAGACCTTCATTGTGCTGAGTAATTAATTTAAAAAATAGTTCAAAAGAACTTGCAGAAGTATTGAACAGGTTTTATTGCAACACATATTGCATGCTTAGTCATCTAATGTAGATACAGAGAAAACTGCAGGGATAATCACAGACTCATAGAATTGTTTAGGTTGGAAAAGACCTTTAAGATCATCAAGTCCAACCATTAACCTAACACTGCCAAGTCCACCACTAAACCATGTCCCTAAGCACCACATCTACACATCTTTTAAAAACCTCCAGGGATGGTGACTCAACCACCTCCCTGGGCAGCCTGTTCCAATGCTTGACAACCCTTTCAGTGCAGAAATTTTTCCTAATATCCAATCTAAACCTCCCCTGGTGCAACTTGAGGCCATTTCCTCTCATCCTATTGCTAGTTACTTGGGAGAAGAGACCAGCACCCACCTCTCTACAACCTCCTTTCAAGGAGTTGTAGACAGTGATAAGGTCTCCCCTCAGCCTCCTTTTCTCCAGGCTAAACAACCCCAGCTCCCTCAGCTGCTCCTCATAAGGCTTGTGCTCTAGAGCCTTCACTAGCTTCATTGCTCTTCTTTAGATGTGCTCCAGCACCTCAATGTCCTTCTTGTAGTGAGGGGCCCAAAACTGAACACAGGATTCGAGGTGCGGCCTCACCAGCACCGAGTACAAGGGGGACAATCATTTCCCTTGTCCTGCTGGCCACACTATTTCTGATACAAGCCAGGATCCTCTTGGCCACCTGGGCATACTGCTGGCTCATATTCAGCCAGCTGTAGACCCACACCCCCAGGTCCTTTTCTGCAGGGCAGCTTTCCAACCACTCTTCCCCAAGCCTGTAGCGTTGCATGGGGTCATTGTCACCCAAGTGCAGGACTTGGCACTTGGCCTTGTTGAACCTCATACAATTGGCCTCAGCCCATCCACCCAGCCTGTCCAGATCCCTCTGCAGAGCCTTCCTACCCTCAAGCAGATCAACAATCCCACCCAGATTGGTGTCATCTGCAAACTTACTGAGGGTGCACTCGATCCCCTCATTCAGATCACTGATCAAGATATTAAACAGAAGTGGCCCCAATGCTGAGCCCTGGGGAACACCACTCGTGACCTATCACCAACTGGATTTAACTTCATTCTCCACAACACTTTGGGCCAGGCCATCCAGCCAGGTTTTTATCTAGCGAAGAGCATGCCCCTCCAAGCCATGAGCAGCCAGTTTCTCCAGGAGAATGCTGTGGGAAATACTGTAAAAGGCTATACTAAAGTCTAGGTAGACTACATCCACAGCCTTTCCCTCATCCACTAAGTGGGTCGCCTTGTCATAGAAGGAGATCAGGTTAGTCAAGCAGGAACTGTCTTTCATAAACCCATGCTGACTGGGCCTGATCGCCTGGTTGTCCCGTACATGTCACATGATGGCACTCAAGATGATCTGCTCCATAAACTTCCCTGGCACCAAAGGTCAGGCGGACAGGCCTGTAGTTCCACAGATACTCCTTCCAGCCCTTCTTGTAGATGGGCGTCACGTTTGCTAACCTCCAGTCAACTGGGACCTCCCCGGTTAGCCAGGACTGCTGGTGGATGATGGAAAGTGGCTTCGTGAGCAATTGCGCCAGCTCCCTCAGTCCCCTCGGGTGGATCCTACCCGGCCCCATAGACTTGTGTGTGTCTAAGTGGTGTAGCAGGTCACTAACCATTTCCCCTTGGATTGTGGGGGCTTCATTCTGTTCCCTGTCCCTATCTTCCAGCTCAGGGTCTGGGTACCCAGAGAACAACTGGTCTTACTATTAAAGGCTGAGGCAAAAAAGGCATTAAGTACCTCAGCCTTTTCCTCATCCTTTGTCGCTATGTTTCCCCCTGCATCCAATAAAGGATGGAGATTCTCCTTAGCCCTTCTTTTGTTGTTAATGTATTTATAGAAATAGTTTTTATTGTCTTTTAAGGGAGTAGCCACATTAAGTTCTAGTTGGGCTTTGGCCCTTCTAATTTTCTGCCTGCGTAACCTCACAACATCCTTGTAGTCTTCCTGAGTTGCCTGCCCCTTCTTCCAAAGGTCATAAACTCTACTTTTTCCTGACTCAGCCAAAGCTCTCTGGTTAGCCAGGCCGGTCTTCTTCCCCACCAGCTCATCTGTTGGCACATGGGGATGGCCTGCTCCTGCACCTTTAAGATTTTCTTCTTGAAGAGTGTCCAGCCTTCCTGGACTCCTTTGCCCTTCAGGACAGCTTCCCAAGGGACTCTGTCAACCAGGCTGCTAAACAGGCCAAAGTCAGCCCTCCAGAAGGCCAAGGTGGCAGTTCTGCTGACCCCCCTCCTTACTTCTCCAAGAATTGAAAACTCTATTGATTCATGATCACCATGCTCAAGACGGCCTCCAACCATCACCTCACCCACAAGTCCTTCTCTGTTTGCAAAAAACCATGTCTAGTGGTGTGCCTTCCCTAGTTGGCTCACTCACCAGCTGTGTGAGGATGTTATCTTCCACACACTCCTAGACTGTTTCCTCTCTGCTGTATTGTATTTCCAGCAGACATCTGGTAAGCTGAAGTCCCCCATGAGAACAAGGGCTAGCGATTGTGAGACTTCTCCCAGCTGCTTATAGAATATTTTGTCTGCCTCTTCATCCTGGTTGAGTGGTCTATAACAGACTCCGACCATGATATCTGCCTTGTTCGCCTTCCCCCTGATTCTTACCCATAAACACTCAACCCTATCGTCACCATCATGAAGCTCTAGACAATCAAAACACTCCCTAACATACAGGGCTACCCCACCACCTCTCCTTCCTTGCCTATCCCTTCTGAAGAGTTTATAGCCATCCATTGCAACACTGCAGTTATTCGAGTCATCCCACCATGTTTCCGTGATGGCAACTATATCATAGTTTTTCTGCTGCGCAATGGCTTCCAGCTCCTCCTGTTTGTTGCCCGTGCTGCGTGTATTGGTGTAGATGCACTTCAGTTGGGCTATTGATCCCACCACCTTTTTGGGGGGAGAAGTCCTAATTCCTATGTGACCATTGTCAGGCGCTTCTGTGGTTTCTAACACATCAATAACCCTTGTGTCCTTGCTGTCACGTGGATCTCCATCCCCTACCTCCACTGAGACGGCAGACCAAAGCACCTCACCAGCACACCGTCCCTCAAACACTGGCGTGCTACCCCCAGGCTTATCTCTAGCTGGTTTTACCCCTTTCCCCCTTCAATTCTAGTTTAAAGGTCTTTCAGTGAGCCCTGCTAACTCCTGTGCAAAGATCCTTTTCCCGCTTTGAGACAGGTATAACATGTCTCTCACCAGCAGGCCTGGTGTCATGTAGACTGACCCATGATCAAAAAACCAAAAATTCTGCTGGTGACACCAGGCTTGGAGCCAGGCTGCTGGCTCTTCCTGTTTCTTCCCTCATCATTCCCTGCAGCTGGAAGGATAGAGGAGAACGCTACTTGTGCTGTCTGTAGTGACATATCTGTAGTGCTTTTCCTCTAATTTTTGTTTTGAATGTCCAAAAGTGGAGTAGATTCAGTAAAAAACCCAGGAACAGAAAATACAACATTTACAGGTAGGCATTTTTTAAACATGCATTGAAGCTACAGTGTTTGACATATATTAAGCTGTCAAAAGCTTTCTGAGTTATTGTTCTTGCATTCCTACTAAAAATGTCCTGTGCTTTATTCAAAACTTATCTTTGTGAATTTAAATCAAAGGAACTCAATCAGCCCTTCCAACACCTGTGGTCATCATCCTGACATTTTGTTCCCCAAGATGTTTAATTTATACACAAAAGTGAGCAAGATGGAAAATGAACTTAAGCATCCATAATCAATTTTGCTTAGTTCTAGTGACAGGGCAAAATAAGAAAATCACTGATGTGTCTCATCAGTTCTTTTTCTGAATGCTTTTTCAGAGTACAGATGAGACCTTCTTACTTCTCATACTCCGTATGTCTTAAGTTATCTTTAACCCAGTAATGCTTGGTCTTAGTTGCCTGCCCTTGTTTCAGAGTGGCAGTGTTCTTTGGATTGTGGCCACGTCTGGTTTCTTCATGAGTCATCTGAAGTAAAATTTAGTCCATAATTTGAAAAATTTTTTTCAAACTCTGCCCATGTGCAACTGTCACATTGTCGAAGGTCATCCATATACACCACAGAATCCTTAAATTTCCAATTCGCAGATACATTTT
Source organism: Gavia stellata (assembly GCF_030936135.1). Lineage (NCBI taxonomy): Eukaryota > Metazoa > Chordata > Aves > Gaviiformes > Gaviidae > Gavia > Gavia stellata. The sequence goes on along the minus strand of NC_082595.1, from coordinate 87,122,698 downwards.
TGTATATAAAGACAGAAAATACAGTTTTGTCAAAGACTATTTTAACAGACTTCACTTTCAATTAAAATACTTAATATGTAAATTGTTTATTTGTGGCATAATTGAAGTCTGTACACTAGGAAAGTTTTCTTGGGACTATCTTCTTGGATCCTATTGAACATGGATAACAGTGAAATGTAAGGTAGTCTTTATAAAAAGAAGAAAACAGTGTCATTAAATATATGAACACAATTTCATCACAGCAGTTCATACAGGCAATATGGAGCATTTTACCTACGTATATATGCCACACATGCTGCTTAATGTGCGTGTATGTAATGAATTGAGTACAATATTGCCAGGCTCTCCATGTGTTCTTACATTTCCGCATAACTGCGATGTACTGGTGTTATGAAGACAAAATACTGTAAAAATTTCAATTTTGCAGATAGTTTTCTTCTCTTTAAAATAGCTTTTCATACTTGTTTTCACAGTCTGTCAATATTGCTATTGGTTAAAGTTAGAATAAAAATGGAAGAATCAGCATCCCTTCCAAGATCCATTTATCTTGACAGACCTAAGGGAACACATTTTTAAGGGCATTGCATCAATCCCCATCAATCAGACCTTAAGATATTTTAAATTAGTTTTTAATAAAATAGTATATTTTTTCTATGTTTTCTGAAAGCCAGTTATCAATTTTAGTATCTTGTAACTTTTGGGAAAAGTTAGTACACTGCAGAAGAAAAAAGCAATCGTGTCTGGAAAAGAGACTTTTTAAATTGTCTTTTTTTTTCTTTTTTTTTCTTTTCCTGGGGCAGGAAGTCCCTATGGACTATGTGTTGTTTCTCAAGGGAGGGAAAAAAATCTTTTGGGAATGTATATGGGAATGCTTGAGATGTCTCTACGCTATTAGCTTCTTACATGCCCCATCGAGCATGTCTGCCTGTCCAGACCTCCAGCTAAGATTTTTCTCTTATCTCGTTTTCCTGTCAGCAAACAAAAGGTGAAAGTAACATCATAAATGAATACTAGCTGAAAGTGAGCTGTGATTTATTGGAAAATATTCAAGCTAAAATTGTGTAGTAAAATACTAAATGTTTAAATGCAAACTCTTAAAATACTAAATACAGACTTTAAAGTAAATTATATGCAGGAGATGGTTCAGTTAATGCCACTTGTGCACTAAATGAAAGCTTACCAGCTTATTCTCATGTCTGATTATATCTCTTTTAGAGGAAGCTGTTTGTTATGCTTTTAGAATTTATACTTTCTAGCAGAAGGAAAAAATTCTCCCCTTCACTGGGAATAATCTACTTGAATAAAAAAAAATGTTTCATTAATATAACATGAAACTGAATGCATGAAACACCTTCATTGTCTGTGCAAATATTTATGAAGAATGACTTTCACTCTGTGTTCTTGACTGGAAGTATTTTGTTCCTAATACTAAATGGTATTACAGCATGATCATACTTTCTACTGTATGCTTTGAACTAACTACAAAGGTTACAATCAAAATGGTGACCCAGAAAAATCAGAAGAGTGCATAGGAAAAGGAAAGAGACTTTGAGAGCTGAAACTATCCCAAAGTCTATCTTAGAGTTGAGCTCCCACGATTCCAGACACTGAGCTTGTTTTGTACATGTCATATTGCACTACTGCTTTCCTAACTGCGCATGCATTTTCACGTGGTTTGTCACCTGGAGGATGACATAGGTTCTTTATACAATATACGATGCATATACTTTATATGGTGCACAGATGTGCATTTTTTTAAGAGATGTAAATAAAATTGCAAATGAAAAATCTTCTTGAGACTTCCAAAAAAATGTTGTTACTAGAAACTAAATAGGAGCCTTGACAAATCTTTCAATAGTCTGAGTTTCTATATGGGTAAGGAAATAATTTAAAAGCAAAATTTAACAACAGTATCTTCAGAACGAAAACCAATTATATGGTGATTAACCGTTCTCATTAAGAGTTAAGGATATTCATTAGGCAGTAATCTAAGATTCTGAATCACCATTTTTCAAGATCACAGCTAAGTGGTGTTTCTCTTAGAAATCAGGGAAGGAATTCATAAAGTTCCCATTAGTCTAAAAATAAAGAATAAATAAATAAATAGTCTGAGTCATGAATGGCATTTTGCCGAAGTTCAGTAGCACTGAAGCCAGGAGGACAAGAAGCCAGTGATGCTTCTGCCATTCACTGAAATTAATATAAATATTCCTCATTATGTGCAACAAGTCACCAACATTCAAAATTAGGATTTCTTATTTATGAACAGTATAAGAAATACTGCTAATTGATACTTGATTTTTAAATACTAGGTTATAGCATTGGGCTGTAATTTCACAAATTGAATATTCAAATTTTTTGGAGACAAGCCTACATGTTTCAGTCATATTTTGTGCTTGCATGCTACCATCAGTGAATCAGGACTTTACCAGACTCGTATAAAGAGAGATTCTGCCCTAAAAAGCTCACATTTGAATAAACACGTGCTAAGATCCCAGATCTAATGTAATCCTTTCCCATTTGCATATTTTTTTTCCATTGCACTGAGCAACAGGCAGCTGAAATAAAAGCTGATGGCAGGGGTACTTAAGACATTTTTTATGAAAGACATTGTCTATGTAGCCTTATAAACTTTATGAAATTTTTAGCAAATTTGTATCTGTCTGGCACAGATTTTTCTTAATATAAAACCATTTATCTTTTTTCTTGCAACTTACAATATCAAGTTAATTTTGTTGTGAATTCCTCTCTCAACAGGAAAGTCTATTTTACAGAATAGCTCATGATGTGGTGCAGCAAATCATAGTGCAATTTTTTGAGGAAATATGAAGCAAATTCCTCTTTGCAAAATATGTTACTGGGGAAGTGAAAAAGAGCTAGGCATTCACAGTTCATTCTCAGCATTGCTTTCTAGGGAAGCAGTCATCTTGCATTCCACTTCCAACCAGAAGGAAGAATGATTCGGAGTTCAAGGATCAAACTAGTTAGGAAGCTGTGGAACACAATTCGTCCCTTTTGCAAGCTATAAAACTGGGTGTCTCTTGTTTCAAAGCTGTGATCACAGAGCATCTTTCAGCATGAAAAATCATTATTTTTTTAAAAAAACCTTCACAGATAAAGGAAACTGAAAGCATTTTGAGTAGTTCTTAAACTTTGCGACATACTGGCTTCTAAATATAGTTTACGGAGCTTTTATAAGATTTTTTTTTCTTGAAGAAGAAGCCTCAGTGATGATGCTACCAAGACAGAACCAGTCATTTGAGCTGAAGGCCTGCCAATTTTTGAATGCTCAAGACTTTGAGACAGTACATCTCAGCTGCTGATTTCAGTTTTGAAGGACTGAGTTTCTCTACTAAGAACTCACGCACTGATTTTCCTGTACATTTGCAGAGAAAAAAAAAAAGGTAATTTCCTCTCTTAAGTTCTGTAGTTCTTTTTTTAAGACATGCTGCATCTTTCTCTCCACTGTTTCCATTGCTAATAAGGTAGATGGACAAGGGAAGTGGTGTGTCTGAAAAGCTGCTACATTTTCATCGCCAGTCTGAAAATTCCTCGCTTGCCAGACCAGACCTGTCAGAGAACTTCTCTGAGGTTTCCAAAACACTGGCTGGGGGAAGCAGGACCCCAAAACCAAAATAGACTTGACTGTGACTACAGAAAGCACTAAGTGCTGCCTTAAGTAAGGGAAGCTCAGGTGGTCACCTCTGCTTATTTAAAAAACTGAGCATCGTGATATGTTCTTGTCAAATGCCACTTACTTATTTCCCTTTGCTGTTCCATTAGCACAGTTAAGAGTCTTTAAAGCAAAAGCTTCTGAGGAATTCCATGCTTGAAAGATAAAGCAGGAAGCTACTGTGTTAAGAGTGGACAAACACAAATGTTTGGAAATAAGATCAGCACATATAGGCAGCATATTGCAGAAATAAAATGTAGTGTGTAATGCAGAAAAAAAATATTTTAGATTATGTAATCCTGATAAAAAAGACATTTTTTGCCTCAATAGCTAAGATTATCCATCTAAAAGGAGGCAGTTCAGTTTGTTGGAACAGAACCAAGAAGAAAAGTCTTTCCATCCTTTGCTTCCAAAAGTTCCTCTTTGTCTCTGGTGCCCCACAGAAGCACTCAGGCAGTGATGGAAAGTCACCTCTCGAGCTGAGTTCCAGTCAGTCCTGAAAGCCTGAAGCCAGGCAGCTGCCAGTTGGTGCCCTTCTATTAAGACCAGAAACTGGAGCCAGATCCTCTCAAAACAAACGAAACTATTGGCATTGATTATAACAGAAGAGGAGGAAATATCAGCAAAAATGTCTGAAAACCAAAGCTATGCACTATAGGATGGGTATTTTATGGGAGGAAACTGTCCCTGTCTGTTAAGATCTGATGGGATGGGCCACTGAAGAGACTTTTAAATGCACTTTCAGGAGACACCCTTGGATGCAAGACTCTGCTCTCAAGATGAGTAACCACATCTAGCAACGGAGAAGGTACACTGTCATTGATACTGCATGTAGCTAGCCAGAAAAAGAAGCTGTCTTAATATCCAGGAGAGTATGCATGTAGGTGGGAGTTAAAAAGAAATTTAACAACGAGGACAAAATAATCCAGAACTGAGAATCCTGAATGACAAGGGACGTAGAGAAAAGGGAGTTCAGACTGGACAGCCAGGAAGCTGAATGGTCTTTACAAAGGGAAAGAAGAAGGGGGGGAAAAAGGAACTGAATCTGTGTGAGCAGAATTTTTAAAATGGATGTGTCAGGGATAGGAATTCATAAAGGCCATGAGCTGCAAAAGGGGGCTGGAAGACTGATCTTAAAGCCGGCCGAGGGAAGGAATTGTCTGGTTGGCTTGAAGGTTAAAAAACATTGTGAAGTTGGAAGGAAATTCACAGAGGAAAATGGTGAGTGCGAAGGACTTGACTGGATGAGACTCTTCGGAAATATTACTCCCCCATGGACTTGAGAGGGACAAGAAAAGGAAAATGTTTATTTCCTTGTGACTAAAATTATCACTCTTTTTTCTATTCTAATAGCACCCTTATGAGTTAGAAGTAGTCCACATGAACTAAGCCTTAAAGCACATGTCTAATTTACTGGTTTACTCCATTATCAAACTCAAATAGTTTTTAAAAAAAAGTTTTGCCTTTTGAGTCAAATGAGTTTTTAGATACATCAGATGAAATCTCAGTATCACTAAGAAGCCAGTGGGAATTTTTCTACTTGCTTAGAGCAGAGCTAGGTTTTTGTATGCTGTCCTCAGAGCCTTTTTAAAATAATAAAGTTTACCATAACAAAGAAGCTGAACTCAAGACACAGCTAAGTTTTCTCTGGAGGCAAGTCAAATAAACTTATGTGTCAGGGGGGAAAATTAGGGTATTATTAATTATATTTAAACTTTCTTCCGTAGCTGGTAAACTGTAGTTGTCAGAATCCTTGCTTGTACGTGGTAATATTTCAACAGGGTCAGATTGTTTATATTTGTTGTAGTTTATACTCTTTCTAAGGGTTAGGTTATTAGTCTTGGGGTTTACCTTGTAGTTATTTGAACTTTGTTTCATCATGTCAGAGTAGTTTTCAGAAAACATTCCCAGTAAGGCTCCAGTAGCAGTTACAACAGGGTTTATTAATTTACTATTACTTTATAGGCAATCATTATAGCTGACAGAAAATCTGGCATCGGGATGGAAGTTTGACATAAGTGAAAAACACAGGGATAGTTAATATGGTCAAAGTTCAGACCTCACGCAAGGAAGTTTAGTTTTATTTAAGTCAATTCCTGAGAAGCAGAAAAATACAAGATTTTGTCTGTTTTTACTCACTCACTTAAGCTGTCTTTTGCCTACTTTATCCATTTTTATAAAGTTGTATTAAGAAACTGGAAGCTGGTGTTCCCTTTGAATCGTTGAATTACCCTATTTATAGAAAAGCTTTCTGAAAAGAAAAGAAAAAACATGGAAATTGTTTCATTAAGTCTTCACCAGGGAATTTTCTTGAATATTGAAGTGTCTGAATGGACAGGATATTTGTTAATGCAATAGGAAAGTATGGCAAGCGTGTTTTCCATTGCTACGTATATTTCAGTCTTGATATGCAGCTTTTTTGATGTTCGAATGTTGACTTTTTGCACAGCTGAGATTGTCAGTTGACAGCTGATGCTGTGGAAAAATGAGGCTACTGCTTCTTGACTAATTGGCACATTCTCCTTAAGGGGCTGGTTTATATTTCATTTCAAAACTGTGGGTTTGAACTACTGCCTTGCAGGTGGTTACACCTTGCAAATGGAAATTGAGGAGACAATTGTTGTACAGAAGCACTTGTACAGAACATTATGTCGTAATTCAAAGGAAAGGACCCAAAGGAAGTATATGAAGTGTCTTAGTACAACCTCTACAAGTTCTCTGGAGGAAGATAAAATGATTTTTAGGTGCCAGCTATCAAAATTAAACCTCTCAGCTTACTCAGATACCTCAGTGTAAGGCTATAGGTCATATGATGACATCAGGTCATATGATGAAAGGCAGGCCTCCGGTACACTGATGTCATATCATATGTAGGGGAGCTGCTGGTGGGGTAAGGGCTATGGCTATTGCCCAGGAAATGTCCTTTCCACTGAGCTGGGTGTCTCCCCATTCCCACACCCTGACAGAATGGAACAAAAGAGGCTTTTTCCTTCCAGGATCACACACGTCAGGTGCAGGACTGACCCAAAAAGCAAGCATAGCGATGAAGCTGATAACATGAGCACACGAGGGGAATGACTCTTAATGCTTGCAGCGTGAGAATGAACCGGTCTGTAAAGCTGTCGCTTGGATAGGACTTAATACACTGCTCAGTCATTTTTATACTAGAGATTTGAAAAAGATCCTACCATTTTTAAATGGATACTATTTTTCTTTCTCCAAAGATGAGAACTTCTAGCTTTTCTCCCTGTCAAAAAGTTCTATTAAGCGGAACGTTTGCCTAGTGTGTTTTCATGTGGTTTTGACAAATACTTCATTCAAAAAGCATACTAAAACATTGCTTCTGAAGTAGCTCAAATGAGGACAGTGGTGTGATTAATTATGCTGTACCACACCAGAATGCTCTAATATGCTAGTTTTGACTTTATACTGAATTACTCTGGTCCTCATGTATGCTTTAGCACAGCTTTTGAAATGCACGTAGCTATCTTCAATTTCTTGATAATTACATTATTAAAAGGTATTACAGAGTCTAAAAATTGAATGCCTCTTAAAGAATTTCAGTTGCTAACATTGAGAGAGCTGTAATAGATCAAGCAAGGCTTTTTTTTTTTCCCTCTTTTGGAAACTTAAATAATAAGATGTCGTAGCTAGTTATTCAATAAAACAGTCTGTTAAGCTCTCTTAACACAACACACTGATTTTAATCCCTAACCAAAATCAGTGATAGAGAGTTGATATGTTGTTCCCCAGAGGATAAAGGTACACGATAGTTTCCCTTTTTTTTAAGCTCTGTCATGGTGCTTGAGACTTGAATACAAATACAAAACTGAGAAGATTATTTTTGCCCTACAGTATTAAAAGGCGTTTGAGCAAAGTTAGGACACAATATGCCACTTGGGTTTAACAGGAATCTCTAGAGCCAGCTGAATTGAAAATAAATTTGCTGTCATCTGAGAATTCTGAAGTATTCGCTCAGCTAGAGAGGGAAATGTTTCACTCCCTACATCTTTTGTGAGTAATGTAACTCTGTGAAGAATACCAGATTTCCAGCCATACTTTTACTAACAGCGAGAGAAGTTAATGGAGAGAAGGTTGCATATTCTATCAGCCTTCTCTTTTTAGCAGTCAGACCTTGTAATGACCTCAGTAGGCTCCTGGAAGATAATTAGATAAACTGATAAAGCTTTGTATGGGCAGTATAAAGACAGCAGAAAAGTTCCTGTAGCTTCCCTTTCTCTGTCCAGACTAAGCCATCATGTGCTGGAAGTTGGAATGAGAACAGATATCTCCTAATCATACAAATTGCAGGATACGTTTGCTGAGCTTTGTAAACAAAGTCTTAATTTTAGGGTTAACCTGTTCCACAAACAGATAAAAACTACTAGGATTTTCAGTAATTATTTGGAACGTAGTAAGCATTTTTAAAAAAAAAAAACAGCATTTAAGGAGTAGTAATGTATTTTCCTAGGCAGCTTGAAAACTGACACAGTGAGTGTTTGCAGAACTATTTAGGTGTGGAATTTTTTTAATCCAAAACATGGATCTGGATTTTGTAACCTGAAGAATTCTTTAAGATGTCCTCTGAGCTTGGTTTTCTTGGAATAGACTTCAGGTTCACCAAACAGTATTTCATTTATTCTCACTAAAGAATAAATACAATTCTCTTTTCCTCTGCCCCATTTCCTAGAGATACATCTGTTAAAGGAAATGAAATGATGACAGTATTTCCAGTTGTAAAGCCCTTTTTAACTTTTTTGTGTGTGTGTGAGGTTATTTGGTTTAATTTGTTCCACTGTGGAATGTGCCGTATCTCTAAAGCATTTCTAAGCATTAGATTACTGTGCCATACCTTTTTTTTTCCGAGATGCTTAGCCCTATGAAATTATCTAATGCTCCTGTTATTTTATCACCTGTAATTTATATTTGGCTAGTCTGAGAACTTCAAAGAATAACATGGCAGGTAAAATTGTCTGTGCATATTTCTGAAACTTCTTATTCAGTGCCATAGAAACTCTCCTTTTCTTGAAAGGGATATTGATACTTATGGTCCACTGACAAAACTGTTTCCTCGGTGGTTTAGCTGTTATTACCTGTGAGAGATTTCCTAGTGAGAGCATTTGGACTACCAAAATATTTTCTGTGTGCAACATCCTTGTTTCATATACTAGTACATATATGAAATATTTTTTTATTCAAGAGACATCTTCACAGAATCACTACAGTTGGAAAAGACCTGTAAGATCATCAAGTCCAACCATCAACCCAACACCACAATGCCCATTAAGCCATGTCCCACAATGCCTCGTCCACACGTTCCTTGAACACCTCCAGGGATGGTGACTCCACCACTTCCCTGGACAGCTTATTCCAGTGTTTCACCACTCTCTCAGTAAAGAACTTTTTCCTAATATCCAGCCTAAACCTCCCCTGGTGCAACTTGAGGCCGTTTCCTCTTGTGCTGTCGCTTGTCACTTGGGAGAAGAGACCAACACCCACCTCTCTGCAACCCCCTTTCAGGTATTTGTAGGGAGCAATAAGGTCTCCCCTCAGCCTCCTCTTCTCCAGGCTAAACAACCCCGGTTTCCTCAGCCACTCCTCATAAGACTTGTGCTCCAGACCCCTCACCAGCTTCGTCGCCCTTCTCTGGACACGCTCCAGCACCTCAATGTCCTTCTTGTAGTGAGGACCCCAAAACTGAAGACAGTATTCGAGGTGCGGCCTCACCAGCGCCGAGTACAGGGGCACCATCACCTCCCTGCTCCTGCTGGCCACACTATTTCTGATACAGGCCAGGATGCCGTTGGCCTTCTTGGCCACCTGGGCACACTGCTGGCTCATATTCAGCTGGATGTCAGCCAATGCCCTCAGGTCCTTTTCCGCCAGACAGCTTTCCAGCCACTCGTCCCCAAGCCTGTAGTGTTGCATGGGGTTGTTGTGACCCAAGTGCAGGACCTGCACTTGGCCTTGTTGAACCTCATACAATGGGCCTCAGCCCATCGATCCAGCCTGTCCAGATCCCTCTGCAGAGCCTTCTGACCCTCAAGCAGATCAACATTCCCTCCCAACTTGGTGTTGTCTGCAAACTTGCTGAGGGTGCACTCAATCCCCTCGTCCAGATCATCAATAAATACATTAAACAAGACTGGCCCCAAGACTGAGCCCTGGGGGACTCCGCTTGTGACTGGCCGCCGGCTGGATTTAACTCCATTCACCACGACTCTCTGGGCTTGGCCGTCCAGCCAATTTTTTACCCAGTGAAGAGTGCACCTGTCTAAGCCACAATTCGCCAGCTTCTCCAGGAGAATACTGTGGGAGACAGTGTCGAAATCTTCTCCCATTTTCCTTTCTGCAGTCTGTATGGGTATCCTTAAGGCTCCCATCAGTATCTTATTGCTAACTAGATGCCAGAACCTTTTTCTCTGAAGTACAACTTGCATCTTCTGTTCCAGGAAGAATTTTTTTATGATAAGGGTGATGAGACACTAGAAGAGACTACCCAGAGAAGTTGTAGATGCACCATCATTGGAAGTGTTCAAGGTCAGGTTGGACAGAGATTTGAGCAACCTGATCTAGTGGAAGATGTCCCTGCCCACAGCAAGGGGATTGGGCTTTATGATCTTTGAAGGTCCCTTCCAACCCAAACCATTCTGTGATTCTGTCAGGATGTGGGAATGGGAAGACACCAAACTCTACGGAAAGGCCATCAGTCCCAGTTTGACTCTTGTATCTAAGCTGTTTTAACAAGTGGGAAGCATAATGTTTATCTATATATTCACATCACATTTGCAGCCTAGTCCACATTTCTACTTTCTACCTATAGTCTCTTGATTCTGAGGCTTACAAACTTTAGTGCCAAAGTAGCATGCCAGGATGAAGGCCACGCAGCATGCTAGCTTTTGCAACTTCTTCAGCAATGCTGATAAATCTGCCTCTTCAAGGGGGATTTCTTTTAAATTTTCCATGCCTCTATTTCTCTCTCTTCCAGGCTGAAAAGACAGACTGAACTTACTCTTGGGAGCTAATTAAGATAGACTGAGTCATCTGATGAAACTCTGGGTTTGCTAAGCTCCAGAGAAGGATCTGCAAGTGGCACCTCTCTGTTGTAGACCCTAGTCTAAGGCCTGAGACTATGTCTTCTAAATCAATTGGCAGCATTTTGCATGTCTAGACCTATAATAATGGTAATGATGGAGGAAGACAGCGTTACTTTGCCCCCATCCTGGCTTTCAGCCAAAGCTATGTAAAACCCCATGAAATAACAGATGCAACAGGAGCTTCTCGCATTAAAGTATCTAAAAGGTTGTTTAGTGGTTTTCTAAGCTGCCTTGGTTTACTGTAAGAAGTATTTTAAATCAAATAATGTATTATATGGTATATTTTCAAAAGCACAAGTACTGTAGTATGAAAAGGACAGTATAATACAGTCACTGAAAATATCTAGTATTGTCATATTTTGAAGGTTAGAAATGGGTATCTGTGTCTTCTGGGCAAAATTCCGTTCTAAGCAATACATACATGATAGCTTCTTGTGATTAGGAATCAAGCCAATTAAATCAGTTGTTTCCCTTGGTAAATTATGTTATTGAATTTGTTCATAATTAAAAACAAAAAAAGGAGCAGTAACAAGATAATTGTCTGTAAAAGGAACATCATTCTGAACCTCAGTCTCTCTGCAAAAGTTTAAGATATTCTAAATGTTTTGCTGTTAAGTTTTGTATGTTAAGTGGGTATGCAAGCAGAAAGGACTGGAATCTACCAACTCAAGCATCTCCAGGCTCATTTCCTGTATGTGCACTTGAAGAAAGAGAAAAAAGAAGAAAAATAAAGCACTTGATGTCAATAATTAATGGAGAAAGTCTCCCAATTTGCTGTTCGGACCAGTCAAAGTTGATAAGTTTATGATCATATTAATAACAAACAAACTACATGAAAATATATCGTGAATGCTAGTAAGAGACTGGTTCAGTAAAACAAGCCTCTGTTTATCACATTTTTTACTGCTAACATCTTGGAGGTGGTGAGCTCACACTTAAATTTTGTCTGGCAGGTCTGTACAAGAAAATCTGTAGTCCTCTTTGTTGATTTTGTACAATTTCATACCTGTATCACCAATTTGGTATTTGTGGAACGATGCAGAAATAGTCTGTACGACCCAGTTTTTAAAGACATGCAAAAATGTCATTTCAAATCCTTTCACAGAAGTTTACCTACAGGAGATACAACAATAAACTGCATAGTCAGATCATTTAAAGTAGCGTGGAAACTTCATCCGATAACCTGTACTAATCTGAAAGTAAAAAAGCATTTTCTTTTGGGTCCTGATGGTACGCTTCTGCTTAGCAAATACATAGCTGATAGACAGAAACAAGCACTTTCGACAATAAGTGAAAACAGATGCATTACTTAAGAAAGGAATGCAGCTCTTGATTCAGAGTCAGACTCATCTCTTGCGTACTTCAAAATCCAACACTGTACAATATATTTTTCCTTGTTCATTGTGTGCAAATCTTTTTGGATGACAGCATGTCAGAATATCTTTTTGTATTTAAGAAAGGAAGTTCAGTACAAGTATGACAATAATTATAAACTTTCATTGATAATTCCTCATCAAAAATTATAAGCATTCATTCCTGTATATCTTAAAACATCTGATTTTATTGTCTTTAGAGAAGAAACACATTTCAAATTGACAAAGGGTTTTTAGTTTCCAGGATAATAATGACAAGGAAAAACGAATCTCAGATTAGAGGATCCAAAGTTACTGAACCTCTGTCAGCAAAGTGTCCCCCTCCCAATCTGCTGGGATGGTTCAGGATGAAGTTCTGGTCTTAGGCTTAAATGTTGACTCCTGGCACAGACTTTTATTTTCTAGTCTTTTGATCTGCTGATAAACTACAAATAAATTGCCTATATTCCATATGCTATAATCAATTTGATCATACATTGTTTTCAAATGTTTATAACAGGAAAGACTAAGAAAGTATGACCCATTTCTTTTACACTATTGCTTTGAACAGAGTCACATCTCCTGAGTCATAGGATCTAGTAAGAATTTGAATTTGAATTTACCAAGTAAATTCAAATTAGCATTTAGTCATTTCAGTATCTTTAATACCTGAAAAAAATGCAGTTCCTTCAGTACAAATGTCATGATCCAAATGGTAAAGCTGCCATTAATTCAGATAGAGATTTGTTTAATTGTGGAATTTACAGGAATTGCCTGTCTTCTAGGAATATCTGAACAGCTGATGTTGGTTTTATATAAAAAAATTCCAAAGAATAATAGCCAACATACATGTCTACATTTAGAATTTCCAGTCTTGTGTCTTAGCTGTATACCAATCTGCTATCCTCTCAAATTAATTGAAAATATTGTTATTGTGAGATTTGTTCTCCCTGCCCACATGTGCATTAAAAAAAATCTTACACTTCAATATACAAATTGATCCCTAGGTAGGGAAAGTCAAATTGGAAAGTTTCGGGTATATTCCTGCACAGCTGATCTAGGGTTTTGGCTTTTGCTCTACAGCATCGCTTACTGGCTTGCTGCTAACCACTGGATTAGGTGGAATAGTGGTTTGTTCTAGTATGTCATCTGAACGCTTAAACATAATCTATTTTTGAAAAGACGTTCCAGTTTTATGTATGGTATGTACAGTAGTGGCATAAGGCATTAATACAGTTCAGACCAAAAAAATGTGTTTTCATGAAGCAGAAACCAATTTAAATTGTAGAACAAAGTCTTCTGCTCCCTGTGCAGGAGGAGATCCGAAAAGAACCTGGACCTACGTAACTCATTTTCTTCCCATTGTGTTTGTCCATTAACCAGATGAAGCACACGCTTCCCATGCTGTTCCATTCATACAGCCTAGCGTTCATTCAGAAACAGAATGTTTCCTTTAGTTGATGGATTAAAGGCAGGAGGGGGGGAGGAGTGTAAAAATGTTTTAGGATGTGCAATACTTCAGCAACAATGTTTAAAGGTTAATTCACGCTAGAAGTTTCTAATTTATTTTTTTTACACAATTTCAAAACAAAACCGGTGGTGCCTCTTAAATGAGCAAAAATAACTTTTTTAAAAAGCGAGACTTAAAGCAGTTTTTGTGCAATTGCTGAGAAGTTAATGTCAGGTTATTTTTTAAATCAATCTTTTATTACACTTTCCATACAGTATGAAGACTAAGTGAACTTTTTTTTTTTTGCCATGTCTTGACTAATCTAGTATTATATTTTGGTGAGTTGAAATATGAACCTAGGAATGTGTATTAGTGACCTTAGGAAAACAGCAAGTAAACTCTGTAAGCAACTTTAAAGGTTATTGTTTGCTTTTCATCTTCACTCGCAGACCAGGTGTCTCTAGCAAAGCAAATCTGAGGAAAAGCTACTTTTGTTGGAGTCTCTTTGTGAACAAAACAGATGACATAAAGAGCAGGTGTTAAAATAGTGAAAAAGGCAAACAGCAGTTATTTTACAGGATGTTTAGCTGTGGAACAGCTAGAAAAAAATCAGGCTATTCTAAAGCATCTTATTTGGAAATCCTTGCACAAATAAAAGAAACATTTCTCTGTTTTGTAAAAGAGAATTTGCCTTTTGATCCCCCAAAGAATAGGCTAGATATACTTATCCTATTCCTCTTGTAACTGATTTCCCAGGGACTGACAGGAAAAAGCCTAGTTTTTACTAAATAAGGATGCTGGAATTTGCTTACTGGTTTCTGTTTACCTGATGCCACTTATGATACTGTGTTTGCCTACTTAAGTGGCATTTAGCACTGGAGTCCTGTGTGTGATTTTACTATTTATGTTAGGAAATTGCTTAGCAGCTGGGTAGATTAGACTGGTTTACTTTGTGTGTTTTTCATCCTGCATTGCACATCTGTTAATGTTGGTCTTAACATCACAATAGTGAGCATTGTAAATTAATAAGTGTGTGTTTGCCTGTGAGATTAAAAAAACAAAAGCTACTGAACTGACATTATTTGGATGCCTACATTAAGCATCCTAAACCCATAAAGACAGATTTAGAGGCCCACACTGCAGCCTTCAAGTGTATACATTTTGGATTTAAGCTTCAATGTTCATTTTCAGGTAGATGACAACACTATGCTTTCTGCTTTGAAGTATGACTTCTGTTTCTTACACAAATTGTCTGGCAGGTTCCTTTGATTGTATCATGCTAGTTCTGTAACTTTGTAACTGATGAGAGAAGTGAACCCTAATGCAAAATTATTTTATAATCATGTAAGCTTAGAATAAAGAATTGGCTACTCATTGTAGAGAATTGTGAATTCTCTCCATTTGCAACAAGTATTTCTTTCTTTATGAAAAAAGAACTTATGACATCACTTGAACACTTATTTGGAGATACTACGTCAACTGCTCAGATGAGTCCTCAAAATATTTATTGCTTAGAAGTTAGGCATCTTGGTATGAAACATAAACACTCATAAATTTACTATGCAATTAAACTATACTATCATACTTTTTCAGGTACCAGTGAAATACAGGTTTATTAAATCAAAATCTATTCAACTGTATAGCATTTAGAATCAAGTGAGTTTCTATTAAAATGTGGCCTAGTGATCAGGTTTATTGTCCAGTAATATTAAGAATATATGCAGCATGCACTATTTTTCTGCTCTTTCAGGTATAATTTTACAAATGTTGCCACTTTGGCAATACACGTCATTTTCCCTTACTTACAATGGAGTTGCATTAAAGGAAGCTATGTGGCATCTGCAACACCTTTTCCAGAACATTTTTCCCTTGAATATTGTGTGTTTGAGTGGAAGTGTTACAGGATGAGGAGGATATCCACTAATGAACTTTCCTGAAATTCTATCACTTCACTAGGCTAATTTCACTGCAAGTCAGACTTGCAGTCTTTGCTTAGAATTATAATTCTTTATCAGTGGGGCTTACATATGTTCATTTCTGCATGCAAGTTTTGAAATCACGTTTCAAATAACAGTTTTCAAACATGCTTCAGATAAAGGTACAGTCTATATTCTTTAAATAGAGACAAAATAGCCCTTGTCAGTTAACTGTAAATTAGTAGCTAGTTCTTTCATGTCAGAACTTTCAGACATTCTCGCAGTCTGCCTGCGTGTGTAATTACTGTTTGTCCAAGCAACTCCAATGTAATGACAGACTTTAAAGCATGAGCTCTGCAGGGCAGTGCAGTTCTCTGTTCCTTTCTAGTCAGTAAAATTATGTTCTCAGACTTCAAAACAACTTTTTGATTCTGCAGTTTAGTTTAGTGATAACGCATTTTGTGAATTTAGAGACTATTAGAAGAAAAAACCCCACACTTAAACAGAGAACAGGATGCTGTAAACAAGATTTTTAGACTAGAAATGATATTATCCTACCTTCATTAGCCACTGAGTGTTGTTTTCCATGATGTTTTCAAGTAGCTGCAGTCTTTGCACTGAATCGTCATAATCTAAAGGTGCGTCCCTTTGCACTGCGTTGGACACGTAGGAAGTAGAAGATCGGCAGTTGTCCGTCTCAGGCAAGAGGAAGGTATAGCTGCATGACCCGTGCTGAACCTGGTACTGCTTCTTGCCTACCGTCTCCATGCTCTTACTAAAGGAGTTGTATCCTGAAGCTAAGAAAATGCTGCAGCCCAGAAAGAAGTAAACAGTCAGCTGCATTTTAATTCCTGCGGTAGCCCAGCAGACCTAGAGTGCTTTGGTGCGCTGGCGAGAGCCCAGACCTAGCTAACCTGCGCTGAAATTGAGCGCTCTGCTGCCATGTGCCGTCTGAAGGAGGGCTGGGCTTTTCTGCTGTCCTCGCTGCAGACTGGAAGCGTGCCGTCTTCTCCCCCGCCGCCGTGCCCTGAGCTGTCAGATGCCGAAAGCAAGCGCAGTCCCCTCGAAGCTGCGGGAGCCGGCCCCGCTTGGCCCGCCAGCCGAGAGGCTCTCTCCTCCTCGCCCGTGGCAGGATTTCACGGCCTCGGCACCCGAATCAATCACTTTCCTTCCCTTATATGATAAGTTGATAAGAGCAGGCAGACATGTGGAGCGGAGCTGCTCCTCCCTCCCGGCTTCGCCAGTGCCTTCCTGCGGGGGGCGGGGGGGGGCATCTGCAAAGCGGGCTGGGGGGAGAGCGCTCGGCCGGGCGCGGAGCGGCGCGGGGCTGCGCGGGGCGGCGCGGAGCGAGAGGAAACCCCGGGGAGGAGCCGGCAGCAACAGGACCCCTGCGAATTCCTGCAGCACGGCTCTAATTAAGAATTTCCTAGACAGAGCAATCAGTTCCGATAGCCTCCAACTACGCTTGTAAATTATTTGTGGTGGTAATCATTTTTAAACACTGACCGAAAAAAAAAAAAGTCCCTGGGCTTGTTCGTTCTTCTTAAAGATTTTTTTTTTTTTTTTTAATGTGCTGAACCAAGAGGTAATTTCGCTTGAGTTTAATGCATTGTGTAATTACAGAGAAAGACACTGTCCTAAGCATACAAAAGCAGGCTTGGGCACATCCTTGCAAAGAGAACAAGAGAGGGGTTTTAATGAAAAGTTTTCAGTCGAGCACAGACTTTGTACTTTGCTCAATCTCTGAGACAAATACTCATTTTTAGGCATGTCTTTCGAGAATTAAGTGTTTTCAAGCTTTTCTTTTCGTAATGCTTTTTTCTCTGTATTAAATGGCTAACTTTGGAAGTGCTAACATTAGCAAGAGTTGCAAATCTCGAGTCAGCTGGGACTGGAAGAGGGAATAACTATACAGACACAGCGGCAGTAAGGCATGCCTCGGGAAGCGGTATGGCTGAATAGCAGTTACCCTGTCAGCTCTCACTAGCCCAATTCCCTGACCTTAGAAGCGGGAAATACCTGTAAAAGGTGAGGGAGAAGCTAATAAAGTAAGTATTTTTAATGTGTATCTAAGAGTAAAAAGGAGCTGCCCCCTACTTCCCACTCCCATGTTCTCTGCAATGATCAGTGATCTTGAAAAAGCGGAAAATTACTAACCAACTTACCAAACCCTGGGAAAGAGTTGATTCCACTGAAATTTTGGAAAAGTTACTTCTCTGTTTTAGAAAATGTCTTCTTGAAACCAGCACAATAGGATACTGACTCCTGAAGACAAACTGCCTGACAGTTTTGCTAGGTCTGGATCTGGAAGCTATAGATTTTTCTTAATTAAAATAAACAAAGCAAATGCCATGTTAGTCAAACGAACATGAATTACAGACCAAAGTTTCTCCTATATGAGGAAAACCCTAGTGTGCCTCGGGATCTCTTAGGACAGGCTTTCTTACACAACTTGCTATATTTCATATAGTGTATTAATGTGGCTTTTACTTTTTAAATCATGGAAGTGGTGTTCAGGGGTTGTCAAAAATAGTTGTAGCAGCTAAAATGCATGCCTTATGTCGTTGGAAGCTGTTGGGATTTCTTTACATAATACATAGTTACCTCTGGAAAGGAAAATCTCTAGAATTCAATTCTGGAGACTTCCAGAAAGGCTCAAATTATACTTGGACTGTGACCTGTGGAACCAATTTGTCAGATTTTCTTCCTGTGGAGTGTTCATCTGCCACTGTTCATCCTTCCAGCCAGAGGAAATGGAGGAATATGTTTAGATCTTGGGATACAGTCAGGATTATTTTCTACAAAATGTACATACTAGGACAGTTTGACATATAAATTACGCATTCTCCATCCCTTCAACTTTGTATTGCAATAGCAAAGCAAATTAATGTGACAGCTACCTGCATTGTTAATGCAGGTTCAAAAGCTTTCTCCTTAGTGATTTCTGCTTTTCAATATATTGAAGTCTTTGAAAGAATGCTTAATTCCATATGAATAACAGTCTTTTGCCAAGCTAGTTGAGAAACCTCCTATTATGCAATGAGGCTAGCATGTAGAATTCGATTTATACACTAGACTGTGTGAAGCATTTCTAGGTATCTAACCAGACATTCAAATTCAATATTATCTTTTATTTGACTATTTTTCATTAATTTTCTAAGTTAAATGAGAATTTCCTATTGTGGCTTGTACTTGTCCTTAAATTGGTCTGCTCCCGGCTTTCTTTTCCTCTCACAGCTAGTGCCCTCCATACAGTAGTGCCGAAAATAAGAATGCTCCAGCCCTGAAAGCATTTCTCTGCTAAATGACGAGGAACTGGAAGATAATCTTAATTTTTCTGATTCTATTTTCATGGATTTTTTTAATCCCTTAGTTAGACATTAAAGGGAAAGATGAGACTGACCAGTGTAGTCTTTCAGGGTTGTTTTTTTTGGTTATTAAACATCTACTCAAGTGACTGTACATATATAAAAGACAAGATTTAATGGATGCTGAGAATTCATTAGGCAGGATTTTTCCATGAGAGGCTTGATTAAATGGACAGTTTTTTAATTGCTATGAAGCTTGCCATCTGTACGCCACACTGGTGAGTCAGATCACCAACATAATCTGGCAGCTCAGTTTTGCTGGGTTTTTGAGGAGAGACTGGAGTGTCTCTAAAGGTTTGAACTGGAGTCTGTTTTCCTTTAGGAAAGGCCGATGCATGACCCCGGGAGGCCCTTGAGCCGTACTGGGGCCAGGAACAAAACTGAACTTGGAGGCTGCCTAAGAAGGCTTGCTGTATCTTGGACCTCCACTAGGGAGAACTGTGGTTGTATGAATACTGGAAAGAGAAACTAGTTCACCTTTTAACTGGTTTTTTGGCTGGGTTTGGTTTTTTGTGGGGTTTTTTTTTTGAATGAATGAATGAATGACTGGCCAGTTGCTATGGCAGCTGTCAGCAGTTCGTGGAAAAGATATGGAAAGTGCAGGTATTATTCTGAGAAGTGACAACAAATTACTAATTGAAGACCCTTACCAGCACAGCAGGCACCACCAGTTAGCTACTCTGCTGTGCTTCTCATCTAGCTCTTGGAGTAACACCCTGAGGTTCACCATGGTCATGTTTTCCCCAAATTTTCCTTGATACTTTCTGGCTGTAGGGGCAATAACTGGAATACAACCCCCAACACACACATATATCTGAGGGAAGATTTTTCTGTTTCCCCATCTGGGTCCAATGGACTCATGTTGCTTTAATGAAGTGCTCTTTCCCACTGCCCAAGAAAGTTCGTGAGCGTTCACCTTGCCAACAAAATAAATATACATCCCTTTAACCCTTCCCTACAGGATAGTGCTGTATTTGGTGCATCTTTTGGAGCATTTGATTGTGATCCTTCAACCTTTCTATCCCTTTGGGAGCAGCTTTCCCAGCTGTGGAGGAGGAAGTGGTCTTCTCTGCCTCCCCAGGGAGTCAAAGCCAGTCAGAGTTCAGGGGGAAAGAAAGTAGTAACAGCTAAATTTAGAAAACTGGTGTGAAAAGTACGGCAAGTTAAATACATTTTTGTCCTTGAAAACTGAAGAGGAGGAAGGAAGATGCCTGTATACAGCCTTTTTACTGAGCCTCAGAGGCATAATAACAAGTCTGTATGCAGGCCAGGGCTTATTCCAGAAAAGCTGAATGACAGGGAAGATGTCTCCTGTCAGTTATGAGAAGGAACATCTCATTGTTAGACATGTTGAAGTAGGAAGGAATGTAAATAATTTAGCATGCAATCTTATATATGCCAGTATGAAATTGAGTAAAAAGTTGTAATTCAGACCAGTTGCTTCCTCTAGTGGTTTTTTTCATGTTCATTGTTTTCTTCACCTTTTATTTCTACTGTCGATATGGAGTGGTACATTTATTCTGCAAACTGAAATATAGCTTCTTGGCCTGTGAATTCCTGCTTGCTTTATAGCTGAGTGTATATAGTAGTTGACGTAAAATAGCAAATAGTGACTTGGTATATTTAAAGTACAAATTAGATCTTTCCCTTTTTAGAAAGAAGATACCCACTCTACAGAACTTACCTTATAAGAAGAGCTGAAATGTATATTTTGTCAAAACTAAACATTTACAGCATTTTGCCAGATGTGTTGCAGGCAATTTCCTTTCCTGGGAAACAGTAAATTCCCTTACTCAGCCAATCCTGTTTTTATTCCATACAGCATATGACTAAGCTGCTTTGAGAGAGATGGCTGAATACCACTAACATTATCTTTTCAATTATCATTTTACTTACAGCTGCACAGCTTCTGTTTGACAGGCAAATACAGAGATCTTACGAGATCTCTGATAGAAAAGGAAGCATAAAACTTTTTGAGGTAATGTAAGAAAATGTTGACTTGGCTTTAGTCTGCTATCTGCAGACTTTGCCACCTAAAACTTTCAAGATGTTGATTTAGTAGATAAGCAAGTTCTCATTTCAGCAGTTTTCTTGCTTTAGCAAGGGAAAAATACGCAATGAAATATGTGCAAAATAAAGGCAGAACAATGTAAACAAGTAGGTTTTGGTGCTGCATTCTTATAGGGATATTTGATCTACATATATAAATGAAAATGCTGTAGTGTGAGAATATGGAACTTCAAAATCAAAACTGAGATGAAAAATTATCTGAAACTTGGCATAAATTAATGAAGTATTTTATATATTCCTGGTATTTACATTCCTCACATTTTGACACTCAATGTTAAGTCCCCACCTTTGGTTCCTGGTACTTTAATATTAGTTTATGATAGTTCCATTTGCGGGCTTCAAAATATTTTCTTTCACTGGGAGTATTTTAGCATGTTTCTCAGGAACAAATGTCAACGAGGACAAGACTCATGAACTCGTAACTTAAAAAGCAGGGAACAGGATCTTGGACCCTACTAGATTTTTAGTCTGCTGAAAATCTTATCTGTTTTGAGATCTTACACTCTCTTGGAAAGAGAGGAGTGCCAGATTATTATGTTTTCCGATAAGCCAAAACAAGTTGTTTTCATCAAGACCCATAGTTCAGTTCTTTAGTACTTCTAAAATTAGTGGTAATATCTTACCAATCGTTCCTCCTTTCCCCTCCATTTGCCTATTATCCTTTTTATTCGGTCTGAACTTCTCCACCGGTCTCTCACAACTTCTTTAAAAAAATCTCAGGATTCCGGTCACTTTCTCAGCTGCTGCTTGTTTCTAATCACTCAGAACATCTGGTGTAACATCTTGTGAATTCATAGTCATCTTTATGTTCCATCTCTGACATTCCCTCATGTCTCCTTTGAGTGCCCTTCCTTTCAAGGGAGGGCATTTACCCAGTAATTCTCATATTGTACTTTTGCTGAGGGGACAAGAGGTCAATAATCTGATCCACTGAAAATTTCACTTACCACTCTGTCTTGGTGACTCAGTCTGTTTGTTCCCATCTTGCCTTGTAACATTCAATCCATCATTTTAGTACACGGTATTTTTCCTAGATGTCACGCCATTAGTGGAAGCGTAATGTGGCCAAAACCAGCCTGTGTATCTTCCCTTGGAAATGCTTGCATGCTAGCCCCTTTTTCTCTTTCACAGTTGATACTGCCACCATCCCTCAATGCATTTAAATCTATAATGTGCAAGTTATGTTTATATCCCTTTGTTTCTTTGGTATTTTATTCTCTTCCTTTTTTGATGCTATGCTTTCATTAACGTCTCTAAAATTTCTATGTTGATTCTCATCATCAACACATTGAATTTTGTAACATACTCTGTCTCGTTCCTCCATAACATTTGAAATGTGACTTGCTTATGAAGCTTATTATATTAGTTCTGCCTCTCTTAGCAAATTACATTCAACTTTATTTTCATAAGAATTGTTAGACAACTGTCAGAGCCTCATGCAAGTAGACTATCTACTTAATTGCTTCTAGTTTGTTTTCATTTTTGGAAGCTCTAAATTCAGCACCTCTCCTACCAAATATGTCAGCTTCATTGCTTACTTTATAGGCACTGACTGGATTGGCTTTCTTGGATTGTCTTCGTTAAACTTGGGATGTCTTTTCTCAGTTAATCTGACATTTAACGTGACCATATTTTCCACTTATAGACTTATTTTGATATCTGACTTTTGTTATATAACATATGCTCAGGGCTTTTTGACTGAGATTATATTAACATTAAAAGAAATTATATATTTCTATATATACATACTTATTTCTGTATATAAGTGTATGCTTACTATGTTGTAGATGCCACTGTACCTAAAATATACTTAGTCATATTAATTTAGATTGGGACTTTATGATATCACATCTTGAGCAATAACAATAACATGAATTAATGTTTTTTGAAATCTCTGTCATTATCACTTCCACATTCCAAAACCTTCTTAAATGGAAAATGCTTCTTAGTTTTTACTCTTTCATTACTTCTATAGTGATTTCCTTTATCAATCCAAATTCTCAAGGGATATCTGAAGTAGAATACGGAAAGACCTATAAAACTGTAATCTATACAAATAATGTATGCGGATATCTAAGAAGATTCTCACAGTTCATTAAGGAAGTTCGTATTTGTAGGACAGATGGTAGTTTCTTTCACTGTTAGCATTTTTTTAATAATTAATGTTATTTTAATCTTTGAAAGATGAATCATCCATGTACAGAAGTAGGAAGTGAGTCCCAGGATTATGAAGAATAGTTGCTATATGTCCTTCCTCCTTAACATTTGTATATTGTTTGGCTATTGTGCCCAAAGGTTGTGCTCATTCTCTTCAGAGTTACGTGATGACAGCAAACTTGAGTTGGTAACAAGTGTATGTCAAATAGCATGAGTTCAAAATTAACATGGAAATTACAGCTAATGTTAAGGATCTTACAATTGGACCACTGAATATCTTTGACAGTCTTAAGTGCTGTGCCCCGTCTATCTCCCATACCAGGCAAAACATAATACAGCACTTGTTTAAACAGGTTACCATTGGTTTGAAACTGAATGAAATAACTTGGATGCTAATGTGTATCAACTAGCTCTAGTAAGGCCTTTAAAACCCGTTTTTAAAAATTGTTTCCATAGCACATGCATATTTACTCTTCATTATTGAATTATATGTGAAAACATTAACAGATAGTCTTACTCTATATGCTCATATACTGTTTATATGCTCTTTGAAAAATGTCTTCTTAATTACATTTTTGTGCATTTGGACAATTTAAACGTAAAATTTTTATGTAAGGTTTTGACTTTTGTTGCATTATGTGAATGTCATATTATGTGGATGTGAAAAGGCAGCAGACTGTGAAAGAATCCAGAAGGCTTTTGGAAAATGAGAAATCTGCCTTACTGACATCTTAAAGAAAAATGCATATGCCGTTTGTTTAAAGGAATGTATTTTTAAAATGTCTAAGCAGTTGACAGTAATCTAGCCTCACAAATCACCCCAGTCCCTGTAATTTAAACCCTTCCTCTTGTAAGCAGTCATTCAGGTTAGCGGAAGGTTCTCTCATCTGGTAATAGCACACTTATTTGATAATAACAGCATGTCATACTTCCGAAGAGCATGTTCAAGTTAAGACTCTGAATTCAAAGATAAACTGATGTCAAAGAGAGAATGAAAAGGAAGTGAGAAACTGTGTAAGAGGAATAAACAAAGCTTTCAGAGAGAGAGAGGACATTTATGGCAACAGTAAGGTACCTAGTTCCTGACATCTGTTTCCCTCAAGAAAAAAACACAGTACATACGCTAACCTTTTCATGAAGAGTGCAAGAAAAATATTTGCAGCATATTTTTATATATTCATATTTGTTGAATTGTATTATGGATGTGTAATCTGAAGAGGACAGAGCAACTGCAAACTATTTTTGCACTCCATAAAGATAAATCTTTGCTTTTTTCAATACTAATAAACATAGTTCAGTAATAGTCCTCAAAAACAGTGCCCACCCTCTTGCTGTTTCTGCCTCAAAAGCTGGGCATTGTTTTTATCATTGGCCTTACTGCTGTACAAGCAAAGGAAGGAACTAAACTATTTTTTTCCCTAGTTGGTGAGGCATCAAAACCTGTGATGGGACAGGAGAAAGATTACCTGCATACTGATACTAAGTTTAGGGCTCCTTTGAGCTTGGACTCCTTGCCTCCATATGACCATCTAGTGAAACTCCTATTGCCATGTAAATATTAACATAAGTACCTCACTGGCTGAGTAACAGTCTGTTCTTTATCTCTCCAAATAAATAATTTGCTGGAAAGATAATCCTCCATCTCCAGTGGAATGTGTACAAAAGATCAAATCTCTTATGAGTATCCTATTATTAAAATGGTATATTTTCTTCCAAACTCAAACCAATTAGAAAGTCCTCTTACTGGTCTTTATCTAAATCTGAATTATTACTTGAGTAGTTTCACTACACACAGAAAATTCAAATCTTTTAAAATCTTTATTTTGTTCCACTAGAAATACATGTAAATGAAATTTGGAGACTGTCATTGGTGATGTCTGTATTGTTTGAACGTGAATCCCCGTTCAGGCTAGCCACAGCCAAACTGACATATTTACAAATCCTATCAAATCATTCAATCTGAGCATACTAGCTTCATTTTAAACTTGATTATAGAAGGTCTTGCTTGTAGTTGTATGTTCTCACTTGATTTTTAAGTCAATATCTTCATTCAAATCCATGATCAAATTCTATTTTAAATAACTAATAAGGCTTCACCTTTAGTGTTAAATGATATATTATCAGTTGTCACTGCTTCGGCTGTAGCCTGAGGGATGTTATTAATAGCAATGATGTCCAGTGAATAGCATTTTTCTTGAATATAAATAACTTTATATCTAATTCATCAAATTAATGATCAGCTGATGTTATTCTACTAATTTCTGCCTTCCTTTGCTTGTTCACCCACTCAAGTATCATTTTTAAGAACAAAAATGCATATATTAAAGTTAAAATATTTACTAGATGATGCTATGAGAATTAGAAGAATATCTCCTAACTTGGCCAGCTTAGAATATTTTCCTCTTCTATGAATTAAGATTGTATCCGTGTGTAGGGTGTCAAGGAGGCCGCCTTTGATTAAATACAAAGATCAGGTCACCCAAGGCTTCCTTGTACAGTCAGAGAGATTTCTCTCTTGATCAGAAGGGGACTCTTGAGTAACCAGCTGAGATGAAAGCACATGAAGTTAGGTGAAATGAATGTCATGAAGCTCACTAGACAGTGCAAATGTGCGCTTCATGCTTATTATAAAAATCTCATTGCTGTAAGCTGCATGGGAAGGACAGGAGCCTTTTCCAAACCACTTTTATGCAGAAGGTAATGAGAACTGAGGATAAACCCACCTGATTTCTTGTCTTTTGCTAAAAGTTCTAGTTTGACTTAATGAAAGAAGTGATGGTTGTTCCAGTTTTCAGATGTGTCTCAACTTAAAAGTGATGTTATTAGTATAATATCAGTATTTTTTAATTTTATTACAATTTTCGGACTATGATATCCTAACTTTATTGGTTTGACTCTCATCCTTTTCAGTAATGGATTCAATTGGACTACGACTTGATTAAAAAACAGTCCACCAAGAAATTGGGTCTAAATAGATTATTAATCTGGAAAGAGAATTCTTCTATGCTGTAGGCACATTTTTCAAGGTTAAGAGCACTAAATAAATATCAGTTTAAATGTTTAAGCAGTGCTTTTTGTGGAACCCCATTGCAGCCCTCCCTTATAGATGGTGAGGAAGAACGGGCTAGCAAGGGACTGAGTTTTCAGCCACCTGTGAAGTATTCCAGGCAGGACTACAGCAGGCAGGGAAACCATTAGGAGTCGTGGCCTAAGCTTTGTTTTAATTTTACACCAAGTATAAAGAAATATTTTCTGAGGCTAAGATCTATGAGGCTGTAGAAAAGCCTCTCATGAGAAGCAGTGGAATCCCTGTTGCATGAGTAATTTAATATAGATGGGCAAAACACTGAAATATGTAAAGGAAAATCCTGTACTGGCAGCAGTAAGTATTAAATGGCCTAATAAGCTTTTTCATCTCTTAATTTCTCTCATTAAACCTCATCACTTTGCTGAAAGAAAGAAATATGTTTATGTTGGACTTCCATGTGAAAAGTGCTTATAGAAAAAAATCCCTCTTCAGATGATAAAAATATAATTAATACATTTGAAATAATTCTTGCATTTTCTCACAGCCATGAAATTAAACCTGTCAGCCGCAAGCTAATATTAGTGCCTGAAAACTGCTAAACACAATTATTGCAATATAATGCAGCAGTGGTTTTAATATTGGAAATTATTATGGGTCTAGATTTCATTGCAACGTTGGAACAACTTCATTTTATATTATTAGTTCTACCAGTGACATGCAAAAGAATATAGTTAATCCTATTACTAAAAGCATCAGAGTGAGACTGTGCCTCATAGACTATTATTGCCCACATGCAAACCTGCTTGGCTAACTGAGAAGTTTGCAACCAGACAAATTATTCTCAACTATCAATAGCTTAATTGCTACTTTTGTTTTCAGATTTTTTTTTAAATAATACTTATTTAAACATGTTTACAATGCGTAACTTAAAAAATGCACTTCGTAGACATCATCAACATAACAAGCCACAAAGTTTACATCAAAATCAGACTGCTCTTGGTTTTTAATCACTTGAGACAGATTTCGTTTCTGACTGTTAAAACCTCTGTTTTGGAACATTTATTCTATGTGAAGCAGGCTCCTTTGTATTCATATATTTTACCTCGCTGGTTCTACAATAGGGTGGAGAAAATCGGCACTCACCTACCTCTTACATAACTCTGCTTGCCCACAATTTTAGACTGCAGTACACCCAATAAAGAAAAATAACACATACTTTTAAGATAGCAATTTCAATAAACTGATAGCCTGGAGGACTAAGAAAAAAAGTGATGCTCTAAGGGCAAACTGTGGGCCTCTCATTTAGAAGGCTTTTCTAGTGTCAGTCAGAACCTTTTTCTGACATGTCTAGCATGCACAATGATCAGAGGTTGCTGAAGTAAACAAAATGTGGGTCTGTTCTCCATTATTATAATTTGCAGATACCCTGTGTCTGCTCAAAGAGGATGGCCCAAGGCTTTAAAAACTGTTAATGACAGGAACAGTGGCCAAGAACTGTCTTTATTTGAAATACAAGTGTATTTTAAAAGTAAACCAGAACGTGTGAATCCTCAACCAGTTGCCATTTGCATTACATTTACACAGTGAGGATTTTTTTTAAAGATACAGATTTCTCAGCAAACATTCACTGGACTAGTTAAACAATTGGAAGTATTTTCAAGAGGTGTCACCACTGGTTAAAATATTGGCTTTCATGGCTGGTCCAAATGAGATTCAGGCTTTACAGTAAGTGGAACTTGGTTTCCTGTCATTGATTTCTCAATGTTCATAAATTCATTAAATGCTCATTCATCAAATTCCATCTCTTTGCTGGCTCTTCCATGTCAAAATGAGGCATCTGTTTCCAAAAAATGAAGTGGCAGATGGTTTAGTAAGTATTGCCCCATATTATAGCTTGTGGAATGAAGTAATTTTAATGAACAGAAGACAAACAGAAATGAAGGTATTCAGCATCAGAAATAAGGGAGAGAAGATTTCTTATCTTGTCTTTTTTCTTTTTTTTAGTTAATCTTCTTTTATAAAAGTAGAGTTGTGAGTCCTAAATACTAAATGTTGACATTCAGGACAGTTTGGGACTGTGTAACAGCTCTGCACATGGATATCAAATACACTGTAGTTGGTACTGCATCTGCTGTACATGCAGGTTTTATCCATGAATGCACTGTGTCCTTTTTCCAGTTTACTAGGCATCTGAAAAACAGCCTGGTTTCTATGAAAATATGTGGAAAGCCATGCCCCATATGCTTTTCATATGAGACACAAGACTTGACTGTAATACAGGACATCCCCTGTTATGTGGGACATCTGCCAAGCCCAGCAGAAAGAAAAGATACAGGCAAGAGAACAAAACCAGAGCAATAAATGATTACTAAATCCTTATTCTCTTTTTAATGTTTATATTCTGCTCTGGTCTCAGCTGTTATTGTCCACTTTTAACAACGTCTCTGAGCTGGAATAGTCATATATTCTGTACTTTCTAGTTTATTGAATGCTCTATGGTATAAAACTTAAAAATGTTTAATGTTCATAAGTGAACAACACTCAGATTTTCAAAGGTAATATGTGATACAGGCTTCAGGTCTTCCAAAAATCCTAGTGTCCCTTTGCACCTTTAGGTAACAATGTGGACCTCTGATCCATAAACACGGATAAGCATCACAGCCTTTTAATGCTCATGTGCATGAGTACTTCAGGTTATATTTGAAAGCTGAATTGCATCTATTATAAATTTTCTCAACAGTTTTTGGGTAAAAAACAAATGTTACCTTGTTTTGGGGCACACCAGCATTGCCAGTGCTTATGTTACTCAGCCGTTTTGGTCTGTTACAACCTGGATTGTGAACTAATTAGATTGAGAAAAAATGACAGTTTAAATTTAGGGAAAAGAATTCTTTTCCTCATGGTTACAGAAGCATGAAAATGTTACCCTGCAAAATGGCAATAGAAGGTGGCCAATAAATAAAAAATATAATTTTTTTTTTAGCATGATTTTGGAAGCCAGAATCCTGATTTCTGGGTAGTTCAGTCAGCAGTCCTGGACATGTAAATCCCACGGAAAGTCTCATTGTAAGACCTTTCTTTCATATTTCCAAAGTCAGTCATGTAAAAACTGGTAATATTCTACAGATTTTACTTTGCTTTTGAGAGTTTTTTCTTGTATCTATTTATATGTCTAATACTGTTGAGCCAGTCTTTATTGGCATGTATGTGTTTATTATACCTAATGAGAAGCAAGTCGTCTCAGTACCTTTGATACTGTTGAAAACTTCAAATTAATATTGGAATTGGGTGTCCTGCCTACAGGAGCACAATACGATCCACAGTTGCATACACGTTTCACTTACTAAAACTTACTGCAGTGGCTGCAGGTAGAAATCGTATAATGTGCAAGTTAGTGCATATGGAGTTTTTTCTAAGCACTTCAACTCCCAGTCTCACAGAAGGAATCCTAGGAAATATTTACCTTCATTTATCATGTCTTCAGTGTTAAGTATGTTAATAAAGATGGCAGAAACCACCTACCCGGCATCGTCTCATTTTGAATACCAAGTGAAAGAAGGTGCTACCAGGCCATCGCTTTCTGCAAGTCATATGCTGCTTCTCTGTCTCATATTCTACTGCTGTTAGTTTGTCTGTGTTACGTCTGTGAAACTTGGAATAATCCCTATATTTGTTTGATACATTGCTACAGACAGAAAGAAAGGAACTTTTATATATTCAGGATGAGAATGCAAATGACTATTTTTATTTAATAAAGACAGATTGTTGAGCCTGGCACTAATTTTATCCTTTATTACCAGTGAAGACATGAGAACTTGAAGTACATCCTGCCTCCATACCAGGGAAATTGGCTCAAACTGGAAGGAGGAAGACATAGCATAGTTTTTTGTGGACTGTGTCCTTTAAATGTTAGTTTACAAAGGCATTCTGAGTCAAAAGGCCAATTTTATCCAAAAGATGTTTTTTAAGACATACGTAGCATATTCAGACAGAACAGCCAAGACGAAACAGTTTCAGAAACCTGTTGGACTTTATGGATGCACCTGATTATTGCTCAGGAGCCCATTCTGGGAAGGATGCCCACCTACCTGTGTGGCTTCTGGCTGATGTACTTGATTTATGCACTGGAGCACATGATCATGTCCCATAAGGATTTACAAAGAGCACGTGACACCGCAACTAGCTGCTAAAAAGACCTCTGTTTTAGCTACATAGATAATTCTCCAGGATAAAAATCAGTGTCTGTAATTCCTTTTTACCACTTTGTAGTCCCTGGTTACAGCACAATGGACTAGTAGATCTCACTAATAAGATCCTGATGCCTTGCTACACTTTGGTCACAAAAGCTTTTCATCGGTTACTTTGCTTGTAGTTTTAATATATGCCACCAGTTTCCTCTCTGCATTTGACTGGTTTGGACTAACATGGAAATGAAAAATGAATGAATGTAAATTTTTTGCTAAACAAAGGCGCTAAGTGTTGACAGGATGGCTGATTCCAGCCCAGAATTTTCTCTGCATATAAACATAGAATACATTTCATAAACCAAAACTGCAGTTTTTGTTTGTTTGCTTTTGGGTTTCGTTCCAAGTTTCTTGAGAGGACATGATCCTTAAATGAGAAGAAACACTAGGATGTGTTTCCATAAACTTCTGTGGCAAATACTGTGATAACAAGGCACCAGAAGAGCAAGCAAAACCTGGAGTAAGGAAGCTGAGATTAATGTACAGTTATTAAAAAGAACAGAGCTGGGCCCAGTCTTCTTTGCAGCCAATATTCGTTGCTGGGAAGAAATAGAGGTTTATCTTGTTCTGTTGATATAGTTTTGGTAGATTTCTGACTTGCTATAATTGTAACACATTCTACTTTTAGATTATTGTCTGAACTGTAGCCTTGCACTTCTAGAAAATCAGCATTTGGAGAAGCTGTGTTATCATATAAAAACACAATCAAAGTTTTATTTTGGTCTTTTTTCCACGGTAGCAGAAGTCTGGTTAAGTTTATGTGCCTTTGTCTTTTTTTTCTCTGCTTGTGATGTTACACTGTGATTGTGTTTGCCTGTATGATTCATTACAAGCTTGCTGGCAGATGGTCACGTACACTTTGCAAGAGTGCTTGATGCTAATAATAATCAGCTTTTAGCTTTTATATTTTTTTTTTCCTAGACTAAGTAGTGTATTTTATCCTAAAGCCTAGAAAATCATGGTTGTTTTCAGTCACTGACATCTAAATACTTTTATCCTTCAGTAAAAAGGGTTTCTCTGTACATGCCCAGCATTTCATGGGTGAAAGTTAAATTGCATGTATGGATGGCAGCGACAGAAGAATTAGTGTTCCGTCTTTCTTACATGAACAGTGTGGAAGAATAAGTGTTTCATGAAACCAGTATGTGCTAGAAAACCTCCTGGCCCCTGCAAATGAATGATTTTTTCTTGCTTAAGCCATTGGAGCCCCACAGGAGCTATATAACTAAAGCTTCAGAAATCCTGCTTTGTCTCACTTGATCCCCACACTTGTTATGATAGAAGGAAATCATTTATGTATATTTTATTGCATAACAGTAAATCAAGCTTATATGTAATGTTTATCTGTAATGGTTAAAATGCTGTCAGTCTAAAATACATTCCGTTTATTTAAATGGTGCAATTGTAAAGAACTTCTATATAGCGCAGTAAAATATGTATTTCAAGTAAAGTTGTTTTATAAGAGGCAAAATGTGTTGAATTATGTGCTCTTATCATTATAATACGACAAAGACACATTTCATGTTTTTTTAATACCAAGACTAACATGTATTTAACAGTTCTAGATGGAATAGCTGAAGAAGCCACAATATGGTGGAACTTTGTGGGGACTGTTTATAGCTATCTTTATGTTGGAAAAGGAAAATTTCTAGTCTAGTGGTTTTAGTGGAGACAGCTGTTGAGATGCTCTTGTTGGCTTTTGTTTATCATAATTGTAGTACACTATATCCAGGCAATAAAATCAGTTATAAATCTGAGTCCCTCATAACACAATGTCATGCAGTGGTTCCAGCAAAAGTGAATCTTAGTCATTTAATTAAAGTTCCCTTATTTTTAATAAATTCCTTGCTCTGTTTCTTCACTTACTCGTAAGCAAAAGGATGTATTGCAACTCTACGTATGTTCTTGTAAGAGCATATGACACTAAAGTCCATGACAAGGTCTTTACAGTGTAGGATCATGGCCTACAGACTTGATAAGATTTTTTTTCTGAATGCAATTCTCCGTTACAGGGCCAAGAAAGTCTTATTCACCTCCTGAGAGCATTAGAAAGTACATTTTACCTGATACAGCTCCTCTTTTCAGACTCTTTCATAAGTGTGTCTAAGGTACGGTCTTAACTGCTGTATTCTGTCCTCCAAAATTGAGGCTAAAGTAATTTGAAGAAAATGCTACATGAACCTGTGCCAAATTCTGTCTTGCTAGTCTTAGTTTCACTGATATAAAAATTGTAGTAAGCTCCTTTGATTCCTAACTCCCACACCTTTGCTCCAACCACACCAAAAAAATTCATCAATTTTAAAATGTATTCATAAGATAGTTGCAGAAACAGTTCACCTGATTTATTTTGCATTGGTTTTGATTTATTGTGCTTGTGAGTATATGTATGTATATACAGACATACTTCTGTTCTTGTTCCTACTATTTTGTGACTTATTATGTGTTGATGAGATTCTGTTGTAGACCTTGAAGGCTTTTTCAAAGACAAGAAGTTCCATTGTCATGTTTTTATTACAATGATTTATGTCTTGTGTATTGATGTTATTTATCAGAACTATTTAAAAGATCATCTAAATTCATAATTTTTAAAAACACTGTTATTTAATATTTGCCTAAGGTTGGTCCCAGAGGCGGCAATCAAAAAAGGGCCTCACTTTGCTGGTCAGTATGTTATTATTATAAAGGTAGTATTTCTTCATTGTTCTCCACTGCACATAAAACTGGACTTTACATCTTAACATATTGTACAAATCCAAAGCAAATGATAGTGTCTGCCTCAGGGACCTTTTGATCTACAGAAGCACATTTCCATCCAGTTTTTTCCCCATCTGGCTGAAAGGTCACACTTTACCTATATTCCATCTTTCCAAATTTATTTGTGGCCCGGAGGCTTTATCAACTTCTTTTCAAGTGGAAGACTCTGGCAATAGTTGACATGAGGGACTTTTACCTGTGGAGCTGATTCCAGGCTGCCTGATTCTGCTGACCTTCAATAGTCTTTGCTGCATGGCATGACTATTTTTAAGCTATTGTAGAAAGAGAGGTTTAACGGGAGTATGTTTGCCTGAGGGAGCGGAGTTTTATGGGTAGTCTGAACAGGGTGGAATTGTGTTGGCTGTTTTAACAGTAACTGCTAATTAGTATCTTTTAAACTAATACATTTTGGACAATCCAGGGAAAAAAATGTAAAAATTCTGTTTAATACTAACTTCCTAGAATCAAAGGAAATAAACATTTAGTAATCAGATTAAAAGGGTCCTCGCTAGCATGTTAAAACTGAAAAAAACTTGTCCTAAAACTTTAGTGGTCTACCAAAAATTTTGCCTAGCCTCAGAGATTCCTGCCTGAATTGATGTAAGTTTTAAGTGCCTGAAAGAGCTGCAGTTTCAACACAAAGCGAAGTCAAATTTTACAGGGTTTATTGAGTATTATTATTGACATTCCGGGTTTAGTCTAACATGAAGGAGGTAAACAATGATGATGTTGATTAAGAAGTTTTGCACAAAATTTTGTCATGTGAAATTATATAGTTGAGTTGATTGTGGCTTAGAAGAAAAGCTATAAAATAGGAATGGCATGAATAATTGAAAGCTCTGTTTGTCCCATCCCATTGATTTTTCACTGTGGCTCAGCACATGCTTATAAAACAAAAGATGTGCCTTCCTGAAGCAGTAGCATAGTGTGATCCCATCATATTCTCTGTGCTGTGTGATTGTGCTGGTTGCTGCTTACTTATGTAGGAGATGCCTGAAGGAGATACATTGGTTCATCTGACATGCAATTAGACAATGTTTTTTCTTCGGTTTTTCTGTTTTTTCTGGAGGTTGATGAGATCATTTCTCAAATTCAGGATTTTTTCAGGATTAACTGGACTATTTCTATTTTCGTGCTGTCTTTGGAGGATGTTGCAGACGTGGTAGTGGCTATTTCTGTGATCAGAAGTCTTCAGCATCCTCTACTGGCTTCAACCATTTATAGTGCGTGTTTCTTCTACTGCATTCCAGATTTGTCTAGAACACAACCCTGAGCAGCCAAATGGGGTTTTAACTGCATTTGCCTGACAACTTACCTCTGGATTACAAGCAAAAGAAGCAGTGCTCTCCACAAAGATATAATGTGCACATGAACACCTTTTAGCGATAGTTACTTTACTTATCCAAAATTACATTTGTCTGATTAATTATAATCAGACAAATAATAATCTAATTAATTATAACTCCTGTTATAATGTCATTTTAAGTTTGAACTTCTGCCTTGGTGAATCAGCACTTTCAGTTCTGAGGTTAAATAAATTTAGGAAAGAAACCACATATGTTGTAATATATAGGCTGTGTTGTACTTAACCAGACAATTATGTTATGTTGTGTTTGCAGGTCTGGTGTTTAACTTTTCATGGGAAGTCGTCTTTCTCATGGTAAATTGCAAATGAAGTAATCTAAACATTAGCAAAAACTGTGAAAATTAAGGCAAGAGGGCATGGCAAAGGATTCTTACTACTTTGATCTTACAGATCATGCTGAGGAAAACACAGGATTTCTGTTTTAAAAAAAAAACATTTTCAAATGATATGTTAAAGGACCTAGCAAGTTATAATAACAGGTGAATTTTGCTGGACAGAACAGTGTACTTCAAGTATTCTGGTGTTCTAAAAATGATTTTGAATCACTTCACACAGATGGTATTATGTTTGTATGCCATTAGTGAATTGATTATTACTTTTAACAGCTTTCATGAGACACTATTAGTGAAAACCCTGTTACCTGTGTTTCATCTCAGAGAACTGCATGCCACAGTTAAGTGCACTTCAAAAGCCAAATTAAACTGAATGAACGAAGTAAGCAGTAAGGATGTTCTCGTGAGCATTCATTCTTACCATGATGAATGATGCTTGTTTTTCTCTTCTCTTTAATTAGAATGTTTCTACATTTGCCAAAGAAAATGTTGGAATGCAGACAAAAACTGAAATTATAGGAACAGGGCTTGATGTAATAGCTTATTTGTAAAGGAAACACAACTTGTTTGGTATTTTATTGAAACAGGAAGTTCAGAACCTCAGTACACACAAGCACAACAAATTCTCAGGTGCTAGTTGAGTCATCTGTTGTTGGAAGTAGTCTCATAGAAGGCTTCCCCTTGATTTAGTTTTAATCTTCAATTAACAAAGGGAAGGAAATTACATACAGATTTAGTTTTAGATTATGTGCAAAGTTCTCTGCTGCTTTTTAGCTGTCACCCTGATGTGCATGCTTTGTGAGTATATCATGTTGGCACAACCGGAATGTGTCTGAGTGAATATATTCAGCTTTTAATGAGCATAAGAAACCTAATGTATTTATTTCATTTATGAAATAATGTAAAGCTTGCTTAATCGAAATACTCTGATTTTTCCTCCTTCTAGTCGTCTCATACCTGATTTCAGCTTTACTGCAAACTGTAGATGTAATCATGGGTGATAAGGTGATAATTGATAAAACTACTGGTTTTAGTATGGGATTATTTATTTTTTAATCGTCATGTTTGTTTGTAATAACAGGTCTGTTATACAGCAGAGAAGAGCATGACAATACCATGTAGTTTTGTTTAGCTGTAAAATCTTGAAAAGGCACTTGGGAGTTTGTGTGTATATCTTCTCTGTAGAAGACTTAGCTTTTCCCTTCCTTCAAGGTCTGTATGACACTGGCCTTCTTTGAATGAGAGGGATTTTATTGAATTCCCTCCAAATCCCATCACTACTGTTCCTCTGTTTAACCCCAGGAGTACTCCAGAGTTGTGCAGTGAGTTCTCCTTTCCTTCATCAACAGTCTGAGCAAGGATGGCTTTGTAGCTCTCCCAGCACTGGTCCATGGCATAAGGATAAGTGCATTAGCGCTTTAATCAATAATGCCATTTTAAGAAAAAATTCCATGGGTAGCATTAGAACTCTCATGTCAGCTCCTAAATTTTAAAGTTAATATGATTTTAAAATAAAAATAGACACATGATCCAGTGAGTGTGCAGCTAGCCCTTATGCAGGGCTAGCTAGATTAGATTCTTTTTCCCCATCCTCTGAGTAGTGTATATACTTTAGTATAGTACATACGCATACAAGCAGTACCTTCTGTTACATCATGGTAGTTTGTATTATTATAGGGCTAAAGCTGTATTCCTGATATGCGCACCTTATTCCCACTGATTTTAGTGGGAATTCTGGATTGGGACAGAGCCAGAGATGGTAAATATTTATTTACACACTTTTACTAGAAAACTAGTGTATAGGAGAGGAGTTATTGAGCATTTGCATTTTATCTAAGCTATCCAGTTGTTTGACTAGAAAATAACCAGTAATTTTGCTTGAAGACCATGACTCTTTCTGTGCTTCAGAGTATTTATCCTGCATCTAAGCTCAAATACTAGTTGCTCGTATTTTATATACAGTACTTGCTGAGTATCCTTTGGTTTTCAAATTGCAACTGCTTGCTTATGCAATGACAACCTCTTGAAAAGGCCTTCTGCTCTCACTAAAGCACTTCAGATAAAATCCAGATAGACTAAAAAGTAGTAGCCTCTCTGTCCTGTATCATTCTTAGATGAAGAGCGGTAGGAATATAGGAAAGGAACTCAGAAAGCAGGACAGGGTCAGCAGTTTGACCCTACAAACTTTGCCCAGCTAGCATGAGAAGTCGCTGAAAGTCCGCTACCATAATAAGTCTGCCTAGTTCTCTGTATTTAACCATGTCATAGCTGGCGAGCTCAAATGTAAAACAAAACTAAATTCCGTATGGAATTTATAATAATATTTCTTTATTAAAAAAGTTTTTTAAAAGATTACCGTTACATTTGCAGTAAGCAGAAGTGGACTTCTCTGTAAATCAGTGATTCACTTTTCAGTGAGTCTTCCTGCCACTTTAGATTTGCACTTTAATGGCTTCCCCTCTAGAGTCACACTTTTATTTTATCTTCATTGAGATAGTTCCTGCAAGACCAAATGCAAATATCAGATAAGTCAAATGAATATTGCTCTGTTATCTTTGTCACTAAAAAAAATTAAATTAGAAATAAGTGATAGAAAAGAAAAAAGTGAAAAAGTTATCACATGTTGAAATCCCAAATGCATTTGAAATCCTAATCAGGAGTAAGATTATATTCTAAATAAGACATGTTCTAAATCGGCTTCTTACTCGCAGCAACAACTGAGATCCAATGCTAGACTTTTGTTTTCCTCCAGCATTTGATAAGGTTACGGACACAGTACCTACTTTGCCTCCTGTAGACTCTTGAGAAGAAAGCAGTGAGGTAATATGCTGCAAATGTGTTTGGTGTATTAGCTCACAAGCTGATAAGCGTCAACTCCTCAAAACAGATACTGGAATCAGTTTTTTTTAGAAGGGTGTCATTTGGTACCATGCACAACTTATCATTGTGGCTTGTGAATTATTTTTTCACTTTATTAAAATAAACCCTTTTCAAATGTTTATCATTAACTTGAAAAATGTGCTCATTTGAAAAAAAAAAAGAAAGAAAGAAGAAGAAGAGCAAAGAGAATAAGTTTAGTGTCAGGTACTCTGCCTTTACCCTACCAACTTTCATAGCTTTAAAATTACTCTGTATTCACAACATAAATCGTGCTCCCTCTATTCACAACATAAATCGTGCTCCCTCAGCTATAGAGAAGACCATCCCAGCTTGCTGTCACAATATAGTCAAAGTTCTTTCTTCTGTAATCTTATATTCTTGACATGCTAAAAAGTACAAGAGTTCATGAAAAGAATCTTCAAATGGAAAATGTTAATCATGTCCTTTGTTTAGCACCTATGAAGACAGCAGTGCCCTCAAAGAAACTTTTCTTGAGTAATTGTAATTTAAAAACATGATTGATAAAAAGCACCTGGTCAAATATTTAAACACCTGGGCGTTTTTTTGCTGTGTGTGCTGGCAGCTCCACTTACTACTCTTAGGGCTGGAGGATTAAATGTCTTTGCTTTCCATACTTCCTCTGGGATCTTTTCTTCCAATTTGTGACATAGATTAAGTGAATAAGAGATGTTATTACACATAAATTAGTATTGCTGCCAAGGAGTACTAATCAGGGAAACTGTAGACCAGAGATGATTGTGATAGTAGTTCTATCAGGAGGTTCTGAAAGCAACCTGAACCTGGTCTAGTTTGGCAGTTGGCAGCATTCCACAGCAGTGGCAT
Source organism: Gavia stellata (assembly GCF_030936135.1). Classification (NCBI taxonomy): domain Eukaryota; kingdom Metazoa; phylum Chordata; class Aves; order Gaviiformes; family Gaviidae; genus Gavia; species Gavia stellata. Next base: position 87,084,168 of record NC_082595.1, on the reverse strand, counting down.
CCAGTTGTGTGAATGCCAGGTAATCTCTTTGAGTGGGTTTTTCAGTAGATCTCAGACAGTCTTAAAGACTTTTCTCTGTTGAATATCAATGTAATTTCAACTGACCCTTTAGTTCATATTTTAAAAGCCAAGTATTCCCTGCTAATTATCGTAGCAGTGCATGTGTTTCACTGTAAGTACAGAGGTTTGCATGTAACTTCTGAATGCAACTCCCTGGATTTCTGCTGTGCTCAGTCATTACCATGCATCTTTTTTAAACAATTTCAGAAAAAAACAGCTTTTAATTATACATCACTTTTTCATTAATACGTGGTCTGTCATGTTGTAATACATTGGGTGCTGAACAGAAGCATTCTATATTTTTGATGATGAGGGAATACTTTTACGCTGCCCTACTTAAACGGTACATTTTTCCTCTGTTGATACAAAAAAAAATCAAAAGAACAAAGCAACTTTGAAAAAAAGTAATTTGCTGATGGCTGTTTTTTTAAAGCCAAGTCCATTTTATTTGTCTCACTGCAGCATATCAGAAAAAGATTGAGAAAAGTCAATCCTAAGAAATTTGAAGGAAAACGAACTCACTGTGTTCAAGCTTTGACATATTTCATAAAGCTGTTGAAAACCAAACCATGAAAGCCAGATTTATGAGCTTTTTAAAAGTTATTTGTAGATTCCCAAGACGATTGTGTTCCCATCACTTACTGTAGCCTTTAAAACTCAAATGACGCTTAAAAATATTCATGTTTGGCACACACTGAGTTACTGCTGGGCGTTGCAATGGCATTCAGCTAAAACTGAAGAGTAGAGACAAGAATGTACTCTGCCTTCAGTTAAATCATTTCAGTCTGTTGAGGTAGAGCAAAAGGACTCACATATTCATATTTCAGAGATAAAACTAGGAAATATTTTTCCTGTTAAGATTACTTGTATTGTGGGTTAATACAACTGTTTGGGGAACGAGCCTTTTGGGAGCATCTGTGTAACCCTTCACATTTGCCAGGCTTTTCCTTTCAACAAGATCACTCACTTTGTTATTACTGGAATAGAAAACTCTTTTATTTATCAAAGCATTATTCATCTGCACTTTGCCAGGTATAGCAAATCTGTTGACAGCACTGGATTTATCATTTACTGTTAAAGGCAAATGGAAGGATTCCCCATGTCCCTAAGCCAGCAAAACAAATGTCATTCTTGAAGCTCGCTGCACAATATCCTGTGTTGATTAAAAAAGAAAGTTGGACTGTCCAAAATGATTCCAAGTATAAGGTAGTTAAAATGAGCTTATAATTTTTAATGTGTTTTATGCAAATACTAGGCTTCCATGCCTTGCATCTTCATTATGTGTTGTATTTAGCCACGGGGAATATCAAGTTGTTTTACCTGAACTGCAGCACGTTATTAGCTTGTGGAATTTCTGTTTCAGTGCAGCCTTTCATCGTGAAGTATACTTAGCCGGAAACGTATTATTTCAGTCTGTGTAAATGCAGATGTGTTTACTCCCATATGATTAACATTGCTATTTACTTCATTAATACTTCATTCCTTAAGCTACTCTGCTGAAATTAATGACCTATTCATAGATTACTTACTGGTCTCATGCAATAGGTACTAGCCTATTTAAAAAAAACAATTGGCCTTATGTGGGTTGGGGGAGTTCAGTAAGCCTAGAGGATACTATATGAAATATGGGTAAATGTTTGCCATATGAGGGGATAAATGCCAAGATGCAACTTATGTTCCTCCTTCCTGTTGCCATGTGAGAATGAACTGAGATAACAATAAGGGCAAGTCGCAACTGTTACTAAAAAAATAGGCTAAATTTAGTTGAGGTCATTATTTTTGTGGAGGTAAAAATTCAGTTTGAAAGAAGCATCTCATATCTATATAAGTACCCCATTACATCGGCCAGAAGTGACTCCATGCTCACTTGTGCCTGTGTCTATAAGCCAGTAATACAGATGAATGGAAAGGGATCTGCAGAGTGCATGAGCTAGTGCCGAGAGCACCTTGCGCACAACACGTGCTTCAGGGCTCTGGGCTCGTTCCAGTCTGCTCCCCTGAACTGAGCACATCTTCTGACTGTATTTCATCCAAATGAGGTACAGTCTGGGCCCTTGATGGCTGCTCCATAGTGGGAACTAAAAGTACACTCAATAAGAATGACCAAGAGATTAGTTTCAAAAGTGCACTAAACTAAGCCAGTAAGAATGTGAGTAACTTTTTTGCTGAAAGTCTTGTGAGGATATATCCAGCAAGAATAGATCTTTGTCAGCTGTGAGGAAAAACATGTCCCTGTATATTATTTTATATGTATTACATACCTTCTCACTTTCACCCTTCTGAATTTCCGCCCCATCCCGCTGAGGGGGGAGCAAGCGGCTGTGTGGTGCGTAGCTGCCTAGCAGGGCTAAACCGCGACAGACTAGAATTAAAATAACCTTGAGAGATATAAGGAATGATCACAAATAAGTATGATGGAGTTCAGCAAGGACAAGTGCAAAGGAGGGAGAAATAATCACCTGCAGACTGACAACGCAATATTTCTTCCAAAAGAGCAACCGAGTATTTTAGAGGATCCGGACCAATGTATGTCACCTATGTCATAGTCCGATAGAAGAAGCAGGCATATGAGGATGTGCTAACAGGAATGCTATGCATAAGATACATGAATTGCTTGCAGTGTGCAGAGCAGTGGTGGGGTCTGAGCTGGACTACTGTGTCTAGCTTTGGGCATTGCACTTCAGGAAAGATGTGGATCCATTGGAGAGAATCCAGGGGAGAATAACAAAATGATCAGAGGTCTGCAAAATATGACCCATGAGCAAAGACTGAAAGAACTGTGTTTGTTTAGTCTAGAGAAGAGACGACTGACGAGAGACATGATAACTGTCTTCAAATATTTTAAAGGTTGTTGCAAGTAGGAAGAGAAGAAATTGTTCTCCATGTCCCTTGGCACTAGGACAAGAAGTAATGGGCTGAAAATGCAGCAGAGGCAATTTAGGTTATATTATTAAGAAAAGCTTTTCTAACTGTGAGAGAAGATAAGCATTGGACTAGATTGTGTATGGAGGTGGAGAATTTCTGTCTTTGAATTTTACTGGCATTCTTGGGGGCTTGTCACATTGTAGTATATGTAACCCTCATGGTATGCCAGTGATGCAGGGCTCAGAGTCGTATGTGCCACACTCGTATACCGCTTCAGAGTGACGCATGGCACAGTGCTGCTTTATTGATATTCGGGTGAGGAAAACACCTCCCGATTATAATTGGTAATTATTTGCAGAATTTTGACATAAATTTGCAATTGCAATTTGCAGTCTTATCACTGCCTGGTAGTCACTTGAGTTTAATTCTCTTGAAATAAGACAAAACCAAGGATGGACAAGTTCTTCAGGTATTTCTGAAGCAAGGTTTAAATTTCTAAACCTGAAAAATCCTTCCTTTAGTAGCTAATCTGTAATGAAAGGATTTTTTTGAATTTCAAAAAGAATTAGTTTGTGTTGAAACCAAATGCAAATGTATTTCATTCAGAATCATTTTGAAGTTATAAACAAAAAATTATAGTAAAGTGACCACATCTTAAAATCTTAGCGGAGTGTTTTTAAGTGATATATATTGGAAATACAGCTCCTTGATTTAGAAGTCATACTTATCCTCAGAAGGGAAAAGACTTATTGTTTTACCCTAATTTGTTTTTATTAATCTATAGTTGATAATGTTGATATTACATAGTATTTAAAAATAGTTCTACCTCTGGAAAACAAGGAAATTAAACTAAAAATAAGTGAATTTGTTATCTTTTTTCCTGCAAAAATTTGCTATGCCGGAAAAAATGGTTCAAACATCTTCCAGTATAATTTTGAATATCCGCCAAACAGTAGATTTATTTGCCAAATATTTTCATACAGTATTCCCACTGGGACTCAGTCTTTTAGAGAATAAATTGGTGAAATTAACTTTTCTTATCAGTCTATGGGATTTGAGAGAAGCAAGGTTGCCTGCCAACATGCAGTGGAAAGAAACAATATCAACTGAATTGTCTGGATTCAAGCATTCTTCCCTTCGCCCTCGTCTTGGCCAGGAAACACTTACATGAAGGACTATACAGAGGAGGGGAAGAAACTGTGTTTTGAAGAATTTTCCAGAAAATATAGTCCTGACTGTATGCCATTTCTCCTTTTTTTACTTCCCTTTTTATTTTTCAAGACCAGACATTGAAGGTTTCTTTTTTTCTGGACCAAATTTTCCACTCTATGTCCTTCCACTCCTGGCTCCCAGCCCAGTGCACCAGTCGTCTGCTACCGCACAAACGTATACCAAGTTTGCCTGTACGTAATCTTTGTTAGTGTGCATGTGCTGGGGTGCTGATGTAGCCTTATCAATCATTCAAAATGTCCGTTCTCACTTCTGTCTGTCTGAAGGCTTATGTGTCTCTAATTTGACAGAAAGGGAGCTTCTATTTTAGCCAAAATATATTGATAACCAATGAGAAAGTGTTGTTTCAATAAATATTCAGAAACAAGGATGCAATATGTGTAAATAATTCACATGAATGTTGCAACTTGAGTTTTGTTCTGAGAATGAAAAACATCGCTGCAATAACGAATGCATTTCATGCCAAAGAGCAGAATAAGGTTCTGGGTGCTGTTGAGATAATAGTATGGTAGTACAGCTTGAACCAGTTGGGGTCCTGCATCCATGTGATGTTCCATTAACTTAGATAAGATTCTTCAAAGCTGAGGATCTATTTCTTCATGAAACAGCTTGCTGAAGGAAGTTGTGTCCAGCTCTTAACATGCTCTTTTATACTGGAGAGCACCAATTTATTTATCTGGTACAGCATTTCAATGTAATTTTTAAAGCATTTAGTGAATACTATTTCAAGCTTAGTATTCTCAATGTGTTAAAAAATATCAGCAAACTGCTAAAATAAATTATAAGAAATCAAACTAAAATGATGAGCTTTTAATTTAAGTAGAAAATATGTCACACATTGTTCCTACAAAAATAGAGTTGCTGTTTGGTTAGTTGCTTCTATTCTCTTATTAAACCTGATATTTGGAAAGATGAAAAAGAGAGCATTTCTTCTTTGTCCTGCAGGAGTACTGCATTGTTAACACAAACTTCCTTGATCCCTGTAGGGTCCTGCAGATTCTGCAAATTCCTCACTGCAGGATAACTGTACTTCCAGAAGTCTTCAGGCTGCAATACACTCCTCTTTATCAGAAGCAGGCTGATGCTCCACTTGTGTGGATGTATGTGAGCCCTTGATCTTTACATGTACATGGGGTTCCACATATGTGTTTTTCTTTTAAATTTTTAGTAAATGACGGACTGTCTGAAAACGCATATAACCATGCAAGTGTAATGCTTCCTAACAGCGCTGTAGCTTTGAGTGCGTTCTTCACAAGGTCTTTGTACAGAATTACAGTAACTGAAAATGTAAGCATTACTTGGCCAGTATATTTATCCATACTGAAATTGTATGAATACTACAATCTTAGAGCTTAATATTTCCCCAGCAACATCACCCAACTATATTAAATGAATATGTTATTTTATGTGTCACTTTCTGTTAAGTTTGTATATTACCAAACCATAAAGTCTCGTTTTTTGGTTTTGTCAATTTTATGGTTTTCTGTCATTTAATAGTTGCAGAGTGGTGAACTAATCCATAAGACTTCAACAGTCAGATCCTTTTCATCTTAGTGAAAATGAGCGATTCCTCATCAACTTCAAATGAAATAATACTTGGTCTTTGGATAGATATAAACCATAAAATATACAATCTTCTCTCTTCAAACTTAGGTCTGCAATTTTATCTTCTGCTGTTTGCATTTAATAAAACATATTTATTATTTTTGCAAGTAACAGTACCCAAGATATAATTACAGCTTTCCATAAGTTCAGTAAATGCTTCATTAAAAATAGCCTTTTCAAACAGGTGTTGGTAAGGTTTTCAATCCTATATTAAATGGTCAAATAGTAATGATAAAATAAATCATAAGTTTATTTTTGCAGATTTATTTATCTCTGGTGAATAACTGAAATTAAGCATAAAGATTTACCATAATGCATATATTGATCGTGTAATGCATGCACAAATTTTCAGGCGTATCATTATTACAGATGCTACATTGTATAAATTTTTGAAGCTAGTACTTCACATTTTCATTTCTATCCTACAAATGCAATTTCTATTAATTGTAATAAATCATAACTATAGTCTCCATTTAGTTTTTGTGAACTTTTACTATTCTAATAGCGTTTTAGACTGGAAATTTCTTCATGTGCTATTTTCTGGAAGTACACTGAAAATTGTGTGCTGTATATAGGATATTAGCAGTTTCAATGCTGAAAAAATTCCAAGTACATCCAGAAGAATTATTTTCTTATATTTTCTATTATTTCATTAATTAATTCAGGTATCCATTCAGAGATAATACCTTTGTGGGACTTGATGGCTATCTCCTCAGCCTCATGAAAAGATCACACCCTTGGACTTTTATGGGGTTATGTGTTTGTTCCCGCACCGCACCCAGCAGGAGCTATTTTCATAAAATTATAGGCAAAGCTGCAAAGTTTTGGGGTTTTTATAACATATGCTCTTTGGCTTGTGGGAATTGAAAATCCCACAGGATTTTCAGGAGAGACAATAGTTGGTGAAATGTTTTCTGTGTTGTTTTTTTTTTTATAATGAAGAAAGGCTCCGTTTCTTTATCATATATTCTCCTTAAGTTTTACTTCTGTCAAGAGTGATTTTCTTTTCCTTTCAAAACTTAGGTTCAAACAAACATCTAAACTAATGGTACGTTTATGAGAAATGTATACATACAAGAAGCATTCATTCGTTCATCCAGCTAGTGGAAGAATGAGGTTAACACTTAGAATCTTACCAAAAAGAGTAAATAGATGCTTTTATAACACTTTGGTTTTCTGTCCCTCTGCTAACAAATACAATTAGAAAGGAAAATTGGTGCTGTCTGTTATAATAGGGTCTGACACAACTGTAACCGTAACTACCGACTGATACATACACAATTTGTGGAAATAGTCACTTTTGGGGTCTGATATTTTCCCAGGCTTGGTCTCTGCTGAGGAATTATTCATTTATTTGTAAAAGCTTATGCGAAATGTGTATGGTTTCAAAGGCCTGGGAGCACCCCTGGAGTGCCGCGAAGGCTTTGATGTTGCAAAGGCAGCTGAGTCAATTCAGGGGTAAGAGCTGGATTGTGCCCTCTCATCCCACCGCCAAACCCTGTGTGGTCAGCTAGCTGCCTTTTCAGCAACTGAGTAGTGGTGTTTCTTTCAGGTTAGCAGGCCAGAAAGCAAAGTTAACTTTTCAGACTCCTCTGAGCTCTGAACACAAATGCTATGATTTTTCCCTAGCTCTAAGACCTGTGCGTGGACCCAGTGTGCTTGAGCAAATCCAAGCACAGTCTGTCAGGAAAGCTGTGGTGGTGGTGATCCAGATGAAGGAAACGTAAAGATGATGTTCTGTGCGGAAGCTTTCCTTTGACAATGGCACTAAGATGTACTGTGTTCTTACCATGTCCTCCTCTCAAATGCACTGATAATACACACAGCTGGAATTTTAAAGGAAATTTAAGAAAACCCTCTCTATAGCATGTCAGCATTTCACTTTCCTGGGTTCCTTTAATATGTACTAAATGTACAGAACAAAGCATGCTATTTGTGGACATCAGGCTAGGAGGGTGCTCAAAATTTGGATTTCCTGATTTGATGGTTAGCTGCGTACACATTTGCTTTTAATATTAATTTAATCCAACAGTTCTTTCTATACAAAGATGTATGGTATGAATAAGCTTTCATTAGAGTGGCAGCAAATAAATCCTTTCAAGGGAAACGTTTGAGGAAGTGGGATACAATTAGCCCTTTTAAATCATATTCCCTAAAATATGTGGAATAGCAGACTGCAACAATTTATCTTTGGTGTCTTCTATCTAACACAAGTCCTATTGCATTTTCAAGATAACAGCTTCTCAATCCTAGTAATTTTCATCTTTAAAATCTTAAGAGTTCCAGGTTGACAAAAACAGTGTAACTTCCATCTTTTCAAGTTAAATCTGGTTTATTTTAGATAAACTGGCATTAAAGTCTCTTGGTAATTGTCTTCCATCTGTCAGTTGCAGCTGATTTGTCCCAATAAACAATTCCAGAGAGCTCTGTGTCAGATCAACTAAGATGGCATTGCATCTGTCATGAGGCTGTCCTGAGGCTGATGTGAAGGGATTTTTATTTGTCACTATAGTGCAATCTTTAATTTGTTGGCCTTGCTTACCACAAGCAGTTCTGTAGTTTCATAACTGTGCAGTTTTTTAATTCATTAAAATGAATGATTGCAGTCCTAGTAATACCAAAATCACAACACTGCTCTGTACATCAGAGATTGCAACGTGTTTTATGTATGTTCTTGAGCTAGTCCCATTTTAAGACACTGATTGTGGCCTCAAAGCCTCACAAGACCCGTCAGCAAGTGATACTCTTAGCAAATTCCAAATTCAATACCATATATTAAAACCGTACAATGATTAGTTTTCTGTATTTCATGACATCAAGATGCCCAGCAGGCAGATATTCATCGAAGGGCATTCTGCTCAGAAGGAGGTAGGCAGCACCTTACCAAGTCCAAAACCAGATCTTCTGCACATGTGTAAAGTATCGTGTGCCAACTTATGTACAGGAAGGACCATCAGATACATTCACTGAGCTTGGGTCCTCCAAAATCTGCAATATAACTCTGCTTTGATACTGTGATCAACAGAACTATTTAGCAGCTGTTTGACTTGCATGAGACAGGATTAGGTGCCATGTCATTCATAAACCTAAGTTCACAGAAAAATAGAAAATAAAGGGTATTTCTTGCATTGTGCTTGAGTCTTTTTGGCCTGCTTCATCCATAGCAGTCACTGTCTTTATAACTTGCTAATTCAGAATGCAAAGAATCAACTTCATGTTATTCTCAAGAGAGCAGCCAAGGAATTAACAATCAGAGAAAGCTGAATTATTTATTGATGGAGGAGATCTCAAAATTCAGACCAGATATATAAAGAGCAACCTTTCCTCTATGTAATGTGCTTGTGTTGATCATCTGTATGAAAATCTCCAAGCATCACATAATATGAAACATTTATTTTTGTTCTCATCTTACTATTAACTCCAGTCTCATTATAAATTTTCCAAACCTTGACAAAAGATACAGAATCAGATATGTTACATACATTAATTTGGCAGGTCAATGGCAACCTTGCGCTAAGAAATACAAGCTTGCTTTTTTTTTTTATTTTAGTATGAAAACTTTATATTGCATACCATGGTGTGTGCACTTGTTGTATGCACTGCTTTTATCCATGTTATAGCTAAAGGAGATAGCTTTAATTGCTGAACTACTGTCCTGCCTGGTATATACAGGGAAGAAAATTTGCCTTATATAGATCAAGAAGGTTTTTATTATAATGATCAAGTGTTACAGGCGGCACAGCATTCACAAAGGACTTCTTTTTTTGTTTTTGTGGAGACAAAAGTTTACATGAAATGGTTTGCTCTGAGTTCTGGTACATTTCTGTCACTTCATACATCTGAGACAAAATGCAGTTCATATCTGTGGAGCACAGGAGGGGAAAAGAGGTCCTAAAGTAGTTTAAACTCTGAATTAGATATGTTTGTAAAGCTCCCTGATACAACTGATGAGCACTATATATTGTAAAGGCTTTCACAGTTTGTATTTGTGCTGCAAGACAATAATTATTTATAATATCCTTTAATATTTCTATGTGATGGCCAATGTTATAAATGTAAAAATGTAAGATTATGGTGAAAAATAATATTGTCAAGTGCTTTAAGAAGTTTTATGGGTAAACCCTCTAACGAAATAGTTCTCGGGTTTGGGAACTGTATTTATCAAGTATAGCAAATTATTCGTATAGTTTACCCAAGAGTTTCTGATACACCTGAAAAAGTAAGGTTCATACTCATAAACTGTAATTCTTTTTTTCTGAATTAACAAAGACAAGGATTAGTTTTATTTCAAGTGGAAATGCAACACGTTGGTTAATTAATTTCCTTGTTTCTTCAAATACAGATCCGCAGACTTCAGCGTCACCTATCAACAGGAAAACACCAGCAGAATCTCTTTTCAAACCAACCTGTCATGTTTGTATCTCCTACCAGTCAGCCACCCTGCAAAAAGCTAACTGAACTTATACAGCTGTCAGGAGGGAAAATCTGTAAAGCCTTACATCAGGCAAAAATCTGTATAGGAAAAAACCCAGGAAAGAAGTACCAGGAAATAAAATGTTTATCAGAAAAATGGGTATTAGGTAAGACACTAAATTTCAACTTATACAAAATGTTGTGGAATGTGTCTTCAAAAATTGACTGTAAATAGTTCACTAAACTAAGGTTATGGAGGGAAGAAAATGGAACAGACTGATATAGTTAGGTTTTCAGAGAGGTTGCCTCCATGGTGAGGACTTTCTCTTACAACTAAGACTGCTTTATGACAGTCCTGGTACCCACCATTGTAATTTTACCAAAGATTTTCAAATTTATCTTTCGTATGATTGTTTCACTTAGAGCAAACTAAATTATGGGGAAACCCCCATAAGTTAATTGCTTTTCAAAAAGGCATGTATTTCAATTTTAGATGCAGTAAGAAAGATTTTTAACTGGTATAAACTGGCAGTACTGAAATATGGTAATTGGCACCTTCTGATAATCCATCCTGAATTATATATTGTGCATCTGAAAGACTATTTTCTTCAGTCTCTATTTCACTTGCAAAAAGTTTCTTTTTAAAATCTGCTGTTAAGTTTCTAAGACTTGTTAGTCCATTGCTTTTCCGTTATGGACACCACAGTTCTAAGAGCAACCTGTTTGCAGGGAATCAGATGTAAAACTGCAATATCCTCACCCTCAAAGAAAAGCTTTTCATAATCTATTTAGGATTCACAGCTTCCAACCTGACACTCTTTCTTCTTCAGACAAGATAAGGGTATTTTCCAAAAAGGGACCTTTTGCATACTAGAAAAAATAAAATTAAATTTTCATCATACACTATGTCAGACTCATCTAGATAGTGCCTCACTCAGACTCTAGCAATAAATGTACTACATGAATTGATGTCATATAAGACTAGCCAAGAAAGTCCTGATCTCTTGACCGTTAATGCTATCAGATCATAATGACTTAAAACCTGAAAGAAAATACCACTAAAGAAGAAAGGAAAAGTGAGCCATAAGACAAAAATATGAATCTAAATGCAAATGTTATTTGATACTTTCTTAAAGTATAAAATTGTGAAGATTTGAGAGAGAGGCATAAGAAGAAGGCACTGTTTATTGTGCCTTTCTCTGGCTTCAAAGTGACCAGATGAGGAAACCAGAGGTTTGTGCAAGACTAAAAATATGATGTAGTAAAGTAAACACAAAAGTTTCACATAGTAGTACTCCAGTCATAAATTCCAGATGAACAAAGGTAATGTTCTAAAGCGGCATGCAACTCACGTGGCATGTCCCACTCTTTTACTGGTCTCATGGAGTTCTGCCTCACCCCAGGTCCAGTTTCTCATGAGCTACCTGCAGCTGGATAGGCCACGCTCAGCCCATCAGTGGGCTGAAGGAATTGCATCTCCGCCTGCTAATGAAAAAGGGCTCTGAATTCTTTGTGCCCTTTACAAATGTCTCGGTTCTCTTTGGCAGTCTGATGGTGCCTTTTCTAATTGTTACGGCCTGCTCATGAGGCACAGTTACGCAAGCTCTGGCTAATGGATTTTAAATGATGAATCATCAAAACTCGGAATAAAGAAGTATTTCTGTATGATACTTTAAAGGAAGGATACATGCCTTTGAAGCTCAGCCCCTTTCTCACCAACTGTTTACATAATAGTATGAATAGTGTCACCTACAAATTGCCATCTTAACCAAATAAATCAAATCAGATCTGAAGTTTTGTCTAATCTTTGACACTTCACTGTTGCAGTCCAGTTGGTTTGTGGCTACCTGCTTTCTGCTCTTAAAACTGACTGCCAATTTATTCACTCAAGGCTGACCACAATAAAAAGCATATACGTAGATAATGCAGCACCTTTTTTAAGCTTAAATAAATGATAAGTTCTTGTGGTATTATCATTTGACTGCTTTTTTTTTAGGTTCCTTCTCTCTCTAGGTTCTCAGCTCCACCAAACTGTTTTATACCAGAAATTGCTCTGAAGTACATTGTTGCTTTATAACCTGTTTCTTGTGCATTTTATCTTAAATAATCCTGTTTTTTTATTTCTTTTAGATTCAATCACTCAGCATACACTATGTCCCATGGAAAACTACATTTTTCAGCTGTGAGCTAACTCAAGAGCTTCCATATGGTTGTAAGGAAACAAGCCTAGTTTGGATTCAATAAAAAAAAACAAAAACAAAAAAAAAAAAACAAAAAAAAAAAAAAAAAAAAAAAAAAAAAAAACCAAAAAAAACTGTGAATAAAATTTCTAAGAAAACACAAGTTACATATTTATAAATACAGGGAAATGTTTTCTTCGTTTTTATGACTCATATAAGTGTTCATCTTGTGAAATCTTTAGGTTTTTATAATAAAGTACTTCCCTAATAAAAGTCGTCTTGCTTTTATTTATCTGTTGAAGACCTTTTGGACCTAAAAGTTGAATGAATCATTATTCACTGGGAGGAACTGGAAAGGTATTTTCTGATCTCCAAGCAAAGTTGATCATGTTACAGTGCAATTAAAAGATGTGCATGCAGTGTGGGTGAGCGTGCCTGACCTAGCTCTTGTGTAGTCAGCAGGAGCTGTGCTACCAATACAGATGTATGGATTCTGTAGGGTCCTCTATTCCGACTGCCTCTGCGGACAGCTGAAGGCCCATGTTGCCACATCTTCATGACCATTGATAATTACATTTCTTTGGTAAAAGGATGAGGTTGCCCATCATGCTCAACTCACACCTGCTGGTGTAAACTTGCACTTCTAAATTGCGTTTTCAAAAGTAATTGAAACTAATGTTTATTTCAATACCTTTAATTGAATTTCAAACTGTGTCTACCTTACGTCCAGGCTGAAACCACAAACAGTTACTGATCCTGAGTAAAATTAATTAAGGCAACACATCATTAAAGTGCTAAAATCAGTTGAAAATGGAACATATCATTAAATCCTTTAGGTATGCTCGGAAAATGTCTGCAAATGCCTTAAGTGTTAAATTCCTCTTCAACCTGTGGGTTTGTTTTTAGTAGGTACAAAGTAAGACTTGTATGTAAAGTATGTTGTGTAACACTTGCTTATCTACAAATGTACAACCTCCTTTAAATATTTGCAAGGTCCATCAAAATGATATGTCATCACCATAGAGAATAATGTATTATCAAGTAACTTCATGGCGGCTCGTAACTCACACCTTCCAAACTCAGTCCTCCCCTCAGAGTACTGTCATAAGGCAGGAAACCCTGTACTAAAAATAATTATTCCAAGTTAACGTTACGGAACAATCAAGGTACAATGGTTTATAAATGTTGCCATTCGATTGCATTGTTCTAACTTCTTGAGCTTTTTAAGGGATTTGGATGTACAATTTCTGTAAACTTGAGGGTGGCAGGCTTCTTCAGGTACAAACGGCATTTGTATAGCTGCTCTGTAAAATGTTAAACATAATTCTTAATGGAAAAGCTCCAAGTTATGATTATTGTATGGAAAATTAAACTGACTTTATTTTCAGAAATACTCAGCACCTGTAACTCAAAAGCTTAAGATCTCGTTTTCAAGTATCTAAAAATGCTGTGTAGCTGGTTTTAGTATATAAGCTAGAAAATATAATTTATTGAGGTCTTTTCCTCGCTTAATTTTCTGACATGCACATTTTTAACAGCATCTTAAAATTGGTGTGTTTGATACAAAAATTGGTAGTCAGGTCTGTCTACAAATTGTACTCTTTATAGTCGAAACTATTTACCTATTTACTGCAGAGCACTGGTAACATGGTATCACTCTTCACCCTTGACCTTATGAGCCCCTTTATTAAGAAACTAGTTGCCAAGAACTATAGACTAAAATATAAATACTTAAATGGGTTGTGACATGTGAACATATGGTTCCCAGTAAATAACAGAATAATTTGTTTGAATTATATTGCTTAACTTTGAATATTACAACCTCCTAGTTTATTTTGTAGTCATTTCCTAAGTGTACTACCCATAAAAATCTGTCACTATTAATTTATATGATAAAACATTCCAAATCAGTTTTCTCATAAATCTTCTTAAGATTAATCTCAGCTATTTAAATTGTAAATTCTTGGATCAACTTATTGGTCTTTATTAGTCACACATGTAACAAACTTGACAATGAAAAGTCTAATATACTTTTTTCTAAATGTGTCAGATAAAACAATCTGTCAATTTAGATAATTTCATCTTAAATTATGTGGTTTGATAGAAATCCCTATCTATTGGCTGTTCTTGCAAAATCTGTAGTACACAAGTAAATATAGCCAGCAGGAAATTAAATGCCTAATTTTGTTCTCACATTATGGGAAATAGGAGTGCTGTCCATCCATACTGACTGTTGCTTTGTACCTAGCAAATACAGGAGAGATTAGAATTAAATCCAGAGACTAGCTCGTTGTACAGGCAGTAAAAAAGAAACACTATTTCATGTTTATAGTCTGGAGTCTTTCACACAAACAGCTTCTGACCTACATACCCTAGTGCGGATTCTCAACCATCTCAGCATTGGAAGGAGGGCACGTTTCTACCCAAGACCTCAGCAGGAAAAGGCACCGACTCCGGTCATCCCCTCAGTAAACCAATACAGGAGGGGGAATGATGAAAACTTGTCAAATGATTCATTTGACGGAAGAAATCCACCAACCGAAAAAGCACTTGTACTTGATACCAAGGTCCTAAGGATGGTAACACACAGAAGAAAAGGCATAAAAGCCAGCAACGTGAAGCATCATTGATTCATGGGTTTTTTGGAGTTGATCAGTGCTAAGATCTTTGTGAGGTACAGTGCTTAATTGACATTCTGCCATAGCCGCGCAGTCTCCTCTACCAAACGGTACCATGCTCACCTTAACAGGAATCTACTTTTCTTTTTTTAATTTCATTTTGCTGCTCTCAATCTTTTTTTGTGGAGGAGAGGTTGTCTTAACTTTACCTTTTTTATCCTGCATGAATATTTTTGCCATTCACTTACGAAAATTACTTAGCTCAGCTGCTGCCTCTCCTTCTCAGAGAGCTCCTGCACCCCTGCTAGAAGCTGTCTCTAACAAAATCACATTAACATGATCAAAGATCTTTCTAAGTTAGCATAATTTGATTAGGAATCTGTTTAAACAAAAATGAATTGAAAAGCCAAAATAAGTAGTATTCATTCCCGAGATTCACATTGGCTGAGTTAATTTTTAAAAGTAGCTTAACGCCCAGCACAGGTCCTATTTTAACTCATTTCACTTGCATCAGTTGTATAGGTGATATCACTCGGATGCACAGAGCACCAACATCCCTTCCCTCCTTCCTTTTCCAGAGATAAGAAGAGGTTTTACCACACTTAGCATAATTTACTGGGGACTCACATGGGCAAATGCAGAAATACTGAGTACAAATATAGGCATGACCTTGAAGAATGTGTTGCTTAAGTTGGTCAGAACGGCAGCAAAATCAGTGTCCTCTTCAAACAGTATATCCTTAAAAATAAATTAGGATCTAAAACAATTTCTTTACAGTTACAAGGGCTAATAATGTGAGATCGGTTAAGGATGTGTTTAAAAGCAAGACTGCCAGAAACTCGTAAGGTGGGTGGATTATACATCTCTTTTTTCCCCTTTCTCTGTTTTTGTAATTGGTTCTAGATTGCAACACCATTTGGGGGGTGTGTATTTAGTGAGTAAAAAGCCTCTAAATATTCACAGTGATCCTAGTATATGAGCCATCTGGTACTGACTTATTAAACTACAGATTTGTTGAGTCTGTTTTATGTTTCTGGATATTTTCCTGACTCAACTATAGGCAACTTTTTGGAGATTGTTACTTTTTAAATAAAAATAACTAGTAAAAACTATTGATTTTCCGTTTATAGTTCCACTATAATAATCTTCTGTTATCTTAATTGATCTGAAGAATGTAATTTAGGTATGACTGCATTATGTGGTAAAGTGTTATCAGCACATTCAGCGCTAGGAAGCTGCTAGCACACACATGCAGTTTTTGGTGAAACCTACAATCAGCTTAGGGACTGTAAGGCAAAGGTGCTTTTAATCAGTATTTCTAAGCAGGAACGGTGGCTTTGTGGAGCTGTGTTTCTAACACTTCTAGAGCATAAAATGGAGGTACCCCAGGAACAATGTCTAGAAAACTGATTAATTTTTTCCTCAAGAGCAACACACAACCCTGCACAACCCTGGAAAAAAAATGGAATATTTGCTCAGGCTTAAAACTGGAAAGCATGAAAAAGTCTGTGTCTGTGCCAGCAGTCTGACTTCTTTAATGACAGATCTAATAACAGAAAACCAAATGGCTGTAGTCCTATTGCTTTAAGCAGAGTTTTATTTCTGATCTCCTTTTATTGCTGTATTTCAGAATGAGCTCTTTGCATGGTATGACCAAATGGTGGGCTCTGGAAGAGCATCAACCTTACTACAGCATCGTGCAGCAGCTGACAATAAGGTGGTTTCAAACTGCCAGTAGTAAATAAATAACAGCTGGTGTTTAGGTTATCAGCACAGGTGTCTGCTAACAGCTTTTGCTGGAAGTTGGCAAAGCAGAGTTGTTCTTCTGTTGCTACAGATGTGAAACAACCCTCCAAGCACCCAGGGGTGGCTCAAACTCCAGCGCAGGGCTGAGGGGTTGCTAGGTAGGAGCCAGCTGTCATGTAGGACTGCAAGTTTCTTTGAACTGCCCGAGTCTGCATCCTTCAGAAGGATTGGCAGTGATTTGTGGCATAGTGCTGGAGGCGCAGCCCTCCCAGCCTGCCGACAGGTCCACACCTTCCTCACCCCTGGGAATCCCAAGGTCATGCCAGCTGAACCTTCATACAACTTCTTGCATGTCTGCTTGTGTTGTTTGCCTAGTAGCTTCTGTTGTCTGGAAAGCACCTGAACTATCACTAGAGACAGAACGGCCCTGTGGTGTTTATTTCCCAAGGAGATTTATCAATGCCCAGAATGTCTTTCATGTTCTTGGATATATAAAAAAAATCTGCAGTTACATGTGAGGTGGCAAAAGGATTGGTACTGCCTGTCCAGACAGGTTTGGGGTTTGCTTTTTCCTTCTTCATGACAGGTTTTATGGAACTATAAGTTAGGCCTTCTAAAAGAGAGAAAAACTAGGTCTTTAGGGAGGAGTGTGCAGAGGGAGGTGGTTTCACAGTATTACCACTGTGACATGATCTTTTAATAACAGGCAAAGCAGCTGAAGCTGAAACTTGGAAACTCTTCTATAAGTAGTTACTTTCTGCAGTACATAGGTCTCTCTTAAGACCCTGCTTTTTCAGAACTTTGGATAATTAAAGAAATAAACTTTCAAAATTGCAGGAGGAAACAGCTTTACAGTTGAGAACTGTTACAGAGATGATCTCACGTCTAAATTACAGTGCAAGATATTTACACAAAAAAATCAAAATAATGCAGCCTGGAGCACAGTGTAAGTAAGGATGAAATAGCCTTCTCAAAGATGGAAAAAATTCCTTGATAAGGATATCCCAGACCTTGCTACTAGGCAGTGAAGTACTGTCTGCAGAGGAACAGAAACAAGCAAATTCTTTCACTCAAATCAAGAAGAGGCACAACTATTTCCTGTATAGTGCCTACAGATTCCGTCGTCTTACAATCATAAAACCGTTTAGATTGGAAAAGACCATTAAGATCATCGAGTCCAACCACTAACCTCACACTGCCAAGTCCACCACTAAACCATGGCCCTAAGTGCCATGTCTGTACATCTTGTGTCAATCAGGTTCGTAAAAAATAGTTTGTCTGACTTGACTCTCCTCTCTAAAGCATAAATGTTTTCCTCAGCCAGGCACCATGGTTTTAATGGAGACTTCAAGATGTGCCCTTCCCTCTGTCCAAGCCCAGAATTACAGTATTCTTCTTGACTGCTGTTATCTTTCCCTCAGTCAACGCTTTCAGTATCAGTTCCTGTTGTCCACCAAACTCCTGATCCTAAGACTATTTGTGCAGTTCTTTGCCATCTCACCTATTTTAGTCACTACTTGTTTCATTCTTCCAGTTCATCAAACACAACCTTCCTTTCTTTTCTAAGCTCTCATCACTGTAGTCTAACCCTCCCTATCAGATCTGACATCTACCTACTTTTTGAGTCTCACTTTTGTTTCATTATGGATACCAGCCTTAAGCATTAAATCTTGGGGGAAGAGAATGGGATGGGACAGTTAATAACCATTTTCATGCTTCTCTTTTCAGACTTCCCTTTTACAAGTTACTGTAGAAATCCACTGCACAGTTCTCCATCCTCTCCATGTCCTACTTCAAAGCCCTCCACTTCTTTACCACTTGTAGTATACTGCAACTACCTAGTTAGGGCTAGGCAGGTAGAAAGCTATACTCTGAGCTTCTCATGAGCCAAGAACTGTATATTTGCTGTTGTATTTAGATGATGTTACTCTGGTCCATCTGTTCCAGCCCTCTGGTTCATCTGCCTCCTTCACATGTTCCCAGATGAAGCTTGCCAGCACATACATGTGTTTGTGAGTGGAAAAGCGCCTGGGACCATGAGAGTCTACCTTGCTATAAAAATGGAAGAAGAGTCATAACAGAAGAGATTCCCATCGTATTAACGTAAGACACGGGATATGTACTTTGCACAACCCTGTGCCTATTTTCAACAAACAGTAAATATTCTAACATGTTACCCCAGAAAAGGCTGCATAGACTCAGACTGCATGCAACACACATGATACGCTTAAGCCTTAAATTACTTTGCAGGTTTTCTTTCGACTCAGGTAAGGCTGTTTTTTCTTTACATCATTTTTACTTGTTGACTTGGTTACAAGTATGGGGAGAGGTAAAGGAAAAGCACTTTCCAGATTTTCTGCTCTGGAGTGAAACATTCCATCTCATTCACTCACGAACCAGAAGACCAGTCAGGGGAAGTTTTGCTAAGTGTCCTTGGGACACAGAGATAAGCCTAAAGCCTAAAGCCAAGATGAATTGTATGTATGCAGTACGGAAGATGGCATGATGTTAAATGTAGTGTGCAATGCACGTGGGTAAAAGTCTTTCATCAATGTGGCTAACTAAACCAACATCCAAAATTCTGCATTATACTCTTTAAATGTTAAGTTGAGGAAACCCAGGGTTCTTTAATTTAATAGCTCTGGGCAGGGATAAAGGTTTTAGTTCAAGAAATGAACAAATATGGACCTGCCTAATGTATCAATTCTGATGAAAATCAAGACACTTGGAAACAGTACTAGAAGCTTGCAGATACTTGACCTCTGTGAAGAGCCTTGACTGGTCACTCTGCCACTTTTAATGTTCACTTAAAGAAATCTGGTGCTCCTCCTCCCCTCACTGATGACTGAATATTTCTGAATAACTTGAAATTCACACCCACTTGAAATGCTGACTTGGGAATACACTTTTTTGGACACATGCTTCATCATATTTCAGCTGTACACAAAGATAAGCATTTTAGAAGCTTGGAGGCAGAACATTTCCTCCTACAGAAGAGAATTTATATTTTCCCTGACATTGCCCAGGCAACACAGGCTTGAATAAAAAATTGACGCTAAAAGCAGAGTTCTCTAGTCTGGGAATCAACACTGTTATTTTATTCCCAGCTACATCCTACTTGACGATGAGAAGAATGTCCTTCCTAAGTGCAAGGATGTTGAACATATTTTGATGACCCATATAAAAGATAGTAGAGGGCATGAAGATGCAAATAAAAGAATTTGGAGTTATAGACTGATCCAACCTGAGATTCACTTTTCCCTGACTTTATCTAGCCTTTTCTCTTTCTGTGCTTTCTTGTCTTCTTTTTTTTTCCCCCTCTGTTATTACTAGTGGTATTTCATGCCTATTATATTTAAAAAATGTTGTATGAGAGACTGAAGCCCATAGTCTCTAAACAGTACTCTCCTGAACAGTATCATAGCCACTGAGCTACAGAATCAGATCTTCTCTTCTGTCTTCCCAACTGAAATCTTTTGTATACCTAGACCAGCAGTGGTGAGCCACACACAAACTAGGAAGCTCTAGAAATCTCATGGAGGTATGAGCTTGAATCTGCCCAGGCTAACAAGGGCTTTGTACCCAAGTCTTCAGTTCTCTACATGCCTTAATGAAGGTTACTCATAGTATCTACTTTGCTATCTGACATGCAATTTAGAGCATCTAAGTTAGAAGCCTAGGTGAGCATGAAGACAGCAGAAGCAGGAAGACTCCTAATAAAGGTTGTCTGAATATCCAGCTGAAGTTTTCCAAGAGAATATATCATTAATGAAGAGAAGTATGTATCTCTGAAAGCTTCCTCTCATGCCAAAGTTAGAGACCTAAAGGTACAAGTAATCCAAAAGGTGTCTGCCCATTGAATTCAAGAAGGGTTCCTTACGTCCTGCCAGACTAGCAGCATCTTCCTTTGCATTTCCAAGCATGCAGGAAAGCAGTTCTGATCCCCCAGTATCTAAATGGATACAGTACATGTTGAAAAGGCTTAGAGAGGGGCAGCAAAGTCAAACCTACAAATTGGTCTCCATATGAGAAGTGGTTGAATAGACTGGGACTCTGCTGCCTGGAAAAGAGATGGCTGAGAGGGCAATGTTGCTTTTCACACAAAATATAATCAAGCTATGGAACTCAGTGGATGTTAAAAGTTTATATGGATTTAAAAACAACTGGTCACATTCAAATCAAAATAACCTGGCTCGGGAAGTTCCTGTGCTAGGAACTATTGGAGGCTGGACAACTCTGCTGAATGGCATGGTGACTCTCGATCTTGATGGGACCACTTCCAGGTGCATTCTGGCCTTTTTGCTGCCGGGCAGCAGTTATACAAGGTATTACGCACCTTGCAAAACTAGCTGGAAGTGGTGGGTATTACGATCTACAATGGTTTGCAATACTGCAGAGAGACAACATCCTTCCTGATGATGAACCATTACAACTGGTCAGGGCAGCAGATAAGATGTGTGCTGCATCAGTGGCTATGGCACAGTTCAAGGAAGCTAATGAAAGCCAAGTCTGCTATGGCTTCGTTTGTGACTGTCACCCTGAAATAGTATGGGTTGAATCTTATGAATACTATACTACCTAACCATCATCTTTCCAACCCTGGAGGTGGAAGTCAGCATCCAAATAATCTTGGCAATCCATGTTTGTGGTCCCATCGCTACTGCACCAAATAAGGGGTGCCTTCCCTTTTTTGAAGTTCTTCCTACACTGCTGAAAGACCATGCCTTCCCATAGCAGCAGCACAAACCTGTCACTCTTCATGGACCAGAGACTATGAAATGGGTATATAACCATAGGAAACAACTGGCAAAGTAGTCAGCTCTGCCCACTCTAACTCTCCCGGCACAGATGCCATGAGCTGTGCTTTGTGGCATGAAGTGAGTAGGAAAGCTTGCTCACTTACAGGGACTCCCAATACAGTTGCCAACGATCTCCACGTCTGTAGTCAGAAAGGGATCTGTGCTGCTGCTGCAACTACATCTGTCCCAGAGAAAGCTGAAAATGCTATATTGCTCTCACCGTGCTGAGATGCAAACAGCAGCCTGGCTCAGCAGTGACGTGACATGGCACCTTCTGCAATGCTGTTCCCTGTGGTGGCTGATTTGAGAAACATTTTTTCACAGGAGCGGCCCAAACTTACCCATAGTGTAAGCCTTTCCACAGCACACGGGCTGAGGCCGCGGTAGGCTGGGCACAGTGCAGTCCTGCAATACAACCAAGAAGCATCTGGCTGAGAAACCACTATTGGGTGCTTTTTTAATCCGTTGCTGTTCACTGGAAGCGTATTCCTTAGAGCTGAGCCTCTACTGCCAGGTGCTCAGATTCAGCGCTACAGATCGTGGGATCGCACCCCTAATGAATCAGCTTTGGAAAGAATAGTTTTCGTTTCTACATTGCTTCTTAGTTATTGAAACATAAACCTTCCTAGTAATGGCTAGGAATCATTCAGTATTTGAAGTAATTATACTTTTCTTCTCCCCTGGAGCCATTCTCTTAGTAGCTAATGGTAGCTACTGATTAATACTACTCCTTATATCTAAAATAATACTAGAATTCTTTCAAATTAATCAAAGAATAGTAGGCAGCAGAAATGTTTGAGCTTATCAACAAACAACTGAAGCCACACTTGATCTCAACTCGATAACTTCTTGCTTTTATATTTTTGGCAGAATTTGCTTCAGTTACTGAGGTAAGAAAATCTTCGCTTTTTGTAAATCAGGAACAAGTGCTCTGCTCTGTTGTAACTAATACAACTTACTCACATCAGTGGCCTTATCTTTTTTCCAATTCTTAGTAGCTGGACTCTGTAAAACCAGGAATTAACTAAGATGATTACTACTTTACTCCCTAGTAAGACGGAATAAATATCCTTAAGCTACCTCCCAAACGCAGACTTTCAACTTCCATTGCAGAGAAAAAATTGTGTACAAATGTCCAATCCCAAGTTATACAAGGAAAGTACAAATACAGGAGTCTCTCAGGAAAACTGGACGGTGCAAATCAAGTGTGGGAAAATGCTAAGAGCTTCAGGTCATGGCTGACATTTAAACTCAACACCTCTGCTTCTGCGTTGCTATTACTGGTAGTCAGTGACGTAAAACATTGCTTCACTGTGGGTTTGATATTGAGATAATTTGTACAATGAGCTACTGAATACAGCTATATTTACAGACTTAATAAACTCTTTCTGCAGCTTATCAATATGGGTACCTAGAAGCAATGTTTCTTTTTAACCAGCAGAGTTATGCTTTTTTGTATGACCTGTGCAAGAACAGTACTAATAGCTGCCTCTTTACAAGCGTTTTCTATCCCATTATTACTGTCCATGATTCAGGTAACTGAATACCTGAAAACTGATAGCTAAATTTTGCAAGTTAGAAAATTCCAAAAGAAGCTAGTGAGGTGATTTCCCTCCACACTTTACTTCTGCCGCACCAGAGAGGGTCAGAGGTGCTTCATCCTTGGTGATTGCCTGTGATCTCCTCCTTGACAAGGGAAAGACCAGCATTTGAACAGGATCAGCACAGGCTCGCTCAGTCCACCACTCCTGCAAAAGAGTCTGGTGGTCTGGTTTATGGACAAATTATGCTATTTATTTTCCATCCTGTTTTTTAAATATGTTGCTGTAAAACATCTTTCTATCCTTTAAAGAAAATGAGCTGAACTGTTGATGAATTTGAGGATTGGAAAAAAGGAAGCACACTACAATAGGAGAAATAAGTTTGAAAATACCCCTTAAAAGCACCCAGCATTCTCTTAGAGAATACTTGAGTAATATACATACGGCTGCTAATAAGGCTGTAAATGGCTGCATTACTGCCAATAAAAGATGCCATCTGGTAGGTCTGCCTATTAAAACACAGGTTCATCTGCAGCCTTTTACATCTGCTTTTTCTTGCTGCAGGAGGTTGCTGAATCACTAAAAGAATCATGGCAGTGTTAATAAAATGATTCATGAAGTTATCAAAATGCCAGTTGTGATAAATTAGATCCTAAACTCAAGCCACTCCTAAATTGGGCTTTGACTTTGTCAAACCAACTTTACCCCAACTTTGGTCATCAGCCCCTCATACCGTAACAGGTAGTAAAAGCAAAAGTGCATCAAGTCAAGCTGAGTTCTGACCTGGGGGAGTTCTGCACATACATCAGCATGTGATTGCAACGTCATCTGTGAAACCTGTTATACCTGAAGGGGGCAGAGGGGGAAAAAAGGATACCTTACTTCAAAGGGTATTTTTTACCCCAGTAAACCCCTTTGTCCACTCTACTGTGGGTCACTGCAGAAATATAGCCAAGTTGGGGGAAGTAGGGTAAGATAATGGAAGAACAGGCAGGTAGTTTGTACACACCCATAACCACCCCATATGTTTCTATTCACAGAGATTGCAGGCACAAGGTAAGACAATCTAGACACCCAAAGCACACATGCTTGTCCCAAGGGCTGGAAGGACCATCAAAAGCACTAGCAAGCAAAAATCTGTTTTAAGTAAGAGGTTATCACCTACCTGATTAGTGGCATCACCATGCAGCAGCCCTTTGCTGACCCTAAAACCATGGCAAATTGCAAATGGTACAAGGTTTAAGGACACTTGCACAAATTTCAGCATTAGGCAGGACCAAGGAGAAGCTTTGCTTAGAGCAAAAATAATAGACAACTCTCATTTTAAAGGAGACATTTAAATCCTCAATTCAAAGAACAGAAAGTGGGGGTTTTTTGAAGATACTAGAAGATGCTTCTTTCAGTACTTGAAATAATCCATTTATCAGTGATACTAATTGAAAGACATTATAGTCAGGCAGAGTAAAAAATGTTGGAAGATAGGAGAGGGTTTTTTAATAATAATAATAGTGTTACTTCATGAGGTTTGGGTTTGGTTTTTTTTTAAAGACACAGAGTTGATTTTGCACACCATCAGTGAAGCACAGCAGTGGAAAAGCATGTATCACTGTGATTTCTTGTTAGATGCTGTGCAGGTTACAGCAGGAAAGAATTCCCCTTAAATGTTTAGTTACATTAACAATGTTATTTTGTATGATATTTTTGTACTAATGAGTTGCATTTCAATGTCTTTCCCAGGTTGTACAGGACATTCATGTTTAGATGTCAGTTTGCATCTGCTAATTGTGTTCAACTGTCAGTAGATCAGTAAAGAGGTATTCCTAAAAAGATTTTTAATTACTATGGCAAATTTAGGCTTGTTCCAGACAATTTTGAATTCTGGCAAAAGCATGAAAAGCTTTACAGATGAAATGTAGTCAGTCACCAAGGTGCTGTGAGGATGGGTGGCCCCGGCCAGCCCAAGGAACCAGCCCGGCAGCCCAGCCTGCCACCTTCCACACATGGGCAATCCCGGCTGCTGGAGCTTCAGAGGGGAGCCCGCCACAAAGCACAGCCGGGAGCGTGCAAAATAATGCACCTGGTGATACCCGGCTCCTGCTGATGCCTAGAGGAGCTCACTGGAGAAAGGGCTTATGCACATACTTCCAACGAACTAAAGCATAAAGAGATTTGATACACTAAACCAGGTAAGGATAATGGCTCCAACATAGCAGCAGCTGGCATGGGTTTCCTCTAACAGTCAGTACAAATAAGCCTCTGGCAGCGGAAGACACTAACTTGCTGTCAACAGCCACAGCCAAAGAGCAAGCGTGCAGGTCCCGACCACCCTTCGGCACGGGGCGAATTCAGCAGGTGCTCAGGGGCGTCCTCGGCCGCCACAGGGCCCCGCGCAGGAGCCCTTTCCTGTTTTCACAACATGGCGTGTGCGTTTGCCCTCCTCAGCGCCGAATTAGCATCTTCACCTCGTCTTTGATTTCTCCTAGTTTTCATCAATCTCCGCTAGCCCCATCCCGTGCTCAAACGTCCCATTTAATGTAACCAGTGGATAAAAAGCATATGCCACTTTTTCAATAAGATTTCTGACTTCACCCTTTTAACCCAAAGAATAACTATAAATAGTTTATAATGTCTGGGATTTCCACAGCCTAAGTGCAGCTATAAATAGTTCTAAACATTTTCCCACTTCATGCTTTTGAAAAGAACATTCTCCACTTCCTTTCTTGGAGAACCCCTGGGAATAGCGCTAGATCACAGCTCAGAAAATATGTGTATTAGGAGAGTTTAGCAAAACAGAGCTAACAAAGTTGCTAACAGCAGCTCTCAGGCTAACTTCGCGTGAGGAAAGGGTCAGGCGTCCTTTGCAACAAGTTCATCTTCCTAATTCACCCCAGGACGCTCAAGCCAGCCATTTGTGGTACGTCTCTATTCACTTCGCCCAACAGGGTATTTTGGGGAGTTGTTTGTTTTTGCAAGGAATTCGCTGTTCTCCAAGCCTCACAAGCAATGGCAGGGTTTATTTGTATTTACTTGCAGTACGTGTGCGTGTGCGCGCGCGCTCGTTCGGCGTTTGGTATTTTAAGCACCAAAGCAGGACGCGTCCCTTCGACCGATTTTTACGCGTGACTTCAGCAGCCTCCCGCAGACGCCCATCTGCGCTGAACCGCCGAGCCCCGGCCCAGCGGCCCGGCCGGGCGGGGGAGGGCCCCCGCAAGAACACCGCAGCTCCGCGGGGCCCTTCCCACGGCGGCTGCGGCCGCGCAGGGCGGGACAGCGCTCCGCGGGGCGGGGCCGGCTGCCCGCGCTGCGCCCCCTGCTGGCGCGCGGGGCACGGCGGCGGCTGCCGGCCTCCCCGCCTGCCTGCACCGCGGCAGAGCCGCCGCCAGCGCATCCTGCAAGGCAGGCGCACCGGGAGATGGCGAAACCGAAGAGGAATTGCCTTTTTGCCAAGAGTAGGGTAGTTTTGAAAGGCGCTAGGAGCAGGAAAGCTGGTCAGCCTGCAGCTCGGAGCGGACGGCTCCGAAGGAGAAGGAAAAAAGGGGAAAAAAAGCCTGACTTAACGGCGAATTATGTCCTTCTGCCGTTCTGCCCTTCATTTCCTCCACATTGCCTTTTTTCCTTGCCTTAAGTCCCCACTGGCCTTTCACTTAAAAAGCTCTAAACCCTCCAGTATCTGTTTTAACCTTGATGTGAAGATATTTAAAGTTGATGATCAGAAAAAACTGGAACTTACTGCTACAAGGGATGGTAAATTATTTTCTCAGTGACAGCAGATCGTGTCTCTGCTAATGAGCCGGCACTTGCAAGATGCAGCTACGGGGAATGGCTTCACGCAAAAAATTTAGGAAGCGCAGACCAGTAGAAAAGCTCTGTTTAGAGACCCAGACCATTTATTTATTCTGAGTGGCCCAAAAAAACATTCATGTGAAAACAGAATATCCCATTATGCCATTATAGCATTTCAAAATACCGAGCAGTTTGTCAAGACCATTTTATGCATGGCTTACATGCATACAAAAATCTAGATGAGCTGTAATGAAAGACCAGATTCAAAACAAACATTTTTAAATTGGACCTAGGAACTGGCAGGGATGTTGAGTTCCTAATATTAGATGGCAATGACTTCTGTAAACAAGGAGCATGAGAAGAGAAAGTCCTAACCTGGTAGGACTCCAGCAACTCAGAGAACCTCCATAGTGTAAGGTGTAAAGTCTGTGGTGGCTAAGACTAAGAGCACAGTGAAATTATTTAGCATAGATAAAATCAAGCCGAGATGCCTCCAGGGATTCAAACTTCCTTTCTTTTGATGCTTTAAATTGAAATAGTTTTAAATGTGTATCTATGCAGTGGCAGAGTTGTATGCGAAATGAATGCAAATTGTCTGTGATGTAAGCAAAACCCAGATGCTGATTCCTTAAAAAGAGCCACAGCTTCCACAAGTATTACTACCGCAGCCTGTTTGCTGATTTGTTACATGGTATGCAAACTGTGCACCCACTTAAATACTCAAGCACTGAAAGAAGTAAGGTTCACTTCAAAAATACTTCATTCTTAAATTGACTCAACTAAAAGTTGGTCCAGGTAAAAACGTTGTTGACATAATGGAAAATTCCTCGTAACAGGGAAGATCTGACTGTGCATGGGAACAGAGAGCTCCCTGCATGGCCACCTCTCACGACATTGATGAAGACTTTGGTAGCTGCACATTGCAGAGGAGACTGGATATTTTTTTCTTGAATCTATTGCAGACAGAATGTGGGAACATAAAAGAAAAGTTGTATCACAGCTGATCAACCAAACAGAAATTATCCAATCAGTGAGTGCTCTGCAATCCACTTAAAAACACTCTACTCATCACAGAATACCTCTGTATTAAGCTAAGTGTGAGAAAAGAGAACCAATGGCTCCACGGCTAATGATAAAAGACAAGCCTAATCTCTTGATCAGGGAGAGTAGGTAGTGGTCAGCACGTACTCTCGTTCAGGGTATTTTTGAACCAGAATTGAGATGCCTATACCAGCAGACCAGTAAAACGATTCTGCTGTTACGACAGTAGGAACATAAGCCCCAAATAAAGCTAGACAAATAACCACAACTTGGAATCACAACACTCCTCCCAGAAATTTCTGTTAAGTAAAAAAAAAAAAAAAAAAAAAGGAATTGTTATAGCTTCTGCCTTATTGTCACAAAGTACTCTGTAAGCAGTCATGCTCCTTGGCCCAGTTTCTTTTCCTTCCAGTCTTGATTTTCAAGTAGAACTCCTTTACTAGTAAGCATTCATTTAAATAGTCATAGTATGAGCCACAGCCTCTGAACTGGCATGTTTTTCTTTTGCATGTCCCTATCTATGTAGGGTGTAATGCAATTCACTTTAATGGATTCAACTCAAAATGCTGGCAAGTTCTTACAGAACCCAAAAAGCCAAACACATGTTTCCCAAACAGAAGTAAGGTGCTGAGAGGGCTTGGTTCAAGCACAAGCCTTAACACTGTTCTAGGTAAGCTCTACTACACAGCTATGTGGAAGTAAGCTGAGCTAGGAAGGAGTTAAATGATCAGGCTGAAATGTTATTTAAATATCATGAATTAAAAGCTCCAGCCTAGCTGCAAAGCATAAAAAAGGGCACAAGCTTGGCAATGTTTCTAAGGCAGTAAAAGCAATGTTTAAAGAGAAAGAAATCTTTGTCTGAATGCAAAAAAGAAACTCAAATTGGCAAAATGGAGCAAGGAAAATGTATCTGGGTGATAGCAAACTGACAGAATACAAATTTGCCTCAACACAAGGAGAATCTCCATGAATTTCAGCATGGCCACTGTCAAAGATCTCATCCTATAATATAGTCAAGGTGAAACCCCATCAATTTCATAGTCTATTTTAAAACTGCATTTAATTTGTAATTGTTTCTGTCACATCTCACTCTCCTCTATTTCCCACTCCGAAGGAGGAAGGTCAGTCACTTCTTCCTCGCTCATCTGTGTTATAAGAAATGCTGCCTGAGAACTCAGGTTCCCTTCCATTGGCACCAATGGGGCTTTTGCCGATGATTTCAGTAAAATGGGAACATGGACACCAGCCTCCCTGGAAAATACGCAGCAAGTGGAAAGGAACCTAAACCTCTTGCCTCTTCAAAGGAAACCATTAGCCGGGGGGTGAGATTACACTGAGGTGGTGTGATTGCTAACTTGTCACCAAAAAGGCTGGTCCCATCGCCTCCTCTGCAGGGAACCCAGTACAGCAGGGGCACACTGAGATGCATCAGTCTGCCGATTTGGGAGAATGATTACCCTTTGTTTCTTGATTTGATGGGTTAGTTTTCTGTGGAGTCACTTGTTTGATCAGGTTCAACTTGTGGTCCCATAACATCTAAATCCAACCTCAGGGAAGCAGTGTGTGAGCACAGGGGTGCAGGGAGTAGGCCCACTCCATACCCAGGTTAGGTATAGTGTGAAATTGCCCCACAAGAAAAGTATGATCAGAAGCCTCAGTGCTAGACTGTGAAGGACTAGGATGAGAGTTTCTATCAGGCACAATTAATGAGATTGCTCAGCATCTCTTTTCCTAAACAGCAAGCCTGCCATTCAAAACTGGGTGGGGAAAATTAATTCAATTTCTTGGAGGTTTGTATTGCTTCAGAGTGTGTTTGTCCTCCCACCTCACCCTGGCAATGAGAAAGTCTCCACGAAAGACTGTGGAGGAGGGATGTGTGCTGCCCTGGGGCTGCAAAGTCCTTTAAACCTGCTAGACTGGGTAGACCAGGCAGGGAGGCAAGGTGAGCCCTGTCAGTGCGGTGGCTGACATGATGATCTATCTGACTCCGCAAACCCCATGGAAAGGTTGCTCTGTCTGCATTTTTTTAGTGGTTTACTCTGCCCACCACGTCCTTACCACCCAGCTCACAGTGCTGCTGGCAGGGGAGGACTAATAATAATTGAGCTACAGCACATCTCATCACTTCCCACAGCCCCTTCCCCTCTGAGCCGGGCACTCAGAGCTTCAACTCAACTGGAGGAAAAGGGACATTCCTCACCCAGTGTGAGTACAATCAAAACATGTCACAGTACTTCTAATTAAATCCTACTTACAGTGATTGCCTCTCTAGAACTGCCTGTAAGGAAAAAACCCGGAACAGCTCAGTGAACATCTAGTTCAATTCACCATTGTTGTCTGTGACCAACACCAAACACTTCCGAGAAAAGGCCATCACTGACATAGATTCCTGCAATCGTATGAACAAGTACAAATGCCTTCCTGACGGTACCTGGGATTTGGCCAACGGTACATTAATAGCCTTTGTAATTTTCTCGTAGGTAGTGTAACCACAGAGGCTCTCTACACTGAAATAATTAGCACTTTGGAGATTCCCTAAACAAGTTCCCATGAGAAAAGGGTTTCTGGGTAAGTTTTCAGGACTCTGGTAAATTCCTCAGGCTAGCATATGATGACATTATTCCTTGCAGTGACAGAAAGTAAGAAATCACAAGATAATACTGGAAATGGATCCCCTCAGCTGGAAATGGGCTATTACATGATCTGCTAATATTCGTTTCTTTCTTTCTCTTTTCAAAGCCAAGCTGGATGTATGGTACATATCTGCTGTGCTGGGTACTGACTGATGAAACATTTTGGAAATCATTTTCTCATATACCTATATGCTTATTACAAGAGAAGGATGTAAATTTAACTGTATTCAGCACTTTTATAGCCATTTTTTTTCTTATGAACCTAACTTTAGTTTTACAGGACTGAGTTCTGTGAAACTAAGGAGTACACTTGTGCTGCTGCATGGGAAATATCTTGTTTTTAATGAGTTGCCAACTTAATGACCTGTGGGATTTCAAAGTTCCTTTTTCGTTTTAAAGGAAATGATTAATATATATTCTGTCTTTAATTATGGTGCTATAATTGCGTGAAAGGAATTCCATTCATTCTTTTCTTCATCTAAATGTTTTACATTTGTGAATGTTAGACAACATATTCTCCTAAAAGGTCTGTCTGTAAAAGAGATGTATAATATTATTCACTTTCAAACTGGAGAGTAATGTGAATAATGGTACTCCTCAGTTTTGGGGCAGAATATTTTGATTCTTACTTTAAAAGGATACACAAGTTGTTTTAATGATTGCTTGACTAAAATAAGGTGGATGTATATGGAAATAAATGCCTGGCTTCAAATATCTACTAATGTAATACTGAGCCTTATTTTTTACAACAAAATGTATGTTATAAAGCAGGAAATCTCATGTGTATATTTTTGTTGATACTGTAACTGGCTACTATAGCCCACTAGCGAATGTCCTAGGATAAATTTGGATAAGTGGTAGTTCTACTTCAGAAAGCAAATCTTAATCCTACTGTTCTGCCTGCATAATCTAAGGATTTTCTAGTTCTGAAAATGATTCATGACTTCTTTCTCCCGTTTTTGCCCCAAGTAATTGGAAGATTAAGTTTCTGAGGTTTTAAGAGCTTATATATGTGCCGCATACAAATCCCATCCCTGTGACTCAGACATTTTGATCCTTTGGTTATCAGCCAGACATTTTTCAACAACCTGTGAATCTCTGGAAATAAACTCTTTGATCTGACTAGCCCTTATACCTATGGAGAGCTTGATTTTGCAAACACTTGGTTTAGAAAAACCCTGTAGCCAGCACCACACCAGGTGCTCATCACCAGGGATCCCTCATTTGCTTTCCCAGATAGTTTGGCCTAGGGACCAAGATCCACTCCTTGACATGGGTCACAAGGACAATATAGACTAACTTAATGAGACTGGAAACCTTTTCTTTTGCATGTGTCTGAAAACTGTGTTTCTTTGAGGTTTTGAACAGTCCCTAGTCCTTTAGAAAAACATGTGAAACCTGTATTCACTAATGTAATTCACAGCTTCTCATGTGCACCTCTCCATCCTACCAGAGACAACTGGCTCTTCCCTCAGCAGCAGCACCACCAAAGAAGGAACACAGACTAGGAAAGAACTACCTGGATCATCAAATCCCAGTTGCCTGCTGTCTCAGGACTGTATAATCCATTTATAAAGTTATCAAGCTCAATCTTTAAACTACTTAGGCTTTGTTGCCTCTCTACACCTGTTGGGAAGCTTTCATTTCCAAGAGATAAGCTTCTATCAGCTAACAGAAATACCTAGTATTAATCCTTCAGCACATTGACTTACATTTTGCATGATTACATTTAAACCCACTTGCATTTCTCCAGTTGTCATCTACGCTGTTAACCTTCAGTGTTTTGCCTTTACAGAGCTGCATCGGGAAGGATATAAGTTTAAGAAGTTTATTTGATACACAAAAGCTGCATTATCATTCTGCTGATAAACAGAAAATGCTCTACTATCCCAGCAAGGTTACAGTGACCTTGCTTGTTAGTTCAGAAAGGAAAATACGCACACTCGTTCCATTAAATGAGTATGCCAGCATCTTCTGCTAGAAGTGAAATGCAAAGTTAAATTGCAATAATATATCACCACAGCATTATGAGAGGAAGTTTTGATGTAATTTTCACAAATGTAATTGCGTAGCCAAAAAGAATTCCACTACATTAACCGATATAATTATAACCTAATATATTAATGTAAGAATCAGTATGGTTATGAAATACTTAGAAAAAGAACTGGCAAAGCAGATAGATAAAAACATAAGTAAGGCTAATTTTCTGCAGCTTTCCCTCAGCCATGTTTCTGGAAACTCTGCCTCTAGTTTAACTGTCAGCTCTGTCAAAATGAACAAGATACACAACTTGGAAAAACAGGAATGGTAACTTTATTTCTCTTTAAGTAGGCCCATATCTTTGATAATAATTTCCTTGTGTCCACACATGAACCAGCACACCCCAGGTGCTAGTCTAATGGGCCATTGCCATTATGGGCAGATGTTCCTACCTCCTCTGTCCTCACCCAGCTACCCAGCTTTGTGCCATTAAGAAATAACAATAGCACAGACCTACTTTTGTGGCAAAGTCATTACAGAAAACATTTAACACTATCAGGATCAAGACCAGTCTTTGAGGAACTCTGCTTTCACCCTAGTTCTCTTTTCTCTTTAGCCAGTTCCTCACCTTGCCTACAGTTCTAACACTAATCTTCGGGTTCTCCACCTTAATTAATAATTTTACATTTGGCACTGCTCTATTGCATTTTTTCAGTTACCTTATTAAAGAAAGATACCAAGTTTGTCTGGCATGAACTACCGCTGCCAAATGCAATTTACACTTTATCCTGTTTTACAGCAACTTCAGTCTCTTTAATCTTTTTTTCCATCAAAAATAGATTTTAAAGTCCCATGAAGTCAGACTGACAAGCTATCCAGAATTCCTTTCTTAAATATAGTGCCATGTATTGACATAATTGAAACCTTGCAAGCTGCAGAATCAATGTTATCTGTTTTCTTCATGCACGCAGCACATTCTGCCTACCCTCAGTAGACCATGAAAGCACTGTTGGTAGATGAGCAGTAATTTAAAAAGTCAATAAATTCCTCCATCAGGCATTTCAAGTAGGTTAATGAGAAATGGATAAATTTTATATTGCCCAAAGTACAATTGGATAACTCCACTTATTTGCATTTACTCTAGATTATATTACCAATCACTGTTGTACCTGTGTAGCAGCTCCCTGCAGGCCCCTGTGGAGTAAGAACGTAATTCCTGCAGTCTGTGATGATGATTCCCCGCTATGTTTCTAACTTCTCTTCTCCAGAACTTTGCAAAGATATTTGAAATTATTATGTCCGAGAGGAGGAGCTAGGTATATCTCACATAGAGCAGGTCTACGGCATATTATGTCCTCAGTTTTACAGTCCACGCTATATGTGGGAGATTGTCATTATACTGCAGCCACCTTTGAGAAACCACTACTGCTCTTTCTTTTCTTTTTCTTACATACTGTTCCCTTCAGAATGTCTTCTCAGGTAGAATACCAGTGGTCTTGGGTGTTCACACATGGTTTATCACTTTGATTCTCCCTGTCTGGCTGCTTCATTCTTATCTCTCCAAGAAAAAGCATTTGTAAAACATGAAATAATTATTCTGCTCTGTTCTGTTTAGGGGAGGTTTTCAAACTTGGGCTTTAAGAAGTTGTTAACAAAATGGGGAGAGTCAAGAAAAAAGTAATATGAGAAGAGATTTAGAAATTGTGGCATAGAAATAAAAGATTGAAGAAAATAGATTCGTTTGCTCCAGAATAAAGACGACTGAAAAGACTTCAGGGAAGAAGTCTGGTAATAACCTTCGTAAGAGATGTAAAAGACTAACTAGGTATGTTTGAGCTTTTCTTAGTGCAGGGGCCTGAAGTTGATAATCTCTTGAGATCTGTCAGTTTTGCATTTCTGTGCTTTTGTCTCAAGAGAGAAAGTCATTACCAATGTCACCAACAGACATTTTGGGCCTGGCGATTTCACCATCAGTGCCTTTGAGCATTGAGATGGTTGTTTTCATACATGTATCTGTATATAAACGGTTTCATTTTTCTTTTCTTGAGTAGTTCCTTCAGGATACAGAGATAAAGATGGTCTATAGCCAAAGAGGGAGTGACTCTCTACCCTGTTACGTCTATTCATTCACAAATTACAGGTGAACATATGTAGAATTGTAACTTTGCGTGTGTGCATCTTCTATGAAGTCTTTGACTGCTGTATGTCTCCGATTATTCCTCTAGCGATGAATAGAGATTAGTTTTGCTGGCACTAGATATATTATTAAAACATTATGTATATTACCCTTTTTCTTTGGTGTTATGATGTCAGGTAAAGACACC
Source organism: Gavia stellata (assembly GCF_030936135.1). Taxonomy (NCBI): domain Eukaryota; kingdom Metazoa; phylum Chordata; class Aves; order Gaviiformes; family Gaviidae; genus Gavia; species Gavia stellata. The sequence goes on along the minus strand of NC_082595.1, from coordinate 87,049,350 downwards.
ACCTTCCCTTTACAGGGTAAGGATATCACCTGCCCGTTACAGGAAGATGGAGTAGGTAGAGTGAAGATCAGCCAACTACTTCCAGCTCTGTTCTTACACGAGGGTCCCATCTATAGGCGAATGGCTTCAGCAATGTGCCTAGTGTTCTGAGACTGGGAACTGTGATGAAAGTATTGTGGGAGGCAGTGAAAGGACTAACAGTAACTGCTGTTTTGGTCTTCTTTCTACATGGTTTATTGTTTCTTAAACAGAGGACTATACTCCTCCTTGTCTTATGCAGCGTACCAGCATTAAAGCAAAAGACAGTCCTGCTCTGAAAAGCTGAATAGAGAAGGGTGACTTTGTTTTGCGGAAGACTGTTTTATTTCAGAATATGTTTTCTTAATCTTGGGAACAATCCCCTATTTAGAAAAAAAGGCGTGAAACTGCAGCTCCAAGGAACTGGAGGTGGACTGCCCCAGAGCCATGAGCAATGGGAGCCCCCACGCAGCAGGCTGCCCTACAGCTGTGGACACTGAGAGCTCCAGCTATCAAGGAAGAATGAGCCTGGAAGCCCTGAGAGCCACGACTCCCGGCACTTCCCAGGTCTCTGCCAAGGAACCAGGTCAGCAAGCTGTCAGGAAGCTGGGTAAGGTTCTCATTGAAACACTAGATTTTGATGAGTCAGCAAATGCTCAATTAAAAACATGTCAAAATTTTTCCAACCAGCTCTACTCACAATCTAAACAAATAAAGGGTGTGGGGAGGAAATACTATCCTTATTTTACACCAGAGGGACTGAGGCACAGAGATATGAGGTATGCCAGCTGCTATAGAAAGTCTGCAGTCAGGAGGCAAACTTAGATTCCATGCCGTCCCTTAATCACAAGAGTATCCTTCCTCTAAACTTAATTAATTTGCCATTACAATGACCTTGTGTGATAAGTATTACTTTCATTTTTATAAATGGGAAACCAAAATAACTTGTACAACAGCAGATAGGAAGCCTGTATCTGAGCCAGGAATTGAACCCAATATTCCTAAAGCTGCTAAGATTTAGTAGCAAGCCTACCTGCTTCTTTCATGGACAAGGTACACAGACAATATACAGTCAATCTTGGATGACCTTAGTTACATAACCATACTAATTGAAGCAATGGCATAGATTCCTACAGCAAAGTACTTCTGTGCTACAGTCTTATTATACTGAAGCCATATCGTCAACACAAAAATGCTGGTTTACTATGAATAAAGCCCTCATATGTGGTTGTAGGTAGTACAGAACTAAAACTTTAGATAGAAGGAGGTAACTAATGCTTCCCTAAACACTCATATCTACAGTTCAGTTGGCTTTCCTGGTTCTGCTAAATACGAGCAGCTATATCTATACCTAGGCACACCACATAAGCTCTTTTCCCAAGTCTTTTATGATCCCAGGTTTCTTAGGCTTCTGTATGTAAATATTAACTTGTCCTTCAGCTGGATTTCCACTTTGAACACAGCCCTAACTGTAGGCAAAAACTGTAGCATCACCTGATATTAAAGACAGTTCAGTTTTTATTAATAGATTTGCATTTCAAATGCCAGGGGGCTTTTCTTTGTTGTCTTGTCTTTGCCTATTATAAAATTTGGGGTTGAAATTTCCTAAACTGCATTCTTTTACGGAGCATAGCTATGGAAAATGTGCTATTCTGCTGGTGTTAGTTTAGTATCCTCACAACCTTTTTCTTTTCTACCTCTTTTGGCCTTTGAACAGGAATTTGAAATTTTATAAGGTAGTGAGTAGCATTTAAGCTATGGATACGTCTTCTGCTGCTACTGTGAAAATGGGCTCAAATTTGGCAAAGTCACAGACCTTTAATAAATCTGTTTGCAAGTGCATAATAGAGAACCCAGAGTTTTCCAACTAAAATGCACAAATCCTGCTCTCACTGAACAGGCTGTATAGATGCTGTCCTTTCTGAGAGACAGCATGCTTTGTCTCCTTCGAGCTGTCCAAGGACCAGCTGGAGGGAGGCAACAGGCTGTGCCACAGTACCTTATTTCTGCCATTCTCTCCGTGCTCTCTCTGCCTGCACCAAAGTGCCATGGAGGAAGAGGCCACCCAAGTGACATACAAAGGGAATGAGAGCTTGACCAAAGGAGGGGAAAAAGGCAAATCTAGAACTGCCGGTCCAGGGTGAAGCTGTGGCTGAGAATTGTGGAGGAAAGACTGGACTGTGACCAAGTAGGCAGGAAGTAAAAATTAGAATCGCTCGAGCAAGGAGACTTTGACATTCAGAAGAGGGGATAACAGGATTAGGAGCTCTCGAGGGAAATTAAGAGCAAACTAGGATTCACTAGGAAAAAGAGACTGACATTGTGTGAGAAATGTGAATGGGATGCACAGGAGTCATGGGAGTAGAATTAGCTAGGTTTTCCTGGGAAGGAGATTGGAAAAAAACATGTAGAGACAGAGCAGAACTGAGAACAAAGGATGCATTTTGGAAGGGAGACTGAGAGCTTGATGGGTGAAGGCTGGAAACAGGGTAAAAACTCTAACAAGAGGAAGGAGAAAACTTGGAGGCGGATTAAAGGCGATAGAGGTCCAGCTTGATGCAAAAGAGTCTGTGTTCATTAAAACACTCTTTTCTCCATGATCTGTGAAGAGTCTTGAGAATTATTGTATCTCTAAGGTCATCAAATATATTTTAGAATCATTGGCAAAGTGTGTTTTTCCTCCTTTACTAGTTTGGTTTATTAAATGGTGACGTATTATACTAGACCTGTAGCAGAGAATTTGAAAGTTATTTTTATGGATAAATCCTACGAGAGTGAACGTGATGTCTCACATGACATTTTGGGATTTATTTTTGGTAACAGAAGAATCACTTGCAAAGTGAAACCTTGAAAGTTAGCAAATGTTAGGTAACGCTGGCTGTGCTTGCAAGATAGAAGTTACAGAACAACTTTCATATGGGGCACAACTGAGTAGAAGTCAGTCTGGAAAACAGACAGCCTAGACGGGCTATTACAGAGATCTGTAAAAATAATGAGTGGCACAAACAAGAGAGTGGAAAGGGATTTTCTGTCTCTTTCAATACAAGCTCCAAGGTATATAAAATGAAACTACAATGAGGCAGGTTCAAAACAAAAGGAGATTATTTTACTGCTTGCCAAAGGTTGTTGTGGAGGCTAAAAGCCAATACGGGTAAAGGGAAGAATGGATAGGTACATGTAAGATAAATCTGTTGGTGATTACTGCCATATATATAGAAGTCATATCTGTCTCTAGACCTTGAATCAGAAATGGGAGGCTTGGAGAAGGCTAGGAGAGCATGGGAGATGTTTGCCCCGTCCTTACTTCTTCAGTATCTGCCATTCTTATTGACTTGTAGAGGGGAAAAGTATAGCCAGATCCTCCAGAAGAGACTTCATAGGAGGCAGAGAAGGACTGAAACCTGCCTCAATTAATGTACAGCTGAACTTGAGTTTCCCTTTCACTGCAAGGGCATGATGCAGAAGACTGTGTAAATCACACCATAAACACAACGATGCCCACTGCCACCCAGGGACACAAGATCGAAAATCCTGTTGTGGGCCGTGGAATTATCTCAGAACACAAGCTGTCCCACTGGGCTTCCTAACAATCTTCTGGTGGTAAAAGACATACTCTCTGGGTAGGACACGAGGGTGAGGAATGGAACAAGTAGGCACAGGCATGTAGATGTGTTTCTGAGGTGGACCAGCTAGATGTTGTACAGCCTTATCATGTTCTGTGTGAGGGGCAGCCAAGGAGTCCCCTGGGACAGAAGCACAAGAAGGAGCCCTGCAAGGCCTGAGTCAGGGATGGACAGGAACTACTACAAGTCTTACCAGAGATTGGAGAGGATTGCAGGATTCAAGGAAGCCTTCATCTCCTAGAGCAAACACGGAGAGATGCAGAAAGTTACGGCCACTGTTAGAGAAAAGGCACGCATCTAGAGGACCTGTAATCTAAACTAGTCAACTTGTCTAAACTAGTCTAACTGTAATCTAAGCTAGTCTACCAGTAATCTAATCTAATTATTTTTATGTGTTACATTAAACAACTGCTAAGTAAATGCATCTTCAACATGAGAGATGCTCATTATTCTTACCCTGCAGGTCACCCTCCTCAGTGATGGGAGGTACAAGTTTGATACCCTCAACAAACTGAATCCACGCCTAAGGCAGTTCTCTGTCCATGCGGGGGGAAATAAGAGCTGATGTTGGCATCTCCTCTGGCCACATTTTAAAAAGTGTGTTACTAAACTCCTTGAGAGAGATCTGTGGGTTGTGGATCTCAAGTTGACAGAGGTGTTTCTGAAATCTAGAATGAGGTCCTGCGAAGCCGTACTTAGGCCACAAAGCCGTCCTCAGCATGTCCTTTTACCTGACTTTACACAAATACACATTGAGCCTGCTAATTTTAATCAATTTCGTGCTCAGACTGATGATTGCTGTGGATCCTGTTCTGCGCTGCTTAGCTCTCTGCGTGACATGTACTGCATAGAAAGGCTAGGTACCCACTCAGTCCTGGACCCCAGGAATTCAGGTGCTTAAATCCTTATTCGGGTCTAGTCCTTTGGCCTTAATATCTGTGCCTCGTTTCTCAATACATATAAAGAGAGGCAATACCAATAAATCATGTCCCAGGACATTGCTGAAGATAAGACCATCTGTAAAACTTCAAATTCTAAACCTTGAGGCAGTTTGATTTGTATCTAACGTTATCTTGCTTTGCTCAGTCTAATTGATAATTACAGTGAGTGGGTGACAGAACTGTGAAACACCATCGTGTGACTAGCACTATGAGACAATCCTTTAACGTTCAGAGTTGGTGCTTAGCGATACAGTTTATGGTTCCTTCTAGAGGTACAGTCACTAGTATTTTTCACTATAAGATCAAAGTCTGGTATTTTTCCAGAGTTTGGTGAGTTTGGCCACTTTAGACGTGACAACCACAGGCAGAAGAACCTAACACTAGAATAATCAGGTTCACACCAAATAATTATGCTCACACCAAACAGACTGAGCTCCTTAGGCATGGCAGACTGACTTTTTTTTCCAAAATTGCAGGCTTGTTTAGTCTTTTGAATTTCAAGGTTGTTCTACAGAAGAAAATAATACCTTAACAGCTTTGAAGTCTTAATTTCCTAAATGGAGTTCTAATCACCCTAAATGGGGTGATTTTGGTTCTTCCAGCTGAAAGTAAAATGACTAGGAATTAATTCTGCTGATGATAGACTGGCATTTTGGTTAAAGGAGGTGTAATTAGGGCCTATGCTTTCATAGGACTAGAAATTACAAATTGTAGCAAGGATCAGAATATTTTTCTTACTTTGCCTTTGTAGTCTAGAATGTGAAAGACCAATATTCAAATTCCTGCGGCACAATTCAGAATGATCTAGGATAAAAACCGCCTATGAATCAAGTGAAGCAAGGACTTGGTGGCAGTGTCCCAGATCTGATCATTGTGGCATACTCATTTCTTGAATTGAAAAGCTTGGGTTTCATTCAGTTGCAGACACTTCAACACCATATTATCACATCATACTGATATAATTATACTAGGAAATTAAACAAGCCCTAAGCCTTAGTACAAGAGACTGTACTTTTTGTGTAACTAAAAACTAAAACAGTATCTATACATTTGATAACATATACTTGATAAAGAGAGGAAACGGTATTAAAAGAGCCTGTTGAAAATATCAAATGATCAAAAGCAGAAATGAAGTGTGTGAACATGTGCATGTGTGTGTGTGGGGTGGGATGGTTAGACTAAGAATGTGAAAAAGCATTAAATGGAAGAAAAAAATAAAATTCAAGTATTAGCGTAACAAAAAAAGGAAAAAGAGGGGGCATGTTAAAAACATGCAAAATATAAAATACATCAAAAAAAAGACAGGTAGTCTTATTTACTCATTGGTACTATAGGAGGGAAAAAAAAACATTAAAAGGAATTGAGGGGCAACCATTCTGGAACTGGTAAAGACATGTCTTTTTATATAAAAGCCTAATGAACTGAAGGATCTCAGTGCTCATTTTTATCACTGAGGCAAAGGACTGAGTCAGATTCGAGACAGGAATAGCTGTCTACGTAGAATAGTTATGTATATAAACACATATACAAAAGGGCCCCACAAATCCTAAACTGAAAGAATATTATTAAGATTGCAAAGTCAACCACTTAAATATATCAAGAAATACCAGATTAAGACTGCTTGTCTGAGTTCAACTATGAGATTAGGTACTACTTTTCCACTAGACTTCTATTGCATTTGGTGCATAGAATGTGCATTATTTCTTGAGGAGCTTGATATTTTCCTTTTTGTTGAAGGTGTGTCTTCAGTTCTTATTTATCACGTGATAGTCAAACCATCCTCCAGAGGCAGAATTGTTCATTTCTCCAGATTTTGAAACCTTTATAATATCCAAGTTCTTCAAAAGTATGAGTGAACTTACAGTCCTGTAAGGAAAGATACGATTTTACATATACCGACTCAGAGGCCCCAAGTCCAGTCCTTGATATGAAAATTATTTTTATTCCTTTCACATTTTCACTGCAACTCATCTCTTCAGGCTGTTCACTGAGCCTTTAGCCCCATCTCACAAGCTCGTATTCTGCCTTAAACCCAGCCAGCTGAATTTCCCTGTATTTTCCCAGTCCTCCACCACTTCCCAGTCCCAGTTCACTGTTTATTTTACAGACTGCTAATCTACATTTTCCACTCCTGATTGCAGTCTCATTAGCCAAACACACCTAGTTGCTCTGAATCCTAGTCTCTGCAGTTGCCTTTGTGAAGCAGCATATCGGGATCCACTCTCCAACCCATCCCGCCATTCCAGCTACACCAGACCACTCATTCCTGCATACCTGGCTCTGCTCTGCTGGCATCAGCTTTACCTTCTCTGTGTTGTGCTGGATCACTTTCTCCTCCCTGTATCGTGGTGAATTACTTTCTCTTCCATGTGGCCATGTCATAGCCATCACAAAACAGAAGCTTTCTCCTCAGTGTTCTGTCCAGTCTAGGTTTGCTTGGTTTAGAGCAGAAAAATTCCCTGCCAAAAGAGGCCGTGATGGGGAAAGTGCCTCTATTCCGGTAGTCCTGAGCTGAGGGTAGCGTATGCCATTACTCAGTGAGGACAGAAATGTACACACTGATCAGGACGAGGGGCCCTGACAGAAAAGCTGCCGTTACCCCTCCTGCCCACCCCTTCTGGAGGGGGAAAGGAAATAAAGAGCGTTTAGTCTTGTTAGGGTCACAGAAGCGATGATGCATGTCAAATACGAGTTGTCACTGTGGAGCTCAGGACCCCTGAGGCAGTTCGAAGAGAACATTGCCACAGTACTTCAACCTAGTATTGTTCCCCCAGTTTTACTGAACTATTCAGGATACAATTTTCAACACACATTAAAAACCAGCTAGCACAAGGTAAACAGCAAAGGACAAAGCTTGTCCCAGTTAAAGCCTGGGAAAGGAAACAGAATCTTAGCAGAAGGTATTGAGCAGCCACTTCTTTTAAAGCAATGAGATCTTCACAAGCTTCAGGATAAAACATACTTTTTTGAAAACAAGGAATAAATACTTAACTATGGGCTACAGCTTAGTAAGAAACTCCCTCTGGGAAGGTTATTACACTGCTGTTTTCTGTAAGACTTCTTGCATTTCCTCCAAAAGCAGCTGGTGCATCTGGCTGCCGCTGCTCTCACCACACTGTTGGGGGCCAGAGGAGAGGATGCAAGGCAGGCAGCTGCCTTGGGAGAACCTGGGGGAATCCAAACGCAAACTGGTAACCATGAAACGCGTACAACCCCCTGACCACCGCTGTGGCTGTAGCTAGCAGAAGTAGTAAGCACAATTTTCTTAGTGCTACACTTCGGACTCATGGCAGAAAGTGTGGGGGAGGGAAGTAAATTTTCTTCTAACTTACGCTATTCTAGGTTAAAATGAATACTAACCACAGCTAATCAATGAGCGCGGCTGCCTCATTTCGCCTGGTGTCGAGCAGCCCTCCACCACACCAAGAGGGAGCAGCCCGCCCCCCTCCCCGAGGGCCGCTGTAGCCACTTCTGGGTGCCGGGGCCCGAGCGGGGATGGAGGGGGATGGGGACGGGGACACAGCCCCGCGCCTGCTCCTGAGCAGCCCCCGCGGGAGGCCGCGCCTGCCGGGGCAGCGGCGGCGGGGCCCGTCCCCTCCACGCGCAGCCAAGGCGGAGCCACGGCGGCGGCGCCGCCCGCCCGTCCCGGAAGTCCCCCTGGAGCCGCCGAGGGGCCGCCTTCCTGCCGGCGCGGCTCCTCCTCCGCCGGGCAATATGGTGGCGGAGGCGGCGTAGGGGGACCCGTGAGCCGGTGCCGGTGCCCGCTCCCGCGCCTCTCTGTCTCCCTTCCGCCCCGCCGGTGGCAGCGGCCGCCGCTGCTGCTTCTCCGCCCGCCTGGCGGGTCTGCCCGGTGCGGCGGGCGATGCGGTCGGTGGGGCTGCCGGGCTGTGTGTGAGCGCGCTGCCCATGTGGGTGTCCCGGTGAGGCCGGGGGAGCAGCGGGAAGATGCTGCTGTCGCTGGTGCTGCACACCTACTCCATGCGCTACGTCCTGCCCGCCGCCGTCATGATGGGCACGGCGCCCACCTACGTGCTGGCCTGGGGCGCCTGGCGCCTGCTCTCCGCCGTGCTGCCCGCCCGCTTCTACCGCGAGGTGGACGACCGCCTCTACACCATCTACCAGAGCATGGTGCTCTTCTTCTTCGAGAACTACACGGGCGTGCAGGTGAGCCGGGCAGGGGAGGGGGGGCTCCGGCCTGGCGGCCCCCCGGCAGCCGACAGGCGTTGGGGAGCGGCTGCGGGTGATGTCGGCCCCGGGCCCGCGGCTCTCGGCTGGCCTCCCGCCCGGCGCCTGCCCCCCTTTGCCTCTCCTCCGGCCGCTCCGGCGGGCGGGACGCAGCTCGCCTGGCAGGGCCCGCCCGCCGCCATGTGAGGTCCGCGGGGAGGAAGCGGCCGCCGCCGGCAGCAGGTGCGGGCTGTGGCTTTTCCCCGGTACCGGCGGGGGCTCCGGATCCGCAGAGGACGGTCTCGTTTCGCAGCCGCTGCTGCTCCTCTGGTGATGCTTTTCACGGAGTGTTGGTGTTGTGTTCGTTTTGCAGGTCGGGAAAACGGAAGGGATGCGACATCGGTCGTGCTCTGTCAGCCCTCGAATGGCAGCCTCCTTTGCGCACTGAACCCTGTGGCCTGTGTTACCCATCTGTAGTACTAAATTGGTAGTGGATAAGAAAACTATAAATTGTACTTAATATGCCTGTGAGTTTTTAATAAATAGATTACTTAACCTCTAAATTATTACAGCTTCTCAGTTTTCACGCAGTCTACCCCTGTCAGTCTTCGGCCCTTAAATTTTGCATCAGCCATGGACTCTGATTATTCAGTATCTCAGAAACTGAAGCCCAAGGTTTCCAGATAATAAGTTAGCATTGGAGGCATCTGCTGTGTGATCGGAGGGGTATTTGCGTTCAAATAATAATACTTCATTTATCTCATGAAGTGTTAAATGTTTGAAAGGTTACATATTTCTCTGCAATTTGAAAAGCAAATAAGGAGACTTTTAATTCTACTTTTAAAAAATAATTAAGTAAATGACAGGTGCTTACTGTGCCTAAATGTGACTTTCAAAGTTGTCTGAGTATACAGAAGTTAGTGTCAGCTGTAGGTGCTTGGGAGTGAAGAATAACAAGTGCTTACATATTGACTGCCAGGTGACAGAGCTGGTACAAATAGGCCCTTTTTCATATTTACAGCTAAAGCATTTGTCTACTCTCTTATGAGGCATTTCTTTTGAAATCGGGCTAGGTGCCCCCTAATTTCCACTCTTGAGCTGTAGGCCTCACTTCATACCTACTCTTTTGGAAACCCCCAAAGCCAGCTAAAGATAGAAGGGTTAATTGCACAGTTTGACATCAGGTTAAATAGAATGGCTACAAAATGGAAGTGAAATCTTTTAGTGGTAATTGGTTTTTGATTCAGCTTGTAACTCGTGTAACTTCACCCTTGCATTTGTGCAAATTAGTTAACTTGTGTAGTGAGTTACATATCTGTTTTTTTAAAAAGCGAAGAAAGGGAAGAGGGAGTGGTAATTCACAGATTAAGTACTTACTGTTTTATCTGCCTTCTTTTTTTATGCAGCATCTTTAATGCAGATACCTTGATGTGTAGTAACATGCCTTGGTCATTAGCTGCTCCAAGTAGCAGTATAGAGGTTTAATTCAACCCATTCTAGGAATGAGAGCCAAAAATCAAGATATAAATTGTAACAGAAAAATTACTCAAATTTGCCACAGATAGTGCGCACACAGTAGCAACCACTTTGAACTTTTGATAAGAACTTTTATCAAAAACAATGCCTGTGATATAAAGGTACAGAAAGGAAAATGCCAACTAAAAGAAACAAAAAGGCAGCCATTGTCTGTTGACCTCTGTTTTCTTTTATTGCATTGATAAAACTTCATCCACACAAAAAAAAGTGGGAGACAGTACAGGTGATCACTTAGAACAACATTAAAATAGAGATGCTTTGTCACAGTGAGCAACAGACAATATTAAGAGAAGAAGAGAGAATACATGCAAAGCTGAAATAAAGGATAACAGAAACGAAGAAGAGAGCCCATAAAACTAACGTGGCATATGTCATAGGATAAGTAAAATAGTAACTGAGGCTGAAAGATAGATAAAAACTTGGAAAGTATGATACATATGTAGAGAGGTAAGAGGTAGAATCCTTAAAATTCATCTATCGTTTAACTGGAAGATATCCCCTATTTGTTGAAGGAGGAGAAGCAAGGTGTCCTTTCAGACCTACATTTGCGAACACTGAACTCGTTTAACTTGAAACTCAGTGGAAAGTTAAGCATGTGCCTGAGTGTTTGAGATTGGGATGGTAACCTGAGAGCTACTGTGAATTTGCTGTTTTAAGGCATGTAATTAGATGCAGAAGTGTAGCGTCATTAAACTTGATCCCCAAAACCAATGCAAGAATAGTAACTTGCGTGGTTTCATAAAGGCAGCTGTAGGGTTTTACCAGCGTTAAGGCATTGTAATAGCCAGGGGAGGAAGGAATTCAGCATCTCTTTCAGGTCTATTAATTTATTCAATCCATTGAAGTGTGTTGGGATAATTTTTTGTTGACCTCCCATTTATCCAGTTACAATCTCATCCATCAGAATACTGGAACTCGTTGCGTAGTCTCACTGAAGTCATAAGGATTATACAGCTGCTTAAGTGACTTACTGAAACAAAGTCTTAAGTGACTTTTTCTTAGCACTGCCACAATTTTACCCTATGCAAAAAGTCTTTAACATTATGTACTGTTTAGCGTTCTTTGGCTTATTACGCTTAGGGTATTTGTGGTTTTTCAATATGATAACACCCAAAGGCGGTTGTGAATATTTGAGACGTCTGATTTTAAAATAATAATTTTGCTGAAATTCCCAGTAATGTGAGTAGGGCCTTAACAGAATAAAGTTGGTTTGGATCATAAAGGCAGATTATTTTTTGACTTAATTAAATACTAGTGTATCGTGATACTTATTTTTTATTTATTTATCTGTCAGGAAGTGATGTTTCTGTGTATCATCTGCTGTTAGTCCCCCTCACGACTGTATGCACAAATGTATTCTTTTTTTTAATTCTCCTTGACTTGGATGTTTTTAGCCAAGTTTATTAAAACAAAAGCTCTAGTTCATGCTAGGAAGACATTTTATCTTTGTAGCAAATGCTTTTCAGTTGTGAAACGTAACTAAATAAGGTGATAACCCAAACTGCATGACAGAAAATTTTGAAAGACTAGTAATTCCCTTTCTCTTAAGTGTTTGACTTGAGCTCTAAAATAATTACAGAGCTGTAATTGCTGTGAACTCTAGCTGAGTATTTATGTGCTAGAGAGTGGCTCATGAAGTAACTGTAAAAATTTCTTACCTTCTTACAACCTTTTTAAATTTTGTGTCAAACCTGTTTTTTTTCCACCAAAACTATTTGTTTTACAAAGCCTAAGATAACTTGAGCTAAGATGGAATCAGTTTAGATTTTTCCAATAATATTAGAATTCTGTTAATGAACTGCCAAAAATAGCCATTTTGCTGACTATCATGCAAGAGGTGGCTGTAGAAAATTGAAGAACCAGTATTTAGAGTACAAAAAGCAACCCAGAACATACCAATCCTGTAAATGAGGTAAACTAGCCAAAACCAGTATGAGTGTTAAGTGAAATCCTATAATGCTGTGTAAATTTGTCAGTGCAATTGCAGTTCAGCAGACATCCATGAATTTTATTAAGGAGCTATAAAGATATAAAATTAATCTATGTATGGCATTATGAAAGTGCTTTTCAACAGCCTCTCCGGGATTATAAACTCAGTAATGAAAATCTGTAAATGCAGTCTGTTGGGAAGTGGCATAGAGAGAATGGCCCTGCTTTGGCCCTGTGTTGCTTTAGATGCAAATGCAGTTGTGTTGGTTCCCGCCTGTCCTGCTGTAAGCTGCAGAAGTGGTACAGTACTCTTTTCTAGGAAGAATACATACTAGCTGCTTGAACTCTATGTGAAGCGAGTAGTAAGTCTTAGAGAGCAAAGGATGTTAATTTTATCAGTGATGAGCCAAAGCAGTCACTGACACAAACAGGTGCAATTCAAGTGCTTTGGAGGACTTGCATTTGCTTGTGCTAATAGTAGATTTGGCCCCAAGTTTCCAAATCATCAAGTAGCCTGTGAACTGTGGTTGTGTTACTGCTTTTGTCTTTACTCTGTTAGGGATATCTGGTCTCTTAGATTTCATACAGACAATACACAGTTGCATCTTGCCATAGAATGTGAAAACCAAACTGATTACAAATATGCCTGTGATTAGGATGTTTGAAGGACTGAAAGGACTAGTAATTCAATATGATGAATGCTGTCATCTCTCTGTGACCCTTAGCATCTTATCCCAGTTGCTGTCAGGGTGATGAAATTAATGCCTATTGTGTTTGTGCACATGTTTCAAATCAGATGAGGACTAAATGTTCTTCAACTTTTTTTTTTTTGTAATTGTGTGTGATATTTTGTATTGAGTAGCAGTGAAGAAATAATAAAGAAATCATCACTCGGACTGCTTCCTAAAGGATCATTTTCCATCTGAAAGGTTTTGACAATTGAATAAAATCCATGACTGAATTAATGTGCATGGATTTTGTTCAGTGCTTGTGTCAGCTCTCTTTCCTACGCCCACTTCCTGCTGAATAGGAGTTTTTGGAAGTGGTGCTTTCATTAAAGGCATTATGAAATTCTGGTTTGCATTGTCGTTACGGGACTGTGGAAGGACTGTGAGAATCAGATGCTACCTCAGTGTTGTGTAGCAGAGCTGTAGTATTTCTAACAATTATTTTAGAAAATACAAGAGATCCCTGTTAAACAATGTAGTGTGCTTTCTGGATTGGTATTAAAGCTTGGACTTGCTGCATCCCAACAAGGTTGAAAACTACTTAGCATTTGAGCAAATTAAAACTTCGCAGAGACATTGTGCTGCTGAACTCTTGACAATGCTTTCCAGTGGAGTAGAGCCTGGGCTGTGTTTCATGCCTTGGCTTCCTAGGAAATCTGTGAGGGGAACTCGGTGTCTGAGCTTGGGATGGATGCTTAGTCTTCTAGCTGTTGGCCAATTTGCACTGGAAGTGAGGGTTACAAGGTCTGCGCCCATCTCTATTCGCAGCACAGCAGCCTTCCCAGACGAGCTTACCTTGTACTTACTCCCTGCTTTCCCTTTTGAAGTTGTTCAGCCATCCAGCAGGTGATTCGGGAGGGCCCAAGGTGGAGGTGGGAAGCAGAAGAGGCAGCACAAGTCTGATGGCCAACTTGCAGCGTATTCACGTCAGGGAGGTGGTTCTGGTTGCTGTTGGTGAGGTGGGTTGTCATCTCTTAGGAAGCTGGTTCTTACCTCTCCACGGTGCAGGAAGCATCATAACCAGGCTTCAAGGCAGGGTGAAGGTTCGTCTTTTAACTGCTTTCTGTCGGTAGATGTGAGTGACAGGGTCTGACTCCCCTCAAGATGAGGACCCGTTTCCTGGGCAAATGCCATAACCGGAAGGTCAAAAGGAGATGTCACTTTTCACCTTCCTCCAGGTGTGTTTGGAAAGAAAGTGCTGGCAATTGCATTTTGGCGTGAGTCTGGTTTTTTGAACCTGCACTTGAGTTCCCTGAGCTCTCCTCCCAGTCTGTCAGCTCAGGAGTAGGAGAGTTCTAGGATGGTATGGGAGCTGAGCAGGAAGGTGCAGAGCTGCAGGCAAGGCAAACCTCCAAGCTCAGCTGGTAGCAGCTTGTGCTTTCCTAGTTCATTCCATGTGGCTTGCAGCAGCAACTCTTGCTAGCACTTGCTCACGTTGCAGCTTTGCAAAACTATCTTAGCTGTTGTGAGGCATGTTGAAAGGTTAACGTAATCATAACTTGTCATTTATTTGTGATGGTAGAAATATAATTAAATAAAGGTCTTGGGGGAGTGATGGAAATTTGAGGATTCATGCAGTGCAAAGATTGGAAAGAAACTGGAGAACATAGTGAAGTGACTCACTTCTGTTCGGTAAACTTCTGAAAGAAGACCAGTGAAATTCTTCTGCTGTGATACTAGTGCCATGATGATGGTTTACCCTGGATCATCTCGTTAGAGATTTCAGGGCACAGCTGTCTCCAGGCATATATGTCTTTTATAGTATATAACAAAATTCTGTGTGTTGTTATAGCAGAAATTAAGTGACACCTGCTAACCATGAGGGATGCAGCTTTCAAATTGAGATGGATGCCTAATTTTAGACTCTTACGTTCAGCTGTGGTGTGAGGCAGTAAAAATAGATACATTAGGTATGTAAGCTTCATGCTCTTTCCTTTTTAGATACTGCAGAAGATATATTTGCATTTATCTTAATTTTTGTTCTGTCTGCCTTTGGGTATCGTTCTGAAGGTGAAACTGAAGTCCTTCATGACTCCAGTTTGTCGGGATATCAGCTAGCGTTCTGGTGTGCTGTGGGTTTGGCTCTGGGGCAATCTGGGAAGAATTTAGTATGGGGAGATGCCACGTTTGGTGCTGGTCCTGATCATCCCCCACCTCCTGCCTCTTATATGAAAAATAAAATAAATAAATAAAAACTGAGGTCTGTTAGCATTTTTAGACATCAAGTATCAGTTACCTGAACCAAAACTGCTGTTTGGGTTCATAAGTTAGAAGCTTTGTGTGAAAATTTGCTTAACGTGTGTTTTCTAATTGGCAAGTCACAACTGAATCTGAATTTTATATCAGCCTTATATAATACAGTCTACAATTTAAAACTAATATGTATGTTTACATTTTAAAGTTAGCTACATATATTTACAAAATCTAAAAAGTGAAGTATTTGTCACGTAGGAAAAGCTAAGGAGTCAAGGACAGGTTTGAATGCAATTACAAATTCTGATTCCAGGTATTTGGCCAGTAAGTTTTACAATCTCATGGTTTGATTTTTGAATTTTCTGTTTAAATATATTTTAATTTGAATATCTTAAGATTTTTAGTATATTCAGTTCTTAATTAAGTTGTTCTGATTTTGCATAATTTGTTACATTTGAAAATACAAATGGTATTTATCACATTTTTTTTAAAATTCCACTTTTTTTTTTTTAAACCTGCATGAGTTTTATACACTTTCCTCTTTTTGCATGTAACTGTTTTGGTAGACACTGGGCCATGCAGTTTTACAGTGCTTTTCCATGCCCTTTCCTTTGGCTTACGTAATATGTCCAGATACTTTATGTAAGGATGATTGTTAATTGAGAAGTTTTTTCTTCTGGTAGTCTACCATCAGACAATGCTCTTGCTAAGAGAAGATTCTATCCATAGGTAAACATTTGACTCCAGTTATTTCGAACTGTTTACCTCAGGCTTACAGGGTATAGTTTTTTTCTCAGTTTTAGTTGTGTTAGATAAAGTAGGCACAGATGTCAGGGATTTTGACGTTACAATTACAAGGAAGTGTATCTTCTTAGGGGAAAAATATTCTTTAATCTTTGTTCTGTCAATTTGAATTTATGCTATGAAGAGATTTGGGATAAAAAACCAGGGAAATTATTGTCTTCTTTTGTTCATTTCATTTCTGTCACATATTACTTGTCATCTTCCCTGTTATAACTAGCTCCTCAGTGTGGGACTAGGAAATCATACAGTTTATGCTAGTTTGATATTTAAATGTAAAATTAGCTACCCATGATTTGGTCAAATCTGTATTTCAGCACATAACTATATGTGAAGAAAAATAATTCTTTTGGATGACTGTGAACTATATTGTGGTAGTTGCAATAATTTTTCCTCTGGAACTTCTGGATTGACTTGAAGAGTTATCCCATCCCGTTTTCTAACGCTACTTGGGAATCTGAGGGCATGCATGTTTCTTTCTGCATAAGCAAACACAGTGCACAGTCCCTAGCAAGCTGCAGGTGAACTGGCTCATTCACACGCTACGGTGGTGTGCAGATATTAGAGTGATTTTTAACAGTGGCTATTTTTTGAGGCTGATCCAAGTTTACTGTGTTCAGGTCTGGAGCCAGATTAGTCGCAGCTAGCTCAGATACCTCCCTGCATGTTCTCTTTTGCTGTGTAATGATTCCTTTGCCTCACCTTGAAAGTTCATAGTGCTTAAATTCTAAATACTTAACTGAAAATGATGTGTGGTGGACGAGCTTTCAAAAATCTTATTCCGCAATCACAAGCAGAGGACGTAGACGTTTCTTAATCATCCCCTTTCCCATGTGTATCGACTCATTCATAACTTCGCACTAGTTCCATCTGTACTTGATACAAATGCTTGTACAAGTATTACAAATAAAGATACGATCAACTCCTCCTTGGAGTCCTTGCGATTTAGAGGCAAAGTTCCTATTATAAAGAGCTCTAGCTAGAGGAATGCTGCAAACTGCCATGAGGTTTCCTGCTTCTGGCTGGTGTGAGATGCACGGAGGATAACATTTCCAGAACATGCTTAATGTACCAAGGCACCGTAGCTGCTCTTTTGGGGGGGTGGACGGGATGGGACACAGACATTATGTATTTTCCACTACAGAAGAGTAATAACATAAACAATACTACATTAAATGTGGGTCACTTTTTCCTTTCTTTTAAAGAAATTACAAAAATCTGTGGGAAGAAATCTTCAGAGGTGCCAAAGGCTTATAAGGGACACTATTTCTCTCCTAATGAAAGAGGTGGAATATTTCCTTCCACTCTTGTGCTGGAAGGCACGTTCAGGTTTTGCGTAATACCAAGATGCCAGATGTTCAGAAAAACCCTCCTGTTGAAATCTCAGCTTATAAATAATCTCCTTTCACATGTGCTATATACATTTGAAATATGTGCAGTACTTGTTTAAAAAAAAAAAATGTAGTTACTGGTGATTAATGATAAAAGTTATTTAGATGCTCCAACTTTGACATTCCCAAGTGATCACTGGTTGTAATTGTGGGCTGCTCCATGGTCCATGCCATAGAACTGCACTGTAATCAAAAGCAAGTCATTTGCAGAAAGATCCAGTAAATTATTTAGGCACTGAAAATAGGATATTTTCAGAGTTCAGATGCCAAAATCTTAAAATTATGTTCATGATAAATCCTGCTTTTTTCTGTCACCGAGAGTGAAACAGGTTATATAGATGCCTTTTTTTAAGGTTTCTCAGATAGCTGAGGAGTCCAGGCAGGGATGAAGTAATTGTGTGTGCTTAAAGCAAAGTTCCCAACCCATGTATAGCCCTGATCAGAATCCAGAAGCAAAGCTCCTGAATTGACAAAATACTGTCAAATGATATTTAACATATGGTTGCAGGACTGGGGACATCAAAAAAAGTTTTAGCTCTTTTTTTTTCTATTTAAACAAACAAACAAAAGTCAAAAAGGAATAAATTATGGTACCTCTCTGTAACGTAATGAGTTAGAGCACAAACTGAACTTACAGGATGCATCAGTCAGTTCTCTCTACATACACATATCCCCACCACTTCTTTGAAAAAGGTGATTTAGCAATTTGTTTTCAGAAGAGAGAATCCCTGCTCCATAGATGGGCCTTCTAACAGCAGTGAGCAGCGTGTTAGGGCGGGATAGGATTTAAGATCTGCATCTGCCTTCAGTGGGCTAGATTCTGGCAATTCAAAGCTGGCAGGCTCAATATCACTGATTTTTCTGAATCCCCTTCTGCAGCACTGAGCTCCCCCAGAAGCCAGCAGCTCCTGCTTCTGCTTGATATGCCATGGGTAACCACTGGAGTGGTTTTGTTGAATCTAGTCTGGGACTAATGTTTAAATAAGCGTAAACTAACTGAAATTGCCCCAACATACTTGGTATTGTGGCAACTTACTTTCTCTGAAATTAGCCTTTTGCTCAGATTGGATATTCCATTTATTATGGATGTTTCCCAGAACTTCTTTGCCCTACCACGTGCCCCTTCTCTCAACAATAATCACCACCTGAATCACCCTCTGAAGGAGAAGTTGTGAAAATATACACATCATTATCTAGGTAATGTTAGACTGGTGTGAATAAAGTGGTTTGTAATGTTCTGCTCTAAATCACCATCTGAGGCTTTGGGGAGGACTGTAAGGAAAGGTGCGTAATGCTGCTGTAGGGTTAAGTCCTTCACATCTCTGTCCTCCCTGCAGCATCTGTGAAAGTTGCAGGCGGATGGGCATTGAAAACAAAACTAGTCCAGTTAAACATATGATATTGCTCATCTGTTGACAAGTGTCTCATTCCTTTTACAGGATTGTGGGGGTTTTGTGGATTTTTTTAGAATTACGGTTACCCTGTTAAGAGTATTCAGAATAACGAGGAATGTTGGCATCATTTAGCCTGCTGCTGTAACTAGATGTTCTGGGAATATACTTTTTAGTTAGCTTTTCTCTTTATGAAACTCTTTCAGCTTTTGTTCTAAAGTAAGTGTGGTAGTTATTGCTGTTTATTTGATTCCCTTCAGTAAGCTGATGGCAGTGAAACTATCAAGATTTTTCTTCAGATTGCCTGCCTGCAGTGAAAATTATTCAATTCGTTATAAAACTCTAGGAAGTTAGGCAACTAATTCCTTATAGCCTAAATATTTGCAAGTCTGTTTTTATGCTCAAATACAAAAAGTAGTCAAATATGCACAGAGTAAAAGACTAAAGCTGTATTTTTACTGACACAGATATTAACAATTTTATTATAAATATTAATATGTTTTCATTACTTCACAAGGTAACTGCATTTCCTTTAAGATTTTATTGATCCTCATTCTTCCAGAAGGAGCTTTCCCTTAATTCAGGCATCAATTATCTTTAATTCAGCTGGGAAACTGTAAAGCCTTTACATTCAGCATCAGAACTAGACGACTTCTATACATGTAGCTAGTGCCACTGAATGAAGCATAACCACTCATGTTTGTAACAGTTTGTCAATTTAGACCATAAGACGAAAAGCTAGTATGAAAGCAAAAATGTACAGACTTCATACTTAACATCAGATGGTATGATTCAGTCCTGCATAATCCATATATGTTGCTAATATAATCTTACAAAAAGGAAATAAAATGGCAGTAACTGTATTTTTTTAAGTTTTCTGCTTTCTGGTTCAATCAAATGAATGATTTAAAAAAAAAAATTGATTTACATATAGGAATCTTCTTAATATTCCCCAGAGCTCAGTCTCTTGGCAATGGTTTTCTTTACTGAACCCTAGTAAAATACATAGCTGCAGAATATTTGAGTGAACTCTCTGCTTCAATAAAATGGATTGCATTGTGATTTTATGGTTTGATGCTGAGCCTGAGCAGCAGACTTAAGACTTGTGCAATTATGTATTGAGCAGATAGTCTCTTTAACTAAAGAGGTTGTGAGGTGTAGCAATAATGTGACCATTACCTAAAAACTGTATGTGACTTAAAGGTAATTTTAGAAAAATGATACTGAAAGGTAAACTTTTTTTTTCAGATCTAGAGAAAAAGCAACTAAAATTAAAATATGGAAGTCCTTTTTTCTTCTGTCCTATTCATATTCCTTATGCTGTAAGCAAGTGAAACTCATCTGTTAAATGTGAATAAAAGTGCTTCTCTATCTTCTGTGAAGAAAAACAAACATTTGAAATTCTTATAGTAGGACATCTGAAAACCTGAGAAATTTATCAGCACCAAGTACAAGTTTGTCATTGGTATCCTGTCTTGAGCTTGCTTCTCATCAAACAGGGTAAATAAATTCTGTGATCTGAGGTACTTTTTTCTAGAAACTCAAAGGACTGGTTGTGTCATCAGGCAGGTTTTTAGACTAAGAGGGAATTTAAACAACTTCACATAAGATGCCTGCAGCAATGCTGCAGAAGTCAGCTTGCACTGGGTTACGTGTCAACTTCAGAAGCCGTATCTGGTAGTTGCTTTTGGTGGTTTGTTGATGCAAGCTCCACCCTTTCACCACAAAATTGTATGCAGACTTTTTAACAAACAGATGAGAAATACATCCTAGGATACTATTTATTTTAATAAGCACTCATGTTGTAGTAGTGCCCGGCCAAAAAAGATGCTCTTGTCCCGAAGAGCGTGCAATCCCAGTTATAAAAGTAGTCAGGAAGAAATAGTGAAATGGAGAGAAGTGCATGTTGTGGGGATAGCACAGCTGAGTATATGTAGTTTGTATGGGTTTTTTTTTTAAGTTAAGTGTTGATATCTTGAATGTTCTGTTTCTCCTTTCTTCCTGCAGGAGAGGGAAGGAAAGTTCACCTGCTATTATCCTACTGCTTTTATCTTTCTTCCCAGTTGCTCTTGCTTGTTCTTGAAGGTGACATTTTTCCTCATTAGAATGCTCCACTTTCTCCACAGAGTGCCCCAGTGCACACCAATTTTGTTGAAATTACACCAAAGAAGGGAGCATCATTCTTCAATTCACACCTGGTTTCTTTGACTAGAGAAGGGAGGAGGGTTAAAAAGTCTGAGGAACCAAGAATGAGTGTGCTGGTAGACACATGTGATAGGACATCAGGTCAGAGCGCCTGAGTTTTTACCACCAATAACCAGCTGTGTTGCCTTACTGCCACTGAAGCAGAAGTGCCAGATCTGCTTGCAGGTCAGCTCCTGAACTGCTCCCATTATCAGCCACATCCAATTATGTTAAGGTAATCTCTTTGCTAGGAGTTTGATGTGGTCACCAGTTGACCTGCAAGCAGGTCTTCTGGTGGTGTGATTACTTTTACCTCTTGAATTATTTTTGTCATGACCCTGTTTACTGAGCTGATGTAGCTAGGATGTGATTAAATGATATATTTAAATTTCTTTGGTATGCGCAGATTTCATCAGCACGAAGTAAAACTCTGAACTGGGAGTTTCCACCTTGTTGCAGTGAAACCCTATGCAAACTATGAGTTATTTGGGTGTGGCTGCCATGCAGGACTGTTTTACATAGCTACACGACCTACCACATTAGCGCAGCCATGGTTGAATATGTTGCACTGAAAGAAGCACAGGCTGCTAGGGAAGCTGAAACTGGTGTTACCAGATCACCCAGGAGCTCCCATTTGCATGCCTGGGTCAGCCTATCACTGAATTAGTAAATTCTCCCATCAGGAGCACGTATTGTAACCTCCTGCCAGTGAATGAGAGCTTCCTTTGGCCATGACACTCTGTGCCCGCTGAGTGTGTGAACAGCTTGGTGTATGACATCCAGGGAAGATGGGTACAAGCCTTCCCACAGAAGGGAATCTGTTAGTATCATTTGAGACTTCACTGAATTTAGTTTGACAGCACTGCTATGTAAACAGATGTGAAAGACTCATATTAACAGTAACCATATTACCCATTATTGTGAACTGGGCTGTGAAACAACCAAAACATGGCTAAAAGCACACATTTTAATGTTCTGTACGCAAGTAATGTTTGTAATGTTAGACTGTAAATCTTCATTTTAAATATTTTCCCTCAAATCTCTGCTTACTTTGGCTTGCTGTGTTGCTTTTCCTTTTAACTTGTTTTCTTTGCTGGACTTCATTGTGCCTTTTTTTTTAACAAAGCAGCACCTATTCAAATGAGTAGCTTCCTCACTTCCTTCGTTATGGCAGACAGGACATTTATCTTCTCAGTGTTTCAGGCTGATACATAGGTAGAATGTTATGTATGTTGTGGCATTTGGAGGGCTGCGAATAAAGTATCTGAAACACCAGGTCCGTTAGCTTTTGAAACTGAAAATTGCCTCCCAAGTATGTCCTGCACCACTTGCCTGGTGCTGGCTAGTGAGTGCCCTGCAAAGGGGAAGACTACCCCCTCTGGTGCTCTGCAGACCCCAGGAATGGCAGTGTTCTTCTGAGGAGGACTAGGAGTGTCTTATAGCTATGCTGATCTCTTCAGATTGCTTCAAAAGGGGCATGCATACAACCTGGCACTGTGGACACTTGTTTCTGCATTGGTGTCCCTGCTAAATCATTCAAGTGCTTGCCTTCACTGTGGTCCCCAGATCTCTTCTGCACCAGCATCCTGAGAAGGAGCCAGAGTCTGCACAGTCTCTGCAGCAGGGAATTCTGCAAAGTTAGCCACAAAACCCAGCAGGAGTCAGAGGTTTTCTGGAGACCGTGAAGAAGAGTACTGTATCGTTTCCTTCGGCAGCTATAATATACATTAGGTGCTCTGGTTCACCTAAAAGCATCGGATTGCCAGAAATTGAAGGCTTGCCCTGAGGGGACTCTTTCCCTGCTTATCCACAAGCAGGTGAATTCTTCAGACATAAACTCAAAGAGAAAAGGGTAATGTTTCTACAGGATTCAAAGCTCTTAACTGTTAGCCCTCTGTTGTGTAAGGTCCTCAAAAATTTCCAGAAACACAACAATAAAGCAAAAATGCTTCCATCTCAGAAGGAGAGCTGTGTGGCTGCCCGCAGAGTAGGTGTCTCCTGTGAAATCTGTAGAAGCCTCTAGAGAATGCGGGTTGGAAGTTGCCATTCTTACCTGGTTGTAATAACAGTTGTATGTTTGTAGCTGTTGGTTCCTAGCCACAAATGTTTGATAACTTGAGTAGCTGTTTGCTGTATAAACCTTTTCTCGGGATTACTGAAATGGACAGTGCTGAAGTGAAAGATGCTGCAGTTAAAGCTGTTGCATCCTCTTAGGCTGAGCCATCTGAGCAAACAAAATAGACTTTCTAGATTTTCTCACTCATTCCTTTGCTTTGAAATAAAATATCCAGAGTTTTGTGTTAATGAGAACTAATTATAAATAGGAAAAGATAGAATTTTTAAATTCTTTTTTTTTTTTTTACTTCTGTACAACAGTATGGCTATGTGTTTTATCATGAGTAAAAAATTTTGGACCATTACATGTAAACACATGTAACTTACGGTAAGACATAATGTTGTACATAGAAATTGCTTACAGTAACAATAAGCGGGTGTTCCTCTGGGATTAAAAAGTGAACTAGATCCAATCTTATTGTAATAAAAAATAATACAGATTAACTGTTATATTTGGCAAACACAATCATACATGTTTTTTTAAAGGGAATGATCCTTTATATGTGTTTTTACTCATGCAATAGTCACAAGTGAATGCTTTGAATTGTAGGTCTGATTACACTGAGATTTTGACTTTGTACATTAAAGTGGAAATTTTTACAATTTGAAGTTACAAATTGTTTATTTCAAACCCTGTTTCTTGTGTGGGGCAGTTCTTACAGTGTCAAGGGCAGATTTTGTTTTCCTCTTGTTCTTATTTTCTTACATTTTAAAAAGCACAGATAGCATTCAGGACCCTCTGGTTTAGTGGTTTCTTGTATTGGGCCTTTTCCCTTCTTCTAAAACAGTCTTTGCCAGAAACTGCGTAGTGGAATCTTAACTTGAAAGTAAAGAAAACAGTATTTATGGACCTAGTGCGTAATGTTGCTGGAAAAGTGTACACTTGAACAATGACGCTTTAACTCCGTAAGTGAGAGCAGGAAGATAACTTTTTATTTCAGTGGAATTGTTGCACCTGAGCTGTAAGATCAAACCCTCTGACTGCTACCTTGCACTAGATAGTGTGTGGTACCTAAAGGGTCAGCAGCGAAGTTATAAATTCTCCTGGAACTTTAGTGAGAAAATTACTCCTACAGCAAAATCTTGTTTGAATTTCTTGGATACTCTTCAGACTATACTTGTCAACTGACTTGTTACAAATAATGTTCAGTTAAAAGTTACTGTGCATGCCTTTTTTGGGGAGAAAAATTAATTCAAATAAGTAATGTTCTCTTTACTGTATGCTGGATGATCTCTTGTTCACATATTTACTGAATATCTCAGTTTGCCAATATCTGGTTTCTTGCCTTGAAAACAAAATTTGGTCAACGGTGCCATTCAAAGAAGTACATTTTCAAAGAAGAAGGAACAGCATGAATGTAAAACATACAGCTTTATCTGGGGTTGTTGCCTAGCGTTACAATCCAATATCACAGGTTGACTGAGAGGTTGGCAGATTTTCTGGAGATGCTCGTAGAGACCTTCTATAAGGATCAATACGAGACTCAGCATACTGAATGATATTAATCAAGATCTGAATATTAGTTAGATCTTCCTGATAAAATTCCCAGATGGTTCAGACTGGGGAAGTGGTAATAGTAAGTGGGTAGACCTTCCAAATAGCACTTTGGATTTTGGTGAATGGAGTCATTTTGAAGAAGAGTGTATGTTTAATACAGCTAACTTCTAGAAACAAGGAGTAAAGCCATTGATATTGGCAGAGCAAGGGAGGAATGCTACCTAGAATGTGCTGGTTGGAGAAACTAAGCTTCATTAGATAATGAAAATATTTATTAAAGATAATTAAATGGCTGCATGGATTCTTCAGTTGAGAATTGAAATGGTTTAATTAGCTTCTTGTTTTATATTTGAAGTAATTCAATTAATCCATTTTAAACAGTGACTTGTTTTGTAGTCATGCTCTCGGAAGGTTATTTCACTAGTAGGCAATTACCTTTCAGGGGCAGGAAACTACAAGGTTAAAGGATGTCTTTAACGTAACGGAGAAAAAAACACAAAAAAAACCTGCTGGCTGGAAGCTGAAGACCAATTTAAAGACACCCCTCAACCTCATGCTTTTTTGTTCAGTTGATTTTGTTCTTGATCTAACCCAGGAAAACTTACTGTTTTAGATTGAACGACAACGAGTGTCTGACTGTAGCATGTCTTATTCATTTGATGTATAAAATTAAATGGTGGTTTTGCACATGTCTATGATTCCTTTTTGCCTTTAATTATATTAATGTTGGGATCTTGTGAATGTAGGTCAGCTTCCATGGATCTAGTTCTAGGGTTGAGGCACAAGAACAGAATAGCTTTCTGAAGCCCTCATTAATTAATATTCACTGCTTTGTTGATAAGTCAGTTGTATGCATGATGGGTACTGATGCAGTGATGGGGTGTTTTTTCTGTTAATGGTACTAACTTGCTGGCAGTTTTCTTAGTAAATAGCTAATGAGTGCATTGGATCTCATCACTGCCTAATGCAATGAAAATAAATTAAAAAGTAATGCTACATTTCTTTTTTTTAGGTAATACTCTATGGGGATTTGCCAAAAAATAAAGAAAATGTAATATATTTATCAAATCATCAGTGTACAGGTTTGTATTTTTTTTGTTTCTCTTAGCACTTTAATAGATTTTAAAAATCTGCATGTCTGTTTACTGTGTCTCTTTCCAGCTTTGCCCTAACAAGCAAGAATTTCCAGTTCAAAAACTGTTAATTATATTTACATGTACAACATGCACATTTTGTTTCATCAGTGGCAATTAAAAACTAATTTAACTAAACATTTTGGGCTTTTGTCTTTGCAGTTGATTGGATTATTGCAGATATGCTGGCAATTAGGCAGAATGCTCTCGGGCATGTCCGGTATGTCTTAAAAGATGGGTTAAAATGGCTTCCACTGTACGGGTGGTATTTTTCACAGGTAAGCTCATTCACTTTTTCCTTGCTGTTTGTGGGTCAAATATGTAAGATGTACTTTCCTTCCCTTTATCATACGTGCTGGGAAGATGTGGTTCTGAGCTGGCACTTGTTTATTTGAACATGAAAATAACTGGTTTCACTCAGTGTAGTTAGATGTGTATCCTAGTTGAGAGACAGTTATTAAATCACAGAATCACACAGAATCACTACGGTTGGAAAAGACCTGTAAGATCATCAAGTCCAACCATCAACTAACACCACCATGCCCATTAAACCATGTCCCACAATGCCTCGTCCACACGTTCCTTGAATACCTCCAGTGATGGTGACTCTGCCACTTCCCTGGGCAGCCTGTTCCAGTGTCTCACCACTCTCTCAGTAAAGAAATTTTTCCTAATATCCAGTCTAAACCTCCCCTGGCACAACTTGAGGCCATTTCCTCTTGTGCTGTCACTCGTCACTTGGGAGAAGAGACCAACACCCACCTCTCTGCAACCCCCTTTCAGGTAGTCATAGAGAGCGATGAGGTCTCCCCTCAGCCTCCTCTGCTCCAGACTGAACAACCCCAGTTCCCTCAGCCGCTCCTCATAAGACTTGTGCTCTAGACCCCTCACCAGCTTCGTCACCCTTCTCTGGACACACTCCAGCACCTCAATGTCTTTCTTGTAGTGAGGGGCCCAAAACTGAACACAGGATTCGAGGTGTGGCCTCACCAGGGCCGAGTACAGGGGCACGATCACTTCCCTACTCCTGCTGGCCACACTATTTCTGATACAGGCCAGGATGCCATTGGCCGCCTTGGCCACCTGGGCACACTGCTGGCTCATATTCAGCCGGCTGTCAATCAACACCCCCAGGTCCTTTTCTGCAGGGCAGCTTTCCAGCCACTCGTCCCCAAGCCTGTAGTGTTGCATGGGGTTGTTGTGACCCAAGTGCAGGACCCGGCACTTGGCCTTGTTGAACCTCATACAATTGGCCTCAGCCCATCGACACAGCCTGTCCAGATCCCTCTGCAGAGCCTTCCTATCCTCAAGCAGATCAACACTCCCTCCCAACTTGGTGTCGTCTGCAAACTTGCTGAGGGTGCACTCCATCCCTTCATCCAGATCATCAATAAAGATATTAAACAAGACCCTGGGGGACTCTGCTTGTGGCTGGCCGCCAACTGGATTTCGCTCCATTCACCACGAATCAGTTTACTTTTCTTAATGAATACTTCTTATGGAAGTAGAACTAAAACTGTAGAGACTGTTAGAAGCATTGCAGAATATCCTAGGACTTTGTTCTTTTTACAATCCAAAAACCCACTTAGCAGTAGGTGTAAACTGACTTTTTTTCCTATATATTTTTTTTATCATGCTACAAATTGGGAGTAAATTGACATTGCTGTGGTGTAATTACTTATTTTTCAATTGTTTGGTTTTAACACGATATAAAAGAGTAAAAATGGACCTTAGTATAGCATGGAGGAAAAGCAGATCCCAGCCTCAGTGAAAGTGTTGACAGTTTTGCTTTGGACTTCACTTAGGCAAAACCCTGAGTCTAACAGTATTCTTATTACTATCCTTTACTTTATCCTCTTCCTGCATAATGCCCCTCTTGTTCCTTTTAGTTCAAGAGTTCAACCTGATGTGACTCAAAATTATACGATTACTGAAGAAACAGTGGGCCATGGTCACTGTACAGCCAACATACTGAGTGGATGTGATCTTTAATCCTCTATAATAATCCTGATAATAAAATCCTCTCTGAATGTGTCATATCTGTTCTTTGGTTTTTCTGAAAGCAGGACTGTTTCTATATATAAATGAAATAAAAATGTAGCGGGGGATGTTTTTGGAAGCATTGGTATGTTTTGCTAGGTGATTGGAAAGGGCTTTACAGTATTTATCTCAGGATTTAGATGGGTGCTTAGTTGTTAGAATAGAAATGGATTAAGTTTTGGGTAACTGTTCCAAAGTGCCTGTTCAATAAGATTTTTCTCCTTTGGCTTCTGTCTTTGATCTTTACCTGTTCCCTGAACGTTCATCTGCTTTCCTCACCCCACCCCTGCCGCCCAGGCAAAGAAAAGCAAAAAAAAAACTTAGCAAAATACTTCTAATAGAATTAGACAGTTCAATTAAATTGACTGTCAGTCCTGTCTAAGAGGATGGGGGATATTGAGAGAAATACTACGCTGGGTATGATTTGAACTATATATTAGTTTGTAAAGGAATATATAAAGAGTAGGCAACTACAGACGTACATCTGAACAGGAGGCTTTACTCTGTCCCTCATTCTTGGCTGCACGTTCCTCTCTCACCACTTGCACTCTTGCATCCATAAGTCAAGTCAAATCATTTGATTGCTAGAACCAGCAAAAGGGGGAAAGTTTTGAATATGTGGCCATGGGTGGAAAGAGGGGAGGAGGCAGGATAGCCCTTGCGTGGCAGTTGACTCTGAAACTTTGCCTC
This sequence comes from Gavia stellata, assembly GCF_030936135.1. Classification (NCBI taxonomy): domain Eukaryota; kingdom Metazoa; phylum Chordata; class Aves; order Gaviiformes; family Gaviidae; genus Gavia; species Gavia stellata. The sequence goes on along the minus strand of NC_082595.1, from coordinate 87,020,975 downwards.
CAAGAAGCTAATGTAAGTTGGATTGGGTTTAGAGAGCGTTGGGCAAGGGGAGGTACAGACGCATGAACTGCCTAATTAGTGTGCTGAAGAATGAGAGGTGCCTTAAACAGTGGCCTTGAGGTTCCTACACTCCGTTCAGTGTGTTAAGAGGTTAGAGTGTCCCTCAAGATATTGGGAGATCTGGGTTCAATGTTTTCAGCTTGATGGTTGAAAATGTTTGTTGTCTTCTGGATGAGTACCTTAGCGAGTAGGCTATAAATCTAGGCTGGAGCATGGGTGGTTGCTATCCTTTCTTCTAAAATCGCTGTATTTAGAAAAGAATATGCTGCAGAGAAAATAAAAAGAAATGGTGAACAGTTTTCTTATTGGTGGGTTTGCTGTCCCAGTCCCCTAAATAAGTACGGGCTGTCACACCCTGTCATACCTCACTGAGCGTATCCATTGAGAGAAAATGGACTTCTCTGTTGTCTAATGCTTGCCCCCACTAATGACTCTGGTTCTCTACGTTTTTATTCCACTGAAGTGATCAGTCTGCTGCATGGAAATATTTTGCTTTGTCCGTGCCTGTAGTCATTACATTGGCGATGATTTAAGTCTGCTTTAATTAAAATACAGATAGGATATATATTCCATCCGCTATCACTAGGTGTCCAGAAATTACTTTTTTCAAGATTTTGGAAAATTACTATTGCTATCTGGAATATCCGGTGCTCAGTTTCCTGACTGCTATATTGACTGTTAAAAGAAGGTTCCTGTGGAAATTAATCTGAATGTAGCCTACATTTTTAATCAAAACATATATATTAAATAAACTCTGTTCAGCTTTGGATTCCTCAAAACATAAAACTACCACAAGATTTAGTGGGGGCTGATTATATGTAGAAAAAAAAAAAATATATATATATATATATATACAGTGACACAAATGAAAGGCAGCTTAGTAACAGTGGTGATGCGTGTGTGTTTAAATGACCGAGACGGGATGCGGTAGGACTGCAGTGCAATCTAATAGGTATTTTTATTGTTTTTATCACACCAAACAGTGCAAAAACATAAAACACTTCCTGCCCTTCCTGTTGATGTTCTGTCAGTGATGTCACTTACACTCCACTAAAAGTTTCCAGAGCCACGTAATTACGCCATGCTCGCGGAATTCATATTCCCTACCTCAGGTAAACATCCTGTTTGGAAATAAATGTGGTCTGGATGTCCAGGAGAGCGAAATTCAGGCACAAAGGAAGTATGTTTGTAAACATAATCCATTGTTGACTGAGACAGGGGCTTTTGAAGTACAGTGGAAAAAAATTACAACCTTAAAAACAGTACTTCCAGAAATCTGTTTTGAAAACTGTTCATATATTTGATCTCTTACTGAAAAGGAAATGCAATACAAATTGGGGAATTTGAGCTATATACAATTGCATAACTAGCATTCTTCTTTGGAGGCAGCTATCTAATAGCAAGAAAAGAAGAAAACCACTTAAATTAACCTGTTATGTTCTGGGTTTGATTTATTAGGTAGAGCTATTTCTTTTCATAAAACTGGCTTTATTATTTTTGGGTGGATCTGAAATTTTTTTTTTGTCCTATCTTTCTCCACCAAAATGCAGCTAGCTCCTATTCATCTTATACCACCTGGTGAGGCTGGGATGTAATTTTGATAAATATTTTTGATATCCCAGAGTTTGCTTGACATTTCAACATAGGAAGTATGTCTTTGTCTTTTCTGTTATTCAGCATCAGCTTGTACACCCTTTTGGTTGTTAATGAATTTTAGCCAAATACTTAGCTAGTATGGCATCTTGTCTCTCCTTAGCTTTGTAACCCTGCATCATAGGGGAGCTGACATATTTATGTAGTTGGGTTGTATCCAGTGAATGGTGATCTTACAATATGTAATTTTTCTGTTCTTATGCACGTGACTGTATAGTCCTATTTACTTGAGAAGTACAAATCTATTTCTGAGCATTAAAAAGTCTGAAGTGGGGACACCAAACGTGTCTTTGGTGTTGTGGTGTCCCTAAGCAAACTGTACAATAGTAACTTAATTTCTCCAAGTTCACAAATTAAACAAGGAAAAGGTGGTTCAGTATTTTCCCAGTTTACTGCAGCTAGTTAGTAATTTGATAAATAAAAGAAGACTTTGATTCCAGCCTTCCCTCATTTATCAAAACTTGTCCTAGCTGAGCTCACATAGAATGACTTACCAATTACATGAAAGTCTTGTGTAGTAGATGCGTTATTTCTCATACCAAACTGAGTTTGCCCTTCTTAAAAGCGGATGCTGTGGTGTCACTGTGCAGAATAAGCCCTCTACTTCCCTTTAATGGTGTCAGATCTTAAAAACGGTCTTACGTGTGGAGTGTGTAGATAACATGTGGCTCTCTGTTTGCTGCACGGCTGATGGAACATTTTTCTGTTCATGCCATAATCTGTCCGGGACTGGTAAACTGCTGTGGGGTGGTGCTGATACGATGCTGCAGCCTGCTAAAGGCCAGAGTCAGTGGACTGGGGGATTCTGTTCTTGGTTTTGGTCCCCTGCCAGTCACAGCAGCACAGCTGCATGTTGCAGCTGGCTACTTTACCTTGGAAGGGAACAATAAACAATAATGTTAAGACAGAATATTTAGTATGGAGTTAATGCACCATTGACTTTCTGTTCCTTTTCACTGCAGCTTTTGGAGAACAACTTAAGTGTCACATCAAATACCGTTACCTAAGTAGCTGCACAGCCATCTCTCCACACCATGAAAAGCAAAGGCTGAAAGCACTTTGCTTAACCACCTCTTCTGCCTGCCTTCTTCTAACTCCTCAAACTTTATTCCTGTCCATGCCACGCAAATAATAGCTTCCCGCACACACACCGCCACCCCTGTTTCTACAATGTACTGCATCTTTTCCTGAGATAAGACATTTGAATGAGGTTTAGCTCTTAGTAGTTTTAATCTTACTGTCACCTTTCTGTTAAGAGCCTGTGAAACCATAAATGGACAGAAATTACCTAACAAATCCTAATGCCAAGTCAGGGTGGGCAGAAAAGAGTATTACCGATTTAGGGAATCAGTTAGAAAACCCATGAAAACAATGTACCTTAAAAACTAAATTCTGTTATTTGGAAGCTCTATATATATATATATATTTCCACCCCACCCCCCCCCGAATTCATTGTATCAGTAGTTCATTTTGGAGCATGTTTGTTTACATCCTCTTGTAGCTACGCTATAGATAAAGTGATGGAAGAGGGAAATGAGGCAAATTTTATTTCTTTATAACCCTCTTTCTTTGTGTGTACTTTACCATAGTCCTTTTACTGAAGTTTTTGTGATAAATTGTGTAGAACAAGTTATAAAACAAATCTTTTCCAGGAAATGGTCTAACTTTTTATAATGGTTTTCAGTAAAAATACTTTTATAAAATCCTTTGCCTTCTAAAGATTTTGTGTTACTCATTCAATTATTATCTCAGTACATAACTTCTTTATTAAAAGTTTGATTTTCTAATAAAATGCATGGAAGTTTTCAAGACCTATGCTAGTTACTTTTATGCTGTTCATAAATTTTGTATGTAGAGGTACAATACTTGTAATTCCAGTATTTGCATTAGTCACTGTTCAAGAGCGGGCACATAAAATTGAAAACTGACCTATAAATACTTGTACGTGAGGAACTTCAGTTGTGTGATTTTCCATTGATACACAAGTTAAGCTGCTTGTCAGTGTTGTCAGGAATACATAGATCCCTGGGATCGGTTCCAATACCATCTTCCAGTTAATTATTTAATACCTTTAAACAAGACACTTCAAGTGTCTCATGCTTTTCTTTTTTCTTATTTGTAGATCTGGTCTTTATTTAAACAGATTTTGTGAAAGTACATGCAAATGTAAAATTAGTTTCAGGTGCTTTCATCCTCGGAGAAAATGTCTTGTGGGCAATTCGCAGTGTGAGTCACAAAGGTGACTTGTCCTTGTCATCTTGTTTGTTCTTCTATCAGCTATTCTACATTAAAATACTTAAATATTTAATACTTTTTTTTTTTTTCTGTTAGCATGGAGGAGTCTATGTAAAAAGAAGTGCCAAATTCAATGAAAAAGAAATGAGAGAGAAGTTGCAGGCCCAGATGAAAACTGAGACTCCGGTAAGATTATACCTTCCGTCTTATTTCTTTGACTTTTTTAATGGAAAAGGCTTATTGGAGAAATGAGCCATGCCTGATACCTACAAACTATAAGACGGTAACCATGGATTTGTTTTCTTTCTGTATTTTTACAGTTACTTTCTGACATTAGAGTGATACCTCTAATTAAACTTAGGAAAATTTGACTAGTCCTTTATGAATGATACGAACTTCGTGATTCTGTCTGTAGAGGGCAGGGGGGATCTGGACTAAATCTTAGAATATGAGCTATAGCACCTTCCTTGAGAAACCACTGTTAGTGTTCCCTGTGTTTCAAAAGACAAAATTTTGACTACTGTATGCTTGTCAGAGACTGGTATTCTTGACTACTGAAATTCTTACCAAATCTTAATTAGTCATCCCAATGATCAGTCATTTTTAATAGCAGTGACATCTTAGAACTGAGTAACTCTGTCTGCTACGCCTGGAGGAGAAAAAAAAAAAAACCAAAAAAACCCCGAACTCTTGATAATTTTCTATTTGAAGAATGATTGTTAGTGCCAAGTGACTTTTCTCATGACTCCCTGTATGGTTTGTGGCTCAGTGGTTAGAATCACTGTGCTTCACTTCCATTATTTGCTGTGCATTAAAATGTTTTCTGCCTTTTTGGCTAGACTTCTGAAAACCAACTCAGCAAGTATTGATATAGAGCAGTCACACTTTAATTTAGTTAAAATTATGTGATTAGGACTTGCCACTCCAAATACTAAGTGGCAAACCTTTTATAAGCTGAGGCTTGGGTAAAAGGAGTGCATAGGTTGTTTTGACCTTCACAATAGTCGTCTTTTTTTTTTTCTTTTCTTTTTTGGAGATAATGTGTTTATGTTTGTGCATGTGTCTGTGTTTAAAAAGTAAACTGGCCTTACGCTTACTGAGAGGCTTAAACGAGTAAAATGTCCCTGTTTAAGGCAATGCTCAAACTCATTTTGTCTTGAAGTAAGATTTAGAATGAACAGGGTTTTTTTTGTTTTTAATTAAGGTAAGAAAGTGGATCTGTTTCCAGTTTCAAAGTTACAGTTACAAAGGCCAGAAATACATTACGACAACTAAACTTTTCCTGTCCAGTGTCTAATCTAATGATGTCCACATGGAGAAGATGGTCATATTCAATAGTGGTAACTTGTGCCCACATTACCAGAGAGGGTCCTGGGATGTGAAAAGGTTGCATTGCGTCGTTATTTTCTGGATTTCAGTGGCAAAGACTCTACTTTCTGTAAAACCTGTGGTGTAATGGAATAAGCAAAGACAAATTGCAGGATGTATGAAACATATTTGTAGTCATCCCCCTAAGCGATTGCTCCCCCTGCAGAGTGCTGGTTAAGTTTGCTTTAGTTAGGCTGGATGAAATATCCTAGCAGGGTGTTTTCCCGCATAGGCCCAGGGATTTCTTGCTAACCAAAGAGGCAGCTTCTGGTTGAGTCTGGCTTTCTGGCTTCTCTCTGCACCCCCTAAAATGCAGGGGTTTGTTGTAACAATAGGGTTTTGATTGTGATAAGAGTCTTGATTTGGACTCTGCATTAAATTAGTCTCTGTTACAGAAACGTGGATTTTTTTTTTAATACAACCTTAGGAAGATGTGCCTAGAAACTCATCTAATTCTGCATATCTTTGGAAACCTGCAAATGATGTTCAGTGTTGCTGCAGTGCTATAAATTGACTGGACAGGCTAGTGTGTGATTTCAGCCCAACTGGAATATAAGGGAAGGTTTAAGCATAAAGCTTTTCTTTAAAGCTGCATCCGCTGTGGCTTCTGCTTTCCATGGTGGATGTCTACATGTGATTAACACATGAAATAAATCCAGAAGGCTTTTTTTCTGAAATCATCTTTCTTCTGAAATCATCTTCTCCCTCCTCAGTTGTCTGCGGATTGAAAGCCTATACCTAACCTATCTAAGGTAATGCCAAATGAATTTGGACCACTTGGGTACCTTTGTTTTTTGATGTAATTTGGCTATCTGGAAGTTAGGTGGTGTTGGAAATGGGCACAGAACCTGGACGTGCTTACCAGGCAGTTGTTGCCATTTTCCTCGTATTATCTAGGGTAGCAGCACAGAAGAGAAATAAGTGTAACTGCTGCAGAAACACATTCTGTTTTAAATCTCTTTCAGTCAAACCTTATAGGGAGTGACACTTAAGTTTTACAAAACCAGAGCTGTCAAAAGCCTATTTACCGAGACAAATGTTTGCATCTGCTGGGGTAAAAGACACAGACCATTGAGTTGTCATTTGAGGGAAGACTAAACTTTCTATAATCCACTTTATCTGAGAATTTAAATGTAGATGCTGTAAATGCCCTTTAACCTACAATTACTACTGGGAGAAGAACATGATAACCTGTGTCCTTACTGCATTATTCATGAAGAAACTTTGCAGTTCTGCAACTTAGTGTGACATTCACAAGCAACTGTACTGCTTTTAAAACGAAGACATTTTAATCAGCAAAGCAAGTATGCCCTGAACACATCAGCTTCATGTGAAAATAATTAATTCACTCCTCTGGAATTTTTATTAAAATTCATGCACTGGATGCTACAGCTCAGGGTGGGCTTTTCCTCAGTTTTGTGAGCAGCTGTTGTTGCTTGGTCACTCTGCACGTACGTGGTGGAGTTCTTTCTTTAATGTAGTGTTAGAGAAAAGCTTGCCTTTCAGCTGCTAAGGAAAGAATTATATGCCAATAGAGAGGAGATGGACGGAAATCTGTGTTAAGGGTCACTTTGTTATTTACAGTTTCTCTCCACATACAGTTTAAACAAAAGAATCCAAATGATTAATGTTCAGTCTGTCTGGAGCCATCCCTGTTCCCATTAAGAAACTGAAGACGTGTAGGAAGGCAGAACCGGTCTTCTGTTCTCGTTAGTGTAGCAAGCCCTTTACTGTTTTACTGTGGCCCTTTTTTTTTTTTTTTTTTCATTAAAAGTGAATTGGAGGTGGAACACATACAGGAAAAATAAGGCTGCCTCTTATATTCGCAGTACAACCGGATTAGTGATCTGGTATGCCTCATTTTGTTTTGGGACAGTGGACTGCGTGATGCTCCTTGCTCGCCTTGTCTTATGACTTCTACCCACCTGCCTGCCTTAAACAGCCCCTTTTTCTGTCCTGCTGTTCACAGTTGGTCCACCCTTCTTCCCAGATGCACTACAACAGTATTAGACACGCACAAAACTCTGATGCTAGACTGAAACACTGTTGCACCTGTGTTCTATTAGTGGGGATCTTGAACTAATAAATTTTCTTACTTATTTCTGGAAATTACTTTGCTTCTCAAACTGTCATTGAAGTATACGCTCAAATGGTTCGTTATTGGGCCTTTTGTTGGCAAAACTCACTTGAAACGATGTGATTTTGTTTAAAATTCCATAAAATCTGGCTGATTGTTAATAAATTGCAATCTTATGTCTTCTTGTGAGAGCAGAGACTGTCACATGATTTGAAGGACACTTTTGTGTTAATATTGTTTTAATGTAAGCCATAACAAGATAAACGCATTTCTCAATGTAACAATATATCCAGCTGGCACTTGATATACTCAATCTGCTTGTTTTATAAAGAACGTTAACTCTTCTGGACAGCAAACTATTCAGTTTGATAACTGAAAATGTAACTTATAATTCTTTTTATCATGCATCGAGAGTAGGAAATAGGCATTCTGAGATGTGGGATTTAACCCAGTACAGCCAATATTTAGCTGGTTACTATGTGTCTTGGTTTTCTCATTCATTCAGTCACCCAATAAATCTTTGTCATGTGAAGCAGTGCCAATCAAACAGGAGAAACCTGGAGGGGACAGATATATTAATACAACTGCTACAAGGCTTAGTATGGTTATTTTGTCATATAGTTACCAATTTGCAAAACCCTAACAACAACTTTGTAAATCCTGGCTGTCCTTGCCTGCTTTCCTCACATCACCTTTTGTATTTCGTTCCAATTGTACCAGATATGCTTTCTCATACTGTATCCTTTTGAGTTACTGATCTGAGTGTTAATGTTTCTCATTCAATTCACAAGAAGCATATCTTCTAGGCAGTGGTCTAAATGAGTTCAGATGTGAATCTGTCTGGTTGTCAGGATGCAATAATAATAATATTAAAACTAAGAAAATGCATAGTTTAATAGAATTTTGAACTTTGTAAATAAAAATATTAAATTGTTTTCCTCTTGTCACCCGCCCAGGAACAGCACAGTAAATGCAAGATATCTTTAGTCAGTAGTTACCACTTCTTGACACCCTATGTTCTTCTACAGAGTGGCAGCTACTCTCTCCAGGACACCCTCCAAAGCCCTGTCCTCAGCCAGGTTTTCTCTTTATCACCTCTTCTCACTGTATGTTTATGGTATCTCGGCTGACTTTGTTCTGTACTCCAGGGACTCGTGTGTTGCTTCGTGCCCCTTTTCCCTGCTCCACCCATACCAGCTCCTTTTGTGGCACTCTGATCTATCTCAAGGACTTCCTTGGATGCCCTACTCTGCCCTCTGGAAGCACAGCCCCTGTCAGTGCCATTGCTATTTCTTTTTGCCTGGGAGACCTTGACAACACTGGGGAAATGAATAGAGTTCCTATTCAGGTGAAAGCAGTTATCATCATCCATTCATTTCATTTGTGGATTGTGGCAAGTTCACTGACATTATGCTGGGGACTCTGCGGGTAACCCCTGCCTCTTTCCTGGTTTTCTGGCGCCAACAAGAATCAGTAGGGTGTTCTACTAAATGAATCCTGATCCACTCCTTGAAGCTTTCAAATTGGTGAGAGGTAGTGAGTGTATCGACACCCACCCATTACACAGAAACAGGCATGAAAGTACAATGTAACTGAACATAGGGACCTACTCTGCTTGAGTTAAAATTGGTATATCAATGAATCAAGGCCTATGGTAATGCAAAATTTTCTATGCCATTTTGAACACAAGCACTGTATTTTGCAGTCACTGCGATAAAGTGCGTAACTTTTACATAGCTAATTGCCCAAAATGAAAAATACTGTGTAAAAAAACTGCCTTAGCTGCAGCTAGTGTTTCTAGGCAGTTAAAATGCTCCTACAACGCAACAGTTCTTAATCCAAGTTCAGGGGAACATATTTCATTATTAAAATCTTAGAGATTTCTAGTTCTTACAGTCTTTGGAAATAGTGCTTAAGGATTTAGCTTTTGCTGCTCATGGTGGGAGAAGAGAAAAGCCAGTCATACAAGCAGATTTGGTAGGCTGAATTGCACTGACAGAGTATCTTTGTCTTGTGCAGGACTGTACATGAGTATAAGTAGGACATCTGTTTACATTCATGAACTTTACTTAGGTAAAGTAGTCCTAATGAGCTACATATTGGGTTTATATATGCTGAATTTAAAGCAAAGGCCACGTCTCTCCCTTGTTGGTATGCTTTCAATTCAGAGATACTCAGATTCTGGTCAACAAACTTGTTTGGCCGCTTGTGTTCTAGAGGTTTACAAGAATAATTAAAATTTCAGCCCCTGCTTTGTATTACATATGTAGGACTGGAGTAAGTAGATAACGTTCTCTGTTGTGTAATCAGCTTTTAGTGGCTGATTATCTGCTTTGAAGACTGGTAGTGTTGTCACGTGCTTTTAAGTGCTGATCTCTGTACCAAGAATGGTATTTCTATGCTCTGTGCTTCACTTTCTTTGCTGTGTCAGTTGTTACCTGTTACAGCCACTGTATTACCCTTCGGAGCTGAGCATTCATTCTTTAATGAGGAGGAGGAGTAACCTCATCTTTGAGTACCATTTTAAGGATCCAAATTAAGTGGTTTGAATATAAGCATGTTTATGAAAAAAATGCATCTGAATTTGAATATTATGCCCTTTCCAGCTAACTCTAAAAAGTTTTACTTAGTTACTCAACAGTGTACTTCATAGATGAAATATATACATGACTGGGGGAAGTGTGGACTGCAGCTGGGTCTAAGGATTCCTGTACTCGTCCTTGTGCTTATGCTACTGTCATGTTAGAAAAAAGTAAGCACCTTGCCTCTTAAAACCATTTTCTTTTGTTTCTTCCCCACCAAATCTATATACATCTTGGGTTTCTGCTGGTCCTTGAACATTCTTGGACTTCACCTGCCTCTGTAATCTGCCAGTTCTCCTCCCCAAACATGCCGTGACAAGTACAGCCTTTCCTCTAGCTCTCTTCACTCTACTGACACTGATTTTGCCATTCTTAATATTATTTTTTTATTTTTTCCCTGCCAGATTCTAGGCTATGTACTCAGTTCTCCTCTTTCTTGATCTCCTGAGGGCTTCACTGGTTGGCACAGTTCTAGATTTCTTCCCTCCTCTGCATTTTAGTGCATCTTTCAACCTTCCTCACGGTGGGGTGATTCTGGAGAGTTTGCTTACTGGGTCCTGTCTTTCTGTATTCAGCCTTTTCTCTAGCTGTTCAGCAATCATGCACATACCAGCACACTGATGTTTTGTGGTTCAGATGCACAAAGTTATATTCCTGTGTCTTTCTTCTGAGCTTTTATTTTACTTTGCATCTTTTCATGGTGTGCACTCCCACTTGTCAGTGTCTTTCTGTTCTCACTGATAATCCTCCTTTGACTGTTGTGTAAATCCACTCTCTCTTTTCTTTCAAATATTTCTTGAGACTCATTTCTGCAAAGATAAACTAGTTAGTCTAGGCACAATACGCATGATTTTATTATGAATGTTTCAGTTGACATTCAACTCCACGCTAGTTAACATTTGTGGCAGTAGCCTTTTCTTCTGCAGATGAGCCCCCAGCATGAAATTTTCACTGCTGAAGTAATGTTTTGCATCACCTCTGTATGTAGGAGATAATGCAAGACACACACTAAAAAGAGAGATGGAAACCTCTGTTCTGGTTCAAAAGCAAATGGAAAACTCATCAAATTTGACTGCCTCTATTTGGGTACAAAATTTTACATTCAGATATGCAGATGCTTAGGCAACCTTTACCTGTGTAATGATTTGAGAACCCATAGATGGTTATTGCTGAGTAGGCAAGCAGATGGATTTACTTGGGAAATGTAACTTTGCAGACATGCATACTTGAAGGAATGTGATTTTAAAGTTCAAATTATGCTAAACTATTGGTTTAAGTTTGTAATATATTTAATATCTAATACGGTGAGATGCATAAAGGCACATAAGATTGCTGATCTCTCATAATTTCAATTAACAGTATTTCCGATTATGAATGGAATGAAATGTAGATTTCAGTATAAGGAAATATTAGATACATGATCAGTATTAAAGCAAAAAAATTATAATTTAGGTCATCTGTGACATGTCAAGGGGCAGAAGCTATGTTTTGAGTTGAATATTCACTTGGGGGTCTTCTCAAAATCTCCTCTTATCCCACTTAACAAAACAGATACTGTTGTTGATATCAGCCACTCCTGACTTGCTCACTTCTGTTGGCACGTGCTATCTCCCTTCCTAAATCACTTGGGCAGCTTTCTATGATGTACATTCCAAGAAAGTTATTTTGAACCCCAAACAGTAAGTTTCTTAAAGCTAAGAAATTTTAGCTCAAGTAGTCTGATTTTCTTTGGATCCTTACAGTAATTGATGGTAGGAACTAAATACAATATGGAGCTGTCAAGTGATGATAACTTCTGTAAAAGGAATTGGCTTACATTCATTATGAGAACATGTCTGTTTTGTTTCTTTTTAATCCCACAGATGTATTTAGTGATTTTTCCAGAGGGGACTCGTTACAATCCAGAAATACCAAAAGTCATTGCAGATAGTCAATCATTTGCTGAAAAGGAAGGTAAGCAAAAAAGTTTCGAAACCATTCTTTTGTTATGGTGTTACCATATGTTATATAAAATTGTTATATAATATGAAGATGATCTCACCTTAACTGGACTATTAAGCCTGCTTGATTGATACTTAAGGGTTAGAATAGCATAAGCCAGTGTTTCTCTTACCATAGAGTAAGATGAGAGTAGCTTACATACAGATATTGCATGCATTTCACATTGTGCAAGAGTATTAATTCTCAAGAAGGTTCTCTTTAGTTTTTGTCTGTATCTGTGTATTTATGGACACTTCTTTTCTTGCTCCTTCAGGGGCATAAAAATTACCTACACTGGATCAGGGCACTGTTCTATCTAAGTTGACGTTATAACTCCAATTACAGTTGTTACTCAGTACAAAGAATATTTTGCATAGAGATTGTTGTGCCTTAAAAGAAAAAGTCTTCCATCACGTCATTTTTAATTACTGTTAGTACTACCATGGCTTTTTGGTTTTGTTCCTCTCTTACCTTCCAGTCTCACCTATCCTTGGTTGAACTTTATTCTGTAGTCACTTTGATTGCTGGCGTCGTCTCTATAACCACAGATGGAATTGCTTCATCTTTGGAAAGGCTTGCAAAAAATCTAAGGGTCCCAAACTTTTTCATTTTTCTCACATCATATGCACAATACACGTCAACATTTAAGTCCAACAGTTCAGTGAACGTGTTTCCTGGTTTTGTTTTTTCCTGTTGACCAAAAGTGAAATAACTCACTCTGAAGGTAAACAAAGAATAACAAATAGGTCTGGTAAATTCATTTCTGTGACACACTGAAATGAATTCACAAGTCTGTGAATCAGCCTGTTGATATCATCAAGCTATTAAGTATTGTTAGCTCTTGTCCAAAAGGATATATGCTTTTCTTCTCCTCCTTGGGAAGAATTGAATTTGTTTGTGTGTATGAGCAGGAGAGCTTAAGTCATAATGGATTTACTCATCGCTTCGGTTTCCTCTCGGAAATGAAAGTCAAATGTTTCATTGAAGTTGGCAGTTCTTTGAGAGTTCAGAGAGGGTGTTTGATAGGGTTTTTTCAATATCTCTCCTCTTTTTTCAGCCAAAAGAAAGGGCTCTCATTGTCATTATTATTTTACTAAACCTCTTAATTATTTCTCTACAGTCTGCAAAACAGTAAAACACTGCTTTTGTCCTTTCAGAGCACCTGTTCGTTTCTTCTAGTACTTTTCTCTCTGGTATTGGTCTACTTTTATTTTGTAAGGGTTACTCCTTTTAAAAACTCTCAAGACAAATATTTATTAAACAGGAAGCATCTCCAATTCTAATGCAGAATCCTCTTGATCTGCTTTTCCCCACTGCTAAATTCTTTCGTTGTTGATGTGTCCTCAACTTTTTGTATGGAGAGAATGGGAAGCAGTCTATATGGGACCCTGTTCCCCTGCATGTTCATGCAAAAATTGATATTCACTTGAATTACAGCATCCCTTGTACAAGCATGCTGAGAAGCAGGGATGGCTGACACTGAAGGCTGTGTACCGAACTGTTCTGATGGCCAGGAGTCACGATGGCCCATACTAGTACAAGGCATATACCAGTACATTGGGGAGCTGCGAGGATGGGCAACTCTGCATGGCCACTGGCAGGAGATGACGACAACTCACCAGGGTCCTGCTAGACCGCTGTGCAGCAGTGCTGGCCCTAGCTTGCGGCTTCCACCCAGCAGCCCCAGTGCCACCACGGTCCTGGCTGCTGGCCATGTGTTGGGGCTGCAGCATAGGAGCCATGACCAAACACCTCACCACTTGGTCAGGCGTAGATTTGAGTGCTGGACATGCTCCTTGTAAGCGTGCGATGTCTGTTATGTGACACTGCTGAGCTGAACTATAAATACACAATTGCATGCTTGTCTAAAAGATCCCGAAGGCTTCTTATTTCCTACAATTTCAGGAAAGGTAGTAATGTCCGGTAGTTCTGCCAGTCAGAGGAATGAGGACATACTGCAACTTGTAGTTCAAAATTTGCATTTCATTCCTCTTGGGGATATAAGGAAGTCTGATAACTTAGTCTTGTGTCGTCTTAGTATATTTGTTACAGAGCACAGTGCTTCAGTGTTGGCTTTACAGACATGTAGGGGAATTTTTTTGTTTGTTTTATACCTTGAAATGTAAGCTTTATAATGACCTTTTTCCTACATTTTTGCACAATTTTATGTTGAGATAATAGTGCAAGTGTAATATTGGAAAAAGTGATTTAATTAAGAAGAATTAAACTTCAAATTGATTTTAGGACCAGGGATATTATACCCAAAGATAACAAAGCTATTCCGAGAGCACAAGCATAACTCATGTTTATCATGCTGTCTGAAGTGCTGTTTTTGACATAAGTGTGTGTATATGCTTTAGTAGTTTTGCAGAGGGGAAGTATGAAAAGGTTTGGGGGGGGTTGTGTTTACTTTTACTGTCCATGGGCTGGATTCTCTTCTATAGAAGATTTATTGATTTAAGCAGAATTATTGGGCTGAGTTTAATTACCTGGTCTTACTGTGACCAGCTGATGAGCCGCATCTTGTATCTTGATACTCTTTTTAAATAAACACAAGTTTTGGACACAGCCACTGCCTGTCTACAATTGGTCCTAGGACCAGTTCAACAAAAAGACATTTTTTTAAAAAAAAAAAAAGCTTAGGTTGACATCCAAAGGAATATGTTGACATTGCTGGTTTCAACTATTATGTCTTTACTCATTGGTAAGAATATATAAATAAATCTTATCTGTCTATGAATAGGATGGAAGGATACCAAACAGCAAAAGAATTTAAAGGTGATTGAGGTTGCCCTTGAAAGAGAGGCAACTTTTTAAAATAGTGATAATACTTCATATTACAGTTTGTTCTGCCGTAGGACTTAGGTTCTACACAAAATCTTGACTCCTACCAAGAGCAGGTGGTTTTCCTCTTTCTGAAACACAGGCAAATCAAACACAGAGGGTAGATCCAATAGATCTGGGTATGAGTGAGTCGAGACTGAAGGCTATAAAGCACAGAGAAACTTCTAGGGAAGGAGTAAGACCATGTACTTCCTTACTACTTTTAGAAAGAGATAAAGGATATTATACAGTAAAAAATTAAATCCATGGACTCATCTTTCAAATTTGTCATTAACTACCTTGCCAAGTTCAAGTTGAATGTACTGACAGGTTTTTGTTAATTAAAACCAAAGAATGTCAAAAACATCTAGAGGTAAAATTGATAAAATTAGGACATTAATATTCATGGTTTTCATGTTGGAGACTGACGTATGTGTATCAGCCTTCAGCACTAATAGATTTGACACAGTAAAACTGTGTTCTAATTAATTTGAACTCTATTGTAAGTTCTGTCCACATTTGTATTCAGTGAGATACAGACAGTTGCTTACTTCCAGGAATACTGGTTTTATGGTGATGAACTGGGAATGTTGTCATCTAAGGGCAATGGTACTACCCTCAGAAACTGAAGATTACTCATTCTACACGTTTTACAAGTGGCAGAAAATTCCAATCAGATCGGGTTCTTAGCCAGGATAGAACAGGAAGCATTTTAAACTCAAAATACATTTGTTTGATTGCATTGGGGAAGGAAAAATGTGCTTCCTGAAGTTTAAAAACAAAAGCAAAAATTACCTCTCTAAAACTAAGTTGCTTGGTTATTTATGGTAGGATTAGTGCAGGACTTATTAATAGAACAAGTTAAATTCTGTGGAGTTGAGAAAATTAATTTGCTATTTATCGTTGTTGGCCAAAATAGCAATATTTGCTGGGGTTTCACAGCCACAGCAAACCACATAAGCAATGTAGTCAGAATATCAGATGAAGACATGTGTCAGGTTTTCTTATTTCTGTCAGAGGCAAATGAAACCCCCCCACTTCCAAGCCAATGGGGATATGTGCCATGTAGCTAGATTTGAACCTGGTACGCCTAGTTGTACTTTTCTGATGGAAAGTAGGTGGCTGTGTGAGATGATTCCAGCGATTGCTACCAGGACGGGCTCTCTCTTTCTCTTTGTTTCAGTATGGTTGGTGACTCATGTGTTTCTAATGGGACATCTTGTAAGACTCTCATAATCAAATTAAGTATTTCTTCCTTTACTCTCTCAAAGATCTAAGAATGTGACAGCACGTGTTTTGCCCCTTGTCTCCTGAGCTTTTGTCTTCCAATTGCCAATATTTAAGTATATAGTCAGTACTCTTGGCTTAGACTTTGCTTTAGTTTTCCATTATATGGGAGTAGTCAGCTAACGTGATTCCCATCTTCAAAATCTGATGCTGTCATTCAGTTGACTTACATATTGGTGACCCCTTTTAGGCTCCCTCCGATCTATTAGTTTAGGCATCTTAGAAGTGCAGTGATTCTTCCACGCTAGTCAGTGGGCTTGAGTTGCAGAGCCCAGGGAATTGTAATATGTAGGTGGCACTCATATTTTCATAGGGATTTAACTCTCATCTTGTCATAATGTTAGATGTGGTAATTTTTATTTTATGTATTTATTTCAAGCTGTAAATCTTTTAAGGCTTGGTCTTTTTAAAGGTACTGGACTATAGAACAAAATTTCTATAAAACCCATGAAATACATGATTATTTTTTTTTGTACCAGCTTCTGGTATAAAATTTGTTCCATTTATATGTTCCCAAAATATATATGTATAGATTTCTGATTATTTTCTAGTGGTTAGACCTCTATAATGTTCCAAACAACCACAGATTTCTTAGGTTTAGTAGAATATTAATTTTATCCAAATGTGAAGAAATGAGATTTTAAAAATTTGAAAATAAATAGGAATAATTCAAAGCCCTCCTACTCCTAATGTTACTAACTCTGAAAAGTCAAAGAGAAAGGGGTAAGGAGCTTGTTAAATTTAACTTGGCTTGCTTTTGCTGAATGAAGACAAAACAATCTTCCACGGTGAAAGGCATTTATGGAATTTTCTATTAATGTTTGATTTCTAACAAAGGACATTTAATCAAGCAAAAATTTCAGGTATTCATTTATTATCTCCCTTGTTTTTATGCAGAAAAGTTGCAAATGTAAATGTTTTTTAATGCTAAGTTTATCTTGACTGGTGTCATGCTTTCTGCTAAGATGTTTGTACGTGCAGGATATGCTTATCTCAAAATTGCTTTTACAGGTCATGTAAAAAAGAGGTATTTCAACTGAGCTAATCGAAAATGTTTCCCTTCTAGATCTTGGCATTGGTTTTAGATTGTATTTTAAAGCAATCTGAAGCATTTAATATCCATAAATGTTATTTGGAACTGTCTGTAAAGAAAATAGCTTTTGGCGGTATTTTTTCCATGCGCTTTCATGTTAGCAAGCTTGATGTAAAAGTGCACAGTGAGATGTGGAAAGGAGAATATAATTTTAAAAAAGAGTGGGGTGTGGACCTTGAGTAGCATTTGAGAGATGTACCATGAGGATGAAGAAAGAATTTCTGTTATTAAAAGTCATCCTTAGGAAATTAAGTTTAGGAAAGCAAAAAGCTACCTTGTGTTACTGTAGATACCCATCATGGAAGAAGGTGTACCGAAGTGTGGTGTCTCCCCTGTTTTGCTATGGGGTGGTCATATTCTTCTTGAGGGGATTACTTGTATTTCTTGTCCTTTAGTTCATGGTAACAGAAAACACTTTTTACAAGGGCATGCCATTTTTTAATACTATCATCAGCTGAGTCCTATTTATGGAAGTTGGTGGAATACTAGCATACAAATGCATGAGCTTTCCCACCATATGTCATAAATCTAACTCTGGTTTCAATAAGTAAGGCTTTGATCACTGGGGGCATTCCAGAAGGCTGGTGGGAGCTCAGTGTTGGGTGAGTACTTAGGACACCCCATGTAACTGCAAAGCTTTCAGTCTAATATCACTACTGCACACAACGTACACACAAAAAAGGAAAAACAAGGAAAGAAGGATCGAATTGGTATTGAAATCAAATAATTTTTTTTCACCCTGCTTTCAGTTTTTGTATTACTGTCAAGTAACACAGTTTTATGGGGGGGCAGGGGGGGAAACCACAGAGTAATTCTGACATCCACTTTCAGCGAGCGCATAACTTTTGTTGATGAAATGTTGTAATGCTAATGTAATACGCATAGAGTATTCTTAATTTAGAGCTGGGTTTTTTATTGTTTTCATTGAAAAATGTGGTGTGTCCACATGTCAGGGGTACAAATACGACTAATGGAGTGCAAGTCTGAAAACGTAGATGGCCTGCCTGCACTGAACAGCTCTGTGAGTTTTTGGCCTGGATGAAGGGAGGAGGAAGAGAGATCTCCATAGAGTTGTACTCAGCTATTATATATGTAACTTCACCCTGAGAGGTCAGATAAATGATGTTTTATTTAGTGTTTTTCATTCTTTTGTGTTTAGATGAAAAATTCAATTCCATAGATGTTAATGATTTGGGCCAAACTAAAACCTTCCTTTATTTCATTCAGTTCTCTTGCAGACTTTCTGAAGTAATTCTGTATCTTACTATAGTCTAGTAAACAGATGACATTTGAAGGACCATTTCTCACCATACTTCTTCAGTTTTTCACATTGTTTTCTTTTTTTTTAATGTCTGTTTATGATTTAAAAGTTAGCTAAGGTAGAAGAGCAAAGCTATAGCATTTTAAGGTAGAGTATTACATTATTAGACATCTAGTTCATTTTCTTTGGCATTTAAAATAAAATCTCATGACCTCAAATACTTTGACAGAGAGTCCTAACTTAGTATTGCACAACATTAAAAACAGTTTAAGCACAGTATGTTTTGTGAATTGGATGCAGGCAACTTGCCAAGGTAACTATACTGTAACTACTTGGGTTTAAATTCTGTTATGTTGATTTTAGCAAAGATCATAAGTAATTGCAAGAATGTGTGGTTAATGTTTTTATAAAACAGATTCTTTAAAAGGATGTGCTGAACTCCTGGTGTTGCTGCATGTTTGTCATGCACTGGAGTGGATGGATTATGGACTTTCTTTATTGATTTTAATTAGATGCATGCTCATTTTGTAGTTAAGCCTTCCAAGAGTTCACTGGTAGCACGTGGAGTAAGAGGGGCTTATTCTACAGTTGCACTCCACAGATTGTCACTGACCATCTTCATCACCAAAATTGGCCATGGATTTAAAAAACTGCACTGAATAGTCTTAGATACCTAAATTAATTTCTCTAGAGGATTCAGTTCTCACTGAAGCCTATTTTCCCTTTTTTCTTCCCCACAGTAATAATTTGGTTAAGGGGAAGATGAGTTGGGCAGGAAAGGAATGACATTGTTTTTAGAATATGTTTGGGAATTTGGCTCAACAAGAGTTGTGTTGAGTGTAATGTCCACACTAATACCGTTGCCTACACAACACTAGAATATTCAGTGCTTCATTTACAGAGTAAACATTTGGAAACATAACATAATTAGCTGTTTGATGTAATAGTTCACAAGCTAAGAAAACACTACCACCATGTTATGCTTCAAAATATTTACATGATCCATATAACATTTTGCATAGACAGTTATCGCTATTGCCAGTAAAGCTTAGAACAATGACTTCAGAAGGAGTGCTAGTAAATAACCTTTTATCTCTGTGTCCAGACAAGGAGATTCTTAGCAAATGTTAAGGAATCAAGATAATGATTTATATTGAAATTTTCAACTCTAAGAATGTTAGAGCAGTTTAGAAATTAGCATTATCTTACAGCGTTCAGTAGATATTTTCATAATTTTAGATCAAAGTATGCTTTGCCCAACAAGGGAGAGAAGTTCAGTACAAAAGCAGGACATAATATAATACCTTTTGAATTGATTTTGCAAGCAGGAAGATATCAAAAGCAATACCACAATACTTTGGTTTAGAAAACTTTCTGCTTCATCTGTCAGGAACCAGTAGCACCGATGGATGGTTCTTTAAAAATGGACTGAAGAGTAAGCCAATGAAAAATAAGGCTAGTAAGGAATAATTGTAATTTTATTCTGATACTTCTGTTTGAGAAAATTACACATCTTATAGCAAAATAGTGAGAATTTTTGCATAATATGCTTTTTTTTCCTAGAAGCACTTTCAAGTAAGTGTGGAAGAGCTGTGTTGAGATCATGAAAAGGTTTGGGATTTTTTTGTTTGTTTTCATTTTGAAAGTCGTTGTATATTAAAGTTCTGGAAATAGAATAAAGTTTATACTTTTGAGCCCAGTGTATTTGTATTTTCTTAAGTATGCTCTAGGTGGAAGTGGTCAGCTAAAGCAAACATGGATCTGAAATACTGTTGTTAAGACTTGCAGAGTGCTGTTAAACCTGATGTTCTTGTGTCCTTGACATACCAATCTCTGTGTCTTGGACTGGATGGTTAAAGACAACAGTTGATTTCTGTGACTATGGATTTGTTAGTAGCCAAGTCAATTGTAATAGGTTGTTCACAGGGCAAGAGAGAAGATTTCCTCCTTGCTGTCGGTTCTTGGTGCTATATTTTCCCCCCTCCCTGATTAGTTTTCTGCTGGGGTGGTGAGTTGAATCAGCTGGCGGGAGGCGGGTGCCAGAGCAATATAAGGTTAGCAGCAGGAACAAGCACGCAGAAAACAGCAGGAAGGGAAACAACTGTAAGGATGAAGTGGAATCTGTGCTTATGCCTCACCTACCAGATCTGTCCCTGATACAGAATTTCAGGAGGCAACGTCCTGTGCATTTAGTATTTCTCAGTTAATTTGCTCTTTTTCTTTTTTTTGCCTCAGTTGGACAAACATAAACAGTAAAGAGAAGTGCTGTTTCATCACTTACGGGCCACATTGAAACCATCACTGCTTCTAGAGCAGGAGCTGTAGAAAGGACTCTCTTGTTGAGGAGCCTTCTTGTCATTAATGTCCTTTAGGATTTCCATTTCATCTTCTATATGTGCTCAGTAGAGCATATGCAGTGTGCACATGCGCATGCTCTCTCTCAACTGAGAATTGAGATGAAGAGTAAACCTTTTGTGATTATGAGTGGGGGTGCTGAAGTTCCTTGGCATAATGTTCCTTTTGTGAATGTAGTCCAGTTTACTTTCAAACACTGTAATTAATTTTTTTTTTTTGCCCCCTCTAGGACTTGCTATATTAAAGCATGTGCTAACGCCACGTGTGAAGGCAACTCATGTAGCCATTGACACAATGAAAGACTATCTGGATGCAGTGTATGATGTGACTGTAGCTTATGAAGGTACTGTGGACCACAAAGGGCAAAGAAAACTGGCACCATCTATGACAGGTGAGTTGATGTATGTTAGACATGCTACAGCCATATGCTTGTTAATATGCAGAACAAACTTCAGGTGCTTTTTAATGCTCTGAAGATAATCTTCACCTTAAGAGAATGGGGTAAATTAGTTGTATGTTCATCAAGTAATCTAACCAGAAAATAAGTTCTGGGGTTTCTGTTGGGGAGAACTCTGGGACAGAGAGCTTCAGGGCTTGCTGTTTTTTGATTACGCTTGGTGGTGGATTGATTTTTTTTTTTTTTTTTTGTAATTCATTTACCTGCACTGTCACTGGAGGGCCAGACGTCATCTTTCTTTCCAGTTGTAGTTGATGTGTTACTCAGCCATATCCGTGCACGACTGTCTGTTGCTAGTTGGCTCAAAGTGGTATTTTTGAGTCTTTTGCACTACTGATACCAAGTGGAAAAAAAAGCCACAGTAGTTCTACAGAGCTGTTTAAATTCTGTCACCCAACCTTTTTCAAGACCCCCTTGAAAACACATAGAATTGTTTCCCCTTCCCTGCAGCATATCTTGTTTCATGACTTAATTATTAGGCAGTTTCAACCATTCTGGGCAAGGGATCAGTGTTGGCTGAGGGGCCTGCAGGAAACGGCTTAGCTAACTCCCCGGTCCTCGGCTGGCCCAGTGTCACTGGTACTTGTTCCTTCTGCTGCTAAAAATAGTTCAGAGTGGGGCTTTTTCCATGTCACTTCATTCGCAGGTGTAACTCATTGAGGTGGTGTAAAGTTCACATGAACTCCTTCCAGGTGCTAGTTGCTTAGAAGTTCTAGAATTGTCTATTTTTACATTTTCAGACTGTTTAAAATTCTTCTGGATAGGTGAGCAACAAAACTGTTAACAATATGTATTAACTCAACACTTGTGTTGTACTGCAAGGTCTTAGGATGGTTTTATTTTATGGACATTTTGTTCCCAACAGGCTTTTTTTTCTATGGCTAAATAACAAAAGTGCTTTTTACGATTCAGTATTTTTATTTATAATTTTCTTTTGAACTTGATTTTACAGATTTTATTATTTATTTTTTTAAAAAAATACCTTATGACCTTCTTACACACTCCTTTGAAGACTGGGCAGCCTCCCTCTTGTCCTGTCACCCAACCTTTTTCAAGACCCCCTTTAAAACAAATAGAATTGTTTCCCCTTCCCTGCAGCATATCTTGTTTCATGACTTAATTATTAGGCAGTTTCAACCATTCTCATGCTGGACTTCTCACTGCCTGATGGTTATTTAAACTATTAAAATGTCATTACCTAATAATAAGATGGCAAATGTTCAAATTCCTTCTAAGACCTCTTCACCTACTGAACCTTCCAGTTTGCATGAAGCATGATACAATTATGGAAAGGTAACCAAGAAACTGAATTTCCCTGTTGGCTGTTTCTTGCGTCCGGTGTCAAGTGGTAATCAGATGGTTTGGGGTGGCCATTCCACATCCAGCCTTTTGGAGACTCCACAGCAGGCAGTCCAGGCGTATCTTTCAGCCACCCTTACTGTCAGGGCTGGGGTAATTATTGTCTCAGCCTTGGGTAAAAATAAAGGCAGTAACACAGAATGAAGTACAGCCAACCAGTTGTTACCCATTACAGAGTAGATAAATGAAATGTCCATCCAGGGCATTCCATGCTATTGTGGCAGTCACATGTATTCCATATAATATAAATTATGTAGATTAAGAGTACTTTATAAATTACAGTGTGGAACATAGTTGTCATTCTTTTAGGCCCTCCAGACACAAAGTGGAAGAAAAACAATTTCTGTTCTGAGAGGTCAAGATCATTTCACCATTTGTTACGCAGAAGTCCAACAATTGGTCTGTTCAGGAATATAATATAACAGGAATTCAATTATGCATTGTTACCCATTTGAGATTTTTTTAGCATTATTGCTCTTTTACAGTACTAAAATGAATTGCAAAATGTCATTTTCATGTGTGCTTTTCATATGAACATTTCATATTTGTGTCAGTGCTGAACGAGAATTTTGGTTTTCATTCTCATCGGAATAAAATGGCAGTGCAATCCTGGTAATTTTTAAAAGATAAGGTTGACATGTCTTTTTCAATCTAGCAACTCTGATTGAAATTTATTGCATGGAAAACAAACTTCTGATAAACACAACTTTACTTGAGGACTGTATTTCCCATAGTATGACATTTCCCATGTGAATGAAATCTGAATTGCACACAGATATAATGTGTTTCTTGAAATGCATTTTACTTTCAGTTCTATAAATCTCAATTCCTCAGAAGAGCCTGTGCCACTTCTGGAAAAACCCATACTTACCCAGGGATATGGTCAGCTCTTGGCTGCTGTCTCCAGTAGTAAACAGAGCAGGTTAAAAAGAACTTTAGTGACTGTGAGTAGTGCTACCATGCTTTATCTGAGAAATTGTGTTAGTAAACTGTAAATGGGGAAAAAAATTCTGAAGAAAAAATGAATTGCATTTTAAATTTTGTAATATGGAACTCTTAGTGTAAATAACCTTTCTTCACAAAATTGGATTTTTTTTTTTTTTTCAGTCCAGCAAGCTTAAGTATCATAATGTTGACTTGATCAACAGAATCAAAACAAAACATAGTATACTAGCAACTGGAAAATAGACATTCACCATCCTTTCTGCATCAATGCTTTAAGAGGAACAGTGAATGCCAGGCACACCTGATAACATGGTACCTTTTTAGAGCAGCCAAATTATTATAGTATATCCTTTCAAATGTGTTCAACTTTTTGTCACTATTTATGCATTTTAATGTTTTGTTGGCACTTTCCAGCTGCAAGTTGTTTGGATTAGAAGACAGCAAATTTGATTAGTCTTAGACAGGGACTATGATTAGATTAGCTTTAGACGGGGATGTTGCTTTCTGCTATTGCTTCACATCCAGTTGTGAGCAATGGATGCAACTTTTTTCCTACCATTTATTTGTTATTCATTCCTTTTCATTCCAACAAGTTTGGACCTTGGTACATTTCCAGTGGAAGCTTGTCCTGCACATGGCAGCCTTTCCAAAGAATAGCGATTTCCCACAGATTTATCCCCTCTCACTACTGAAGATGGTTTGTCCAGATCATTAATGACAGAATATGATGGTCCTGCATAGGGAGGACCATGCTACCAGACAGTTTTTATTTGTGTTCACTGGAATAAGATGGAAATAATCTTATGGGCACTGTGGCACAGCTGAAGTGCATCTCAGGTACTGAATTCTGGAAGAACTATTTGGAAGGGGAAAAAGACAGGGAGAAACTCTTGTGCTGGGTTTGTTAATATTGTTTTACTACACAATCACTAAGTAAAAAGTAGAAATAAGCTTGGGAAGAAAGACTGAGAACCTAGTTTTCCCCCTTCTGAATGAATGTCCTAAGTGTTCACATACAGCTTTGCCTGGTGTTAAGGGGCAGGTCTCGTGAGACGTGGGAACTGTTGTCATTCTTGCACCTGAAAGACCATTATGTACACATCTGCATCTTTATTATTCTGCCTGAAGGCTTTAACATAACCAGATGGTATTTATCTGGCCATTGTAGATGAAAGAGTGTGTGAAATAGCAGCATGTGACAATGATAAACACTGAATAAAAATAGCAAGTACATGTAGATTCTGTCTTAAAGAAGTCAGAGGAATTCTTGAGAATTATTAACTCTGCTGTATATCAATTCCAGAACAAACACTTTGAAAGCCTGTGTATGTGTGCATTTCTGAAAATCCGTACATCACTTTGATCAGTATAATTTGAGGAGGTCAGACTGGCCTAACTTCCCTAGGGGAAATTACACTTTTCCAAATGCTTGCACTTTTGTTAGGACCCAGTTAGACTGTGAAGTACAGGACACTAGAAAAGAAACTGGAGCAATAGAAACCAGTCTTTGTCTGGACTGTGGCCCAAATTTGATCACATCCATTGTCTTTCAAGGTTCAAAGAATGATAACAAGCTCATGTTTATACATACCTTGAAGGAATTAAAAAACTAAATTAATAAACTGATAAACAGTAACAGGAATGTAAAACAGTCCAAAATAATATTTATAGTGATGAAATGACTAATAATCTGTTCAGATCTCTGCTAGCTGTCATGTTTGTATTGCATGAAAGATTATTGAAAAGTAAATGGCAATTATTTTAGAGCAACCAAAGAAAGAATGTAGATTAGAACTGAGGCTGGACATCACCATTGGTGAAATTTGCATCGGGTGTGGGATGGCTTTTTAACATGTATAGTAAATCTGACATCAAGAACTTGTCATTCTGCCTCTGTTCAAGGAAAATTTAAGTAACTACCTGTCATATTTCAAAATGTAAATTTTCCATTGAAATATTTGGAGGAATTTTGATAACAACACTAGTTGGCAACATAGTTCTGTGATACGCTATCATACATTTTTCCTTTAAAAGAAAACCCTGGGTTTATTTTGTGTAAAATTTTAAAATACAACTTTTTTAATAACATGATTTCACCAGGTACCACAAAGTAAGTAAACTGTCATTCAGTTTTAAACTGAATGCATTTTCACTTGTCCTCCCTAGGGCTACATCTCTCATTTTAGAACCCCTGTAATTTCCTATTAAAAGTGGTTTAAGTAACATGAAAGCCTATCTGTTAATTTGTGGATGACTTACTTGAAATGGCATTTTGAACACAGATGTGTACATATGCATCAATATTCTGCAGATAAGGGCAGTCTGAGTAAAGGCAAAGTACTTTCATACTGTAACAATTAAACATTGTACTTCCGCTCGAAAATAACAACATTTCACTGAAGAGCAGCATCAGTTTATGGGAATGTATTCAGGCCTTGCTGTAGTTCTTCATAGGACTCCAAAAATAAGAGAAAATGAAGGACAGTCTGAGCGTGAGTAGCACTTCTGTTTCTTTACCTGTCTCAAAACAAGGTTATGTCCTTGTTTTAGATGTTGTAGATGACTCTATTTGGAGTCCCTGTAGCCCAGTTTCTAGGCTCCACTGACAACCAAACTTGGATGCCTAAGGAGGAGTGTAAGAATAAGGCAAGCGTAAATGATTCTTCCTTTTCCCAAATCAAAACCACCTGTGGGCGCTGCGTCTGTGTGTTAATAACACCCCCTCAATGGGGGTAATAACCCCCTTCAGCATCCCTTCAAGCCCAGAGTGTGTGTTCCTCTGATTGTAAACTAGGACTTTTTGTATCGTGGTTATTCTTAAGCAGCTCTTACTGAATGTAGGTATCTGTAGCCTCCCTTTGGAAGTTTGTGATCAGAAAGCACACAGTCATCAGAAAACCTCTGCTACACAAAGAGGATTTTGAAAGTGTTTGCACTGGAGATTCATAAAATTACCGGGCCTCATACGCATGTGAGAGGAAGCACTCAGCTCCCCAGGCAGCATTTATGTACAACGGCTTGAGGAACTCCTGATCTTTATGCAAAAGCATATCTAAACCCTGAGAATAACAAAAACAATGTTAATTTCTTCACACTGTCAGGTTTGGCCAGAAATATGTTGCTGCTTTGAGAGCCTGTGTTTATTTTTGCTTTTTTTGTGCATCAGAGTCCTTTTCTTCTACTCTGTTTGTGGTACTGTTCTCTGTTTATCAAAACAGACTGTCTGAAGGAAAGGCAAAAACATCAATACTAGCAGTACTGGCATAGTTCCTAACAGATCCTGTTTATTTGCTGGAGAGAGCATTGTTTTGAACTGGTCCAATCCTTGTATCTTTTCTTGCCTTTTCTTTAATTGCATAGTTCAACTTTTTTTTTTTTTTTCTCCCTCTTCTGGAACTTTAAAAATGTTCCGAGGAAAACACATCTATCTCCTAAATTTGCTCCTTTTCAGTTACCAGCAGTTTGAGACCCTTTAGATGTAATCCACAGACCTAACCAGACCCACGTTCTGTTGCTGGCAGCCTATTGATCAAAACTGTTATGCTTTTGTAGGAAACCTCCTGCTAACTTGGCCAACGTACAATATTCACAAATTGTTATAAAGCAGTACAAAGGCCAGAATGCATCTGTTAGAATAACAGATTAAAGACACTTGAAGATTGTTTTAGTGAACCACAGTGTGCAAGTACTACAAGTCTTCATCAAATACCATCTTGTTTCAGCAAGACAGCATACAATGACACTCTGCTGCTCTCCAGTGCTAATACCAGTTTAGAAAACTATATGTACTGTTTTCTAATAATAATTTTAAAAGATTCTTTAGATCTGGGCATCTTTAGGAAGGTACAGATATGTGATTATTTACCCTTGAATTTGCAGGATTTGTTGAGCTATAGTTCGTACCTGCCATTTTTTTTTTTTAAGCTGTCGTATCCTTCTCTCAGCTTGCCTTCTCCAAACTGAAAATTCGGCCTTTTTAATCTCTCCTTGTTTGTAATGCAGGCGGTTTTTCTCCTTAAATGTTTTAGTTGTCCTTTTCTGTGGCCTTCTCTGAGTCCACTACATCCTCCTTGAGATACAGAGACCAGAACTGCACACGGTATTTAAAATGTGGATTCACAATCTTTTTATGTATCTGCAAAGTGACTCACTTTTCCCTGTTCTCAATGTCCTTGCTAATGCCGCCCAGTATTTGGGGGCATTTGGGGCTGATGCTGCACAATTGAGAGGATGGTTTCAGAGAAGGCTTAGCGACTCCCAAATTGTAACCAACAGTTGCAAGTTAAGCATCATGTAATCAGGGTTTCTGTTATTTTTCCCCATGTTTGTTTACATTGAAGCTTAGCTGCCACATTTTCACCCTGTTTGCTCAGCTTTGAGATCCTTTTGGAGTTCAGCCAGTATTTGGCTACCCAAAATTGCTTAGGACCTTCCGAAAAAGATATGAAAAACTGGAGGGCTCACTGTTTGCTCCCTTCTTCAGCTCATCAGTCATGACGCAGAATAAAAACAGTTCTAGAGTTGATCCCTGGAGGACGTCAATTGCTGGGTCTTTTCCATCTTGAAAAGTGACCATTAAGTCCTTCCATTTGCTTCCTCTCCTTTAATCAGCTTTTGGTCTATAAAACATCATTTCCTCTAATCCCATGGCAGCTTAATTTCTTTAATAGCCTTCAGTGTGGAACCCTGTCAGAGGCTTTATGAAAATTCAAATGTATCATGTCCAGTGAATCCCCTTTATCCGCCTGCTCCTTGACACTGTTGTAGAAATCCAGCAAATTGGTGAGACAGGGCTTCCCTTTACAGAATCCATGCCAACTCTTTTTCAACAGACTGTCATTATCTCTGTGCTTAGTGATCTTATTATAGACCCTGCTATCTTACCCAGGCATGCAAGACTCTTTGGTTTGTGTTTCCCAGCATCATCTCCAAAACCCTCGTTTGTACAAGGGAAACTCCCCATTTTTCTGGCACAATGGCTGTTTGTGATGATAGGTTACACATCTTTGTTTTTAAATTCCACATTGGGGAGCTTTTGGATGAATGCTGTCTGGTTTTGGTGACTTCCTGACATCTAACTTGTTTATTTAGTCTAATATTTTCTGTCTGTTTACTTATTGATCTAGTTCCTTTGAGCTATCTGGTACAAAGAATGCAATGGTGTAGGATTGAAACATTTTCAGCAAGAAAGAATAATGCAAACAAATATTTGAGCTTCTCTTGCATGGGCTTACAATATACCATGAGTGCTGCTCTTCACACCTTTGTCATCCAGCAGTCCCACCAGTGCCTTAGCGTAGCAGTAAACCACTGCTTTTGATATATTCAAAAAAGTTAAAATTGTTAGAGCATACTTTGCATTTTTCAAGTTCCTTTTTAGTCCTCTTAATTTTGTGTTTACATTGGCATGAGCAGTTTTGTGGCTTTTCCTTATTTGGACAAGCTTTCCATTCCTCAAAGAGGAGAAGGTAGGAATATAGTGGTAGCCTCCTTAATTTTCCCGTTAAGCCAAACAGGTGGGTTTCAGGCCCACACAGACTTTTTCTTTTGCATTGTTGCACATCTTTTAGCTGCGTTTCTAATACAAGTTTTTCTGGGGTTTGGTATTTAGGGGTTTTTTTAACAGCCTCTAGGCTGCTTGCTTCTCGACTGTTTCTTTTAGGGTGTTCTGACACTTTGCCTTTCCCCCACACCCATTACATAGTTCCTTTAATTGTGTGTTTGTGCTGTAGACTCTTTCTCTACAATGCTGAAATTAATTGTACTGTGGTTGCAGAGCACTTCTCACTAACACTGTGCACCACTCAAGACCACATCAGGAAGAGCATATTTTCTTGTGGATTTTGCAACTAGTTGTTCCAGGAAACAATCTTTATTTTTCCTCTCTTCCCCGCCCCCGCCCCTCCCCGCACCTCATCCTGATGGAAGCATTGATGCAGTTCAATAAAGGTAGCTGGAATCTCACACTCCTGTTACCAGTCCTGAACTTGCAGCTCTTAGCCTGGCTTCACAATTTCTGATCACTATTATCGAACTTATCAGGAAGTCATTTAATGTATCTGTCTAATATATATTTTATTAGAGTCTGGGATTTCCATCCACAAGGATTTCATTGTGCTTCTGTCTCCTTACTGTATAAAGCTATTATACTTCATATACTCCTTCGTGCACACTACCGTTCCCTCACCTGTACATCTTATTCTGTCATTCCTATAAATCTGGTAGCGTGATAACGTTGCACGCTCTTTCAAGGTCACTGGGATACCTGCCTTACAGGGGTAATCTCTTGGTGCCAATAATTCTTGTTCTCTTGTCTTCATGTTTCGGCTTCTCATGTTGGTACAGGGGCACTTCCGAATTTTGCCCTCACATTGAGTTTTAGCCACACCACCTCATATGTTCTGTCAGTCTGAAGAGGTTGCTTTTCCTGACCTTTCACTTTGCCCAATTGCTGGTTGAAATGCTGTCTAAGACCTTTTTGTTCTTCATTGCCAGCACCTTAATAATGATTCAGGTATGTCCCATTTCTCTCGTCTCAAAAGGTCCCCCAGCTCCGAAGGTGCTTACTCCCTGTGCTGTGTCCCTTGTGGATGCATGGAGGCTCTCATCTCCGCATGCATCTCAGGCCTTGCACAGGGGATTGGCAGCATTTCTGAGAGTGCTATTCCTCATGTCCCAGGCTTGTCTCCTGGCTGCAAGCTCGAATTTAGCATGCGGATCATTCCCTCCATGCTTCCCCACATCAGCAGTACCAGCAGGTACCGATGCTGCCCGCTCCTCCACTGCTCGCCAGCTAACCTGTCTAAACAGCCTTTGCTGTACCCTGGATGTTTGCTTTCCCGTCTAGTGCCACTTTGCTGTACCACTGCTTTACTTTGTTAGAGCAAGCCATGAAATAGTTTCCTGTCAGCTCAACTTGAGGCGATGGAAAGCGTGAAGCTGAGAAACACGGGAGCACTTCAATTTATGTTTGTTTTGCTAATTGATTGTTAATTTGGTGTATGAAGTAAATGAAAGTGGAGAGATAGGATTTATTTCTTTGAGGAGGATACAGTTTATGAACTGCTTTGGTAGCTAAACACTTAAGTCCAGACCAATGAAAATTTTAAAAGTGGCAAAAGCATCTACAGTTCAGAGAGGAATGTCTTTACTATCATCGTTTTGCCTGTAAAACTATATGCACCGCAACATGCAACGTTCTGTTACTGAAGAGACGTATTCTCACACGTTTGAAATACTAGTTACTTAGAATAAATATACATTATTCAGATTTCAGTTTCCTGTGATAGCACTTCCAATTTATCACAAACATTACTGAAATCTGTTAAAACAGGAGAGAATCGGGGTCTCTTTAAGTGGACACAACTATGTCAGGCTTCAGCTTGTCGTTTCTTAATTTTGAAGGACTTTGGCAATAATTATGTTGCAGTAAAAGAGCCGATGTAGGAGGTTGAAATCTGAGCTACTTTGTTGCTGTCATATTTAAAGTGTATATAAAAAAAGACTTCATTAGTAACTGAAAACTGGAATACCTGTTTAAGTGTAACGCTACTGTCATAACTTTCTTAAGGGGCAAGGCAAATAATTGGAGTGGTGGAATGAACTTCTGTGGTAGCATTAAGGGGAAGGTGGTCTGAGGCCATTTGTATGTCCCTTCTCAGTTACAGGTACGTCTATGCTTTGGAGCTTCTCTCCTTGCCTCACTTTCCCTGGTAATGCTTATAATTCAAAACAGAATTAATTGGCTTTTGAAGGTGAGGAGTTGAAAACTGGTAGAATTTTGTGGAAGTCCCAGCGAGCAAAACACCATCCCAAAACATTTGTTCGCAATTAAAAACTCCGTGGATCCGATTCCTTTCCTGGAGGCTGTTGCACCCCATTCATTAATCCTAATTCTGCACTGAATCCTTCAGTCCTGTGTTAGTATGAATCTTGTCCCTCAGAAGGAGGGCCACAATGTCACAGTTTAAGAACAAAAATTGCTTGATCCACCTTATTATTTTCAATTCCTTCCTTCTGCTGTGGTTGGTCGCTAGAAGCATTATAAACATTCTGCACTTGTATCTGTTATTTAGCCAGATAGAAAGTTTTATTAGGAAATTATCTCCCACATGAGAGTCAGTCCGCTTGGCTCCCACACAAGTTGTTAGTTTTCATTTAACCCAAATCATACTTGGTTCTTGATTGACTAATGCTGTCCCCAATATAATGTTTGGTTGTAATGCATGATTTGTACTTATGTTTTGTCTTTTGAAGGAAAGATCAGGCTTGCTTGTTCCTGCTGTTAATTATAACAAATTCTGGCAACTTCAGGGATCTGAAAAGCCTGTCAGATGTTGGCCTTAAGGGCTAGTGTCCCTGAAGTTGGATGTAATTTGCACATAATAAATTGCTTCAATAACGTTTTGTTTCTTAGCTTAATTACATAAGTCTTTTGGGACTTAAGCTAATGTGAAATTAAGGGTCATGGGACCACCGCAAACTTTTAGAGGTTGTGGTGATAAAATCCAGCTGTTTATTCTCAAAAACAACCTCTCAATATATTGTTCTTATCCACTGGTGTTCTTATGTGATTGCAGTGACATTGTGCATCTAAAAAAAAAAAAAAATTGGATTAGTTGCATTAAACCCTGACATGAATTGGATCATTAAAGACTAGTCAGATTCCCTGACTAGCTTGATTGCATGCATTACAATGTCATCTGCAGATGTCCTGGATGCCCAGGCTTTGGATAAAATGGCCTTGAATCGATGGGTGGGAATCATGATCCTCTCTAGGGGAGCACCTGCAGTTGCAGATCACACAGCCTTCGGCGAGGCTGTACTAAGTCTCAGACTGCAAGGGAAGGTAAGGCTGTGGACAAAGGCATTGGGATTTACGAAGGTGGGAAATTAAGATGAAGTTTTAGGATCTTCACATGTGGGGACTCAATTTAGACTGTTTGAAGACGACCAGTGTGGGAGGTAGTAAGAATCAGCTTGCATTGGAACTTGGGCGTAAGATAGAAAACCAGCAGCAACACTTAGATATTTGTGGAGGTTTTTTTGCTTTGTAAGCAGATCTAGAGAGTTGCAACTTTCAGCTTTGGTGGGGGAAGGTCTTTCTTTTGAAATACTTATGTTTTATTCCTGTTTTGTTAACTAGAGCTTGTTATTAATAATGTACTCTGTTGCTGTCTTTAAATGACCAAATATTAATTTTTTTTAAGCAGCATCACATTAGTTTTAGAAATACCATATCGCTATTAATGATGCTATCTCATCTAACTTAGAATTTTGCTTGGTTTATAATTTTCCTTAATAATTTATAACTGAGATTATAAATAACATCAGTAAAGAGTTGTTTGTTCCTATACAGAGCAACCTATGTGCTATGAAGCAAAAGAAACATACGCTGTACAATGCACAGAATGTTTCAAATATCTTTTAAAGCTAGATCTTCAGCCCTAGCTGAATGTGCATAGCATAGATGCTTTTTATAGGAGTCTAGTATGAAAAAGACCGTATCATCTGGCTTCCAGGCATTTGTTTTCTAGATACAGTTTTGCATATTTTTAGAATGTTCCACTTAATAGGTAATGCCACTCAAAAAGAGGATTTGTACATCAGTGAACATTATAAGCATTTAAGAAATGGATAATACTTCTGTCATTTTAAAATATTAATAGTATGTTTTTAAGTGCTTATATAGTGAATGACCTTCATATAGTGTCCTGGATAGTACCTTCAGAGAAACAGATCTGGAAAATCCTTCCTTACCATTAAAAGCAAGAGGGAAAAACCTGCTTTCAGATACACGAGCACTGATTTCTTCATGGTTAGTAAAAATGTTGCATGTAAACCTGAAGACAATATCAACACCTACCATCATTCTAGACCTCCAAGTACTTAACTTGCCTGCCATCTAATAGCTGTAGCTAGGAGACAGTTTTTACGATAAACTTTATAGCAACAGTTGTGTTGCTACTCCATGGCTAAGAGGTAGACTTGTTTCTGGTTAGAGCCCTCAGCCATTTCTTCAGTTGATGGTGCATGGGCCGTGTTACTCCTGTTACTCTACGGTGCGGTTCATTGAAGGGCGCTCTCTGCCTGGGATCTAAACAAAACTGCACGCAGCACCTTAGAAATTTCTGCATCAAAATGCTGTAAGACTTTACTGATGTCTTTATCTCTTCTCCTTCCCTCCCCCTCTACAAGCACACAAACACATTTGCATGAACAGGCTTTTAAATTTCTCTAAGGCAATTTCTAGTATATGATAAGGATTGCTTTTATAGCAGAGTCCTTAAAAATACATAATCCTGTCAAGAAGAAAAACAAATAGGGGGATATCTGCTTTGGCAGACAATAATAAAGATGTACGTGCAGTGACTATTTTTGCACAGTCATTCCTCAAGATACCCCTAACAGCTACGGGTCAAAGTCTTCTATACATCTGCACTGCTGTCCAAAAAATGTCAACAACCTAAAGGGACCACCCGGTCTGTGTTACATTTGTTGCCTGTCTATATTGTAGGAAGGCACTTGTGGTCCCTTTTCAAAATACGAAGATTTTCCAAATTTCTAAGGACTTCCATCCTCACATCATGCATCTCTTTGTAGTAATCATAGCATCCCTGTACAATACCCCTTGCTACTGATAAATGCAAATGATTATCAATACACAAATACTGTTGGGTTTTTCATCCCATGTGCAGTATTTTTACCACTTTTAAGAAATCCCACAAGGCTATTTGAGTAATGGAGTTTTGTTTGTAATTGGCTTAATGCTTGCTTGCTAAATTTTTCTGGGGACAAATTGAGGAAATGGGGGAGGGGAGTTGCAATAGGGCTGTCTCAAGCTTTGTAAGACAGAAGAAAAATGAAGGGATGCAAAACGGAAAGCAGCATTTTGTTCTAAGTCTTTTGCCCTATTGTACTTTTTAATTATAGGTTATTACTTACACTGAAGCCCACTTCCTCCTGGAGATGCTTTGGGAAATCACTGTAATTCTGATTTTGTCATCCAGGAGCAAACAAAATTTAGATTTCAAAAAGCGTGAGCAAAGAGGATTGGTAACTTTAATCAAAATCCCAGGTTGGGTAACATTGTGGCATCAAAGTTATTGCATCCCACACTACAGAATGAGTAGATTGCTGCTGAGGTAGAAGTGTAACATTTTCAAGCACAATGTTTTACAGTTAGCAGGGTGCATTTTAGGACAATTTTTTCCATGCTGCACATGATAATGGGCCATCATTTCAAAAGTGTGTAGGCCCGATGGCCTCTAAGTTCAGTGAAGTGCTCAGGATCCAAACATAAAGAGGGGAGGCTTTTGAAAACTGAAGTTAGGCTTCCAAGGCACTTACAGCTACGAGAGCAGATTTTTGGTGTATTGTAGACAAATAAATGCCCTGTGGTGTTTCTGTAACTCAGTCCTGTTGGTTTGCTCTCTTTTTAGAGTTTCTTTGCAAGGAATGCCCAAGAGTTCATATTTTCATTGATCGAATTGAACTGAAGGACATTCCAGAAGAACAGATGTATATGAGAAGGTGGCTTCATGAACGTTTTGAAATAAAGGATAAGTGAGTAATAATGTGCAGAACCTTCTGTTTAAAGGTGTCGTCTTTTATCTTAACAGATTTCTGTGTTACCAGAAGTGCAAGCTGTAGGGCTCTCTGAAGACAGGTGGTGTTGGTACTCCTGTGCATATTTTGTATAATACCCTTGTGGTTAAAGCTTTTGCTCAGGAGGTTGGGGTTCCTGGGTTTTAGACCTTCCTTAGACTGAAGAGCTCTGAATCCATGTTCCATGCGAGACTCATATTCATCTGAATACTCTCCATTTATCTTCTTGAAGCTGAGTCATGCACAGCCAGGAATGTAAGATGCCTGCAGTAGGCAAACAAGCAAAAAGCAGTTTGATTCTAGCCTCATAATCAGTGTTAGGTTAGAATTAGAAAGGGGCAGGTCTTGATCTAATCACTTCTGCCAAAATTGTTTATGCATCTTCCATCAGACAGCGATTGGATAAAAACACAAGTAACCCTGAGATCCCTACCTTCACTGGGGAAATGAGGTGAAGTAGAAGTTTCATCTGTCCATCTTTGAATCGTGGAAGACCTAAAGTGCCTGGCTCCCTCCAGCATCTCCAGATAAGATCGCTAGTGAGCATATGCAACAGATCCTGGGGGACCTTGTGCCTAAATGTGGGATTTAAGTATTGTTTGAGAGATGATGGTTTAATTTGCCACGTCTGAAGTCCAGCTTAAGGCAGCTGAATCTGTTTACTTTCTAAATCCTTTAATACATTGTGTGAGAGAGAAATTTCCCTGGTTCTTCAGATATGCTGTGCTTTAAAATTGTTCTTCCAATCTCACACTCCATGGAAGTAAAAAATGGATTAATTTGTCTAGTGATCTTTGAATCCATGTAAAAGTTAACAGGACTATCTGTAAACATGGCACTATTGCTAAAGTGTCTTAGAAGTTCAGGATCGCTAAGTAATTTTTCTTCTCTTCACTTTTGAGAGGCAAGAAAGTCTGAATTTCATTTTATAGACAAGTAACTGATAGATAAAATAAAAGGCTGTCCAGTGGCCCCCAAGGAGTCTTCTGGTGAAGACCAGCAAAACTGAACCCTGATAATCTGTGTCTCATTGTAGACTGCTGTTGACTGGAACATCTTTCCTGGGACCAAAGCAGTCTGTCAGGCAAATTTAGAGATACTTAAAACCCCAAAATTTTTGAATCCATTTATTACTGGTTTTCAAAAATAGGAGAAAAAAATTACTACTAAACGTATGGTGTAGCATCTTACTCTTGCACGTTTGTTACTAGTTTATTTCATGAAGATAATTCCCCCCTGCTTTCAGTGTTCAGTGATTAACTGTGTGCTATTTTGTCCTGTGATATTGCCCAGTACTCTGAGCTTATTTGCTAAATGATGAATGAAAAGGATTCTTTTCAACTTTTATATTCAGTGTTAAAATTGATCCCTCTGGAAAATCTGCTCTTATTGCTCACAAGGGTTCACACTGAGTACTCTGACGTGCAACACTACTTTGAATGCATCATATTCTTAAGGCATACTGATTGCTTAAACTTCTTTCAGATGAGATGCTACGTATTGTTAAATCGTTTGTTAAATAATGTGTGATTAGAAGCAGTTATCGGATGAAAGTAAGTTGCTTAAAACTTCTTATGCTAATGCATAACTTTGACCATCTTCTTTTGTCTGCTTGTAGGTTACTAATAGAGTTTTATGATGCGAAGGATTCTAAAAGAAGAAATAAGTTCCCTGGAAAAAGTGTTCATTCCAAACTAAGCCTCAAGAAAACTTTGCCATCTCTGCTGTTTTTAGGTGGCCTGACTGCTAGTATGCTTCTGACAGAATCTGGAAGGAAACTTTATGTAAAAACATGGATATATGGGACTTTAATTGGCTGCCTGTGGGTTAGCATTAAACCATAAGCAGATGTTAGTCTCCAATCAGTGAAATGTGCAGTCTTTTCTTGCACATTGCACCAAACTTTTTCCTGACTTTATTAGTAAAAAAGTGTAAATAAAGCCTTATTGATCGAACATTGGAAATAATAGAATTTGTGACTTAAGCCTCTGTGTGGTTGGTCTGGGGAAAATAAATGTAGATTTTCAAATTTGCTACTGATCTTTGCTGGAATAATGACAGATAAACCGAGTCATATGATAAATTGCTTTCCCCATGAACTAACATCCATCTCTGCAGATTTGATGAAGTATGAGTTATGCATAAGGGTGTCTTAAGTGGACCTGTGAATGTATTTACAGAGATTAATTTAGGGTATATATTTATTCTTCTGATATTCATGTTGAATTTTTGTTACTCTTTGGTGCATTGCAGCAGCTCAGTTGCATCTATCCCAGCTGTATCACAACTAAAATCAAAACTTTTTTCTTTTTTCTTTTTTTTTATTAATTGTGCTTTTCAGTTTTAGCTCAAATACTGTGTTCTTTAAAAGGGACTATGTAAGCTGGCAAGTCATGAGATGTTACCTGAAGCAGAATAAAATGTTCCTGAGAACTAGCGTTCATGGGGAAGAAGCTCTGTTTATCTACTGCATGATTTTTTTATTATATTGCAGTATTAGCTGATTATTTTACATATGCAAAACATTAAATTTTACTGAGCAAACAGCTTATTTTGCACACCCTGTATTTGTGCATAAAAGGAATGTATGCAGTATAATGACATGTTAAGTTTTTGTTTCTGGCCTAACCAGACTGTAGTCTACCTTGTGTTTGTGTTACCCCTGGCGCCTCGAGAGTTTCAGCTGAGCTCACAGACCTTTCGTGTGTACGTGCCATAAGCAGAAGTTTCCTGTTACCTCACGATTTTCTGGAAGCAAACTCTGTTGTGTGGGTAATGCACAGAATTACTGTAACTTCAGGAGCGTAAGGGTACGGTAACGAGGAACCTTCAGGTGCTCCTGCTAAATCCGAAGCATGTGCCTTTTCCTACTAATTTGATTTAGCCTGATGTTTCATAATCTGGCCGTCATCTCTGTGCTGTAATATCACACTAGATTCTCAAATCATTCTAGGCAATGCAGACTGCAGTTGGATTGAAGTTACAGGGTTGATGTATACAATTGCACAATAGACTAGTAGTGAAAGAAATGCATATCCTATCAGTATTTCACCTGCTTGAAAATATATTTTAAAAAGCAAACTCAACAAACCCTTACTACCAGAAAGTCTGCAATTCCCATGGCTGGTATTTTTGTTGGGGAAGCGCCATTTCCTGATATCAAGGGAATAGTCTATATGTACAGCGATGGGGTAGGAAAGAGGATGTACTTTGTCTTCTTCCATTAGGGAACTGGACTCCCTGTATCAAAATGAAAGAACTAGAAAATATTTTTGTATCACACTTGCAAGCTTTAAATGTGCATCTCTTTAGCTTCAGTGCAATTTGTCTTGCATTAGAGTCCATTGTGAGTTAAATGTCTCTTAAAATTATAACTCACTTTTTCAGATTCAACCATTGCCAGTTAATTAAAGATACTGCTTTTACTGTGTGGTTGTTAGTTTTTTTTACAGAATTTTATAGAGTTACTACAGTTCCACCTTAAAATCATTCGGTACAACTTTCATTTCACAGTTCTGAGTTCTTCTATAATGGATTTTGTCACTGGAGTTATTTATATCAGTGATTGATTCAGGAGATGTTGATGAACCATTTTAAAAACAATGACTGGGAACAATGTTGAAAAACAGTATTGTTATGAGGCTGTGAAACCAGAAAAAAAAAAAAGCCATTTTATGTAACAGCCAAACGTGCTCACATGTAGTTCTTCCTATTCTCAGCTGACTGTTTGCAGTGGGTATAACCAGAAAGCAGTGTTCCTGTGTTAGTGTGATTCTCAGTCATGGAATGAAATTTTACTCTGACATGACTAAATTTCTTTGTAACACCTAAGAATAACATTTAATTATACATCAAAAATAAATGCAAACTGCTTAATTCATTTGTAGAAAAATAGCTGCTATTTTGGAGAGCCTAATTACCATGAAATATTGGATCTCTCTTGCTGTTTAAGTACCAGGAATATAATTGACACAGTGCAACAAACAAACAGGATGTTTATTTTGAACCTTATTCTCTATGTTAATCTTATTTTTTTTTTCTTGCCATTAATTTATAAAGTTTTGAAACTGTAATTTGCTGATGTATTTGGTGTTGGGAGTATCACATGCTATTTCTAAATATGCACTGATATTAACTTGAAGTATTTCTTCATTAAAATAAGAAGAGCCAATGCTCGTTCAACTTTTCTGCCCTGTCTACTTGTTCAATGTTTTCTGCACTGTTATGTTTGTAACTTGGTTAACCAGGACTGCTTTCAAAAAGGCTACAAGAGTGGGTTTAAGTCCTTGACGGAAGGATTTGTGTGAGAAACAGTCAGTCAATGAAAAGAAAACAACTTGTCTTTTTTTTCTGTGCAGCTAAAACGTGTTAGAATTGATTTGTGCTTGTTCCAGTGCCACACAGCACCAGGTCGTTTGGATTGCAGTAGCTTTTCATCCGTGAACACCTGCACCACTTCTTGCTTGTTAATAGTGCTTGTTAATGTGCAGTACTACAGCTCTGGCCAGGAATCTGGCTCTGCCTCATGATAGGTCTTGCACAAACACCACTGGCAGACAGGCTGCACAGACCCAGGGGTGGGAAGAGGTATTGCAAACAAATACATGAAGTATATC
Source organism: Gavia stellata (assembly GCF_030936135.1). Classification (NCBI taxonomy): domain Eukaryota; kingdom Metazoa; phylum Chordata; class Aves; order Gaviiformes; family Gaviidae; genus Gavia; species Gavia stellata. The sequence goes on along the minus strand of NC_082595.1, from coordinate 86,981,217 downwards.
TTGGTAGCAAATGCCACCAAAGTTTTAGTGACGTATTAAATCTGAGAGGGACCTGTATGCTCAAAAACTTTTTTTTTCCAGCTGTATCGGTGCACCTGATGATAAAAGCAATCTCCCTCCACACAAGCACTGCTCTGTTCATATGCATAAACTATATGTAAACCTTTCTAGTCAGCAGCGCCACCACTATGTGCTAGTTCCACAATGTTGTTACTGTGTTTACTTTGGTGGAAAGAATTGGGCTAGTAAGGAAGCATTAACTTAAATAATGGAGAACACAAAAAGTAAAGTGAGACAGAAAACTGAAGCACTGAGTGATGCTACAGTGAAGAAATGGCTGAGGAGGACATGTGGGGGGCTCCAGCCTGCTGTGGTCTTTTGCTGACTCCTCTGAATCATTTTCTTAGTCTAATGCTTGGTTTTTCTCACTACAGTAGAATATAGCATACTTGTAAAACTGGTTTTTTAGCACTTAAATTGGCCCCTGATTATTTTGGCCTTTTGGGGGAGAAAGAGGTAACTGTTTTAGGATTGGATAATGAAGGGGACCAGAAGCAGGTTTAGGATTTTTGGCTTAGTGTTTAAAATGAAGACTTCTCCCCCCACCACCTCCAAATAAAAAACACTTTTAATGGCAGAAATTTCAACCCGGCCCAGAAAGGCAATGGAAAACCAGTCAATAGGTTCAAGATCTGGGCACCTGCTTTATAAAGTTTTTTCCTTTATAAATACGGAAACAGCAGTTTTGTCCTAACCTGCAGTTCTTAGGTCACTTTTTAGCAGAGTGACTCTGGTGACAGGGCTTGAAGTGAACACGATGGGGTTTCTCTTGTCCTCATTTTCATGTTCTTGCCCATCTCATCAGTTTGGAGTTCTGTGGTCCCAGTGAAGCATGTTGCGCAATTTGCTAAGCATAAGACAAAAAAGTAATTGTTAATTTAAGTTTGTACAATGGCAAAAGTCATGCAACTAAAACAAAACACAGAGCAAGTCCAGAGAAGGAAAAGCAGCAATAATCTAATACAAAAAAAGATCAGAAACATCAGCTCCAGTCAGGCATGACCACATCTGATTGATTCCAGGGAAGATTTGTTTTCCGTGTGGGGACCAATTTCCCTGTCCGCCTGGTGAATATTTCTCCTACCTGTCCTCCTAGTCCCAGATTTGCATCCCTACCCTGGACCGACTGCTCTGTTATTTTCCTAACGAAGAGTCCCTCTTCACTTTTCAGACGCTGATGTGAATCTCGAGTTTTCTCCATTCTCCTCCTGGGCCCAAATTATTTCCCTATTTGTATTCAGCCAGATAAACCACTGACAGACAGACTGCTGACGCCCACCTCCTTCAAGCTACATTCTCCTTTTGAGGACTGCTGTTCAGTGGGCAAATGCCAGTGGAGAGGCTGGGGTCTGTTGCTGGTGGGCTGGACGGAGATGTTGCTGGTCAGAGAGGGATTACTGGTAACTCTCTATTGATCATCCGAGATGGATCTCCCTCCAGCTTCTGCTGGAGTGCGCTCTTCCACTTATAGTTTGCATGGCCGAAAGTAAATGTGAAGACTAGACGCTACCCTGAAAAATAATTACTTGTTCCTGGGTCGTATTTGTAATGCAAAAACTTAGTTACGCTTGTACAAACTTTCATAGCCATTCTGTCTCCCCTTCATACTGTGTGGGAACTCAGTTTTCGAAGGACTTTTTGATGCCTCTGTGTTCCCTGCGTGACTAATTCAAACCAGCTCCATTTCAACCTGTTTGCCCGACTGGCCCAGAGATGTTACAGAGGATGCAGACGTTTAAGGGCAGAAGTTGCTGTCGGTCATCTGGCCGTGCAGTGGCAGCCGGAGCTGCTGCTGGTCTGAGCCACCAGGCTCCCCGCAAAGCCTCTGCAGTAAACGGGCCCTTAAATCCCAGTCCCACCACTGTACAAAGGGTTTTGGAGAGAGGTAGGTCCTAAAACCCACTTGGCTTGTTTGCAGAAGTATCTAGGACCTGGTGTTCAGAGGGTCCCTCTGAAAGGTGGGCTGGGGCTCACTCATGTTTCAAAGCATAGCCGGGCAAGGAGTTGGAGGGTGATGCCTAATTCAGGGCATCAAAGCCCAATCACTGGAATGGGAAGTAGGAGATAGGGTCTCAACATCTCCCGGCCTGAGGAAGACCAGAGCTACAGTACCTCCCCCAGCACCCCATCTCCTCAGGGAGGTATGCTAGTGCCACTTTCCACCTCTTCTGGGTGCTCTGGCAAGGGTCAGAAAATATTTCAAGATTTGTAGGGTCAGCATGACTGTAACCAGTGACGAAGGCGTTGGCTGGGCACGTGGACCTCTGCATTCAGCCCTGGGGCATTTCTGCACCCAAGACTGAACCACCCCAGGGCCAAGGTGTAACCAGCGGTCGCCCTGCACGCTCACACCAGCATGCCTGCGGTTGTAGCCTCCAGGCTGCGGTTACAATATGAGGAAAAGGGGAAGGGTTCTGCTCTAGAAGTGCCGTGTTTTTGAAGTGTCTTTGTTAGGAGTGAGCCTGGAGCGTCATGGGCACTAGCAGACCTTGTCGCCGTTACGCCTGTTTTGGTCCCACAGTCTCCGCACCAAGACCCTCCTTCCCCGTCTTCAGAGACGCCCACGAAGGCTGAAACTGCCAAAGCAATTTTGAATTTCTGGATGCAGCCAGCCCCTGGCCTCGCTCAGCTGTGCAACTATTTCATCCAGTTGGGACCACAGGGGAAACTGAGCTAGAGACAATTTAATTTGCAGTTGGCCAAGATGGGAGAGTTAACACTGTAATGATCCCAAAAAGTATCAAATGCTGTACAACATTGTTAGGCACAAATAAAAGAATATGCAGAGTTCCCAAGGCTGAAACCTGAACTCGAGGTATTAAGTTAAATTACTTTTCATGCCGTATGCGTAACAGTCCCTGGTTAAGGTTTTCACTTACTGTTTAGCAGGCATTTACATCTCCTATAGTCTAACATTGCCCTTTTGGCAGAAACATTATAGGTCCAGAAAATGGCATTGTACCTGAGCCTTTTAAAGTCTTGTGTGATAAAAGACTATAAAAATTTGCCTCTAATCTATATAATCTGTGAGCATTTTTTGGCTTTTATAAACTAAGAAGTCTTCACTTCTTGTCGCATGAGGTATAAAAAAAGTTGGTTTGGCAAAAGGTGTTTTAATAAATTCCTGTTGACCACAAAGGATTGCATTAGTATGGTCATGTACTAATGGATATTGAAAATATTTTTTAAAGCACACACAGTTTTTTATAGCCAGGGAGGATAAACTAAAATGCAGAATTACTTCTTTCTGGAACCACACACTTGTAGATAGGACTTGAATGCAGTCAAAAGCCCACCTGCTCTTCTAACAACAGAGAAATAAATATAGGTGAATAACATAATCCACACTGCTGTTTAAAAAGACAGAAAAGTAGAAGTTCCTGAAGAAATGGTGTTTTTATTGTCCAGAAAAGGAAAGGTATTCCAAAGAGCTGACAAATAACTTTGCATAGCTAATAGTACTCCTGCCAGTACAGGATATGGTATTGTTTTCTATGTTTAAACAGTAATAAGAGATGGTGTATACGTATCCTGGTACTGTCAATTGTATTCCTGTTCTGTGACAAGATAATGAGAGATTCAAGAAGTCGCGGTACTTAAAACACATCCCCTTCTTCACCGCAGGGTTGGAAATGCCAAGTGGCTGCTGTTGCTACCTTGTCCTCCACATCCCTTTGGAAAGCCAGCTGATGCTTTCGGAGCTGGTTTAAAACTAACAATTATTCTTGGCAGCGCAACATGTATAAAAGCAAAGGTGTGAGCAGGGACACGTCCCGTTACCAAGGATGCTGGTCACAGGGATAAAAACTAAGCGACCCCTCAACAAGCCCTGCCGAAGGTGGGAATGGGAATTCAAGCCAAACGGTGGAGCTGCAGTCACAGTGAGATGACAAAAAGTGCCCATCTGACCAGGGAATCTCAGAGCAAGTGGTGGGCACTGGCAGCACCGCTGGGTTTACGCAGCGTGCACGGCAGAGGCAGCGTCTCCAGGGGCCAGACCAGGTTCAGCTGAAGTAAATAGAAACTTTGCACTCCCTTTTTTTTTTTTCATTAGGACAAATTTTAAGCTTTAGAATAAATGCCCTTTCCAAATTTTATGACATCCTGGAAAGGAAGGAGTGCTCCCGAACCCTCAAAGTTTGGAGTAACTTTGATATCAAATGATACCACAGAATAATTGGCTAAAGGTCTGCCAGGCTGCAGGTTCTCACCTCTCCCTTCCTTCTATCATCAGCTCAGGCCAAGTTCTTTCACACACAGCGATGACTTTTGTGTCCCTTATTCCTTAGATTGTCTGACTTAAATTACGCCTAGTTTGCAGAAGAATTTAGGACTTGCATCTGCTGTAGAAGGCAACAGGAACATATAAAGTACATCCACAAACTACTATACAGCAGTCTCCTGGTAGAGTGAATGTACTTCTTGGATGGAATAACCAGGAAATACTTCTCAGCTCTGGTTTTCTGTTTGTAATATGATGGTAATGCCCTTTCTGGCATTTCAGGGGTGTTCAACAAGCATTCCATTTTGTTTCGTGAAGTTTTAGACCTTTTTTTAACGACATTCACCATAATGGTATCAGGAGGAAAAGTGTAATTCTGTCTTCATAACCAGGTTTATTTAACATACAGTCAGTAAGGTATGAGAAGGCCTTCTGAGTGAGCTCAAGTGCTCCTAAGTGAGCTCAGAATAATGTGCAAAGAAAGGCTGAAATGAGATTCCTCACATCCTTTCCCCATGCACCATTTCCCAGTTGCCTTGCCAGACTCCACGCTTTGCTGTGCTTCAGGCTCCTCTCCATCCTCCGACTTCCCCCAAGCACACTTGGGGTCCACCCAGTTCTCTGCCACGGTTCATTTTGTCCGCTCCGAATCTACTTTTCCAAACTATCTCCTCCTCTGAACTGAATTCAGTTCAGCTGATGTCCTTCATGTAGCCTGGAAACAAACAGGTGACTAAAAAAAAATAAAAATCCATGCTTTCCACTCCGAATATCTGGATTTAGAGCTGCTCTGGCCTGAAGCAGTTAGGAACTGCAATTGCTAGGGAAGCCCTGCTCTGGGCCCTGGAGCATGTCCCATGCTCATGAACTCACCAGAGAACGAAGCCTGCAAGCTCTAGCTGGCCTCTGGCGAGCACATGTGAACTACAGCTGGCTTGGGTTTTTTCCAAAGCCTTATGAATTGGCCAAATTGAGACAGACTTTTCACTGAGATTAGAAAATGTCCATCTCAGCAGTAAGGTTACTTTTTTGTCCAGTTCCAAGTCCCTCTTCCAATAAAAAGAGCACCCCAGCATTTTGCAGAAGACTGCCAGAGTATTGGGAGGGGGATGTGGGATTTTGTTTGTCTTAAACCTGGCCATGCTTAAGTTAAGGAAAAAGAATGCCCTCAGAACTGTTTTGGCTGAAAACTTTGAAGAAAACCCAGCCTGCAACACACACCTGGAAAGGAAAGCTTTGGTGTAAATATTTGCTGATTGGGCAAAGGTATACGCAAATAAACCCAGGCTTGAGATGGCAAGATGCGTTGGACAGTCCTAGCCATCAGCTTTGAACTCTGAGAAAATTTGGACCTAAGGATCAATGTGGGATCGGTTGAGGCTTGGACCAGATTTGGCTCAGTCTTTGTTTTCAGCTGGGTCTCTTCAGTGAATCCATTTTATGGCTGGACATATCTAAGATTCTGCTTTCTGTGTAATGAAGTTTGGCTGCTTGAGCCAAACCTGATAATATGCCAAGACAGCTTGGCTATACAAATGAGGTTATAAAGGTTTAACTAAACCAAAGGGCTGCAGCAGAGAGTAGCTAAGTCATGTAAAGAATATTTAAGTGTTTTGCTTCCTCGTGTACGTAAATACTGTATTTTGTTCACTGAGTATTAATATCTAACAGCTGTTCCCGAGTATACCTTCATCGCCCAGCACCGATGTGTCTCTAAAGTGGTGCTCAGAATTGATCCTGCCACCCAGGTGAGGTCAGTGCTGCTATAACCAAACTGGATGGCTGATATTACTAACTTCTGCCTGGAAGAATTTTGATAGTTTGATTATAAAATGCATTAGAAGCATGACACTTAAAGCGAGGGGGAAGAATGCTGCCCTTAATTAAAAAGAAAAAAGCTCACTGTCATTAAGTGGTCCCTGCAGCACACAGATCCTCAGTCATACAGTATGCCAGTACTACGTGTTCAGCAACAGCCACGTAGCTCCTATGGTCAGGCTCATGGGGCTCCTTTTCGGGGTTTCAGCATCCTCCGTAGCCCCTAAGACAAGTGGCTGGCCTGCCAGGGCAGCTGGAGTTTGCATCTTTATGCTGTGCGAGTCAGTTGTGAGAGGCAGGGCTGTAAGACCCCAGTGCTCTGCCAAGTCTCATGTCCGTCTCTTTTCTGGTTCAAAGAGGTCCTCTTACACCACCTGCCATCTAAGTGACTCTGTTGAGTTTGCACAGGAGCAGAGCCAAGGAGCAGCTTCACGCAAACAGCAGAGGTCTCGGTCAGGAGGCAGCAAGTATGAGCCGAGAGGCTTGTCCAGTGTTTGTTAGGACCTAATTTGTTCACAACAGCAGCAGCTCAGCCAGCATCTTGGATTAAACCCCAGAATTTGGGCCCAGATGACACATGCAGCGTGGATGCTGTCTTACAGGTTGCCTGACACGAGCCTCCCCTGCTCATACCCACTCCCGAGGCGCTCGGCTAGCACAGTCCTGTGGGGCTCCCTCCCCCTTTCCTCTGCCGTGGGAAACTTGCCTTTGTGCCACCTCTGAAGCCACCGCTGACCAGGCTGCAGCGATGAGCACTGGGGTCCCAGCTACTTTTCCCTGCGCAAATGAACTCCAACTCGCCTGTCCTGACAGCAAGCCACCCACAGTCACCGCTGGGTGACACCCCGACCCTGCAAGCTCAGCCTCATCTGGAGGCAGGAGCCTGGGGCTGCATGTCCTGTCTGACCCTACTCTCCATCCCCTGGGCCCCTGCAGTGATCTGGACCACCTGGGTTTTCTGAAACATTTCTCACCAAATTCTTACGTGGGTGAAGCTCCTACATCGAGCTGCGCAGGAGGACTGGAAGAGGTATTACAGTTTATAAGCCAAGGGGTTAAAGTTGTAAGCAGGTATTTATTAGCCAGCAGCAAGCACCTGCCGATGCCGAGCGTGCTCCGGGACTGCGGCAGTGCACCTCGTGGCGTCTGCCCGTGGGACTCCGGCCAGCGCGCGCCTCTCATGCCCGCAGCAGGGAACACTGACATACGGGGGGCTGCACCTGTGTTTGGCTGTAAGGACTGGGGTTTTTTCTTTCCATGGTTTTCCACGTTAGACTGCAAATGCAGAAGGAACATACTGCTTTTCATTGCAGTGGAAAAGTCAACTCTGGATCTTTCTGTGTGGTTTATAATGAAGCTTCAAGCCCAAGCTGTCTTGCCTGCACAGCATTTGTACCGCAGTGGCTACTCTAAGGTAGTCAATGCCTATTATGAAGGCACTTTCTGTGAGACAGATAATTCCCTGAGTCCTGTGCCAGAGCAGTGGGGAGCCCAGGCTGTGAGATGGACTCCCTTTGCCCGCCCTTTGCAGATAATCCTGATTTGCCCCCACCAAACCGCAGGTGTAGCCGCTGGTGAGAGCTGCCATCTTTTCTTCCCTGCGTGGTATGAGACAGCGTGTGTGCGAAACAAGGCTGGAAGGGACCTCTGCAGCGAACCCCTAACTCTAGTGGCAGGGAGAACGGCAGTACAGGTAACAAGGGGTAAACAGGGAGGACAAGTCTGAACGTCCAGGGTAGGGACTATAACATGAAAAGGTAAAGGAGTCAGAAGGCGAGAAAATTAGGCTCTAATGAAAGTAGAGTGCGCTGCCAGCATTTGCGGATGCCCGGCATAAATCTGTCACGCCGGTATGGTTTTGCTGGGGCTGGACAGGGAAGCCGGCGCTGGCCGGGCGATGCTCCGGCACCGGCCCAGTGCTAGCATTTACCACCATCTCGTGGTGAACCAGAAGATACATCTCTGTGCTGTTTCCACTTATTAATAGCAAGGGGAAGGGGCAGTGAGTTGATCCTCACGTTGTACAGCCAGCCCTGTCCCTGGTCACCCCCGGCACAGAAGAGATGCCGGGAACTCACTGAACGGGATTGACCAAGGGCGAGGGAAGCGTCACTGGGTTCATTCCCTGGAGACCACAGGCAATGTGCAATACATGCCCAGCCCAGGACAGGCCCAAGAAAGTCTATCCGACAGACCTGCACTCATCTACACTCACCAGGCTCACAAAACGTTAGGAAGAGACCTGGCTTCCAAGGAGCCCTCAGTCCTGAGGGGTGGTGCAAGAGGACATGATGCTTCTCCTCCAACGCTGGCATAAATGCTCTACGTTTGGAGGGAGGAAAAAAAACAACCTCCCTGCTCCTTTTCCTGTGGGATGGTAAAATACATGAAATCAGCAATGGTAGCAAGTCAGGCTCACAGTGCAAGAAATGATGGAAATCAGTATAGAAAACAGAATTTCATGGGAGGGCAGAGGAGGAAGAGGGCTGCCAAAATGACAGAGAAGATTTATGATTTCCTACTGAAAATATGTGAAGCGGTTTTGAGCTTCGTTTTAGCTGCTTTCAGAAACCAGTGACACAGTAACAAGCCTTAAGGCACCATGCTTTATGTAGGAAACTCGCTTAATGCACAGTGGACTAATTTCTACACTTGAGATTCTCCCCAGCCTGGTAATAAATCAGAAAAGGTCTCGGGTGTGTGTGTTGCGGGGGTTAGCGAGCTGCAATCTGAACCAGACGGAAGGGAGCTGAGGATTAAGGCAATGCAAACCAGTGATGCTTACTGAGTGCCCTCGGAAAACAAAGTAAGTATCTAAACAAATGCTCATCTCATGAGCTGGGTGTTCTACATCTGGTTTACCCACGCAGAGCCTCATCAGCTGGACCTCAGGTTCAATGTATTGACTAACCTGTGGCCTACAGGAATAAACTACTTTTTTTTTTCCCTCCATCTCCTACTTTGCAGCAAAACCAGGGAGAGGAATAGAGATCCCTATACTCTACTTTCGCCTCCTCCAGAAAATAAGCCAAAGACTTTCTCCTCCCATTTTTGAGGGATCCCTAGTGTGGACTGTTTTGCCTGTGGCTCCCGTGCCAAGCTCCCTGCATTCCTTTGCTCATGTCTTGGCTGTCCTGGCTAGAAAGAGGGAGTCTGATTTAAATTTGTGGGTGGTGATCAGCAGGCCCGTGAGCTACAGCTGAGCAGACAAAGCATTTGGCATCACACTCGTCTCGGATAACTTGAGACATCCACAATATGCACAGCTACAGCTGATCTGGACTCCCTTATCGGAGACAGAGGAGCCCAGACCCTTTTACTTCTCTATACTGTCACTCAGGAGATAAATGCGCGTCCAGTGTTTCCTTCACCTGAACAATTTCAGACATTGATTCCAGGTCAAGATAAAGCAGAGCCTAGCTTGATTCATTATATTGACTATATGTCTGCTGGCTATAAGGAGAGCACAGCCTGAGCAGCTCAGGCACAGACATCTGTGCTGGCGGTTGCCAATGTTGAGCCAGATGGATGCTGGCCCCTGTCCCTCTGCCTGCACTGGGGCAGGGGAGATGTCTCAGCTCCTACAGTCCAGGGGAAAGGGCTGTAGGTAGTGCAGCCGCCCCTGAGCAGAGGGGTCACCTCCCGCCATCCTCGGCTCCTGGCCTGGGGTGCAGAAGCTGACTTGGGGATGCTGCCCTCCTGGGGGCTGTTAAAAATGGTAGCTGAGCTGCCAAAGCACCGCACCTAAGCACCTGCGATGTGTGCGTGGTTTGGCTTCTGTGTCTTGACACCCTCACTCAGGGTACCCCACCCTCCTCCCCTTGGGAGATGGGCCTGGGGAGAGGTCTGCCCTTTTGAAGGGTCTGCTTTCTCTGCCTCTTTTCTTGATATCCAGCTGATATGGAGCTGTTTGTATCATACTGTGGAGAACGACAGAAGCTGAGTTATATTTAGCAATGTTCCCATACAAAAGATCAGTCTTGTTAGGCAATGTTTGATGTACTTCATCTAGTGCTTCATCTAGTGAAGTACATGGCTAAATGCCGTGCTCTGATCCAGAAATTTCTATTGCCCAAGCAAACAGGAAGCCCAGAAAGTGCAATTATGTCCCTAATCTTAGAAGGAAAAATCTAAACCATGGTTAGGTCTATTTCTACCTTACTTTGGATACTTCTCAAATGCATTTTAGGGCAGTCAGTGATGCACTTAGGGGATGACCAAGAAAAACACCCCACCATTACCCAAGCTGAAAACTCTGCAGAGTGAGATGGCTGAGGCCGCGGCCTCTGCACAGTGTTCAGCTGTGGCACGTCATTCCCATTGGGTTCAGAGTAAATTGCTCCCATCCAGTTTTCAACAAACTTGCATTAAACCTTTGAGTCCCTGGACTGTTTTAAGTTTTATTTCTCCTCTCAGGCAAGATCACTTTCTCTGTGGTGTTAATGATCTCCTAAGCACTCCTGTTGTTTAACTTTCCACGCAGAGTGATGCATGATGAGAGCGGGACTGCATTATATTACTTTATAATAGTGTTTCTCAAACTGATATAATGAAATACCTGCAGCAGAGCCAGAATGTCCGAGGCATCCTGGTGTGTGTTCAACAACATACCATATGCAGCTGTGCATATTTCTATCTGTGCAGCCCACGGTCAAAGAAAACTGAAAAGCAGAAAATGGAGGAATTTGTCTAGTCTCAGCCCAGAGGACTGGGCGCTACGACAGAGCTGGGTTTATTTGCAGAGCACCTTGGGGCCTGTCTTCTCAAGTGAACTGTGGAAGGACAGACAAGCCAGAATCACCTCCCTAAAAACAGGCAACCGTTGTCACTTCTGTCCTCACTAATACACTTACTGCAACCTACAACCTCCCTCACCTCCACACTGTACCCCTTATCTTCAGGGTCTAACATATGCTCTTACTGCTCGCAGAGAACATAACTTACATTGCCAACAGCTCAGTTTATATTTAGTCATTATTAAAAGCTGGGGGAAGCAAATAAAAGTCACTATTGGCTCTGAGAAGCTCTCTGCACTGCAGGCAGTCAGATGAGATGACCTTGAGAACGCCTCCATTGCTGGTTGTTGCGGTAATCACTGCTGCTGAGAAAATGAGCCTGAACAGAACGAATTCAGCACACGATTTCATTACATTTTTCTGTACTTGTTTTTTTATGGAAAAGCCTCCCACACTCTCAGCTTTCAACGTTGTTTCTGTGTTGTTCAGTTGTCCTAAAGGTTTCTACCCTCCTCACTTCATGCTGTTTTCCCCTCTTCTTGTTCCCTTCCTTGTGGTTTCTAGATTGCTGTTCTCTTAGTCAGACACACTGTCTATTTCTTTGTGTGCTGTCTTCTTGTATCCTTGCTACTTCTGTTACTCTGTCTTGCCCCTTCCCTCTATCTTTTACCTCTCTTCACTTTGGGGTACTTTTTTCCCTACCTGTTTTTGCCTTGTGCTTTTTTGTATCCTGGCTTACATACTGTTACTTGCTCTGGTTCTTTATTTTTGCCTGTAAAACCCATTGCATTTCTTTAATCTTCTCTAGTACGGTCTCACCATCACTTACACTACATTGACTTCACTGATTTCAGGGGCACCAGAAAGAATAAGAGGATAATCCAATTTGGAAGAGATCAGGACCCAGATAGTACAAAGTGGCAAAATGAGGAAGGGAAAGCCTACGATAATCCTTAAGCTAGAGGCTCCCATGTTGCAAAGGGAAAACTCTGCCAGGTGTATGGATTTGCTAGACCCAGGAGCAGCAGGAGACCTGCTGGCATGACTGCGACGCACAGGCTGGGCATGCCGTAAACTCACTTGAGCTTTCCAGAGCCAAGCAAATAAGGGGTCAGTTCACCTGCATGACTTCTCAGCACCCTTACAGAAAAGCAATGTATTCCTCCACTAGCCACAGTCCCACATTAGGTACTAGGAGTGAATTGGGGCTAAAGACGTCTGGGGAAACTCGTGTTATACAACCTGCATTCGTATTCCCTTTTTCCCCTGTGGCCAATGACAGAGTGCTCTTCCTTTTCCCACATTACCTGTCTCTGGGCTATGAAACACAATGAACACCTGTCCCTTTGTTCAAAGAATCTGCTGATGCCATTTGTTAAAGACAGAGAAGTATTGGGATTAGGGAGACGAGTTCTATTCATGAAAACAGGACTACCAATCCAGTCCTTAGCGTGAGACAGTTACACCGCACAGCAGCACCTTATATTGCCTTAGTTGATTCCCTGGCTTGTAGTTGGGTCAGCAGGACAGCGGCTTAATTGCCAGACCGTGCGAAAGAAAATGTGAGAGCAAAATTAAAGGACCAGACCTAATTACAATGAGTATCTGAGCCAGGCTGTCAGTTATTTCAGTCACCTCCCTGATGACTGAGCTCGCAGGGCTGGTAATGCTGCTAGCAGCGTGACCGCAAGTAGGGGAAGGCTTCCAAAGAGCAGTTCATTAGTATGCATTCATAAAAAGTTGTGTCTAATCCATCCTTATTTAGTCTCAGTGATTTAACATCTGAAACATGCTCATCCTATATAATTCCCATTAGTTATGTTCAAACCTCCTTATGTCATCCAAAGCACTTTCCAAGTCCCCAGGCCACCAGGATAAACGTATCCCTTCACTGTTTCTGCAGTGTAAGACCGTTCTTTTTTGGCTCCAGTTGAAGAATAATTTTCAAGTGTTCAAATGCTCTCTCCCACATAGTGATTTAAAAATCAAAAGAAAATCAAAAGCAAAAGAACAACATAAACTGGTAGGCAGGCCCTGCAAGGCTGACTTTGCAAAGCCAACCTGCTGGATGGCCTTTGGTGCCCCAGCTCAGCCCAATGGATGCTGGCCATGCCTTCACTCTCCATCAGCCTCCGAACACTGCAAACACGGAGCACAGCCCTCCCCAGTGGTGACAGGAACTAGTGGGGACTGTACTCTGCATTTCACATTGCTACTAACACACAATCAGAATTGCTGGCAACATTGAAATTGCTGTAAAGCTGAAAGTGCTCTGTGACTGGCTAAAGAACTTGAGAAAGTGGATACAACATAGAAGTATATTAAATCATGTCTTTTTAAATTGCATAGTATTACAAATTTCTCAAAATAGCAGCACTAAAAGTTGTCTTGACAACATTCCCAGTGAAAATGCAGTAATTGTATCTATTTTACCTAGAGCAGATTATAATGGGGATATGAATACACCGTCCCTTAAATAGAATTGCCATCTCTTTTACTGAAATAAATTGCTTCTTTGCACTTTACAACGGATATATTTTTCATAGCAGGAATGTTTAAGAGTTCGTTTTCCTAATGAACGCAGACAGTAGCATGGCTTTCCCACACAGCCCTGGAGACACAATATTGACTTACATTTTGTTGTCCGGAGCTGTCAGGATTGTACGTGCTGGCTGAACCGGAATTTTGCTTCCAGCTTTTCACCTGTCCCCATCCATGTCCTCGCCATTTCCCATCCCTCCATCAGTTCATGTTACTTCTCATGCCCCAGCTGGGCAGTCCCCCTGCATCTCGCTCCTGCTGCCCAGCAGCCTAGGTCACTGGGGGCTGTCCTTGGCCAAGTGTCTCAGGGAAGGTAGTATTTTCCCCTGTCTGCCTTTTCTCAGAGGAAAAATACACCAAGGTTTGCACAGAGACTTCATTTAGGTAGCAAATGTGCTGAAGTGGTTAAAAAACAGGCCTGGCACTCAGTGATGTAGTTCAAACTCCATCTTCACGACTCTGAACAGGGCAGTTTTAGTTAGTTCCATTTCCCTCCTCTTGCCTCTCTCATCACGGAGCTCAGTGCTTACATACTCACAGAAAGGTTTAGGTGGGAAGGGACCTCAAAAGATCGTCTAGTCCAAGCCCAGGGTCACCTAGCAGGGTCGACGTTGCGGCTGTGCCCTGGCTCTGGCTGCAGGAGAAGGTATGAGGCAGAAAAAGTAGGAAACATGGACTGATGTGGGAAAAAGAAGGGTGAAGTGGAGAGAGGTGAGATAAGGGATCCCAGCTGCTGAAGCCAGGGAGGGAGTTTGGGGTATGTTAGGGATCCCACAGGAGCAGGTAGGAGAGTAGGATACTGGACTGAGAGGGGGTTGTTAATAGGAGAGGGATACACGGAGTTGAGGTACTAGTGTATTGGGGTAAGACTATGTGAAAGAAAAGGTGGGGTTGGAAGTGTGTCTTCTTTAGTGCTCGTGTACAGCCCATCCAAGGCGTATTTGGAGAAAAGCCATTTTCTCTCCTCCCCTTGGTCTTCCTCTGAAGCCTGCACAGGCCAGAACAACAGGGTCCCAACTTTGGACTCGTTTTGTGTTGCCTCGCTTTTCCTCCCTGGGATCTGGTTTTTTCCGAAGCTTTGTGCTCTTAGATGTTTCAGCTGCAGCAATTTTTATCACGCTTATATCAGGCAGGAAGCCTGACGGTACATCAGCCTTTCAACCGCCGGCTGTTTGATCAGGTGCGCAGAGGTAGCAGGGAGAATTCAAATAACTCTCTATCTATACAATAGCTATTGTTTCCTCTATCTCCCAACTCCAGAGCTAGAAAAGAAAGATGTTGTTTCCCATCTTTGCTTCTAAAAGCCAGGGTTTTCAAACAGCCTTTTGATCTGACTTTCACTGACTGTCAAGGCAACCGGTTCCTGGCTTGCATACAAAGGGCGCTCACTCTCCCTCTCCTACTTGGGTCATTAAACTTCAGGGCCTAATTCGCTGCTGTTCTTCATTTCAAGTTGGGAAACTACTGCTGCCGGGTAGGTTTATAATGCTACTGTGCCATTTTTGTAAAGTTTCATTTATGCTTTCCAAAGCAATGCGTAAATCCATAGACCGCTGTGCCTCTAGTATTAATTTCCTAATCAATGAATTGCACCAAGAAAACCATCTCTCAATCATCTCAACGTGACATAAAGTACATTTCAAGAAAACCAGTCATGAGAGCAACTGACAAAGAAAAAGAGTGGACAGATAAACACCCTGGACTTGATGATTTAAAAGCTGCATGAATGTGAGACGTCTGCATTTGATTACTTTAAAGAAATCCATTCCTCTCGTCTCTCCTTTGCTCGGCCTATGGCAGGGGAGGAAATTCATCCCTGCTGTAAGCCAGCTGAAGTCATTCTGATTTTGTTGTTTTTAATGCTTACTGCTGTGCTTTTTGTATTTATATGAAGAAATAGCATAAAGAAAGAAAAGCGAGAGAAAAATTAGGCAAAGTTACAATAACAAGTGAGATACCAAGCAAAGATTAAAGCAAGAAACAAAATGTTACAGCTCAGCATGGGGTCAAACACACAGAAAAACTGCATTTTAACTCTCTTCTTCCCTCTTTGTCTATACATTGTCATGCAGACTGTCATCAGCGTGCCATCTCATCTCACATAGGCCTGATATATTTTACATCTTAAAAATTGAAAACAGCAGAAGGATGAAACTTTGCTTTTAAATAAGGTGGATATATTTCACATAGAATACATTAATTCCAACTACCCTTAATGTGTTTGTGTAAAATACAGAAGGAGTTTCTCAAGGACAGAGCAGCTACTTCTCTTTGCTGTGAGCAGCTCACTCCATGCCAGGGAATGCCATGAGCTGATGTGGAAGGAACCCTCGCCTTCTATTCCCACTCTGCATGAGCCAAATGCAAAGCTGCTCAAGTTTGTCAAGTCTTTGCATATGTATCTCTTTTTATATATATATATATATATATATATATATATGTATGTATGTATGTATGTGTGGGTGTTTGCAGGTACATGCATGTATATCTGCCTGTATATAGGTAATACTATAAAGCTACAATCATGTTGAATCTTCCAAATTTAGGGGCAGAGAAAGAGTAATTTTCAGAATTGTAGGTTCACATAGACACATCTAAATCTTGTCTATATCCTCTTCTTGTCTGGACCCGAATCTCTATGCCTTAGTATCCAAGCTATTTATTTTATATGGTAACACTGCTTTGGGGTAAAGCCTGAGATAAAAGTGAATTTTTTGCTCATCCTCCTGATTCTGTTTGTTTAGGGAAGAATAAAATTAAAAGGTTAACTGGCAATGGAAGATCTTACACAATGGACAATGGAAAATCGCAATGTTTCCGGGACTCATACTGTTAATAAGTAGCAATAAATAGTATCTTTTGTCTTCCTATCTAGTTATTTTGGACAAGCCAGCATTGCCATATAATCTTCCAACTGCAAAGCAGTGTCACTACTGTCATGTAAAGCCCACCCTGGCCAGCAGTAAGGACATGCTGTATATACACCTGGGGATATCTGCTGTACAGAGTGCAGTGTAATACAGAGGTATCCATGTAAACCTGGGTTTTAGAAGCAACCAGGTGCAATAACTCTGTGTACTGAAGTTGCAAAACTCATGTAATAAGAAAGGTCAATTAGCAACACTGTGCTCATGGCATGGATATCATCGCAATTGCTAGTCAAGGTGTTTGCAGCGCAGACCTGCTCTGCACAAGCACATAGTAGCAGTCAGGGACAGGTGTAAACCGAGATGTTCACAACTGGAGACCAGTCACATACACACCAAACACTTCTGTTTTCTCCCTGGGGTAATATTCATATGTTTTCTGGTAACAGCTGTGTTTATGAGCTCAGCCAAGGGCATCTGCCCTGATAAATGCATCAAAGCTGAACAAAGACAAAGCTTCAAATACAGAAGTTGGTGGCAATGCGTAGATAGTGAAAGTAGCTGTGTGCCCAGCTTGCTGGAGAGGAAGATATGGTTGTAAAAACATCACACTTATCTTTGAACATGAGGTTGCCATCTAGTCATCTAATATACTTGCTTAGGAGTATTCCGTCCTGCTGAGATATTGTAAAGAAGTCATCGGTGGATGGCAGTTATGATTTCACCCACGTGGACCTCAAGAAGCATCCAAATACAGTGCAAGACAATCCTCATAAAAGAGTAGGTTACGTAGAGCACTGCAATATTGGTCATGTCAAAAAACATGGCTAAAAACTCCCTTTAAACAGGGAGCGGCTCCCCTTCTTTCTCAGGCACATTGTTGAACTTCCAGGCAGGTTCAACAGTCTAACATGAATAGTCCTAACATGTTAATTACATTTAATATTTACTAATATTGGTATTTCACAGAATCACAGAATCACGGAGTGTTTGAGGTTGGAAGGGACCTCTGGAGGTCATCTGGTCCAACCTGCCTGCTCAAGCAGGGTGACCTAGAGCAGGCTGCCCAGAAGCATGTCCAGCAGGCTTTCGAATAAGTCCAAGGATGAAGACTCCCCAGACTCTCTTGGGCAATTTGTGCCAGCGCTCAGTAACCTTCACAGTGAAAAAGTGTTTCCTTATGTTCAGATGGCACTTGCTGTGTTTCATATTTACTAATATTTGAATGCTAATAACCCCCACAGAAGACTGAAAAAGACAAATTTTATAGATGGGGATAATGTGGCAAAAAAAAAAAAAAAAAAAAAATTTGCTAGTCTGGAGCTATCCAACAACCCCAGGTCAGTAACAAGTGTGGTCTCCTAATTCCTGAGCCTTTCTCTCACGTGGCTTCCTTTTCCTTCAGAACTTGTGGTGTCTCTTCCTTTACCTGCCCATTTCATCCACCCTCATCAGGGAGCAGGAGCAGGCTATGGTTGCTACTAGGGAGATAGTACCGAGAAGTGTCAGAATAGCCAATGTCCATCCAGCACAGGACTCTCCTCTGTGGTGGGCAGCAGCAGATGCACAGGGGCACAATCAAGGCCATGCATAAGCTGAAATTTCTCCTGAATGTCCTCTTGACCTCCAGTAAACAGTCATTTAGGAACTTCCTGAGGTGACAGTTTCATCCAAATCCCTGTGTACCAATGAATGTATTTTCCATGAATTCATCTAATCACTTCTTGAATCTACTTGTGCTTTTGATCTCCGCAAAATCTTTCACAATGTTGTATATACTCATGAACAAGTCTTGTTTGCTTTTAAACTTGCTGCCTGATCATTTTGTTGAGTGCTCTCTACTTCTTGTATCCCAAGAAACAGTGACTTACCATTCCCTTTTTAGCATCGCCTCAGTATTCAGCACTTCCTCGGCCTGTGGTGCATCCAGACCCAGCACCTCTCTTCAAGTTGCAGAACCTAGCTGGCTTAGTCTTTCCTCACAGTGCTCTTTTCTGTATCTTTCCTGGTTCTCCTACATCTAGTCTGTAGTGTGGTGAGTGGAACTAAGCAGAGCATTCAGTAACCCAGGGACAATGCAGATTAGGAGAGTGATGTAATGCTGTGTTCAGTTTTGATCTCAGCTCCTCTCCTGACATTGTTGACCTTGACAAGAAGAAAGGGCATGAAGGAGAAGTCAGAGTGCATGGTCAGCTGAGAGTCACAGACTTGTTCAGGTTGGAAGGGATCCCAGGAGGCCTCTAGCCCAACCTTGTCCTCAAAGCAGGGTCGGCTATGGGGTCAGACCAGGTTGCTCAGGCAGTTCTTGAAAATATCCCAGGATGGAGACTGCACAATCTCTCTGGCCAATCTGTTCCACTGCTGGGCTGTCCTTGTGGGGAAAAGGTTTCTCCTCATACTCAGTGTGAACCTCTCTTGTTTCAACTTGCGACATTGTCCTTCATCCTTCCACCATGCACCACTGTGAAGAACCTAGCTCCAACTCCTTGACACCCTCTCTGCAGGTACTGGGGGCTGTTGTTAGGTCCCTCTGAAGCCACCTTAAACTGAAGAAGCCCAGCTCCCTCAGCCTCTCCTCACAGGGCATGTACTCCAGCCCTGACCATCTTGGCAACCTCCACTGAAGTTGCTCCAGTTTATCTATGTGTTGCAAAGGGAGGACTGGGAGCAAAACTGGACATCCTAATCTGGATGAGGTCTCATGAGAGCAAAGTAAAGGGGAATAAGCATCACCCCAAGTCAATTGACCATACTCCTGTTATTACAAGCTCAGATGCTGTTGGCCATCCCTGCTGCTAGGGCTCACTGCTGGCTTAGGCTCAGCTCACTGCCCACCAGGACCACCAGGGCCTCTTCAGCAGATCTACCCCCCAGGCAGTCAGGCCCTGGCCTGAATCACTGACAGGGGTTTTTTTACAGAATCACAAAATGGTTGAGGTTCAAAGGGACCTCTGGACGTCATTTGTTCCAATCCCTCTGCTCAAGCAGGGTCATCTAAAGCAGGTTACCCAGGACCATGCCCAGATTGCCTTTTGAGTATCTTCAAAGATGGAGACTCCACAACCTCCCTGGGCAAGCTGTGCCAGTGATCAGTCACCCTCACAGAAAAAACCTGTTTCCATAAGTTCAAAGGGAATCTCCCGTGTTTCAGTTTGTGCCCATTGCCTCTTGTCCTGTTACTGGGCACCACTGAAAAGAGCCTGGCTCCATCTTCTTTACACCCTCCCTTCAGGTATTTAGACATGTTGATGAGATCCCCCTGAGCCTTCTCCAGGCTGAACAGTCCCAGCTCTCTCAGCTTTTCCTCATAGGAGAGATGCGCCAGTCCCTTAATCATCTTTGTGGCCCTTCATTAGATTTACTCCCAGTGTGTTCATGTCTCTCTTGTACCGGGGAGCCCAGAACTGGACACAACACTCCAGCATGCCTGACCAGAACTGAGTAGAGAGGAAGGATCCCCTCTCTCGACCTGCTGGCAACACTGCTCCAAACACAGCCCAGGATAACATTAGCATTCTCTGCTTCAAGGGCACACTGCTGGCTGATGTTTGCCATCCCATTTGCATCTGTTCTTGTTGAATGTCATATTGTCCCTGTTGGCCCATTTCTCCAGCCTGTCTAGGTCCTTCTCAAGAGCAGTCCTGCCCTCAACTGTGCTGGTCACCCCCCCACCCCACTTTGGTGCTGTCTGCAAACGTGATGAGAATGCCCTCCCTCACCTCCTCCAGGTCACTGACGAACATGTTAAACAGGACAGGTCCGAGGACAGACACGTGTGGTACCTCACTTGTTACTGACCTCCAGGTAGAGTACAAACCATCAGACAAGTACCTACTGAGCCCAACCATCCAACCAGTTTCTTTCTAGACTAAAGAATGCTTAAAAATTTGCATCTGAAAGTTTAGAAAACCTTATAAGCAGAAGTTGGCCAATCTGAGACTGATCAAGACTGGTTCATGAAGATCTGGGATTTCAGTTATGCTAGTTTTGATCATTACCACTAGTGGAGGAATTCATTGGAGAAATTTTCACCTTTGGCTCCCCTTATAGTCAGTGGAGAGATAGAAAGAGCAAGAGCCTTATGCAAAGGATAACCCATTCCATCAACTCCAATACAGATTATTAAGACAGATGGGATAAATCACTGTGGGCTATATGCCTCGACTAAGGAAGGAGCTTAAGCAACTAGTTCAGTATTAAACATCTAACTTGCATGCAGCTCAAGTCAGTGAGATGAGCCATACACTTGCCGTCTTTGTATTTTAATTCCCCATCTGTAAAATGAGGATGCTAATGCTTCCTTGTTCCTCACACCTATGGGAATTGTAGGTAACTACTAAGTTAGGCTGAAAGGTGTTTTGTCTGGTGTCTAGAATAATGAAAACTGACATTTTTTTGACCCTCTCTTATCTGCTTCATGCTACCGATGTTAACGATGAGGGGATGGAAGATGGAGCTTGTAGAGCAAATAAATTTTGAGCATCTACACACAACGTAAAAAACTCACATAGAAGAAGCACGAAGGGAAAAATAAGGCAGGGAATTTCCACAATTTCTCATTCTTTCAACCTTCTGAACTGCTGCCAACTTCAAATATAAACTGGCATATTTCTTATTTTGCTGTTTTTAATAGGAGATAATTATAGCTCATTGTTCCACAGCTTACTGTGTAAAATGCTGAGCAGTACTTCTGTCTATTCTTCTTAGCTCTGAGGAACTTTAACTACTTTTGATTTTTGTGTCCCAGATAACCACTATTTAGCAATTAAAAGTTCATTAAAAATGAGGCCAAACATTGATGAAAATGCCAACAAAAACATGTCTGAAAAGATAGATTAATAACATGGCAGTGCCAACAGAAACAGGTTTTCTCACACTATATTTCTAAACATATTTAATGAACATTTTATAGACTTTAAGAATATTTGATGAAAAATACTTTCTATATAGTATGGCAAATTTAAAAATGTATATGATACTCTGAAGCAGCACCCAATGAGGACACTTTCTGCAAATATCCATGTGTATTTCTTTCATGACCTGGAGTTCAAATTTCTCTACTGTTTTGCACACTATGGAAATACGTTTAAACTATAACGCACAATTAAAAAAAAGATGGAAAAAGCATGTTTTGAGTTGCACTCCTGCACTTTTCCACAATTAGGAAGGCAACAGTTCCCTTGGGTTTTCCTTCTTTGGCTGTGAAGGAAAACGGCTGGTTAGTATTTCCAAAACATTTCTGTGCTATTCCATGACATCAATTAGCTCAACAAAAGGAGGTTCCTTCTCCCATTCTTTTAATCCAAACTCCAATTGAAAAATACATCATCAGAAAACATTCTTTTAGAGGTTCCTCAATTTTTCTTTTTTCATTTGAAGTTTTCCACATTGAAAGGATGCTCAGATCATCCCTTCTCTCAGCTTGAACTTTGCTAATGAGAAGATCCTCAGCTTTTTTTCTTCTTTGTGGATGGGTAGGGAAAAACCAGTGCTTTCTTGCTAGAAGAAAAGCAGGGTGGATGAACAGGGCACCAGAATCTTAGATTAGCACAGAGATTCATCACTGACAGATAGGACAAAGGTCAAATAATTTCTTCCTAGAAAATATCTAAAACAGTGAAGCACACTTGGAAGCACAAGTTGCAAACAGAATTCTTGGCCAGATCACAGCAATAAAATCTACTTTCCTACATTTAAAACTAACTCTAAAATACTAAACAATTATTAGTAAGCTTCGTATTTTGTAGCACTGGTTGAAGAAGCCCAAGAAGCTCGCAGAGTCAGGGCTGGCAAACAGGCAGCAAGGCAGGATGAGAACCTGAACAGGGTAATAAAAGCGTGCCTCTGTGTCAGCAGGCACACTTCACAGGCCAGATGTTTGTGGAAACACACGTTCACTAGAGCCTGAAATAATTGTTCTGAGCACATAGTAGGGCAGTTCTAGTAGAGATATGGGCTCAGTGGCCACAACCTCTGCTAGGGCACTGGCTGGCAGGAAGAGGATACAGATAACCAGAATATGACTATCTGTTATGAGGGGAACAATTTTTTATTTGCTAGAGGCAACAAATATCCCCATGAACACTGTTATTCACCCATTCCTAACAGTTTACAGCATTGTTTGCAATGTATTCCAATGAGAACCTGATTCATTCAGAGATACAAAATGAGCCTCTTTCTTTGTTGCTTCATGTTATGCTATGGGCTGATAAAAAGAGACAAACATAAAGTTCTTTTTAAATAATAAAAGAAAACCAGAATGTTTTCATCAACCAATCAGAGGCCTGACATTGTACCAGAGACCACTGACTAAATTCGTATTTGTTTTATAGGAACACGTTTCGGTGAGAAAAATATCTGGACTGACATTGATTGGTCCTTGCTTATGTTAAGAAAATTTTATGTAATAGGAATGGCTAGGCACTGCACAGAGAACCAAGCAGGGTATGATGCAAATCTTTAAGGAGATGAAAAATCACCCATGTGGTAATCATTTATTATGGAGATGTTCAAAAGCATGCAACTTCCACTAGAAGTGCCAGGAGTTGAGTTCATAAGTTCCCTGTACCTTCAAAACTTCTTTTCTAGTGTGATGGAAATTGAAATTGTTTCTACATTTTCCTCTTAACTAACTGCTGCAGAACTTGAGGAATAATGATTCAACTCCAAACTGCTGTGCTCACATGAACCAAAGCAGAAAAAGAAAAAATCCAGCGAATGTGAAATGTCAAACAGAAGAGAAACAAATTCATAAAAGTACATAAGATTTAAAAAATTAGGCTAGAAATTGTATCTAGCTGTGTGGTCACCTTGATAACTTCAACGAAGAGCCTTTCCAGATTGGTTTTGAGCCAACCTAGTGCTTTTCTCTTATTAAGTAACTTCAATGATTTGTAGTTCTGTTTGTATGCTATTTCCTCCTACTTTAATCTTCACAGGATTAGTGAAATGTTAGCTCAGGGATACTTTCTCTCTGAAGCACAAGAGGCTTATTCAACCTGTTCTGCATAAACATCTGAAAATACACAGATCAATTGATTTACCAAAGGCAATACAGTATCTAACTTGCCCATTCCTTCCTGACCTGAGATAGCAAAGATTAGAGACATGAGACGCATTTATTATGTTTTTCCTATGCTTGAATAATCATCATAAAAATGCAGTTCTGCTAAGTCTGTAGACTAAGAACCAAGGATACTTTGACTTCCTGCGTTTTGCCATCACAACAGGGCTTTAAGGAATGAAAGCTGATCAGGTAAGCAGTCAAATCCCACCGGGTTTTCTTCCTCCCATTTCTGAAGGACAGTCAGGTAGATGTGTAATGTGGGACTGAAATAAAAGCGATGGCTCCAAATTTGGTAAAGTGAGCCAGTCCTGTTCCTTTTTTTAGGGCCTGAAATATGTAGAAGTAGGATAGGTAGCTCTTCTTGATACTTCTGTATGGCACCTTCCATCCAAAGGAATTTCAGGGACAGGTGAATGCTTTCACACACTGCTGAGAGCCTGAAGGTCCCCAGGTGGTGTTCTGGGGCTGTCATCTAAGACAGCCGTAAGGACTAACACAGGTAGCTGGAGCTGCAGGAAGCAGCAGCAGAAGCAGGCTGCTCTTAACTAGATCAGAGCTAGCTAAGTACCAAAGACCTACCCTTGACTTAAAACAAGGCCTGTGACATCTTAAACAACCACAGTTTGTTGGGATGATGGCCAAGCCAGCGTTTCCAGTGCCATTTGGAAATCTGATGCGCTTCATGTACCAATTAAAGAACATTCTTTGGGCTCCAGTGTCCCAAACTGTGTAGCCTTGATAGTCTCCCAGCTATACCTGGTTGGGCAAACTGCACCAGGAGCACATCATCTGATTTGAACCCACCATTCAAAATGTGTGTCTTTATTCTCCTTGTGCCTGGTCTCCCTGACACCTGATCACCACCACAACCAACAAATTTGATCACTCACAGGTGAATCAGACTGAGCAAAGGCCTGACCTCCATCTGACAGTTTTAAAAGCTCTTGTTCAAGGAAGAATGCATGTCAACATTGATTTGAGCTTCTCTAGAGCAGCTGAAAGGACATCTTCTGTCTTCCCATGGTGCCTATTCCAATGCTGAGGAAAAAAACTGCAGACCATGAACGCAGTTGAAACAGGCACATCTGTATCTCTGCCTGAACACTACACTGAGCCCCTATTTTTACCCACTGTTATAGCTAAGATGGCTGAATTACAAGGTCATGTATTTTGCTGAAGGCCATATCATGAGTCATTTGATTAAAACTCTGCCCTTCCTGGCTCTCAGTCCTTTGCTCTACTCATTAGTACACACAATGTAATGAAATGTTGGAATATCCCCAGAAGGGAGTCTTGCTTAGACCACTTCCTCTGTAGTTCACTACCACAGACCTCAATTCTTGGCTTGGGCAGCTTTCCAGCTGAACTACATGATGCAAAACAACATTTTAAGTTAAATTTGAAGTGGGATAATGAGCAGCTACAGAACTTCAACATTGTTCTAAATTTAAACAAAACAGCAAGAGGAATTTTAGAGAGTATTCAAGAGAGTAAACAGAATAGAGGCTAAGCAAATACATAGCGAACACTATTCGCCCTTCCTATTATCCATCTTGACAAGCGTTCTTTGATGCATTTAGTAACATATGACCTCCCCTCCCTTGCCTTTTTTTCAATTTTTAGCAAAAACCCGTTACCCAACTCTCTAACCTAGGATAACTGAAAAGGTGGTAAAATTAACCAGCTGCGCTGACTGATGAGAAATCATTGATAACATTAGATACTTTATTAAAGTTGCATTAAAACTCTTCTATTTAACCACACAGTTTATGGAAGGGTTCATTTTATAAACTCACAGGGTGTTGGAATGAAAAATGTGATAGTTCCCATGTAACCTCATAAATTCTCTGGCTAGTCAGTCTCAAGTCTATGAGCTCTAATAAAATTCTCATGAGAACACAGTATCCGTCCATAAAAACTCCTGAACCCCCCATGGGAATCGGCTGGTTTAGAAGGGTTCAGAGGTTCAAGCCTGTGGTTTATTTATTAAAATTTTCTCAGTAAATATATCATGGTATAATAGATAACAACCACACTGTTCTGTGCTAGTAACATCCGACTAAATGAAAAGTAAGCTTCAAAA
The DNA here is from genome assembly GCF_030936135.1 of Gavia stellata. NCBI lineage: Eukaryota > Metazoa > Chordata > Aves > Gaviiformes > Gaviidae > Gavia > Gavia stellata. Next base: position 86,955,824 of record NC_082595.1, on the reverse strand, counting down.
ATAGGAAGGAAGAACCTTAAGTTACATTTAAATGTGAGTGCACTGAACCTTTTCTCAAAAAGACACAGAAATCATAAACAAGAGTGAGAATTTGCTTCCTTATTTTTCCCCTCACAAAACCACTGTCATCAGAAGCAGCCAAAATGTTGCTCTATGCAAAGCTATAAAACGGGAATTCAGAACACCTGAGCTTTTAATAGACTGGGCCGAGGTTAGACACTTACAGTCCCAAAAGACGATAGTGACTTAGGGCTAACATAGCTTTAGTATTAGAAGTGTGAATCTGATCAGGAACACCATGTCCATGCTGGAAATACAAGCCTTCTGTACAGTCTGTGGTTGAAGACTCTGAACCAATTTTACCTTCTCCTTCTACAAAGCCTCCAAACCAATCCTAAAAAAGAAAAGTGCAAACTCCTTCCCTTGGAGCTGGTGAACAAGAGTAGGAATGTGACAGACAGCAGTAGCTTCTGTGAGGCAATATTGTACCCAAGAATTGCTCATATACTCTAGTGATGAGTTTGATAACTAGTTGGTGTCAGACTAATTATTCTAACACAGGATCCACACAGTCATTTCCACCATAAAAGGCTCCTTAGGGAGGCAAATTATCACTAAAATCCAGACAGATTTTTTTTTTTTTGTTAGAAAGCAAAACCAATTGGTCTAAATCCCGGGCCTCTGGTGGTATTGTCTTGAAGAACACTTCCACCCTAAGAAAGAGTAAGTCTTTCATAGATGTTTTATGGCAGGTCATTTCAGGCCTTTAGAGCCAGGCTCTTGGGGTGGCAGGAACAGGGAGGTGACAAGGTCACCTTCCTCCCACCACTACAGCCAGCTGCCAGCTTCCAGCTCTGAAAATGAACAGGCAGACGGTCACAGCTCTCCTGGTCCAAAAGACACTGCTTCATGCAGGTGTGCAGAGCATGGCAGCCCCAGAACGCTGGGGACCCGGGACTGCGAAAGCCACCATTACTCTAAGATGCCGGGGCTGAGCACGCCACAGGCAGTCTCCACTTCCTCTACTCAGCAACTCCACTCTTCTCCTGGTACTTCTGTATTAAGAGAAAATGGGAGAGGAGGATGCTATGTGGAAAGGGTGGAATACCCTTGCGTATTCCCCGCCTCGCCTCCCTGAGACACAAATGCATAGCTTTCATGCTCAGCTGCTCTGCGCTCCATATTGCATCCCATACTCATCTCCACATTCCCTAACACTGACGTGGTGTTTGCCTATAAAGAGCAGAAGGCTGCACAGCAAATGAGCCATTAGTCTCATCTCTCTGTAGTCTGCGGGCATGCAGATCCTGCTCAGAAAAATGGACTCTTCTGACTTCTGCCAACCATCCACTGAAATGTAAATGTGTTTTACTTTTTATTCTCAGTTTCAAACAACTCCCAGCAACTTCACAGGCTTCCTTCACTTACCATAACAACACCCTGAATATGTTCAGAAAATTTGCTTAGCTTGGATAATAAAGTTCTGGCTTTGTATTTCAAAGCAGTGTACTTCAAATCCTGCTGGGACTGCATTTTTATTAAAAATTCTCTGTTTCTTTCCTTCGTCTCCATGTGAGCTCGGCACATATACAGTATTTGAATGCCTGGATTAGAAAGATAATTAACAAAAATATTCAAACAACCTTTTTTTTTCTGGAAGAAGCCAAACTTGCTCTCTGTGTGTGTGTGCGTGCTCATGCATGTGACACAGCTGGTTTCATCCACCCCAACACACCCAATAAATGTTTAAATAGAAATGTGTATGTAAAATTCAACTGTTCAACATGTACAGTAACCATTAAAAATCCTTATTTTCATAATCGAATCAAGAGTTTTATCCTACAAATAGTGTACACTATTATTCACTGTTAACCAGCTATAGCTGTGCACCTACAGGAAGTCTGCAGGCACAGTAACTTTACACATCTATACATCTTTTCTCTGAAACAGAGATGGCATTTGCATTTGCCAAATGATTTATACCATACGGATAAGAGAAAGCAAGGGAATATACCATTCATTGACACTGCAAAGTAGAAACCAGATCTGAATTCCATTTTAGCCCCCACAAAATCCTAAGGCTTTAGGGAAAGCTTCTGCTTGCATTTTAGCTCCAGCAGTAACAGTGACCTGTAATTTACATAGCACATCTTTTAAAAAAATCTCAAACTTACAAAGATTTACAGGGGTCATTTCAGTCAACAGTGAACTGCAGAGACGGGGGTATATAAGTTTGTGACATAAAGAGACAGACCACAGAAGTGGAAGACAAAAGACCAAGAATACTGAATTCTCTTGAAAAATGTAGAGGATAATAGGTAGACACGCTATAAATTATAACAGTGGATTAATCTTCAGCTTGTAAAAAATGTGAGACCTTAAACACGTACAGATGGTCATTGCCTCCATTTCCAATTACTTCTGACAGATGGCCCTTCCCTATGGCCCAGTGCTGATATGCCAAGAATAGCTATTAGAGATTGACTCAGAGGCAAGAGCGGTGCCATACTTTGCAGCTGTATTTATAGTCAGACCCAGAGTTTTCCCTGCATGTCAATATGCAATTCAAAAACGCCGCCTGAAGACATATTGAAACAATAGCAGTCACATAGCTCTATCCCCCTGCCCTGATTTACCACCATAAATCATGCTGCATTGAGAGTAAAGGCCATTCATCAGTTACATTAAGACCCCAGAACTTACCTGTATCCTTTCTAGAAGCTAACAGCCCTGCGTACACTTAATGCATTAAATTATCAATGCAACTCTCTTTCATTCCCAAAAGTTGAGGATTCTGTTATAGATCAAATCATCAGTTAAACTATTGGCCAGTAATCACAAAACCCGAGCCAACTGCTGACAAACCAAATCCATAACTGGCATTTATACTAAATTAATCATGTAACACGTGGCATTTGTTAGCGCTTTACCACATTGTACACAGTCTGGTTATTTCCTGACCCCAGTTCCAGATTCAATCATGGCTCTTCATTTTATGTAAAACATCCAAAAAATAAAATGATCCAAATGTCTTTATCACCTCGGAAAATGTAAACTGTGGGAGTGTGAAATGTAAATTCTTCACCATCCAGTAAAACACCAGGCCCAGATGGCCTCTCTGCACAGTTTTTCCAATGATCCAATTTGCTGCTTCCGCCTCATTTATGATCCCTTTATTGAGAATCATAATAGGTGTTCAAAAGACATTAAGTAAACCAACCGTTAATTTTATTTTGGGATATTGCAGCCTGACGAGAGTCTGGAAGTAGGTTTGCCTGCCCACTTATCATTACCTTCAACCATGTGGGATGCATCCAGAACATCACAACTCTCTCTGGTTTGAGCAGTGTCAGCCCTGTGTGTGCAGGCAGCTGCTTGGCCATGCCCCTTGCTCTCCCTGCTCCCATGTCCCATGTGCCAAGGATGGTTCTCCCTCACTACAGACCTGACAGGGATGCACAGCCCCCCCCTTGACAAATGGCATAGATAATGTCACCTGTGAAGACAAAGATGAGTCCAAAGTGTGTGTGTGTGTGTGTGTGTGTGTCTGTGGATCAAATACACCAAACTGCCTGGTCAGCGTTTGCCCAAACTGATCATGTTACAAAAGATGACCATCAGCCAGATTAAACAGTTACTGGGGAATTACAAAGAGATTTGACACAAAGCAGGAGTCAGACTGAAAAGAAGTATAAAAGAAGCGTGAAAAATCTTAACAGGAGGGAGAGACCTTGGAGAGGAAACAGCTTTCTCAAGGGCATATGGTTCAGCCAAGGACTCGTAGGGAGCTGCAGGGGTCTGCATAAAGGTGGAGGACCCACATCTCCTGCAGAAGGCATGTGTAAACAGGGAGCCCTGCAATCTTTGGGAAGGGGGAGTGTTTTTGTAACCCATACTGCCCATGAGTAAAGGGGTGCATACAAGTCTGTGCGAGTGTCTGTCCATGAGTTGCTGTGTGTATGTATGTGTACGCTAAGGCGGCTTTGGAAATAGTTACAGAAAGCTGTTTAGAAATTTCCAGTATGGTTCACCTGTGGTATTACTGATCTTGTATGCATAGTTCACTGATTGCTAGTTAATTACATAATGTCAATAAAGCAATAAACTGCTTTTATCCATATTTATTTTAAACTATGTGAACTCAGCAGTTTTTCCCTGCAACATCTAACAAGTTGCTGAAGCAACCAGAGATCTCTGTAGCACAAGGATTTCATGTTTTCTTCCAGAGCACTGACATTGAATAAATTCATGCAAAGAATAAATTAATGTTTAGTGAATTACATCTAAATATAGGTGAGACCCCTCAAGTGCATGAGATATTTGTCTCAAAATAATTATTTTGAAGTAAGACATTAGACATACAGTTATTTCAGACCTATTTCCTAGGAGTTTATATGCAGACGTTACATGGTTAGCATTTGGCGTTAAACATGCTCTTATACTTCAATTTGGGGATCAGCACTCACTGTTTGCACTATATTTTCCCTTTGCGTTGTCTGTGAAAAGAACAAGCGGGGCTGGGTTTGCTTCTCAATTACCACAATCTGACAGAGAAGAACTTTAGCTAAGCCCCACTAAAGAATGAAAATCACAACTGTACAAGTGTTTTTTGCCTGTTGCAGTTTCACTAATCTTATAGGTTTTGGGGGGGGGTTTGTAACATCAACTCAGAATTTCCGTTTTCTGTAAGACAGGCAAATCTTTTCAGTTTTACCCATTTAACTGGCCTGGCCAATTCTCCCTCCTTACATAGCTGTAATAACATACTCTAGTATTCCCTAAAGCACGTTTTGCTTTTTTGGATATGCTAGTCAGTGCTAGTTTCCTATAACCCTGCCGTCCTGACTTTCCCAAGCTGCACTGATACAAATGTAGGCAGTTTGGTCCAAAGTGTGGACTTTGCAATAGCCTCACAGCCCTGAATATTGCCCAGCATTGATGCACTACCAGTGACAGCAAAACTTTCCATACATCCTCGCAGTACGGATAGGGCATAAGCAGGCAATCAGTCAGGAAGGCTCTAAGACTTACTGAACAATGAACTTTGAACAACTTGATCAAGGAAGCAAACAACAAAAAAAAAATCTATTTCTGGGCTGAGACTGTAGCTGGATATCCTAGCCAAAGATAATTGTATTTCACAGAATTGCAAACGTCACATGAGGGTTTATAGTGGAAAAATATGGACAGGCCATTGTCTGTGGCATTGTATTCATAATGCTGTAATTATAGCTTTACCATAAGGAGTGTAACTCTGTGGTCAGAAAAATGGCAAGAATATGATATTTTTCCATGGAACACTTCTTCCTTCATAGATGTTTGGCTTGAAATCTGGAGTTTAAGTTCCAGTGTTGTTGGCATTATTTTTCTCACATTTTCATTTTTGGGGGCTGATCTATATAAGTGCTTTAACTTGGCTTCTCCTTTTAGGTGTACAAATAAAAATTACTTCATTTTTTCCATGCTTGATTAATTGCATGTAAAAGTAGACATGTAAACACTTTCTATCATTTGATGTTTATAATCCTCCCTTTGCACCCACAGTGGTACTCCCTCAGCCACAAAAAATGAAGACAGCTTTTTCCTCTTTTTAGGTCACTGCTGTCATTAGGCGAGATCCCTGAGGTCTCACTGAGCTGTGCTCCTCCAGGCTGGCTTGGCAGAAGACATATCCTAACCCACGCTGCCTGATGACAACCACCATGAGATACCAGTCTTACGCCCACCAGGGGCTCCTTTACCACATGGCTGTGGAAGGTTGCTGGCTCATCTGCACTGGAGGAGCTGCAAAAAAACCCTTGGCAGAGGCCAAAGATCTGGCTCCATAATCAACCAAGCATGAAATACAGTCCTGTCAAATATACCCTCGTGTATCTAAGTGTGGGATGAGCTTTGGAAGGGGAAGGAAAACGTCTGAACTGTTAAAAATGTTACTTCTGATAGGTCTAGAAGATGGGCTGGCAATCATTCCTGGAGGCTGATGAGTAGTGGGTGGTCCTCCTTAGTGAATGTCCCAACTCCAATGAGCTCTGAAGAGGAAACAAGGTCAGAATCTCACTGGGAAAGTGCTGGAACAAGAACATTGCTTTGAGGGCCCAAGCCTGTTCACCACTTTTTCTCAGTACTACTTGTGTAAGCAATACTCCTGATGTTAATGTGATTATCTAAAGGCAGAAGGAATACTCATACAAATAAGGGTTTGGATTCATGCCTAGCAATCTGTCTAATCTGGCATTCTTTCTCCTTCAGCTGCACTAGACATTTTCCAGCAGAAGACTTTAAAATAATATATCCAAAATACACCGATATCCTGGGGGAAAATTTTATCATAGCTTATGAAATCTTTTCTGGGACACAATTATTCATCAAGTTCTGTGCAGACAGAGCAGAAGGATCCCAGAGGAAAAATGCAACATCGGGAGGGCTATTGTTTAGTCTAAGGGCCCCTTTCTAAGTGCTAGTACTACAAGAAGGATTGTCCTAAAACTGCATGTTTCCTCAACAGGGTACAACACAGTGTTAGAGATCTAAGTATCAGATTTCACTGAGGTAAGAGAACCCTGAGATATCTTCAAAAAATAAAATTCAAACTCTTACCAACATTACATTTGTCCTCACATACCTGTGGACACAAAACCAGGGCCTTGAAAAGAACACGAGGGATGCCCTGGTGGGTCAGACCAACATCCAGCTATCCCCAGTATCCTTTCTCCATTAACAACAGACGCTATTTAATGAGAACATGCAAGCCAGGCTACTTTATGCATTTCCCTTGCTCTCCTCCAGCATCCACAATCACTGTATTAGGGATGTTAGAGAGCACATCCCTACTCATTCCTTTTAGTATCTCTTTAAAAACCTGTAGTCCATTTAATCATTTAGTCTCCTTTCCAGTCTGGTGACCTATCTGCTTCCAAAACCTCTGCTGGCAGCAAATTCCACAGGTTCACTAAATCTGCCACATAAAAAACCATTCCCTTTTATCTTTTCTAAACCAATCTCCTATTGCTTTAAATGAATGCCCCCTAGTTCTAGTACTGCAGGATTTGGAGAACAACAATCTGCATTGACTCTACCCACTGCCTTGATTTTGCAAATCCTGATCATAACTACTCTCTCCAAACTGAAGCTCATGCTGTGGATAGCCTCTCTCCCTTCTATTTGCCCCCTGAGAGTATGGTATGTGGGTTTGACCAGGACTGTCCCTCTGCCTTTCACTCCTCTCTTCGATATATGAGCAAGGGTCCCAAAGATCATCAGCTCTCCAAGACTGCAGTTTCAGAGCAGAAATGTCAATAGCAAGCTAAGCCGTTTTTCAATTTTCTGGTAATTTATCATCATGGCTTGGCACAAAGTTCACTGAATGCCAGAGGTGGTTCAAGGAAGAGACCAAGAATGGAGAAGCCAGTAATTGAAATAACTCGTTATTGCAAAATCACAGCTTGAGCTACTCTCTGTGCACCCCATAAAGGCTAGGATCTCGCAGACCTCTTCCTTCTGGAAAGGAGGTTGTATTTTACTTTCCTTTCTTTTTTGGTGTGAGAATGATCCAAAAGATGTTTATGATTTGGATACTCCTATCCATAAGCTTGTCCATACTGCACCTGACCAAAGATCCAGCCAGCTCATGGTCCTGTGTCAGGCAATGGCCATAGGTAAGAGAGAAACAGCAAGAACACTGGGTGTGAACTATGTCTAGGAAAGAGTAAGGACAGGGCATGCATGTATGAACTTTCATCCTAAAACTTCCGTAGCTTTAAACTATTTTTCAGACCAGGAAGCTGTCTTGAGGCATACACAGTTTTTAGATATGCCTCGGTGTATCTGCTAGAATTTGGAGAAGGCAAGGGATGCTGTCTCTCTGTCCTTTGGTGAGCTGTTGTCAGGAAGACTCTTGTATCTCAGTTTGTGCAGCTGAAAACAGACCCCACTGTACAAAGCACATAGTGGTGAGAGGTATCAGAGATCTGATGTCTATCCTAGGACCACAAATACTAGGGAAAGGGTCTGCAAATACACACACACACACAAAATCCCTCCTTCCCCCCCAAGAAATTTTCATATTCCTAAATTGTTTTCAATCAGCTGAAAACATAACACAATGACAAACAAGCCACTTCAAATGTCTCTGAAATCTCTCAGGGTTTCACTCTGACTTCCTGAACCACTTTAAAATCCACATACTTATTAAGAAAGATGGGAAATTTGGGATATCTCAGAAGCAGAGCACAGCTAGTGGTCCTAATCTGGATTTATTTAGCCCAAGGATTCCTGAGATACTGAGGAGAAAAACCTCCATTTCTTCAGGAGACAGAGTCTATCAGCTTTTGAGAACTCAACTAGGAAAACCAAATCGCTACGTTGATCAGAACCCAGAGCAGTTTAACCACTCAATCTTAGCATCCACTATAGCCCTTTGATCATGCCTGGTGAGCAGAAACAGTTTTACATATATTCTCCGATATCACTCCATATCACAATCACATTCTTGCATTTTGTTCCCATTAATCTCTTCAATATTAAACGTAGCTAGAACCTAATTTCACTGGAGACCTCATAGTAATGTTGTGGATGTTGTTGGCTCACAGTAAAATTGGATATTGTCAGCTCCGAGGGCCCACAGGTAGGTTTCTGTGGGCATGTACATTATTTCAGTGTTTGCTAGCTTCCAGAAATACTAGTTTGTTGGACTCAGCACCTGGGAAGATTCCTGAGATACCACTGAACAACCATAATTCTGAGCTGCATTTCACTGAATTTACCAAGAATTTCACCCAGTGCCATACCATAATCCTTTCTCACAAGCAAAGTTCCCTGAAAAGTCAGGAAATATGCAGCTTCAGGATATCTCACTCTTTCTTGCTGACCCCTGCAGAGGCTCTCCCCAGCCTCTCACCTGGTCACGCAGTCCCTGCTCTTCCTTTGTGCCCTGATGCTTTTTAGACCCTCCTGAGTGAACTAATTGAAACAAATGACTGACTGAACTAATTCAGCAAAAAACTACGTATTTTTCTGCCCACTTATGTTTCTGCTGGGCTACTGAGTTGACTCAGCCATTGAGGATCAGGAGAGAAGGCACAAAACCCATCAATTACTGCACAAAATAAGGGACTGGAAAGCAGAATTGGAAATAAAGAGGCCCTTTTGGCAGCAGTGAGCTGTTAAATTTGAGCACCATCTCCTGTGAAATCACTGTGCAAGAACCCATCTCTTTTCCCTTTGCAGGCTTTAGTCCATGTCCGTATATATTTAGTCCATAGAAAAGGCCTTAGTTTGCGTGGCTGTTTATTAATGTACATGCTCTGCCAGATTACTTCATGGTTATTATAAAGAGCAATATCTCTGCTTTTTACCATTTGATTGAATTACCAGGGATGATTCTGGATCTAAGTTTTCATACTAAATTTTCCAGGAACTGACACTTCAGGACTGAGGGGTAATGACCCATAAATGCAGCCCAGTGAGGCTCCAGATCTGTCTCCTCAGCCTTTTGAAACAACCTTCTTAACACCACTTTCCTTCTCACTGCTTATATACACGTGTATACATATTTGAAAGCTTACATATACATATTTGAAAGCTTACAAAATTTCTAGCAGTCACCTTTCTGTACCAGAACATAACTGTCTTCCTCCTTATTTAATTACAGATTATTAAACCTGAAGCCTCTGAATCTGCATTTTTAAAACCACACTTTATTCCTCTTCCCTTTCCATAGTCCCACCTGATGAAGAGAACAATCTTTTGCACAAAAATGTTCCCAAATTACAGCTGTCTCAGGGTGCTTAGCTGCTCCTTTTTCCCCCACTCAGGACCTTTTCTTCTGTCTCTGGTATTTCAGAGGCACTCTTCCATTCTACAGATCCCTTCTGGTATCACATTATGTTCTGGTCTAGCAGTTAGCATTAAATCTTACTTGGAGCTTACAACTATGAGTAGCCTTTAGTGTTAATACAGGAAGACCAACAAAAAACACACACAGCTTACAGCAGGAGACAGGTCTTTTACGTGATTCATCCTGTCAACACCCTCTCTAACAACAGGTAGCCAGAGCAAAAATTTTCAAGGGGAGGGAGATGGGCTCCACTACCTTTCAGCCCAAGCCCCTTGAAGGCTTCTTGTTTTATACAGAACACTAGTAAATCAAGGCACAAACTCCGCCTTTCTCTAGAGAGAGCGCATACTTTCAGATATGAATGCAGATGGACCTAAAAAAGGTCACACATGATCAACATGGGTGGAACTTTCTGGGGACTGGGCTGGGCAATTTTAAGAAGCCTCTGCTCAGCATTTTTAAACCTTTTTCTCTTCAGGTCACATTTTCATGAAGATGGAAAAATATACCCCTGAAACTAAAGCAATTTACTTGCCAAATTTGAAAGCAAACCAGAGAGATGCTAGAGGCTGTTCAGTGAAATGCTTATGTTTATAATGCACAAAACCCTCTAAATTCACCCTTATAGTTGGCTCGATAGTTGTAAATGGAACTTTCCAAAAACAAAGCAAACAAATCATAATACAAAACAAAACAACCAAAACAAGCTAAAATGAAACAGCTGGAAGCAGACACCCAACAGGGGAAATTTCAGCTCAGACTGGCAGTTATGAACAACTGAAAACTAGAATAGAAAGCACTTAGCAACATTAACACTAGCTTTGCTGCTAGCTCTGTTATACTTCACTGTTAGGACCAAGGGGTTTGATTTATCATGCTACCAACAAACTAATTTAAGGAATTCTCCTCCCATTAAAAACTTCCCATAGGAGACTACTTGTGCTGTAAAATACAGCAACCATTTCACATCAGACAATAGTTTAAGTACCAGCTTAGGGAAGACAATACCAAATACTTTTCGCAACTGAAAATGGAAGGGAACATAACAAACAGCATATAATTACATGAATTAAAATTTAGCCCAGACTTCAGGGTTATCCAGTCTACTTTAGTGAGGAGTATCATTGAATCAGTAACCACAACTGGTCATTATCCTAGAGGTGCCAAAAAACATTGTATTTTCTCCACTTTGGAGCCCCCTCAAATAGAATTGCATGGTTTTGATCCGTTTACTCCACTGTTTATTTTACTGTGCTTTTCAAGAGCCGCAAGTCTCAGAATACTTCATAAGGAAATCCAGTACTTCTGGATTTCAACTTATAAATCTGCTTTTGGTTTGCATTTTGGAGCCGTCCTGCCCTCAAGTGTCCTGTGTTTGTTTTCCAAAGTTGCTGTACCTTCAGTCTTCCTTCCCACAGACACTGGTGCGATAAGGAGAGTGGTTCTGTTTTCCACCGAGCAGACAGACTTGGACAGCTCACATGGAGTGGGTTTGTGTCGCAGCAGTTAAATGCTAACAGAAAAAACAAATGGAACTTTAGGAGTGGAAATTAAATACGTTAACTCTAATGAGAACACTGGTTTGCTTTCCAGCAAGCTCTTTGGAGCGGAAAACTCCCACACCTTTAAGCAAAGAAATCTAAAGGAAACACAAGATTTTGGCAGGGATTTTCAAATGACCCCTGAAAAAGGCAGGTATCCAAGTCCCATCACGCAGCATTGTACGTCTCTCCCTGTTGTGGCCATGTTTATGCTCAGCCTGTTTGTGGGAACAATGGACGCGTGGGGAATGTCACAGGCAGGCACCCCTCAATTACCGCTGAAGGACACATCCCACGCTAGTCAAGAACAGCCCACTTGAGAGAAAGCTAAAGAAATACAGCGGATGATGACAAAATACGGAGAAAAACAGCTTGTAGTGGAATAGCTCCAGCAAACAGGGCTATCAGACAAGAAGTCAACGTGTTAAAAATACCCACAGCAAGCAGTTTCATAAATTAGCTATGTGTGTAGTATCTGAGTGTTGGGGTTTGCACCTGTTGGTTTCCCCTGACAAATAGGTAACATCAGTGTTCTGTCTATGTATCTGCTCGCCTCACTTCATGCAGGAAACCCTCAAAGTTTCGAAGATGCAGGCGAGGAGGAGAGCGGAACCGCTCCGTGTGAGGGGCAGTGGTCAGAAGGGTGCCCAGCATGGCAATGAGCACCTGTCGCTGGGTCGCAGTGTCTCTGGGGTGGTGCAGGCAGGAGACCTTGGCCGCAGCCCCTGCCCAGCTCTCCTCTCCCCTTTGGGGACAAGCGGCTCTGCAGTCATCATCTTTCTCCTTCATTAGTTCCTCCATCCCCAACATGGCAGGGCAGTGTTTTTTAGGCTTAAAAGCCTAAAATAAGCCACGGATCTTTCCGCTCCCGGCGGAGCCGAGGCAGAGGAGCCGCCTGAGGACAGGACAAGGAGTCTCACGAGGCAGGGGACGCCAACCCGGGAGCTGGGCCCTGTCGCTGAGGGGCCCCGACAAACATGGTGCAAAGCCCCGCTGCCCCGCGCCGACCCGGGCTTGTCTCCCCGACTCCCGTCTCAGCCAAGTGCCACAAGACGCCGCTCGCCCCTCGCAAGGAGCTCCGCAAGCGGCAGCACGGCCAGGTCCGCCGCGGCGCGGCCATGACAGCCGCAGACGCCCTCCTTCCCCTTTGCCGAGGGGCAGAAACCGGGGAGGCGGCCGTGAGGCGGGCGCCGGCGCTGAGGCGGGACTGCGGCGGCGGGACTGCGGCGCCGGCCCCGCGACGCCTCACGGTGCCCGCCGGGCGCGGGAGGCGGGGCCAGGGGAGGTCGGAGGGCGGCGGGGCGGGCGCGCTGCGGCGGGACGAGGTACGGCGGGGCGGCGGAGGGGCGCCGCGTCCAGCGGGGCTGAGCCGCGGCGGGGGCGGCTGAGGGCGAGCGGGCCGCGGGGAGGGCGGCGGGCCTCCCTTCCGCAGCCACCTGCCTTCTGACGGGGGCTCCGTCGCGGAGCGCGGGGGAAGCGAGCGCGGGGCTGCGCGGAGCGGAGGTGGGAGAAGCGTGGCGAGAGGCGGGCTGCGGGGGGCGCGGGCCCAGTGGGCCCGGGCAGGAGGTGGAAGTCCCCACTGGAGGGAGGGCGGCCGGCCGCGCCAGGCCTCGGCCTGCCTAGGCCACGAAGGCCGGGCGGATCAAAGGCCGCGCTTTGAGCCTGGCCCCTACCTTTGCGGACCTCGTTTTCGGGGGTGCCACGGCCCCCTAAAACCACCTGTCTTCTTCAGGGGGTTACAGCTTTGAGGGGCTCGCTGTGAGTTGCTCACTTTAATATTAAACGCTTGACATGAAATGATGAGTGTGTGCTTTTTCCTGCCACCCCTTTAACACTGTGACCAAGGCCACACTCGCTCAGGTAAAAAAAAGGATGAACTTAATTAGGTATACCCTGAATTTGGGAGAAGGAGGGGAAAGGTGTATCCCACCAGCTGGTGGAAGAGAGGCCATAGCTCTCCACCGCCACTCCTGCCTTTGCAAAGCACAGCCAGGGAAGTAGGGATCAGTATTACAAAGGTAACTTAAATGTGTTTTGGAGGAGAGAAGCCTAAGTTTGGACAACGCATCAGAATCTAAAGGTGAAACAAAAGAGGCATAGACAGAGACAGGAAAAAGCTGCTGTATGTGTAGCTTCCCAAAGACAGCCTAGGGTTCTGTCTGGAAACTTTGGGTAGACTCTGAAAATTCCTATTTTTGCCTGGTGCTGCAGGGCCTGTGACATTCCGCTTGAAGTACACCAAGTATAGCCTGGTTGAAAGGGCACTAAGCTGTGCGCTCAGAAGACCTGTATGTATCCATAGCAAACCCCCAGATCAGCCATATGGCACAAGTGCAACAAAACTGATGCTTTGGGTAGTGTCAAGCTTTTTGCTTGCATATATGTATTTTTGATTGGGGAAAAATGCATGCTACATACATTCCAAAAATACCTATTCTAATTCCTATAATAAATAAATAAATTAAATAATAAATAATAAAATAATAATAAATAAATAATTAATAATAATTAAATAATAAATAAACTAAATAATAAGTAAATTAATTAATAGTAAATTCCTATAAATAATTCCTATTTCTAATGGAAATACGGTATACCTAGAAACTGAAGTGTAAGGAAGGGCAGCAGTTAGTGAAAAGGTGATACAATAGCCAATAGACACACCTTCACCTTTTGAATATTTTGACACAGTAGTCAAACACGACTGAGGAGAGTGTAATGTTATTTAGAACACTTTAAGTAATGGGATTTTTTTGACCAGGAAGAAGGAACTTGTTTGTCTTCAGTTGCAATGTGTTTTCTTCTCCAGAGTTGGAACCATGGCTATTGACTGGATTGGTTTTGCATATGCTGCATTGCTGGCTGTTGGAGGTGTTGTAGGATACGCACGTAAAGGTAAATACTGGGATAGCAGGATATGGAAATGAAGCATTTGAGTTTCCTCTCCGCTACGCTTTGTAAAAAAAAATTACGTGACACATGAAAACTTCGCTATAATGAACACGACTGCAACTTAAATCCATGCTGCACTGCTATAAATGAGCTGAGTCTCATGAGATTTACTTGGGTCAACTTAAGCATTTAAGTGGTCAGTTTTTTCTGTTAATCTAACTGATTAGTTTGTTTTCAGGGCAAAAAGGGGCTGTCATGTTATCTTTGACCTTCAGTGTATTTTGGGCCTTCTCATTTCCTTTAATCATTCCTGCGTTGAGCACAGTAGATGATCTTTGATTAAAGTTTATTTTCTGCGGAGGCATCCTGGCTTGATTCTGAGATTTCCAGATGCACGCTGGAAAGAAAACCCTTTACTTGCGCATTCTGATCTGGTGGTCAATTATGTCTTAGATATTAACTCTCAGATAATCAGGTTTTAGGTTATCGTGTGCTATAAAGCACGTTTTCCATATTTCAGTCATTTTTGCAGTCCTTTCCAGCTAGCAGTGCCCTGCCCGAGCCCAGCACGGCATCCCGGCAGAGGTCGCAGTGGTACCAAGGACAGGCAGGCGGGATCTCCAGGCTGGTCCCCCTCAGCTCTCCCACAAAGTGCACATCCCAGCAGCACATCAGTCATCTTCACCATCGCCATTATCCATCCCGATTCTTGCGATTCAGGGTCACCGTTTCCCTGTGTAGCATGCACATGCTTTGCTCTTAGAGACATAGCTTTATATCTGACTTTCTGAAAACACTTGCTGTATTTTTTTGTTTGCACCCTGCTGCACTCACTAACTGTCCCATTCGCTTGTTCTCTTCACTCTTTAATAGTTGGTCAGTGCTTGTGGCAAATCTAGATTTTTTTTTTAATTGGTAACGATTTCTGTTTTCTTGCAAATTCTTGATTAAAAATATTCAATATAATAGGACTGGGAGCTATATGACATCTGGGGGTATGGATTCTTTATTTATAAACATTTTGGGATCAGGTTAAATCAGATAATGCCTGCTGTGCTGATTCTATGCTTTTATCATATGGTACAGAGTCAGATGCCTATTCAGAAACCTCAGTATATTACTGAAACTCTGGGCTTTATGAACTGGTTTTGTAATACCACTGAAAGAAGATGTCGAGTTACTTTTTAAAGCCGTATCTTTATCCTCATTGCCATCTAACTGTTTTTTAATTCTTTATTAATTAAATGTGATGTTGGTGATGCCATTTCTTTGTCCAGGACTGATGTCAGACTGAAAGACTTATGACTACATGTGTTGTCCAATTCACCCTTTATATATTTTGACACATTTCTATCATTTTTGGAGACTCCCAAGTGCGCTAAGATACGTTTCTCTGGACTGTCAACAGACAGTCCAGAGAAATTATAAAAATGCTTCTAAAGGTATGTATGGTAGAGAAAACAGCCAAATTTAGGTTTGTGCTTCGAAGATTATTTTTCCCAGATTGCAAGTATTACTAGATCCTGATCGTCTCCCTCTAATTTAGTGAACTTTGCCCCTAATGCCATGCAAGAGAATGACCCATTTGCAGAAATACTACCTCTCTATTCACACTGAGTGAGCTAGCTGCACTGTGGCAAAATCGGTTCTATTTTTTAAATATTTGAATAATACTGTGTATAGAGAGAACTACTGTGTAAAGATTGAACTTAAAGACATTGTAGTCAGAAATAACCCTTGAATGGTTTCTTGCAGGTAGTAAAATCTCTTTAGCTGCTGGTCTCACCTTTGGTTCTGTGGCTGGTTATGGAGCTTACTGCGTAACACGTGATCCGAGAAATGTGAAGATATCATTGTGTAAGTGTTTTACAACAGTAAACAAAGGAACAAACAAACAAAAAAACCCCAAAAAAGCAGTTTCCTGAATTGCATGTAAAATTATCTCTTTTATTAAATTTTGAGTATTGCTTTGGTTTAAATGTTAGTTTTTAAATAGAGTTCAACACGTCAACTTAGCTTGCAAAATTCAAGAGCTTAACTGTGGAACGATTTGCAACGTAAGGCAGATCATTCAGACAAAGCCAGTAGGCGTGTGTTAGCACCTGGCAGTGCCTCCTTTATTAGATGGTTACCTAACGTTGCAAATATTGTGAAATCCAGCTGAGAAACATGGGAAAGTACTGGAATAAAGTAATTAGCACTACAGATTAGAATGTAATTTGAGAAGTAAAGTAGGTGTGGGCTGCAGGCTTACATAATGTTAACATATTCTCAGCTCCCAATGAAAATAATAATTTGACTTAGTGTTTTTCCTTTGCTGATAAGAAGGACAGGATACAAACTATGCAATAATTGTCACGTTAGCTAGTTTGCCATGAAACCCTCAGGGAGGCAAGAAACTACAGTCTTTAAGGGGTACATTAACCTCACACAACTGATTTACAATAAGAGCCACTGGGAGCTTGTCTCACTCATGGTGAGACACATGGTGAGACTCATGGTGAGCACAGGTGGCTTAGGCTGTGGTTTCACATGCAGAAATGCATTTAAATTACATTTAAACCAGATTGTGTGAGTACACAATCGCTTCTGAACTTAGTTAGAATTTATGGTATACTGTTCATGCTGGCTTTGTGCTTTACACCAGCCACAGTTGTAAAAATTTCTATTTCAAAAAGATGTTGAATAGCGTTGTTAGCAAAGTAAGTTCCCACCAACTGAGCTCTTTAGTAAAGGTGGTAATGGCATACCTGGTCTGCTCCTAGATGGCCTAAAATTGGATATTCCAGTTTTGCCACCATGACTTTGCTCAGATTAATTTATCCCACTGTTAAAAAAAAAAAAAACCACACCTTTTTTTGGAATTAAGACACAGCCTTAAGTATGTGTAAATTTGTAGTCATTCAGTGTGAGGTGCTTTTAAGTAGCATATGGTATTGTACTTTTATGGGTCAATTAAATCACTAATTTGGATACAGAATTTGTGGAAGAGAAGACTAATTAAAACCTACTAAATGTTGCCTGTTTCCCAGCTCCCTGGTTTTGAAAGGACTAACACAAAATTTCCACTAATCTGCTTGTGAACATCAGATATACTAAAATATTGTCAGTGTTGTGCATTTCATGTAGCTGTAGGCATGAGGACCTTCTCTCAACTGGAGAAATGTATATTACTAATTTAACAGAAATTACAGCAATACAGATGAGATAGAGTTCACTACACCTGCCTTAGAAAGTTCTTATTATGTAGAGTTAAAGGAACAAAGACTTCTTAAAGCAGTCTTAGTTTAGGATGTTTACAAAGTAATGTTCTAATTGCTTAAAACCTAAACATGTATTTAACCTTGGCTAAGAATGGGTGGCCTCTTCAAGATCCACGTCTGCTGAATGAAACAAAGAAGGTGATCTGAACTAACTGTGGTCATTTTTGCCACAGAAGTGAGTTAGGAAGTATTCATGCAAAGTACTCTGTCAGGGCCAACCATTCAGGCTGGTTTTAATCTCTTCCAGGCTGATGTATCTCAGTCTGGAAGAGGGTGTCTTCTGGCTTCTATATACATAGATATCTCAAATGCATAAAGAACTCAGTAGGAATACTTCAATGGAAGGGAGAATTGGACACACTCGGAAACATCTACAGGTCCACACCTTAAAAACTTTTGGTGGCTACTGTGTCTGTAATAAGTGTGTTGCTTTTGTAGAAAAGCAGAACGTTTTCACTTACACCTAACCTCCCAAAGTCCCAAAAGCAACTAGAGCACAAATGAAAGAAGGAAATTAACTGCATGGAAGAAAGTGACTGCTCTGAACTTAGAAACCAGTAGAGTAAATTGCAATGTAAAATGAAGCAAGTACTCAAACCTTTAAAAGGTTAGGAAATTAAAAAAAATCCTCCAAACCCATAATTATCTATAGTATTTATCACCTGTGCAAGATTCTCCTACAATAATGTAGGTAATGTTTTAGTACAAGACCTTGGATAGTAAGGTTCTTGTAACTTGTCCTACATACAGAGAGTATGTACCATACAGATACCCCAGGCAAAATTTCTTCGTCGTTTTATAAACTATTCTTTCCAGCATTTTCACACTCCCCCTGAAATTAACTCTGCGCTTTCCTGAATGCTTCAGTGCAATTTTATGTGTTTGGAATAGGTGTAGAAATTCAGACCTCATTATGCAACAGTTAGTGCTATTCAGACTGCAACTTGATGCACCTGATTTATTGAATTTCTGATCTGAATCTGATTTACTGAATTGCATTTGATTTTCTGAATTGAATTTGACTTACAGAATTTCTTTGACTGATTTAAGGTGAAGCAGTGAATATCTAGCACTTTTGAAAATCAGGTCTAAAAGTTGAACGTCTTGAAAACTCACTGCCACATGTGAAAAGCCAGATACTAGTAACTGGAAAAAAGAACATTATAGACTGAACATGTTTTGTAGCTTGTAATTAATTTTAAGTATATTCACGGCTCTGGCAAGACACACGCTGTGGAATAGTCCACTCTTCAGACATTCCTGAGAGGATCAAGGCTATGGGACCAGAAAATAAGAGCAATGGATAATGGAACATAATACCTTTTTACAGGGTATCTTTAATGAGTGCACATGCATAGCTGGTAGGGTTTTGTAAGATGCTTGTTACTGTCAGAGCTTGTTTTATAATGCTGGAGTGAGTTTAAAACTAATTCTTGACACCTGCAAGCACAGGAGTGTCCACTGGAATAGACAGTAGAGTTTGAAGAGATTTAGCCAGATGGTTTAACTGCTCCATAAAAAAGGGGAGAGATTGTGTAACTGCCATTACTTTGGCTGCTAGAGTGATAAAGCCCAGCTGCCCATGAGAAGTCCTGCCTCTCAGCCCACTTTAAGGAAGGTTACAGTTCTTAAAGGAAACTAGCTATTTTTGCAGAGTCTTAGGTACTCATCCATCTTTTCATTTATGTAGCGTTCTGGTATGAAATTCCCATGCCTGATCAGTTCATTGCTACCTCCATTTTTAGGTAAAACTGCTCCAGGAGGAAGATGTGATTCCTTTCATGATGTTTGTTCTCTGCTGCTTGCACTGCATTTGTTACCCTCTTGGGTTGCCCAGCTCTTGTCACAGATAAGGATGGTTCCCTCGTAGCAAAAGGAAACAAGGGAACTTGTAGTCATGATGAAGGAGATATTGATAGACATATTCTGTAGTGAAATCAAGTGGCAAACCTTCAAATCTAGTTTTTAAGGCTTAGCAAATAAAGAGCTGGCATTCTAAAAAGAAAACAGATAAAGTTGGATGCTCTAGCTCCTTGAATAGTTAGAAGACAGCTGCAATGATCTAGGGTGGTGGGATTTATGAGACACTATTCCTGTAATTCAGTATATAAGTTACTGTTAAAATGAAGATTCGTCCTACTTTATTTGTATCCCCATGAATGTAGATACGGGGGAGTAGAATTCACTGTCTGACAAACTTAGTAGCTGCAGAATAGGATTTAGCATTCTGCTGCACATGGAAACCTTACTTGTAGCTGAAAGAAATCGTAGCAGTGTATTTTGGAAAAGCAAGAATGTTTTTGTAGACCCTATCTCTGATCTAATGTTTTATTAAATTAAGTTCATAGCAAAATATAGCAATGACCTTTGATAACTCTCCATGTTCCTGAATGGTCCACTGGGAGAAGTGAGAACATAAATATATCAAATTGTCTTTTACAGTTTCAGCTTTTCTTTTGACCATTATAATGGGAATGAGGTTCAAGAGGTCCAAGAAATTAATGCCAGCCGGACTAGTAGCATGCTTGAGGTAAACATATATTGAGGATCTTAATGTAAAGATTTCACTGATTTTCAAATAGTTGCCATTTGACATCTGATTCAAGCCAGTATCAGTGGAAGTTACTATTATCCAGCAACTGTACGGTTTAAGTGAAACCAGTTTGGAGGTCACAGTCCTGTTTCCAGTGAACAGCTTTTTCATCTCACTAGGCGGATACATCTGATATGGACTGACTTTCTCAGCACAGAAAGATCTGCAGTTAAATATTAATGCATATTGATAAGGCTCTTGGAAAAACCTGAGGTAAGCCTCAGAGTTTTCAAACACCTATGCATAAAATTAGTCATCTGATTTCATACAACACAGTCATCTTAAAAAAGACCAACACTTTGATTTAGAAGTGCTGCATTCAAAACTACGGGAAGCGCAGCACCTTTGAAAACAAAGACAGTTTTGACCTGACGTAAGAACTTTGGTCAGTATTACTGCAAATTATGATGTTTCTAACCATTCGGACTGCTGTATTGCTGCTGTTTATTTTGGCATTCTGGAAAACATAATTTTCTGTACTTGCTATTTTGGAATTAAATTGTGGAGTAAGTAAAAACTTTTTTTCCCAGTGAGTCTGTAACTCAAAACATTTTTCAACTGTAAGTCAGAATCCCCATCTTCTGAAGGAATAATAACTGTTGCTTTGTCGTTACCAGATTTAATATTACACCATTAACTGTTTTACTCCAATTACATACAGGGAGGAAAAAATCAGATGCAAATTGTCAAGATGCAAAGTTAAAGAATCATGACTTAAACAGGAAAATGTTATTTTCCGTTGTGGATCGCTTTTCAAGCTTAGGTGGACTGAGTGTTTCAGCAGACATTGAGGCTGTAGATTTAAAGGATTGCTTACTAGAGGCTCTAGTGTCAGGTATTTATGAATGCACTGTGACTTAATGATGACTTTCACTAGTTTTGTTCATGCACAACCATACTGAGGGTTTTTGTTCTGGTTTTTTTTGCAGCCTTTTGATGATTTTGAGGCTTGTTTTTATGCTGCTGTAGGAGAATTTAGCAACTTAAGAACTGAAGTATGACTGCCAGGCCCACCGAACAAACAGGCAAGCTCTCCATACTTGAAAGACAAGTTTGAACACAAGTCTTACATTGCATTTATCTTTTCTGTAAAAGATCTGTACCTGTTATTTGATTATTGACA
This sequence comes from Gavia stellata, assembly GCF_030936135.1. NCBI lineage: Eukaryota > Metazoa > Chordata > Aves > Gaviiformes > Gaviidae > Gavia > Gavia stellata. The sequence continues at coordinate 86,934,577 of NC_082595.1, read as the reverse complement.
TCTGCTGATATTTTGCGAACTTTTTTTTTTAAACTAAAACAAATGTTTTCTCGATCATGTATTTTGATCTACTTCCGTTTAAGCAGACTGTTAACTCCAGACATCTTTCTCTCTAAGTTTGATCTTTCAGGGGTGCTGAGCACCCCAAGAAATTGAGTTAGTCTGGCACTGTATCTCTGAGAGAATATATAAAAATACATGTTTATGCTAAAAAGGTGTATTGTATTGAACCATAATTTTGTAGCCTCTGAGATTAAGTAATCAATTCTAATCATATTGTCAATTGCTAATCAATAAAGGCTCAGGTCTGTACTGTGTTGCACTAGAAGACCCACCTTCCTTTCAAACACATGTTTGTGTTCCACTGGTTCTAAATGTAAGAACTATTACCAGTGTTCAAATAAAATGTAAAATGTTCAAAGCTTCTCAGTTTTTTATGCAGACTAGTGAGACATTTTGGCAATGGAAGAGTCTGGTTATCTGCTTTGTACTCAGTACCGGTTTAAAACATGTACCATGCTGTAAATTCCCACTGACATGAACCACAGCTGAGGAAGGTTCACCATCTTGCACAAATAGGTTCTAAACTCTCAGTCTCAGTACTCTTTAACAGGTTTGCCATTGTGGTCTTATACAGATTATGTTGCTGAAGTCCTCCCCATAAGCAAAGGAGACTATTCAGACATAAACTATTCAGGGATTGAAGTTGCTTTGGTTTGCATGGAAAATAATTAAATACTCCCTGGGTCTGAAAGCTTGGCTAAGACTATCTTCCAGTGCACAGGAATGTACAGCCAAATCATTAGGAAACTGAATATGGGTGAGTGCACTGCTGAAGACAAAGAGAAATTTTGCTTCTTTTCATTTTTTTCATATAGAGCTTGCTTATAAAGGCTATTTGCTCTGCAAATCCATCAGCAGAATACCAAGCTTATTATCCTTGGCAGGGGCTTAGGTGGTGACAAGGTGTTATGAGCAACTCAGATGTCTAAAGCACAACTGGCAAAAAAAAAAAAGGCAATTCCCCCAAACCCCAGCCACCAGCTCTGGAATCTTTTGCTAACAAACAAATGTTGGTATCAGTCACCTCCAGGTGTCACCAAGCTTACAGGTGATTTAGCTGGTATGGTATGTATTTCAGATGGGGATCTTGGTACGTAAAATGATGGCTGGACACATAGATGTGGTTCATTTTATCCTGAAGTAGAACTCCAAGACAGGTTAGAGGAATTGAACTGCCATGTACCATAACAGGCTTAGGTGACCAATGCCGATTTGGATATTTGTACTGTAGACAAGGTGAATCCTGCCTTAGATTAAGCTCCAGTGAAAAGTTTAGGCAACCTGGTGCTGAAACGCAGAAGCCATCCTGCAGTTGCTGCTAGCCCAGATGGTAAATGCAGTAACATCTTGTATTTTTGAGCATGTCCAGAGTTGAGCCTTCTATGCATTCGCTGAATTAGCCCATGGGGGCAGGGGGCTGGGGCTAGCCTCTATACCCAACTGTAATCCAAAGGCTTTTGCTGAAAATCCTGAGCAGCCCAAAACAAGTAGCATTCTCAGCAAGTCCAACTTATCCCTATGGGATTGAGGAATCGCAAAATGCAAAGGTAATGTTCTCTGCCAGTCTCTGTGATGGTTCAGTGATCATAGCACTTGTTTAGAACAGAGGCGTAGTTCAATGAAACTTCAGTACTGCAGCGGGCACAGCAAACTACTGCTTCCAGCTACCTAGGTCATTTTAATGTAGAACTCTTTAGGAGCTCATCTGGGCAGTGCTTAGGTGATTGAGGTGTTTCTGGTTTGTACCTCTAAGATACACTATGCGGGTCTTCTTATACACAAGTTGGAAAAGGAGTTGCTGCTAGGCAGCAGTTCTGTATACACACTGGTTGACTCTTTTCTCTGCCTAATCAGTTCAAGTCCTACTGAGAAAAACAAGTAAGTTTAAGAAACACGGCATTGTTCTTAAAGGGGACAGTGATGGTTCCCATGAAATTAGGGTAAAGAATCTGTAGCAGTGGATGCTTTAAGCACTGTTCACATAAAACTAACTCTTTTACTGAAAAGGTAAGCAGCCAGTGCAGTTCTCTTTACAACTACTTGGGAAGTGACTGAAGAAGGTAAAACCTTACGAAAAAACAATCAAGTGGCATTTTCCTCACTGTGACCATCCAGCCAAGCAGCAAAAAGAAGAGCAAGGGAATAGGTGGTTTCAATGGATAAAAACCACATCAAGCTCATTAAACACATGTACTTTGATCTTTCAGTGAATAAAATCTCTTCCAAGAGATTCATGTGGGGATTAAATGAAGTTTCTTACTTTTGCCCATAAACTTACAAGGATCACAAGTTTTAATTTTTCTATTTTTATTTACTTACTTTTTAAACTGCAGCTCTGAAAGCACAGAGGCAGCAGTGAAATACAGCAGGGGGGGACAGTGAACTTTAATCTATGAGACCACCTAGAGAGCAAACCCGAAAGATTCTAGGCCTGAATTTAAATGACTTCCCCATTTTTATGGAGTGGCTTTTCCTCCTACAGTTTATTAAAATGGGGAGAGGAAGGGGAAGAGGGCTTTCCTTCTCCAGTACTCTGGAAGCTACAGCTGAAACATTTTACCCTACCAGGCATGAACTGTAATTAAAAAACCCACAAGTATCTGCATATTTTATTTCATATAATTACTCCATGAAATACCACTTTCTGTACTCAAAAGATCCAAATTAGCCTTTTACTCTAATCTAAAAGTGTATTCTGTTTCAACGATTATCTTGTGACTGGCTATATGATGCAAGCTACAGAATACATATTTGCAGTTTACACTTCTAAGGCACAGCTCTGGTAATATACTACAGTTGTGTTATCTTCAGCAGGCACATGATTAGATACTGAATATTTTCCTCACAACGGCAACAAACTTCTCATCTGTTGGTGGCTTCCTCTGGCTGCCAGGCTGCAAGAATTTTTTGATTGTTGGAATGCTGCTTGTTCTTCCTTTAAAAGCCTGTAAAAAGCACCAGTAAAGCCAGTGAGAGTCAGGAAATTACAATTCCATCCTTTATAACTTAAAAATCAGGTGTCTTGGATTTTTACTTCTCAGAGATACTTATTAAACAGAGAACAGTAGTGGCTCCTTATAGCCAGCTCAGCACCCAGCATTTTCCATTTTTAAAAAAAAAAAGGCAAATCCACACCTGCAACATATTAGTCTTTTTAGAAAAAACAGGTGTGAATATTCTGATCTGCAATGCTGTTGCTATAAAGTTTACCTTAAGTTCCCAGATGGGGATGGGAGAAACTAATATTGAACAGTTAAGATTCATCTGGTAAAGAAAGAAAAAAGTAAAAGCAAAAAACACAGCCTGATTCCAAATCCTGCAGATATATTGGGAAAAAAAAAAAAGGCAAGGACAGGAATGCCTCGGTGCAAAGCACCATGGAAGACAAGACATAAGAAACTTAACAGCTCCTATATATGACTTCTTCAAAATACGATTTTGCTAGCAAAAAGAGAAGGACAGGAGCTGCAGACAAAACAGGCTGCAGTCTTCCTCTCCTGATGCTCATTGCTGTGTTTGAAGATGTGGAAGTAGCAGTTACAGGACCAAACTGGTAGCATTACTGAGTGAATTCCTGCCAGCTGAGAACAGCTGGGAAAAGCAGAGCTAGAGAAAGGTGAGCCCCCTGCAGCTCTGGGGCAAGGCAGTGCATGTGTGTTCGGGTTGTTGCAGTCAACAGAAATAGACCAGAGAACTGTCAGTAAGATAGTACAATGGTTCAAAATATTTAAACATCAATTAGCCTTTAAAACCAGGCAGTGACATTTGTGTGTTACATTCCATATTGAGATCAGATGATTACTAACCTGTAGCAGAGGGAATGCAGACAATATATCAGGCTTACATTCTTCTGCCATTAAAATGGCTTCCAGCAGATGGATGTCTGCCCAGCTTAATTTGTTGCCAACAAGATAATCATGCCCATGGTCTTTTAAGGCCTACAAAATACGAACAAAAAAAATTGGATGTAACAATTTTATCTAGATATTTCATTACAGACAAGACTTCTACAAAAATACACAGCAGAGCAAATCCATCTAAGAATCTATAAAGTTAGAACATGATAGGTATTCTCACAAAAAAAGTTAAATCAAAACTCATGTTTCAGTGTGCGTGGACCTATCACTCACTCTAACCTACTGCACCAGGTAGCTGTAGCAAGTCCAGTCCCACAAGAAAGACTTAAATCATAGAAAAGAAACAGGACCAAAGTAACTGTAAGGGGTAGTCAGGACAGTTTACCTGTAGTGTAAGTCAAGTGAATTCCCAGATGTTTCAGCAAAATTTGAGATTGCTGATTACAGTCTGAAACAGGTCAAGAATGAAGGAACACAGCCTTTCCACCCTTCATCCTGTATGGAAGGATTCTTTCACAGCAAACTGCTGATGCGAGAATCACAGCCTACCAGTGCTACTAATAGCTGTAATAGACAAGTTGTGGTGAAAGTTGCAGCGCGGCTTCAGAGCAGTTACCAGCTCTCCAGCTTACCTTTTCCCTGAAGGCTATCACTCTCGTAGGTGAAGCAGGAGAAGGAAACGTGTCTGTGCCTAATATACCCTAATGCTACACTTAACTAACAAACGTGCAGTAAAACTAGGACAGCAGTCTGACTTTAGAAGCCAATTCCTTCTCCAGTCCCATCTGCCAATTTTACTATAAAAGACGTGGTAACCTCTGACAAAGGCAAGGCTGGTAACTACATGAAAGTATCTCCTATACTGCTCTAACAAGGTCCACCACAGCTTGTCTATCAAAGCCATATGGAAACTCCCAGAGCATCGGAACCAGATTGCCTGCAGTGCTTTGCATTACCTTTTGCCCTCTATCTGGCTTTTGAGTGTTTAAATTGAACACTCATAGCTAGGGATATTTTCTGTCAGGATTGCGTAACACATGGACTGCAAACCCTGCTAAGCTGAATCAATGGACAACTTAAACAGCTGGTACAGAAGGAAAATTATTAATCATTCTAACAAAATTAACTAGGCCAAAAATCATGGAAGAGTTTAGCTGTGTCTTTACCATAAATAAACAAGGATTATTTTAAAGACTTTCCTCCAGTGAACATACATACTAAAACATAACTAGTTTATACCACCTAGGCACAGGTTCAGAGAATGCTGGTGTCTAAATGTCCTTTTTTTTATTTTTTAATAACTTAAATACTTACGTTATCAGGCTTCAAATCTTTGAAAGATTAATGCATGCAATCAACCTCTCTGAGCACAGCCTTCCAGGGGTATAGCAGTGTATCTATATGAACTCTGATTACAGGAGTGCTGGCTTATGTCATTTATGTGCAAATTTTTTTCCACAGGGCAGCCTCTGTGGGTTTCCCTTGTGCAATTTAAGGCTCTGATAGAGGCACATGAAATTGTATCAAGTCCTGTATTTTTTGAATGGACTTCAGCTGCCTGTGAACCAGGGATTCAAGCTAGAAACCCGGCTCAACTCTGAAACAACACAGCTTTGTACCCCTGGCACAGACTTCCGAGGAGACTGCTACACTCTGAAAAAGCAGTGTGAGAAAGTCTGTATAGTACATACACGGTACAAAAGGTACCATACAAGGTACAAAAGGTAAAGTTACAAACTGGAGTAGGCTGGTAAGATGAGGATCACAGCTGGCTCAATTCAAATAGGAAAATGTTAACACCAAAAGAAATTAAAATATCCTAAAGGGAAAAACAAGTTGGTAGAAAATGGCAACTCAGTAACATCCAGCCTATGTTCCAGGGAGAAGCAAAGAACAACCCGTCCCCTCCTGACCGACTCTTGCCTAGCCAAGAAAGACCCTTCATGTGCTCTATGGGGGTGGCAAGCATACCAATGCTTTACCTCGTAGCTCATTAGAGGGGAACTCTTTACTAGCATGTTAGCCAGTAAATAATTGCTTTACGCTTTTAAGCTAGATACATCCTGTTTGCAAAGCCCCTTTGTGCACACCTAAGGATGCCCAAATAGTGATTCAGAAAAAGACAGTTAACAGTCTGTAAGTATAATATATTTAAGCAATGAGTTTGAGAAAGATCACAGAATTAGGTCCTTAATTATAAAGCACAATTATATTTAACTTTGAACAGCAAGAGTATATCACACTTTCAGGCAATAAGTTCTGAAGGCTGGCACAGGTATTTAAATGGTGCATTTATGCAAAATGCTAGGAGCTATCAGCCACTAAGCTAAGTTGAAAAAGTAGGATCTGCTCTTTGAGGAGTCTTAAAGAAGACAGCAAAGATACTCAGTACTGAAACCAGCCAAACATTATTTCCTGGCCCTCTCTTCACGTTGCTGAATGCTGACAGTTCCAGAGTTGTACTCTCACTTGCCTTCTAGAAAGTAGGTGTGTGCGGCCAGGGAAGTGGGGTGGGGGGGGACCTGTACCCCACTTTACTGTCTTTGTGGACTACTGGTGATTTATCACTTACCTTTTCATAAACAGGAAAGTACCTGGTTGTAGCTCGTTCAATGATTAAGGCAAGATTCTTTTCTTTTGTGTCAGCTGGTTGAAAAGGGAGATACATAATCATTCCCATCAGGTCTGTTGTTCCCTCCACGTACATATCAATCCTGAAACGAACATTTTTATTTAACATTTATCATTTGAAAATTCCACTTTGGTTGTTTTCCTGAAATACAATACTGAAGTGATCACTGAGTAAAATGCTTATTAGTGAATAAGACACTAGTTTGTTTTCTTATTCTTCCGCTTTGATGCCAGGTTAGTTTTTTTCCAAAGCACAGATCTTTGTAAACAGGCGCACAGTGTCTGCAACAAGCAAGGTATAAATAAGAGTCTGCAACTAACGTATTTAAAGTGGAGTTCACACTGTTTTCCATTGATAACCTATTCATCTATGCTGTGGGATAAAAGACCACATATGCAAACCACACTAGAGAAAAAAAAAATAGTTTTGCAGCCTAATCACAAAAGGATCCCAGCAACAAATGGCTGCCAATTGCCAGTTCAGACATGCCAGTCCATAATAATCCCCACAGTCTCTGGAGTTGCCCCTCCATTATCACAGAATAAATCCTTTACAATAAGAGGTAGTCAGTTAGGTTAAGGACTTAACTGAACTTTTGCATGACTTTTTTTTTTTTTAAAAGAAAGAGTAAACAAGGATTTTTGCTTTTGCATTAGCCCTTTAATTATGACAATGGAAAGTATTCACAGCTTACATAGTAAAGTAATTTAGGAAAATATTGGTTTAACTTTCAGTAGCATTAAGCCACTGAACATGGGGTTTTTTAAATCAGCTGTGAAAGATTCTTTACATTTTGAAACAAGGAAATTAGAACACTTAAAGACACTTCGGGGTTTTTTCAGGCAGCTGTAGTTTTTCCTACTGTTTTCCAGTTTAAAGAGGGAAAAAAAGGCATACTTAGCCTTTATTATTTTATTAAGGTCCTGCAGTTCTGCAGGAACTTAACGCACTTCTGGTCTCTGTGAAATCAAATGAGCCTGAAGGTGGCCATAACATTCTCACCATGTTGACAATTAACAATCATTTATCAACCACAACATCCATTTACCCGATCCCTGGATCTGAGCAGAGGAAGCACTGGCAGATGTATATGCACCTTTGCATGCAGCTATTTCATGGCAATATTCTTCTCATAAATATTAAAAATCATGGAAGACTATTAGTAAGGACAGTATGCACTGTTACTGTACCAGGCTCTCTCCTGCAGGTCTTTTCCATAGAGGTTGTACTTTGCTGCTATGTAGCTGAGGATGGCCCTAGTCTGCACCATCTTCATCCCATCGATCTCCACCATGGGCACTTGCTGGAACATCAGGACTCCATCTAGGGATGACAAAGCAGCAAACTACTCAGACCGCTGCAGTACTACACTGAATCTGAGAAAGAGACCTGGTAACACATCAAGACATTTCCAATTCTGAGGGATGACAGCATTTGCAATCAAGCAGGTCTCTCAAATCTTCTCTTTACAGGTCACATCATATTGGAGGTCTTACAAAAATCTCACCTGCTGTCCTTTTGTTATATTGGTGTGAATTTATGTTTAGGGTACAGTTTACAGACTCACCATTGCGTAATTTTTCTAGGTCTTCTTTCGTTTCTATGAATTCTTCCTCAAACTGAAAAGCAAAGATAGAAAACAATGCTGCGTCATTCCAAAGGCAATGGGGAAGCGGAAGGGAGTCTGGAGTCCACCTCTCCACACTATTCCACATACTTCTCATGACTGTGTTGACCCCCTACTCCTATTCTTCATCTCTGCTCCAGCAAATAACCCAGGACTACAGCGTCCCCACCCCACACCCCCCCCAATGTACAATGCTTTACACTTCAAAAAAAGCTTTCTTCATTACAAAGACCAGTCTACTTGCCTGCACAAACAATTAACAGACACCAAATCATTCACTTAAAAGCAGCTGATGCCATGTGAAATATTGAGAATTTTTTAATAAGTTATGCCTCTGTTACACAGCATTTATCTCCCTCTTCCCCCAATAGCATTTTTTTTTAAATGAGGACATTTGAATGAGGGCAAGATCTTTGTTTCCTCAGCACTCGTGCTCTGCAGCTTCTCTGTCAGCAACATTCAAAAGTGAGCACCATTAAAAAAGCCTTTTATTTCCAATGCAGTATAAATAGTTTCTAAGAAAATAGTCTCAAAGCACCATATTCAAGCAAAAATTGCATGTAAAAATTAAGATGCCTTAGGATGGTTTTTCATCTGATGTTAATCTAGATGATACCCCCCACTGCCTTCAGGGCAGCTCTGCTGATTTATCCTACTCGGGTCCTGACAGGGAAACAGGCAACATTTAATAAGTTGTAATTAGTCTTCTTGCCCACAAATTCTGTATCCAAAGAACGAAAAGCATGTTGTTTGGAGATAATGTTCTAAAGTTTTTCCATGTGGTACACATGGTCTTTCAGCTGAGAACATGAGACACAGAGAAGTAATGAACGTTAGAAAAAGTCAGAGACACACTGTTTTGGTCTGTAGCAACAATTTAAGATCTCCTCAGCTTAAAGTACGTTTCAAAAATGACAGTTCTCCTTGTATGTTAAAATCCTTTTACTGGGCAACTGTTGCTCAAGGAATATATTAAATAAATACAACATGAGAGAGTATCACTGAATCGAAGTATTCTACAGCACAACATGTGATGTTGTGCATATCTCTAAGCATAGATGTAACTGGGAAACCTTTCCAAAGAATACCTATTTTAATCACAGATTAATCTGATCACCTTATAAGAAAAGATACAAACCTCAACCCCAGCTGCTGCTAACAGCCATCGGATTGACTCCATCTTCCCCCTTCCCTTGGTGTAGTGCAACTTGGGTTTCCCCGCCATGATTTCAGAGTTTTTGTTTCCTGATAAATTCAAGAAGATGATCTTACAGCAAGCATGGTTTAAATTAGCATGTTAAATGTTCCACTCCAAACTACTAAATACAGTTGGATGAATGTGGAAGTGCAATCAAGGCCTAGATACTTGGGCTTGATTCAACCAAGTTTCCTGTGGATTAGTGGAAAAAAGTACACACTACCAGGGTATTCCTGAATAAATACATTTTTAACCTTGTAGTGATGCAATCTATTCAGTAGGTATTGGGTTTTGTGATAGCATACATGTCATACCAGACTTGAAAATGTCAAATGAATTGCTTCACAAGAACACCAACCCAGAGACACCAGCATTATATTCACATCTCTCATTATGAAGTTGCAGAGCCCCATGCTGCTGTGCCTTTACGAATATGAGCTTATAACAGCAATATATATTCCAGCATATATTTCACCAGGCCTGCTGACTTCCATATTTAGCTAATTCTGTTTTGACCATTAGCCAAATCACAGTATATCCATTATAGAGAATGTGGACCGACTTCAAGACCCATTCCAATATAGGAACAACAGTTAAACTGTAACAGGGGTTTATATCCTATTTGCTCTGAAAACTTAACTTTAAAATTAAAACCAAACAAACGAGACCATGACCTCTGTTAGACAGATAATGTCTGGTCAATGCCCCCAGCAGCAGGGGGCTGAAGTCAGCCCACCGGATGATGGCACTGGGATGAAGTGCCTTCATCCTTTCAAAATTCACTAACACCAAGGGCAGTCACATGCCATAGTATGAACCCGGCAGCTGATGTGAGTTTGCCTGGTGCTGGAAACAAAGCTAACACTGTACTCTTATCACTTAATGGGTCCCAGAAGAACGAAGCAGATTTAGTAAGAGGACAGAGTCACAGCCTAACAGAGTGCTTCATTGTTAAGCCAAGGTTTCATCTGCTTACAGGCAGGCTTATTTATTCTTGCATAGACTTCACAGTACACAATTAAGCCACAAAGTGGAAACTTTGGCCATAATCCCAAAGGCATCAATGAAGAGGCACAAACAAACAGTACAACAGTGAGAGGGGAGACTGCATCCCTGGCCTTCTCCACTGAAGTCCTTTGTGTTGGGTGGTATCTTCAATAGGCCATATAAGGAACAGCCATTGCTCTACTAGGGACTGGACTCACAGGAGAATCCTGGTGCTCTACTCCAAAATGCAGGTCTTCAAAACTGCTGCTCAGCTTCCACCTAGCCCTGACAATGCCTATATCCCCAGACACTTCAGTCTCTTCCAACAAAGTTCTTGTGATACATTAATATGTGCTTGATAACAAAGACTTGGTTATGTCTTGACGGTTTAGAGTTGTCATCAAGTCTAGAGCTGCTGGATGCCTAGCTAGATTCCTAACACCTGAACAGCAATAGGGCACATAAACAAGGCATTTAAAGAAGCGTCTTATCACAGCTACCTTGCCACGTCCTACACACAGAAGACCATGACCTACGCTCCATTTCTAGTTCCTATAAGCATGTGAGTTACAACCATACCAAGTGAAAGATCTCTCAACCCTCCGTAGTTCAAAAATACTTCATTCCCTGATGCCTAGGAAGTAGATGATGGTTTCAACTCCACACCATCAGAGAGGAGAACTGGACTTGGGCCCTCACAGACTGGACAAGCACTCTAACCTCCAGCATGTGGGATCAAGGCTGGGAAACGCACTACAAGGACAAGCTAGCATAAGCAGAAAGAGCAAACTTCCCTGACCTCTCCCTGAAGCAGAGGTACAGCAGATAAAAATCAGCCCCGCCAGAGCCCTGCTTGCCAGTGTCAGCTCAGTGCTCCACTCCAAACAGCTGGGAAAGCTGTAGAGCAGAGCAAGTGCCAGTGGAAAAAAGTTCAGGTATCAACATAACCTGTACTTGTTCATCACAATTCCTTGAGGGGATTGGCCAAGGGTTGAGGCTTTCTGTGCGGGTAAGAAAAAGTTTACATTTTCCTGGAACTGCACTGCTTAAGGACTGACTTTGGCGTTTAGGCTGAATGCTTACATAGGGTTGCAAAGTACTTTGGTGACTTTGTTACTGCTCTGCAATGAATATCCCTTTGTAAAGCTGTGAGTCATGAAAGAGTAGCAAAGTTGGTAAATTATCTTTCTTGAATAGCAATAATGGACCTGAAATGAAATCACAAACTTTCTTGATGTTCTAGTGCATCGGACCTTCCTTGGGCCTCACCAAGGCAGTTGTCTGAGTGACAGCTACTGCTGTGATTGCTGTATTAAAAAAAAAAAAAAATCACACTATTTTGTCCGCAACAATTCAGGCACCAGCCTTCCAGTGAGAAACAAGTATGAGAATTTAACAGCAAACTCATAATCTGCTGCAAGATCTTAAACTTTCTTCCTAATTGGATGCGGACCCCAAAGTAGTTCTCTGCAACGCTTTGTTCCTTGAACACAGCTCGCACAGGGTTGCTCAAGCAGGATGACCTTACAGCACAGGCCCCATACTGCATCAAGCCCGGCTCGGTGTTGAGACCATCTTAAGACTGTCATTGCTCACCAGCGTGTGGTTTCTACTGGGACTCGGGCCAAGTCTGGATTCAAAAAGCGTTCCTTCCACCACCCAAGCTAGGAGGAGCGTTTGAACGAGGTGAAAGACAAACTACCCCGAGAGATTTTAAAAGTTTAACTCCAAACAGCAATTCCTCTTCAGGTTCCCTGCAGACCCTACCCAGAGCCAGACACAAATGCCCTCCATGCACACCCACCCCGCCCGGCATGGGTCACTGCTGCAGGAGACAGAGTGGGGAGTAACCCCTGGGCAACGCCGCAGGACACTCAAGCACGTTCCTGAAGGAGAAGTCGGCCTGTCACGCACCTCTCGCCTTTCGCACTCCTGGCAGGGGCCGCGGCTGGCCGCCGCCAGCACCCGCAGGCGGGCTCCTTCCCCCCGCGCGGGCGGCCGGGAGAGGGCAGGCAGCCCTGCCCTGCCCTGCCCTGCCCTGCCCTGCCCTGCCCTCCACGCCTAGCCGCGGCGAGAAACGCGCTCCTGCAGCTCCGCCAAGCAACGCCCGACCCGCCGGTGCTCGGCGGCAGAGGGGGCGGCACACGATCCCGCGGGCCGGAGTTCTCCCCGGGGAGCAGCTGCCAGCCCCTGCACCCCGCCGCCACACGCCGTGCTTCACAGCAAAAGTCACACTCTCCACCGGACCGGGACCAGGCGCCCCGCACCCCCCTACCCCCGCGGGGCCGCCGACCCCCGCAACAGACCCCCAGCCCACCGCCGCCGCCAGTACCCTCCGCACCAGCCGCACCACCGACCGATCCCCCGGCCCAGCCAGCTGTGCGCGGACTGCCCTCACCGCCCGGCCCGCCGAGAGGCGGCCGCTCCTCCCCTCAGCGACTGTGGCTGCTGCCCTCAGCGGCTGTGCCGCGCGGCCTGCCCCCTGCCCGCCCCGCCCTCCCTCAGGCCTGGCGGCTTCACCGCGCTGGGGCACCGAAGGGCGGCTTCGCGCAGTTAAGCCGCATCCCTAAACCCTATAAGCGTAGCTGGGGGAAAAGCCCCCTCGGCCTTGTCCCCGAAGGCTTGTGAAGCGGCTTTTTCCACTGGGCGGGCTTCGAGGTCGGCAGGGCGCCGCGGCTGCGCTTTAGAGGGACACGGCGGCCAGGGGGCTGGAGAAAAGCTTTGAGGCCACCGAGGTGGCGGGTCACAGCGATGGCATGACTGGGGGAGAGGCCTGGGCTGCAACCCCGGTGCGAGGGGTGCCGAGCTGTAGGTGTGCCAGGTGCTCTGGCTCTGTGTGCCGAAGGCTGGGGTCTGCGCGCAGGCTCCTAAAACCGCCCGGCTATGCAGGGGAGCTTGCGCCGCGGAGAGTTGGCAGCCATGGCCGAGGTTTCTGGCTCAAGTTTCTGACAGCGCTCAGCAGCTGCAAGTGCTGCCCAAATGCTTCGGTGAAGTGGAAGGGAAATGGCTCTTGCAACAACTCTAATTAATACATGCTCTGCTGTAGAAAAACATTGGGTTTTTTCCTTTCTTGATGCTAAGAACTGGTTCCAGCTGCATGGTATTTCTTATGAACAAACTGTCAGTGTTAACAAGAGTTTTAGTGCCCTGAGTTTGCCCAGCTTAAAACTGCCAGTACTGGAGCATGAGTTGGTTTTAGGGCACTGGCTGTTGCATTTACATACTTGGTTGATTTGGTGTTTAAATAATACACATATTTATGTGTTCAACTGTCTTGCTAGCCTCTCAGTAGTAGAGCTTGATTTAAGTGATTATAATGTACAACTTATATTTAACTGAGTTTAATATAAAGTGACATAAGTCAACATGAAGTCCTACATTCCAAGGTCTCACTAGCACCTGACACCAATCTGACTCCTTCCTCAATAAGTTTTCAGCTTTACAGTTGGCAATGAGCATTCGTTTCTCAGTCAAGTCTGCAAAGTGCTTTTAGCTGCTACAGTGGACCTTTTATTAAAGGAAATACTGGTGAAGCTACAGTACAAAAGTTTAAATGTCTAGTGACAAAACAGAGGTGCAGTGGGACTTCTGGTCCCAGCATACTCCAAGTTAAGTTCAGAGGAAAGCTGAATCCAAACTTGTCATCCCCCTCAAACCAAAACCTGCAGGCTTTGCCTGGCATTTCCCAGAACAGATACGTAACTTACTATTTCAGCTAAGCTCTCTTCATTTCCCAGCAACTCTTGGGAATGCCAGAAAGGCAGAACAAGAGAGCAGAAAGAAGTCATTGAACAAACTGGTTTTGAGTGTCAATAGGAAGACTTTATTTCATGTATTCTCTTAAGTAATTTAAGACATCCTGTGTTGTGCAGTGTACCCCCTAATTCAGCGAACTATTTCATTTGCTGGTATGCTCATGTAGATTTGCTTTGGAAGTGTTTGCAGTAGGCTAAAACCAGTCCTGTAGCTAAGGAAAGAGAGGTCTGAAACCTTTTCATTATTTTCATTAATTTCACTTTGCCACTATCAGCAAACACAAAGACAATGAAATAGGATTTTTATGGGATTAGGTTGCTGGTCAGTGGAAAATTTTCATCAGTTTTGGAACATCTTTTTCTTGTAGTGGTGGTTTCCTCTGGCTGCCAGGCTGCAGGAATTTCTTTATTGTGGGGATATTGCTTATTCTTGCTTTAAAACTCTACAAAACAAAACCAAAACAGCACTGTGCTTAAGAACCATGGTAACCGTCAGACATTTAGATGTTATCCATGCTCTAAAAGTAACATTAGGGGTTGATCCTACAGGAGAATCTATATGCTTCATCCTATTATGCTTTTGTGGCTATAGTGACAGAAGGTGGCAATAACCATCAGTATTTAAGGCCGGCTAAAAGTACTTAGGATATTTGATTTTGATTTTGTCTTTCACTTCTTTCCTCACGCTCCCACTCCCCCATATTTCTCAGCCAGGTTACATCAGTGGCCCTGTGTTGATTCATTGTTCATTAAAACTGTCCATTCCATTACCTGCAAGAGAGGAAATTTGGCAAGTATATCAGGCTTGCACTCTTCTGCCATTAAAAGGGTTTCAAGTAATTGCACATCTGCCCTGCTAAGTCGGTTGCCAACAAGAAAGTCTTGTCCATGGTCTTTCAAAACCTAAAAACAAAGAACCAGAAGCAGATGTGTTTTCTTTTCTCTGTGTGACTTAATATGATATCTTCAAAGCAAGGTCATACACTGCATGGAGTTACCCTTGAAAGAAGGAAATGCAATAAGAACATCTGTAGTACAAACAAATGATCTCACCACACCGTCATCCTTCGCATAGTTTATCAGTCCTTTCTCTGCTGCATTTCTTTCTGGCAGCTCAGTTGCACCCCTCTTGCCTTCACTTCTGTAGCTCATGTAATCAGCGCTGCTGTGTTGAATGCTAAGCTTTATGGGATACAACCATCACTGCAAGTGCCTATACAAAATTTACAAGAGGCTTAAGTTCAGCCCAGGCCATAGTAAGAGTGTCTTGGCCTGTTTCAGATTATGGGCAGCTCCCTTACTTCTCACTTGTTTCCTTTTCAATTTTGGGAATTGTATTGGGACCTCTCCACATGTAACCTGTGCCTCATGGTCTTGACACCCAGCTAATCCATCTTCCCTTTTGTTACAGGAGCTGTAATGCTTTTACATAGCAGGTATGGTAGTGGGGGTTCCGCACTTCAGGAAGAAACTTTATGTAAAAGCTGATCCTGTAGTGTCTTTTGTCTGAAACAACATACAGACTGAAACATGGACATTTGGGGAGCTCAGTGTGTCCTGGGTTTTTGCAGCTCTGCATCTCGCCCAGATTTGTAGTGCCTTCTGCCCCCTCTGTAGTGTCCTGTCTCCATCCTCTTCCCAGCCCCACTGAAACCATAGCATTTATATTTAAGTGGTAATTTTTCTTCTCTGTTTTCCTTAGTAAAAATTGTTTGTGTAGATCCAGGATGGAGTTTCAGGAAGACGATATTAATTAAGCTACTGCATCTTTGCCACGTACCTTCTCATAGGCTGGAAAGTATCTGTTTGTGGCCTTGTCCACAATAGTAGCAAAATGTTGCTCCTTCTTATCTGCTGGTTGGAAAGTGTGGGTCATGAGTAACTCATTCAGATCTATTACTGCTTCCACGTACATATCAATTCTGAAAGGAATAGATCCAGTTGCTCAAGTCAAACACGGTAGGTCTGAATGGCACGATAGCTACTGGCATAACCCCACTGAGGTGCTGGAAACTCTCCACCTCTTCTGTCCATCATGCATAGCTTAGAGCAGCTCCCCCTGAAGTGCAGTAGCTTTGCGGGGAAGCATGGGTGAAAGACAAGTGCAAAGTGCTTAACCAAAAACTGAAGGACTGTACCCCTTCCATTTTTCACTAGGGTTGATACTTCTCTGTATTAAGTTTTTCTGAACTTGAGTAAAAAGTTGGCAGGTGTGTCATCCAAACTTGTGTTAAAAATGCAATCAGACATGGCAAGTTAAACAGTGGGTCTATACAATTTCTAACAAATATCTTGAAATGTGTTTACCTGTGCTAATTAACTTGAAGCATTTAAAAATACTTCAGGTCAAACCATTGTGCCCTAAGGACCGTGTTCTTTAATAACCAGTTATTAATTCTGATTCCTGGTTAGAGAGAGAAGTTTTTTGTTTCCATCGATGACATTTCCCTGAATTTGATGTGGTGAAAATGCCTGCTGCTGACAACTGCAGGAGCAAATGAAAAGCAGCATCAGTAAGACAGTCTGCCCTCTGTGCTCCTGACTGCTTTCTTCTGATAGCTGTTATTGACCTTTGATCTTCATGAACTCCCTTGCACCATGCTGCCTATCTAATCTAGCTGGTTATTACTGTTGTAGACATCACCCACAGTCATGGTCAACGTGTGCTACATGAAAAGCTGCTGTATCACCCTGAATCCAACTGTGAGCTGGGATATTCTTGTGGACTACAGAGAGGTAGTATGAACTGTAGTCTAACAAACAAAGGTGGTACTGTTACAGTACAGGGCTCTCTCCTTCAGGTCCTTCCCGTAGAGGTTGTACTTTGCTGCTATGTAGCTGAGGATGGCTCTGGTCTGCACCATCTTCATCCCATCAATCTCCACCATTGGCACTTGCTGAAACAGCAAGGATCCATCTAGGGAAAAGGGGAAAAGACAAGGAGACATTCAGTCTCTGAGTGAGAACTGTTAGTGGGTGTTTGGCAAAGTAACTACATGTATTATTTTTTGTTTAGAGTCATAGATGCATAGAATCATTTAGATTGGAAAAGACCTTTAATATTATCAAGTCCAACCCTAAACCTAACACTGCCAAGTCCACCACAAAACCATGTCCCTAAGCACCACATCTACACATCTTTTAAATACCTCCAGGGATGGTGACTCAACCATTTCCCTGGGCAGCCTGTTCCAGTGCTTGATAACTCTTTCAGTGGCAGTCTTCCTCATTCTCAGAACATGGTATGGAAGATGCTTACCGTGTGACAAGTTAATAACTTAATATAGCAATCAGCTTCTTGAAGATTCTTCAAATCTGAGGAAGCACCCAAATGCAGAACTTTTAGCAGTCATACTCTGAAAAAAATAAGTTAGGGCTGCATGGCCCTAATTCAGATGGTTTTCATGGAGGTTAATACAGATGAGAAGGACTGAAGGATCTGACCCATAATGAGCCAGTTTCTGTCACGCTTTGTTACATATTGTGGAAATCTTGGCTATTTAAGGGTTTGTCAACATATAATGTGTATATAAATGCATATAATATTATTTTTGTGACTACTATATTGACTTTATACAATGGCATACATCTGTATGGATGTGAAGCAGGGAATAATGGGTGGGTTTCATGAGATTCCTGCAAGAGACAAATGTAGCCATGTAAATCCCTTACTAGTCTGCAGAAGCCTTATTCTAGAAAGGAGGAAGTCAAAATACCTCCAAGAACCGATCAGAGAAGTGTGTCAGAGTATTTGCTTTATGGAATCATATTTCTTGACTCAAATAACTGATCAGCTACGTCCATCTTTGTATCCACTATAAGGCAAGTATGCAGAGAAACTGCCTGCTATTAAGGGCACGTTCTCGTGTTTCAAAATACTTTTTGAAAGCCAGCAGGTGGCAGGAGGATCAAGTCATTGTTCCTAAAGGAGAGCAGGACTACAAATGTCAACCCTAGTTCAGACTTCTTTGAAAAGCCAGGTGAACTGGAAGAGCACAGACATGTCATTTTATTTGGAGGAAATCAAATAGAATGGAATAGAATAGAACAGAACAGAACAGAACTGAATATTTCAGTTTGAAGGGACCTACACTGATCATCTAGTCCAACTGCCCGACCAATTCAGGGCTGACCAAAAGTTAAAAGCATGGTGTTAACAGCATTGTCCAAATGCTTCTTAAACACTGACAGGCTTGGGGCACCGACCTCCTCTCTAGGAAGCCTGTGCCAGTGTGTGATCATCCTCTTGGTAAAGAAATGCTTCCTAATGTCCAGTCTAAACCTCCCCTGGCACAGCTTTGAACGATTCCCACGCGTCCTGTCACTGGATACCAGAGAAGAGAGATCAGCACTTCCCTCTCCACCTTCTAAATGTGAATATCATGTCCACAAAGATGGGAGCTAAAGATAGCAAAGTGAGTAGCTGCCTTGGGAAACAGGAACGCATCAGAGGTACAGGTTAAACTCAAAAATCTGAAACTCTGGTTTCATACAGATTATAAAACAACAGCTTTGTAGGCAACCTAAAATGCTAATGAATTTCAAGATGACCTGATGACAAAAACCTGTGTTGTCATAGGACAGGAGGCAATGGGCACAAACTGAAACACAGGAGAGTCAACCATCTGAACTTAAGGAAAGGCTTTTTTACTGTGAGAGTGACTGAACACTGGCATAGGTTGCCCAGAGAGGCTGTGGATTCTCCGTCCTTGGAGATATTCAAAACCCAACTGAACACCGTCCTGGGCAACTGGCTGTAGGTGGCCCTGCTTGAGGAGCAGGGTTGGAACAGACAATCTCGAGAAGTCCCTTCTGACTTCAGCCCTTCTGTGATTCAGTGAAGACTGAAGCAACTGGGTGGATGACACCATCTAAAACACTACAGTGTGCATCTGTGATACCTCATGTACAATCCAGTCTAGATTTTCTTTTTAAGAGACAGAAGACTTCTTAGGTATTCTAAGACAAACTATCATTATTATTATTATTGTTGTTGTTGTTGTTGTTCTTATCTAATTATTAAAAAGTGAAGGAAATTTACCCTTCTGTAACTTCGTCAGATCATCCTTTGTTTCCAGAAAACATTCTTCAAACTGCAGGAAATACAGAAGAAAAGTTGTATTGTCACTGCATGTTTTAGCTTCTGCTTTGCATGAGACAGTGAGGGCACAAAGAGCTGTTTTAAGGAATTTGACTTTTAAAAAAATAAATCAAATTTGGAAGTGATATCTTTAAAATTTTATTTTGCCTCTGTCACATCCTCTCCTTTTCCCTCTCACATGTGATTCATATTTTTGTGCAGGTAAGATTTTGGCTAAAGCTGAGGTGAATGAAAGGCACAAAATGCTGTCTGCTGAGCAAATGATGACCATGCTGCTTCTGTTGTCAGTGCTGCCAAGGGATGGTGCAGGCAGAGGAGAGGATAGGTAAATTCACACTGGTCCTTTGCCACAAGCTGGCAAAAGGAGGGATGAAGAGAAGAAATCATGTGCCCCATGCAGCTTTCTGGCACATTGCCCATCGCCATGACAAAAATTCAGAGCTCTTAAAATACACAGATCCCCACACTCCCTCTCCAGTTTAATATCAGAAACCGCTAGAGGTAAAAATAATTAGTCTGTATTTATAATATACACTACCTTCAGGGGTGAGCTGCATTGTAGTAGGCATAGTAATTTTTTGCTGGTTTGGACATTGGGATTTAACTGAAGGTCTTCAGAATTGAAAGTGCTTGACCCCTGTGATCAGAAGATAAGAAGCCAGGTTCTGCTGCTATGGTTTTAAATTTTTTCTTTCACTAGCTACAGGGGAGAGACATTTGTGGTGCTACCAGTAGGCTTGCCACATGGTGCTTGGAAGTGAAACGGGAACTTGCTCCCCTGCTTAGGGTAAGCTAGTGGTCATTGTTGGCTTGGTCAGCAAAGCATTAAATGCGGAGCTTGAAACTGCTGGTCAGTCACATTTTTTATAAAGAACAGTAAAAATACATATTTGTCACATGCTCTTAGTATAAAAAACAGAGGCAAACCTCAACCCCGGCTGCTGCTAGTAGCCACCGTATTGATTCCATTCGCCCTCGTCCATTGAAGTAGTGCAGCTTGGGTTTCCCAGACATGTTTCTATGATGTGCCTGATTTCCTACTATCTGGAATAAAGAAGTAGGTTTTGCAAAATAAAGATTCAGAATGCTGGGTTTGAGTCTCTAAGTGGTTCTCAAGCATTGTTCAAAATTGTATTGTTTGAAACCAATGATTTATGGTCCAAGACTCTCATCAAATTAGTAGAGGAGGAGAAAGACTGTATTGAGAGACTGCGTTGTATCATTTTACCTTAAGATGTCTTTTATATGTGCAGTTTAGTTAAGCAGAACTCTGTACTGAGAGCGATTGGCCCATGTCAGAGAACAAGCAAATCAAAACCCTTTTGCACCCCAAAGTATTCTGTTTTGACCAAAAAGCACTGTGCGCAACATACACTGCTCTGTTTATTTTGGCATTATCTCAGGATACAGTTTACTGTTTAATCAGATACACAATATAAACTCAGCAATTGCCGTGCTTTCTCCAGCAGACATTATGCTCCATTATAAAGTGACAGGAAGGATTTTTTCCCCCATTGCAAGCATTCAATCTCATTTACAACATGCCCCACTCTTCTCATTTCTTTAAGCAAGCACCTGAAGACATGGAATTTAATTTTGTCTCTGGTAACATTAGATTTGCTTTTACCATAGATGATAGAGCCAAAGTGCAATACCTCCTTGGTTCAATTCCAACTCTTTGCTGGAATTTAAAGCAACAGTGGTTTCTAGACAGACTGTCATCCTCCCCATTCAGAACCAGTGTGTGCGCATCAGCAGCAAACATGTAGACAGTGCCTCATTTATACTAGCTTCACAGTTATTAACATCGTGTCAACAGTAAAGCTACAGCATTGAAGGCAGTAAAAAGCAAATGGCTACAAAAAACACATATTCCCCTTGCAACATGTCATCTCCTCTACAATAGAAAGAACGGGGTGAGAGGAAGCACTCCACACATCTGAGATCTACATTTCTTTTTCTTAAATCTGTACACCTAGAAAGCAGTTGATTAATAATTTAACATTTGATGCACATAACCATGCTAGTAAAGAAAGTACATACAAACAAGTATTTAATCCATAAAACCCATTCACAGACTTAGTTTCAAGTACACTAATTCCCTATGCATGTCCAAAATCCAGAAAGCTTACCTTGTGCACAGTATAACTCACTCTAAGCTCTCAGTAGCTTTGCCTTGAGTTTATATTGGTCTGTAGCCCCTCCTACAAAGAGAATTGCAAACAGTTCTCTGCCGATGGGAAACTCCTATTTCCTAAACAAATAAAAACGATTAGGTCTGTTTAGTCGCTTCTCACCTACAGAATAGAAATTCCTGACTAATGCTGACTATGTACAAATGTAAGATTCATGAGAGGTCATGATCATTGGGAACATCTGTGCCAGCAGAAAATTGTATGCTTCCTATTTTCATTGTTTGGCAACCTGCTAGTTAAAAATAATCAGAATGGCCAAAAAGTTCCCGTGATTCAAAAAATACTGTGATAATAAAAAATAATAATAAATCAAATAATAAGTAAAAACTTTCTTTTCATATTTTGTGGTTTTTTACTTTTGATAGATTGCTGCTTTACGTAAGTCACATCAACTAATTCAGCCTGAATCCTTCATAAGCTTCCTTCCCTTTCTTAGTGACGGGGGATATCCCTTCAGGACATTTTTTCTGCTGAATTTCATTCCTGGATGTAGAAGGTTTTTTTCTATTTCTGTCAAAAATGTTTTCCTGAATTTGACCTGGTGAAAACGCACGCCAAAGACAACTGTAGGAGACAGTGAATGAAGAGCAGCATCGGAAGACAAACTGCCCTCTGCACTCCTGACTGCTTTCTTCTGATAACTCTGTTGACTTCAAAGAGTCAATACAGCATAAACTCCCATGCACCATCCTGCCTGTCTAATCTAGCTGGTTAAT
Organism: Gavia stellata; assembly: GCF_030936135.1. NCBI lineage: Eukaryota > Metazoa > Chordata > Aves > Gaviiformes > Gaviidae > Gavia > Gavia stellata. Next base: position 86,912,446 of record NC_082595.1, on the reverse strand, counting down.
ACTGTTGTAGACATCACCTGCAGGTAAGGTCAGTGTGCCGTATAAAAATGTGCTGAATCACCCTGAACGTAACTGTGGGCTGGGATATTCTTCTCGTATTACACAGAGAGGTTATATGAACTGTAGTCTGTCAAACAAAAAAATGAGTTGTTACAGTACAGGGGGCTCTGTCCTTCAGGTCCTTCCTGTAGATGTACTTTGCTGCTATGTAGCTGAAAATGATCCTCATCCCATCAGTCTCCACCACTGGTGCCTGTTAGACCAATATGTTCCATGCTTGACAATAAAATAAGCATAATTGTTTATTTAGAGCTAGAACCACAGAAGGGCAAGGCATCAAGACAGTCACCACTGCAATGTCTTGTCTTTTAGGAGGTGCCTAGTCCCCAGATGGAACACTCTGTACCCTACATGGCACGTGAGGCGAGCCAGGCTTCACAGAAGGGGACCTCTCACTGACAGCGCATCCTATAGCCTCCGCCTTCTGATTCAGGCTCTTTTCTTTCTTATTTCCCTCAGTCCCTTCTAACATTTTGGGAGGTTCTTCTCTCCAGCCTCTGAAAGCCTGCAGCAGGGCTCAGTCACCTATGCAGAGGCGTCCACACCACTGTGCATGTTTCAGGGCATCTGCTGGCCTCCAGCTGCTGCTCCAGAGAGCCCGACTCTGTGGCGTGTGCCATGGCACGATGGCCAGCCCTGCAGAGATGTCGCGGAGAGCCCCAGGCATCTGTGCTGAGTGCAGCGGAAGCCCACTCTTGGTAGTGCTGTAGAAGCACAAGCTGCCCACATTTTGTTTTCTGTTAACATCCAGCCTGAAGTAATTTGCTCATATTTTATAATGAAACAGAACTTTGCATAAGAATGTTTTATTTGCTTGCTTGAGAAGTGACTGCTTTCCCCTCTAGGCTTCTGGGAGTGCTGACTTTTGCTGTTAGCACAGGGGTTTTTAAGAGTAAAAGATTGAACTACATTGCTGGAAACAGTGTTTCCGGCATTGTTGGACAGACCTGATTTAAGACCCAGAATCTAGGATAACGTGGGAGATGACTGAAGCTTTCCCTGCATAGGCATGTGCACCAAGGCGCGTCTGGTAGTGTTTCACAAATCCAAACTCACTCTTAGGTAGCTCGGCCGGATTAATCATTTGTAGGCCTGGCCATGATAAATTCTAGGAGGTATCCCAGGTCTAGTGACTACTCCTACAAAGACTTGACATCCACTGTGTCAGAGGACTGCAGGGTAAGAAAGCATGAGTTCAAGCATGAAAGTTAAACACGGTGTAGACAACTTGGGAAAATTCATCTCACCTAACTTTGTAGACACCTACATCTAGTCTAGCAGTCTAGTCTCCTTTAAGTAGGTCTAAATTCAGGAGGAGTCCCTCACCATGCACTTGAGCTACAGCTGATATCCAAACTACTCAAAAGGATGCTGTCTCAACTGAGGCAGTTAAAAGTTTAGATGAAGCCAGTCCCTTCAACCTTCCCTTAGGGGTAGGGGAGAGGAGTAGAAGTCTTCAGAGGGTGATTTATCCCAACACTGACATTTCTTACCCTATCAGAGGTATCCGTCAAGATTTCAGGCAAGTCCTCTTTAACACAGTTACTAGCCTAAATAAAAGTGAAAAATACAATACAGTCTGTCTCCTAACTTAACAGGACTTTTGGAAATGTCACTTCCCTGAGCTCGTAAAGTAATTTGGAAAATTCTGTAGAAGTGTTGTTTGTATCTTGCACGCCTGAAGGCATCTGATTGCTTAAGAACTTCTAGGTTCAGATTGACCATCCAGGAGTTAAAACTAGGGGAAATGTCAAAGATACCCTAATAACTTAGGAGTGAATATTCACCCCAGCTGCTGCTGTTGCCCACCAGCTTGTTTCCATTTAGTTTCTTCCTTTAAAACAATAGGGTATAAATATTTTTTAAATTTTTTTTTTTAGACATGATACTGATTTCTTGACAAAGCATTGGAAAATGTTTTTTGTCATCAGGCTTTCCTCTCTACGTAAAACATATCAGGATTATGTTAATTTTGGTTGGAGCTGTGTTCAAAATGATGAGCCAATATTTAAAATGCACTTGCAAGGGAAATAATAGGTGCACACACAAACTGTTGTGCCTTTTTATATTACCAGGGGGAGTAGGGACTGTAGAGAAGGGAGCATTATCTGTGGCTAATGAGACCTGTTGGGATATACCCAGTCCTGCCTTGCTGCAGAAATAAAGTGCAGCTGTGGTGTTTCATATTATTTAAAACAAAGGTCCCATTTGTTGTTGTTTTTCCAAACTGGTGCTGCCTGTGTTCAGCACACTTGAAAAGTGAAGCTCACATGTTATGTTCCATGAAACTTTTCTCCCCACTGAATTACACCCTGCGAACCCAGCGGGGTAAGTGTGCAATGTAACCAGGGAAGAGAGAAATTAAAAGAAAGGAAATGGCCTTTTCTCCAGTGATCCTCATGCTGACTTAACACTTAGCTTCAGGTATGTGAAGGGCATTACGTGTTTTCTCAAACATTTGGAAGAGCAGGTGGGTTACCTAGAAGCAGGCAGGTGTTCTCAGTGCTACTGAGCTTGGATTTTTTTTACCATTATATATATTTTGCCAGCGGTTCCTTACATGACGGTTTGAGTAACAAATAACCTTGCCTAAGCAAAACCAAAACAACGATGTCATATTCAGTGAAAATCAGTAAAATTGGCTAACATCAGCAGCTCCTGCCATCTCCATGTGAGGCAGACAAAGAGGAGGTTGTGAATGGGGTGTTACCTGCTCACCATTGCTTTTAGAGCTCTCTGTCCACATAACATGTTAAGCTTTCAGTTTTCCTTCTAGTTCCCTCTAGTTGGCTCCCTTTCTCTCTCTCTCTCTCCTGCTTAGTTTGTAATCTTAGTTTGTGTATTCTTGGCAAATTCCAAACTGTCTCACTTACTTACCTGTGATTATTCCCTATTTTCGCCTCCACACTTCCAGTCCCTGGACTTTTTTCCTTTCTGAATGTGATTCTCTCCCCATGGAGACAGTCAGTATGGAAGAATAGAAAGTAGCATGCCATTGTCAGGCAGGACTTCCAGAGCATTTCATACCTGAAAACCTTCTCTTTGGCATCTTTCCCCTTCTTTTCTCAGCTTTCCATCAGCCAGCCAGAAAGGATCCTAGTATTTATAGAAATTCAGGTGTTTCTTAGATCACTATTAGTAATGATTTCAGAATCCTCCTCTCTGAAACCAAGGTTAAGGGAGTAACTTCCTCTGCAAGTATCCCTCCAAGCCCACTCAAGCAATAACATGATACAAAACATCACGACTCCACTCTAAGGTCACTTATGGCCTAATGTGAAGAAGTATTGACCATTTCAACATCTGACCTGCAGGTCCTCACTATCCTAGAGTGAGAGATGCCAACCACTTAACTCTGCTAGCTGTTGCTCCAGCACCTGTTGGGAATGTAAGAGTGGAAAATCAATGAGAAATACAACTTCTGTTTTGAAACCCAAGGTGGGCATGGAAAGGAAGACTTACGCACCAAGTACCAGAAGTCTATATTTATCCACCTTCTCCTGACAGTGGCCTCCAGCCCTCTTGCTCCATGGAGCCTGGAATGTACCGTATGGCTTGTTAAACTGCTTGTGCTCTCTGTCCCTACAGTTTAAGCCACTGTATGTCCTATACCAGTGGGAAATGCAATTGTTTTTAACAGGTTTTGTACCTCTTAGAGGATTAAGTGGCAAACAGGGTATGCTAGCATTTTTCAGCACCCTTATTTTCAGAAGATTTACTCTCTTGTTCAGCTTGCCTAAAAGCTTGACAACACTAAGGGATGCACTTTTTTGTTTTTAAATCCTAATTACAAGAGTAATAAAATTTTACAGAAGGGCCCTACCTTACACACACACGTGAATAACTCTCATAAGTATATTTTCTACTTCAGCTCTATTTATGCTTAGAGCATAAAGGTGCCCTTGAGTACACAGTTCACTAGCACTCACTCTTTGAGTTATGTGCATAAGCACACACTTGCCCTCAGATGAACAAAGATGAGTTTCAGTGTTTGCAGGTCATAGCCAAAAAGCTACACAATTCTACCAGACATAGTAGTAAAAGAAGAAGTTGCCTCTGACAAAATGCAGAGCATATTCAGTTAAAAAACCCCACTTCATCTAGTTGTATCCTAACAGAAATAAATAATTAATTGTCCTTTTGTAGTCTGCTGCATGGGAGAGGCCTGGGGGAATGCTGGAGAGTGAGCAATCTGAAAAGGAAGTTTGTTCTTCTGTTTTCTCCCTACCAGGTTCGTTATCCAATATTTTTTTCTAATTTCCTTTTTTCTACACTTTTGTCATGGCAATATTAAGCGTCGGATTTGGTTACTGACATCCGCTGGAACAAAGTTTCCTTCTATGCAGATGCTGCTCTGCCGCATCAGGCCTCTTCACAAGGCAGTTACTGTTTTCCGTAATGTATATAAGCCCTAATATTTTTGTTTTAAAATCAATAGAAGCTGAACCTCTGTTTCTCTGTGTTCTGTCCTACAGAATCACACACACACAGAATCACTACAGTTGGAAAAGACCTGCAAGATCACCAAGTCCAACCATCAACTAACACCACCATGCCCACTAAACCATGTCCCACAATGCCTCGTCCACACGTTCCTTGAACACCTCCAGTGAGGGTGACTCCACCATTTCCCTGGGGAAGCTGTACAGCTGTAGAAATAAGCCACCTCTGCCTTACCGGAGTGTGCAAAACAGATTGCATCTTTCTTTCATGATGGTTCATTCTCAAGAGATAATGTATTTGTAACCTGCATGTGAAATGCTGGTAAGATCATACACATGGTTTGAAATAATTGATTTATGATGAAAAATAATCAGTTTTGCAAGGAAAACTTTGCAGACAGATGTTAAAAAAGCCAATTCACCCACAGGCCTTAATTTAAAGATGGCAACATTGACTACATTTTGACCTTTTACAGGTGCATAAGCAAGTGATGTGCCAACCAGCTCACAGTAATTTCACTTTCACATTCAGACCCCATCCTGTTGCTCAGCGTGGAAAGTTAGAAGCCACGCAGTTTGCATGGAGGTGTACATCGCCGCAGTAGCAGCTACTAGGAAGGCGGCATCCCTGCACAGGCAGGTATGCAGGGGCTTTCTTCTTGGGACAGCACAGAGGTGCCTGGTGACACAGGGTGGCAGGATGCACCACAGCCACACGGGCAGTTTGCCTAGGGCATTGCCAACTGTTAACAAATAAGTTCAGGTACTTTTCCAGCCTTCCGGATTTTACAGGAAAAGCAACTTCTTTCAGCAACTGCTTGAGACCTGCTGCTTTCTCTTACTAGGGAACTAGGAGGAGAAAAAGCACTGATGGTGAGGGTGACACAGGGAGGCTGGTATCAAAGCTGAGCACTTGGGTGGCCTGGGGAATCATGGCTCAGAGCGCCTGGTGAGAGTGAGGCACGCCAGCACAGATCCTGTGTGCTAGCATGCCAGCTAAGTGAAGAGCCATCTCCAGAGGAGATCTTTCCAAGACCTCCTGCGACTCCCAGGGGGTTAGGTAGTTACACCAAATAGGATTGACAGTCTTGTGGAGGAAGGTGCCGATGCCAGCCACAACGGCTGCCACTGCTGTGCCCAGTGGCTCCGTATTTGGAGCAGAGATCCAGAGTGAAAGCAATGCAGGTCCATTCCTCCCTTCAGCCTGACTTGACTCTGACATCAGACCTGGGAGTCTTTTGGGTGGCACATTCTTCATTGCTCACATTGGACCAAAGTCACTTTCCAAGAAACCTTAAATAGTTTTTTAGGATAGAGCTAATGAGCATGACTCACTAAATTATTAGTGAACTTACCTGCATGAGGAGAGAATGATAAGAGAAATTTAGGCAACATTATTACACCTTTAACGTACCTGAGACGTCCTGGCCATGAAACCTGCACTGGTCTGTGACCCCAAGCCTCCCTTCCCCATTGCCACTCCGTGAATCACCTCCACCACTGCAGACAGGCCTCTCTGGGAGAAGCTGTGACCACCTTGGTGTGACTGGTCCCACCGCATTGCTACAAGGGCAGGTGGTGCCCCACAATGCCGCCGAAGCAGCAGCACCCCTCGGCTACCCGCTTTTCACTCTGTGCAAAGCTCAGGCTCAGGTTTTGCCCTCTGAAGTTCTCTGAAGACCGCATCAAACACGAGGCAGTGCCAGGGCATGGGCGCTGGAAGACGCTGTCTGTGTTACTGAATTGACAGCGGCTCGCTCAGGGGTTATTGGTCTGAGCCCACCGCTCTCGCCCTCACGGCTCCCAGCCGCAGTCGGTCCACACCAGGGCCCAGCCGCAACAGGCTGTTTGGATGGGGCTACAGAGCTCTGGGTAATAAGAGAGTCTAATAGCGTGTATATGGCCTCAGAGCCAGAGAAAGGACCCTAGCACTTCTTGTTTTACTAGGACAAAGATATAGCTCGCTGTTGTGTCCAGAACTGGGGCTAGGAAGCAGCTGAGAGTCCCCGAAAATGGCAGACGAATGCACAGAAAGAAGCATGAACAAATATTGAACCCGAGTGATCGTATGTTTGAGGATGTGGCTGTGCCCTCCCCATCCTTCGAAGAGGTTCATCCTGTGAAGAGGTGCACAGACTCCAGTGCACTGGGAACAATGAACTAAGGTTCATTGGTAGAGGAAGGTAGAGGAAGAAAATAATGGAACATTGTAAGAGCTGGTTCCTAGGCAAGACCTGGGAAGTTTGAGAAACCAAAGAGATTTGTCTTTGGTAACAACAGATGAAACTAATAATAATTTAGAAGTTTCATTCACACTGTAAAAATAATGCAATGTAAGTACTTACTTACCAAAATTGCTCTTGAAATAAGTCTACTTCTTTAAATGGTAAGTGATTCAGCGAGTCGTCTTCTCTTTATTCTCCTCTGTAGCTCTTATTCTGAAGACTATTTTCATCCAAAAAATATCTTCTTCAATAAGTTACATTCTGACAATACTAACACTGCATCGGTCTTTTTCCAAAGGAGTAAATTCCCTACCCTACAAATAGTTCTTTGCTTCCATGCTCCTTTGTTTTCATGTTTTGCCAAGCATTTGATATGAATAAAGACAAATCTGCTGTCACATTGCCAGAGTAATCAGAATGCTTTATTTCAGTTTTTGGGATTTTTTTTACCATTGGTTTTAACTACAGCAATACTAATTTACTGAGTTTCCTACTTCCTTTAAGGATTTGTGTTGTTTTTTTTCCAGCATTTTGGGTCTCACTGAAGGTAGCAAGGCATTCATCTCTTAAAAATCTTCAACACAGTTTCTACATAATATTCATCTGGTGGGGGTTTCCTTGGGCTGCCAGGCTGCAGGAACTTCTTAATTGTAGGCATGTTGCTCATTCTTATTTTAAAAGCCTAAAAAGCAAAAACAGAGTAAGAGAGAAATTCCAGCTACTCCAGTAGCAAATAGTGCTACTTGCACAGAACAACTGCTTCCCCCTGCAGCTAGAAGAGATCCTAACATCCATTCAGGTCTCGTGCCACCTACACAGTCTCCTTCTGTCCAACAGGGGAAGGACCCAGCTGCTGCAAAAAGCCTGTTCTTACCAGTGAAGGCAGTACTGGAGCAGGCAATGTCTAAGTCTCTGCTGTTTGAAAGAAACTGAAGGCAAAAATTCAATATCCAGGAGCACCAGGGGATAGTATTGAAGGTACAAATACACTAACTCAGCTCATGACCTTTTTCTTTTCATTGCTGGCTCTGATGGTGCAAACTACTGTGTGGGCAAACCATGAGTCAAGGATCCTGAGACATCTCAGGGTACAGACAGTCAGAGAGGACTCACTGATGCAGATTGCAAGCAGCTGGAGACCCCACAGTTAGCTGAGCAATCTTAGATACACAAGAACCTCTTCTAACAATGGGGCTAAGGGAGAGGAGCTTCACAGAGCAACAGCCAGTTCTTGCTGGCACATGTATGAACATAATTTCCTCTTCCTTACAGGCACTGGAAGGATAAGGGGTAAATACAAGAAGGAGCAAGAAAAGTAAAAACTGTGAAATAAGTAACCACCAATTTTTGAAACTTTTTCCCTTCTAGCAGTGAAGGAATCCCTCCATAATTCAAGGCATGGCTTCAACAGAACTGGTGACTAAGTTATCACCCAGGCCTGGTGACTAAGATATCTTGCTAGAAGATGGGAGCTAGAGGCTCCCTGAGGCTGCAAAACTGCATATGGGATAAAATCTGACACACATTACTGCCCACTTTGTGGCTGAAGTGCCTCGTTCTGTCACACTAAATTCAGGCTTAAACTGTTGGCGTTAAGATTTAAAAATAAAAATTAATTAAAAAAAAAATCAAAGCCCTTTTCCTCATCAGTTCCAAGCAGAAAACCTAATTGTGATAGTCTGATTCTGAACTGTTTCTTTTGTTAATGGGAATAAGCCAAAGTCTTTGAGTGCACCCCTCAAATTAATGTTTATAAAAACAAAGAAGCATGAGCTCAAGCTTTGCATCCTCAACCCAAATTTACATTACCTACACTGCTTTATTACCATGATTACAGGCACTTGGGAGGAGTACTGAACACTGTTTCTTTCCAGTCACAGACTACTTGGGTCCACTGTATCTCAACTCTTAATGACTCCTGCAGGTCACGCCCCAAGCTTGCCTATGCACTGTGCTCTATAGCATGCTGCATGCCTGGAGGCTTCCAGTTTCTGGTCGAGTCTCACAGCAAAGTGCCTCACTTCTGCTTGGTTTCAGAATTTCTGCATGGCACAGAGGCAGAGAATTCATCATCGATTGTATCAAGTTGATTATTGAAAGAAAACCGTGGCTTAATGCTAAGGCTTGAATTTCTAGTCATACTGTAGAAGGCAGAAGTGAAATGAGGTTTCTGGGATCTCAAAATTGTAATACCAGCCAGTACAGAAAATGGCACATTGTACCTTATTCTAACATGTCAGCCTGTATCACAGACTTAATTTGTTGTCTGGTATTACACAGCATCTACTGACAGGAAGCAGGAAAATGAAAACAGGGCAGCTTAGATCAGTGATTCCCTTGGGACAACATCAATTCATTTCTACTGAGGAAGCATACATCACTCAAACAGGGATAGGCGTACCTGAACAGGGTTAATCAGGAGCACAGTGTCTTACAACAAACCAACTAAATCAATTCCCTCTTGTGCTTGATGTTAAGCAAACATACGGTAGTGACAGTTCCTTGAGCCCACGCTCCTGATTTACATAGCATGGAGAGATGGTCACTTCAGGATTGCCCTCTAGCTCCTGAATACAGGCATGCTCAATAACAAAATTACCTGCAACTGAGGAAACCCTGACAGCACAGCAGGTATTTTCTCCTCCACTGCTAAAATGGCTTCAATTAGCTGAACATCTGCCCAGCTGAATTTGTTGCCCACGAGAAAGTCTTGGCCATGTTGTTTCAAAACCTGTAGAATACAAGAGAATGTGGGCTGCAGGTGAGAATGGGGACGTATGATGCCTGGCAGCTAAGCCTCACAGCACAGCTGTAGAGCTGAAGAGTGATTATATCTGAAATTTCTGGGTGGAGTTTTCAGCCGGAAGCTGTGAGCCTAAATCACTTCATTATTGTTGGGGAAAAATCTGAACTCTTGTAGTACACAGGCTACAAACTTTGGTCACTCCGTCATGATGATAGCACTGGGAACAGGGACAAAACCACACACTTAAGTAGGCTAGTAACAGTCATAGAAATAGAAATAGGGATAATGGAGGAACTAAACAATCACTTGGAGAATCTATAAAATTGCCATTTAGATTTTTCATTTAAAGTTATTTCCAATGTTGATACCAGGAAGTAAACTTAGAAATGCAGAATTACAATAGCTAACCAAAGAAAATCCTTGCCTTTGGGAATAAGTTACAGTCGTAAGAACTTCTAGGATGTTCAGTCTTTATTATTGTTTTCCATCAAAACTAGATGAATGTTACAAAAAGTGAGAAATGTTGCCAGATGCCTGAGTCATATGGGTTTGGTTTGTTGTTTTCAAAAGTGGGATGTGCAGAAATCTATGACTGTTGTTTTACTAAAGCACTCCTAATGTCTTTACCTGATTTATTTGCAAGGGATTTTTGCATTCTTCTAATGAAAATGTTCCAACTGAAATTAAGTACAGCAGAGAGATGTGCTCTAAACAAATACAAGTGTGAAACTATCCCTTCAAGGAGAAAAGAAATCGTATGTGCTTGCTTTTACTTTAGTGAAAAGTTTTGCTGTATAGCTGAGAACATATTGCTTTGTAGATGTTCAAATACCACAGTCCTGACAACACAAGCCAACAAACAGAGAAAACGTGCTGCTGTATTTCCCCTTCTTTGAGAGAGCCAAGAAAGCTGAGGATTTGGAACTGACCTGCGCTACAAACATGTTCTTATTTTGGGGAAACTTTTTGATAATTGTAAATACAAGTTTTATAGACATATCCTTACTGTCACTTACCTTCTCAAAGACTGGGAAGTATCTGTTAGTTGCCCTCTCCTTAATTGAGTCAAGATTTTTCTCCTTTGCCTCAGGTGGAGAGAAAGGAAACATCAAAATCATTTGCATCAGATCTGTTATTCCTTCCACATACATGTCAATCCTATTGGTGGGGGAAGACAGTAGAAAAGAGCACAGAAGTTATTTCATCTGTTTTCCAATTAACTAAGGCAACTTATAGGAATTCTGTATCACCACCATAGTGCCAATTTTCACAGCCAAAACTAAACATAACTAAAGCTAAATATTTTCTAAAAGGACTAGAAGCCTGTTTCTGTTCAGCAGCATTTCAGAAGCAGTGGTTAAAACCTAAGCAAAGGCTAGAGTCTTTGCTTTTTATTGTGTTAGTCTTTCTCATGCCTTTCTACTGGATTTACAGGATTGAATTTGTTATACATAATGCAGCTATCAAATAACGGATTGCTCATTAAGTGAAATGAGGTGTTACGATACAGGGCTCTCTCCTTCAAGTCTTTCCCATAGAGATTGTATTTCCCTGCTATGTAGCTGAGGATGGCTCTCGTCTGCACCATCTTCATCCCATCGATCTCAACCAGGGGCACTTGCTGGAACATCAGGACTCCATCTAGGGTGGAAAGTTGAGAGAAAGCTTGTTAGTTCCTCCTAGAGTGTTAGCTTTACAGGAGAGCAAGAGACTGAGCACATCTCTTTTGCAGTGTAGGAGATGATTGATGTTTTGCCCTAATGGTAAAACTCCACGCAGTAAACTAACATTGTGGGAAAGATCAAATATTGACTAGCCTGCGTCACACTTTTGTAGCTTGGTCATCACAGTGCAGCGGGGCCCCTTGCTTTACAGCATTGCCAGAGCTCCACTGGCTGATGGGAGGTGACACCACCTGCTCCTTTGCACTTCTGGACCCTGCCTCATGCTGGCAGGAAAAGCCTGAACCAGCACTTTCAACTCAAGGGATTGGAGGAGAATAAAGATCTGTGTTAAATCTGAACTTAAAAAAAATCCAATTATTTTGAATGCAGATCGGTTCCCTGTCAGGGGCATACACACATGAGTAGAAAGAATGAGAGGGGTAGTACCGCAGCAAGACTGAGCTACTGGGATAAAGGAAGAGGTCAGGCCACTTCAAACATCGTGGAGCTACAGAGGTAGAGGCAGGGACTGTGACAGCAGTTGCTGTTTAACTAAGTTTTACACAGTCACTCCAGGGACAAGAGTATGAGAGTCCCCATAGATTTTCATTACAGGCATATCCTCAGTGTCGTTCCACAACAATTTAAGCCTATTTAGATACGTCTTTGTAGTCCCATTTTCTCCTGGTGCTCATAAGACCATTTGCCTGAGCCTTCAGTGAGGCACTTTGAGAGCTAAGCTGACATAGTGATTCAGCATAGCAAAGTCAGTCTTTTCTAGACCCCTTTTCTGCTGGACTAATTCACTGTCTTTAGAGATACTCCCTCCTACATTTACACATTAAGGGCATCCAGAGAACAATCCCACCTTGTTAAAATCACAGCAAAACTCCAAATCCAACTAGGCAGCTGCCAGTTTGCATCGCTCAAAGTTAATAATTTATTTTAATTGCTGAATTTTAATCCATTCAGTGCATCCTTATTTCAGGTATAAGGGTTCATTTTAGCAAGCACGTCTGTTTGCTTTTTTCTCCACAGAGCTATTAAAATACTTTGCTAGTCTAGAATTAATAATCATTCTTCACTCATTCTATATTATTAGTTTACAGTTTAAATTTGAAGAGTAGTTCTCTCTGCAGCCACAAATAACCTGTGTTTGTTTCTTGTAAACATTCACAGGAAGATCCTGTGTCTTCATGTCTTTCCAGCACACACCTCTGCAGCTTAAGGAAGAAATATTACTTGGTATCTAGTAGAAACACAGTAGAACAGGAAAACTAACAGCTCTGCAAGGATGTTTTTCAGCAGAAAGATGTGAAGTGAAAAATGAAATCTGACTTTCTGGCCGTTGACAAAAAGTGATGCAGCAAATGTGAGTGAACTGTATACAAGCTTTGTTTCTTATCTACAGAAAAGAGGGATTTTCCTCTTATGACCAGTAGCGTACTGCTTCTCGCTTTGCAGTGAGAACCACTTCACATAGCCACTGCATAGAATATATATGCAGGATTAAAAGCAGTTTGCCAGTCCCTTTGCAAATTGGATTGTGCTGTCAGAAAGTGGTCTGTGGAGCATACATTAAAAAACAATCATCTAGACCTACTGTTTGTCACCGACCAGCAGAGCTTGTTGATATCCAAGTAGCAACTTGGGCAACCTGTGGCTGCACGGATTGAGCCAAGCTAGTCGTCTCTCAGGCTAAAGGGCACAGATCTGGCCAGGCCAATTTTATTTAACTCTCTCAGCCTCCAAAACAGCTGTCTGTCTGCAAGCTGCCTGTTGGGAACAGCCCCTGGCCCAGGCTTCATCCTGGACACTGCTGGGGCATTGCTCCGATCATCAGCTGGCATGGGCCACAGTCACACCTGGACTGTTCTAACGATGTGGTGGTGTCTAAACACAGGATACCCCGGCAAAAGCATGTTGGTAGGGAGAGAAAAAAATTAGAGGGAGAGGTAATGTGAGGTTATTTGTATTCAGTCCTGCCCTGCATGACTGGCAGCATTCTAGAGATCCCTTTATTAGGATGACTAATTTGTCTTTCTTCAACCTATCTTATTAAACCCCACCTTTTTCTTTGTGTTCTCACCCTCTTAAGCTCAATATATATACATAAAAGCCTTTGATCTTCTTTATAAAACTTCCCTATTCTTTTCATCACCATTTAATTCTTCTGTCTGGATATGGATAAGCTTGGACACTGTATCCAGAATTGTACCACTCTGTCTGGATTAATTAGTCCTGTGAAGCAAATTCAGATTTGGGCTTTCAGTACCTGAGTTATCATATTTAGAGCTGTAACTGGTGTCTTTACCCTGCACTGGCCTCCCATGTCATCGGATTCCCAGCCAGCTGGACCTGCAAATTTAATTCTGATCTTCTTGATACCACTTTTTAATTTTTGTTAATTTTAGTTTTCCTGTCAGAATTTCTTTAAACACAGCTTTTCCTTTCTGAGCAAGCAGCCAGAATGCAGCCGAGTCCTCTTCCAAGTCTCCCAGTATGTCTTGGCAAGCTCAGCCTGCTGTGAGGTTTCTCTTACATGTCTTGGGCATCAGGTAAACTGCCGGGCAGGAGCTCTGTAGTGCTCCTCACAGTCCCAACTCCTTCCCCACCCCAGCAGCAAGGTCTTCTCCTTCCAGGGTGGCTGCGGAGGGGCTCACTGCTGGATTTCATCTGGCCAGACATGAAGGGCAGTGGCTGGGGGTATGCACTGGTGTTCGGGATCTGGCCTCACTCCCAAGGTTGACATGAAGCCTTTGTGGTTTGCTGCTTTGACCATGTCAGACTTCCCACAGGTCTCCCTGCCTAACTGGGGGAAGCTTCATGGCTCAGGCTTATCCTGCTTAGGACTGTCACTAGTATGATTGCACAGGGCCTAACACAAAGGAAAACTGGCTTTCCTGGGGATTTTGGTGCCATGCCAGCCTTTGATTTAGAGGCTTATCTGACTGAAGTTCCGAACCAACACACAGGTACATCTATACTAGTCAACTCAGCAACAGCTCAGCACATTCACCCTATTCATCTTTCTCTGCCTATAGAGCATGATGGTCACATGTAAATGACATCTTAGAAATGGCCCTTGGCCTGGGACAACTCCCAAATGCTGCCTAGGAATTGCTTTGGGGAGTGCTGTTTGCCCTGGACCAAAAATGTGCCAGGAACCATGCTAACAGTTCGACAGCATAGATAATTAAGTTGTGTTACATAGGAAAGTTTGCTACCCCTGTTTAATGTACTACAATGAACACAGCCACAGAAGCTATGGCTTTTAGCTTATAGGAGTTGTTTGGCACTGGAAAGAATAGGTTACTCAAAACTAGCATTTCAGTATTCTAGGTGTGCACCTAGAAGTTTGCACTGGTTTAAATAAACTAATTTTAAACCACAAATTTAGCACAACTGGAGCAGTATTTTGAGGGACTAAGCCTCAGGCGTTGGGATTCTTACCTTTGATTAACTTTTCATACTGCTCTCTTGTTTCCAAAAAGATTTCTTCAAACTGGAAAAGGAGAGAAGATAGTGTTACATTGCTGTATTTGAACATTTTTCTTCCATAAGTGACTGTACATAACCATGAACAGAACAACCGAACCAAGCAAAAGATGATGGGCTGGATCTTCAGCTGAGCTGTTTGGGTGCAGATGTCCTGAGGATCCTCCACCCATCCTCAGAGCTGGGGAGGAGCTTCTGCCTCAGGGCACTGATTCGGAAATAACCTAAGTGCAGGTAGAAAAGAGTGTACAGACATCTACTGGAGGAAGACGGTTTGCAGCCAGTGCCAAGGGAAGCACAAGGTAAATCAACTATTTCTAACCCCACCCCAGGGTATGTAAGTCAACGACACTCTTTTGTTTATACACATTGTAACTGCAAACTAAATAAGACTGAGTTAAGGTGTTTTTGCACAGCTGGAAAACTCAGATTAAGGGCCTTTAAATAAATCCCCATTTTGACCCATTATGATTAATTATTTTACAGGACTGATACCAACTCTAATAAACTCCCAGGTCCACTGAGTTTGCATCGCAAATACCAACCCCCAAACAAGGTAGTTACAAACATGCAGTGCCACTGGCCAAATGAATTTAGCCACCCTCTTGCAGCCGTTTATCCTGCACGTGCATGTTAAATTGTTCTTTTCTGAGGGCGGTTGAAAACACCAGTCTGGAACACCGTACTGAGTGTCAACTAACCTCCACACCGGCTGCAGCCAACAGCCATCGTACGGGCTCCATTCGCCCCCTTCCATTACAGTAGGTAAGCCTGGGCTTCCCCGACATGCTTCTGAGCTCCTGGATCCCTGAAAAATATTAAGCAGAAACCAGCGTCTCATAAAACTGGTGTAAGTACAATTATTTTGAGGGGAGAGAGAGACTTCTATTTTCTCTATGCCTGTTGAAGTTCAAACTTCATCTGATTTAAAACATAAAATGAGAGCTAGACCAGTGACACCACACAGCCTGTGCTAGGAAAGCAAAGATGTGCAGATCTCTAAAGCGTTCCCCAGTACTACCAGGGAGGTTTGTTATGATTACAAGCAAATGCAGACATGTTTAAACAAGTGATATGAGCACCAAGCTACAGGGGGAACCTTGCTGCATTTTAAGACAATTATACAAAGCCACTGAAAATCCTACCACGTCCTCAGGGAAGTTACTCACTTATCCTCATTGCCGTCATCCTCATTGAAAAGACGAAAGATGAAGATGTTTTACTGGCAGGCTGAAATTTGTCTAGCATTGTTTGCCAGATGTCGGAGGGCATTTTGCACCTTCAACTGCCATCCACTTCTTTCCTCAAGTAGAGGCAAATGAATTGTTAATCTTCCCTTTATTCCATGAAACAGGCTGAGCTTCTTTGGTGGCCCTACTGAATGGCTGCAGCCTGTTTCCTTGCTGCTTACGGCAGCCTTGAGGTGTCCCTCAAAGCCAGACCTGGAACCTGGCTGCATTGGCTCCAGGTGCCCCCAAAAGTATCCCCCAAGGCACCGGGGACCTTCACACCCAGGGGACTGGCACATCGGAGGCTGCTGGAAGCTTGCCATAACAGTGCCTCTCTCTGCACCATGAGCGGTAGAGTGCGTGGCAGAGACAGAGCGTCTGTATTGAGCTGTTTCATATTTAGGGACAACCAGCTGGACTATTTGTGCTGACACTTGAGTGTAAGTGCTTACAAATCCAGGCCTTAATTTCTCTGTGCTTCATTGCCCTAATTACTAAAAAAATGGGACTAGCATTCCCCCTTCATAAAGCTCATACACTAATGACTGGGAGAAAAAAGCTTAAAAATGGGTATCCTAATCATCTCATAATGGCTCAGAAACCAGAGTAGAGTTCCTGATTTAAAAAAATAATTTTACAGACAACCACAGTTTTCTCAGAGCTAAAAGCCAAAGTTGCAATATGACGTCTGTCACACTTCGCATCCACATGACGTTTCCCATTCGAATCAGGTTCGTTACACTCTAGTGATGTGTTTTCTTCAAGTCACAGTGCTTTGTAAGTGTACTTAAAATAAAGTACATTTGGAACATATTTTGCCAAAACTTGATTTTAAAGAACTATCAGATTGAGAGCTCTCCCTTGAGCAATTCTGGTAAGAACCAAGACATGTTACTACAATCAATAGAGGTATTTTGGGGTAATTTAGACAATATAATCCAAATGCACATAAAGGAAAAAATTATCCCCTCCAGCTTTAAAGTGTGAATAGCTGTTGTTAATTACAATGTTTTGCCTCTAAGACAATGGTTTTATTAGTTTCTGCATGTTGTGTGACTAGCTTTCACTATATGGCAGTGCAGCTTATCCGTGTAGTTCACAACAGCTAACTAGTGCCTCTCATTACCATACTTCTCAGATATATTGCATCCCCCAACTTGAAATGTGCAGAAACTTACAGTAAATAAGACTTTTCCTTTAACTAAAAAAGCCACAGACTGCAATACCAAGAATATGAAACTTAATCCTCTTGGAAAATTTATCTATTGTTTGCAGAACAAAAGCAGAAGGAGTGAAAAATGAACATGAACAAGAAATTTTATATGGCATTAAATTTGTGAGAACAATGACAAATGGAGAATAAAAACCTGTCATCAGCTTTATTTTTTTTATTAAGAATAACTCTGTCAGCTGTATGTGGATTTTAATTGTCTTAAGCTTCTGACACACACACAAAAAAACCAACTTGTTTTTTTTGTAAAGTCTCCTCAATCTTTACATGCACTGAATGTATCTCCATTGACTATACAGGGACCTGACACATGTAGCTCACATAAAGACAGCTACATTTTGGTGCCTGGGTTTGGACCTGAGTCTTGCCCTGAGGGCTCAGTTTAGTTGCCCATTCCTATGTGTCTATTGACACTTGAGATTCCCTAAAGGTGGGCAGATACAACCCTCAACTTACTGGAGACGGGGCAACTTTTTCTACCTTAAATCAGTATACCTTTTCATCCAGACTCTCAATGCTTTTTTGCATTTATTTTGGGAAAGATACAGCTAACATAGACAAGGGTCCCTCAGGACCTCACTCAGTCCTCCACTATTTTTCCTGAAATTTTAGTGAAAGATTTGCAGGATGTTGTGTTTAAAGAAAATTGAACCATTTTTGATACAATATGTTGATGATTTTTTAGTAGCCAAGGAATCTTGTATAGCTGACACCCGTTCCTTACTGTTTACCTTAGCTGAAAAGGGCCATGGGACCTCTCCACATAAGTCACAATTTTTGTAAGAGAAGTGTAGAATATCTGGGTTACATTCTCCAACAAGAGGAGCAGCATTTACCTGAAAGCCATATTAAAACCGTTCAAAATCTGCCCTGACCAGTCACTACAATCAAATGCAAGTCTTTTTAGGAGCTGTAGGATTCTGCCACCCTTGCATAGCTCCTTTTGAGGAAATGGCAAAACCACTGACACAGATTATTGCTCAAGATGATGGAGAACCCATTCACTGGACAACAGACAAGGTAAAGACATTCAAGCTTTTGAAGCAAGTTGCACCAGACTACGGTAAACCATTTACCTTTTTTATACATGAAGGGCAAGGAACAGCCTCTGGGATGGTAACTAACACGCTGAACCCTGCTACTCTACTCCCTTCACCTGGGGAAGGAGCTCCACATCACGACTGTGTAGTAACCACCAGTAAAGCCAAAAAGGCTCAAGAAGATTTAACAGATATGCCGTTTCTAAATCCCAATCTGGAACTGTTTGTTGGCGGGTCCTCATATTATCTGAGCAGCAACCAGGTTATGGGTTATTCAATAAATACTGTGAATGAAGAGGTGGAGGCTTCACCGCTCAGTTTGAAGCTGAGTGCACACACAGCCAAATTAATTGCATTAACAAAGGTCTATCAGCCAGCCAAAGAGAAGACTGTAAATATATATGGTGATTCTCAATATGCATTTGGAGTATGCCACGCTACTGGGCAGTTATGGAAGCTGCATGGGTTTATAACTTCTACTGGAACTAAAACATCAGATGTTCCGCAAATCCGCAAATTACTGAACTGTTAAAAGCTATACAATAGCCAGAGAAACTTGCTATCATTCATCAGCCAGCCCAGACTGGCAGAAGGACAAAAGAAGAGATAAGAAATAGTCTAACAGATAATGCCACTGAAGCCACAGCACAACAGCCGTACGAACCACTGGGATTACAAGCAGTCCAACGGTTCTACCTAGTGTTGCTCATTCTTGAAAAGATAATGTTTGACTGTTCTGCTGAAGAATTTGACTCTTGCAAAAGGTACAAGTGACCAAAGACTCCCAAGGAATATGGAGAGCAGATGTGGAAAATCTTCCTATTTTACCTAAGCAATACCTGATTCCCATAGCAAAAATGCATCACCATCCAGGGCATTTTGGGACTGGTGCACTAGCCCAGACACTGCTGAAGAATTTGTTCACACCAGAAATTTATGCTGCAACCAAATAAGTAACCACGTCTTGCATGCACTACCTTTGGCCTTAATAATATTCAGCAAAGACCCCAACACAAGATTTGTCTATATACAAATGTTTTTACTGCTTTTGTCTGCTATTGTAGTGAGCCTTAAATGATAAGCCTGTCCTGAATTTCTCTGAGGGTGCTTCTCAGCAATGTAAGAATCGTTTAAGAGGGGATAGTCTTTCAGAAACAGCATTATATGCATTCAGAAGTGTCCTTTAGCCCTGGAGCTGGGAGCAGGGTCCAGCACACCAAATGGGCCAGCTTTCCTGCTCAAACCTAGAAGAAACAGCCACAGTGCTGGCAGCTCGCACTGTGTTTTCCCACGCACCTTTGCCTTCCCACACCTTGTCCCCTCAGCGGTTTCATGGCTGCCTTGCTCAGCTCTGAACTGCACCGCAGGATTCATTTCCTGGTTAAAAAACATCTTTCTCTTGCTTTCTCTCTCTTGCAGTGTCCCACTGGTGAGTAACTATCGAGCTATGCTTAGTCTACCTGGCACAGGAGCTAAAGAGAGCGGAGAATTTACATTACCCCAGCAGATGCCCTAATAAATTTGGAAGTAGCTTCACTATAAATAGTTGCTCAAACACTTTAAGAAAAAGGAATTTGTAAGTTAGTACTTACCTTCAGACCTTGACTCAGCCTCCACCCAGCACAGGCAGGTTCCCTGGCGGTGTTTAAACTTTGGAGCTCAGGGGAGTTCCCAGCCATACCCAATTAGAGAGAAAATCTCCCATTGCTATTAACCTGGCACTGCCCAGCTTAAAGACATACGTCTCTGAAAATTGCCATCCAAGGCAGAGACTGTCTTTCAGTTTGCTGATTTGACTATACCGTGTGGGTAGCCTCATAGTTTCTATTGTAGCCACCTATTCAAGCTGCTTTGTTGGAATTATTGGGGCATTTCACCCAAATACAAGGGCAAGGCACTTTAACACATTGAGAAAATTATAGATTCTTCCGGGTCATATTTAGGGTAATAGTAGCCATTTAAAGACTAAGCACTGAAGCTTCTAGGCTTATTTCACTATTTAACAGTACCCCAGGTTTTTATTTTCAGTGCTGTATGGCACAAAAAAGATATCCAAAGTATGGGATAACAATGCTCAAGTACTTTGAAATAGAAGTTTGCCAGTATCAAACTTAGTTAGTGATAACTTGGTATAAAAATAGGTGAGCAGTTTATGTCACAACTTACCCCACGTCTTAAGGCAATAGCATTAATTTTGGAAATTGAATGTACGTGGCTAATACTCAGTTAGAGATGAAATAAATCATGATTTTCCTACCCTGTTTCCATGGAAAGTAACTGCTTCAGCTTTGCTATCTACATTTCAGGTGAAAATACCAAAACTGAAAGTGGATGTGAACAGACACAAGAATGGCATACCAGATGGGAAATGGGATTTGGGTGCCAAACATCAGGTTCTCACCTCTAGCATAGACCCGCATGTGATTTTGGGCATCACTTTACACCCCTGCAGCAGATGTCAGTACAGCTAATCTGAAGATACCTTCACAGGACCCACACTGTTATCAAAATTGTGTTTATCAGTCTAAAGCCATGGCTGTACTAACACAGCATCTCAAGACGGGGAATCTCAGCACAAAAATCTCTAGGTAACTATCTTGAGGAAATCCCCCCCAAAGCTGCTACTTTCTTTTTTCCTCACAGTTGGAGTTTGTTATAGTTTCTCTGCCTGGCAATTGCTGGCAGTCTCTTCTAGAGGATGCACTTCCACTAGAGGCTTCTTGCCAATTTGTAATTTATGTGCTTCAAAGGTTGATGGTGTCAGCAAAAAACAACTGTATGGTGCTTCTTTACCCTTTGCCTAATTCTAGCTCTTTCTCAGGTTCATCATTTAATGAATAAAACACAGCATTAAATATATGCTTCTGTATTGTTTCTATGTCAAACCCAGTTACCACTCCCCAGAAAATTCCCAAGTATTAGTTGGAAGTCCAGCATAGGCCCAGAATTGTTCCCAGTGGGCAGCGTGGGTACGGCACCCTATTTTGGAAGCTAGGAGCGTGATGTCAATGCATGCTGTACCATGCTAGCTGGCAGCAGTGTGGTCCCCGTATGCCTAAACCACTACTGTAGATGTGGCTACAGTAGGAGCATGGCACACGCAGGAAGGGGTAGCTGAGTAAGAAAGGAGCATTTGTTCATACTTGTCCGTGATGGGAGCACTGAATCAAGGTTAATCTATTCCTGCTTTTGAGGTCTTTGTTATCAGCATGTACCTGAGTGCAAGAGTTGGTTCAGGAACAGTGACCACAGAAGAGCATGCACATAAATATTGTCTCCTTGTCCTTTCTGCAGTCTCAAATGCTGCCAATAGCAGCAAGTGGGCTGGATGGCAAAGAAGCAGCGGACGAAGAGGTCTCTGATTTGAGACTCAGGAATGAGTGGTCAAGCAAAGCGTTCTGATGCTTTCTGGATTTGCTGAACATGGCCACATCCAACTTTGAGTGTTGTTCCCCTTCCACACTTTCCTGTTTGCCAGAAAGACTTTTCCCCTTGTTCTCTTTTTGTTTCCAGCACAGCCTTTCATAATGTAATTATAAAGCTCATTTGACATCTAAAGGTATTGTATCAATGAGGTTACTGTTATCTATAACTTGACTAGCTGTTCTGTAAACCTCTAGAGTAGAAAAGAAAATAAGTTTCTTTTATAAATAACTTGTTAAGCTATGCCTGTGAGTATTCAGACAGCTGGCATGGAGCCCAGGTACCACTGAAGTGATCTTGGGTTGGGCATAGGCAGATTTTAAATCGTGCATATACTATGCCCTGGCGTGTCAAGTTCCCACTGTGCTCTGTGGACACACTTCATTGTGCTGTGGGTTAGACAAGCCCAAAGTCTTCTTGAAATGTACCTGCCTGCAATCCTCACAAACCACCAAGCTGCTGGCTTGGGGGACCATGCCTGATTCCAGTTTCCAGCAGTATCCTCTCAGAGGTGGGGACAGGGTGTGTAACTGCCACTAGAGAATTAATCAAGGGGTTAGGAGGATTCTCCCCATGCTGCTTATTGAGCTCCTAAACTGAAGCACACCACCACTGTGATAAAAAATTAGAGTCCACAAGTATAGAACATGTCATGCATCACTCAAGCCTAGACTTGCTGCAAACCTTCAGTGACTGCTCTGGTTCTGTCCTGGAAGCTTTACTGACCACCTGAGGACAAGGTTAACCAAGCCTGTATTCACCCTCACACATATTTCTGTAAGCTGTTCGGCACTCATCCAGACCACTGGCACAGAAAAGTCTGAAAACAGTAATCCTAATTCTGATTTATACCCATTCTGCTGCTGGCAAGGACAGCATAGATGGAGAGCCAGTTTACAGAATGTTATTATTTGGATCCTTTAGCCTTTACTGATCTAAGTAACTCTACATGTTCAAAAGGCTGATTTATATAGGCACAAGATAGGCAAGATGAGGGTTTCAAAGCCAATTGAAAAAAAACCTTAGTAGTACAAATTTCATCATGAAATATTTATCTTAAATAACTCATGTATTATAATGACTTCATAATTTGAAAGTAACTTGTATCAGTTCATGTTTCCTCCATTTGGTTTCTGGTGTGTGTTGTAAAACTTTCTAAGACTCTCAGTTTATGTGTGTTGTTATGACTAAAACTAATAATAATCTAAGCTTAGGTTTAAAGAATCTTTTTATTTTCAAAAGAGGGTGTGAAGAAGTAAAGCAGAAATTTCAATCCTATTTTTATCTGATGACCAATCATAAAGCTGGACAAAAATTTGGGGTTTGTTTCCCAATAAAAAAGATTTTTTGCTATAAAAGAAAGATAAAAATTGATCACTTGAAAAAAATTAAAATCTGCTTTCATCCTGTAGGAGATTTGTTTGTTTGTTTTGGTCCTTTTTTTTAATAAAACCGGATTTATTTATACTTCTCAGACAAGGAGAAATAGGTTTTATTGACCCCAACTCCATTTCTTCTCTTACAAAACAGTTTTGTTTCCACTGAAGTTCATGTTTCCCTGGAGTTCATAAGAATTTTCATAAGACCCTGTAACCCTAATACAGATTTCAACATTAATTTCTCTCCAAAGGCAAATATTCTCTCCTTCCCTTAAACCCTCTTACACAAATCTGTCAGCATTAAAAGATTCCATGAAACAAGATTAGTGACATATTATTTATACAATCTAGAACTATCCCACTTTTAAGATACTCATTATTCATTGTTTGGTAGCACGTTCAAAATTATAAAACGTACGGGTTTTAATGACATTTATGAGTAACGTTCTAACTCTGCATTTACCTTTCTTGCAGATAACGTATAACAGTTTGTGAAATGTAACTTGGCTTGCTCTCTAATGATGTTTTCACCATGAGATTCATTTGTCCATGTTGCATGTGCAAGATTGTACAAATCTAGAAGAACAAAAATCAAGGTTTAAGTAGGACAAGGGGTTGAAAAATGACAGCAGATGGAACCTGGCTTCATTTCCTGGTAAAAAATCTGTTCATTAATGCTATACACCTTCTTCATCTGGTGGTGGCTTTCATTGGTTGCCAGGCTGGAGGAACTTCTTATTTGTGGCAATGATGTTGCTTACTCTTGCTTTAAAAGCCTAAAACTGAAAACAATGCAACTTGAGGCCAATTGTATGAGGTTCAATAAGGCCAAGTGCCGGGTCCTGCACTTGGGTCACAACAACCCCAGGCAACGCTACAGGCTTGGGGACGAGTGGCTGGAAAGCTGCCCCGCAGAAAAGGACCTGGGGGTGTTGATTGACAGCCGGCTGAAGATGAGCCAGCAGTGTGCCCAGGTGGCCAAGAAGGCCAACGGCATCCTGGCTTGTATCAGAAATAGTGTGGTCAGCAGGAGTAGGGAGGGGATCGTGCCCCTGTACTCGGCGCTGGTGAGGCCACACCTCGAATCCTGTCTTCAGTTTTGGGGTCCTCACTACAAGAAGGACATTGAGGTGCTGGAGCGTGTCCAGAGAAGGGCGACGAAGCTGGTGAGGGGTCTGGAACACAAGTCTTATGAGGAGCGGCTGAGGGAGCTGGGGTTGTTTAGCCTGGAGAAGAGGAGGCTGAGGGGAGACCTTATCGCTCTCTACAACTACCTGAAAGGAGTTTGTAGTGAGGTGGGTGCTGGTCTCTTCTCCCAAGTGACTAGTGACAGGACTAGAGGAAATGGCCTCAAGTTGCGCCAGGGGAGGTTCAGACTGGATATTAGGAAAAAGTTCTTTACTGAGAGAGTAGTGAAACATTGGAATAGGCTGCCAGGGAGGTGGTAGAGTCACCCTCCCTGGAGGTATTCAAGGAGCGTGTGGATGTGGCATTGTGGGATGTAGCTTGATGGGCATGGTGCTGTGTGGTGTTGGGTGGGTTGTTTTGGTGTGGGTTGTGGTGTATTTTGTGGTTTGTGGGTGGGGGTTTTTTTTGTTTGTTTTTGGGTTTTTTGTGTGTGGGGGTTTTTTGTTTTTTTTTTAATGGTTGGACTTGATGATCTTACAGGTCTTTTCCAACCTTAGTGATTCTGTGATTCTGTGATTCTAAGAATAGGGATGGGAAAAGTTCTAATGACAAGCCAACACAAACCTGTGAAATCAGCTTCATTGGATGGTGGCTCAGGACTGATGATGAGGGAGGAGACAGTTTCTTAGGAGCAGATGGTACAACCTCAGAGAAAAGTAGGTGCAAATCAGATGGTACAAGGCAAGATATAAAATTATGCAATGATCAGTACTGGGATAATCTGCCTTTCACAATTTAATCCTTCAGCATTAGACAGATGCTTAGCCCCTGAAAGTTCAATATCTTTCAAGATTTCACAGCATTAATTATTATACCCTTGATATCATTTTAATCCTTTTAAATTCCTGGCCTCAATGACACCCTGTAACAATGATTTCCACAGTCTTAGTGTGAAAGTTTTGCCTTTCATTGCTTGTATTTTGCTGCTTTTAATTTCATTAAGTATCTTATTCCAATTTTGTTATAAGATAGGGGAGATGACAGGCCTTCTCCAGCTCTCTTACTGGGACCACATGCATAAAATACAATTTATCTTATAAGTTTTTAAACAAATTGGACTGTAATTCACTTCTCACATGCATTTCTCAGCTCTGCTTTTTCATGTTCTATTCTTTATATTTTACTTTGTTGGTTGTATTTCGTGATCCTCACTTGATTACTTCTGCATTCTGCAAGAGTGCAAGAAACTGCCAAGCATTTTAACTTGTTTTCCTCAAAACTTCGAATAAATATGGCTGTATTACTATTTGATTTAATCACCTGCAGAAAGGGAACCTCAGAGAGAATGGAGGGCACTTTCTCTTCTACCATCAAAATAGCTTCAATCAGTTGTTGGACTTGAAAATTGTAGCTAGTTTGATTCAAGCGGAAAAGGGTTTACAGGAATTAAAAAACTAATTACTCTTCTCAGTTTTGCTCCAGTATAGAGTTGATGGAGATACTAATCACCTAAACCTACATTTCAGGTTTACTTCTGCATCCCTAGACAGTTTTATAAATTGCACTTGTACAACAGTTGCTACATTTCCATAAAAACTACAAATAAAAAATTATCAGAAGAGAGAAACTGTAGGTATGGTATAAGATATATTAAAAGGGGGACAAGATAGGTAGTTAGTCATATGTGCACTTGATCAGACACGAACTTCCACTTGCTTTTGTTCCCTTGTTCTCAAGGACAGATTTTCAATGCAAGTTTGATCATGGAATAGGAATGGGGCTCATCTCGCCCAGCTAGGTAGCAGTGCTATGGACCTCAGTGCTCACTTCACAAAGGTAACATCTCACTTACACATACTCTTTTAATCAGCCTGCGCAGTGGGAGGTTAAATTGAATATATGTATACATAGAACTGAACTGCCCTTGCCATAGCAGGAATATTGAAAGAAGGCTTTGGTGTGCTTGAGAACCACACTGAAACTGTGTACGGTCTTTATGTACAAGGTAATGAAGTTGTAATAAGTAAAATACAGTAAATACACTCATGTTAGAAAAGTGTTGATGGGACTATGTTTCACTGCTGAATGTGGAGACTCCTAGTCTTCTACATAGGAACGAGCAGAAAAGACAGATCAATCTTTGGGGCCCAAACTTATACACTTGTCTTCAGTAGTCTGGCTTGGAGAGATATCCCTCGTGCTTCAAGGAGGACCAGAACACTATCCAACTAGTGAAGTCTTACTCTGTCGCTTTTGAAGGCTAAAAATGACCCCTGGGTCCTGGACATGTACGTTCTCCAGCCTCAACCATGCACCGGTTCATATTAGCACCAGTTACTATTAGCAAGAAAGTACCATGGCACTAGACAAATAAACAGTGTGCTTCTTTAGTTAAGGTTAAGACACACACACCCCTGTTACGCTTTTGTTTTGTTGTGTGGGCATACTTTGCTTGCAAGAACTTAAACAATGAGATTCTCCGCAAAGCATAAGAGTTACGCCGTTCATTTCAAAGCTGTCTCCATGCAACCCCTTCTTAGAGGAACTTTCTCAGAAATAATTGTTCAAAGCAGGTTTTCAAAGGAATCCAGAACAAACAGTTCTCTCCCAGATCACCCCTTGAGTAAAGTTCTCCTACAGCGAAACTGCCTGCTGAATAATAGCAAGAGTTAAATAAGGTAGTTACTTCCTTGACAAAGCGAGTGGAGGGATGATCTATGCTTGAACTAATGTGTATCTGAGTAGGCTGGCACAGCTGGGGTCATATGTGCTAAGCTCTGGCACTTAAGGCTGAAGAATGAGGTAAAGCTCTTTTTCTCTGGCCAGAAAGGATAACATTTCCATTCCATCTTCTCTTGGATGACGTTTCCAGGTGTGAGATTAAATGGTTCTGCTGCAGTGTACAAATTGGTCTGAAATGGAAAGTAGTAGTTGTAGGGCAAGCAACATAAACGAATTGTAACCTGCAGCATAACCAGAAAATTGTCCCCAGTTCTGATTATGATTAGGAAGTGATGCCTATAGCTAGATACTTCATGGGTCACTGTCAGAGTTGGACATGGAGTTATACAACCACGCTACTTGAAAATTTCCACTATACACCAAGGTCACATTAGCTTTTTTGGATGCCGGTGCCACAGTGGGAACTGGTATATGGCTGATTATCCACCATGTCCTTTAGCTCCTCCTCTGAGTTCCTGCTTCCCACATCAGTGGGAATTTAGGTAAACTGAATTTAGCTACACTAAATGCATCTTGTTTATTCATTCCCAGTGTGCATACTGATCCAGATCACTGAATCTCACCTTTCCTCCATATTGTCACTTTCTTTTTTATCTTCCATGAACTGTGCTAATTTTTCTTTTACCCCTTGATAAAAATGTTAAATAGCAAAGTGCCGATGATCTAATTGCTGCCTTCACCTACCTAATGTGTAGTTACAGAGAGGCCAGGACCAGACTCTCCTCAGAGGAGCACAGAGAAAGGAGGAGAGGCGATGGGCACAGGCTGCAGCAGGGGAAATTCCGACAGACATCAATAAAGAAAGTTTTACACGCCAAAGCCTGGAAGGGGCTGCTGGAGATGTGTGTATATGTATGCCTGATTTCTGCCCTGCACTCCTAGGTGGCTTGCAGACATGCTTGCAGTCATATGCTAAGAGGTTAACCATGCCGTCTGGTGATATTTATTTCTTTCCATTAACTACAGAAGTAGTCATAGTTCAAAAGTGGGTATCTAGTGCTTAGACACTTACAGTTATTGTACCAGGCTCTGTCCTTCAGGTCCTTCCCATAGAGGTACTTTTCGGGCTGTATGGCTGAGGACGGCTCTGGGCTGCACCATCTTCATCCCACCAGTCCCACCATGGGCACTTGCTGAAAGAGCAGTGCTCCATCTGGGGACAGAAACAAGTAACGTCAGTCTAATTCAATGCCCACAGCTCTTGCATTGTTGAAATGGAGCTGAGAGACATGCCTACTAGTTGCCTACAGCTGAAATTTCCCCTGGCAGCAAATAGGATATGGAAGAGCCCTTCCTAGGAGCAGGATTGGGGTTTAAAGCAACTCCGAATTTTGGGTGCTGAGTGCAGCCTCCCGGCAGCCCGCCGAGGGCTCCTCTGCACCAGCAGTGCCCAGGTGGGGACCTGATGTCAGCTCCTCCACACCTCCTCTGAAGTGCAAACTTTGCCCTCTTCAACCTCAAAGCAGCGGCCAGCGCACACAAGTGCTAGCTCCAAGGCCACCAGCAGGTCCCAAAATTCCCCACGGCCCGCTTGGAAACCAGCCGAGGAGCAAGCTTATTTGTACCACATCAAACCAGATACTGATGCCTGGGGTGTAGGCACCCAGTGGGGGCTGCAGGGCAGCCTCTGGTTCCAGACGGCTCCAGCCGACCCACGGCAGGGCACGGCTGAGCCCCGCAGCCACGGTGGTGGCACCCTGGGGGAAATGTATTTAAGAAAGGGCAAAACACTGCACGGCGAAGTATTTTGGGGAGAGACGGGTAGAGGAGTCGGGAATGAAGGAGGGAAGTTTAGCCTTGGAAGAAGAGCAGTGGGAGGAAGGTGTTTAAGTTTTTGCCTTTGTCACCATCCAACTCTATATTAATTGGCAATAAATTAATTTCTCCCAAATCAAGGCTATTTTGCCTATGATGGTAAATGGTAAATGATCTCCCTGTTTTTATCTCAAGCTTTTTTATCTTATTTTCTCTTCCTGCCCTGTTGAGGAGGGGCAGTGAGAGAGTGGCTGGGTGGGCATCTGGCAGCCAGCCAAGGTCACCCCACCACAACTAGTGATAGACGGAAAAATGTGGCAGCTGGCAGCCTGAGCCTAAGCACTAAATGCACCCTCTTTTGATCATTTTGAGCTAATATTCCCTCAGGCTGAGAAGACTGGAGACTGGTTTGCATGGTAGTACACAAGGTAACAAAATCTGGTAGAAGTCATTCAAGACTGTCAAGCAACTTACCTTGCAGTAACTTCCTAGAGAGGTCTCTGCTTTCCAGAAATTATCCTTCGAACTGGAAAGGGAACAAGGTAAGTGAGCGTGTCAGGAAAGATGACCTCAGGCTGCAGCCACCCTTCCCATGGCACTAAAGACTGGGATAAAGATACTGCATGCTGTTAAACACGGGCCAAGAACAAAGACTTTTAAGTGTTTAAAGGTGATTGTTACAGAGGTAAAACCAAAAAATTCTTACCTTAAAATATATATATTTTTAAATTATGCATTTCTGTGCCTAAGTACAGCAACAGTGATAACTGCATTGTATGGGAAACATAGTGATGATCCTCTCAGAGATCAGGAAAATGATTCACTAAGTGAAAATCACTTACAAAAAGTTATTTTGTAAGACTATGTTAATTGCTGTACTCCTGTATCCAGTACATTTTGGCAGTAGTTTTATAAATGCTTAAGCTGATCTATACAACTGAAAAGAGTCCAATTAAGAAAGTGGTCATACCTCCTCTGTGGCTCGCAGCCACTTGTTCTTACTGCCTAACTTGTGCTGGCACCAGCAATCTAGCTGAATTTGTGATTAATTGTCTGAGCCAGTAAAAAATCACCCTTAAAATAAAAAGTCTAGAGTTTTCAACTGGTTCAGCTTATGTTGTGAATAGTAAGACAAGAAAAACAGGGAAGGAGATGGAGTAGCCAAGGGAGGCCTGTCTTTTTTGGTGAGAGAGTTGGCTGTAAAGCCACAGCCTGAACTATTCGCTATGGATAGTCTACACAGTAAAGACATCAGAAATAAAGTATAGCCCTTGCGGGGGATTTTGTATCTCTCTACTAAACATAGAAAAGTCTGTCAAATGGCTGCTGTAAGCAGTGTTAGGAACCCTCCAGTCAGTTGGTCTGACTAGTCTTGCCTGAATTTGGCATCTTGCTTTTTTTTTGGTTAATGTTGCTATACTCAAGTATGAAGAAGTGCCACAAGAAGCACGCAGGAGATCTGCAAAATCCCTATGAATAGCTGGCACTTCTTTTGCACCTTCAGAGGTACTCACCCAAATACTAAAGTTCCATTGGAATTAAGTGCAACCTACCAAAATATAAGCACACACACAATGCAGAGCAATCTATAAAGATCCCAAACGGTCACCAGAAACCGTAACTTGTACTAAAGCCTATAGCCTGGACTCACTATTAAATCTGTGAGAATTTTCCCAGTGCTTTCAATGGGAATGAACTAGGAATTCCATTGACAGCGAGTGTTTTAAACCAAAACAGGTTGTGTAGGACCACAGCCCTTACTCCCACTAAGCATAGCTTTTGCCTGGCTATCAGAATGATGCTGCAAGCTGATTTGTACATAAATAGGTCTTACCAGAGCAAGGGTTGAAGACAAACCCAAGTCCTTCTTGGAAAATACATCAAAACTGCCTGTCTAACACCTAAGTAAGTGCTTTGGGATAGTTAAGAGTGAAACTACTCCTGGGGTTATCATGCATTCTTAACTGATTTTGAGACAGGAATTACTGGGCTACCAATATCGAGAGACATAGGAGAAACAGCAACAAACATCTGTATATCTTCTTTGCTTACTACTGTCTTGAAGGCTGGTAGCAGAACTGAAGTGCTCTGATGTGTCTTAAAAGCATTACCAAAGTCAGCTAAAGACCTAAATAATTACCACCTAGAGAGCTGTACCAGGACTCAAGGGTACTCAATATGGGGATTTTTTACAAAAGACTTAGATCTAAGCTGATTTCCTCCCTAG
This sequence comes from Gavia stellata, assembly GCF_030936135.1. Taxonomy (NCBI): domain Eukaryota; kingdom Metazoa; phylum Chordata; class Aves; order Gaviiformes; family Gaviidae; genus Gavia; species Gavia stellata. Next base: position 86,881,657 of record NC_082595.1, on the reverse strand, counting down.
TTTGCCCAGAATTTGGAAGATTATGATAATGGTCTATAGACCTGTCACTCTGTACAGGCTAGAAATTAAACTGATGAATCTGTGTGGGAATGGCCCAATAAGAAATGCTACATCCTTAAGACAGGGTTAACCCACAACACTGTCACACCATGTAGCCCTGTGATGATAGCATAAGCAAAAATGGTTGTAGATGTTCTATGAAGAAGTACACACTAGCTCATATATAAACACATTTAGGTGTCTTCATCTCAAACCAAATCAAGAAGATAAATAAAAAATAACCAAACAGAATACAAGTTCTTATCAATGATTTACTGAAATACCAGGAAATGACCCATCAGTTGGGCCAGACCCAGAGCATTACAGGGTATGTCTACATTAGTGGTCTGGAAAAGGAGTATGTTTTTAGAATGAATTTAATTGTGCTTTGGTTCCCATCACAGTGTGATCTTGGAGTCTACAAACTGGATTCTTTCTGGATGAAATTAAACTGAAAGAATTGCTCCAAGACTGCACCCAATGCAGTCTAAGGGACATTCAGTCCACACAACCACTCTTGACCTAGGATGAAGTAACCCTGTCCCCAAACACATACAGTGCTGATGTCAAGGTTTCAGTATCAACTGTTCTTCTATTCACATTCATTGCTACTGTGCCACCCTATTTACTAAAAGGCATGACCATCAGCTGTTAGGCTTATCACGGGCAACTACTGGCAGACAGTAATCTCCTATATCTTCTGCATCTTTGCTTGTGGAACATTTGCTTGAACAGCATTCATAGAATCATTTAGGTTGGGAAAGACCTTTAAGATCATCGAGTCCAACCACTAAGCTAACCCTGCTAAGTCCACCACTAAACCATGTCCCTAAGCGCCTCATCTACACAAATACCTCCAGGGATGGTGACTCAACCACCTCCCTGGGCAGCCTGTTCCAATGCCTGACAACCCTTTCAGTGAAGAAGTTTTTCCTAATATCCAATCTAAACCTCCCCTGGCACAACTTGAGGACGTTTCCTCTTGTCCTATCACTAGTCACTTGGGAGAAGAGACCAACACCCACCTCTCTGCAACCCCCTTTCAGGTACTTGTAGGGAGCAATAAGGTCTCCCCTCAGCCTCCTCTGCTCCAGGCTAAACAATCCCAGTTCCCTCAGCCGCTCCTCATAAGACTTGTGCTCCAGACCCCTCACCAGCTTCGTCGCCCTTCTCTGGACACGCTCCAGCACCTCAATGTCCTTCTTGTAGTGAGGGGCCCAAAACTGAACACAGGATTCGAGGTGCGGCCTCACCAGAGCCGAGTACAGGGACACGATCACTTCCCTACTCCTGCTGGCCACACTATTTCTGACACAGGCCAGGATGATCTTGGCCTTCTTGGCCACCTGGGCACACTGCTGGCTCATCTTCAGCCGGCTGTCAATCAACACCCCCAGGTCCTTTTCTGCGGGGCAGCTTTCCAGCCACTCGTCCCCAAGCCTGTAGCGTTGTCTGGGGTTGTTGTGACCCAAGTGCAGGACCCGGCACTTGGCCTTGTTGAACCTCATACAGTTGGCCTGGGCCCATCGATCCAGCCTGTCCAGATCCCTCTGCAGACCTGTCACGTTAAAGGGCAAGGCAATTTGGCAGAAAATGAACCCCCTTGCGTTCCAGCTTGTCCTCAGATATCAGAGGGGCTGGGGGCGGCTAGGCTTAGATTCTGAGTGATGCCCAATTTTTCTGTGTTACAAGTCCGGTCACGTTCAATGTATTGAACTCTCACAATTACGGATACACTCGTAACACCATCAGGATGTTACAAGTCCGGTCGCATTCAATGTATTGAACTCTCACGATTACGGATACACTCATAACACTGCACACTTTCAGTCTAGTCGCGTTCCATGAACTAGCACGGCCACACTTAAGGGATTTGGTGGCGTTCAATGAGAACTCTCACGGCTAGATTAGTGAATAGTGCAGTTTATTGAAGCAACAGATACACAAGTTCTTTTGGATTGCCGGTGATAAAATTACTGCTTGCAAAGCATGTGCAAATACCAAGAATGTGAGTAATATAGCCTGGCTACAAACGCGTTAAGTTATAAAGCAACTCTATAGAGATTTCTAAGTTTCACGGGGAAGCACTCGGTATAACCAAGTGTTCGAATCTTACCCAAAGGCGTCCCTGTGGAGGGGAAGAGAGGCTCAGCCCGTCGACTGATCCCAGGTATCAAAGGTGGTCTGCGATGGTATCTTCCCTGGCATCCCTCCTCTCTTAAGCCATTTTATATTATTTGTCCTTACAGGTGGAGCTTGAGTGACTCTAGTCATACATACCTCTATTGTAATTGGTGTAAAAGTTTCTCGTTCTCTTTTAAAGGTATAGACTAAGAAAAATTCAGAGCGCAAGCTCAGTGAGGGGTGGTCGCACCTTGGAGGTGGGTAGCTTTGGGATGGAGATGTGTTTTCTGGTATTATAATGAGATTATAATGAGCAAAGTTCACCCAAAGGATAGTATTTTGTCATAAAATGACAGACTGTTGGCTTAGGGTGGTAAATATGCAGCTTGTCAGTTCCATAGTACCTTCCAGATCCCGTCTTATCACAGAGCCTGGCTGCGGTGTCTTCACTCCGCTCCACCCTCTGTGTAGTTTCTCTTAGAGTCAGCACGCCAAGCTCCCCTGGTGTTGCCAACATCTAAGGTTGCCTAGGGAACTTCTGTGGGATGGATTCCTCGCATATTCGCCACACTCCACCCTGAAGATTTCTTCAATGCTGTACCTTTAATATAAATTTAATTCCTAAATTACCTCCAGCAATTATTCCACACAGACCCTTCCTACCCTCGAGCAGATCAACACACCCGCCCGACTTGGTGTTGTCTGCAAACTTACTGAGGGTGCACTCAATCTCCTTTTCCAGATAATTGATAAAGATATTAAATAAGACCGGCCCAAATACCCAATTACACCACAACTTGCCTCATATTCTGCACAAAGAGTTCACTTAGCAAAGGAATTAAGATCAACAACTACAGGGTTTTCCAAACTTTATTATTAAACCAACCTGAGATTAAATCAAGGACTAAACTGTAATTGCAATTGACATTAAGAAGGCAGGTGATAGATAAGCCAGCGTAGGTCAGTATAGACCTTCTACTCCTGGCAATGAGGGAAAAGCATTCGTAGTGCTGAGAAATTCAGTCATGATGAAGCTGGGCAGATTGATGAGCTCTCAAGTGGGCAACTCATTCATCTAATATTAGACGAGTGTACTCACTGCATTCCAAGGTCAAGCAGCATCTTATTTCTCAACCCATAGCTAACACAGGAATTAAACAATGCCATTAGGGATTGAGCACAAGTCTTTTCTTGTAAACTATATCGTTAATATAGAACTATAAATAACAGATATGAAACCCCAAGATAACATCCTATAGTGCAGCTTTTCAAAGCATAAGTGCCGTTTATTGAAGTAATTAAAAACATTTGAAATTGATTTGTCAACTCATCTGCTGAAACCGTAGATGATTTTAAAAAAAAAAAAAAAAGAGGAAAAGAAATAATATTTTGTGTTTGGCAGGTATTAGACCTTAGATAGGCACTATATCAGGTTTGTGTGCTGGTTTACTACCTCTCCTTCACATCTCCCAGCTCTGGTTTATAACTGCAAATGAAATACCTTTGCGCGAGACATACAGGTTAACAAGGATCCTCTTCATATCAAGTATAAAGAATTTATCCTCCAGGAAAAGTAAAAATGAAGTTTGCAAGCCCCAACTTTCATTCATGACACAAGATGACAACATGAAAATAAAAAGTTTATTTGATTAGAACAGATCCTCTAGATAGAGCAGTTAGTTACACAAAAATGCCATTTGGCAATTGATTTGTTTCCTAATTCAGTAATAAAGGTGCAGCTTAGTTATAAAGGCACAATGCTGGTATTTCAGACAAGTCACCGATGTCCAACAGAAGTGGCAAGAGAAACACCTCCCTCCTATTTTCTTTAAAAAACACTTATTTCATTTGCCTACAGTGATATTAAAAACAATAAAGGCCTGAACTGGAAGCAATCATCATACAAAAATCCAACCTGGATCTCGGAAGAAAATCCTTAGAAGTAGCAGAACATGCTGAAGCTGTCAGTCAGCAGTTCACATTTCTTTCCTTTTCACTCTTCCAAAAAGTCTCCAGGAAGACAGCATGCTTGCTGCCATTTCACTTGCTTAAAATTACCAGAAAAATATCACGAAGAACGAAGGAAAAAAATAGGCTAGTAGTAAAGTGTTATAAAAGATACCTGCCTACTGTATTTTATATGGGAGAACATGAGATACTGCCCATTGAAACTCCTTTTGAACACCCCTTTACCTCTCTCTGCAGTATAATTGTACACATACAATCTGACAGTTCTCTTAAACCAAGCACAGCTGTTGTTTTAGCCAGGCACACTAATTCGCTTTTATGTCATAATACATGCGGAGAACTCTCCTCACAGTCTCCACGTATTTATCATCAGGAACAGGTTTCCTCTGGCTTCCTGGCTCTAGAAATTTCTTGATTGTGGGGATGCTGCTTATCCTTGCTTTAAATGCCTAAAAGGTAAATAGTAAGTACATGGCATTCAAAAAACAGAAAGTAACACAAGAAAAAACAATTTTACTGACTTGTGTAACATCCTTTAACAAGTTGTATGTGGAGGCAAGAGAAGAAATAGTTTAACCATGGATGAATTTTACTCCTCCTCACCCCAACCTAGATATTTTAAACAGTAATAAAACAGCCCTCTGTCTTGTATTGATATGGGATGAAGTGGAAACAGTTATCTGTGGTTTCGGATGTGTACTTTACTCAAATCACTTCTAGTGATACAGAAAATATCTTCTGCTTAAAGATATCACAGAATTGGTGAGGGGAGGGGGAAAAAAAAAAAAGGGAGGGTGGATTTCTTCAGATCTATACAGGGATTACTCCAGAAAATAATAGATTCTCTGGATGAAACATATTATGAGGTTCTTCCTAAAGCAAGAAGAGCGAGACTACAGTGAAAGAGGAGGGACAAATGCTCTTGTTTTGTAGAATTATCTACACACAACAGACTTTGAAATATCATTTATCACCTTTCCAGCCATATGAGTGTATTGTTACTGTAAGGTACCTGTAACTGAGGAAAGCCTGAGAGCACGTCCGACTTCTTCTCTTCTACCATTAAAATGGCTTCAAGAAGATGAACATCTGCCCAGCTAAAATTGTTGCCAACAAGAAAGTCCTGCCCATGGTCTTTCAAAACCTAGAAGTGTCGTAAGTGAAAACCTTAAGATGTGGATAGCCAGCTGGGGTTGATATTTTCAAAACACACAGGCACACCTTCTTTGACAATACTTACTGCCTCCTCTTCTTTTCACCTTTCTCTCCCATGCAACTAGGGATACTACTAGTGTGGGGGATGTGGGCCCAGTGCCTGCAGCCACTGATCATTTTACAGGATATCTATGAGCAGTCCTTACAGCGGCAATCTAGAATCCCAGGGTTTCTCTTAGCCATCCTTCCTTCCTATAGCCATAGGTAATGCCACGTACTGGACTACAGGGTTAGAAACCTCCTTGGTATTCACTCCTTTCCAGCCTAATAAATCTTGATTTTTTCTGTATGTAGTTACAGCTTCAATGGGAAAATAGAGAATGTAAAAGAGAGGTGATCAACCTAAAGCACTGGGGCTAGGACACAACAAGTGGAATCTAAGGCAGAATAAACTCTGGCAGCCATCTATAGGAGAGATGATAGTATTTAAGTGGGAAATTGTCTTCCCTTTAGTCTTTAAAACAGAAAAGCAGCTATTTCTGCCAGATAGTTGGACCCTTCAGTCTGAATGTTGATGCTGCTCAGACCATGAAATCTCACTTAGGAATTTCTGCATTTAACCCACCCCAACTTGTTTCGTACTGCTCTGACCTCCCTCTCATCTCTCCAGCCTGGAGACAGTATGATGTCCTGGTTTAAAGTACTGCGCTGACACCTTTCTGTTTCTTCTGCTTTCGGTAAAATACTCAGTGTTCCCATTGTTATCCTTCCAGAACAATGGAAGGAAATGATCCTCCTACATACCTTTTCATATGCTGGGAAATACCTGCTTGTCGCCTTTTGAACTATAACAGCACGTTGTTTCTCTTTATCTTCAGCTGATAAGAACGGGAACATCAAAATGAAGCCCATAAGGTCATCAGTTCCTCCAACATACATATCAATCCTTAAAACCAAAGCAAACAAAAACCTTAAATAAGAAGGCACCTTCATAAAGCAGAGTTTTCTTAGATTTGTGTTGTGATAGTAAAAGTTTAATTTCCCACCCCCCTCATGAAAATTATTTTCGCAGTTAAAAAAAAAAATATGTCACAGTCTGAGTCTCACTCATATTTGTAGTGTTGTTGGCACTTCACTTGCCTCATTGTGCAGGATTAAACAGGATTGTACAGAGGTTACAAAAGTTTAACTTTGGTGTTACAGATCATTTCAGCATCACCAAAGAAACACACAGTACCACGAGAAGATTCATCCCCAACTGGCTTAGTCACCTGGATGTATCCCACCTTCAGGGTTTCATCCAATGTCCAAGTGGTGCCAAATAGATTAGTAATGGGGCTGGAAACCTGAAGTCTATCAGGTTCCACATCTAGCTAAATTATTAGTACAGCAGTTCTTTTATCCATTTTCCAGAGCTCTGACAGCATGTTTTGTACTGTAGACAAGACTCAAATTTACATTAAGTCCTCATGAATATGAATAAAATATCTGGTAAAATAGTCTAACAAAGTCTTCTAACTATCCTATGTTGTAACAGATTTGAATTCCTGCTGTGTAATAAGACTAATTGCAGTTTTTGTTGTCAGGCAACAGCTTCTCGAAAAAGCCTCTGTAAGGATTAAACATGTTATGTGCAATAAGGTGCTATCAGATATTCCTACAAGCCTTAATGTATGCCAGCTTCTGGCCTGCATCCACCTGGTCTTCCAAAACTGCACTTCCACACTGTACAAGACCAGCTATCCAAAGTACTTAAACCTAGAGCTAATCACAGCACGCCTTCCTCAAAACACTGATGCTCCCTTCCCCCTGCCCAAGAACAAATCAACAAATATACTTATTTATATTTGCTGGTAAGACAGCAGGAATAGGCTCCAGGCTAAATCTAAAACTCCATGGAAGAGAATTCTGTTTGAAGGAAGAGGTATGCAAGGAATGCAAACTACAAGAAATGACGGCTTATTAACAACACAAAGAAGCTGATAAGCTATGACTGAGGCTCCTATCTGAATATTCATTCTTTTTGTTACTTCCCTGAACCAGCCAATTCTTCCAACCATTTGCACCGTTTAAGGACAGTTTATTGTAAAGTCTCTATCAAAGTTAGATGCTTTACTAGTTGATCTTTAGCTTTCCTTCTTTTGAAAAACAACAGGAAATGGACATTTAAAGGATACATATTGAGATAGCCCAATCACTTTTTTTTCCCTTCACACAGACACAACATCAAGACCTGGATTTAATTTCACGTGACAGCGGAAGCTTTTCAACAGCTTTTAGCTGTTCTTGCCCCAACTCCCAAAGACCTAAACCATGCACTTTTTACAATGCTGTGGAACATCATGCAATCACAGATAACATGAATGACAGATCTTACTTTGCAGCCAAAAGTTAAAAACTAACAATTGCTTTCCAAAAAGTTTTCTGTTTACAAAAGTAGATCAACATTAACATGCCAGTCACCTCTTGAATACCTGTGTCAAGTATTAATCTTTTACTAATGCACAATAAACCCCTGCTTCAAATATTTTTATGTAGAAATAATCGAATTGGAACAAATCAGTTGGCCTGCATCTAGCTGTGGCCTCTCAGGCTCGCTGCAAGTTGTGTGTTGCTGAGGAACACAGGTGATTCTCTGGGTATGCAAGTATGCAATTAATTCTAGATGTATCTAAGCTACTATAATAAATTTACGAAGAGTAGTACTATTACAGTACAGGGCTCTCTCCTTCAGGTCCTTCCCATAGAGATTGTACTTTGCTGCTATGTAGCTGAGGATGGCTCTGGTCTGCACCATCTTCATCCCATCAATCTCCACCATGGGCACTTGCTGAAATAGCAGGGATCCACCTAAGGGAAAGCCACACATTATTCTACTGGATCTTCAGAAGATCATTACTTTTATGGTGAGCTTGCTGTAGGCAGTCATTATGTTAAACTGGAGTTCTTCCATGCAAACAATAAATTACAGTGGTGCAGACAAATTAAACTGCAGAACACAATTATTGTGGATTAACACCCTTGCTTTAAAAAAATTTCACTGAAGTTGCAGTGAGGACTGTGTACAGCAGCTTTTATGCTGAAACTGAAATACAGTGGAGACAATCACACTAAACATATCAGCTGAGTAAAAAGTGTCTAATTCTAAATATATTTTTAAAATTCTGTTCCATTATTTAAAACACAGTTGAAGCAAACGTCAGATTCCCAAATTGCTCCCTTACAACCAGTATCTTAAGCTAAATCAGGACATTCAATGAAGTTTTAGGACAAGTTTTGGTAAGTTACTGATGCCCAGGGTAAGTTTGTGGGACCAGGTGAGACACGTAGACAAACGGAGAACAAAACAACCCAGAGGCCTGGGAAACGCTCCAGGTTGGAAAGACATTCAATTTTCAATTGCATCTGTCCACATATGGGGGCGGGGTGGGGGGGGGTGGGGGGGTGGGGTTGGTTGGAAATCAGTCTCTGCAGCTGTTCACAGCTCTCAGTTTTACTCCCCTCTCTGCTGTGTGGGATGAAAGCCCCACACAGTCTTCAAAGTCTTCTCTTCACACGTCTTCTCTGAGACTAAGTAAAGTCTGCTCACACTTTTCTTGAGGTTTCACATGGACTCACCTTGCAGGAGCTTCTCATACTGCTCTCGGGTTTCCAAAAACTCTTCTTCAAACTGACAAAAGAGAATGAGGAAGAAGAAGAAATTAGTATCTTTTCACATTTCTAAAACAGATAAAGTTTTTAAGCATCATAAAAGGAAGAGAATATATATCATGGTTCCTTCCATTCCAGATATGGCTCTAAGGGAGAAAATACCAAGGCCAGAAGCACTGGCAAAACCTCTTGGACCATCATATTTGACCAATGCTGCTAAAGCCAACCTAGCAGAAAAATGGGCAATAAGAACTGGAGTGACGATGGTTTATTTGGTATTGAACAGGCAATTTAATGTGAGACGGTCAACAATACAGACTAGGCTGTCCTTAAAATGCTTTCTGGTATGTGGAAAAAAAGCTCTGCTGTGGGATATTTTGATTTGGGAGGTAGACAGGAACAAATTCTTAGAAAATTAAACCAAAGCTTTTACAAAATAATGTAAAAGTATTATGCCCAGCAGGAAGTTTAGTACAGAAGCATGTTTAGGACACCTAAAGAAGAATTATTCACTAGATGAGAAGCAAAAAGATACAGAATTGCCTGTGATCAGAATGTTGTAGTTATATTCAATATAGTTGAGAATGGCTGATCCAATCAGTGCTACTTATGGAGGAATTCAGTTCAAGATTAAGACACCGAAGTTAGATGTCTGCATGTACATGTTTGCCTATGCCATACATGGTCTATAATCAATGTAGACCATGGAGACTAGAAAATGATTGAGCTTACCAATCCCTAGGTGCCTAGCTATGGACTCCCAAGGATCCTTCCTCAGTTGACCTCTCTCAGAATATCTGTGCAACTTATGTTAATAATTAAGACTTGCTATGCTAGGGAAAGCCGAGAAGATTAGGCATACTAATACTGTGCCAATGTTCAACCATAGTAAGTGTGATCACAGAGTCTAAAATTCAGAACACAAGCTTCTGCTGATGAAAAGCTGGGAAAAGAATATCTCAAGGAAAAAATAATTGGTACTTGTCAACAGGCATTTTTTTAATTTAAAAAAAAAGAAAAAAAAGAAAAGAGAGAGGGAATTAAAACATAGGAACAAGCGATGCAGGGAAGCAACCAGTTGTGTCTTCTGTAAGGCCTTCAAATAAAGGCTGGTAGTCTTTTTGAAAAACTCAGGTTCCTTGTCTCAGTACAGGGGTAACTGTATGAAGTGTAACAGCCTACTATGTAAGAGGACACTCAGAGCAACTACTAGTCCTGAATTATCAGTTTATCACCAAGATAGATAGCAAATGAATAAGTAAATTACATCCCATCAAAAAAAATTATTTTTAAGTGGTGTCTTACATCTCTGGTTTACCCAAATATTTTTCTTCCTGCTCTGAGATTTCTAATTTCCCTACACATGTAAGTCAATTTGCTCACTTCACCCTGTTAAGCCTCATCTAAATGTTGCAAGTAGGACAAAATATATTTTGTACTATAACTTATTGTGGAGGATGCAGCCAGTGGAGTGAAAAATAAAATAAAAATCTGTGTGTGAGCAGCCAACTGAAAACAGAAAGACTAGAGAAAGCAAATTCGTTGCTGTTTTACTTGGCACAGATAATACTTGTTATGCCAGGAACACATCTATTATTCAGCTCAACAGCTCTGGCTCAGTAATCAAATGCTTAATTAAGCATTACACATTCTTGCATTAAGCAAGAAACTGGTTTACAGTGTCAATGCTTAGAAGACATGTAACTTGAAGCCATACTTTTGTGTACCTAAAGTAAGGGTGTTTAATTATACTGAATAGCCAACACTCATTTACTATTGCGTCTTGGGATGCCTTTTCTTTTTTGGTTAATAACCTGTGATCTGCCTCAAAGACAAGCTTACGAATGTGCAGCTTAAAGTCAAAAACACTAGAACAAACCTCGACCCCAGCTGCAGCTAACAGCCAGCGAATTGACTCCATCTTGCCTCTTCCATCAAAGTAGTAAAGTTTCGGGTTTCCAGCCATGACTTCAAACTACCTAAAATAGTTACAAAAGATAAGTTAATCATGATACAAAAAACTGATGGCAGCTGGAATAATGGTTCACAGGTCACTCACATGACAAAAATTTAAGTTAATTTTTGGCAAAACATTTCAGTAAATTTCAGTCTAAAACCTGATTTGGTTTTACTGCTGCACATTCAAGTCAGAGTATTTAATAGTCTTTTTATTCCCCTGAAATTCAGGAAAAGTAAGCATCAAGTTGCTAAGTAGGAGATAACAGAAAAAAAAAATAAAGTCACCACTAAGGAAATCCTTAAAACTTTTACAAAATGTAAATTTTAGCACTACAGTTACTCAATCACCCCTGAAAGCCAAGTTTCGATCAAAGGGGAGAAGAGGCAGTAGACAGGTTTTTCAAATCTGGCAGCCCTTATATCAAAGAATGCCAAAAGTATCTAAACTTTAATTCAACGCATACTTAGGTGAAGTATGGGAACGTATTTTCAAAGCCTCCCACTTTTCTTTCTAGCTGTGGTGATCCAGAATCAGTAGAAACTTCAAAAGAATGACCAGTTTCTTCCGTAATAATCCAGATTAAAATACAAAGATTCAGACTGTTGCATTACTTAGCCTTCTACTGGTCGCACTTCTTTTCATTAACAAACCTGTTGCTAAGCAAAACTTTATAGACTTTTCAGTTGATCAAATACGCCATGCTTTACAAGCAGCATTTTAGTTCTTGAATGGCTTCATAAATGAGGCTATTACTTGTTATTTTTTGAATAGACTAGTGTTTTGGTCTCAGCAGGAATTGGATTCCACTGCAGAGCCATAAGCCAAGTGAGCATCAAATTTCATCATACTGGCATTTTGTATGCAGAACTCGGTAATATCAACTCGTTGCTGCAACTGAGAGCTGTTTTCTCTCTGTAGGGAGATTTCTTGTCACTCCAATCCACAGTTCAAGTAATTCTGGAAAAGAGGCTGTTGGCATGCAAACAATAACCTCCAGTTCCCAATGCTGCAAGCATTCCTTCATAAGCAGAGGGAAAAAGCGACCTTTGAAAGGCCTTGAGCGCACACAAGGCAAGCAATCCGCTTGTTAGCCAACAGGCATGAAAACAGAACACAAAATATGAGACTGCATCTGACCACGGGAATTCAAATGAGCCAGGCTATTCGGCCCTTCACGGCTGCTTTGGGGCCTCCATTTCTTCTTAGTTAAGTCACTGGGAACTCAAACATTACTGAGTATCTGTACTGCTAATAAATATAACAGGGCATGAGAAACAGAAAAAAAGACTAAAAGAAAAGTATCAGTGTGAACTACGTGAAAGAACAGAATGAAACAGGAGTTTCTTGTAATGCAGCTAATTTCACAGAAGGAAAAAAAAGCCAAAGGTGATTTTTAATTCGACGTTTAAAACAGAAACAGAAGAGTCACTTTTCTTCAGTGCACCTTCCTAAGACATGCTCCTAGCAGTCCAACTGACATGTCACAGGAGACAAGCAAGTCACTGTTGCCAAGCTCACATCAATGCAGCAAAGGCAAACGGAAGGTAAAGACATGGTGAATGCTTGTCTCGTAAATACAAGGGGATCAGCAAGCTTTGAAGCAAGCTGTAGCATTCTGGTTCCTAAGACTGAGCCTGCCACGCAGTATTGGAAGAGGAAGTCCAACTTGTGAACTGAAGTCTGATGGAAAGGGAGTGTCCTGGGGATGGGCAAAGAGCCTCTCCCTTCCCCGCTCTTCTCACCAGAAGTAAAGGAGGGAAAATGGCAATTTGCAGCCAGGAGCCGCAATCGCAGGTAGATTGCTGGCCATTCCCCTCAGCCTGGTATCTTGGCAGCAAAAGGGACTTTGGGAAAAAAGGCTCTGAATTTACTCCCTTGTTGTGGTGTATGAAGGCCGCCTGGGCTAACAGGGGGAAAGAGGGAACATAAGTATCCGTGCAAGAAGTCATGGCTCCCATGCTAGCCACGCAGACCAGGAGCACACTGGTGAAGAGGGCCGGGAGGCCAGCTGCGCCTGGCACGTCCTGCACACCCAAGGCTCCAGGCCCCGGTTGTCACTGCTCGCATCCAGCAGCCCTCAGCCCAACAGCGGCCGCTCTTCTCTACCCTGCGTCATCTAACACCAACCTGGGGGGAAAGCCCCCTGCTCAGTGTATGACAGGTAGTAGCCTCCCAGGCCATCAACTCCAACCCCTTCCATTCGTGCCAAGGAGACACGAGATGAAGAGTGGTTCACGTTATTAAATGGGGAGCCGTCATGCTGATAGCTGGCGGTGAGGGGAGGGCTTGGAGGCAGAGAGCAGAACAGAACAAGCTCTGACATAAGAGATGAGAAACGCTCGAGTACGCGCTTCTTATGGGAGCACTGGTTAAGTCCAGGGCGAGCAGCCCGGGACCAGGGGGGCTACCTCCCGATCAGACACCCGAATGCCAACCTGAACCCAGCACAGCCCCCACCGCCCCCCATACAAGAGCCAAGCGAGCCAGAGGACAGCAGGGTGGTGATGGGAAAAGAGAAATCACAGAAGCCCACATTAGTCACACTAAGAATTAACAAAAAAATAATAAAAACAAGTGAACGTACACGGCTTTTAACCAGCGAGGCAGCAGTGCTTCCCGCCGCGGGGCGCCACCCGCCCGCAGCTGGCTGACACCCCGTGAGGAAAGCAGCGAGCCGAGCCGAGCCGAGCCGAGCCGAGCCGAGCCGAGCCGAGCCGGAGGCCAGCGCACCCACCCACCTACCCCGCCCTCAGCCTCAGCGCTAGGAGGCAGTCACAAGGGGGACAACCGCCAATAGGAAGCCGCTACTCTGCATATTTCGCAAAGGCTTCTGGGAGGAAAACTTAAGGAAAAAACGGTAAAGCTTTCGAACTGTTTTAGCTTGAAGCGGTTTTTTCGCTACAGAGAGGTGATTCTGCGGTACCTGTCGCTGAATTTTCGGCCTCGGCGGCGTCGCCGTAACATAGAGCGGATTGGGTATTTTGACCGTTATATACCACTGCGGGCGGCACTGTATTTCGGATGTGAGGGCGATCTGGCTGCGACATCTGTCACCCCATTGATCGCCAGGGTTGATTCGGCTGATCTGGCTGGCTAGGCGGGTGTCCCCTTCCTCCCTCACCGCTCCATGTGCGTCCCTCCCGAAGCTGCGCGCTCGGTCGAAGAGGACGACCTTCCCCGATAGAGGCGTACCGTTCATCGGTCAAGGGTATACGGTAGCTGCGCTCCCCTGCTAGAACCTCCAAACAAGCTCAAGGTCCATTTGTAGGAGAACGTAGGGTAGTCAAGCTTCCAAGACTGCAGACACATCCAAGTGAGGCACTGCATGGGGCAGTCTGCCATTGTTTTGTGCTGCCAAACCCGCCAAGGCAGCCTTATTCGAACCACCTCAGAAACTCCCTCTTGCACATTCCCCATTCACACTGCATTGGGGAGGCTGCATGGGGAATTCCAATTACTTTATTTCCACCCCTGCAGGCTGTGCTCTGTTTACAACTTCTCCCACTTCCATCCCCCAGACACCTACAAATCCTTGAGCTCCTCACCTTACACACACACCAATTACAATCTAGCATCTTTGTACTTGAAGATGTATTTTTTTACCTAGTTCATCACTTGTACAATTCATTTTAAGCCCATTTGAACAGTTAGCAAAAGGGCTGGGTTTGTAAGTTATCATGTCTTCAGCTTCTACTGCCTTGAAAGCAGCAGGAGAAGGCTGAGGAGAGGCAACACAAGACACTGAGAACAATTATAGAATAGAACAGAACATTTCACTTGGAAGGGAGCTACAATGATCACCTAGTCCAAGTGCCTGTCTTTCTTCCAAGGTATTATGCATCTTCTGTTTTAATTCAGTGCTGCAGTTAGTTTCAGAGGAGTTGACATCCAAGGACTAAGCTATTAGCTTTACACAAAGCTCACCATATATTGCAGAAATTACATGCTTAGACTCAAATCACGTGGCCAATGAACCTGCAGAAAGAGCACAGCTGCCAGAAGGCAGTAGCCCTCTGAGAAGGCACCAAATGTAAGCCTTATTTTAAAAAAAAATGCCACAACTAAACAAACAAATGCACACCAAACTAAAGTGCTTTTATTAAAAACTGAATAAAAGATCAAGACTCTAGTCAGCCAGTATTTCTTCAAGAGTAACTTTATTCTGGGCAGGAGACTTGACACAGAAGGAATGAAACAAACATTTGTAACGTTTTTGAACAGAAACACTGAATAAAGAAGAACCCTTATTTCTTTATTCACTCTGACAATTCCACCTTCTCCTTCCATGTAAGTTCAAAAGTGTTCTTTCAATATATGTTTTCCTCCCCAAATTACAGAACATCCTACTCATATCAACAGCCTTATTAGATACAGAAATACCATGGAAGTGGGTTTTCTGGCTTGAGGGTTTTGTTTGCTAACATCATGGCACTTACACAATACTTTTAAGAAAATCTGGATTACAGAGGTGAATGAGTCCACTGTCAGGCTCCTTTATTTCCAACAGTCATTATTACATGTTATGCATAAGCCTGAGAAAATGTAAACAGTGGAATTCTAAAAACATTTTGCATAAAGATGCTGCTAAATATTAAAACACAGAGTAGTAGCTTATGTATGATAAATTCTCAGATATGCTGCTTGTCCAGATTTCAGTATAATAAAGACCTACATCTTTTCCGTATCTGTATTGCACACTGCGACAGCACGGTAAAATACACAGCTCAATCAACTCAGTCCTTATTCAAAAAGAACTTTTTCCAACTTCAGTAGGAATTTGCTTGAGTAAAGGCTACAAGTGTTGCCATTATATTCAGCTCATTTTCTGTCCCACTTAGTTAAAACTAGCAGAAGTGATTCTGAGTATCAAGATTATTAGCTTTTTTCCAAGATAAAGTCTTTAATTTGGGAAAGGAGGAGATATGCCAAAAAAAGTACTACTTCTTGTTCTGATCTTTTTGTTGGACTGACCAAAACCTGAATGCTGTAGTCAAGAAAATCACTGCAGGGCTGATAAAGGGTCAGAGATTACAGGCCAGGTTCAGATTCATCCAGTATTACTTTTAAACACGTGGAGCAGTCCCCACCCTTAGTAGAGAGACCCAGGCACCCCCAGAGGGCTACTAAGTTGTCTGGTGAGCTGAATTTCTCTTGAGATGATTCTCACTCACCACTGGTTTAAAGAGTCAGCTCACAACAAAGGAGCTCACACTTAGGTGCCTGCGGTTAGGTAGGATGAGTCCAAGCCTCAGCAGCCCATTCTCGTGACTTGTTCGTCTCCTGCTTCCACTAGTAGGAGTTAAGCGTATGGAACAGACTAGTTAAATTGCCTACTTAGGTCTAGGGACACTTAGGATAGGTTCAGGGTGTTCCCTCTTAAGACCAATAATTGAGTGATAAAATAAATTAAATGATATCTAGACATAAATACAGATACTTATTTCCACCAAGAGAAACAACTATCTTTCCAGTTCTAACACAAAAATATACATATTTCTGTTTCCACTTACCCAAAGACACCACCAGTGTGTGCTTTAGAAATCGAATGGCTGCTTTATTTTACTGCTATGCATTGGCATGACTGCTATGGAAGCAGTTAGGTATGGCTTGGAGCTAGTACTTGCTATGAACAAATAACAGCGTAGCTGGACACATAACATGTTCTTGGCATGTGTAAGTCTTACATGCATACTTTTTTTAATGCATAGACCCTTTTGCTCCCTTTTTGTCTTGTACTGTTTCACTGTGGACCAAGTCCATAAAAGCAAACAGCAACCAGTGCTCCTCACGGTTCCCCCCGCAGCACTGAGCCAGCAGCCTACTTTAGGGTACACTTTCTTCGAAACCCCAAACATTCTCCACAGGAAGTACTGAAGAGGCCAGCATGCGTTATCAGTCTCCAGTCCACAGTGGCTGCCCCTTGTGGGTGCCGGCAGATCCCACAGAGAGGATCTCACTGATGCACTAGCCATTCAGCTCCTTCGAAATGGCCAGATGCTGAGAACCATACCTGCTCTGATTCTTTTAGACTGGATTTAAGTCTCATAAAAACACAGTTTGCCTGATCTGTTCATAAAATGAGCTCAGAAAGGTGAGCATTTCTGTACACTTCTGCAGGAAGATGCATTTTCACAGCACACTTCAGTTTTGGTGGTGCTGTTTTATCTTCCTTCTGTGGAAGGAGGTGCAGGAACAGCCAAATGTTGACTGTGATCTACGTGAATCTTTTGCTGATGGCTGGACTCTGGCACGCCATTCCAGTGCAAAATTAACCCAGACTATGGTGCTATTTTCTTTTCTCTATAACCTGATAATTCATTTTCTCTTATACACTGAGTTAAACTGCTCTTCAAAGAAAGAACTGTATCAGTTTCTGTGAAATCAACTGCAATTTTAGAATGTTTTTTTTTAGCAGGACCAGGTAAGGTCCCATTTTTCCCAGTAGAGCCTGGGGGCCTAATTTACAGAAGCTGACATATTCTTCACATTGTAAGTGAAGAGGTATTGAAGTGAAGAAGAACTGAAGTGAGCTTAAACTGACTCATTTCCTCTGGAATTTTTTTTCCAAAAGTGATTTAAAACAGTTGTAAGAATTAAGTCAGCTGCATAGATACTGTTTCCTCAAACTCTACTGCAGGCCTATCACTAATACTTCGTTACTCTGAAACCAGCTTTGTAATTGTTAATAGTGTCTTAAATATGTCTTCAGATCTTAGATTCCCAACAACAACAAAAAAAGAAGAAACAGAATCTGATTTTTCTCCTTATAAATCATTAGAACATTTAAATGAATTTAACAGAGGTAGGTCCACATTCTATTTCATAGTGAATAATGCCAAGAAGCAACTTTGAAGCAGAACAAAAGAGCGCTGTGTCAGAAAACAGATCTACAGAAGGGTATTCAACCTTCACCAAATAAGAAGATTCCCCAAATTTGGTAAAAGCAAAAGAATGGAGCTGGAAAGCTGGACAGCAGTCCAACAAAAACCTTTGAAAGGCAAAAATAAATTTAGAAAAAAAAAGTGCCTATCACTGACTTTCAGCAGTCTCTCAGTGACCGCAAAGAAGAGTTTAGACAGTTAGTCACTCATTCCTTTGATGTCAGTTCAAAGCAAATGAGTATAGGACAACAGAAGTATGGCATCAAGGCGTGGCATCACTGAAATGATACATCCTCATTTAGACATTTTCTGAAGTTTATGTGCTAATGAATGCCCCTTTCTCAGTACTTCTCTTCCACTGCAATATTGCACCACTTTGCTTTTTTTACCCACTTTTATAAAAAAGTTGAATCTAATAAAGGAAAAGTTAAATTTTAAAAAAGTTCATTATAAAAATTTACCATATAAAAATGCGACCCCCCCAAGCCATATATACAAAATCTATCAGATTTATGAAAATAACTGGACCCAATTATATAACAAAACAATTTTATACAAAAAGGTACAAGATTGCATTCAAATTAATTCAAATAAAAGTAAAAAAACCCCGTCAAAATGCCTTGTTCATAGAAGATCTGTTTCTTTTAAATTTACAGGTATATAAAACAGTATCAGATTGTCTCACGTAAGCCACCATTTCATGGGAAACACGTGCTGGTTCAGAGAGTATTTCCACACATCACCGGTGAGCACCATACTTTGCAGACCAGTCAACACGCCCGTGGATTGGCTGAGCTGGTGGTGGGAGAGGCATTAACCTTGGTGTGCTTTTTGTAGGTGAATTGAACGATGGCCGTCCAAGATGGGGTCTTACTGACTTCAGAGAAGCATAATCTAAGGGACAAAAGAAAATGCCATGAGATAAAGGTTTAGTGAGTAGCTGTCCACATTGAACAGCAACTGGATGCAAGTCCAGATCCTTATTTCTTGAGGAAATAAGGCTCCTTTTTTAATAGAATTTGCTACTGTAAAACAATAGTGGATCCAATCCCTAAAACCTTATCAGACAAGGAGTATTTGTACCATTGATTTGACAAGAGTGAATTCTGTGCCAGCCCTCACACCAACCTCTAGGTCCCACTGAAATATGCTGTGGATAAAACCATGTATTTCATAAATAAACCAAATCCTTCTCCCTATGAAGTTCTGCAAGGTTACAAACTGTAGATTTACAAATAAAGCAGAGCAAAGCAAAGCAATGTAGTTCAGTGCTGCATATATACAGCATTACCAGAGAGCAAGGGACCAAGACGACTTCGGTACTATACTTACTAGAAGATGGATCCACAACTGGTGCTAACTGAACCCTCTGCCCAGCAGAGCCTACTTCCTTCTTCAGAAACGAAGGGATATAACCACTAGTTAGACCACTCGATCCTATGGGCCCTGAAAGAAATGGCAAGGAACACTTGAGCTCAACACAATGGATCTTCCATACTATCAACAGATGACAAAGGTGTGCACTGACGGGTCATATTCAAGATCAAGCCTGATCATGGACTGATGAAAACAAGAACTTCATTGAAGACACTAGAAATCCACAGAACCTATATATACCTGCCTTCAGGAGACTGTCAGCATCAGACTGCATTAACGATGAATGGCAAACAGGTACAAACTGTACTCTTAGAAGGGCAATTTCTGCTTCTCCCTGACATATCAGCATTTTCAAGGTTTCTCAAAGCTTTCAAAACTTAGCATTGCAGTTGGAATTATTTTGTTTGACTTTCAGCAACTGGGTCCTATGAATACACTCACTCTTGATTTCTATGCAGCGAGTCTGGGGCTCTGGTGCTACACAAAGCTCTTACCAAAGCCCGTAAGAGCGCAACTTAATGAAGTGGAACAGATTCATGTTCCAGATTTGCAAAGTCAGCTACAAAACTTGTCCCTAAGATGAGCAGGAAGAGATCTGACTGATCTGTAGGATAAGTCGTAGAAATTGGAACAAAAATAGTTATAAATAAAACAGTCTAGAGTCACAGCGCAGATGGACACTAAACAAGTTAGCATGCACAAATCAGATCCATCGCACATATGCCTATAATGTACTAGAGCAGCAGAGCAGGCAAAGCATATTGTGGGAAATTATGGTAATAAGTAAAAAAGGGAAAAACCTAATGATATCCTATGCAGCTACAAAAGAAGCAAAAAACTTGTGGAAGAGCCAGGAAGGAGACATATGCTACGTATATAGAGGTTCTCATGTAGTTTACCCATTTACAACATCCTCCCATCTTGAATCTTTAAAGAACAATTTTCTGATTAAATTACATCCAAAATTTTTGTTTTTTTAAACAGAGTTTCTAAGGAACCCGAATGTTTCTTTGGGCCAAGATTCAAGAGAAATTTTCTCAATCAAACATTTTCATAACAACATATGCAAAACAAGTACTGCACTGCAGAGCTGTAACATCACATGAAAACCTGAAGCCAGGAAAGATTTAGAGAGGAAATACATAGATACAATCTAGAAACATCAACATGTTTAAGTATATCTGGTAAAATCTAATGTAAAAATCTACAAATTAATTACTTCAAATCAAATAATAGGGTTTAAATACCTGAAATACCAAATGCCCCAAAAACCTGAAGAAGAAAAATTGAAGAGTTTTGCTTTTTGCCTGAATTTTTTAAAGCTACAATTACTTCACTAATTTAAACAGCAACAATTAAAAGACATGATGACAGATGATAAGATTTTTTTTTTGCTTTATTCACACAACAAGAGCGGTGTGTATGGCTAGTTCAATTTAGACCAGCTTCCTCCTCTATGACAGTCATTTATGCACCTGTTGGGCTAAAATACTTTCGAAACCTGAAAACATGACTTATAAAAACTGACGAGAGATACTGAAGGCAAGATTAAGTATTTCACATTGAATAGATCTAAGATGTCCAATCTTCTATGCATGTGGTACTTTAAACAAGACTTTTGGGGATTCATTAAAAGAGATTTCTATGTTTCAGTTTAAGGTAGTCTCCAAATTCAAGGAACAGTGCTCGTAACTGATTTCGACAGAAAGCACAAACACGGTAGCAAATATCTTCGGAGCTGACAATGTATTAGAAATGGGTGACCCCAAAATATGGCTGTCTGGAATTGCAGAGACATCACCTATTATCTTTTCTTAGAGCATTAAGCGCAGCTTCTTACCTGAATTCATCCTGTTAATACCTCCTCCCAAAACAGAAGCTTTCCCAGGCAAACCAGAACTGGGCCAGGGATTAGATGGAACAGACTCTTTGCTTGAAGTGGAGACTATGCTATTCCTCGTGCTTATTCCTATTGCAAAAATGCAAAAATTACCATGCTGAAATCTCTGTTGTTACAGGCTTGCATTCATTCCATCTGATGCACAATCTTAGAACAGATGTCCAGTTCACTGAACTTAACCAAAACCTTTTCACTCTTAACATGCCTCTCAGTTACTTCCCATCCTCTCATACAGGAATGCTATGACTAGTCATGGGCCCTAATCCTGCAAAGATAATAGTGTAAGTAGTTCCACTAGCATCAATGGCTGCTTATGTCAAGGGATAGGATCCTTACATCAACGCCACAAATATTCTCAAGTCGCAGAAGGCAAACCTTGCTACGTAAATGAAATCTATGCTTCATACCAAACACAGCATTTTACAGCTTTTAGCCTAATGGCGACAAGATAACCTGAGAGTAAATAACGGTAGATTACATTTCTCATAGTACTGTAGCCTTCTTTGGTATACTGACTGAAACCCCAGATTGTGCAAACAGTTTGCAGCAGAGTTCATGTGTCACGTATTACTTGTATTTAATAGATATCCCGTATTTAAGCAGGGTACCTAACATGTAAGGATGTGCTCACAGTTTATTGTAAAGCAAAAGCAGGCCTGGGATCAGTGTGCCTTACAACCTCCTCTAGTAACCCAACTTTTAGGTACCAAAACTCTACTTAAGTGATCCAATTTGAAAGTCATTGAAATTCATTGTTTCAGGAAAAAAGACTGAGTTTACCATCATGATACCTTCTAGTTTACTTAATTAATTTTGAAGTTTTAGTACTACAAGTGAATGAACATCTAACACTGCCTTTATAAACAGAAATTATGAAAAAGGATACATTTATATTCAGCTCATTTTAAATACAGGCAGGCATGCTGTCCACCTCCTGTATTTAATCCTGCCCCAGTGCTCGTCTCAGTATAGCAGAAGTTAACTTGAAGACAGGCATGCAAATCCTCTAGAGAGACATGGATTTGCATTCTATTTAACTCCATGTTACAGCAAAGCATATTCCCACTGTAAGTTAGCTTCTGTTGTTCATGGTATTATATACTCATGAAGTAAACGTCGTGCACTTTCTTTTCCAGTCTAGAAGACCAGTCTTATCCTTCTTAGGCAAACAAGGAATAGCTTGGCACATTAACAGACATTTTCTAACACACTTCAAAGTATGAAAGAGTATCCAGCAGGAGGAAGAAGTACCAACAATCTTGTCCCCTTCTTGTAAACAGGATTTATCTCAGTTGCTAAACTGCTAGAATGCAGTTTGTATCATGGCCATCTACATTAGTAAAGCTCTTGGTCTCCTGATTTTCTTTAAGCAGTAACTCCCCTCCACAAGCTCAAAGGATAAAGCCTAATGTACCAATGACTATTTCATACTGCTGTTGGAATTACAGGAAGAAAAAGAAACAAGTATTTTTTACTAACCAGGCAGATACCTAGAATGTCTCAAGTAGTGTTGCTTTGCTGCAGAAACTCGCAATGTGGGAGTGTCCTGCCGCGGAAAGGTTGCATGAGAAGGTGCACTGCTGCCAGAGCCTATAGGATCCGAAGGCTTCAGGTCCAAAATGCTTTCAAATCTATAACCCAAAAATTGCTACACTTAGTCCAATTCTTATAGCATATGTTTATCCACAGTTGGCCTTTTCATCTCCATCCCATCTTCAGGAATCATTTCCTCATACCGTATTTGCTACAGCATAAACACACAGACAACAGGGAGTATTTTCAGCCTGAAGCCATACAAGTGCCCCTGAAAATAAGATTTACGCTTCCAGTCCGCTTACATATTGCTTTTAAAGTTTTTATAAATCACACAGTAAGTTTTTCTGTACTATGTATGATCCATTGAAACTGCAGCTTAGAGTCACCCAAAACAGTTCACATGCGTGGAATACGTCAAAATGGTTCATATGTGAAATAGAAAGCATATATTCAAAGATTAACTTGGGAAGACTTAAGGTAAGCATAATTTTCAGCACGGAAAAATGAACAAGGAATTGTATAGAAGGGTGCACTGACCATCAAAAAATGTGTTGCAGTTCAAAGGTCAGCGTACAACAAGCAGCCAAGGCAAAGCAGGAGAGAGACAAGCTGCATGTCCTTTACTGGCCTGGATATATGTTTCTAGACCCACAGAAAGCATAAAGAGCAATATTATGAAAAAAGAGGTGAAGCCTAAGGAAATAAGACCAAATAGCACACAGACATAAAAGAAACCAACTTACCTGCAAAGAGTTTCATCACTCTGCCTCGTCTTGTTTTTCAAGTCCATCCTTGTGACGGAAGAGCTGAAATCAAGGTCTTCCAAGTCATCCCAGTCTTCAGAACTCTTCACTGTTCTAGCAAGATGTCCCCATCTTCGCCTAGTTTTTGGTTTAAGTTCACCATTTATATTCTCAGTCCCAGCAGATGTTTTCTGTTATGAAGATCGAAAAGAAACAAACCGACGCACTTACACCATAAACCAGGTGACAGGAACAAAGAGGACTTTTTTTTCCTGTCTCAAAGAGTAATAGTGGTAGTAGAGCTGTAACAACAGAATCTTAATCTTTCATTAAACATGCTAAGAACACAACCTGTAGCCTGTAGACATTATTACATACCTTCTGCATTTCATCCTGTAATAAAGTGCCTTGCACTGCCAGAGGAATAAATTTCACAGAATCACAGAATCACTAAGGTTGGAAAAGACCTGTAAGATCATCAAGTCCAACCATCAACCCAACACCACCATGCCCACTAAACCATGTCCCGCAGTGCCACATCTACACGTTTTTTGAATGCCTCCAGTGGTGGTGACTCCACCACCTAGGAGTCTCAGGTCTCAATTCCAATTCTATTTATATTTCACTATAGACCTCCCAAACAATTCGCTCACGCTCAATTTTTATTTCTTGACCCATCTTGGGAGTACAAAACTACATGCACCTTCCTGTTTCCACAAGCCTATGCCTAAACATCTATAAAATGTATTTTCATTTCAATACTATTTAATTTCTTTTCTCTCTGGCATCAATCCCATTAACATTCTGACCACTGTACATCCTTTTTACTTGTATGACATCACAGTGTCGTCCTTTAAGTGGTGCTTTACAACAAAGGGAAGCATGAAATGGCTTTGAAATGAGAAATCAACTTGCTTATTTTATAGTAACTGGATTTAGATTTTAATAGAGTAACTTCCAGTTTCTAGCAGAAAGTTGTAACTATTTTTTATTCCCATTTCCTGTCCTTTTAGTAAAGTGTAAGAACCTTGAAAGAGAACAAGAAAAAGAAACACAACTGGAGAAAAATCAGGCAGTATATCAGGAAGTGTATCTTATGCTAGATGGACGTTTACCTGCTGAGGAACTTTATTGTGAATTGCAGGCAGAAGAACCTGGTTAGACTTGTCCTCCTGTAAGTAGTTACTGTGCTCAGCCCCAGAGTTGTCAGTCTTATATGGGTATACCAAGTGCTGAGAAGACTGGCTTTGTTGAAAAGGCCTTGATGAAATGCGGGCGTGAGGTTTCGGAGGGGGTTGTGCTGGAGGGACAGGCTTAATATGCAGAGACGATTTATTATGGAGTTCCTTTTGTCTCTCCAGTTCCTGAATGCCCAGGGCGTGCCCAACCTGGAAGTACGGATACCGAAGCGCCTAAAACATGATGAAGATGTTAGAATTCAACTTAGGAAACCAAAGTTTTTAACTTACCCTAGCCCTATGTGATGGTACAAATATAATTTCCTTTTTTTCTGGGGTGGGAAACAGCAGAAGACCCATCTCTCAACGCTAGATTCTAGTGAGCACAACCCACTTCAGAGTAATGCTGCAATAATAGAAAAGTTTCAACAGATACCAAGTTACCAAATCCTCTGTGGACTTGCACAAAAGGAAAAGGTTCTGCAGAAGTAAGATACTTAACCAGGTATATGGCATTTAGAGGCATGCTTCATTATGTGCTGTGTCTTCATTTGTGTGTGTGCATGCGCATGTGCACACACATGCACACCTGTCATCACAGATTCAGCCATCAAGACTTGAATGACCCCAGAGACATACCATCTCTTCCATTCTTCAGTTCAAAGACTGAATCAAGTGAAAGAAATATAACCCTTATGAAAAATAGCCTCTCTCTTTTTTGGAAGACATGTTGGTAAAAATATCTTTATCCTGCCTTACAAGTAAGTAGGGATTTGTCAGTAAAGGCAATTCATCTCTGCCCATCTTGCTGTTTCAGGTATACTCATCTTCCCTTTCCCAAAGACAAACAGCTTCTAAAAGCTCAGATTCCTCATCATAGTTGTACCTTACTGTAAAACAATTGTTAATGGCTCTTAATACCAAGTTATAGTCAGTATTTTTTGTTTTTCATTACCTTTAAGAGTTCTTAATCTATTTTACTCTTTAACTGCTTTAATTAGCTTTAAAGCTTTTTATTAGAATTTGCACTGAAGGTCTAATATAATCACAAAGGTTCAGCTGTGGTCCTGCTGAAGTCAAGTCAGATTTGAACCCAGAATCACATCTGTTTTTCAAAAGGTGCCCCCCTCATTTCATCAGTTGTGGAGTACCACTACACTACTGATATCTGCAATCAGTGGCTACTGTCAAGAACATCAACTGGACCATTATATGTGCAATACTGATGACTTGGGCTATGCTTATGTACAGGATGTATGGGACATATCTACAATGCAATTGAGCTGAGACTGCCCTGCAAACTGCCTTGCATAAGCTAGCTGTACCCAAGCAACACTGGGCTGGATAAACAGTCAGGTGGATTGAAAGCTGGCTGAATGGCCAGGCCCAGAGGGTGGTGATCAGTGGAACAAAGTCTGGTTGGAGGCCCATAAGTACCAGTGCACCCCAGAGGTCAATATTGGGGCAAATACTGTTCAACATCTCCATTAATGATGGTGGTGCAGAGTGCATCCTCAGCAAGTTTGCTGATGACACAAAACTGGAAAGAGTGGCTGATACACCAGAGGGTCATGCTGCCATCCAGAGGGACCTTGACAGGCTGGAGAAATGGGCTGACAGGAACCTCATCAAGTTCAACAAGGGGAAATACCAAGTCCTGCACCTGGAGAGGAACAACCCCATGCACCAGTACGTGCTTGGGTCAAGACCTGGAAAGCAGCTTTGCAGAAAAAGACCTGATAGACACCAAGTTGAACATGAGCTACCAACATGCCCTTGCTGCAAATAAGGCTAAAGGTATCCTGGGCTGCATGAGCAGGATTATAGCCAGCAGATCGAGGGCAGTGATCCTCCCCCTCTGCTCAGCACTGGTGAGGCCACACCTGGAGTGCCGTGTCCAGTTTTGGGCTCTCCAGCAGAAGAAAGAAATGGACATAATGGAGAGAGTCCAGCGAAGGGCCACAAAGATGATTAAGGGAATGGAGCATCTTGCACAGGAGGAAAGACTAAGAGAGCTGGGACTGTTCAGCCTGGAGAAGAGAAGGTTCAGGGAGATCTTATCCCTTTCCCAAAGGGAAGGTGCAAAGAAGATGGAGCAAGGCTCTTTTCAGTAGTGTCCAGTGACAGGACCAGAGGCAATGGGCACAAACTGAAACACAGGGCATTCCCTCTGAACATCAGGAAACACTTTTTTACTGTGAGGGTGACTGAGCACTGGCACATGTTGCCTAGGGCAGGGGGGTTGGATGAGACAACCTCCAGAGGCCCCTTCCAACCTCAACCATTCCATGATTCTGTGGCGCCTACCAATAGCAATGAAAGAACAGCATCACTGCCTTCAGCCATACATCCTACCTTCACTCTGCTGCTATTCACAATGACTGGATTATACTTAATTCAGGTATACTTACACACACAGCAGTCACATATTTGATCATTAAGCACACACCCCATACAGTTGATGTTACATGTAAAAGATTGATTACTCTCATTTAAATACTCCCGTTTGTCTTGCAAATTGCTCTTGGCTTCCGCTCTCCTCCCTTCTAAGAACTGCACCCCTGAGCAACTGTTAAATGACTGTCTATAAAAGGTGTCTTGCAGCGAAAGGAAGCGTCATTTGCAGATGCGAGAAAAAGAAAACAAAACCAAACCTGACTAGCTGTTGGCCGCTTTTTGGGGTCCCACTGCAGCATGTCTCTCATGAGCTGCACCGCTTCACTGCTAGCATTAGGTATGAGAGATTTTAGGTTGTTAGGTACACACTGAGGCCAGCGAAAATTCATGGAGGCTGAAAGTTGGTAGCCTTCAGGCCAGTCATTCTGGAAGAATGAGATTTCCAGTCACAAAGAAAGTTCAGCTGTAAAATATCATAGTGCCTAAGTACACTAGCATATATTCTCCTATCAGTAACAGATTGTGCCCAGCTTACTCTAGACTATATTAAAGATTTCACTAGAAATTTTCACCTCAAACCTCTGGTGAGAGGTAAGTCTTGCTTTACATCCGACCAAGTCAAAGGCACAAATGGAATCAGGGATAAGACTTTTGCCATGATTCCAATTTCTAGCCTCTTAAACTATAGGTTTATATGCAATATGCAAGAGAAAATTAAATTTCTGCCTAATGAAATCACAGTCTAATAAAATCACAGTCTAATGAAATCACAGTCTAATGACTTTGTTTGCTGTTCAGGGGTCTATTTCTCCTCCTCTAAACGTCAGGTTTTATAGCATAATTACATAACGCTTATTTCACAGAAAGTAAGTTTTAATTTAGTTTACCACATCTAAGATCAATACCATACAAAGGCAGTAAACATGAAAATGTATTATTTTTATGCTTACTGCTATTGTGCCATTCTGTATTGTAGAACACCTCTAGTATTACTGCAGTGTGGAATGTCACTTTAGCTACCTTCTTTGGCGTCCCCAAGACCTGGCAAATTTTGAATATAGTATCAATTTCACTGGCGCCTGGGAAGAGAGGCCTCAGTGTGTAAACTTCTGCCATTATACAACCAACAGCCCAAATATCTATTGGAGAACTATAGCTGGTGGATCTCAGAAGGACTTCGGGAGCCCTGTACCTGTAAGAGTGAAAAAAAAAAAGAAACAAAAAATCCCAACAATCAACACAATTCAAACAGACATACATGAAACCATTCAGCTCTTCATTCTTTGCTGTTAAGGGCAAACATCCCTTAAAAAGCTCCTATCCTCTCCTATACATAAGGCTTCTTTTTTTCCTAGAATGAAGAATTAAAACCTACATAAGCTCTTGTAAGCTCTCTTATGCCTTCCCGACATACAGCAATCCCAGCACGTCCCACCTGCCTTATCAGGCTCCCTCTTTGTTCCTGTGCTGCTGCCATCTGTAAACCGTCTTGCACTAACGGAAGCTTTTAGAATCATGCCAAGCTTAAAGTAAAGTTTCATAAAGAGGAAACATCAAAAGTGGTATTACACTCAGCACAAATTTAATACATTACCTTCTTTAAAGGCTTGATTCTAAGTTTCACACAATGTAGGTGAATACTAGCACTTACCATCTTGTGGATACATAATCGGTGTAAGGAGGTCTAGACCGGATTTCTCGGGCTAAGCCAAAGTCTGCTATTTTCACAAGCTCTGGTCCCATGCAAAGGAGGTTTTCAGGTTTCAAGTCTCTGTGAAAGAACCCTAAAATTCAAATGAGATACTGACGTGCATTGCAATGCTACCCCCAGCTGTAGCCTTTACTTTCCACCTGGACTGCTTTGCTTTAGTTTTTATTGCTGAAGCTTGAATAGCACAACACAGAGTTCAAAGTCTTACTGACTAACTCTGCTGATCACATATAATGGTTGTTCAGTCAGACTGTGAAGAACAGTATACACAAGTCGACTATCTCATAACAATTCAGAGCATTCAGCCAGATAGCTCCCTTCCAAGTGACACTTCTTTAACATGAAAAATTTAAACCATTTTAATGTTAGTTTCATTCTACTTGTGTTGGAAACTGTGCAACAAAGACATCAAAAATTTTCCTTCAAAAGTTCTTTTAAATGGAATACAAATTAAAACATGAGGTAATTTTTTTGGACTTTGAAACTTTTTAAATCTGATAACATAATAATCTGCAAGCACTCAGTTACTCATCGCCCTATCAGACAGAGGATCTCAGCGTATTTTTTTAGTGCTCTCTGCAATCAGCAAAACTTGATCACAAATGAACATTTGGCAAGTGTTCTTTCAAAACAAATGAGAAAAGGACTAGAATATTACTGGCTACTGTCTCTGAAATTTGCTTCCACCCTTAGTCTTGAAAACTTGTCCTTATGCTTCTTTCTTGCAGGCATCTGAGATCACTGCTTCCTATATACAGTAGTATGCTATATACTCTGTAGTACCTTACTAGAGCTCTATGACCTCCTTTTCAGAGACCTTCCAACATGCTTCGTTTTTTCCATAGCTTTGAATATGCTCCCACAGAGAACAGAATAAACATTCACACAGGATGTGTCTACATTGTCCAGTGTAACTATATTAACTTTTGTTTGTTAGATTAATGCATGACAGCATTGAAGACATAGTGCTGTAGATTCTACCAATCAGCAGATTATGTCCTTCCTAGGGATATTAAGTAAATGCTCTGGTGCCAGCTTGAACTACTGCCTCTTTATGGAAGGTACCAGACAGAGCAATCAAAGTTGTTTTTAGCATTTAGTACAATCACGTCTGTGTTTTGCTGCACAGACATGCAATGCACCAACAGAATGCTTTTGAGGCAACTTATTTTATGGCAAACTTGTAAAAAGAGCAATCGATTGTGTATTCAAATATGAAAATATGCTTAGAGTTTGGATCGACAAAGAACAGAAATATCAGACTAGTGTGTAGCATGTCAGTGAACAGAAACAGTTAGTTTCAACAGAAAATTGTTCATTCCTTATAGTTATAGTAAGTTAAACAGCAGTAAAAAGTATTCTGAAAGGTTGTGATCCATTTGACAATTTATTAAAAAAGGTGGCTTAGATTTTTGCAAATAAATCATATTATTTCCCTGGTTTTAAATATTTCGTACCTCACTGGAACAGACTGGAATTTCTAGTTTGGTTTCAGAAGATTATCCAAACCCCATTAGAATAAAGAATAAAGCCATTACTTTAAAAATGTTTTGCAAAACAAAGTTAAATGTGTTCCTCAAGTGAACTGAAATGCTGGTCCTACAAGCCTTTCACTTCCAGGACTTTGGTGACTGATGTTAGTTCTCTGATAACACCGAGAGCTGACCAGAAACATACGCTACAGTGTATTTAGCAGGCAAAATTGCAGAGGGCAGCAAAACAACGTGAGGAAGTTATCATTAAAGTAAGTGATTTTTTTTATTAGTTAAGTTGGTCTTGTTACTACCAGCTGGTACACCAGCTTTAGTTTTTATCATTATTGTAAAAATTATTTGGAAGGCCTGCAATGAAAACTGTTTAGACTTTATTACTTTAAGTGTATCTTACAGAGAATGTGTATTTTATGCAGGTATCTGTGTGTACCTTGAGAAAAGAGTAATTTTTCCTTTAGTCTCAATCTCAGGGGACCTCTAAATCGATCAACAAATGTGCCCATTAACATCAGATGAATTTTAGAACATGGCCAGCTGCCAGTTTGAGAAAGTAGAAATCTACAGAAAAGGAACTGAGCAAGCCTCCATTGGCAAAATATCAGGCAACTATAAAATACGAATATTTTCAGTAATCTGAATCTCTCACATAATGCCATTCTTTTGATCACTCCCTTTACTGAAGTTAGTAATGTAATTGTTAGTGTACTCATTAAAAAACTTACACAGACATTATCCTGCTCTAATTCAAAATGTTTACAGCTAAAACATAACCTACCATGCTTATGGATAAATGCAAGGCCTTGCAGGATCTGATACATAATATTCCTAACTGTAGACTCAGGAAACAGTCTGTTTCTGTGGGATAAAAGAAAAGGGAGGAAATAAATATTAATGATTAAGTTCACACATTAGCTTATGCTATCTAATGAGCCAAAGATAAAAGGTAACAATGACAATAGAACTGCTAGAGACATTTTAAGCATTCTCATGTAGTTTATTTCTCCAGTAAAATTTACACAGTATTTGCAGAACTTCCGTATTACATTATATTAAGACTATGTGACATCGTGTTAAGACTATGTGGGACAGTGAATAAAAAGAAAATTGGCCAAACTGAACAAACCTTAACATGAACAGGTTATGAGGCAGGCTCCTCAAGACAGCAAGGGTTCATGTTAATTTAGCGCTTTTCACGCACAGTTTCTTCTGGCCTCTCTTCTAGAGCATATACAAAAGCCATATTTTCGACTCTCCCTTGTTATTATCTAACAGCTGATGTGTTACTTCTTTCTCTTCTGTTATCTGAAAAAACAGTCTCATCTGCTACCACTGAGAACAAGAGGCTCTTCTCCTCTTAATATTCAGGCAAGAAGATCAGCCATGGCAGGCAGTTTTATGATAGCCCCCCTTACCAAGAGATGATTCTGATCAAACAGCTCTCTACCGGCTGCCTCTGTGCATACCAAAACACAGTAGAGATGGGTTTGGGTGGAAATCAGTGACAATTTTATTCAGAAAGAGCCTAACAGTGAATGAAGAAGATGGCCTGGGCCTTATTCAATTTCCTGATATTGATTCCTCTCAAAAAAACTGACCATCGCATATTTCAGAAGTGAGATCAGCTACTAGAGTCAGCTTTTCATATTTGCTTGCTTATTTTTTTAATTA
The DNA here is from genome assembly GCF_030936135.1 of Gavia stellata. NCBI lineage: Eukaryota > Metazoa > Chordata > Aves > Gaviiformes > Gaviidae > Gavia > Gavia stellata. The sequence goes on along the minus strand of NC_082595.1, from coordinate 86,849,876 downwards.
CAGCAGAAAGAGAGTCATATTTCCTCTACAGTTCCTTACAGCAAGACTGGCAATTTTAACTAACACTTAAGCAAATAAATCACATTCTTGAAGGTTTGATTTATACAATGTCTAACCAGTCCGAGGCCTAGCTAAACCCCAGAGAATACGATGTATAGCACACTTTTACAGGCATCTGCCCTTTTTATTTTCATAACGAGGTAGCATTTATCAAGCATTTCTAAGAAATTCCTAAAGATAATTGGTTTGTACATTATGCACTCCAACCATTTTCTCAAGCTTCATCATTTCATATAATTAAAAATCACCATCCATATAATGCGCCCAATTTAGTTGAAGCTGTTCTATAACTGTGCATGCATAGTAAGTATTTTTATGCTTAAAAAGGTATTTTGTGTAGTATTCACAGAAATATGTTATAACAATAACCTCACTTCATTAAAACAAGTAAGACTACTGTCATCTCCCAGGCTGATTCTATGGCCTCCTCAGAGAACAATTCAAAGCAGGGTGCTATTTTGCCCCAAATTATCCTCTGGAGGATGCTATCACGGCCCAAAAGCTAAAATTAAGACTTTATTAATGCTCCAGCAAATATCAAAAAGCTAGATTTTATTGAGAATGCTGACAAATAAAACAGGCAGTCTTTGTACATGTCAGTTCAAATTGCAAGGAAAAAAAATATTCCTAGAAGCAATCCAGAATTTGACCCCTCATGATTACTGTTTTGACCACTTTTTATTTATTCATTTATTTGAGGAAGCCATAACGGAAGAGGTGGTGATACCACCCTCTAATAGAAAAAGCATTGCTGGTTGGACTACTTACCTAGAAATCAAAAGTTCTAGGTTCAATGCCTCCTCAGCGTGAGGGCTGTTAAAAGTCCACAGTTTCTAACTCTCAAAAGAGTGCCCTACTTATCTGCCAGGCTACTCTGGGAGGAGACACTGGAAACTCCACTAAACTGTTTGGGATATGCTCAACAGCTCCTACTGCAGCACACAGCTTTAAGCAATAGTGATCTAAGTCTAAACAAATGATCCAAAGTCCTCTGAAAAGTAATAGGGGTGTTAAAAGCACATTACTCAAGTAATTAATTTGTATCAGGAATGGGTGATGCTGTTACATACCTTTCTTTCATTAACTGATAAAGATTTTCCTTCATGTATTCAAACACAAAATACAGATGATCATTTTCCCTGATAACTTCTTTCAGCTTTACTACATTGGCATGGTTTAATTTCTTCAAAGACTAGAAACAGAAAATACAAACAGGATTTTAGAAGGGTCTTACTCTAATGAAAAAGAAAAAAACTTTCACTGATGCAGAAGACTTGGCTTCAAAAATTCTTCAGTATTTTAAATAATTAGACAGCTCTGAGAACAAAGACCAGATCTCCAAATATTACCAGATACATATACAGTATATGTATCAATTTAATGTGCTGGTCATTCAAAAGCCAGCTATCTGGCATCACAGCAGGCACCAAAACAATTGCATTTTCTCCATAAGTAACTTCCTACTCGCAGAATTCACACTCTTCTTGTATTGGCACTGGCAATAGTCAGATTAGACTAAGGACTAAATATAACCCTGGAAATTCTTCCCTGGTACTGTGGATTAATCCCGGTGGGCAGCTGAGCTCACTCATCCCCTGCAGCAGGATGAGGGAAAGAATCGGAAGAGCAGAAAGTGAGAAAACTCGTGGGTTGAGATAAAGACAGTTTAATATGTAAAGCAAAAGCTGCGCACGCAAGCAAAGCAAAATAAGGAATTCATTCACTGCTCCCCATCAGCAGGCAGGTGTTCAGCCATCTCCAGGAAAGCAGAGCTTCATCACATGTAATGCTTACTTGGGAAGACAAAAGCCATCACTCTGAATGTCCCCCCTTCCTCCTCCTCCTTCCCCCAGCTTTTTATTCCTGAGCACGATGTCATATGGAATACACCTTTGGTCAGCTGTCCTGGCTGTGTCCCCTCCCAGCCTCTTGCCCAGCATCAGCCTACTGGCTGGCAGGGAAGCATAAGAAAGGTTTGAGGTTGTGCAAGCACTGCTCAGCAGTAACTAAAACACCACTGTGTTATCAACACTGTTTGGGTCACAAATCCAAAACACAGACCTATTCAAGCTGCTACGATGAAAATTAACTCTATCCCAGCAAAAAACAGCACACTTGGGTCTTCATTCTCCCCTCTTTTTAGATTTTCAGTATATTCTACATTCATTCTTGCTGTAGCAACAGAGTACCAATATGTGGTACTGTAAGAAAAGTGACCTAGGTTTTCTGCATGTTTGCAACAGTGATAGCAAGGACCAGAAATTAAGGGAGGTTCTTAGAACATTCCCCTAAAGCTTTGCTGGTATCAGAATTTCATCCTAAATGTCTGTCCCCAAACCAACTATCCAGAAACAACTGCATGTACAAAGGTTACAGCTGAACAAAGGGCATGTGTTCTCAAGCTCTGAAAAACAAACACCAATCAACTCCAGGTTTTGTGATAGGAAAGCTCTCTCACTCACTCACCACTCACCGCAAGGAGGAAGCAGCTCTACAACCAAATGATTTTATGTGAGACTGCAGAATTTTAATAAGAATTTTTATAAGACTACAGACACCCCGTTCAAATGAAGAGCCAGGAAACGGAATTGTAGTGCCATATGCCATAGGTCATTTTGAGGGGAGTTTTTGATAAAAGGGGTGGAAAGAATTTGATGTTACCCCAAAATGTGACAGTGATCATCTAATTTAAAGTCAACCATTAAATGAAACAAGTACCTTAACCTCTCGAAGGTTCATGCATTCTTCCCAGGAATAAAACTTTCTCTTCATTCTACAATAGTAGAGGGAAAAAAACCCCAATTAATACATGGTCAACATCAGCTGGTCTTAGACCTGTAAGTCTCATTACATCTTAACAAATCAGTTCTTCCATCAAAATATAACGTGTTATCTCCTTTGTCAAAAAACCTCATATCTCTAGACAAGGTAGACTCTAAAAGAATTTAAAAGCATTACTATTACACAGGATTGCCTTTTTTCATATGTGTATCTTGCTGCAAAAAATTCAGAGCCTTCAACAAGTCAGGGCATGCTATTTTTCCTTCCAGTATACAACGTGGTGGAGTGGAATCTAGTTGTAAAAAGGACAAGGGTTATGACAGTTATGAACAACTCAGACTAAGTTTTGAAACAAATCTAATGAAGACCAAATTACATCACTTCACTGGGTCTCTCTTGCTCCTCTTCTCTTTTAATTTCTCTGTAATTTCAATACCTTTTCCCTCTAAGTTGTATTTCTTCATTTTTCAGTGTCCACTTCCACTGCTCCTCATGTTTCTCTCTCCCTTGCAAGCTGCGCCTATCATGCCAACTGCTTTTCGAATTCTGCCTTCCCTTTCAAGCTTGTAAGCAACTCTGCTCTAACAGAAACAAACTGCATGGCAGATCCATTTTCTCCTAAGCCAGAATATAACTCTAAATGTGGTATCTGTGTGTAACGTATGGTCCTGTTTGTTCATATGCATTTTGATTACACCTCAGTTCTTTTACACGTAACTCTATGCTTTAGGACCAAGAGGATGAAGGCTCACGTGTACACACACACAGAGAAGAGCACAGATTAAACTTACAAAAACACCCAACTGCTTAAGAGTCTGGATTCAGAGAGAGTTAGGCACCCTTTGAAGACCTGAGTCTTTGTCAGAATTTAACAGTAATTCAGTATTACTTATTATTTTAGTAAGTTTCCAGTTTGAAATCAACTCTTGTGATTAGAATAGTTTAAGAACTACAAGCCCTTTATTTTGTGAAGTGGTCTGTGGTGTTTTTTTGTTGTTTAAGCAGTGTTTTTGCAGTTACTGTCTTGTGCGTTCAGCCACCAAGTAATTTCTGTCCTTCATAATGGATTGGCATTAATGTGTAAGCTAAGAGAGTACTATCTTCTGGTTTGTTCTGAAATTTTTGAGTTTCTACCATGTTGCAAAATGAAAATCAAAGGTGCCTCTGGCAAGGTTTGATACAGGAAAAATACCCTCAGCACAAAGGGTTTAGAAAATTGCTAAAGCCAGCTATTGACTGTTCATACAAAACAGCATTGTACTGAAAGCTCTTTTGACAAATATGTCCTGGGTCACGGTCGCTATTTCAGGAAGGTACCTGCAATGCTTTACAGCTGTCTCTTATGACAACTAGGACAAATGAGCCATTTACAAACTGAGATCACTGCTGAAGTAGATTTCTCAACAAGTTTTAAGAAAATCTTAAGCTGAAAAGACCAATATGTAATAGCATATAAAGAGACAGATAATGGACAATGAGATACATTGTGTTAATTATCACTGCAGTATTAACATTACACTGGAAATTAGACCATGAAATGTATGTTCCATGCAAGCAGCAGGGAAGGAGCTGCAGATTCTAAAGCAGCATTGCAGAATACTCTAAATAATACACATAATACATGTTTGACTGCACATAGTAGCAGAGCACTGTTACAATAAGCTTATATATCTCACCCTCTTTATCTTCTGCTGGGGCTTTGGAGAATACAAGGAACTTGAGCTTTGCATGCTGTCCCAATACAATTCCAAATACAACAGTTGTGTGGAATGTAAAGTACTCAAGCCAGCACGACCAAGTGATGCAGACCATAGAATGGAAAAACCTGGACCATCCACTGTTAAGTAACAAATGATAATACTTACTTTTTAATGGCTATTAGCTCTCCAGAGTCAATGCTTCTCCCTAGGAGGACAGAGCCGTAGGTCCCATCACCAAGCTGTCTGATAGTTGTGTACCTATTCATGATGAGGATACTTTAGCTGCAAGCGCATTTCAGTCCTTAGTGGTTCTTGTGTTTCTCCTCCGAGTGTAACCAGTTCTTTCTGTGGCAGCATAAATATAGAGCACTCAGGACAGTGTGAACAGTTGCAGGAATCATGTTTTCAAGACTTAGCCTTTGGTCTGAAAGCACAGAACATAATCCGTTTGATTTCTGTACCCTTCCAAAATTGCTCGTTTGCAGACTCCATTCTCCTCCAAGAGATATTCCTTGTAAGCTACACACCAACACTCGTCTTGGTCCCTCACCAGAAAAGGCCAGCCTGTATCTGGATGTAACTAGTTACATTCCCCAAATCCACTAAAGCTAGAGGTACTTTACAGCAAGCTTGCATGCAGCCCTAATGGGAGAAACTATTAGTAAAAGCAGAGGATAAAGTCTCACAGTTTGGAAAAAATAGTTTGCTATCAGAAAAATGAAGCGTTACAATAAGATAGGAAGGAATCTGTTCTAGCCAAATTATCAGACATGTAAGTCACCGTCTCACAAGTTGTACTACCATCAGTTAAAACAAAACGATTTCCTTACTTTCCATAGGTCCTATGTCAGAGATATAGCCATATGTATTCCCTTAAACAAAGTCTTCAGAGGAAGAATATTATATTCATGTCAGATAAGACCAAACATATTTCACTACAGTAGCCCTAAGCATGAATCAGTCTCTAGAAGTAGTGGCTACATCAGACTATTTATCTGAACTTCTGTCCTGACACTGCATAAACAACAGAATGCTAGATAATAAAGCAAAAAAAATCTTATTCCCTCATTTAATCTAATTGTTGCTAGTTTTTCCTACACTTAGTTTAGAATAAATGTGATCTACTCTATGTAAATTAACTATACATTTGGAATAACAGAATTCCCCTGCAATCAGACTTTGGTCCCTGCATTCTCTTTTTCTCCAACTCTAAGAGGACAGGAATAATCATGGCTGGTGACTTTTGCTTTCTGTAACCTGCATTTAAACTACATTTCCACAGTATTTTTTTTGTAGCAGCCTTAAATGTCTCCTCCACCTTACTGTATTTCACAAAGACAAATTATAATGTTAAAAGTAATGGGATTATGTTGCTTGAACTCTGAGCTGACATCAATGCAGAGCCACAATCCTGTAGATGCAAGATGTTGTGAACACCCTTCACCCTTTGTTTTCAGTCTTCTAAGCCTATTAGTCCCACTAACACTGATACAGAAACAAACAAACAAAAATCAGGAAATATGACGTTAATATACCTTTTGACAATTTTACACATCGTGTATAAAAAGAAACAGCATGTCTTTAACATTATCTTAGACACTGGGTAGTGTCTAGGAAGGATTGCCCTCTAGCAGTACCTGTTTCTCTCCACACACTACCACAGAGCAGTTTAAATTGGAGACCTAATCCCACATTTTGTACTACTTGCTAAGGAACACAGAGCCTATACGTAAGAACGGCACTTTGGAGTACCAGTTTGGTTTTGGCTGTGCACCTGCATAGTACAAAGCTGTGTTTAGGCAATGTTCTGCACCCAGGTTAAAAAGCTTTGGTTACTCCAGCTGGTCAATGATTGCATGGCAACTCAGAAGCCTTGGCTTCCAGGCCTCTACTCAAATCCTTGGCGAAAATTTTAAACAATGATAAAGCCTTGCATGGTCTCCTACTTTGAAAATGTAATAGTTATTAGTATCCAAACAGATAATTTTGTACAGTAACTTCAAATTGAAACAGACTGGACTTGTGGATTTTTCAGCACATACTCCCCTAATGACAGAGTTCTGAAATCGTAATCATAACAGATGCGATGGCTTACAATTCATGGACCATTATGCTACCCCTAGCTTACCATTCACATATCCCTTTCCAGGGGACTGTGACTGCAGAGTGAAGGAGCATATTTGCCTCATGTTTGATAACCACAGCAAACCAAAATATGCGCAACACTGCTAGCACATGACACTGCTAGTAATAGTCACCAATGGCTATCAAGGACAGATCGTTTATCTGATGTCTCTTGAATAGATGAAGTGGTGAACATAACAGCCTATTCCTCACTGGGGATACTAATTTAAGCCCCTCTCCATTCCACAGCTACTGCTTTTCACAAAACTTGTAAGAAGTTATCTTTGCGACTCCAGCTCTGCTGTCGAACATGACCAAAATAGACAAATGAATTTAAGTATTTTTGTGGCATAAAGGGGAGGCAAAGAACCTGGAGTGGAAAAAACAGTCAGAAAACAGAGATTTCAGTGAGAAATGCATGTTAAAAAACATGCCAGGACACACAGAAGTTAACACGGCTCCTATGGAAGCACAAATCCACCTGTATGAAAATCCACTGAACAAAACCTAAATAAAGCCTTCTTTGGTTATTTAAATCAGTACCACTTCTTGTTGAGCTTAACAGTGAAGTTGTTTTTAAAAATCTATTGTACTTTGCAAGATTTATATTCTGTTCTTAACACCTTCTGCTATCTCTCACCTTCAACTACGGGAATAAACTAAACCTTAGCCTGCAGACTGTTTCACCTAAGTAGAGTCCCACTGAAATCACTGAAGAGAGCCCATGAGTCTCTGACAAGCAGTTTGCACAGCTACAACATGCATAATGTAGTCTAGATTCTAGTCTAGAACTACAGCCTATGCAAATTCACATCATTAAAGGATGTAAATACAAACTGCGAAACTGTCTTGGAGCAAAAGAGCGTGTTGATGGTAAACAGAAAAAAGTAAAAGCCTTATTTTCACCATATTATAACACCGTGTTCAGACTCTACCTCACCTATAAACATTTTTTTCCACAGAAATCAACCAGCAAAGTCCCTTTAAAAGCAAGCCTAATTTAATGTACCAAGACTACTTTCTGACTCTACGTATAACTCAAACTTACTATTACGCTTATGTAGGCTTTAAGTAAGTATCCTCTCCCGTTCGAAGGGCTGCAGCGCTGAGAACTGAAAGTGAAACCGGCTCATTCTTTGCCAAAGCTGAGAAACGCAAACAGTAAACAGCAAACAGCCAGCAAGTGCCTTTTAAAATTTGTTCTGTGCATCTGGAAGCGTTACTAGCAGGATGCGCAGAGAAAGGCGTGGTTTAAAGCCGCGGATTTAAATCCATGTTGTCCCAGCAGCCGCTGTTTACGTTTGTTAGTGAAGGCTCTGGGGGTGCCCCAGGAGCTGAAAACCACGGCAGGAGCAGCAGGAGGGCCCGCGGCATTCGTGAGATGGCGGGGAGGCGAGCCGCGGGCCCCCGCGCCTGTCCGCCACCACACGCCAGGTCGCGGCTCCCGCCCGGCCTTCACGCTGAGGCGGTGACCGATTTCCAGCCTCGGCCCCGACGCTCGCGAGTAGCCCCACTCCAGCCGTTTATTTTACTGAGAAACTACTCTCCCCTCTCCCCGTCGCCTGCGCGGGCGATCACCGTGCCCAGCGGTACTCACGGCGCACGGGTTTCCCCTCCTTCAGCCAAGCCCCGGCCGGCGGAAGCCGCGCGAGAGGCCCCTAATGGCGGCGCTCCGGCTCCGCCGCCCCCGGCGGCTGCCACCGCGGCCCTCTCGCGCAGCCCGCGCCGCCCCGGACGAGCTGCGGCCCACGGCGGCCGCGGGCCTCGCTCACGGCGCCGCCGGCCGCCGAGCCCATGCCGCGGGCCGCCGCGCCCCCCCTCCCCCCGCCCCGGCCGCGGCCCCTGGCGCTCCCCGCCCGGCGGCGGCGGGGCTCCCCGCGGGGGGATAACGCCCCACGGCAGCGGCCGGGCGGGCCGCTAGGCCGGCGCCGCTCCCCTCCGCGCCGCCCGGCCGGTCCCCTCGCAGGAGGGACGGCAGCGGCGGGCAGCGACGGCCCGCGGGCCTCGCCGGCGCGGCCTCAGCCGCGGGGAGGGGTTTAGGAGTCCCTCCAAAAGGCGGCGGCTGTCGGGGGTAGAGGCAAGAGACGGCGGAGCAGCTCGGTGTGACCCCCGCCCCGCGGCGGCGCGGCACTACCGCTGCCGGAGAGGGGATTGATTCCGGCTGAGCTGGGGTTTACCGTAAACAACAAACGCAAGCTGATGACTGGCCTCTCTCACATCCCCGAGAGGAGTTTAAATAACAGAACAGGAGGCAGAAATGCCAAATTGTGAACAAACGGCAAGAATACCGACATTTTCACCGCTGCTGGAGGGCCCCAGCCTTCACCAGCAGCGCTCCCCGGCTCTAGCAGCCCGTCAGGTTAAGACGGGGGCGGGGGGCACAGGAAAAGGGAAACGAGGAACAAAAAAATTGGCCTCAAGCAACTGATCATCAGATCTAAGCGCAATAATGATTCAGTAAGTCTTAGCTTCTTTTTACCCTTCTTCATTTAGGTGTTAAAAGTAGAGCATAGTTATTTCCCGGGGTTGGCAGGAGAGGGTGAGCTGGTGGCGTAACCGGGGCGCATGGCGCTCGCAGCTCCTCCTCTCGGGCAGGATTTTACGTCGGTGAATCCTACGGTGAAATACACTTACTTGACAAGACATTCGTTCCTTAAAAAGTGTGAAGGAACTCCAAAAATCTCTGGATGCCCAGCGCCCTCCCCCATCTAAATAGAGGCTAGTCTTTACATTTCTTAGACTGAAAAAAGAATAATAGAGTTACACTTCCTCCTGCGGACAGGCATGACTCCCAGCGAAGCCAGCAGGAGCAGTGCACGCTCACTCAAGAGATTTCTGCTTTAAGCCATCCCTACTACATCTCACATGCATAAACACGTATTAGCACCCAGCCCGGTGACAGCCGTGGTGCTCTGTTCCGCTGTTGCTCGAGGCAGGGCTTCTTCATTCCCGAAAGAGGCACACCAGGCAGGAGAAAAGCCCGACAGCTTTGACGCCAACCCCAAACGAGCAGCAGCATTAAAGACAGTCAGTTGTATTCATGATCACCCCATCTCAAGACCTCAGCTGCGCTGCTGTCGTCTCAGCCGTTCACACAGGCTCCGCCAGCGTGCTGGCACCCAGGGCCTTCCTCAGCCCTCCCACCCCAAGCGCCCTGCAGCCCCCCACCACTCCAGCCGCCCCAGGGATCGGCACCCGGTGGGGCAGGCAGCCCCCGCGCCCCTCACGCTCTCCTCTCCGCAGAGTGGCTCTACAGTCACCTGGATTGGAAACCGGCTGCTGGGGCCCGGCTCCCTCACGCCCCGCACCCCCGCGGCCGCAGCCCCCTTCCCCACTGCCGCTCCTGCTGCCCAGGCAGGAGCTCTCACCCGCCGGTCTGCGGCACACCCGCACGCCTCCTTTTGCTGCTAAAAGCATTCAGGGCTGTAGATATTGTGGGTGAGGGTTCACCGGTCAGAAGTACAGACCCATAGACGTGGCTTTCTTCTAGAACAAAAAAAAGATTGTCATACAGATTTAAAGACCGGTTTTAGTCCTGCTTCAGAAAGCCTGGTGAGGCGTACTGACGGCACGTAATGACTCTGTTCACTGAACTGGATGGGCGAAGGGCAGAGGTCCGTGAGATTCACATGACCTCAGCAACATTGCTATCTATATAGCAGCGGTACTAACCACTCCTTTGTTACCCGGGTTTTAATTTACCGGTAACAAGGGCCCCGGTCTGACCGCAGTCACAGCGGAAATGGCGGCTCCCACACTCAGCCCTGCTCCTGCTGACACCGGGCTGAGGGGCCGCTCCGAGGGGGCGGCGGGCCGCCCCCAGGGCCACGGACACCGCCTCCTTCCCTCGGCTCCCGCACCGGTGCGGCGGCGGCGGAGCCGGGCGGAGCAGCGACCCCGCGAGGTGCCCCGGGGCGTTGGCGCCGTCTGCCGGGATCGCCGCCCGGGGGGACTACACTTCCCGGCAGCCTCCGCTCCGCCGCCGGGCGGGATGAGCCTGGGAAAGCGCCGCTTCCCAAACGGCGCGGCCGCAGCCCTAGGGTGTGTCGCCCGGGGACTACGTTTCCCAGCAGGCAGCGCGCCGCACCGCTGCAGGCGGGAGAGCCGCTGCGGGGCTGCGGTGCGCGCTGGGACGGGTAGTCCGCGCGGCCGGCGCCCGCGCCTCAGAGCGGCCCGTGCGTCAGGCGGCGCTCTGACCTTGCGGGTTTGTCTGGTCGTGTGTCTCCGCTGCTCCCGGCTCGCCTGCCCCTCACTCGCCGGGAAGATGGCTGCCGTACGCAGGGCCCGCAGTTACTCCCGCTGCGTGGTGCGCTTCTCCGACCGAGAACTCTGCTAATTTCCCCCCGCGGGGAGGACACACGGACGGAGCGGGGGGGGCAGAGACCCCCGGGACGGGACAGCGCCGCCTGAGCGTTGGCAGCATGGTGAGCGGGCCCGGGCCGGCCGTGCCCTGCTCCCCGCTGCAGTGCGGCCTGGGGCGGGGCGGGGGGGGGGGGGGGGGCGAGGCACCGGGCGCACTGCGGGGAGGCGGTGGCGGTGGGGGCTCGGCCGCCGTGGCAGGTGCGGGCGAGGGCGGCCCGGCCCCGCCTTGCCGCCGGGGGGGGACTGGCGGGGGGCGGTGGCAGCGGCAAGGGGTGTGTGCCCGGGAGCGGGAGGAGCGGCCCCCCGAGCCGTGCTGCTGCCGAGCAGCCCTGCTCTGCCCGCGGCCGCCGGGCACCGGGTGCTGCCTGCGGGAAGTGTGTCGTGGTCCCACCCCGGATAACTGCGCCGCAAGGAGACACGGCCGCCTTCCGCAGAGGATTTTGGGCTGTTGAGTGGGGCCGCTTGATTCAGGACCGATCTAGCAATCCGTAGAAACACCTGAACACCTGAACAAATCACTGTGTCATTACAGATGAGCGTGCCCTACCTTTCTCTTTCTTCCCTCAAAAAAACGATCACATAAAGTCACTTGGTATTTTAAACAGCTCCGTGGGCCAGGCAGTCTGCTTATTTGAGCTTGTGATTTAAGGTATCAGAAATATTGTTTGGTTCTGTGTTGCTTTTCTGACTGCGACTCAACATGGATTCAAGTATCCATGATGAGAAATTGATCATTCAAAGTTAAACCATTTATATCGTTCAGGAGCCCTTAGAATGCCTTGCCACCGCAATTAAAACTCCTGGTTTTGAACACAGTATTGCTTCTACCACATTGACAATAAAATGGAGCGACTTCCTTATTTTCTTATAAAACAAAGAACGTTAGCCGTGGGTCACTGTTTTGCTATGCTGTGCTTGCTTCTCCTTTAGTTCTGTACTGTTCACGTGTAGCCCTGTTCAACTGGTGACAGTCAGCTTTGAACTGTTTCTGATCTTGGCTTTATTTTGCTGAAACAAAGACCTGAACTATTAAAGGACTTGACATTACACTTTAGTAAGTGATTGTTGTGCTCTGAGGAAATCAGCATGCTATTAGTGATTGCAAAACAATTAAAACTAAGCTGTGCAAATAGACTAGTTTTGCATTTGGCAAATGATTTCTAAAGCTTTGCAAACAAATCAGAATCAAATCTACTCAGCTGACTTCTTTTTACAGGTCCCAGTCTAATTGAGATGTTTACTTTTGACACGTTGACCTTTTGGTGGCTTGACTGGCTACTGCTTTTCTGATGGAAAATTGTTTGAGCTGATCAGTACACCCTAAGGATGTCTCACTTTCAAGGTGGATAAAGTCAGTGTTCCATATGACAGCTCACTTGTAGCAGAAGGAAGGTCAACAGCATAAAGATGAACAGGCTAGATTTATCCACTAAGTAGCGGTTACAGTACAATGTTCTGTGAACTTCAGAAACTATAACTACAATTTAAATATTGTCAGAGCGGGGGCAAGGAGCCAATTTTTACAAGTTACAGCCTGCTTTAGGTGTGGTCTCATGAGCTGTATGCAAGTGAAGATCCTTGCTTCAGCGATACCTGTGTTTACTCATTTGTTCTAGCAAAACCATAGGGTTTCAGCAGATCAAATAAATAGCGGAAAGGTTGTTAATAGAGATCAGTCTTCCAGTCCAGTTAGCCATGCAGTAGCAATGTGAATGAATTGCTTTACTGGTGAATTTAGGGGAATGGTCACTTATGCTGCCACTGCTGTGAGAAGATGAATCTTTGATATGAGACTTCCCATCACACATGCACTCAGTATAGAGGCGGTAATAATAAGAGTCAAAACGTTGTTTGTAATCAACTTCATGATGTTTTTTTGACAGCTTTTAGGCTGTGGACTAGGTCTTCATAGCATGGTGTATTTTTTTGTTTGAATTGAAAGCACGTTTAAGTTTTAAAGAGCATTGAATGACATTTTGGAAGCAGTTGGTCCAGAACCATGACTGACTGACTGACTCAGAAATGATGGAGTAGGGCAGTTGAACAGAGACAAGGGGAGGAAAATCAAGGCTCTTGAACAGATTACTGAAACAAAAAGGTTTTCAATGTGAGGTAAACTTCAGCCAGCTTCTTAACCTTCTAAAAATTTTAACTCTTAAATTATTGCATACTTCATGAGTTAGAGGTTTTAATGGGCGTGCCTTTATGCCCAAGAAGATGGTGTGTTGATTTAGTTTAGAAATTACTAGTTTCTGCATTTTGCAGATAAAACCAGGCTTATTCCGCCCAGGCTGAGAGCTGACTGGACATAATTCAGCTGCAAAACAGAAGCCTTGCACTCTGCCCAGGCAGAGGTAGGCCTTATTTGTGTCAGTCCAGTGCCATAATAGTGCACTTACAGCTATCCATTTCAGTGTTAGCTCATTCCTAGCCTATCTCCGTTTGGCCAGCATAGGCATAATCCCTGGATGCTAAAATAAAGTGATAGGACTGCTATAACTCATAGGACATTAACTGCCTGCAGTCAAACTCTGGAATCAAAACACATGAAATTTCTAAGTTATTTACTCCTTGCCCAGACTTAATGCTGCTAGTGCTTTGGGGTGTTCTGGCTTATGTGTTTTCTCCACTGAGAAATTAAAAATGCACAGCCTTAGAATCAGTATGTAGAAACAGATGCAATATCTGTTTACCTTAACCAACCAACACTGTCTGCATTATCAATTGTAAAAGGTAAATTGACTGAGACATCAGTGAAAACACGTTTAGAGATGACAGCCAGTAAGTTTGTGGTCGTTTGGGGAATCAGAGACAAGTGCTACAGCTGAACTCCAGGGAGGTGCTTGTCACCAAGACGAAGAGATTAAACGTTGTCTTCCCATCAGGTTTGCCAGTATTCTGTAGTTTGATCATAAACTTCCAGATGCTATAAAAAATTTATAAATTTTTCTGACTACAAGGATGCTTTGATTTCTGCACTTTGATTGTGCAGCAGGTAGAGATTTCTTTACGAGAACTCGGAATAATCGCACTGACAGAATGTCACTTGAAGTCTTTGAGCACTATCTACAATAGGAAGGAGTGGGAAACAAGACTTCTGTAAGTAGTTGTGGTAATCTTAAGGCCAGGTTTACCTTCTTACAATCTCATTTTGCATTATGTACTTGCAGAACTGGTGATGTGAATTTCAGTGCAGAATGGTAAAAAAACTGGGATGCTTCAGCTGCAGGAAAAACTTTAAACAAATGTCTTAGTCTTTGTTCAGGGTGTTTTTTTCCTTATGCTATCTTGCTGCTGTTGCCATTGTAGCGGCTTGTCACTGATGCTCAGAATTAGTTTTTCTTTGTTTTAGTATAGATTCCATAAATCTCAGCATATTACACGATGAGAATTTATTTGTGTCTTTTTAAGTTTTGCTCTTAAACTAGCTGTCTACCTCCTATGTAGAGCCCTGTTAAGTTTAGTTAAAGGTCTTACTTAAGGTCTTATTTGTTTAACCTGTCTCACAGCAGTACTGTAAATAAAACCAGCTGTCAAGTTCTCATGCTAGCTTTTTATTTTCTTTCACAATACATTTCTTGTTTAGTTTCAGATGTAGTTTTTGAGATTGCATGTATCGTCCCATAATTTTCATAAAGTATCTATTGTTACTCAAAGCACTAGTCTTTTTGTGCTTTTGTAAATGTTAAACAAATCAAAACTACTGGTTATCTTTACAATGAGAAGATAGTGATTAAGTTTTAATTTCTTGTATGAAGCACACTACAGTTTAATACTGAAGCTTTGGTTCTATGCTTTGACTTAGATACTGAGTGTATTTATTCAAGTATTATGGCAGTGTACTGATGCATGTAAGCCTCCAAGTGATACGTAACTAATCTGTGTTGGATTGATGTGACTGAAGTGCAAAACCCAACTTCATTGGGTTAACAGGGAAGTGCAAACAATGCCAGTGATTTTTAGATTAATTTTTATCATCAATTAAGATTGATCTGTGGGTAGGATGGGGAAAAGCGGAATAGGCTTACATTTTTTTTAAATGTGTGTCTATGACAGTTGTGCTTTGTGAATGTGCTGTAGGGACTTATGCAGACTCTATAATCACATCTGACTGCTCTCTACTAGGCAGAAGCTGAAGAAGATTGTCACTCTGATTTGGTAAGAACCGATGACAATGAAAGATCTGGTGAAGCAAATCTTCAGGTATGTCTCTCATGCTAGTGTTTTTTCACAAACATAGTACTGCTGTGATTTAAGCTGCATTACTTATGGTCATTTAGATAACGCATTTGTTGATGTGACAAATGGTTAATCTGAATGACCCTCCAAAAGTGAAATAGATAAATTCTGCATTGTGTTCCAAGTGTCAAATTCAGTCTTCAGTTATCTGTGTAGATGAAAAGAAAGTTTGTGGCAGATTTGGAATTTCTTTGAAGAACTGTAGAAGTTGGACAGCAGTTTCTGTATGGATCAAATTCCAGTTTAAATTGTCACTCTCTTCTGGAGCAGAAAGTTGATAAAAGCAGTCTAATAGAAAAGCATGTTCTCTTATGATACTAGATTTCTGTGTAGTTGCTCCCATAAGTTGTGATGATTGCAAGAGACATGTAAAGTGTAACTTCAAAGATGCTGAAAAAATGCATGGCAAAAATTATAACTTGTCTTGTTTCACAAAGCATAGTCTTTTTTTTTTTATAAAAGGGAAAGAAGTGTAAGGTCTTATTTGAATATAATATAAATGACAGCCTTGATTGTCATAAAGCTTAGTATGCTTGTGTACAAAAAATTAGATTTTCTAAATTTTAATTTCA
This sequence comes from Gavia stellata, assembly GCF_030936135.1. NCBI lineage: Eukaryota > Metazoa > Chordata > Aves > Gaviiformes > Gaviidae > Gavia > Gavia stellata. The sequence continues at coordinate 86,834,038 of NC_082595.1, read as the reverse complement.
AGAGATAATTGACTTCTTGCTTAAGATAACTCTGCATAAGCAAGAACAAACATTATGTCTAGAAAGAATACTTTTCTATGGAGTCTTAGGTCATAACTGTAGTACTAACAACCACTTCTTGAAACATCAGTTTTTCTTCTGAGGTGAACAATCCAGATAAAAGCACTTATGTTATTGAATGAGATTGAACAAGTACTTGTGCACTTTTTTTTAAATTTACTATAAAACAATTGCTAACTCTCTGTGTCTAAACTCACTGAAACCATTTAAGACTTGGAAGTGTAAAGCATAATTTTGAAATTCTTTTTTGTGTTTGTACTTTATAATTTCTCCTCAAAGAATGTACTGTCTGAATATGTGATACTAAATCAGAATTAATCGGATTTTTTAGGCAGAGCTCCAGATGTTCAGAGCTCAATGGATGTTTGAGCTTGCCCCAGGTATGAGTTCTAGTGGGTTGGAACCTCTGCCATGCAGAGCATCTTCAAGAGGACCTGGAGTAAAGTCTGTAGATGCCAGAGGGAAACAGGAGATAGCAAAAGAGGAAAAGGTACAAAAAAATAGATGTATAATTTTGGGGGGTTTTGTGTATGTGTTAGTATTGCAGTATAACTATCCTAAAAGGTCATGCTGAATTAAATCTAGAGAAACAACAGAGGTGATTAACCTGCTGTCTCCATACTAATGTCCTTCCATAATCCTACGTTGATTTTTGTGGTTTTTATGCTTGGCTTTGCGTCACCTTCCCAGTCTGCTTTCTGAAAGACTATAGGTAAGGGGCGAGCAGCAGGAACATGGGTAGTTTGTTCATTGGGAATTTCAGTTACGGCTTGTAGCACGTGAATATGTCTTCTTATTGTTATTTATGGAATTACTTTATTCATCTCCTTCATAGGATACAGTATGTAAGACGAAGAATAATTGTAAGTTAAGTGACAATGCGCTTGTGTTTGTAAGGAATTTAAGAAGTGTTCCGTGTAATTTATTGTGCAGGCAAAAGAACTTTTTCTGAAGGCAGTGGAAGAAGAACAAAATGGGGCCCTTTACGAAGGTAATGTGGAAGTCTACAATGAACACCCTTATGGCAGAGGAATCTAGCACTCTCTGATTTATGTGCAAGACTGCACGATGCCAGTGAACTTAAACTGCAGGCTAACAGTAATTTGAGAGCTCAATTATTTGGATAAGCAAACAAACTTGCTATGAAAGTAACCATCAGGAACCTTCCTAGAACTCACAGTTCTAAGGTTGAGGTGAAGCTAAAGTGAGATCAAGGGAAGAATTTGTAGCTTTCAGACAAAACAACAGTATTTTGAAATCTAGCAGTTTAATGAAGCACTGGATTGCTTCTTCATATAGCATGCTTCTTTATATGACTTTTGTAACATGAAATATGCATAGTAATTAATGAAGACAATATACTGTATTTCCTGTGCTCACAGTTTTCTTCATTCCACTTTGAACAGAACTGCTTAACCCATGGAATGTTTTGTCATTTGGTTTTTGGTTGGTTTTTTTTCTTTTAATTTACACAGCATGCTAAGATAGCTTCTTTAAGAATTCCTGAAGTGAATGTTTAAATCTGGTAGTCTTATTTTATGAGGTTTGCTATAAATATTTAAGATTCTTAGCTTGGTTGCCCTCTTGCTATCAGCACTAGTAAAAATGGAAATTCAAAGTTTTCTTCCTCATATTTAGTTTTCAGAATATATAGAGTAAGAAGCCTGTCCTATCTCCAAGTCCTGTAGGTCAGTAGTGGAGATACCAGTTTTCTATTTCTTTCATGGAAAAAAAAGGAACACAGAATGTACGTGCCATCCTGCTCATCCACTAGAGGTTTTGGCCACCTTGGTTAAAGCACAGCTGCAAAATATGTCAAGATATGCAAAACTGAGAGTACTCTGGAAGATCCTGAACTCAGCCACCTGTTCAATACAAAACTTCCTCTCCGCCATGGGAGTTTTCCTTCCCTTGCAAGGGATTTCTGGTTGTTGTTCCAGATCTCAAATGAACTGAGAGAAATATGAGTCCCCAGTAGGTAACAAAATCAGTTGGTTCAGTTTCTAATTTATTGTTATGTTTTTATGGGGCAAAATTACTTTAGGCTAAGGTATTTTGTGTGTTGGGTGTAGAATTAAACGCACAGCAAAAAAGACGTCAGAACTAAATCTGATCTGAATCTACCATTTAGGAAATCATGCAGTTGATGGTGAAGGTTCTTTGATACCAACAGTTTCCAAGTAAATTAAAAAAAATACACAAGGAAAGCAGTCTATTTAAGCATTGCGTATATAAAGTGAAAGCTATAGCTTCATTTGCTTGAATGCACTCCTTGTATGTTAAACATAGCAGCAGAGAAGTAGTAACATCTAACAGTTGCATTCACATACGTGTTTTAGGCATCTGGATTGCATAAATATGAATCCATTCTTTCTCAGTTGAATTTGATTTGAGACTTAAAGAAACAAAACTAAACTGTTTCTACACATACATCTATATGAGACCTTAGAGACAAGGTCCCATGCCAGACATAGATATATTACTGAGCACATGTTGGGACATCTGTTTTCAGACCCATGTTACCAGAATCCAAGTGGCATTTCAGCCTGCTACTGAAATCTGCTGATAGCTGACGTCTGTGAAACAGTTATATGCAGCAGCTTGTTCATGTTTAAGTACAGTACAGGCCTTGCTGCAAGATTAAATGCTAAAGTTGAGCCTGAGCTCGGTTTAGCTGGCTGCTGCTATTCCTCATCCTCACCAGCCAAAGGATACTACTTGTCAGTCACCGGCCCTGATGTGAACTCAAGGAAATAGGAACACTTACATGCCCCAAACTCAGGCTTCTCAGACTCATTAGCGCGTCAGATTCTGAGCTCCGCACTCCCTGGTGTTTTATTTTGGGTTTTGTTTTTAAGGGTCCAAACTGAGGGAGAGTTGCCCTCTGATCTTAGTATCACCATGTGGGAATACAAAGACATATATAAATACATATATGATCTTAATACCGTTATTAAAACAGACTGAATGTACATACAATGAATCCATTTAAATTAAGAAGGATCCACAGAGTTAACTCAGAAGAAAGATATTCTGCAGCTTAAATAACAGTTCATTCCCACAGGGTGATTTTCCTGGGCCTATTTCTCTACTCAGTGTTTGTAGCATCTTTGGAGTGTTAAAGGCAGAAGTACTTTCTCTGCGTGCTAGAAGAAACCTGATCTGTCAGTTTTTCCTTCACGGCCCATAGTCTTGTGCTTGCTACATAGCTTTTTGAAAAGGCTGCTTTCCTCCAGTCAGGTTCCTCACCCTCAGTGTTCTGAGTGGCTTGCTTCTGTGCCTTCTGTAGTTTCCATGGTTTTACCACAGTAAAATTTACTTGTTTTGTGTCTGTTGTTGAAGTTTTAAAATTACAACAATATTTTGTTGATCTTTTTCACCTTTATAATGTTGTGTATGTCTGAATGACTGTCTGTAATATACCGGGGATTTTAAATCTGTACCTGCATCATCTTTCAAATTCTCTTTCATGTTCCTCATAGTTACTTATGAATATAATGCCTAAAAACTTGACGGCTTGTTGAGAAAGCTTTGTAAGTGCTGGGTAACAAACGACATCAGGGCTTTGTAATGTTTTAATGTTAAATTTAATGTTAAATAATTGAATTTGTAGTAGTTAAGGTAAATCTGTAAAAGCTAAAACACATCTGAGAGAGCTCTTTATTCTGAAAGAGTACATGAAGTTTTTAGTTTTGAAAATAGGTGCTTAATGTGCCTCTCTTCTGTACTGAATTTAAACCTAATCAGTTTATGCAAAATAAGATTTACTAGGCAAAGTAATTTTCTACCTTTTTAGAGCTCTGAGCTGAAGCCATCTCTCTGAAAAAAAATCTTTGCTTTGCTAAGTTAGTATAGGCATCAGGCATGTTTAAACATTAAACCTTTATTTTCAGCCATCAAGTTTTATCGTCTAGCCATGCAGCTTGTACCTGACATAGAGTTTAAGATCACCTATACACGGTCCCCTGATGGTGATGGAGTTGGAAAGAGGTGGTAAGTATGAAAATTTACTAATGAAGTGCACAGGAGGACTGAAACCTGAAATTTTGTTTCTAAAGCATATGAATGTTCTACTGTGATATGCAGTTTTAAGTCTGTAACATTTGGAAAACTTGTCTACTTTAATTTGAATAGTCTGCTTCATAGAAAGTTTACAGATGCATTAGTCCAAGGGGGACTAATTTTCCCAATTTACTGCTTACTGGTAGCAGGCATAGATGCTGCTGATAGCTACAAGAAATCAAGAGTTTTAAAACTGGGAATAGAAAAGGAAAGTACAACCATGTACGCATGGTATTACTAGCTCAGTTTTGTTGCCCCAGGGCAGTACAGCTTCAAAGCAGTATTTGACTGAATATAGAAGAGAGTAGGATGAGCTAAGTGCTTTATTTACATCTGTTTCTGAATGCTTTACTAGCATGAAATCTTTTCCTAGTGCACAAACGCACAGCAAAATAACTGGATGATAAACTACAGTAATGTAAAAATCTTGGTTTTCTTAGGATTACTTTCTTATTTTAGCATCATTTTGTCTACTCCCTTCATTAAGTCTGTCTGACACCAAGTTGGGCAGGAGTGTTGATCTGCTTGAGAGTAGAAAGGCTCTACAGAGGGATCCGGACAGGCTGGATGGATGGGCCGAGGCCAATTGTATGAGGTTCAACAAGGCCAAGTGTCGGGTCCTGCACTTGGGTCACAACAACCCCATGTGACGCTACAGGCTTGGGGATGAGTGGCTGGAAAGCTGTCTGGCGGAAAAGGACCTGAGGGCATTGGATGAAATCCAGCTGAATATGAGCTGGTGGTGTGCCCAGGTGGTCAAGAAAGCCAATGGCATCCTGGCCTGTATTAGAAACAGTGTGGCCAGGAGGACAAGGGAAGTGATTGTCTCCCTGTACTCAGCACTGATGAGGCTGCAACTCGAATCCTGTGTTCAGTTTTGGGCTCCTCACTACAAGAAGGACATTGAGGTGCTGGAGTGTGTCGAGTGCATATCACAACCTACTGTTGTAGGTGTTTCATACAATCTTGGTGAGAAAAAACAAATGACACAATTACATTTGAAAAAACAATTTACAGTGTGGCATGTAGGTACTGGGACTGGCCATCACATTCATCAAAATAAAAGAATGTATGTTCAGTGCAACATCTTACTATAGTCTTACTTATGACAGGCCCAAACATAATTGTCTTCTCTATAATACTTTAAAACCCATTCGTAAGTCTACTAGTTGCTTGCTTATACTCTCAGCTCATTCTATTAGGCTTGTTTAATATTATTCAATTCTACTCTAACAAATGACCGGAAGATCTCTTAGCTGGCTTGTGTACCAAGTCAAGGGAAAGAAAGTGTTTTGTGATGAGATCAAGGAGAGTTGTGTGGTTTGTGGTTACTTGGTGCAAGTAAGCATGCACCTATTAAAGGATCATATTATGACATACAACTTAAATTCAGATATTTCTGAATGTGGTAATGTTCTTTTATCATTTAGTAATCTTTCAAGTTTACTGATGAGTAGCAAGCATATTGTTTCTGTTCTGCTATTTTGTTCTTGCTTCTGAAATTTTTTATGTTTGCCTGTTTACAGAATTGGTAAAAAGTAGTTTTTCTAAAGGAAAGTTTTCCTTCATTATTGATGAATAGACCCACTGAGGATCACCCTTCAGTGAATAACGCAAGAGTAAAAAAAAAAAAAAATCCTTAATAGGTATCTTACATTGTGACAAGGATTACAAAATATAACTTTCCATCAATGATAACTTATTTCCTGCGAACAGCTTATCTTAGACGAAGTAAAAGATAAGATTTGTCTTTTCATGGGGTCAAGCAATTCTTCAGTGGCTTCACTAAAAATGGTGAACAGTGAACTCTCAAATCCAAAAAGAAACTGGAATTGGAATTACATGAAAAAAAAAGTTGTTACTGTTGAAGGATTCCAGCAAAATCTAAATGAACTTCATAAGATTGCAGTAGTTGTTTTATCATATGATGAAATGAGATTGCTTTAAAAACATACAGGGCACAACTATATTGAATGAGGGTAAGACAGCAGATTGATGCCAAGATAAGGGTATCTGTTGGTATGTTTTGTCCAATATCACAGTGTTGGCATTCCCCCTTTTCTAGTGTTGAGGATAACAAAGAGGATGACAAAATGGCTGATCTCCTGTCGGATTTCCAACAGCAGTTAGCTCTTCAGGAATCTTCAGTCAAACTTTGTCAGCCTGAGGTTGATGTCAGCCAGACCCATATCTCAGGTATGAGTTAAGATACACTCTTAGGAGTTCAGAGGCAGAATTTACAGAGATGTTTCACTCTATTAAAACATATGTCTCCCTCGTTCTAAAGGTGCCTTTAAAGAAATGTACACAGTCTCTATATTATATTATACTATATTATATTATACTATATTATATTATATTATATTATATTATATTATATTATATTACTTTTATAGTTATAGTATATTACTTTTATAGGTAGATGTAAAGGAAAAAAGATCATCAACTAGCTAAACAGATCTTTTTGTCATACGTGATTTTGCCTTCATCGCGCAAGCTTTTCCATGTAGTACTACTGCTAAGTAGAATTTTTCAGGATCAGAGTCATACTTAAAAGTAGCAACTTCTAGGTGCAGATTTGCTGAAGTAAGTGTATTCAAGTTTTCCTTCCAGTTAATGTTTGAAAAAGTGAAATGTGGGCTTTTTTGTTTTGGTTTGCAAATATTTTCTACAATTCATAAGTGTGAATAAGAAACAATTGTTCTGTGAAGAATACGCATCTTTGCATTTCCTGTTTTTACCTGATTCTGTATCAGATTTTTACAACAAATATGTTTTCAGGTTCAGCAAGACTATAGAACATAGCTAGAAAGGCTTTTGAAGGTTAATGATTTTTAGTGCTTCAGTTCTGGGACAGTCATCATGAGACTTCCTTATAAGATCTAAATTGTAGAAAGTGCATATAAGCTATGAACTCTTTTAAAATCAGATGCCTTTAAAGCGTGTGTGTTTTGCATCCCGAATTATCAGTTGCTATTGGAAATCTTGGCATGATCTCCTCTGTTCTGCTCAAGGAAGGAAAATAAAGTAAATGTAGCAAGCTATTCAAGTCAAAACATAAAGAAAACAGGATTTTTTTTTTTTTATTTTAACAACTGTGGCATTGTACACTTGGGAAAGCATCTTTTCTTTTTTTGCTAGTAAAGTCAAGATGTTGTAGACATTACTATAAAATGGTCTCAGGAGATGTCTCTTTTGAGCAGCAATCTTAGTCTCTTTCTAGTTTCATTTTCTCCCTTCCTGCCAGTCCTGTTTTACAGTATCTTGTTTACAGACTCTTTTATAGCAGAATGAAAGCTGTTAAAATCATGATGTCTGCTTCAGAAGTTAGTAGGCTGGAAAGGATCCCTCTTGATCATCACAGGAGTACAACAGTTGTAGATCTCAACAGCCCAAGGAAAACTGAAACAATGTGAAGCAACGGATTTGCCTGAATTGATTTCCTGTGTTCCATTTTACATTTTATTGACATTCATAATCTTAACTAGGGTTAACCCTTAGTACAGGACAGGATCAGACCTCTGCTGTGTAACTGACATACTGAATAGATTTATTTCCCCTCCCTAGTATATGAGCAATTTTTCCTAGTAGTTCTTTTTTTCTTTTACACAAGTAAAGCTTAGGACCAAAATAGCATTCTTCACCAGAAATACTATAATATTTTTCCTAGAGGGTGTGCCCAGTATCTGAAGCAAAGTTTACTAGAAACTTAGAAACATGGATGGTAAGGTAGATAATCAAAGGCTTTGGCTGACTGGTGACTATCAGAATGGAAGATGTGTACCTGTTAGCACTAGTAAGAGATTTTTAAGCTTTTGTATCTCCCATTCTCCAAGGCACTAAGAGTTCACATACTGAAGAGCTCAGAACTTGCCAGAGACTGTTTTGTACCTTGTAGCAATAACATGCACAACTTTTGTTTATACTGGAACATTAATTTAATAGTTGCAAATACAGGCAATATAGCAAATTTATGACTTCTCAATAATAAAACATAGAATTAAGTCAGATTCATGAAACGAGATGTGTGTTAAATGAATACAGAAGCCAGTGCCCAATGAGGTGTATGTACTTTTTCTCATGTTAGTATTCTGAAACGTGGAACTTAAATTTCATCAAATTTTATAGCAAAACCAGTCTTGTTGGATTTGTGGGAGTGCAGCAACACGTTTTTTTTTTAAGAAGCATGTTTTTTCACTAAAAATCAGAATTCTGTTAAATTGGCGTCTCTACCACGGTATTGACAGCTAGTTACTCTTTAATGTACCTTTGTGCCACTCAGCTGTTTTCTCCATTTGATCTCAAAGCAGTTATACTGAGTAAAATCATCAAGTCTTAAGTGCATGTGGTGATACAGTTCAAGCCATAGGCTCTGGAAAGCAGCAGTGGTTGAAAATAAAAAGAGGTGTAATTCCTGATGGTATAAGATTAGTAACAAGATTATACCCAACTGAAACAACAGAGAAAACTTAGGGAGGCAGAAAGTTGTTAGAAAGAATTTTGGTTTAATTTCCCAGGGCTTTCTCAGTGAACTTTTAATCCTAGGAAAATTATCATATGACCTTGTGGTGCTTTGATGAGGATTTTGTCATTATCTTGTATTACATTAGAAAAAGTCTTTCAACACAATAATGCTGTGTGATACCATTTTCAATCACTGGACCTGTACCACAAAATATAAAGTGATATCATACCCATTTTGTAGTGGATAGGTTGCTTTTGGGACCTCCTATCCAATACTGAACCTGACCTGAGCTTATTTAGCTTGTCATGCAAAAGCAGTATGCTTTGAGGTAATGTTACACACCACGTCAATTTGAAGAAAATACTGCTTCGCAGGCACTGTGGATGTGCAATGTATATGTGGAATTTTTGTTATAACACCTTACAGTTGTGGATATTTGTAGTCTAAAACTATGGTATATCCTATCATCTTACCATAATGAACTTTCAACTCTTGATTTTTGTTCTGTGTACAGTGACTTTTTTAATTAAAGATAATTTTTTTGTTCCCTGGCATCTGGCTACATGTAGCCAGATGCCAGGCTGAAAAAGTAGGATTTTTCTGCCTACAGAAAAAGTAGGATTTTTTTATGGAAAGTCAGAACTTCAGTAATGGTCAAACCTGGAATTATTGATAATCTATTGATTCACAGGTTACCATCTAACAAGTATTTCTTTTCTCTTTGCAGTGTTGCCTCTGGAAGTACTAATGTACATTTTCCGATGGGTGGTTTCGAGTGACTTGGACCTAAGATCATTAGAGCAATTATCTCTTGTCTGTCGAGGATTTTACATTTGCGCCAGGTTTGTAGATAATTTGTCCAGAGTGAAGCTTCTCTCTGTTCTAAGGAAGAAAAAAGAGATTTTTTATGCTCAAGCATATGTAAACAGTATGTAGAGGTGGATAATAAATCCATAGAGTAAAATTGCCTGTGTTGGAAAGGTGGGTTGTTTGGTGGTTTTTTTTTGCTTTTAGGCTGCTAAAACACACATGTAGGACTATGTCCTGCTTTTTCTTCCCATGGCAATTTTCATGTTATGCTCCTCAGTGCTAATCAGCTTTTGAATACACCATTAAATGGTATGTTAGATAGATGACTTCACTGTAATAAAAAATGTTGCTGAAAGTCTTACTTGCTCTATCTTGTTTGAAAGTCAAGAGTTGCAAAGTATCCAAAATCATGTCTGTTGTGTTGTCATCCTCATATGGCCACACAGAGAAGTGCCAGGCTGCTGCAATGCTGTTATTCTGTACTTGGCTGAAAATGGCATTGTGTTCTTGAATTTCACTGGGAGGAGGAAGTAGCTTACAAATGCTCCAGGATTAAGTAAATTAGTCAATGATTTTAAATTATGAGCTATTGTTGTTCAAGAAAGTTTCTTTCAGTTGCATCCAAACTAAATAATGGAGTGTGTTACTTTGATATATAAAAGCAAAACAAGGTTTGCAGGAAAGTTATGGTGTTTGTTTTTTTCTCATTTTCACTAGAGATCCTGAAATCTGGCATCAAGTCTGTTTGAAAATATGGGGCAGGAGCTGCAATAAACTTGTTCCATATGCCTCTTGGAGGGAAATGTTTTTGGAAAGGCCTCGGGTTCGATTTGATGGTAAGGTGTACTTTTGGAAATAGTTTTGTTTTTTTTACTGCAATTAACTGTGACAGAAGCAATCAGGTGGGTTTAATATTTATGATGATGTTAGACTAATCTGAATTTGTCTGGGCTTTTGAATCCATAGAATATCTGTAAAGAAAAGGGAAGGGTGCAAGGGACAAAAATAACTTTCATGTATTTAAGTTACAAAAGTAAACTCAAAAGTTTTAGATTATTGGTTTTTTCATCTTAAATATTTTATGTACTTAATTTTTGTTTGTATACTTACATCTTCCTTTCCTGTAGGTGTATATATCAGCAAGACAAAATACATACGTCAAGGAGAACAATCTCTTGATGGTTTCTATAGAGCATGGCACCAAGTGGAATATTACAGGTAGAACTGTAGTACAATGAGTGAGTGAAATGTTTCTCTCTCTTAAGTTCTTTAAATCCAGCCCTTGATATCACAAACATTAATCATTCTGTAAAACTCAATGGACTACAGTGTGTAAAGCTATGTATATTTTTTGAGAATAGGTCTTAAGAAATAGGATTTATTTTGATAATTAGAGAGGGGCTTAGAAACACATTTCATCCTCAGTTACACCATTTCATGTGGGTGAAACTTAAACAGTAACAACAGTAATACTCATCCACAGATTTCTTTCCCCAAAGCACTTCTGCTTTACATTTCTGATATAATAATTGTTTTCAGTAAAGGGAAAGCAAGTGATTATACAAGAAATGTTTTTTAATTTACTTGTAACCAATTGTAAATAATCAAGAGGCTGGGCTTTCTCAGCTTGCTGTAAATACATTGCCATTTGTTCCCTCAGCCTGTTTTTCTGCTGTTCTTCATCTTGCTGTTCCCAGCATTTATTGGTCCATTTTGCTGTCCCTTCTGAGGCTGGAAATGGTTAATAGAATTAATTGAATCTCATGGCTATTTCTATAGTCTCACAAACATCAGCACAGTATCTGAGTACTGTAAAAATTTATCAGATCCCAGAAGCTGAAGAAGTCCATATGACATTGTCCATTCTGTACTGATCCTGTAATTAAGATTTTATTGCCTCTCAATTGATGCTAGGAATGGAGAAACTTACTTGAGGTCAGTTTTGATTCCAGGGTTGCCTTCTTGCTTTGATTAGAGGTGTCGAAACTCCTGAACTTCTGCCCTCTTTCATAACTCTTCATAACTTGATCTTTCAATCTTCAAAACTCTTTTGATTTCTGAACTCTTTTTTCTGTTCTATCATGTGTGAAGAAATGCGTTCTCAAATCCTATTACCTATTCAGTTCTATATCCTTCTGGGAAACATCCTGCGATTTAAAAAAAAAAACACCAAAAACCAAACCAACAGAAAAAGGATATGTTTTCTAGGTTTGTATTGTGTAATTATATTTTTGCAGGTATCTGAGATTCTTTCCAGATGGTCAAGTTATGATGCTAACAACTCCTGAAGATCCTCAATCTATAGTTCCTCGCTTACGGACTAAAAATACAAGGTTATTGAAATAAAATACTTGTTTCTACAGTTTTCATCTAGCTTACCTGGCAATTTCTATTTACTTTTGTCTTGGATTCTGTATCCTGGCTTAGCAAAACTAGAGTAAAAATACAATGTTATTTTTCTTGTGTTACAGATGTTTATAGTTCTCTTCTGAAAAGTACAAAAAAATATGGTCTTAATGCAAAGATACCTTTCATTTTAAGGTCCTGATATTGTAATTAGATTTCTTTTGCGGGTTCTGTGATTTTAAACTTTTAAAGGAAGTAGATGGAAGAATACCTGCTGTTAGCTTGGTGGTTTTAGAATCCTTTTAAAGGTACTATTTTGTTACTGACTGTGTTCTCACACTTCCTTGACTGTTTGAAGGAAAGTGAACATTTTGGTGGGATATGACTAAATTATTGCTTGATTTCTTTTTGATGTTTGCACAAACTTGTTAAAAACATAGATCATTTGCGACTTCAGAACAGGTTTGAGCTGTTCACCAGAAGTCTGAAAATATTTAGCAGTAGGCTATGTAGAACTGACTTAACTTGTCTTTACTGTCCTATCTGGGAAAATTAAAAGCAACCTTCCAAAATGTTTTCATCATTTCATATCATCCATGAGCCTGATACTTTACTAAATGGAAATAAAAAGGAGTTTCCTTTATTATGATATGCAGTCAGTCTTCTTTTAATTGCTGTTATTTGTATTATAAGTACATCACTCTTTTGAGACAGAGAAATTTTTATGTCCTTGTCACTATCCTCCTCTTAACCTTCCAGAACAGATGCAATCTTGCTTGGCCATTATCGCCTTTCCCAGGAAACAGACAATCAGACCAAAGTATTTGCTGTAATAATGAAGAAAAAGGAAGAGGTAAGTAGCAAAATAGAATAGAGGAAAAATAGTTTAAGGAGGGGGCTTTTTAATAATTTTTTTCTCAGACTGAATTTTTTAAGGCACCTGACGATTTGCATTACATCAGAGGATTAAAAAATGAATTTCATTTTTTTTTAATGGTTTGAAAATAAACTATAAATAAGCATGGTGATTTACCTTACCTTTTTTCCCAAATCCGTAATAAACTTTTTATTGAGACAGGTAAATATCTGGTTCATGTTTGAGCAGTGGTTCTCCCACTTATGCTTAATTGCCATGTGCAGTGCTATTAGGTAGTTTGTTAACGTTGTTAACATTGTTAACAAACAGAAGGGAAGGATGAAGAAGTAATTTTCTGAGATCAGTTTTGACTGTGTGCAGTTATGTTCCATAGCATTAAATAAAATTAAATAAGCAGTATTCATTAATTGAACTCTGAATGATTTGGTCAACTTATTTACATCACAGAATTTTTCTGATTAACAAAGTGTCTGTCAAGAGACACTTGTGAAGAGTTAGAAGTGTTACATTACTTTACAGTGAGTTTGGATAGTTTGGGTGGTGTACTCCACGCTTATCTTACTTTCTGTGGAAACTTCTTCCGTAATTAACATCTAAATTGATGTATTTTCGAGGAATACTGGTACTTGCTTTTAAGTATGAGAGTTTAACAATCTGTCCTCACACTTAAGCCTCAGGATAAATAGTTGCTCACTGTGTTCTTTGTAGGTCATGAAACTTATTTTCTCTTTGTACAGAAACCAATTGACTACCACAAATACAGGTATTTCCGCCGTGTTCCTGCACAAGAGACAGATCACAGTTTTCATGTAGGACTACAGTTGTGCTCCAGTGGGCGCCAGAGGTTCAACAAACTTGTCTGGGTACATCATTCTTGTCACATAACTTACAAGTGAGTAAACGGAGAATAAGATCAAAGAAGGATACTTAACTATAGAAACAAAGGTGACAATAATTTGTCCAGTACTAAGTACAGAAGCTGCAAAGACTGTGAGATTTACGAGGCTTTAACAAAATGTCCTGAAAACAGTAACTGGTCCTGATTTGATATATCGTAATGAACTTTTACTTTAACAAATCCCAAGATTTTAGTAACTTGTTATAATGGTATGGGAAGTTTCCTCAGTAGTAGAACTGCAGTATTTTCACCATTTAAAGGATTTATGCACAGTGTGTGAATGATTTCAGAACTGAATCAGGGTTGAATGACTTAGTGCGGTGCTAGTAAAGGGGTGTGGAAAACATATGTTCATTAAGGTATATTTCTTTTCCTCTGTGGATGTGCAAACTAGAAACGTCTGCACCCATCATGTGAGAACTATAACGCTTGAGAACTATATAATCCAGCAGTGCAAAATATGGGCATGTGACCTGCTGTTCTGATCACTAACCAAGCAAGAGCTATGGCTGCTGTTCTTGCACCTGACACTCTAAATTACTGGCAAGTTGGCTGTCCAGATGTTTGACGCTGGCATTTAGGGTGGATTTAGGCATTGTCTTCCAGTCTTAATCTCTATATTCAGTATTTTTATAGGGACATAGCTCAGCTGTTGAGCTGTAAGTATATAAAATCTGGGAAGTAAAACACTGGTGGTTGGGAGTATAGGTAACTTCCATAAACAGAAAAATTGCTTTTGTAAAAACTAGTATTTTCATACCTAATCTACGAAGAAGTGGCGATATCACAGACATTCTTTTCAGCGTGAAGTTTCTGTACTGCTCAGGTTCTGCTGTACCTCTCAGTACGGTGGTGTCCTTTTGAAACTAGAATAAAGATGGGTATGAAACACAGCTAGGAGGATGTATGCTTCTTGTCACTGATGTTCAGAAATACTTGGGTTTCTTCTTTTTAAAGTTTTGTAAACATAGCAGTTTTTGCTATCACTCTGCATTCTGACTTCAGGGTTCTAAGTGAAACAAATGAAAGGGGATTTTTTATGTCAATATTAATATGGTGACTTCACTGACATCCTGCGCTGTTGCAAGTCTTGAAGCTAATAATAAGAAAGTAAGGGGAAAGTTGTTTCTTTGTTATTAAAATAGAAGCGTATTCTATGTGGTGTGATTCAGCCAACATTCAAATGCTTTCAGAACAAGGCAGTATGAAAGACGCTTACATTCCAGCTGTAGTTCGGTGCACACACTGTACTGTAGAACATGATTGCATTATTCAGAGACTTAAACAGCAACTTGTGTCTAATCTAACTTTTACAATACTCTTTGCAGATCGACTGGTGAGACAGCTGTTACTACTTTTGACATTGACAAAATGTACACCCCTTTGTTCTTTGCACGAGTGAAGAGTTTTACAGCATTTTCAGAAAAGCCGCTCTAAGAAACACCTTTTCCTCTCACAACTCTTGCATGAATAAAAGGTTGTAGCTAATGAGCACTTAAGTTATAAACATGTATATATTTGGAACATTTTAAAATTCTGGGGAAATTTTTGAAGGCAGTATATTGTATTTGATTATGAATGGCTGGGGTTTTGTTTTGAGATGAAGCTTATGAGTATTAAACACCTTTATTGTGACAAGAATTTGATAACAAAGTTTTGTTGTTTGTTTTGGGTTTTTTTGTTTTTTTTTTAAACAGATTTTATAAATCAGTCTGCTTCAAATGTGAGTCTTCATCTGCCTGGACACTGGTTTGTCCAAAAGGAATTGTTATAGGAAAATCTCACTGTCCGTGGGACAGTGTGTATGGTCTCCGGTGAAGACTTGAAATGTGAAGGGGAGAAGGTTGTCTTGTATCTATTAAACTGTGTGACTTAAAAGAACTTCAAATAAATGTTTTCTTTAAATTAAACTTATTTTGTTTGCCTTTAAGAGCTGGCATTTTATCAACATCAACCTTAAGAAAAAATCAAGGGCAAGCAGGCATGAAGTATAAAATTTAACCGCAGAGGTACATCCCCACCAATGCAGTGATGTCAGTTGGTCATAAATGTAATTTGATCTTGATAGAAGTTCAGTGGAGCCTGCCTTCTTGACAGTATGGGCATGGAGGGGAGAGGGATACGGGCAGTGAGTTGTTCTCTGGTGCTGTAGGACGAGTTTGCAGGGTACGTGGCTCTGCTTGGGAAGCGTCACAGCACAATGGTGAAATGCTGGTGTGTACTGCTTGTGCATTGGCCAGGTCTGAATGCACAGGTAGGCAGGGCTCACTTAGACGTGATTGTGATGTGTTACAACCCTTCATCTAACCTTGCTACAGATGCTGTAAACCCTTTAAGCATTTGTTGTACTAAGATAAATTTTGAGGCTGCTGTAGATGTTCAGGTGCTGTATACTGCTAATCATGAAGTGTACCTTGAGGTACTGTATGCTGCTTCTCCTGCATATATCGCTTGGGGGTGTAGTGCAGACACTGTAATGCCGCTTATTATATATGTATCTTGGATTCTGAAGGAACTGAAGCTTTTTAGTGTAGTTTTTTAAAGCCATTTTGCATAATTTACCTTTGAATATCTTGTTTCAAAATACTGACCTGGACTTGAGGAGTAAAATGTGAAAGCTGTGGAAAGAACTATACTTGTTCCATAATTTATAAAGTGTATCTTTGCAAGGAGCTACATGATTAAAAACACATCAATAAATCATGATTTTGAACATGCGATCCCTTGCAATTTCTTATTTTGCCAAGAAATCATTATTTTCATACAGTTAAAGACGATTAGTTAGGAGTTACCATGCATAAACTACATGCTAGGCAAGATTGACAGGTAGAATTAACCTCTTAATGACTTTTTATTATACAACTTACAGGTTGTCTGAGAAAAGTAGAGAAACTTTCAGGTACGTGAGTTCTGAATAAGGACGTGTATATCGGAAACTTCTTGCTTTTTCTAACTAGTCTAATAAGACTCTGCCTACCACCCTTCCTTGGCCTATGTCCTTAGACTGCAGTTGCACTATTACTTCATACAACAGAACGTTTAATAAGGAGTGTATTGTGTTCTCATTGCTGAAGGGAAAAATGCTTAGAATATCAGCTTCATGTTTTGAAATATTACGAAGTTTGTAAACAGGGAAAGATGTTAGCTACCTACACTTCTGTTGAGGATGGAGGATAAAGATCTGATTCTGCCTGCTGAGAAATGTCAAAAGATTTTGTCACAAGAATCGGAAGATGATACTGGTTATTTGTTTAGGTATAGTTTTATCCAGTAACCAAGCTGGATGTAATAGAAGAGCCTTTCAATTCAAAGCTCTTTTCATACCAAGACTTAACCTGATTCTTCTGAGCTTTTGTTTTTTCTTGTCTTGGCCATGTGTTTGAAAGATACTCTGGACGTAAAGGAAAAGCTAGCTAATGTTCTGTCATAAATTGAGATTTTGATTCAACAGAAGTCTCAGGCAAGTACTATTTTAAGATTATATGAAATATTCCTTCACCAAGAAAATTATGTGAGCTTTCTATCTGTGAGACTGAGCTGTGATTAATATGCTTGTCCCTCTGCATTTAGCGATACAAGAAAGTTGAGCTAGTTTTGTCTTTTGAAATGGTTTATCAGCAGATACTATTATCGTCTTCATGTGCAGCTATTAAAGTAATACTTGTTTCAGCAAAGAAATGGGTGACTAGTTGCTCTTCCTTGATTCTATCTAGTGATTTTCAGTAGTCCAAGTCTTTAATTGCTAGAGGCTCTATGTTCTTATAATTTAGTTTTATTGTCCTTCTAATTACCATATAAAGACATTAGTTGGTATAACTAGTTTACTGCTGGGAAATTGTCCTTTACTAATTATATTAGAAACTTGAATAAAAGAATAAGGTATACACCTATGCAGTCCTTTTTCCCAAGAGTTTATTGTATGAGTTGAGACAAGTTCACTTATAAAAATGGAAGGAGGGCTACAAGAGGTGACAGAAACATGGTTCTCTTTTAAGCATTGGATCAAAGACAGCAGAGTGGACAATTTTGTGGAGAGAAGATGCTCAGATGGTCAAATGTTATGCTGACTTGACTCAGTCTAATTGGAGATTAGCACCAGTTAAACCTTTTGTGTGTAATGCAGGGCTGTAGATGGGGGGAGGAAGTAGAGACGGTGTGATTCAGCGCTCTGAGTGAAGGACCAGCAGTGGACACTTTCCAACTGCTAAGTTCAGCTCCTGATTCACTCAGTAACCCTGCGCCAAGCTGGTCAGAATTTCAAAAACGTGGTGTTTACACAAGGATTTTTGCTTAAAGAAAGAAAACAATAGAGTCCATTTTGATTTTTTTAATCCAAGAAAATACCCCTGCAATGTGTGCCAGTGTATTTGGAAACCTCTGTTGACATTAAAATGGCTGAACTCTTGAGGTGCTTTTCCATTTTGTCTTTTCTACTGTCCAAGACGAGAAAAATACAAAAGCTCATATACATTTGGAAAGCAGTTTGGATTTCAGAAATTAATGTTACATATGCTATTTAGTATTAATAGCACTTGTAAAGAAATCAAAGACTTCCATTTGATAGTCACTCAGTCTGGATTCAAGCTTTGTCTTTTATGCTAAGACTAGGAGCATTCTTAGTAAAATTACTTGCATAAATTGTTTGCTTAAAAGGAACAGTTAGTGCTTTGCCTTACCTCTGTCTTGTCCGTAGTTCCTGAGTCCTTAAAATAATTCTTAAAACCACAAGTCCTAGATAATGTTGGCTGAAACAAAAGATTTGGAAGAGCAGCTAGAGTCTTGCTATTGAATGGAACTTTTTGGGATGTATGAAAGTGGCATTCTCTCTCAGCTAAAACTGCTTTCAGCTCTGGCAGCATAGCGCATTTGAAAGGGTCCAGATGCACCATGCTGACGTGTACCTATCATTCATGAAACATGCCTGCTTCTGAAGACAATATTCCTGCATCTTTTATGATTGACAGCCTTCCTGCCCTGGCAACTGCAGGTATTCTGACATCTTTTGAAGATGTCTGTAGCACATTTATTAATTTAGCCTCAGAATGCTCTATGAGAAATAGCTGGATATGATGCAGAGCTAAGAAAAGTAAGACTAGTAAATCCTGCCAAATTAAATTATGCTTTAATGTGGAAAGCCAAGATGAGTAAACATTTTTCCACACATTTTATTTCTGAATGAGTGAATGAATTTTCCCTTGGGAAGATACGTACAAGCACTGTGACTGCTACATGTCTCCATGCTAAATTCACACCCAAAGTAAATTTCTTTTCATTAATTCTACTTCCATAATGGTAAAAGATTGCTAAAGTTGCTAAAACAGAAGTTCTGCCTGGTTTAGACTGCAAACTTTTTTTTTTGCAAAGGAATTTGCTTCCTTGATTTTTTTTAAACCCCCCCCCCCCCCCTCCCAAAGTAGCACTACCCCTGCAGGTTGTTGCAGCTTAGTGTAATAAACAAGAGCTTTGGGGTGCGGCTTCTTGATATGTGTTTACTTGTACCAATGCACAATGTTGCTGTTCTGCCATTAGGTGGCATGCCACAGTTTGAAGTTTTCTTTTGTACTTAATAAACTAAGTATATCTGTTTTTACTTACAGCTTATTTAAAGTTTGAGAACATTCCAGGAAAAACAGAGAAAATGCAACAAGCAATAGTTTAGCATTATGTTTAGCTTGCCAAGCATTCAGCTCCTTGGGTTTCTGCCCTAGTAAGACATCCACGATAATGCAACTGAATGGGAATAAACAGAAAGGCCAGTTCTTCAAGGGAGTTTAAGTATCTGAATCTCGGAGCGGAGCCTTCAGCCCTGAGTTTGCTTCCCAGGCTCCAGGAGGACAGCCTCAAATGGCATCTGAAGCAGCCAATATGTGAAGCAGGAACATCTTTATATGACGAAGGATGATGCACTGAAAAGAAGTGCATCTTAACCACTGCCACTTGGAGAGCATACGTTCCCAAAGCAGCGGTCATCGTTTCAATCCTTGCCATGCTCTGAACGTTTCTGTTCAGAGTCCAGGTTTGCTAGGGCAAGGTTGTTGGCCCTGTCCAGGGCCAGGCAGGCATGCTTTTGGAGGGTTTTGTTCATCCTGTCCTGCAGTATCTATAATGAATCTATTTGTTGTAGAACAGCTTTAATAAGGAAGACTGAGTGTCTCCCCAGAAACCCTATAAAACTGGTAAACATGGATACGAATGGAGTGCCTCAGCCAGAGGAGAGAGGTGAACCTTCACTTGAAAGTGTTTACCTTCTATGTGGATCTCCCCCAAGCTTCGATGTTGCATCGCCTGCTATCTGTGGGAAGCAAGAAGGAGCAATCCTTTCTCATATTCTCATCAGCCTTAAATGACAAACCCGAATATAGTGGGTTGGTTCAGTGATGCCTGGAAATTTAATCACATGGAGAAGAAAATATTGAGTACCCTTAAACTCACCTTGAGTACACATATTAGTAATTGACAGTGTCTAGACAGATGGTGATCTGGAAAGTAAAGTCTGGGAAAAATAAACTTACAGATATTAAAGTCAGCTGCATTTCCCAGTGGTAATAAAGTGGGAAGATTGGGGGGGTTAACTTTCATAGCAGCCGACAAAACAGTTGCCAGCAGTTTTGTTTGAAACCTGCTCTGTCTTCAAGAAGTGTACCTTTTTAAACACTTCACATAAAAACCCACCCGTCTGTAGAACCTGAAAAACTACCACAAAAAGTAATTTGACGATAAGATGAATATTTGTCTGGGTATGTGCAACGCAGTGAATCAAGTTTTTCTTCTTTCCTCCTGAAGGACTCTACATTAGAGTCTTTTATGAGACCAAAATCATACAGTGTATTGTCAGCACGTGGTTACTGTTGTTCACAGGAATAAAAAAAAGTAATGACGGAGCGCACTGTTGATCAGCTGGTGATCACTGAGCTTCAGTACAGCAGCATTCCTGATCATCTTATGCTAAAATTGCATTTCTGTTTCTCATCAGGCTTGGAAGATGGTTTGCTATAGAAAAATTCTAACCTGAACAAAGTTTTAAGTTTACGGCATATGAACAGATAAAAGATTACTCTTACCCCAGTTTTGCAGTCAAGACTGAGTTAAGGTTTTCCAAAAGATCTAAAAGAACTAGTCGCTGTGCTCTCCTTCAATTTAGTGCTCTTTGCCCTGCTGCACTACTTCAGGACTACTGAAATACAGAGGTATTAGAGTGCTGAAAGGTTGAAAATGTGGATAAAAGTAGGAGTCTGCAAGTTTTTCAGGAGCCCTTGTGTTTCAGAAATGTGCAGAGTATGCCTACTGGTTTGGGCAGTGTCTGTATGGCTAAATGCAGGGTGGGCTGAAGCATGGTGACGCAAACTACATATTTCGATGTTACTTGCCCTGGCGACGGAGCGGCCGCAGAGTTGTGGGGACAGCCCAAATGGTGGGGCTCACTCTCTTGCTGTGCAAGAGCCTCGGCTCTTCTCGGGAGAACGCTGGCTGACCCATCTCCCTGGCACTGTTTGTATGCCTTCATCCTGAGGCATTTGGGGTTAATGATGGAGAGTCTGGCCAGGCCACCCAAACTGTACCTATGCCCAAACCACCCACATTTAACATAGAAGTGATTTTGGCCTGCGCAAAGATGTGTGTGGGATTAAGCTTTCTCTCATTTTGCTCTAAGCTTTCCTGAAGCCCAGGCCTGGGAGCAGGCTTGATTCCTTGAATGGGCAAGAGCCAGACAGAGAGAAAGACTTTTGTTTCCGAATCGGAGGAAGAGTTCTGTTGTGGTTACACAGCTAGAGCCGATCATGTGTAGGAACAGTGAGCTCAGTGAAGTAGTTCCAAGTTCTCACAAGTCTGTGCCTACTAAATACGTGCAGCCAGCCTGCACGGTTAGGATGAGGTAAAACAGGACTTCTGCTCCCATGCTATAAATCTGCATTTGTCAACAGGACTAGGATGGAATAACAGCTGGTAAAATCATCATGGAGATGAAAAGACTATTTTGATGAAAAAAAGACCACGTTATACAGCTTACCTGCTTAATCACAACTACCTGCAGCAGCAAATATGCCTGTGCTGCCCTCTCCCTCCAGTGAACTGGCACCAAAGCCTGTCTGGATTCCAAGCCCTATGACTGCTGCAGGTTGATTTTTAGCCAGTTCCCTAACAAAATGAAGTATTAAGCAGTCATCTTACCAGCCTGACGGTTTCTACCAATAACTTTTGAACTCGCTGACCAGTTTCCAAATAAATTTGACAGAGGGACCAAAGATTCAATTATACTAAGTTCCAACGGGTTTGATGAAAGTAGGCGATGGGTGGAAGAGACACTGGTAGTATCTCCATGGAGAGAAAGCCTGCCATATGATGCCTGTTTTCAGTTTTTATATCATCACAAATGATCTTTATAGTACTTTAATAGTTTTTTATACTGTTCCTTTATTAGACCCCAAAGAATTTACGAGGGAGAGTGGCAGAGGAAGCCAAGCCCCAGCGTCACAATTTTTGCTGTGTAAGACTATGGTTTTAATCAAGTAGTTAGAAGTTCTGAACGAGTTTTTTTAAGTGAAATTAACCTCCAAGAGTAAGCATGGAAAAACATAAATCCACTCTCTGCAATGACAGGAGGGAGGGAGGGAGGAGGCTGGCTGGAGTTCAGGACATCATATTGCCAGGATGGAGTGGTCAGGCTTGGAGGAGAGTAGCCATACGCTGCCTGAGGGTGTGTGGGTGGCCAAGAAAAACCCACTGACAGTGTTAAAAGGATCTACTTAGAAAAAATTTAAGCTTCTTGCTGCATAATGATGTTTTCTTCTCTTACTGGAATCGGGCTTCCGAAAGACCGACCATTTAAAAATACTGAAGCACTCCCTTGGTGCCTAGGAGGGACCTTTCAAGCAAGCATTAGTTTTACGGGAAAGAGCAAATCACATGCTTTATCACAGGGTCGGGCAAGATCAGGGAACGCAGAAGTACAAC
Organism: Gavia stellata; assembly: GCF_030936135.1. Classification (NCBI taxonomy): domain Eukaryota; kingdom Metazoa; phylum Chordata; class Aves; order Gaviiformes; family Gaviidae; genus Gavia; species Gavia stellata. Next base: position 86,811,568 of record NC_082595.1, on the reverse strand, counting down.
CCGGCAGGGAGGCTGAGTGCTATCTATTGACAGCAAGATGCCTCATCTCTGCTGTATGGAGAGTCTGCAGCCTCACCAAGCAGCCGAAGCCACCACAGCCTGGCTGCTGCGGGCCACGGAGCAGCGCTCCCTCCCTCCCACAGCTGGGGCCGGGAGCTGGCACTGTGGGTGCTGGAGCTCACCGCCATGCTGCAGGAAGGCCGCAGACATGTTTCTGAGTGGACTTCTCATGCAAATCATGGTTATGAAGAAGAGTTTCATCTGGCTGAAGATAAACATTCCTTCCTTACATTTGGCAGTACTGCTGTGTCCAAAAGAGTTAACAAGTGTATGTGGTAATTTAACAAAGTCAGGCAAACCTCCTCTCCTCCCAAAAGGAGGGCTCCACAAGGCACTGGGAGGGAGCAGGGTTAAGCTGTACATGAGATAGTATCTTTAAAGGAGCATTTATTCGTTTTGTGAAAGCTCAAGAGAAGAGGCTTGTACATGGCAGGAGTTCTAGTACCATTGCAATGAGGTACTTCATGAGTGTTAGACCTTGTCAAGTCACACCAGAATCCCCTGTTAAATTACCTGTTCAACTATTCTTAACTAATGAGCTATAAAATGAAAATAAAACCAGAACATACCTCACTTGAACTGGAGGGAAAAACCTCCTTCTGCCCATTCCTAGTGGTGGGTTGTCCTGTTGCCCAAGAGGAGGAGAGGAGAGCTGGTTACCGGCAGCCTGACAGCCTGCTGGGTTACACTCTTCAGGTGAGCTTTGTGTGTTTCACTGCAATGATCTACCACTCCCTGTAATTTCGGTGGCACGATAGTGGTCTGCACAGGTGATCCTGCTCTCTGCCATGAACCCCTCATCAGCAGGGAGCAACCATACCTGCTGCACTGGCTGAGGCTTTCCTCTTGGTCACTGCCTCCGAACACCAATCACACAGAATCACACAGAATCACTAAGGTTGGAAAAGACCTGTAAGATCATCAAGTCCAACCATTACAGAAAAAAAAACCAAACCAAAAAAAAAACCCCAAAAAACTAAAAAAACCCCCACACACCACACAACACCACACAACCAAAAAAAACCCACACCACACAACACCATGCCCATCAAGCCACGTCCCACAATGCCACGTCCACACGCTCCTTGAATACCTCCAGGGAGGGTGACTCCACCACCTCGCTGGGCAGTCATCACCCCATGGCAAAGGGACTCCCTGCCTGCCCCCGGACTGCATGAGTGGGAGAGGGAAAGCGAGAAGCAGCCCCCCAATACGGATGGCATCCTACTGCCCGGATGGAGCTGGTGCTTTCCCTAACCCACCCGTACGACGAGGAACAGCTTTGGGTTTTCATTTTTCCACGGGTGGCTCTTGGCAGGTAAGTGGGGCCTCTGGGAAGTTCAGTCCCTCTTGATGGGGTGATTTAGTGGATAAAAGTGCGGTAAGGTCAGGGCAGGATTGCAGTCTGGCCTGAAGTTTTCTCCTTAGCGTATACAAAGACCAATAAGGATCAATGACTCCAGTGGAATAAACCAGCAAGACAACATCAATTTACTTTTTATTTTAATGTGCTTTGTCCAGGGTCTGTTCACTCATCCTATGTTTCACCCGCCCTGAGGCCGGACACTGGTTCTTTTTTTCCTGCCCTCCTCCTGCCCCGAGACTTTCCTCCAAGCGCAGGGGTCAGTGGGTCTTCAGTCATGCCATTTACACATGTACCATCCTGTCCTACCATCCCCGGCCTTAGGCAGAGAATCCCATTCCTCTCTGTGGGGAGCCAGGGAAGTCCAGCGGCAATGAATGTGAACCACCCTTCTCCCCCCTGGAATTTATTGCGGCTTTTGCTGTCGGCTTGGAGAGCCCTGCCTCCAGGGATCCTGCTCTGCCCAGGGCCATTGCTGGCTGGGCTGAAGTTCTCCCTGAGATCACGGTTTCCTCCTGTCTTTGCTGTGACTTGAGCAGAGAAAATCTGGATGTTTGGCAAACAGCTTTTCACAACACCCAATGTTTACACTGTCCACAGACAGTGGATAGTTTGGTCACAGCTGTTCTCGTGGCAGCAATAATTCGTTGCTCTAAGTGTCTGAGCACCATCCAGCGTAAGGTTGGAATGCCACCAGCTCACCTTGCCACCCCTGGTCCCACAGGTGCCAAGGGAGAGGCTGCAGACGTTGGGGAGACCAGCATGTCATTGCCCCTCCAATCCTCACCTGGCGTTTGGGGCAGAAGGCCCCATCAGCTAGTCCCCGCCATGTTCTGGTGGGGACACTCTGCTGGGGGCAAAGGGATGAGGGACCTGATCCTGCCACAGGCATTTGCTATCTCCTCTAGAAGCAAAAAGGAGCTGGATGCCCAGTTGCTGTATGGCTTTCAACTTTGCTTTACAGTTTCCACCAGGCATGGAAAGCAACGAGAAGAGAGGACACCCGCGTGCTGTGGTTTGTATTATTTATGACTATCTGTCTTTAGAAGAGCAAATAGATTGGGCAACCCTTGGTAAAAGAACTAAACCACATCACTGATGATACAATTGCCAAATGATGTGAAGTTTGAATCTTGACATAACTGGTTTTGAGAAATGAAAAACACTCGTCTGAGACAAGCACTCCAAGGCAGTTTTGCTTCCTCAGTTACTCATTGGAAACAGAAGGAAGGAGCTCAGAGTGAAAAGCTGGCTGAAGACCTTCCTGGCTTGCCCTGTCCTCTGAAGAGACTATCTGTGCCTCAAGAACTACTTGCCATACAGGTCATCACCTTGCATTGCTCACAGAAATCAAATAATCCAACAAGGAGACCAAAGGATGCTTGTGGCATTCAGATTGCTGATGCTGCTGTCTGCAGGGCCACAAAGGCCGTGTCCTGCTGCCCCAGGGTGTTCCTAGTATGTCAGGCCTTTGGATGACTTTCCGGATGTGCCACATGGTACACAGCTAATTCAAGCAGAAACATCTGGGGACTGCAGCTGTCTGATATGGGAACAACTAGGGCTGATCCAAAATGTTCCCAGAATCACAGAATAGCTGATGTTTCAGTCCATCTCACTGCCCACTTCTCAAGCCCATAGTTCATCAGCTTGTCTGTGAGGGTGTTATGGAAGACAGTGCTGAAAGCCTGGCTAAAGTCAAGATAAAAAACATCCACTGCTCTCCCCTCATCCACACCTGCCAGCTGCCTCAGCACTCATGGGTGCATCCCATCAGGGCCCATGTATGTTGGGTTTGTTTAAGTGATCCCTACCTAACCTGGTTCTCCTGCACTGATGGTGAGTCCTCTTTGCTCCAGGAGGTGAGCAATGTTGGTGAAGTTTACCTTGTGAAAGACAAAAAACCCACAGTGCCTGGGGACTGCAGCTCAGGGAGAAAGGGGCGCTGTATCGAATCAGGGCCAGTCTACATAGCTTGCACAAGCGCCAGGTCCAGAGTGCTTAGGGTGTTCAGATGGGCAATGTTAATAACCTATTCACGCTCTGCTTTGATTACTGACTACATCTATTTTTACTCTGACACCAGCAGACTTCCTTCATTTTTTCTTCTTAAATAAACTGCGCCACCTTCCCATCCGCCTCTGCCTTCCCTGGATACCTACACCAGTCGCTACCCTGCCACGTAAAGCCTGTTCCTGGCACAGACAGGCCATATCCCTGCTGAGATCCACCACAGGGGCCACTTCTACATTTTGTTTGCAATAAAATAAAACACATGAGATGGTTCCTTTCTAACTCCTTGACCATAATTACTTAAAAAAGCCTTGAATGACTACATTGAGGGGAAGCAGGGAAGAATGTCCAGGAGTACCAGACACACTGATTAGTAAACCTCCCAAAGGCCACAAGGAGACAAAAGCTTTATACAATCACTTAGAGTATATCCCCTAAAGCTTCCTCAGCTGAAGTGCTGTCTACCACCAGCAGTTTGACACACTTGTTTCATTTAAACATATAGAGACTGCATTTAGGACCATATTTTAGAAAATAGTCTATAACCTTGCAGTTTATATAAAATAGTTTATAGCCTCAGTCTGCTGAAGGGCAGGGGCTTTGTACTAGTGGGTGAAAATGAAAATGTCTGGTTGTGCTCAGTCTGACCTGCAATTCTTTTCACGTGCAAAGGTAGAGGCCCCGGGGAGAGGAAGGCCAGAAGAAATAGGGCAGGGTATGTGCTCAGGGCCGGAGAGATGTGGATCAAATCCCTGTTCTGCCTTCTCATCTCCCCATCAATATGACTGATACAGAAGCATTTCCCTTTCTCACAATGATATTCTGAGGACAAATACACTAAAAAATGCAGGTGTCCAGCTGCTGCCTTGTGTTATTAAGATAGCTCCTTCTGACTGTATGTCTAGATTTCATCTTTAAATGCTGCGTGAGTCAAAAAAAAAACCCTATAAAAGCTCTGTTTCTGTAAGATACAATCTGGCTACACATATCATTCTGAACAACATTGCTGTGGTGTCTCTGATGCCTCAGAGGACCCCTTATATGTAAAAATATTTGCTTTGGAGCAAACACAGGGATTACTCCCAAAGAATTACCCCTTAAATATTGAGGCCAGTGCTTTCAGAGCTAAGACATTGGGAAAGCAGTGAGTGTAGACCATCCACGCCATGTAGGGATGTTTACATAAGCTTTGGCAGTCATTATAGCCATCTGAAACACCGATAAGCATGAACAAAACATTTCGCCTGTGCAATCATCCACATCCTGACCTCTTTGCATCTCTGCTGCCTTCCTAATATTTTACTGTAGCTGTGCCTTGCTGAAAACCATTTTCTGCAGCAGAGAATAAGGTTACAGAATTACCTGTAGGTGGATCCTCATATATAAATTGGTGTGTCTTCATGAAGCTACCCTGAATAACCTCAGTGTTCACTGTATTTTCTTCAAATTGCAGAGAAAAATGCATGTAGTGCCATCTTTCACCTCTGATTCTTATCAGCGCCCAGTTGGGCACAATACCTTGGAGCTGGTTAAAAGAGGCTTAAAGCAGCGATGTATATACATTTCTTTCCACATATCCCAAATCTTTTGCAAAAGGTCATTTTGGCAAAGGTCAGAGGTGGGATTGGTATCTTCATATTTTCAAACAGATATAAATTTGGCACTATATTGGCCCGCTGTGCTGATTGAACCAAAAGTGGAGGGAGTCGCTGCCAGCACAGAAGTCACTGCAAGAACATGGAAAGGTCAAACTAACCCTGGCAGCTTGTAAATCTGGAAATCCTTTCTGTGTTTAGCCTTAGAAAAATCATGAAGTCTTACATTCCTCCTTTTTGAAAAGGAATAACCTGTCCTTCTCGAGCCTGAAATGTGTTCCTCTCAGAAACATACAGGGTGTAATGAACACTGTGTGAATGGGGGCTGGGGGTCCCCCCAAACTGGGACACAGTCCTGGCGCCTGGGTGCACAGGATTACGGGCATGGGAGCTGCAAGAAGGCACAGCGCTGCTACGGGAGGTAGCTGCTGAGTGAAGCTGTGCTCACAGGAACAGGTTTCATTTTGGAAACCTTTTGGTTCAGACTTAAAGCCAAATGAACACAAAGCTTCCCAAGCAGGAAGACAGGTTTGGTAGTAATTGTCTTTTAGGAAGGTTTGCTATTAACAGTCTTTTAGGAAGCCTGTGAAACTGAGTAACTGGACACTACCCATCTTCAAAGACATGAAGAAATGGTTGATCTGCAGGAAAGAAAATCAGACATCAGGAAAAAAAAAATGCTAACAGTTGGGATTGGAACAGTGAAGCTGTGGAACAGGTTATGGGATCGGTTATCAAATGCCCTTTGCTGGAAGTTTTTAAAAACAGAGTAAGGGGTTGGTAGGTGTAAAGGGAACTGATGGCATTTCAGGGTGGGAACAATGTCTGAGAAGCCCTCCAGCCACACATCCGTATGGTACCATTGCTGAAAGGAAATGCTGACAATGGTGCACTGGAGAGGTAAGGAATTCAGAGGAGAGGCGAGATGAGACAGAGCAGGACAGCAGCAGGCGGGGTCTATGCCCTGCCCAGTCCCTTGCTGGTGCGACCGGTTTGGCAGTCGCAGAGGAATCTGAGCCATGGGACACACAGCCCCCAGGGACATGTCTGTCCCTCGTCCTGCAGCTCACCTCCCAAAGCACAAGTGCTTACATGTCCTATTGATTTCCCTTTTTCTGTCTTAGAGGTGGAGGTTGTTATTACCCTTGATCAAAGTTTCTTTCTCCGAGTTACTGATCTGAAGAATCATCATAAAACACACGAAGTTTGGTATTAGCGTGGGAGTAACTCATAGACTAAATAAAAGTTTGGTGAACTGACCCTCACATACAACAGCGGACTGTCATTTTGTGATTTACATTTAGATTTTTTCCACATAAAACAAATCATTACGCATCCCTTGTTTCACAAATTGCAATAAATCTTTTGAAACACTATAAATATAGTATGTTCCTGTCTCATAAATGTCTCTGAACTCCACCCTTTGCAATGAGAGTGGTTTCTTTAGTAACTAATATATTCCAAAGTCTTTTAAATAAAAAGGGAATCTAAAAAGATGAAAACAAGAAAAAAAAAAAGATGAATGATAAGCATGAACCTGATTGATGGACACAAGATACACCACAGTGTGAGGTACTGTGAAGTTTTTATCGCCACTTGTTTCATAATACTGTCCTCCCAGACCCATCCCAATAAAAGGTTTATTTCACTTGGGGCCGCTGGGGCATGGCTTGCTCCACAGGCAGGGCAGGGCATGGTTAGGACCTCCAGCTGGGCACCCCGTGGAGCCAAGGTTCTCTATCTTTGTGGTGGTTAAAGGAACCAGCCATGAAATGTGGCTCCAGACATGACATCCCTCAGCTCTTCCTGGCCGAAGTGCCAGCAGGGGCATGTGTCAGTGCCTCCCTCTGTGGGCTGAGGGCCTGTGGCCCCTGAAACCCAGTCCAGAGAGCAGCAGAGGCTACTCATGCAGCAAAGTCATGCAGATGTGAATTATCGGCAAAGATAAAGGAATCTTTGCCAAAGGTTTCTGAGCTGGTCACTAAATTCAGGCAAGAAAATTCGTATTTGGCACCCTACTTTTTTAAATAAATGTAGGGATCTGATAGCTCCTGCTGAAACATAGCTTATGATAGCGCTCAGAAAAGGGGGTGATGTATAGAAAGGTTGCTGAAGAATTTGTTACAGTCTGCAATGAAAGAAAAGAAAAGTGGCTGGAAAAAGCAGCAAGGCACCTTGAATATATACATGTATGAAACTGGGTTCAGCCCTGCAGAGAAGGACTTAGGGATACTGGTGGATGAAAAATTGGACACGAGCTGGCACTGTGGACCTGCAGCCCAGAAAGTCCGTTGAATCCTGGGCTACATCGGAAGAAGCATGGCTAGCAGGTCAAGGGAGGTGATTGTTCCCCTCTCCTCCACTCTGGTGAGACCCCACTTGGAGTACTGCATCCAGCTCTGGGGCGCCCAGCATAAGAAAGGCATGGACCTGCTAGAACGGGTCCAGAGGAGGACCATGGAGATGATCAGGGGCTCGAACATCTCTCCTGTGAAGAAAGGCTGAGGGAATTGGGGTTGTTCAGCCTGGACAAGAGCAGGTTTTGGGGGGAGACCTTATTGCAGCCTCTCAGTATATGAAGGAGGCTTATAAGAAAGACAAAGACTTTTTACTAAGGTCTGTAGTGATAGGACAAGGGGCAACTCTTTTAAACTGAAAGAGAGTAGGTTTAAATTGGACTTAAGGAGGAAATTTTTTTATGGGGATGGTGAGACACTGGAACAGGTTACCCAGAGAAACTCTGGATGCCCCACCCCTGGAAGTGTTCAAGGTAAGGTGGGGTGGGGCTTTGGGGCAACCTGATCTAGTGAAGGATGCCCCTGCCCATGGCAGAGAGGTTGGACTAGATGATTTTTGAAGGTCTCCTCCAACCCAAACCATTCTGTGATGATTCTACACAATATTTTTGCAGGGCTGGTGCAGTGGAGGGACTTGGATCACCGCTGGAAGAAGGTGGAAGAGTGCAGAGGGTCACACATGACAGCTGTGGTCCTTGAGGTCATCCGTCTGCACCTTCCACAGTGCCACAGGCTTGAACAAACTGAGTATCAAGGGGGATTGAAATGCTACCAAACCAGAATGGCAGCGAGGTAGTCTGTAAGAAGAGCTGATACCTTTTATTAGATCAATGAAATAATGGGGGAAAACATAACAGTTAAAAAAAAAAAGAGCAAAGACAAATCTTCGGGTATGAAAGCCCCTCCTGAGGCCTGCAAGAGGTGCTAAAGAGGGAACTGGCATGGTAGCACTTTCACATCTGCATTGCAACAGGGATGGAGAATTAGGCCCATTGCCAGAGGAGGGGGGAGAGGGGACATTTAAATCCAGTCACCGTAATGGGTACAGGTTAAAAAACATATCGTCGTTGCAGTAGTTGAGACCCAGACAGCGCCCTCCCTCGCCCCCATCTCCTTCGCTTCCCCTCAGGGGCACCGAGAACTGGCGGTGGTGGTGTGCCCCACTCGCCATGGGGCAGGGGCCTCCCTGAGGCGCAGGGTAGGGCGGCGGAGGGAGGCAGCTGCCGCTGTAGGCCAGCGGGGATTTCTCCTCGCAGGATTCACCCCCCAGAGGGCCAGCGTTAGGCCTGAAGGGGTCGTGGCCAGCCTTTGTCACGGGCAGGTCGGCATGGGTGCCGGCGTGGGTGCGGTGCTGGGGGGAAGGCGCTGCGCAGGGCGGGTGGGCCGCGGGGACAGCAGGGCCGCTGCAAGGCCTCCCGGTGCTGGGGGTCCTCCCGAGGGCCGGGCTCCTGCTCCAGGTCCGTGCCTCTCCAGAGCCCCTGTCCTCCCCAGATGCCCTTGGGTGTGGCGGCCGCCCAGAGCAGCTGCCCAGTGTCGGCTCCCGGGAGCTTTTGCTTAAATGTCCCCCGAAATTAGCAGGTAGCGTGTAAGTGTCCGGCTTGGAAAGAAGCAAAGACAAAGCCTCCTGCGTCGGCATTGCACCTGTCAGAGACTGGGGAAAGCAAGGTGTGGTTTAGTAAAACAAGGTGTAGTCTAGCAGCATGAAATAAAAACCGTCCTGTATGAGCCTCTCACGAATACATTCGATTAATACAGGTAATGAAGCAGGTGCCGTAGCAGAGCCTCCGTGTAGGGTAGTGCCAGTGGGCTTTAGGGGCAAACCAAACAGAGCTCCCAGATCACAGGTCTGGGTTCGTTTCAACAGTTTTTGCCCAAAGCCTGTTTTATGCTGAAAGAATTGTTAGACCTCACATTCACAGCCCTCAGGGTCTGCTGCCAGCATATACTGAAGAAGCACCTGAAAATTAAATTATGCTAATACATTTGACACCACAGAAGTTTTTTTGTTTTTTTCTATGGAGTTTGGAAAAGCTAAGTATGATTTTTTTAAACTGATTGTTTTGAAATTATCTTTCCACTACAATAATACTATGCTCCAGCTTTTCAAGACTCTACTTCTATTTCTAACTGATACATTTTCCTATCTTCACATTTTTTTTACCCCACAGACAGAAATTTCATTCCAGGAGGGAGCAGCACACAGGAATTATTCTTCTGGCTCTTTTGTTCTGGATATTTCAGAACTTCATTAATTGCCCTAATTATTGGATTATAATTTTGCAAACTTTAATCTCTTTCAGAACACTCATTCTGTGCTATCATTTCTGATGAGCATGTACAGGTCTCTCTTCTTAGTAATTCTGCTTTTGCACCCATTTAATTATAGTGATTTTGCTGACTGCCAGAGTAGCAAAGCTCCTTTCAGCTGTTCTCCACTCACCATGAGAAGAAATTCCAACAACCTGATGTAGGACCCAGCCCACCTTCAGCTAAAGACCCACTGACGCCATAGAGAAAACATCCCGTGTATCACTTTCTCTATTTTGGGCTCATACATATTACTAAAGTTCTCCTCCCTGGTTTCTTGTGAGCACATTAAAACTGAATCCTTTCAGAAGACTTTTTGCAGATACAGTGATACAGTTTCTGCGTTTCAGATCAGACTCCTGAGTTAGTTGTATCGCAGCCGGTCTTGGAAGAACATGAATGTGATGGGTTATTCCCAAGAAACACCTCCTGCAGAGCCGTGAACTGGAAAGCCAGCTGAGGGTAAATGATATCACTCCGACTGCCTGGACTCAGACCAGCTGAAGAGCAGGCTCTACAATTAGATATTTATGACATCTTTGGTCTGTTCCTACTCACACACAATTGAAAGCGAAAACACCAGGAAGATATCATAGGAAGGGAAAGACGAAGACATGTCTGGAGGGAACTTGACCTCAGGAAGACCAGTAGGCTAAGGTATAAAAGAAAAAAGCCACGTGGCTCAGTAACATTTCCTAGGTGAAGACTATTTCACTGTTCATGGGGACAGAATTAAACCAGTGATATGAAAATCATTGTTTCTGTATTTGTTAGAGATTTACACAGTGGCTCAGCTGCTTTTTCTTATGCTTGTGTTCCCAGACGCTTGTGTTAAGAGGCCACCACCAGTCCATCCTGTACTCTTTGACTGTTCCATCCCAAGTCAGTGTGTCTCCATGAAAGTCACTCCTGAGCTCTGGTTTTTAGTGTCCTGAGTATCTCCAGTAGAAATTGCTGCAGCTCCTAAATTCATATTCCATTCAAATAGGTTTAACTTCCTCTGTTCACTCTTTTAATTTACTTCTTGGGCTCCTGGATCTTTCTGCTTCTCTATGTCGTCCATTTAAGAAGTCTGGCCCCGCCCAGCCCAATTATCCCTTTTGTCTGTAGCTGAAGGGGCACTGATTGCTATCCTGAACATCAGGCTGGGGAGGAGACACCACCTTTCGCACATCAAAAGGCATGTGAAGACTGGTGGTGTACAGTTGCGTGTAACACGACCTTTGCAAGGTAGGTCACTGGAGACAGCCTCACTGCTCTACCCTGTTCCCTCCATCAGACGCGTGGCAGTCCACAGGATCTCTGTAGATGCTTTCACAAGTGTTTCCACACCCAGCAGAGCTGATGTTTTAATATCAGCGCTTCTGTAAGTCCTTCAAACCAGTCTTCTGCCTTCAAAGCCCTCCTGGAGACCCGAGAAGAAAGCAGAGCGCACCAGGCAGAGGTGATGCACCTTCCCCTTATCAACCCTGGCAAAACCCAGGGGGGACGAGCAGAGGTGGAGGGTGCCTTCGAGCAGAGGTGGAGGGTGCCCTCGCTTTTCTGCAGCCCCTCCTCCATGTCAGTGGAGGACCTCAGGACACATATCAATCTGGAGAAAACACGACCTCCCACTGTCTCTCCAAGGGTGGGGCAGTGCTTCCTGCACCTGAGGATGTCCTCGCAGCCCTTGAAGGTCTGCAGGTGGCCGAATCTTGCTCAGGGGCAGCTGCCCTGCAGGAGAGCATCTCTCTCCCTGATGGGCATTAAGTCTGTGAATAAAATGATCCAGGCCTGCTACTGAAATAACTGGGTTTTCTTAAGTAAAGGTTGGGGGACTGGAGGAAGAAGGAGTAAGGATTACTGGCTTTGCCTTGTTAATGAGAGGTTTGTTTTGTCAAGATACCATACACAGTATATAATAGGCATATCATATAGGTAATGTTATATATTGTATTCTATAGTAAAATAGTATACTCTGTGTGTGTGTGTGTGTATGTGTACACACATACATGAATCTTCTTCCTGAGTTCAGTTACTGCCAAAAGTATTTCCCAGTTTTCAAGTATTCATTTGTTACAATTCTCTCATGGGGTGGTGCGATCAATACCGTAAGTTAAATCCAATTAAAACCTTCTAGTATTCTCCTTCAGTGTCAATACTGATTAGACTAAATATCTAATTACTTTATTCCCAGATTGCTTTGTAAATAATTTAATTTCTGGAGCAGCACTAACAAAGAACTTGTAGGAAATTTTTCTAAAGGCAACTCTTGCATTTAAAAAAAGAAAGAGCTGGGGCTCTAAAGCTATGTCCATGCTGCTAAATAAAATGAGGCCAAGGACTGTCATTGTAACAGGGACCAAAAGGCATGGCCTGGCAGTGTCCGCACTACATCCTGGCCTTGGGCAACCTCTGGACCTGAAGTGAAATGATGCAAGGGCTGTGTTGCAGCCCACCAAGGGCTATTTTTCACAGCATCAGCTTGACATTCTTATTACCTGTGGCTTGTAGCATGACGGCACATAGGGGCACAGGTAGGTTCCAAGCCAGCTATGTACAGTGAAGGGACCCAAACCTGATGCAACCTTGTCCAAAATCCTGCCAGGGAATGGTCCCTGGCAAATGCTATCCTCCTGACCCATGCCAGGGCATTTGGTCTGTGAGCACAAGTTAGCACTGGCCAAATCCATGGCAGGGACCATGTGAATAGTGGCGCAACTGAGCCTGCCCTCCAACCCTACTTTGTTTACCAGCATAGATGTAATCCCCTGCTGCCACCAGGCCCAAAGAGGCTCCAGACTGAGAGTGTTGGCAGTGGATGACAGCGCTGAGCAGAGCAGGATGCTCAGGAAAGCCCTGATCCTTCTTGGCCTGATCACAGGGAGGCAGAATGCAGAGATATAAAGCCTGCTCCACCCAGACCCAAAGCCCAGATAGCCTCCACTGTGCCTTGAACCATGGATCACTGACCCCACAATTTCATTTATCAATAATAAGAGTTACCTCAATCTCCCGGATTCTTTTTAATCTTGGAGAAGATGGAGAAAAAGCTGTCTGTGCTTTTTGGATTGATCTTCTTGCTTCTGCTTCTAGTTTTGTCTCTGGACGTGGATGGTCATGAGCTCCTTTGGACTTTAAAAAGGAATTATGATGTGTTAACGTTAGGAACAACCTTGTTATTAATCTTAAGGGAGCAGAATTTGTAGCACAGGCCCAAAACACACATACGGCCTGATTTAATGCTTTGTATTTAGTAAGACTTATTTAATACGAGCTCAAGTAACAAACATATCTCAGATGAAGTGTGATGGAGTAGAAATTCTCTGAAATCATAAAAACAGTGCACCACATTTATATGCAGAAGAGAGTCCCCACACTAGAGCCCCAGTTGAAGCCACAAGGTCTTCTGCAGCCTGGCTACAGTGTCTCTGCAGTCATTTCCATTCTTCTCACACTTTAGACATGTTTATCAGAACATTAATTTCCATTAGCTTCCACAGAGAATTAATTTTATTTAACCTCCTCATAAACGAAAGACTAGAAAACAGAAGACAGTTCAGGGGTTGTGGTACTAAACTAGGACTATATCTTCCAGAAATAGTTCCCATTATTTAAAAACTAGCATACACTGTTTTCCAGATATGTTACATATAATACACAGATGGCATTTTCCATAGACAGTCCCTTGGGTACAACCATTCCCTGCTCTAAGATAGCCTCATGCTTATGTGTGATGTCGTGGAGAAAAGGTGGAGATAACAAGGCATTTCTGACTTTTGCGGGTTTGTTGGTTCTTATGTACCTGAGGCAAAGTGCTTCAAAATCAACAGGTTTCCATGGGACCCTAAGTGAAAAATATAATATGCTGTAAAATCATAGTAGCATAGGCTAATTTAGGTTGGAAGGGACCTCTGGGGGTCTAGGTGAACCTTCTGCTCAGGCAGAACTATCTTCAGAGTTAGATCAGTTTTCTTAGGACCCACTCATTGTGAAAATTTTTCTCCTTACAGTCATTTGACGTTGTCATATTCAATGATCCTTATTTGTTGGAACAAAAAATGTCCTTAATCAATCTTAAAAAACAGACTTTAAAATTAACTTGCATAATGTAAGGTAATTTTATACCAACCTGAAAAAATATGAATTGGCCTTCATGCCTCCAGAAGTTGGTAACTGGGTAACCACCATGGCCTCGGCAGGAAAGGAGCCGCAGGGGTCCATTGCAGTTTGGACAGCATTTCCCTGGAGCAAAAATGATGGGAAATATTTTCTATATAACACCGATCAGATGAATCCCATGTGATACAATGGTTTATTGGTGGTGGATTGCCATTTCTGGTTTGGGGCTCAGAAACTACACTGAGATAAACTAGGCGAAAACCTTTCAAATGTAAGCAAAAATCAATATAAGCAAACTAATAATTGCTTTCATTCTGTTCCATTATTAAATATAACTAGCAAAAATTATTTCTATTATAGCTTTATTATAATTTTATCATTTATTATCATGGTCAGTTTTAGTTATCTTTAACTTGGCAGTGTCTGGAATGTCATATGTGTTCTTGTCAGATTTTTCTAGAGGACATCATTCTGACCTTAGTGAGTGCTTGAATAATACCTTTCTTTAGCAAAAATGTTCATCAGATCCAGAAATCAGTATGTGCTAGCTCTACTGGGCAATCAACAATTGTTTGGAATGGTCCTGTTAAAAATGTGCATGCAGCTCATGTTTTTCTCCTCGCTCTGGTGACATGACTATAAGGCCTATTTTCTAGTCATCATAGTTTATGAGCACCTTCTTTCCTGCAAGACTTGCCTCCTGAGTTACTCTTGGGCAATAATGAAGCCAACACTAGGTCAGCAGGAACAGCCCAGCAAGAAGCTGCCTGCACTGCACAGCTTTCTCAGTAGCATCACTCGTGTCTGAGAAGGCTGGGAATCAATCTCTAACCATCAGAAACAGAGATTAAAGAAGAAAACAAAAAAAGAAAACAAACAAGCAAACAAATCCTCCACCAACAGTAAGAAATGTAAAATGCTTTGTTCCAAAATCAAGAGTTGCATTTGAATATAAGGAATGGCAGCGGGAAGGTTGGATAACCCAAAGGGTTTCCTCTACTTTGATTTTTTTTATGTTGTGTTCACTTACGAACTGCCATATAATGAACCGCCATGTTCATACTCACGCTGTTGTTTTTGCCTAGCTTTATCACATATGGCTGGTCTTAGGTAGATCTTCCTCCCATCCAAGGTGGAGCAGTCGTTACTGCAGACCACCACCCCGAGGCAGGACTTTTTTAAGATGCGAGAGTTGTGGTTGTTGGTGTTTCTCATTGCCCAGCTGCTGTGGTGCCTCTGAGCATTTTTATCCTCTGAGCTATAGATATGTTTTACGTAGGAATCTGGCCATTCTTGAAACCAGTCTATCTGTCTCACGTCCTGTGGAGAGACCAAAGCAAGCCACGTTTTAGGCTGGGAAAGCGAAGAGCTTGTGCAAGAGCCCAGCAGACCTCGTCCTCTGCTGGATGGCTTTTGGCCTGGGTGGCTCCAGCACCCTGGCAGGTGATGCTGGTTGACAGGAAGGAGCAGTGGAGAGAAGTCAGAAAAACCACAGCGCCCCATGTCTCCCTGTGAGTCCCAAAGCATCAGGAAAGCCTGGCCAGGATGTTGCTCTCACTCACCCACAGGTCCAGCTCAGTGCGGGACCTCCCCGGGAGAGGAAGGTGGGGCGCCTGACGTAAAATAGCAGATACTTCCCTTGCAGGCAGCAGTGACCGTCTGACTAACTTCTGCTAGCTTTCATGGCAGAGATCGTGCTTTGCCTTTCAGGCTATTCACAGCAGCGTTACACTGAATCATTTGGCTTGATGTGGCTCAACTCGCTGGAAAAAGGGCGAATACTGAATCAGACTGAGATTATGCCCACATTTGTAGGTCTTTAGTTCTGGACTTTGGTTTGTTTTGGCCTGACTGCTGTGAAAGACTTCCACGGTGATTTTTCTGAAGCTCAAAACAAAGAAACCTGACATCCTGGTCAGGTTTTATTTTCACTGCTATAGACTAAGCAAAAAAACTGCAAGGACAACACTGTAGGGAACAATAAAAATAAAACTCAATGAAAAGAAAACAAAGGACTAAACACACATCACCTCAGTGGGTACAGTCAACACAGTAAAATGCAGTAAGCGGTAAAGCACCTAACATACCTACTGATGGTTTTGAGGGAAAAGGTCTTGTAGGGGTACAAAAACTTAGCAGGAATTTCCTTGAAATTGCTGATCCCAGCCACTGAGAGCCATGACAGCAACAAGAACATCAACTGAGAAGATAAAAACTCCTGCGCTCCCCCAGGAGCCATTGGATAGTGTAGGGAAGGGTGTGGAGGAAGCCTCCAGGCTGAAATGCAGGTGAAGGTGACCTTGGGGTGGAGGGCAGGGAAGGAGGCAGCCTGGGACATGGAGGCTTTGGGCGAACAGCAGTGGCATAGTAGGGAAGAGACTGGGATCAGGTAGGAAAACAGGGTTGGGAGGTGAAAGGCAGAGCTGGACGCTGAAGGACCAACCGCAGCAGAAGGAATCTGGCAGAAATATGCTGAGGTGAGGGACAGGGAGATGACTTTAGCATGCAGGGTGCTGTGGGCTTTCAGTGGAGAGCATGGTTGAAATTTTTCAGTAAGAGGACTAGAAAAGGACTGAGGGAGGGAAAGATCACTATTCTGCCTCTCAGCATAGCTCTGCAAACACGAAGCAAGCTTTTCCTAGGTGCTCGTGAAAGGAGTGTTGTCTCCGTGTGGAAAGCCAGCCCGCTTGCCTGAAGCCTGATCTGCAGCGAGGCTGAGCACCTAGAGTTGCAAGGCAGATGTGCTCACTTCTCATAAAGCACTACCCAGGGCAAAAAAACAAGTCCTGGACATCTCCAATTGAGCACCCACAGCAGGAGGTAATTTTTTTCCCCTGCTTTCTCTGCACCTCATCCACCAGTGGACTAGAAAGGCAACATATCTGTGGCATTGTTATTTTTCATGTATCAGCAGCTCTTTCAATAATATGTTTAAGGAAAAATGCATGGAAACTTCAATATTTGCTCAATATTTTCTAGCTTTTCAGTAAAACACTGTCCCATACCTTGAGGTGGCAAAAAGAATAAAGGCAATGAGGCAGAGGTGACTGAGAAAGCATTTAAGATCAGCAGTGAAGTGGAGACAACTGGTCAGAACTGGATAAATTTCTAAGACACAGACACATACCTGGGGAAGTTTGATGTCATTGATATCCCAACTTGTCATTTCTCCATGTCGGGAAGCAGAGTCCTCCTGCTCCATAACAACATCATCTGCACCTTTCAGCATTTTTGAATTCCTTCCCAAAGTTAGCGAGAAACTTTCTCCTGGCTGCTTTTGAAGTTGACTGGCTGTCAGCACTCTCAGGCAGTTTACAACCAGGAAGCTGTTTCCTGAAGCTAAATGATAGAGAGGCTGCTCATTAAAGATAAAAATCAGTGTTCTTCTGCCAGAAAAACTTGTTCTATTAAAAGTTTTGCAAGCCGGCAATGCAGTGGAAAATATAGCTTAGAGATAGCCTCTGATGTTACAGAGGCATCGTTAAGAGCAAGCAAATCAAGCCTTTGTCATCTGTTTTGTTTTGCCTGGTCTCCTCTCATACCAAGTTTATAGTCATGTAACTCTGCTCGCAGGCTCTTTGTACGTCTGATCTGACTCTGGCTCTATGGTTCCAGAGCCAAACTGATTGAACAGCTCAGCAGCTACTAAGGGCCCTTTGAGTTGCTGCTTACCCATTAGGTAGTTCACATGCTGCACATGACAAAGGTGAGCAACAAGAGAGGACTGCTACATCATTTCAGATGAAATGGCGCTCAACTATTTCAAATATTGTTGGCATCTCTGAGAGCTTACCAATTGCATGACGGAAGTGTAGAAAAGGAGGCTGGGCTACCTACATTTTCCTATCTCAACAGCAGACTGAAGTAAAAAAACCCACTAAGGTATGTTTGTTAAAACCAACAGTTTTTGCCTGAAATCTTGTAAAGCAGGCAGTTGTCCTACTCCGAATTTCAGTACCAGCCAAGCTTAATACCATATTCTCAGGGATCCCATGCATGAAAATGTTTTGGGGTTTGTTTCCTTTGGCAAGGAGAGAAAAGGCGAATCAGAAAATGAACAGGCCAGTTTGCTCTTTCTGGAAACTGGGAAAGCTTCAATGGTTTCAGGAAGGTCACTGTAATTTATGCCAATTAAGTATTTGTTAAAGACTACCGAGTAGTGGGAGAAGTAAAATCTACTTGATGCGATTCTATTTCACAGGCTTTATTAAGCATGATTTATTTTATTGTTATTTCTGGCTCTGCATATGCATGACCCTTTGGAAAGTGACTTAGCCTTCATGTCCTTAGTTTACCCATTTATGAAATACCTGTGCTCTTAATTTCTCATGTTACATTATCACCTCTAAAGCAGGAGTTTGTGGATGTTTGCAGAGCACTTGAGACATGTGGCTGTATGGTGCTCTGGCAGCGTAGTCAGAGCCCCACTGCCCCACTTCGTGGCTCAGGCTGTGGTGGTGGGGGAGAAAGAAGGCTACAGCAGATCATCCCCCATGCAAAAAGACTCCACAGAGGGGTGTCTGGTAGTCAGCACCAGTGCGCTCAGGAATTTGAACTGAGGCTGCTGGTTCTTGGAGGGCAACTAACCCATCACACGTTCAAATAAGATGTTAGACCAGAGGAGAAGGGAACATCACTGCTCAGAAATACAAGCAGCTGTAAGAAACATCAGGGCTTCATATATTTTCATATTGCGCTACAATGAAGACGGAGATAGTAAAGTCAGGGCAAACAAAATATGAGCTGCATTGAAAAACTGAGTTGAATTTACTAAACAAATGACCCTTGACTATTGTGTGCTCTAAAACATGAAATGATTTGTTATATAATTCAAAATGATAGTCTCATTGCTTTTAAAATTACTTTTCAAAATGAGATGGCTTAGAAATTGATTTTTAATTTCCTTCTTATTAGAGAAAATGGAATATTTCTTCTTTTGTGTTTTATTGATAGAGATAAAACAATAATTAAATATTATCTTAAAGTTTAATGAAAGACACAGATAATTTCATAATAATACGCACAAAAAAAATGAAGTTCCAGAGAACCATACATATTTAGCTACTTGCAGGCAAAAGCTGAAATAGTAGCAAAAACTTTGAGCAATAATTACAGGATGATGTGGCATATTAAATTTATGATTGTGATTTGTGTAGCTTTAATTATTACTAAAGTGTAGCAGCTTCATAAATTGTAAGTTCTGAAATATTTTTTTCCTCTCCTCTCCTCTCCTCTCCTCTCCTCTCCTCTCCTCTCCTCTCCTCTCCTCTCCTCTCCTCTCCTCTCCTCTCCTCTCCTCTCCTCTCCTCTCCTCTCCTCTCCTCTCCTCTCCTCTCCTCTCCTCTCCTCTCCCCTCCCCTCCCCTCCCCTCCCCTCCCCTCCCCTCCCCTCCTCTCCTCTCCTCCCCTCCCCTCCCCTCCCCTCCCCTCCCTTCCCTTCCCTTCCCTTCCCTTCCCTTCCCTTCCCTTCCCTTCCCTTCCCTTCCCTTCCCTTCCCTTCCCTTCCCTTCCCTTCCCCAGAGCAAACTGTTCTGTTCCTCTTAGAAAAGAAGTGAAAATTTAGATGTCAACACTGAATTATTTTGATTTGGAAAAATACATGTAAGAAAAATGGGAATTATTATATTAAGAAGGAACAATTTAAGTAACACCTCTGTTTGGCACTGAAATGTGGTGGAATTCATTGCACTTGGAAAACAGTGAAAATAATCTAGTTCTTCTCCTGCCCTCCTGGTTTATTTTTGTTTTCTTATTCTTTGTAAATGCTCATCAATACAGAAGGTAAACAGCAGGGTGTAGCAAGGTTCTGATTTTGGTCCAATGTTTAATGTATCTGTTGATGTTCTAGAAGTGAAGAAAACAGAAAGGGAGAAAAAAATGCACAGATTACAAAAACATATCTGAATTAATCCTCTAGAAGAATTTACTTATATTTCACCCTGACAAAATAATTCATGTTTAAAAAGGTAATATTTAAAGTATTTATTTCTCTTACAGAACTGCTCTCAATTAACTCGTGGAAGTGAGGGATCCATACGGGCAGTTCCACAAACACAAGGTGTCAGAAAAAGCGACCAGGCTGTTGGAATACAGAAAGACTGCAGTGAAGAGCCATACAATAAACTATGGTATTACCAATTCACAGACCATCATTGATTTTTCACTTATGATACTGTGCAGAAAGACCAGTCCTTTCCAGAAAGGCAAAGGGCTCAGGGCATAGGAAATCCATGAAAGTTGGGATTGTTCACTCTAGAAATGAGGCATATAAGCAAGGGCACTATAAAATGACCTAAAATACAGAAGGGTGTAGAGGAAGCAAGGGGTGCTTCTCATTTAACTGCCCAAGAGCCCAGGGGCACAGAGTGAAAACAACTGGCAAATTCAAAGGTGAGGCAAAGATAATGCACTTTTCATTCACTGTATAATTAGTATCAGTTTGTCTAATGAAAGCTATTTCTTGTCCCTACAAGCCTTGCTCCACTTATTTCTTTAGACTCCTGTGCTACAGCATTACTAGTATTGCTGTAGTATGTCATGAAGGTTGAACACTAGGCAAGACTGAAAAAGAGATCACATACATAGGAAAGAAATAAAATTTGAAGATCTGCTATTTAATGGTTGTATCTGTGTAACATCTGAAATATGTTATAATGCATTTAGAAAGAGATATTAAGCCTCATATTTTATGACTTATGGAAATTTTTAACTAGCAAGGATTAGGAAAGTTTCTTCTATTTTCCTTAGAAGTACTTGGTGTTGACCACTTAGGAAAAGGATTATGAATTTTAAAAAAGGTATTATGTATATTATCAATTTATATGAGCCTACAGGTTAAATTAATTCAATATAATCTGCAAGCTCTTATTTGGAAGGACAGTCTTGCAGACCATAACCACAGACAGATGTCAGAAGTTCTTCAGCAGTCATCTATGACAAGAGATCAAGGGCTGGAAAAAGCCCTGGAGACCTAAAAAGCTTCTTGCATTCAGGCTAACACTCTGGAGGGGGCTGTGCAACCCTGCAGAGCAGTGCCTGGGGAAAGCAGCTGTCGCTGCAGAAGTTGCCCACCGCTGTCTTTGGCTGCCAGGCTCTGCTGAAGGACGGTAGCTGGCGGCAGGAACACGTGGATGTAGGCTATTACAGAGCAGTCACCAGATCAGGCTCCTTTCTTGTATTGTTTTACCACCACGCATAGAAGGTGCTTTTGTCTTTGTTCCCATCAGTATTCCTTTTTCTCTCTTCGGTGTCATCTTTCAGTGGTGACCACCTTTAATTGATCTTAGATGCAGTCGGTGGCCCTTTACATGGGCTGAGTTTCCTGTCCTACCATCAATGTGTGTTGCACTATCTTCCGTGGCTGCCTTTGTGCCTTGCCTTCAAGCACATGATTTTACCTGGCACTGAAAGGTTCTCCCTGCTGATGGGAGCTCTCCTGCCTCTCCTCCACTGCAGGCATTGGCCTTTGCATGCCTCTTGTCCTTCTTCAGCCCCCCTTTTATTACTGCAGAGTTTCATGGTGTTGCACCACAGAAACCAAGGAACATGCCTGTTTGGATGACAACTCTATTATACCAAGGTGCTACTGATACTTCTTGTGGAATAGTTCTCCAGATTGGCCTGATGGGGTTTTTTTTCTGTTTTCAAATACATTCTATAGATTTAAAAATAACAATTTTATCTTCCAGTTCAGCCTTGCTATTTGATCAACTGTGGCAGCAGGATGAAGTAATATGATTAAACTCCCAGACATGGAGCATAAGCTCACTACAAATAGACATGTCATTTGTAATGAGAAGACAGTTTTGGCCTGTGCAAAAGTGCACTGGGGATGCGGCTCATTTTCTGGAGACAAGCTTTTGTTCCCAGATGGCCCTGACATATCCTCAAGTTGGCTGCCTTTATATCCAATACCATTTGAAATGCTTATGCTGTCTTCACCGTTCAGTATCCAAAAGTGAAAGCTTCTCCCCTGTCATCTGGCTCTTTGAAAGAAAGATGGATGTATTTTGAGATGGAAGTATTTTTAAATCCTTGGTTGCCTTTTTTTGTCCTTTGTTTCTCTTTAATTCTTTTCTTGAAACTGGTCTTGTTAATGCCCTTGATATCAGAACCGGCTGATGATCTCATATTTTTGTGCAGTTACCATATTTCTGAATTCTGGACAGCTCTGGATAAGAAGTCAGCTGTAGGTAGTGTAGCTCTTCTATCTTTGCTGCTTCAGTCACATTCATTAAACACTTTTTTTACTTTTTTTTTTAATTTAAAAGTTTAATTTTAAGCTATTTGAAAGTTTTTTTATTTAAAAGTTTAATTTTCTACCCCTGTCCAGACATCCTCTTTCTAGAAGTGTTGTCTGAAATAACATATTCTGCACAGTTCTCATCGTATAAGACAGACACGTCTACAATGTAGATTTTAAAACAGACAGATTAGCCCAGAATTCACCTCAAAGCTCAAACACTGCTGAATGTCTTGGACTCTTATTTTTGTCAGACTACAAATATGTAGTTTGCATCACTTTAGCCCTCACGGGGTTAGGTCATTACTCAGTACAGACTCTTAGGGCGGCTTTGTCAGACCGCTTAGGAGGTAGTGTGTATTGTCTGCCTGTATTGCATGGAACAGAGATGCACACGCAGACCATCATAGCATCTTACTAAGGGGATATTAAAATCCTGCTGGTGGGATGGTAATTTCTTGAATTGCTCTAACTCAACAGTTCGCAATCATCTCAGTTTTTTCTCTGTGTCAATTGAATGGTACTTCAATCAGCTGTAATATTCTCATTTTTCATTTTCTATTTACTTCCCTGGCTGTTTCCAGCAGAGAGATGTGATTGTGGGCGTGATTTGCCAGAGGCTCTGCCACATGAGCTTCACGTCCGCACGCTTGTATGACATATAGTAAGTATCTCTGCCAGGCCTCTCAGTCCCTCTTCTTGAGGAAACTGCTATTCGTCCACTTGTGGGTTAGCTCCCAAGCAGCGTTCTCAGCTGATAGCCTGCTAGTTGTGTGACTTACTATTGAACAGAATAGTATGAATAATCTATTAGGACTTTTTTTTTTTTTTGTCTCCAGGGCAGTGTTGTAGCACCAAACGCTAGGAATATATCTTTTTATGCCAGGTGAAAAACATAGCTCCAACTGAAAGGTTTGGGGCCTGAGCTCTTTTTAATGATCTATTTGGGATGCTTGAGTGTACGCAAATAGATGTTTCACTTTATTTTTCTGTAGCTCTTTATGAAAGCTGTGAGCTCTAATGCTTTGGCAGTGAAGTCTAGCTTTCTATTCACTTTAGTGATCTCTTTAATTTTTTCTCTTAGCATATCAGACACTCTGCAAAGCATGTGATGTTTTAGACATCCTATTTACTTCCTGGAGTAAAATTCATGGTTGTTTTTCCAACGCAGAACCATCATGGTAATATCATAACAGCATTAATATTGAGATGCTGTGGTGGACTCAGGTCTGGGTAAAATTTTGGTTTACCTTGTGCATCTTGCTGACTGTATAAACTATCTTTCCTGGTTTTTTTCACTAAGATCATAAATTCACATGCTTTAGCTGAAATCACTGGCTTCTATGGATTACCTAAAATTTTATTTGGAATGCTTTTTGTGGGTGTTATGCTTAAAAATTACAGTATCTTAGTGGCAGTATTATAATGTAATACAAAAATGACTTTAGTTTATGGCCATTCTGCTTTCTTATTTTGCGAGTTTTCAAAGCCTAGTGCATTCACTCATGTTGTCTCTTGATCTGACATTCAATTTCTCATCTTGCCTTTGCATCTGGTGCAAATACATTTTTTTTGTTGTTCTGCCTGGCATGAACATCACATGGATTGACACTTGCTTATTGAACGTGGTGCTTTTCTCTTCCTTGCAATTCTGTAATTTTCCCTTTTGTGATTTAAAGAATGTCTAATTGCTAAATGAGTTGTCTTTCATGTCCGTCTGCTTCAGAACAGGAATTTGGTATGTCGTTATGATTATTGTTTTCTTTGTTCCCTCTCTGTTGTTGCAATATGCATTCTAATTTTCATGTTGTAGGAACTGACTCATTTCTGGTATCTCTGACATCCCTCTCTGTTTTTCTCCAGGGTCAGGTGGAGTATCATATCTTCTGAATCCATCCTCAGCTGCAGGTAATTCCAAACTAAATTCCTATCAGTTAATCATGCCCTAACTTCAGAACCGCCACTCTTTCTGGTATATTCAGCTGCTGTGGTGATCCTATATGCAAACCATGTTCCCCTTTCTACAGACTACACCATCTCACAGCCTCAAGTATTCAGGTGTAATTATAAAGCTTTAACTAGTTTGGTCTGCTAAGCATTCAAGAATGAGAAGAACTATTCCATAGCTTGAGCAACTGAAAGGAGCACCTTATGGGAGAAACTGAGTTTCATTCTGGTCGCTTGCCTTGCAAGAGGGCATAGCTTGCTTTACTCCTGAGAAAGCATAGCTACTCTTCCAACTGGGCTCAGTATCCAAGGGATCGGTGGAAGTTATAACAGTGACACAAGGTCAGGTCTTTTTCAGTTTTGGGAGTGCCAGATTACACTTGATCATCTATTTGATTCCAGGTCCTATCTCTGTTGCTCTTAGGAGAGAGGAATCCCAGCTATAAGCCTAGACTTGGCAGTCTGGTGTAGCCTCCTGAGATGGTTTCTGTCACCCCTTGGAATCCCTCAGCTCCCTCCATGCCGTTGGCCTCATTTGATCCAACCCAACAAAAGCTGCTCCAACATCCTCTATTCAAACATTTCTCCTTGGCCTTCATATCAGTCCCCAGCATCTATTTCTGTAGGTCCCCAGCAAAAGTCAGTTGCGCTTCTGCCTTATGGGAACTGGAAACAAGCCAAGCCCAGACAGGTATGTTCACCCATACGGGCAGTCCCTGCTCGTACCTATGAGGTGGTAATTATTGCCTCTTTCTTTGTCAAAATTATGACCAACATGCTCTTTTCTCACTCGATGTCCATCTATCACATTAATGCATATCTAAGCTTATCTCTTTCTCAAGACTGGCTTGAAAAAATCTACCTTCTTATGAGTTTTGCCTGTCCTTGCTATCACATCTCACACAGGAGCAGGGTGCACAACTGAGTTTCTCAGGCTTCTGAGCTGGTGCCTGACACCCGCAATATCCCCATGGGCAGGAGGACACCCACAGGTTTGCTTTCCTCTACAAAAGACCTGTGCACCCTCCCTGTATTTTCTCCTGGCTCTTCCTGGTCCTGGCTGTGGTAGCCACTTTGCAGACCTTGTTTCACTGCAACATGGATCCATATTAGGACACCTCTAACTCCTATAAAATAATCCAATGGCGCAAGACAGCACCTTGTTCTCTAAAAATCCAATGGACTCTACTGCAGCTAAAGTCCTCACATGCTAACAGATAAACTTCCTAAAAGTGATGACAGCAGCATTGTTCCCCATGTCACGTCTCTTGCCCCGCTTTCTTTCTCCACTCATACTCACCTATCCCCCAGCTAACTGGAGAGTGCACAATACAGTATCTACAATGCCTAAAGCTTTTCCAAATTGTTTTTTCTTATAGAATAACAGGCAGCAAAACTAGTAGCCCAGGATGTCTGGTTTGTTCTTTAGCTCTGAGGCTGACCTCCCCTATTTTGCCTTGATTGAGTCATGTTCGCAGAGTGACTGACTACCTTGTCAAGCACTCATGCAACCTGACTCCCAAGCTCACTGAAAGCTGGGTATGTCTCTATAAAGCAATGTAGTTGATTAGGTACTGGAAGCTGTATGGCTGCATTACCAGGTGGCTCTGCCAAGGTTACTTAGCTCATCATGATATGGAGAATTTCTTTCTGCCTTTCTGCTCAGCTGCGTGGGTGTCAGACCAGCCTTGCTATAAAAATCCATCCACACAAGTGGCCTGGTATTGCAGGTTGTTCTGAGTTGGCTCCGAACAAACCACTGCCCTCTCAGAAGATGGACCCTGTGTTTGAAACTGAATACCGTACAGTTTTCAGCATATCTAGTAACAAGGTGCAGCAATTTTCTGGTAATCTGATGACACAGTCCGATGATTGCCTACGTATCTGCTATCATGCTGCAGCACAAACTGCAGCGGGAATTTAGTAAGTATCACTGGATTTCCTTACACCTTGTGCTCCTATCAGCACAGAAGGACAAGCCTGTCCGTATTGTCTGCATTTTACTTGTCCGTTTGTCCTTCATGAAGATGAATCGAACAGCTTTTTCCGCATAGACTGTTATTGAACTAAAGTCTCCAGACTTGTAGCTGTGACAGCAGCGAGGGGGGGCACCTTGTAGCGTGGTCCTGGCCCACAGATCTAGGGATCTTGCTGTTGGCATTGACACGGAAAAGCAGAGACCAAGGACAGAAGGTACGGCACGGTGTGCATTGAACAAACGCGAGTTGTCATTGACTGTCCTGAAACCCCAGACCGTGACACCAGTTCCCCTCTGTGGGGCCACCAGGAGCAGGAAGACAACGAATGAGGAGCGGCAGTGGGCAGGGAACCTGTGTGTTTGGGCAGAAGCCTGCACGGACACCCACAGCCTGAGTTAGTTATACATCTTAACTTTATGGAAACAACGTACCTGTGGTGCTGTACAGCTCACTACAAAGCACTGAGACCAAAATAATTTTACTGCTGCTTTCTGAATTTCCTTTCTTCTAGCTGCATTTTAGCTAGTTGTTTCTTTGTGGCAAAAATGCCTTTTTTATTGTTGAAACACAAGTGAAAATTGCTTTTACACAACCCCCGCCCCCCCCTCCCCCCCCAAATAACTTCAAGGCTGCTAAGTAGAAGTTCTTGCAAAATGAGGAAGACAGAGAAAGTCAGGATGTCTATTCCTTCAACAGTCTGTGCATGACTCCAATTCACCTTGACAAAGGCAGCAAATTGATCTGGAAAGCTCCATACGCGGAATTACATCTTCAAGAGTGCTGCTAAAATAGTGGTGTCCTAGTGCCTCTAACTGGCAGCAGTTCTCATACCTTCTTTGAAAGCATGCTGCCTGCACCCTGATCAGACACATATTCCCACCACCCCCTCCTCACCCAGTGAGCCCTCTCTCCTTTCCACATGGATTGGCTACACTTTAGTCCTCTGGCTTTGCAAGTGATGATTGCCATTCTTCGCTGCTGTTTGCTCACTTCATTTTGCTGGTCCTCCTTCTCATTTAAAATGTAAAATACTTTAAAAATCTAAGTTTTAAATAGGTACAACCAAGAGATGCTCTTATAAATTCCCTTATAAAGGTGATGTCCTCTAATCTTGCTGCTAATATGCATATTTGGGGCACACAAGATTTCTAATACGTATTGTGCCTTGAGGCAGTCAAATCACTGAAAACTATCTCTAGAATTTTTTGTACAGAAAAATGGATAAAAGCAACATCAAGAAAAGGGGCAATACTGTCTACCGGCATTAAGACCTGGTCCTGCAACTTTTCTGAGGGACGTATGGAAAGTGGTGATTGAGATTGGGTATCAGGCCTTTAGCAAGTCATTGTCCTAGACGTGGAGACTGCTGCTATCAGGCAACAGCTGAGCTCACCGAGACTTTTTTGTTAAGCCATAAAACTCAGTTATTTGTCTGTAACGGACTTATGCAAAGGGACTGTTCAGCCATAACAACAGCAACCACTACAACACTTATTAGTCACATAACAGTGGAAAAAAAAAAAAAAGGCAGAAACATTAAACTACTTGGAATGCAAAGTTTAAGTGGTTACTCATTCAGGGGAAGCTGCTGCCTTCATTCTCATTCAGCAAACTCTTCAAAAGAAAAAAAAATTGAATCAGTCATCTCGTTCAGAACAAACCTCTTCTTAGGGAAAATAATCAAATAAATGGCTGGATTTGGGATAAACATCTACTGTTAAGATCACACCTACCATTTTATGCAGCACAGAGGAAAAACAGTGGACAAGAAGAGAAAGGGCTTCATGCAGGTGCAGGATGTACAATATGCCCTTACATATTGCTCTGGTCCATCTTCTGCCTCAGTCTTTGACAACCTATGTAGAGAGTTCACAAAGTAAAATGACTTCCAACCACTTTTGAACCCTTCCTTGGCTAAACAGGCCCAGTAAGTACCTGCGGTTAAATTGCTGTGGGGCGGTCAGCTGTCGGTTTCAGTTTTCTTGCTTCCCTTTCTTCCTTGATACTGGCCCAAGCTGTATGCAGTTTGTGCCCAAATGCCCGATGTTCTTCCAGTTTTGCCTTAGGGTGGATTTTTTTCTTTTTTAAGGGGAAATTGCTCTGAAATGGACACCTATATTATGAAAGATCTAAAAAATTGCATTGGAAAGTAAACACTACAGAGCTAAAATATGCTTTATGCTTTTCAGTGGTAACTGAGTACCAACCCTAAAATGATTTTAAAATCTCAAGAAGAAGTTGCCAAATATTTTCAGAGAGCTGAAATGAGTTGTGCATGCTGAGATCATTAACAAGACCAAGAAAAGATGTATTCAGTGCAGTTTCCCATCTATTAGAATACACTGCCTCTCCAGCAGTCTCTAGAGAGAGCCTCTGGCTGCTTCTTAAGGTCACTGAATCATTTCAATACAATAAATGATCTCGCTAGCTGGAAATGTTGGAGAGGCTCCCTGTGCCTCAGCGTTGATGTATCAGTGAGTCACTTTAATCCCTGTGCTCACGGGTGAGAATGCACCGCGCCCAATCTGCCCGCTGCCCCATCCATATTGTTTTCGTTGTCCTCCCTCATGTTCTTTTACTTTCCTAAGAGCATTACATCGATACAGATCTGTGTATTTTACAGTCTGTGGACAGAATGAGAATAGAGACCAAAAAAAAAAAAAAAAGCAAAACCCCACCAAGCACGATTCAGCCTCCCTGCTCATGAGAGTCTTTGTCTTTGCCACTTGTAGGCAATTACAGGAAGGAGCCAGCAATGTTCCCGCGGGGCCCTGACAGAGCAAGAGGACGAAGTGTCCTGGGGCAGGAACAAAGCTGTCTTCCGCACCACTTGAAGCTTGGAGACAGCAAGTGTTGACAGTCAGGACATTGAAAGGTGTGCCAGTTTAAGAGTAGATGACACGCATGGTTTGGCACACCATTTAATCAGTAACAGAAGGAATAGTAGGTCCCATCAGCCATGACTCTGTCACGGAGGGCGGCAGCGTCTCCAAGCTGTGACCCAGCAGAGCATGGATGAAGATGACCGAAGTATCTTTGATAAATGCCCTTATTTCCCTCAATAGGAGATAGCAGGCTGTTCCCTTGGTGAAACAAATGCCAAAAACATCACCTGCAAGCCCTCGGTAACATTTTCTCTCCTTACCCCCAAGTGTGCAAGACATTTCTCTTCCAGTTTTGTTTTCTATTTCATCCTTATAACTTTGCTTTCTTTAAAGCTCAGTTCCCTATTTGACTGAATCCTTGTAGAGGATAAGTGCAAGTAAGCAGCACTCCATGAGTAATAGGGTAGTTCAGTAGCAGTGGTTACAAACCAGGCTATTGTCACTTTTTTCTTCCATGCATTATAGCACAGGTGAGCTTCGATGCGATCCTCAGGAGGCAAAGTGTCTTTGAATGATTTGTTTCCTTACTTGTAGGAAGCAGAGTGCAGACTAAAGAATCAAGGGAGCAAACGGACTAAGTACAACCTGAATCTTTGATAAAATGTTAAGGTAGCTGAGCAGAGGCAGGACAAAGACTAAAGGACTTAGGAAGTGAGGGTGAATTTTTCTAACAACAGGTATTAACAAATACGGAACATATAGCCTCTCAAAATGAATATGGGGCCTCTTGTCCAAGAAGTTGAGTTTTATTTATTTGTTTACTTACTGTTTAATAAGACAGAAGAAAACCAAATTAATTTAGCAATGACTGTGCAAGAAATGTGGAAGTCTGAGTCGTGGAGCCTGACATAAACAAAAGACATCATAAACAAAACCCTTGAAACAGATGGGCACAAAGCATGAGCTATGACGATCACATTTTCCTGATAGCATCTTTCCTGAGCTCCAGAGAAAAGGTAAAAGCTATGCTGTGTCCGGTGGGGAAGATCCAGGGTAGAAACCCCAAAAGCTATGGAACACCCACTTAGGCTAGTAAAAATCAAGCTAAGTTTCTGGTATTTTGACAATTGTAATTTAGCCCTCCTGGACTGTACTCAGCTGAAACATTCAGGAAGAGAAGGGCTAGCCCTGGAGGAGAGCTCGTGCTCCTGGAGCAGGACAGCCCATGAAGCATTAACTTCAGAGGAAAGAGAAGCAGGAACCCTTTGGTGCCAGCCTTTGCGTTTCAGCGCTGCTCACTTGGGGTAGTGGGGGGAGGACAAGGACAAGGTTGTGATATTTGTCCTATTATTGCAAAGCTCTTTTTTGTAAGTTCAGGTCTCAAACTGTTTGCTTTAAGGTGACATTTACTTCCTTCTCTTAGTTACTCTTAGAGTTCATTTACACAAAGAAGTTCATACACTACAAACTTGTCGTTGCCTTTCCACTGCAGCAACTCGTGTGCAGGCATGCTTGGCTTGGGCAGAGTCCAGGGTACTTCACTTCACTTTTTCAGAGGAGCAAGGCTATAGCGGTTGCTTCCCCCTGTAAACAAGATCTCAGATGCCTGCCTCTTCTCACTCCCTGCGCTGCCACAGTCACAGAATAACACAGGTTAGAGGGGCCCTCTGGAGATCACCCAGCTCAAAGCAAGGCTAACTTCAAAGTTACAGCAGGCTGCTCAGGGCCCCACCAGCTGAAGTTTGAACATCTCCAAGGATGGAGATCCCACAGCCTCTCTGGCACTGACTGTGTCAGTCTCTGACCACTCTCACTGTGAAGGATTTTTTCCTTATATTTAATCTGAATTTCCCTTGCTGCAACTTATGCCTTTGTCCTTTCATTGTACCTCTTGATCTCCTGCTGTGCCCCTCCAAGAAGAGCCAGCTCTTCCTTCTCTGTATCATCCTCCAGGCAGCTGAGGGCAGCAATGAGGTGTCCTCCCCTTTACTCTGCAGCTCCCTGAATCTCAATGGTAGACAGAGGACCTGGAAACGCAGATGCTTTGCCAATAGGCATCTTAGAGAAGTGAGGACAGCTGAAAGACTTCAGCCATCTTAAGTACAGACAAACCACTTCAAAATATCTCAAGTTGCCTAGAAGTCCGCTGGAGTCAGGGAAAAAGGTCACCCCCACCAAACATTAGTGGGCTGGGTATCCAATCTCACTCAATTAGAAGTTAAACATGGGATGCTGCCTTTACTTGTTCAGTTCTTATGCTACTAAAGGCCCAGGTAGGATTTGATCTGGGATCTTCAGTTTCAAAGGACAAAAGAGTCAAGCCAGAGTGTCCTCTAAGTTTGCATCTTGCAGACCTCTTCATTTCCCCACCAGATTACATTATTTTTAGAATGTGTTCAGTCTCCTTATGACCTGGTTTCTTCACATTATACCATGCATGATTAACCTATAACCTTTCCGTCAGAAGGAACCTGCATCTCAACAGCCAGCAAAGTTATTACAGTTCTGCAGCTCAAGATCCATTCTGGTCCAATCATCAAATATCTTTGTCATCATTATTTTGAGAGAAAGTTGCTGCACTGAAGCGATTTACCAGGGGAGATTTAGATTGGATATTAAGTAAATTTTCTTCACTGAAATGGTTCTCAAGCATTGAAACAGGCTGCCCAGGGAGGTGGTGGAGTCACCATCCCTGGAGGTATTTAAAAGCCATGTGGATGAGGCACTTCGGGACATGGTTTAGTGGTGGACTTAGCAGTGTTAGGTTAACGGTTGGACTTGATGATCTTAAAGGTCTTTTCCAACCTAAATGATTCTATGATTCTATGATTCTATTCTATGATTTGATCTTTCAGCAGCTGATAGGACAACACTTGCTTTACAGGTGGCTGCTTTAGGATAGCAAACATCAAGCAGGCTCCCAGACACCTTAGACAGTGTGTCCTCTTTCAATTTATGTTTTAGTACTGCTTGTAGGAGAGTATTTTTGTGTTGTGTTTCTCCATAGACCAGTTTGACAAAAATGGAGACATGCATTTTTTCCATAGGCAAAACCCCCATGATATTTTCAACAAAATAACTGAAAAATATCAGCTAAAATAAATAGCAAGGAAATGTTGTCTTAGGGCCTCTGTGGCACCTAGTGTTCGGGTAATGGACATGGTATTCCCCAGGGGAGGGCTCCCAGACACTTGCCAGACCACTGCAGTAAGTGCATCTGAAGGAACAGTATTTTGATGCAGGAGCATCACAGAGGGGAGAGAATGAAAACTCTCTCCCAGCCGCTGGCCATCCTCACTCCCCTGGGTGTGCTCTAGCAAAAAGTACAGTGCTGAGGATGGGCCCAGGGAGGTTGGTGGAACCGAGGAGAGGAGGAAGACCAGCAACCATTTTCCTTCCTCTCCCATTGCCCCCATACTCCACTGTATTTCAGTTTTCTCCCAGGATGGGTCTCAGCTGGTGCTGAGCTCCCATTGCCCAGGACAGAGGCCAGGTGCCAGGAGAGAGATGTTCCCCCACAACCCACAGCTAACCAAACCGCTCCCTCTGAAAGGTATCAAGGGTTAACATGACCACCAAGAGTTGCGGCACTTGTTTCAACATCAGTATTGGGATGCTATTCATGCTAGCCTGAATGTCAACCTATTTCTCCCTCTATAGATACTCAGCAAGAGCCATCAAGACTGGAGACAAGACTTACAAGATGAAGAAGAGCTTTCAGTAAAGCAAAACATTACCAGGTAGCCTACTCCAGAAGGTGCTACTAGCAAAGAGCAACATCAGTATATGTGGTTGAAGTCCACCACCAGGTTTCTGAACAGACAAGAGGAAGAGAGGCAGCATGATTGCCAGCTGACCTGGTAATCATTTGACCCAGACTAATACCCTGAGAAGCAAAACCATGCCTAGATGGTGAACATGACCGTTTGACATAAGGCCAAAGGAAGAAAGGAGTAAAGACAGAACACATGTCTTAGTGCTGCTCAAAGGAAACCTACCCTTCCATCAAGCCTGAGCTGCAACTGCTCTGCAGAGAGCAGGGATGGGTTTTGGGTGTTCAGTAAGCACCTACTGCTGAGACAGACAATAAATGCAGCCAGTCAGAATACTGACCTGGTGTCGTGTTCGCATCTATGCAGAATCTCCTTTGCCTTGCTGAAAATGAGAGCAATTCAGTTCATATTCTCCAGTTTCTCTTCCTGTCCCTCTTCTCCTCAAAATTGCCACCAGGCAACCTTCTTTCTTGCCTGCTAGAGTCTCTCTCCTCATTACTTTTTTCTTCTGGCAGTTTATGCATCTTCTGCTTCTTTTGAATGTTTTCCATTGAACTGCATTCCCTCATTTTTTCTTGAATAACCTCCTGCTTCGCTCAACAAGAAGGGGCCAACAGCGATCTTTTCCCAGTGCTCCAGCTGTGATCTCTGGATAACTGCAGGACCGTAATTATCATTAACTCTAATTAACATAACCCATCCACCCCTCACCACGCTCACCCTTTTTATACTCCTGTAGTTCTATCCATTTCCACGTTTGCTCAGAGGCGCCTCAGTCTGACCTGCACAAAGCGGAGGTGTCCGAGCAGGGAGGACACTTTGTTCTGTAATATAGAGGAGCTGCTGTCCCAGCACCACCCTTCCTGGTCCTCTTCCAAGGCTGGACATTTTGGGTTTTGCTCACCCAACTTTATCTAGTTTAAAGCATGATAAATACTGAATGCTATTAAATAATTACCAGCCACTTGTATGTGCTGGACAGCTGGTGATGTATTATGTTAATAACCATTACAGGTTAAGCTTTAATGTAAAAATACATTTTATTTGAGACGTGTGCTGAGTTTAATGAGTTTGTTCTTTTTTTCTTCCCTACTTAAACGAATCCATTCACCTCTACCTATACAATGCTCTGAAATAGTCCTGGGTATCAGGATACGCAGATCTGCATTCTAATCATTTTAATCAAACCAGCTCCTGTTTTGCCCTGAAAGCCAGTGCCCCCAAGGTTATTTGTGTCATCAAGGTCGGATGCATCGTAAAAGCCATTACGTAGGATACGCTTGCTTTTAATCTCCTCTTCCTTTATGACCCCTGTTTCCACACTAGGAAAAGCTCTTGATTACAAAGTCTTTGCAGCGGTGAAATAAAGGGCAACATGCTGTGTTATTCTTGTCTCCATTATGCAAAATTAATTATCCTCTGATCATCTGTACTACTAGGAACTACTGTGCAGATGTTTTCAATATAGGACAGGAGGTCTGTTTAGCTAGAACTTACCTTTCTGTCCATTCCTCCTCTTTTAAAAAGGGGCTAAATGTGGTCTTTGCAGAACATACTACAGTGCAATGGCAAGGAAAAAGTCTCTGGCTGTGGAATCTGTTTTACAGTGTAAATATTTACAGGCTGCCCTCGCTTGTACTAAATGCTGGCGTATTTGTCGCTTGTGTCAGCTCCAGCTTTTTATTAAACCCTCCTGGTCCCACCACGCAGGCAGGCACCAGCCTGTCCCCAGCTGCCACCTCACAGGTGCCGCGGTTTGTAGCGCATCCCCTGGGGTGCACATCCCCCAGTTATCCCACCACCCTCCCCCGTTTTGAATCCCCGGGCTGCGAGATGCTCGCCCTATTTACCGGGTCTCACAACCACCTCCTCTGCTTCTCCTTCTCAGCCAGCAAGGTTGACATCAATCCTGGGTTTAACCAGACCTGACTTTTGGAGGACTTGGTTTAAAATCCCAGTGCTTGCTTACGTTATCCTTATACCTCCTTAAAACTGCCTGTGTAAGAGACAAAAACGCCTCTACAGATGCCGCTTAGAGCTGCTCTCTCCACTTTCAAGGCCAGAAGGCAAAATTCAACACAGTTGTGTTTTGGGGTTTTTTGGTTTGTTTATTTTGGCGTTGTTTTGGCAGGGTGGGATGGATGGGGTTTGGCTGTGAGATGTTCAGGGTGGGTTATTTGGGGTTGTTTTTTACTTATACTTCATAAAGTAAAATCTCACACTGACTCATTTTTTCTAAGTGCTCTGGCCAGCTGGAGGCAGGTAGTTGGCCCCACGCTTTTGGAGATTTCTGAAAACCTTGTATCTCGCTCCTTTCTGACCAAACAAGAGTTAGTTGTCAGTTATTCTGATTTTCCTTTGTTGCAAACAAACTTTAGGTAAATACTGCATATTGAAAAAAAGTTGACAAATCGTGCGGAGCATCCATCACCAAATCGCCTTCTCTGGTTTCAGGAGTTCCCACTCATTTCAAAATCTACTTGTGCAGCTTTGTAACAGCGGGAATAGGCAGCAATTCTTCTCATTTCCTTAGTGTGGAAACCAGAGTCAGATGTAAAGATGACTTCTTAGCTCTTTAAATAAACTTCTGAGGACAGAAGGGTCTTTTTCACGATGATTTGCAAAAATCTGTACAAACAATTTATAAAGGAAACAAAGCTGAAAATAGTTAGCCGATAATAGTTATGCCATCTGTATGCATGGGAGGTATTTCCTGGTCTTTTCGGCAAACTCATCACTATTCTACTGAGCAAAAGTGCATTCGCATCAAAGATGTCTCAAGTCCCTAACAGCTCAGCACACCAAGAGCCGCTCTCACTCTCTCTCCCAACCCCAAGAGCTGTGGGAAGCAAAGCAAATTCATAAATTAACAGAAGATTTTCCAGAGAGGCAATCCTTTCTAAAGGTACAGAAACCTATTAGGAACTTAAACCTAGAAAGGCCCTGAAGCACCAAGATCCTATTGATTTTAAAGGAAGCAAGGTACTTAGGTAACTGCATAGGCTACAGATTTTTGTTTTCTTTTCAAAAAGCTCCTATTTCTGCTATGTGAGCTGAGATTCTGATTTCCTACAACAGCTGGTAAAATGGAATTAGTAACATTTAGTAAACATTTGGCTTCTAGTGGCAGACAGAACAGTTCACGAAGACAAGCTTCCCGCTTGCTAAATGGGATGAGGCACCATATGCCTCATCAACTACACAAATACCACAATACCTTGCTTCAGTGTGCATGGAAGACATTTCACTTGGTTTCACTTTAAATACTTTTACCAGGTAATTTATCACCACATAGCATTACCTCCAGTGCTGGCTAATCCTAGAGGGAACGCTGTGAATATCCACTTAGATAAGTCTAAGGCAGAAATAGTGAAATTGTGCCATAAGGGGTGTGCATTCCCCATTACACCCGCTCAGGAGCAGCAAATGCACAGGTGGAGACAACTCACAGAGGATTGCATTTTTACGTCAACAGATTCATTTCCCTTCAAGTTTTACCTGTTCCCAAATGAAATGCCACCAAACAATTCTGTATTTCTTACTGTGGCATGGCTGGCCTGTCCCTCTTTGAAAAACAGGAGCTTCAGCTTCAGAGGTATGAAGGCTGTGAAGCAATTCCTCTCATGAGGAAATTTAGGACCTTTCTGCTGATCATGGGCTTCCTCCACGCATGGTGCCACTGCGGTACTTTCCCCCAGCAAACAGGAGGTTCCTCCACTGCCTTTAAAAACTCTCCAAGAATTACGGGCCAGATTCCTGGAAAAGATGTTGCCTTAACATGAATTAGACTTGGAAGAAACAAGGTAAAAAAAATAAATACGCAATTGCTTCACTCCAGGGAGCATGTTTTCCCAGACTACAAGAGCTCCGGCTATACCACAGTGGCCGGTTCCCTTTAGGCTATGCTTTCTGGTGCCATGGTACCTCACGGCCTTTAGCAGATCTTCCTTACGATGGAGGGCGCTGCTGTCTGCCCGAACTGTTGGATTTGTAAGACGAAAAAGTGCCCAGCTGGGCTGGAGTGACCTTGGCCAGCTGCCATGTGCCCAGCTAGCCGCTCTCTCCCCCTCCTCAACAGGATGAGGGAGAAAAAGAAGATGAAAAGCGTGTGGGTTTGAGATAAAGACGGGGAGATCACTCACCAATAACTGTCACAGGCAAAACAGATTTGGGGAAAAATAATTTAATTTATTACAAATTAAAATAGAGTTGAATGGTGAGAAACAAAGGCAAAAACTAAACCACCTTCCCCCTACCTCCTTCTTCCAAGGCTCAGCTTCACTCCTTCATTCCTGACCCCTCTACCTCCTCGCTGCTCCAAGTGGTGGTGGGGGGTTGTGGTTAGTCCATAAAAGCTCCGCTCCTTCCTCCTCATGCTCCAGCGCTGGTCCTTGCCATAGGCTGCAGTCTCTCAGGATAAACCTGCTCCAGTGTGGGCTCTCCTCAAGCTGCAGTTCCTTCAGGGCATGTCGGCTTGCTCCACCGTGTGGTCTTCCATGGGCTGCAGTGTGGATATCTGCTCTGGTGTGGTCCTCTCCACAGGCTGCAATGGAACCTGCTCCAGTGCCTGGAGCACCTCCTCCCCTCCCCTTCTCTCACCTGGGTGTCTGCAGGGTTGCACTTTTGTCCTCACCCCTCGCTCTGCTGGGCAGTGTTTTGCTCTTTCTTAAATATGCTTTCACAGAGTTGCCACCAGCTGCTTTTTGCCAGAACGCAGAGCGGGACACCAGGGAGTCCCATCCGCCTGTCCTACAAACTTTAGAAGTGGCCAGTGCCCTGTCTTCAAGCCATCCCCCAGATCTCCATGCTACGCTTACGGGAAAACTGCTCCACAGCCATATTTAACTAACAAAGGCCCTCTTCCAATTTTTAGCCTAAGTTTACTCTTGGCTAGCTTGTACCCATCTGTTTTGTGTCAACACAATTAAAATAGCTCATTTTCCTTCATGCTGTTTACTGTCATGATGTCTGTGTAGGTTCCCGTTGCATTGCTTCTCAATCTTGGTTTTGCTACACTCCCGTTTTGCAAGACTTCTCCATTTCTCTGACCATCCCAGTAACTCTTCTGTACGGCTGATCTTTTAGAATCAGTTTTCTTGAGAATGAGTGACCAGAGTGAGGCAAAACCATGTATTTATCAAAAGGAAGTCCCACCAGAGCCTCACCCTCCCGCTCTAGCACATTCCTCTTTCAACTAAAACCAGACTAATTAGCAAATAAGATTTTTTTTGCCTCTGTTTTCATAGTAGCAGCTCTAAATTGCTGAACGGATGATTCTCAAATATCTTTCCTTCTCTCCTCTTCAGTCATTTCCAACTAAAACTCCCATGGAAACAGCTGAAATTCTGTTACTGGTCCCTAAAGGGGATTTACACTAATCCCATCTCTCTTACTCCAGCCATCAAGGTCATCTGCTTGTTGCTGTAGGATACGTAATCTTCATCGGCACTGAGAGTGCTTCCTCACATTATCATCTGCAAACATCACTGCAAATATTCCTACTTTTTATACCAACGTCGTTACTAAAAACATTACTAATGGGCTCCCTTCAGGCTGAAAGCATTAAGACAAACCATCTTCTCTCATCAGTTTGACCCTTGCTTGTCCACAGATCGTGTTGCTGGTCACCACACGCTCTAGTTTAGATGATCATTTCCGAGGTTAAAAATAGTACCTATTCCAGATAGATGGAAGATGTACTTCCTTTGTCTACATAGTATTTTTTTATTAAACAACAATATTGGTATGTCAAGTGTGATCACTTCCAGAGAACGGGTTACATTTTCTCCCATTTTCCGTTTACTTCCTTAAACTCAACCAATCTTCCCATTTATTCTGAAGCCCTTAATCATACTGAAATCAGACTATCAAGGCTACCAGTTACCAGGTACCACTTTTTACATTCTTCCTATAGAAGATATATTATCTACATTATATATCCTTGAAACACAAGACATGCAATTCTTCCTCCTGCTCCACACCCCAGCTTGACTGACTTAAACAAAAGACACTTTTTAACTGGACCTTTGTTACCCATTTTTCCCCTTTCTGTTTCAGATTATTTTAGCACCTTTGACTTAAAATATAATGCCTCTGCTACTGTAATGTCTTGGAAGCCCCTGGGGACTCTAGCTTCTCTTGCTCATCCAAATTTGCTCTACTGAAATTTGCTCTACTGTTTATATATCCATCTATTTAAATTAAATGCATTGAAAGTTCAAAATTGAATTCAAGTTTGCTTTTTAAACCAGTTCTTGCAACATCCGGATGATTATAACTAATGACCTTTGTTGGTTCAGTAATTCTTGGCAAGAGGATGACAGTGACACCCTAAGTTAATCTTCTG
Source organism: Gavia stellata (assembly GCF_030936135.1). NCBI lineage: Eukaryota > Metazoa > Chordata > Aves > Gaviiformes > Gaviidae > Gavia > Gavia stellata. The sequence continues at coordinate 86,772,721 of NC_082595.1, read as the reverse complement.
TGCCAATGCAGCTCTCAGTAGCTTTTCTCTAACACGAGATCTCTATCCATATTTTAATCGCCCCCTGCATTGCTTCTGGCAGATTCCCAGCAGAATCCACACTGTCAAAGTAATTTGGCCTATGATACCATTTACACTTTTCTTCAGGGTCTAGCTTATTTTTACATCTCTTTTTTGAATAATGGATACCTTATAACAACGTCTATTCCAGTCACATACAACATGCACACATTTCTATCAACTTACACCTCAAGGCAGCTACCAAATAGCAAAGGTAGAGGCAACCTTTAGAGCAGCTCTCTGTCAGGTTTGGGGCTTTGAGGGTTTCTTTGCCCCAGTTTTGGTGGCAGAAGTCCTGTCAGAAGCTTCAGTGCTTACTTGATATCTGCCTTGTGTTAAGTAAGTAAAATACACAATCAACCAGAAAGAGAACAATTCTGGAAACCCAGGAAATCTGCTTTTCCACTACCCTCTGCAAACTCCAGGAATCCCAGCTCCTGAGCGACTCCAGCCCCAGGGGCAGCTCACACCTCTGCGACACATCATCCAGCCAGGGTCTTCACACCAGGACCGCTGTAAGAAAAGCTATGTTCTGGGCATTTGAGTTTACCCATCCCATTCACAGCTTGATAAAACCATTCACCTCCCTCTCCACCATGAAAAGCCATAGGGCCCGAGTATGGGAAGGTCATGAGCTGCGCGAGATCTTAATGTAAGTTTGAAGCTTGGTCATTCACTCTTTGCAAATAGGTACCGAAGTGTTTCATTATCTCAGCCTGCTTTACATGAAACCTCTCTGTCCCGTTGGCAGCAGTTGGTCTTTTTTCATCTCTCCAGCCTTTACAACTTGGAAAGTCCTTTCAGAGGACTCTTTTAAATCCCAAGGACCAATCACAGTTATATCTATTAGGAAAACCGCAGGCGATGGGGAACTGAGGCAATCCAAAGGCTGTTACTTGCCCCAGGTCAGGTAATGCATTGGAAACGGAGCCAGGTACATAGACCCAGGCTCCTGCCTCAGTCTGTCAGTCTGGTCGTCGGCTACGGTGAAGTGATGTCTGATCTAACCCTACAGCTCTCAAACACTTTTCAGCTGCTGCTGAGACTGTAGAAGAGTACCCACCAGGAGCCAGTCTTCTGACCTGCAGTTGTGAACGCTAATGATGCTGCACGTCTTCCCAAGACCATATCTCCCATCAGCTTTGAAGAAAGTCACTGGGTCTGCGTGATGGCAAACGATTATAAAGCTGTCACATTTTGTCACTGTGTGCCACTGACCTTGAAGGCTAGATTTGGAGTGCAGCAGCCCAGTCTCCGCGGCTCCATGGGGAAGGCCAGGCTAGTGCTGCAGCTTCTGCCTTCTAGGTACTCCCTGTAGATTTGGCTTATCGTCGAGGGAATTGCACCTTACTGAGCCTTGCTTAGAAAAACACTCAAATTCAAAGTTGAATTTGCACATGCAGGAGAAAAAACCATCTTAGCAACCATCTCAGGCACTTGGAGCTCCCTCCCAGAAGAGACCAGCATAACACGAAACCTCTGAGCCTTTCACACAGAGTACAAAACCCATTTCCTTGGTTTAGGTTCTTGTTTTAAGAGCCTGCAAAAGCGAGAAGACAGACAGCTATGTAAGTAGTTCTGTTTTTACTAAGTCCATCACCAACACCAAGCTACCTGGGCTTGTTGCAATGCACTGATTAAACCCTCAAACTGGAGGGGGCTCAGAAACGATCACTTAAAGGCAAGGGGAGCTATATGGAAATTGTAAAAATGCTCCCATTCTGGAGAGAGGTGTTATTCCCATTTTATAGACAGGGTATCTGAGGCAGAAAGTCCCTCTTGGCAACGTTAAGCTTTGCTCCCGGCACTCAGTCGCGGAGCCATTCGGGCTGCTCTGCATTCAGTGAGTCAGTAATCCCAATGGGAGGTTTAATCTATCAACATGGAGAAGTATTTCTACAGCCAGGCAAGGGACCAGCGTTTACTAACAGCCAAAGGTTTCTGCAAGGAATTTGTTACCAAATCTCTGGTACGCTAAATTTCTCTGAATATCTGCAGCTGGCCTTCCATCACGATGGCTCCTCCTTGGCCTGACACAGGATGGGGCAATGCATTAAATCTGTATAAATGCACCAGAATTCAGGCAAAGATCATCAAAAGTGTTTTAATGATTAAACAATGTCAAACATTAACAATGTAGGTATATTCAGATGAGCCAAGGGTTTATTTCTAGCACATTTAGACAGCCTATTTTGAACATTATAGCTGCTGTATTGAGCTATGTAAAGACTCTGCAAACCAGTACCCAGAAATGAAGACACACGCGCAAGTTTTGATAATGTAAACATAATAGACACTGTCTCCTTCAAAACAAGGAATGAAAACCCACAAGGCTAGTAGGAGAACTGACTAATTCCCTAAGAGATGTGCAAAAATTTTTAAAAAGATTTAATTTTTTAAAAAAATTAAACATGTTAAACCTGGCATTTATATAAATATCAAAAAACAAATAGTTAAATTTGAGCAATGACCAGCAGAATGTCTTGCACAATTCAATTTTTCATAGTTTAATGAATAAAATATTCATAAGCCAAACTCCACTATGGCAGATACCAGAATACCAGCAATAGATATTGGCTTTGCAACTGACTCCTCATATGTGCAAGGCAAGATTTTACAAGAAGGAGTAACTTTAACAAGCACTCAAACCAAATCCTCAGATAACAAGCCAAAATATTACTGGTGATATACACAACTCACGTTACAGAAACAGACTCTCCAGCACATTTCAGTAACATTTAAAAAACATTAGGTATGACTTAGACTGTTTAATCTTGCTTGTTTGGGAAAAACACCTTTGTGTTAGGCACATTTTAAAAATGAACATATGCTACATGGCGAAGATACCAACTTAAATACAGACAATTCCATCAGAAAAGCATCCTTCTGTCTTCATTTTTAAATAGGCTTTCAGATATGCCAAAGACTTAAACAGTAGCTCCTAAGATGTGGATATGGCTATGGTAACAACACTTGAAATTCTGCCAGTTTCCATATTAAAAACCACTCTTCATTTAGCATTTAAGAATTCTCAGAAATAAGAAAAAAAAAGAAAAAAAAGAGAAAAGAAAAGATGGGTCCACCCTGTATATACTCTAAACCTTAGAGACAATATTTAAGTCTTACTGGACTGTGTAAGCGCCAATTAATTTTACATTAGTGACATACTTCAAATAAAAAAATAATATCTATTAAAAAGGTAAAATAACTTTTCCATCTGGTTTGTGACTGTTTAGTCAGTTAAAGCCAAATATACAAAACTAAATGTGCCATTTCCAATTTCACTGTATCGCGTAAGAGATACGTAACATCATATATCACATACAGAACAGTAAAATGATCAATGGATTCTTCTAATTGACTTTTTAATAAAAAGTCAATCAACTGAAAAGTTGAAACATACCCTATTTTTTAAACCAGTAATAAGCTTTGGGCCCTGCTTTTTAATTTAAGGCATGTGTGTTTATCTACTGAAACCAGCATCATACAAATTACCTCTACAATCACATGCATGATCTACAGTAAAAAAAATGGAGGTTTAGATTACAGTGTTTTCAAATTGTGAATCGTAATTCAGCACCTATATTGACTAGTAAGGCAACAGCAGTGTCGGATACTACGATAATACTCCCTTCCACAGTCTATAGCAGGGTCAGTGACAGCCCAGAATTATTTTTAAACTTTAACCTACTTTTATGTTCTGTATACGGTTTCTAGGGTGTTTGCACTGGTTAAGTCCTACATAAATCACACTATTCTAGGCAGGAATAGTTACAGTAGCCATTAGAGTATTAGTGCACAACTCTTATTGTGCTTACAATCAGATGATTTTGTTGTTGGGGTTATCAAAATGGTTTTTCAGTTTGGTCTTCAATCCTTCCTTTGTTTCCTTTGTTTCACATTGTTCTCAAGGGAAGAAAAGCTGTTTGTGTACCCGTTCACAGTGGCCGTAGAGCCATTCTGATACTCTTTCCTTCTCGAGGATGCCTTCTTGTTGTAAGTCTAGAATATATGGAAGGACACATGGTTTTGCTTAAATAGATGTAAAGAACTGCTTCCTCACAGTAACTAAAGAAACACAAAAGTAAACTTGCATCCATCATTTCTAAAGACTTTGTGCCGGTGGCAGAGTCTAACAAGCTCTACCATTTTTACTGTATTAGGCTATACTATGCCTTCCATTCATGACAGCAAGAGAATTAGTTCACTGGAAAAGAAAAAGGCTTGGTAGTATGATGGTAGCATTGGTAGTGTTATGTTAACAGTAAATTAGAAACAAGGGAAGAGATTTTACGAGCAGACTATGGCAGAAGAATATACTCAAAATGACAAGTGAGGAAGGAAGTCTGATGCACTGCAGGTGACTACCTCAAACAAAGCCTGAAGAAATGGGTAAACAAGAACAACGAGGAAAGTTCCGAGACAGAAATGTGAAAGGAATTTGCACTGGCCAACATGGGAAGCAAAAGCTAGTAGGATCAGAGAGGCTCAAGACACCAAAAAAAAATTATAGACAGTGAAAAAGTATACATGAATTAGTCTTTGTCAAAGGGGCTCAGTTGCCTTACAAGAGCGTGTTTCCCAAAATATGTGTGTGTGAAAGAAAGTTAAATGGTTAAATTGATGAGGAAAGTCAAGTAGTATCTGTGATATAATATCACGTTTAATTAACATGTTCATAGGTGTCAAGTGATATGAACCAGGGGATTGATTTTAAGAAGTACTGGAAGCTCAGATAGGGAAGCCTGCTATGTTTCCCCCCATGAATCACTCTCACCAGACCCAAAATGCTCAAATCTTTCAAGAGACGTTTAAATTCTGGAACAGAGTTTGTTGTTTGGGGGCAGTAGGCTGTGTTGGTTTGATTTTCTGAAGATGGGTAAATCTTTGCACAGAGCCCGATTAGGAACTACTCGGAACAACACATACCAAGTCGGGATGTGTTCAGACATGAGATCAATTTTGTAGAAACACAATTCAAAATGTTAATTTTCCATATGGAACTACAAACAAATGTCTGTAAAAGTGAGCCAAAACCACATTTCTGTATGTTGGGAGTTTGGGCAGTTTCCCTGGATAAAAACCAAGCATTTCCCCTTGGTAAGAGCCATAGTGAACAATTCCTTCGGGTGCTTCACAGCTTCACAGGCTGCTGTTCTGTTTCAGACTGGAAAGCTGTTTCTTACATAAAATCTCTTCCTCTCCCTTATCTGCAGTTAAAATTGCATTAGTAAAATGCCTTTTTGTGCCACTCTGCTTACTGAAATTACTAATCATTCTGAATTAGGATACAAAATGTCAAAAGCTTCCAAATTTGAGGGCAGATCAACAAGTACAGTACTTTAAGAGCCTATGCATGTTACTGGAAGATAGCAAAAGGCTATTTCAAGCATATCTTTCCAATGAGATACAGCCAGCAGAATGCTACAAAGAGTCGATGAGTATTACTTTTACCTGAATGTAGAAATTTGTGAAGAGGATAATCAAAGAAATCATATAAGAAATCTGGAAATACAGCCACCCCTGAGGAAATGCACATGGCCAAACAACACCACAGCTGGTCTGGAAGATTGTCAGGACAAACTGAGTCTGGGGAAAGAGAAAAAAAGAGAAAAGGAGCACATTAATGCAAGGAGGCAAAAAGCCATTAGTGACCAAAATCTCATTAGTTATTTCTAAAACAAGTCAAAAATATGTAATACTGTGTGTTTGACAAGTTTATCTTCTCTGTCTTACTAGCAGTGTAAACCTGAATTAGCAGACATTCAGATTGTGGTATTCTGTTGTTTGTTTTTATTTGATTAATATTGTTCCATTTTAGAGCATTAGTTTAACTTACATAGAATCAATTTATAAATATACTAAGGAACAAAGATCACCCTCTCCCTAGTGAAAGCTCATTAGGGTTTGACTCTACCAGCCTAACAGAGTAGATCTGTATCTCACCGCTTCAGCTGCAAAAGATTTGGGGTAATTGGGTCTACAGGCAGATCCTGCAATCCTCTCTCCCAGACAGGGACTTCCAGACATATGGCTCCAGCGTAAGAATTTTTGGGGTAAAGGCTGCAGGGAAGCTGGGGAGGCAGGGAGGAGGACTGGAGTTTAATTATCTTCAATTATCTCTTTTGGAAAAACACAGTTTGGGCTTAAGTGCTGCAGAGGGCCTTAGGCAAAATTCATCTTTACATGAAGGCTACCAGATTAGGGAATGTTTATTTGAAAAGGGAAAGACCATTCTGTTATTTTGCTGCCCTAACAGCTATGCAGGCTGAGCCGGCAGGGAAGTGAAAGCAGCTATGACAATAGCCAGGGGAGCAACCGAAGCACTAAGACACTTGCACTCTGTAGCACTCAAACAGCCAGGATGAAGAATAGGGACTAAATCTGGAAGAAAAAAAAACCCAAAAAACACACGAAACAAAACAACCCCACCAAAAAACAATGAACCTCACTGCTACAATACTTAGTCATCCTTCAGGAAGGAATAGTCCTAAGAAAAAAAGATTTTGAGAATCAACACTCTGAATTACTGGTCATCACCAGCAAATGTTATTAAACCTATTCACAGCTCTGAGGGGTTGCTAAGTGGGGAGAGGGGTGGAAAAGAGAGAAAAAAAAAGATAACGAAAAAGTCTATCTCTAGGCTTCAGTTTCCCCATCTACTAAATGGGGAAGACAAAACATGCATGCATGTTTCCTTGTGGTGTTCTGACACGTTATACACATTGAAACCTGGTTCTCGCGCAGTATCACTACAGCATGTGCCATATTGCTTAATTTTGTTGCTCTTTTCACCTCCAGTACACAGCATTTGGGCTTCATCACTGTATACACAGGAAACAATACAAATGGATGCAAGGAGTCCAACACAGAATTACAAGAGAAAAAAATCTGCCCATTTAAAGTGCAGAAGGAGACCAGAAATATTGAACAGTTTTTAATAAACCATTTGCAACTGCATGCAAAAGTGAGACAGAAAAGCCATTGTCCTGCAGGACTAGAATGAAGGGCCTTGTTAGCTCTGGACTGCGTTGCACTTGGTTTCTGGTCTGTCATCTCAACATCAGCCTGAGCAACCAAGCACAGAGAAGGCGGCGTTAGCTCAAGCAGGCTTGGGAAAAAAGCTTCTCCCTCCTCTCTGGCTAGTGAGTCCCAGAAAACCCAGCGCTACAACTCCCAAATACATCTAGCCACACAACATGAGGAGGTGGAGGAAGATCCCACTGATCTCAGTGCCGATTCGTGTACAACGTCAGTCCCCAGCTCCCCATTCGTCCTGAAAACAGAGCAAACGGAGGTGCAGAAGCTGGATTTCTAAGGTGAGAGCCTTCATTCTCCCTTCTTCTACCCCTCGCCAAAATTTTCTAACTCAGTAAAGGTAAGAGGGCCCCATCACAAATACAAGAGCCTGCTAAAGCACTAAAGAGCTAATCACTCACCAGCTGCCCCTGAGTGATATACTTCTTCCACCACAGATAAGGACGCATTGCTGGAACAGCAGACAATCCGTAGTAGGAGTACATGAGGACGTGGATAAAGCTGTTCAGTGTGGCACCGAAGTAAGCTAAAAAAAGGGCAAAGGAAAAAAGAAAGTACGCTGCGTTACCAGGAACACACTGTTTCATGGATCCTACAAAAATAACAAGTTCAAAATGTTACTATTTAAAATATGATTTTTCTCAGAGGACAGGCAAGAGTCCACTCCCCTGATTTTTTTTCTGTTCACCCAAAAGAGTGGCTGAGGTGCTTTGCAGCTGTGCACTTTATACCAGCCTTCTCATTTTATTTCCTCAATTTATTCTTTTTCACACCTACATTCCAGCTTCTCAAGGGAACTGAGGAAGCTGATAAAAAGGAGGCATGTAAACATGCCTGACACTCAATAGCTTCACCCATCTAATCTTAGGCTTATTTCACTTTCTTCCAGGCAGAAGCCTGTTTTTGTCAGTTATAACCAAACGCAACAGATATCTTCAGAAACTGCAAGTCAGCCATTTTATTTGCCCTTGTTTACAGCATCTTTAGTCATTAAAGAAACTTTTAGCTTAACACCAAACTGCATAGTACTGTGATGACCAAGCAGAACATAAAGCTTGGAAAGGAAGAAGAAAAACACATCACTAGAAATAGCACAAAAGTATTTTCAAGACCACACAAACACAGGATAGACTGCAAGTATCTGCCCTTTTGACTGTTGTATAAACAGGGATTGACTTCCCTGGAGAAGAATGTGGTTCCAGATCACACTTTTTCTAAGTTCAGCATTACTCACTGTTGTGCTGACAACATGAAACAAATACGAGTTTCTATGTTGTTTGGCTTAGAAAGCAGACCAGCCTTCCTGAGCAACCCAGCCTCTCGGTCTGCACTGCCTATAGTTCACATCCATTGGATTTGACAAAGTTTCTCTTGGATGAGTGTTCAGCAAAATCAGTATCTATAAGCTGCACATCTGAACCACAACTAAGCCATGCTAATGCAGTTAGGAAACTAGATGCCAGCCAAAAGCAATGAAATTAAAGAATCAAAGCCAGATAGCCAGAGGTTAGCAGGATTTAGACAAGAGAGACATGGAAATCTTCCACTTAAGATGTGTTCAGTCAAGTTCATTAGTGCTCAAGGGACAAGATTTTAATTGAAATCATTTGTTATGGCTACTGGTATAATGAGATTAAATTAAGAAAGTAACATCTCAGGTAAACTTGACAGATACAAGGACAAGAGTCACTACTGGCCATCTTGCAGCTGAAACAAGCTTCTAGTCCTGACTTGAAAAAGAGCATTGTTTCATTAGAGGGTCTGCAATCACCACAAAAAAGAGAAAACAAGGTTGACAGGTATCAGACCTGGACTACTGCAGCTGATAAATGTCACACTGCCGCACAAATTCTGCAAACTACATTGGCGTGCCTTTTCTAAAGGCTCTGCAGGCAGCTTAATACCTGCAACCATCTGCAATAGTTGCAATTCAGCACAGCAGCTTAATATGGGACAGAACAAATCCTGCAGCTGAAGGTACCAGAGATGCTTGGTTTGACCAAAAGGAAACCAAAACAAGGCCCTTGTTGCAAGCATTCCCCACCATAACCCAGTACTTACAGTGACCACAAGGCACCCAGTTCATAACAAACCACCAAATGTTCAGCATCGTTGCATGGTGGTAGACATGCAGAACAGTGATCTGATGATTATTTTTCCGCAAAATGAAAAAGAAGGTATCCATGAACTCAATGAGTTTGGAGAAATAGTACCACCAGAGGACACGTATGATCTAGAAAGGAGGAAACAAGTTTTAGAAGCATTGCACATAGTGGGGACTTTCACAGAATCACTAAGGTTGGAAAAGACCTGTAAGATCATCAAGTCCAACCATCAACCAACACCACCATGCCCACTAAACCATGTCCCGCAGTGCCACGTCCACACGTTCCTTGAACACCTCCAGTGATGGTGACTCCACCACTTCCCTGGGCAGCTTATTCCAGCGTGTCACCACTCTCTCAGTAAAGAAATTTTTCCTCACTTTCAGTCAGTTTCAACCCTTTTGCTGTCTAAGTAATTAAAATCCAGACTCTGTCCTGCACTACTTGGATTGAAGACACTGCTGAGATCTTCTGTAATGCTTCAGCCTCAGGTCTTTCTGCAGGAAATCTAGGTACAAACCCATAGCTACAGCTGAAAACAGGATGACAAAGACTGTTTTATGAGGCTATTTGCTGTGCACCGGGGGTGTCCTGAGAGAAACAAGAATATATTTAACCAGAGTTGGTCCTGCAGTGCTCTCTGTAAAAGAGAGGTCTGAACAATGACCAGAAGAAATCATCACCACATCTCAGAAAGAGGAGTCACAACACACAGAGATTGGATACAGCCTGAAGACCAAGTCCTTGGTTTTTGACCTGTGAACACTTGAAAATTTACAGGTAATTACTCACCAAAATACCAACCATTAATATATTGCAGATTAACTATTACGTTTGACAATGCATTGTCCATTGTATTGTAAAAGGAGGAAAAAAGCAAACCAAAATCCACATAACCAATACTGTTCTGCTCTCCACTTACATGCAAACAGACAATTTGAAACATTATTAGCTGTAAGTCTCAGTTACATTACCTTCATATCAGCTTCTCCTCCACTGTGCGTATCCTGACAGAAGAAATTGTATCCTCCTTCCCATACTCCTGTCACCAGCTGAGAAGATCAAAGAATAAAGTGTCATTTGGGGAGAAGGCTGCACCCCACAGCACATGCAAACCTCGACAGCAGCTCTGCTGAGACATCTGGTGTCAAGGGATTCATGGGCATCCGAGTGTGGCATTAGGTTGAATTCAAGCTCCAAACAGCGATCAAATCAGAAATCCTTCCAATTGGGGTATACCAGAATAAAAATAGGAGGTAGCATCTTATCCCCACTTATCCCACATAGCGTGTGTGTTTTGCACAGACATATTCTAGACAGATCCTTAAGAAATATCTTTCCTTCTTAGCTGATGATCTAATTGTTGAAGAAAGTGAACAACCAAAGAAAAGTAAATATATTTTTTTCTGATTATTTTTGGAAAGAAAAAAAGTTATATTTTTAGGAAATTTTATACACCGAGATCTGACTACAGTTTTTTCAACTGTGTAAAAGAGCAAATCTTCAGCTTTGCTATCCTTAACAGCTAGCAACTGATGTTTTACCATATTTTGATTCTTCAAGATCTTTTTAAATAATTCACTCATACCGAGTACGTTACATCCTTCCCAGCACAAGTGACTTCCTCTGCAGGATACGCTGCTGCCTGCCTGACTTCCTTCCATAACAAGTAACACCTCAAACATGACAAAATTACTTTTAAGAGTAAGGATCAGCTATTAGCCATGAGAGGATGACAGGGAGCCTGCTGCCAAAGGGCTTGCTGAAACTTCTGGATAAGAAAGAGGCAAGCTGGATGTCCACGTCCCACCCTTTCACATGTGGGAGATGGAGGCGCAGATTGAGGGTGGGACAGGAGGAGGGAGTGGGTGCAAGGACAGGAGTGAGCCCCCCCTTTAATACTGCAACAGAAGAGATTACTGGATGTTGTTTATAAAGTTTTTCCTCTTGGGAATAGCATGAACAGAGGAGTAACAAATTTAGACGATTCCCAAGTGAAAAAATAATTGTTACGTATCCCAAAAAACATTTTAAAGGCAGAGACAGATATCCTGCACAAGCAAATTGTCTGGTTTTGGCTTTATCTACACTCATGCAGGATAAAAAAAAGCTGTGGAAAGCCACGGTGAAAAACTCTTTGTACCATAAGTTATTTAAAATGATCACTTGATTAAAAGACTACAATAGCTGGTACAATTAAGTGCTGCTCAGAACGGTGAATGGGAAGCTAATTCTAAAAGGTGCAATAAAGATTATCACTTAAATGATCTACCTTTTCCTAATGCTATTTCTTTCATGGCTCATTTTCCCCCTAAATTAGCTTTTAAAATACCCAGTCAGCCTAGGTCATTATTTTTGACCTTCCGAGATAGAATTATTGCCACTATTTAGAAAAAGGAAAAAAAAAAAAAAAAAAAAAAAAAAAAAAAAGAGAGACCTCTAGTTATATCATAACATATAGACCTGGAATTATCTCATGTACTACAGATAAATCAATACCCCCCTGCCACAGTGAGGGTAGGGCAGCCGTGCACATTGACAACAGACCCAAGCAATTTCTCTATCCAAGCAGCAAAGGGAATACAGCCACGGGAGGACTCCTCTCCCGCTGTAAGGAAGACACTGATGTGCAAAGCACACCAGTTTAAAAGCAGTATCCTGCTAAAGTACCAGCTACATCCCGGAGCAAGCCTTGCACCAAACCGCTCTTAGGGCTGCGTGGCTTCGCGAGCGCCCGCCAGTCCCTCAGACAGAAGACCACATTGTGCTGTGATCGAGTTGTTAAGAGCTTACAGATGTTTTCATACAGTTCTCATAGTTCAAGGAAGTGTTAGGAATAGAGGGATAATCACAATGTTTATATTGTCATTAATCCAAATAGCATCCATCACTAATCCTGCCGTCCATAAACTTCTCCCAAGGAAAGGCATAGTGAAACCCAAAGAAGTTTCCCTGCAAGCGATACAGGTTCACTACGTAAAGCATAATGCAGCCAAAGGTGTCTGGATGGATCCCACCTCTCTGAAGGGCAAAGGCATCAGTGTGGCTATAGGTAGCTTCAGCTAAACCCGAGTATTCCCTCATTTCCAGAAGAGTGTATAACAATATGCTAGGAGTTCTAAAACTCTCACAGCCACAGGGGTTTAAATGATAGAAGCAAAGCAACATTTGTAGGAAATGGTAACATCTTTTATCATATAAATAGTTAGTATAGTTATAAAAATAATTTAACCCCTCCCTTTCCAGAAGGAACTAAATGGTGAAAAGCTGCTACTGCTGCTCACAAACTGCTGCTGGTGCCCGCACACCTTGCTTAGTGCAACATACACACAGATAATCCTTTTTCTGAGTTAGCCAGCTGTTCCTTTGCCTGACACCACTATTTCTTGCACCCACAATACTTTCAGCACATGTTGGAAGGCTTCAGGAAATGAAACCAACAGGCCACCCTGCCACCTGACCACGCACGGTTCCCAAATGGCTCTGTTACGCACGGGGCTGGGCGTACAGCACCGGGGAGCTGCTTACATGGCACCTAGAAAGCAATAAACAGAGGTGTCATAAATTGCCAGCTAGTGTATTTAAGCCGGTGCTCATGCTTGTTGTGGTCTGCTTCCAGGATGGCCAGAGTTCCTTCCTTACAGCTACTCTACAGCTGGTCTGAACTCCCCTGGCACTCCTTATCCTCCCAGCGACAGGCTGGTGGCTCCTCAGCCACCCCAGGCTTGAGAGAACCTTCCCCTGCCCGCCGCCCCAAGGATGTCCTTCATCTTCAGGCTGGTCGGAGCCCAGGCTTGCTAATGGCATTGCTGCTGCGCAACCACAGGCATATCTTCTCTCCAGAAATGAACCTGTCTCGAAAAGGCTGACTGTAATCATTTTCACCAGAGTATGCGATTTTTGAATGACACAAAAAGAGACGGCTCCTTCACAATCCGTTTAAAATGGTACTCAATGTTAAGTTCTTTGGCTCGGGGGAAAACCCTGCGGCTTGAAGTTGCTTTTGTGCTCAAGCAACTCGTACTTCCTTCCCCTGCACTGAAAACATCTTTTTTATATTGCTTTCATTTTGTAATTCTGTTGCTAAATTCTTTAAAATGCTGTGGCATGTGCTTTTTTATTAACTCTGCTACGAAAATAAACAAGCACACTAACACCAGTCTGACCAGGCTGCAGGAGAGGTGCTACCAGGGAGGACTTTGTTTTCTGATGATAAAACCAAAGTCTGAGACTCGCTGGAGAGGGCCAGATAAGGGACCCGGCACTGCATCACGCTGTCGAGGCATGATGGGTTCACAGCTTCAAAACAGAGCCAGATTAGAGTGAAGAGAAGCAGAAGTTCCCATGTCTGATCAAAGAAAGCAAATGCCTGCAGAGGTACGGAATTTTATGTTTACATGAACACAGTCACCTCAGGACAGAGATAAGGGCTTCGGGACCCGTAGAGAAAGAAAGGGGAGAGGAAAGAGCAGCCTGGCAGCAAGCTGCCAGCCGCAGCTCACGTACCACAACACCTCTTCACCGAGTCCCCTCCTTCCTAAAACAGCATGCTGCTCTTAGGATGCTTTTCCTACAGCATATGCAACACCTTCCTCATCAGGAAAATCTGAGACTCAATCACAGAATCACCAAGGCTGGAAAAGACCTGTAAGATCATCAAGTCCAACCATCCACAAAAACAAACAAACAAAACCCCAAACCAAAACAAAAAAACCCACCCACACACCATGATGCCCATTAAACCATGTCCCACAATGCCACGTCCACACGTTCCTTGAACACCTCCAGGGATGGTGACTCCACCACTTCCCTGGGCAGCCTGTTCCAGTGTTTCACCACTCTCTCAGTAAAGAAATTTTTCCTAATACCCGGTCTAAACCTCCCGTGGCACAACTTGAGGCCATTTGCTCTTGTCCTGTCACCAGTCACTTGGGAGAAGAGACCAACACCCACCTCTCTGCAACCCCCTTTCAGGTAGTTGTAGAGAGCGATGAGGTCTCCCCTCAGCCTCCTCTTCTGCAGACTGAACAACCCCAGTTCCCTCAGCTGCTCCTCATAAGACTTGTGCTCCAGACCCCTCACCAGCTTCGTCGCCCTTCTCTGGACACGCTCCAGCACCTCAATGTCCTTCTTGTAGTGAGGGGCCCAAAACTGAACACAGGATTCGAGGTGGGGCTAATTCAGTAGGGAGTTAATTTTTCAGATGAAGAAAGAAGACAGTAGAGATCACTTTTAAGAAAGTGAGCCTTCATCACTGACCAGTTGTCGTGGTTTAATCCAGCTGAAACTCAAAGCGACAACAAGGAAGAGAACAGGGAGTTACATCTGGTTTTCGAATGCTGCTCTTCATCATTTTATCTTAAAAGTGAGTACGTGTCCTATGAAGTGCTGCTGATGTATGGCTAATCCTTCAAAGCCAAATTTCCATGACTGATGTGATCTGAGCGAGGGTATCGCCTGTTTTGCACTAACACAGGTAACTGCGGAGGCACTACAGCTAGAGAATGTACCTGGAGGTGCAGGCAGCTGATTTCTTTCCCTATCACCTGGCCCTTCGTCTCTCTCCCTGCGAACACCAAGCAGCACGGTGGTAAGTCAGCACGGCTCTCTACTTGGCAGCATTTTTGTGGGATCAGTTCCTTGTTGCAGAGCATCGCTTGCCCTCATGTGTAGCTTATAGGTGCTGTCAAACGCATTTCGTTGAAACTATCATGAGTTTAACAGTCTTCATAACACTGTAGCTTTGTGTATTCCCATGTATAAAGGGAAAGTATATTTACAATACCAATGAACACTTCCATATAGATAATGTTACATTAAAAGCAATATTCACTTTGATGTAAAGTGTTTCACTAGATAGGAAGGAGGAGCCTTAATATTCACTGTATTTTAGTTGTCTCATTCCTTCACAATATAAAAGCTATTCAGTTGGTTACAAGTATGAGGACTTCTTCAGCATGCAATAAACAGTCCTTTCTTGGTAACCAGTTCATTGTTAGCAAGAAAAAGGCATTTGTAAGATCAACAGTTCAGATCTTTTCTATTGTTTAAATTTATCAGCAGGTTTTGTAACATGGCAGAATGTTTCATTTGGAAACTATGAGTATTATTCCAAGTATTTAAGGAAAAAAGATTGGCTATCTGAGAGTTTTACCCATACTTAGTACAACTGAAGAAAAGTCTGCACTTGTAAATCCCCAAAAACGTAACTGGAGGTTATATTATACTTATATTATAAATAATACCTGCACAAAATAATGCAGATGTTGCACATGAAGTCAACAGCAACACCACTTTTAGACAAATTAAACAGATTAACACACAGTTTTTACTAGATTATAATATACTGACAGGGAGGTTAGAAATGTAAGCACACCAAGAATACAAATTGTTCCAAGTACCTACTGAATCCAAAACTGCTCCCCTCAAAGAATTAAGTATCAAAGTTCTTAATAGCACAACTCAGTAATTTTTGTCTAGACAATTCACTACACAAGAGAAAGAACTTTAAATTTAAATCACTTCCTATCTAAACACTTACTTTTTAAAACACTACAGAATTAACTACAAACTTAAAGGAGAATTACAGCTTGCATATACTTCTAAGCAAATGCCAGAAAAAAAAAAAAAAAGAGAAAAAAGATTAGTAATTTTAGCTCTAGCTTGTAATCGCATGTTGAAAATGAAATCTCTCCTTACAGAAAGGAGAAACGCTTTTGGTTAAAAGCAAGCCAGAGCATTCTGTACAATAAAGCCACACACACTATCATTTTCTGACCACAGTCTTATTTACACTGCCATAGTTCTTCATTTTCACTTTAATAAAAAACATACAATTCTGAGTAAAAGCAGCTAAAGTGCTCTCTGGGAAGTGGAAAACTTTATACTGCCTAAATCTTTGTTTTGTTAGGAAAGAGAGTAAGTCCACAGAAAGTCCAATTCAGTTTGAAATACACTTGTATGTTCGGATTTTAACTTCTAGGAAACAGATGAAACACGACGCCGTTAAGGCAACTGCTTCAGCAAAACTAAGAGGACACAAAAGAAGCTATTGCAAGCTTACAGAAATAGATGCAAAGAGTGTGTGCATGAGTAAACACATTTAAATAAAACACGTTTTGCACTCCAAATCAAGCTGTAGTTTTGCTACGAAGTACTTTGTACAAGCCACCAGCACAATGACGTTGAGCACGACTTCTAGGCAAGGAGGAGTTACTGAAGGAGTAGCCAGGGTCACGCTGGAAGCTCAGGCCTTCGCTTGCACTGAGTGAGAGAAGTGCATCTGAAACATAGCTAACCACGGTCAGCATAGATGTTTAAGGCAAGGTTTGTTTCATACCCTTAGAGGTAACATTACAACTACAGTTTTCTCCCCTGAGAAGTGACATTGAAGAACGGTTGCAACATTTCTGCAGATGTTTCCCCAGGTTTAGAAGGGCTGTCCTCAGAGATCATTTTCAACATAAGCCAATATAATTAAAACAGATACTGCAAAATAACCCCGACCCAACCCCTTTTCCTCCTACCTCATAAAACATATACAGGGAAAGCAGTGTAAGTCCAAGGTTGTAGACCACTAGAATACCCCTGCACGAGAACGGTTGCTTATTCCGCATGTACTTTGGTCCTAGCCATACGATTAGTAAGTACAAGACTGAGAAGATAAAGGTAGGTGTATAGTTCTCCAGAAGAAGCCATCCTTTTACTCTGGGGTCTGAAACAAAAAAATCAAAAACATACAGACACTTAGATTTTGTAAAGGAAAGAGTTCAATGCATCCAGAAAAAGCTGTACCTAAAATGCTTCTAGCACCGGAATACCAGAGAAAGATGAAGGAAGAGCGGCAAGCCCTGTCCTTAAGGGCCACATTGCTAATTACAACCACCCTTTGCGAACAAGAAGATTTTAGTTATACAGTTGTTAAAGAAAGCAGAAATAATTCTATTCCTAAGGCAAAAATATTCTTAAATTATTACTGCTATTATTTTTAAATACTCATTACCATTCAGAATCATCATCCATCTGGAATACCACAGATAAGCTTAAATTATAAAGAAAAGCTTCAACAACCCTCTCCCCCTTATTCTCTCAAACCAACCTTTCCTGATAATACACATCTTATTTCCTCACAGAGCCAGCAAAGCTAAGAGTGAAGCAGATACCTTTGTGGTTATCAGCAGATGATCCTGATAAATATTTTCTAATCAATACTAACCCAATTAGACTTACGTATGTGCTACTCAGGAGGATTAAATTTTGGGGTCCTTGTATGAGCAATGATACACAGAGCAGTCAGTCCAGTCTGACTAACCAGTCCAGTTGGCAACATGTCGACTGCTCAGGAAAAGCACATAAACCACCCTGAATGAGAGGATTTCAGGGAAACGCTTGGGACAAGTGCTTGATCCTTTTGAAGCACATCTGTGCTGTCCACACCCAGCAAGAGCACAGTGTTTCACTCCTCTCACTGAAGTTGACCCAAAGGATTGAAACCAAGTTTACCAAACCATAAATGAATAATTCAAGTATTGCTGGCATTCACAGCCCTGACTTAATTTTAAAGGAGTCAAATGTGGATCCTGAATGTAAGAAATGAGGCCTTAAAATGTAGGTTGGGAAGTAGTTAAGAAAGTCAGGGAATTATTTGGATTTGCCACCTTTACGGTTCATTGTTTTTAAGACACAGCAAATTTAGACCATATGCCAGCACAGGCAGTAAGTTAAATTAGTCTGGATGTTCTGATATAAAGGGGCTTAGTACAAAGAAGGGAGGAATGAGGGCACTGAGAAGCTAAAAGCAAACAGAAAACACACTTTGAAGGATCAGGAGCTTGCTCCACCTCCTGTGGACTTTGTCCTGTGAGGAAGCGGCACCACCATGGGCGTTTCTGTTGGACAAAGAGGTAGGAAAGACGCTACTGAAGCAATCAGGAAAAAAGCAGAAGCCACGGAGTGGCGTTGCTACAAACCCTCTGTACAGGACGCTGACGTTTAATCCCCCTGGTCAGGACCAGGTGGAACAGGGCCATCCCTACCCTAGCTGGAAGCCCGCACCAGAAAGCCATCGCCTGTCCTGGTCCCCCTGCCTCTCCCTTCCTCGTGCTGACCAGGATTGCTGTTCCCCACCTGTAAACCTTTTCCCAGTGAAAAACCTACCAAAACCGTTGTTTCTTTAAAAAGAATGGTTTCAAAGTAGTAATGCTTTCCAAAAAATTACAGACTTTTTCAGTGAAAAATCCCTGAGCAGCTCTAGTTATGAGAGCAAGAGTATTTATATTTCATCAAATGCAAATTTAAAAAAAAAAATTTTAAAATAAATGCTATCATTAAATTAAAAAAAAAAAAGCCAGCAAAGATCTGAGTGAGGTAAGCAGTTCACTAAGACTAACAACACCAGAGCTTAACTGATACTAAGAATAGCACCTATGATTGTCATAGCTGAAAAACTGGCAGCTCTTCAGGTCAAAAGATCAGAGCATTGAATAGACTTTTTCATTTATTATATAATCACACATTTCAACACTCTGCAGATACTAAAGAAAGTAGTCACCTGTCAAAGTCAGGATGTTAGAGGGAAGCTGTTTCTTATGCTCTAGTATCTGCACTTTAACATCAGTTTTATTTATGTATTTATTTTTTGATAAATCTTACCTCTGGGTCCAAGCCAAACATCAAGGTAGCTATTGATTGTTTTATCCAGAAGTTCCATTCTACAACCTACTGAAAAGGAAAGGGGAGGAGAAAGTTAGTTCTTCAGCTCACAAAAATAGTTTAATCACCCGAACACCATCTGTTAGGGTTAACAAAGACAATACTAATATGCAAAAATTGCAGCAGACATACTGGACATTACCAGCATATATAAAGTACATAACTCTTATTCTAGTCTCAGACAGCCACTGGTATAAGAACAGTATTTCCCACTGAAGTATTCAATCATGCATCTAGATACACAGAAGCTTAAAATAATGAGTTCAGATTAACCTGAAGTTCTTTTTAATTCTGTATTTTGTAAGTGCAAATACAGGATGACATCTTGCAAGATCCCTCTGCAAGGAGGAGGAGGAGGAGGAGGACTGGACCTTGAGAAAGCCAGCAACATCGAAATATAAATACTCAAATAAATACTATGAAGCTCTTTTAACAAAGAGCCTTGAATAGCTGGCAATGCTAGCTGAGGAGGAGGAGGGAAGGAAAAAAGTGAAAACTGGCTCTGCTATCACTTTTCAGATAGGTGACCGATTAGACCTCTGATTAACAGCCCATAAAACCAACAAGTGAACAGTCACCGAATGACAGAGAGGGCTGCAGAGGCAAGGGAGGAAACACTGCAGTTCGTGGCACGAGCATCTCCAGTTCCAGAAACTGCTTACTAGTAAGACATTGCCAGATAAAACTCATCCAGCATCAGTAGAGAAGAGTGATTCAAATGTCATCTGTCAGCTCCTCACCCGGGCAGTGTTTATTGGTAGCACCTGGTATATACTGCAGTACACAAGTCGCTGTACCTCCATAAGGTTAAAGCAGGAAAGAAGTAGCAGCACTTTCCATGAGCAGCGACAATTGTACACAAAACTGTTCTCAAGAGAAGAGGAAGTCATTTTCTTCTTGATTAAGAAAAAAACAACCAAAACGAACCCTTCCAATTTCCTCTTTTCTATCCAGAACAGTACTGAACTTTCACTAAAATAATTTTATCAATTTTTAATAGGATAGTTTTCACTTCTTGGTGATTCTCCCCCCCGCAAAGTACTAATATTAACAGCAATTTTTAGCTACAGGGAAATAATGCAGGCAACACATAAGCTGTCAACATACCCACAGCACAAACCGAAACAATTACCTGAGTTTGCATGTAGTTGCTAACAACAAAGAAGTTCATCTCTATTTTTTTCAGTTCTAGCTAAAGAAACATCTCTCTTCCACCTGTGAAAACCCTGCCTCTAGGGATTTCTGATTTACACAAGTAAAATGAATAGTAGGTCCTCTGGTTTTAGTCAGCTGGGACTGACACCTCCATTTCTTTCAAGTCCAGCAAGAAAAGCCAAACAGGATGCAAGCGACGTCCCCTCCCTGGTCCAAAGCAGGACTGGGAGCTGCCCGGCCCCTGCAGGGGCTTCTACGTCCCATGGGATCAAGAAAATACACCGGGCTTGGACACGTGCATTTACATCATTTCTGGCTGCACCCCCAACCCATCGTTTCCCGCGGGGCTCTCGGGGACACGCACAGAAGAGGACGTCCCCCCCCGCGTGCATCAAGTCTTTGTACCGCTTTGGACTACGCAAAGGCACAGAAACTTCTCTGGAATCTAGTCACCAGGCACAAACAAAAGACCTCGATTAAAATAACCAGGGGTGTTAAAAGTCTTTCGCAGTCCTGATTCATACCGGGGATTTTTTCCTGACTGAAGAAGCTCAGCCCAAATAAGCACATACTTCACAAGAAGGTGCATTTTTGGGATTATGTCACCTCACCAGCTACGAGACACAAACTGTGAGCACCTCCATGAACGGCCACAGCACTGGCACACTGGTGTCCTAGGAATAAGGAAATTTAACCAAGAAGCCTATGCTGTGCTACCAGATGCATGAACATCAGGAAGACTGTGAGAAATGAGTATGTCATTTCCTAGGAGAAGAAAGTGAGTTATCCAGAGCAAGGTCGTCTTTTTTTTTTTCCACCTCTTTTTTTTCCTAATTTGTCGTTATTAAGTATCGCCAGGAAAAGCACTCCCCAGTGGATGATTAATTTTGTTGCTTGAAATCCCCACTTACTCAATTTGTCTGTCGCTCCTTTGATCCAGTACCGATTGATTTAGTTACGCAGCACTGCATCATCCAATAACCCAGCATCTGTGCCTGACTTCAACTCCCCTTTTTGCAGAGGCAGACTTCAGATGGGAGAGTTTGTTTCAAAAACAAAGGTTTGTTATACAAAAATATACAGAAAAGCTCAATTCAGAACTGACTTGCTATATACTGTTGTTTGCTGGACACTGAAAATGCAGACATGTAAATGAAACAACTAAGAAAGCGGAAACAAACTCTGCCTAGCTATAGCAAAGGCAGCAAGAAATGAAACTCCATGTTCAACCCTTCCATAAAATTGGAAGAAAAACTCATTCCCCAAGAGGAGGAGGTTTTGTGCAGAGGTCTCAGCTTTTTTGCGCTGCTACCCCAAACCAGCTTTTTCTGTCAGCGTTGTCGGACAGCGGACTGTAAAAGGCACAGTGAAGGAAGAACTACTCCTGGTGTCAATTTCCAGAATTTGCAGAAAAAGAAATTGTTTCAAAAGGAACTCATTTGTGTAACAGAAAAACAGAGGGAAACAATCTGCTTTTGTTCCAGAGGGGGTCATGTGAAAATGCATCAAGTCTCCTGCCAACAGCCACACAACATTAAACACTGCTTCAACAGCAGCAACTACAAGGGTTCTTTTTTAATTAGAATAGTTTCCCAATTCAGAGGAACATCAACTCCCAGAAAAATTAAACCAGTGGCCATTTGAAACACTGTAATCGGCATGTTTCCTAATGCTGGAAGTAAGCAAGTTCTGCAGCTGACCACATGCACGAGCAGATGGCTAGCAACGCTCCTTTACCTAGAAGTCATCCCACAGCAGGGCACACCATTCACAGAATCATACAACAGTTTAGGTTGGAAGGGACCTTTAAAGGTCATCTAGTCTGACCCCCCTGCAATCAGCAGGGACATCTTCAACCAGATCAGGTTGCTCAGAGCCCCATCCAACCTGACCTTGGATGTTTCCAGGGATGGGGCATCTACCACCTCTCTGGGCAACCTGTTCCCATGTTTGACCACCCTCATCATCAAAAATTTCTTCCTTATGTCTAGTTTAATCTACCATCTTTTAGTTTAAATCCATTACCCCTTGTCCTATTGTAACAGGCCCTGCTAAAAAGGTCTGTCCCCGTCTTTCTTATAGGCCCCAATAGTATTGAAAGACCGCTATAAGGTCTCCCTGGAGCCTTCTCTTCTCCAGGCTGAACAAACCCAACTCTCAGCCTTTCCTCATAGGAGAGGTGCTCCACCCCTCTGATCATTTTGTGGCCCTCCTCTGGACCCGCTCCAACAGGTCCATGTCTTTCCTGTGCCGAGGACCCCAGAGCTGGATGCAGTACTGCAGGTGGGGTCTCACCAGAGTGGAGGGGCAGAATCACCTCCATTGACCTGCTGGCCATGCTTCTTCTGATGCAGCCCAGGATACGGTTGGCTTTCTGGGCTGCAAGCACCCATTGCCAGCTCACGTCCAGCTTTTCATCCACCAGTACCCCCAAGCCCTTCTCTGCAGGGCTGCTCGCAATCCCTTCATCCCCCAGCCTGTATTGATACCAGGGGTTGCCCTGACTCAGGTGCAGGACCTTGCACTTGGCCTTGTTGAACCTCATGAGGTTCACATGGGCCCACTTCTTGAGCTTGTCCGGGTCCCTCTGGATGGCATCCCATCTCTCAGGTGTGTCAGCCGCACCACTCAGCTTGGTGTCATCTGCAAACTTGCTGAGGGTGCACTCGATCCCACAGTCTATGTCATTGATAAAGATACTAAACAGTACTGGTCCCAGTACAGAGCCTTGAGGGACACCACTCGTCAATGACCTCCATCTGGACATTGAGCCATTGACCACTACCCTCTGGATGTGACCATCCAACCAATTCCTCATCCACCAAACAGTCTGCTCATCAAATCTGTATCTCTCCAATTTAGAGAGAAGGATGTTGTACGGTACTGTGTCAAAGGCCTTACAGAAGTCCAGCTAGGCAACATCCATAGCCTTATTCGGTACCTATGGTCAGAAGAAAAAAAGACCCAATTATGCCATACGCTGCTTTTTAAAACAGATACCTCTAGTTATTTTTTCCTAACCTGCCTTTCTACAATGGACAGGAAAGAAATCATCCTCTCTGCTACCAAATTTTACCAGTGCACAAAGGCCCCTGAACACCAGGACAAGCCGGATCAAAGTCTTACAACCTGAAAGATGCTTTACTCCTTCAAGTCCAAATAGTTAATCCAGGAAAACACATATCTGACATTTTAAACAAAACAAAATTACTGGACTTCCAATTCTGCAACACAAACATAATGAAGGCTAAAGTTGCACCTTGTCCCGATAAGATCGAGCCCCATCACTAAAATATGACTTTTTCTAAAATCCTCTGGATTTAGACAGGCAGGGGTTTTTTTGGACATCCATAGAACGTTTTGCATCATTAGTCCACTTCTGGCGCTATGAGCTGGGACAGGCACCACGCTCCAGAGGCCACCCGTGTGTTTGGGCAGAAGATGCGAGCTCTGCCCTGCCGCTCAGCCCGAGCATGGATGGCCCTGGTGCTCCATGGTGTGGCCACCGAAAATACAGGCCAAAGGCTACATAGAAATGTGGTTTTCTTGCAGTTTTAAGATTTATTTATAAAAGTTTTTCATACAGGCTACCAGCAGCGATAAGCTGCTTTTATAACACACATCACTACTCTCTGAGGAAAGGGATTCTAAATACCGAAGTATTTTACTACCTCCTGCGTTTCAAAGGAAATTCTCTCCTACGCTTTCCACAGAAAACACATTCTCAGGGGCTTATGCCAAAAAGTGATTTAAAAGTTCTTGGTCACATTATAATGATGTTTCTTGAATTCCTTTTTGGAGTAACTTCAGTTTCCGGGTGCAAAGATAAGGCACGAAAATAAAAAGGTTTGTCCCCTGTCCCATGCCACGCTTTTTAAGCAAAGCAAACAGCAGCAACCAAACATTTTGGGCTGAAAGCTCAAAGCATTGGGAGCCTGCTCCCTTTCTGCAGGATCCTCCAGCTCTCACCCTGCTGCTCGAGAACTCCCCGAAACAACAGATCCCAGTTTTCACATCTAAGTGCCTGAACTTGAGTTCCAAAAGAATCCCAAAAATAGGCATCTAAATAATTATGCTGGCTTCTGAGAGCAATGCGCCATCAGGCCTGGCTGCTCAGCCTTCTTGGAAAACAGCCACTTTCTCCGTTCTTAAATTAGGACTTTGAAGCCTAATTTTAGGCACTTGATTTTGGAAATCTTGAATTGTGTTTTCTCATTAAAGTGATATTTCCCATTCCCTGCCACTGCAGAGGTGACTCCTCTTTTCCCTCCTCCAAAAGCACAAACTATCCCTCCTCCAAAAACACAACGATCGTGCTGCTGTTTGCTTTTGTAAATGTACTGGAATTGAAAATGCTCAGATGTTGAGAACTGGAAGACAGCACCGAAAACCAAGGCTGTCAACCATTTTCTGTCCATTTTCCAAAGCTGCCCAGTTTCTCCTTTCTATTCCCAAAGCCTTAACTGCCCCTTGCATGTATTCCCTTTGCCTTTCAACTTGCTGCCAGTCCCAGATTCCCTTTTTTCCACCCTTTTTGAATACCCTCTTAGGTCCCAAGGATGCTTAACATTAGCAATAAAAAGGAGTTTAGAATCAATCATAGTCCATATTGATCTGAAAGTGCAAGTATATTTATTTTATGGGAAACCAGGTGAAACATGAGTGCTGCGGATTTTGTGCTTTAGTTTTGTTAAAACGCAAGAAACTATTTTTAAACTTTATTTTGCAACCGTACCTCCAGCAAAGCAGTGCAGATTTTTGGCCCACCTTGCACCAGCGGCAAATCCTCCAGCCTGCTGCTGACTCATTGGGACCCACAGTGCTGAGCCTTCACCCTCACCGGCAGCACCAGCATAAGGAAGTTTAGAAATGAATGATTTGTATAAAACTCAGGGAAGCGTAAAAAATGCAGGACAAAGGAGAGAAGCTAGTCGCAAACAGTTTAACCTCAATGGTATTTCAAAACTATCAAAAATGCAGGGGGTAAAGGAAGACTTTGGCCAGTTAACTAGGGGGATGATTTCATGCCGTTACTTTTCCTGTCATTCCACCCCCCCAAACCCTTCAGTAACGATTACCTTCGTACATAAACACAGTTGTGGTAATTAAAGTATTTTACCGAACAGAAACGAATACAAGAAAGGATACTGCAAAATAGAATAACTAATTATGCTCAATACCCAATACCTCATTAAACCAGAATCTAATAATCTTCAGCTAGGTGACTTCAGACACATCATAGGTCCCTGCAGTTTTATTCACATTTTCAGCAGATCTAAACCAGCTCAAATTAGGACCTGAGCGTCCTAGGATCAGGACATGCACATGCATTTCATCCCCTCACAGTCAACAGCTCTGGCTGTGCCACGGGATAACTTCATCCAGAGGGAAAACACCGAGGGCGACAGCCGAGCAGGAAGAGCAAGTTGGAAGCAACCACGCAAACCTACCCATGGAAGTACTAAGAATCGGAGGAAAACGGTACACCACCGCCTCTCCATCCCAGAAGGATGCATCCAGCATCTCTTGTGCTGCAAAGCCGCCCTCAGCAGCAGATCCGGCATCCCTCAGTGCTCCGGGAAAATGCTTTTTGCAACAGCATGCATTTTCCTGGAATAAAACGTTCGAGGGGGTACCCTGTGCCCGACCTCTGCACCCATGCCCCAGCACCACGATACTGGAAACTTCTTTGCTGCTGCCAGCTTATAGCCCGGTGCTGTTAGAGTAATGCAGTGCAGGCTGCAAAAGTATTTACAGAAATAAAACGGGGAGGAAGAAAAGGCAAAGCACACAGGTTTATTCAGCTGCTGTGTTTGTAATAGCACGCAACTGTAAAATATGCAAGGACACTGCACAGACAACTCCCGGATGGGGGTTAAAGAACTGGTTTTTTTGGTTGAGTTTTTAAGTGGGAAAGAAACAGAAGAGAGGATCTGTAGCAAACTAGGTTAGATGGAAACAGGGAGAACACGTACACAAGAGCTACAAGCTGACTTTTTTGGAAGCAAAGCCAAAGCATGGCATTTGCTATACAGCTTTGCTCCAAAGCCCTCCTCCCCAAGCAGTACGTGTGTGTTTATTAACAGCTACTGTTTTAATCAGAAGTTCCCTCTTTTTTCAAAAGCTGTGCTGGTATTGCAATTGGGAAAACGTTCCTAGCTGTAGCTCACAATGGCAAATTAGCCAGAGGAAGCCTGGGAAGCTAAAGAGAGAGAGCTGAGAAGAATAAGGAGTCAAAAGCTAAGTTCAGAGGGCCATAAGGACTTCAGCTTTCATTTCAGGTCTCCTTTCCCTTACTCAAGTGCCACCTGCAAGAAGGTCTGAAAAACTCCTCCTCTTCTCTTTAATAAAAGGGACTCCTCTAATCTCCATTTATGCACTTTACTGAAACCAACTTTTTACTTCCACAAGAGAAAAATAAAGGTACGGTCCCCAAAGCCTATTTTAATGAGCCTTCTTGGTCAAAAGGCTGCATTTTCTAACAGAGCCGATGAGACCACAGCCAACATGTCCAGAGGATGGAGAAGCCCAGTCTTCTGTGACCATTACTAGCAGCAGAGTTCAAGAGTATTGTGTAGCTTCAAGACAGTAAGCTTCAATTTACTTTTTTTATTTTTAAATGCCCACATCTCATAATTGCATATTAAAATTCAAAAAGCAAGAAGTAGGGGGAAAAAAAAAAAAGAGTTACAACTGGGGCTGTCCTCCCACGTGAACCCCCATTTCCTCCAACACCCCGCAACAGCGGCACTCAGTCTGAGCACCGCAAGAGCATCTGCCACCAGCCCACCCCTTCCCCCTGCCAAAACACTGCTGCACCGAGGTCTGAACCCAGGGGACATCTCAAGAATAGGACAGATCTATAATTCTTGGTTATCTTCTTAGCATTTATTAGCTTGACATGAAAGCTTGCTATCCGACCCATAAAAGCACCTGCAATTCCCCTGCACATGTGAAACACCGTACAAAGCAAGAAACGGGTGTGTGCAGTTACACAGTAAACTCGGTTTATCTATGAAAAGGTTATCCGGGGTTCACATGCTGACTAGATACACCATTCCAATAAAAAGCTGAGAAATGAGAGGAAGACTATGAAAGCTGAGGGTGACAGTCACAAAGGTAGTGCTACACCATGCAAATCAGACTAGTACAGGGATAATGGCGCACACAAAACCTGGATTGAAATGCCCTGCTAAGATGTGTAGCTACAACCCCTGTGTTCAGATGGATAAATGATACCTTTTTGAGGACCACTTGTGTTTGGGAAAACAGATCACACCGAAAAAGCACGCACACAAGTCACCCTTAGGCAAGTTACAATATGTTATGTATTTATTTGTGTGCTTACTTTTATTTCCAATGAGCTTGGGATAGTACCTGGCGTGCTACGGGAGAAGCGAAATTCCCTGGTGAGCCCCAACGCACAAAAAATACATGTAGTATGTTGAATTAGTCACATTCCTCAACAGAAGTGAAATGAATTTCTACACTTTTACCTAAAGGAAGAAAAGACCTATACTGACACTGTAAATGCCCACCACAGCTTGCTGCCAGTTCTTCATACAGCCAGCCACTCTACAAGAAGTCAATCTTAAAACTTTTCTATTTTCCTGCTGCACTCGTGTGAGACATGAGTTAATCCTGTATGGCTGCAGCTGCACCAATACTTGGTGCCCTCATTTTAAGATGCTAAACATCATGCCAGACAGTACTGTTCACTGTGTACAGCTGTACTATCAAAAAAGGCAAGTACAAATGACTGCTAGCTTTAAATAGAAGAAAGTACCAAAAATGTTACGTTTCCCACCATTCAGAGAACTAAGAGAAGAGAAGAAATAAAAATGACTCCAGGTACAACTGTTATGCCATGGCATCATGCTGCTCAGGACAAAACCCTGCCGGCTAGGCGCCCTGTTAAACCCCCTGCCTTCAAAACAGTACAAAAACAATAGGCTCATTCAGAAAAGCAACCGCCTTTGAAGATCTAATCTCCTTTCTAAAGGATAAAGGAGTTAACGCTGTGTAAAACCAGATTTTTACCTCGTTTTCTTCCTGCCCAAGACCGACAAGCAGTACTGAGAGTGAAGACTGCATGTCCTCATAACAGGGCAGAAGATGATGAGACAGGAGATTTTTTACTGGTGCATCAGGCGGATCATTCCCACCCCTTTCCCTTCTTGTACAACACTTCGCACATCTGTAAACGAAGTGTTGCCAAAACCACGCAGCCAGCTGATGGCATTTCTGTTACAGAAGCTCAGAGCTGAAAAGCCTGGTGAGTCCTGAGGAGCTGAACCTCCTTACCTGCACCAGACCTGTGCCAAACCAACCGCTGCCAAGGATGAGCAAGTTTCACGGTACCAAATCATCGCTGTTACAAGGGCCACTGAAAAAGATAACTGACTCCTGGAGTAGTTAGAAAAGAAAGCATTTCTACCTGTACATTTCCCTGGTTTGATGTTGGCAGGACTTTCCTAAATATTCCTTCATCAGAAGATCCTGCTCCAGGACACAAGCACTGCAGTTTCTTGTATTTTATTCTTTGTTTTAAGGGGAGAAAGACCAATCAATCAACTAAAAGGAAGTACTGTAGTAGTAAAGCTTGGTATGATCTTATCACTGACTCCTCCTATGAACCTTAAATAGACTACTGGAGGAAAAAAAAAATA
The DNA here is from genome assembly GCF_030936135.1 of Gavia stellata. Taxonomy (NCBI): domain Eukaryota; kingdom Metazoa; phylum Chordata; class Aves; order Gaviiformes; family Gaviidae; genus Gavia; species Gavia stellata. The sequence goes on along the minus strand of NC_082595.1, from coordinate 86,743,983 downwards.
AATCAACACACTGTCCACACATCTGGCAACTGCTTGTTTTCTACAAGCTCATAATATAAAAAATTCAGGCACCTGCAGAAGTCCTGTACAGAATTCCAGCAAAATAAGTCTGTTTCCTCCAGAATTTAGCCACTCTTTTCTTTCAATAAGAGGCAACAAATTTCTGGTAGAGTGGAAACCCCACAGCCATTAAAATCTGTCCCAATGAAGAACCCAGATAGACTGAACCCCCAGCTCTGGCACCAAGGTGCAGAAGGTTTTACAACGTTCGCTTCATACTTTCGAAAGCATCGGAGCAAAGGCAGGGGCAGTACTGTATTTCGGTATATCTGTTTCAAATATAGGGACAAACCAATACCCAGAGGAGCAGCAGGCAGCAAGTTTCCTCCCCGACCCCGGAGCTATCTCGTCCTCCGCAGGGCAGCAGTCCCCTGGAGAAGGGGGCACCAGATATGCCTCCTCTGCCTCGCCGCTTGTGCAAAGTCTCACGTGAACAATGCCTTCAGCAACTTACTCGTTCCTAAAGATGAGAAGCTCCCCTCCATACAGGCATTTTTCCTGCTCACGCCTGTTACGGCGCTGGCTCGTGCCCAGCGCTAACCCTCAGGCTGACAGCCACCGCATCGCCCTACGCTTACTCCAACTTCTCCATTCAGCCAGGTCCATAGCTGTAAAACCATACCCAGGGCACGTGGGGTGGGTGACGAGGAGCAACCAAGAACAGATTTGATGCTGCTGCAAGGGGTGCTTTCATTCCTTCCCTACCCCGGTGGAGGGAAGCAGGGCGAAATTGAGGTAGTCCCAAAAAACCAACCAAGCAAGAAGATGAGCTTTCAGCGGGGTCCATCCCACCACCTGATTTACTGCAGAAGAAGCACCAGCACGAGGCAGGCATGTGGGTGACAAAGAGGTCTTACCTGACTGAAGCTGAGCAAAGCCATCGCAGTGCACCCGGCCAGAAACCAAGAACGTAGCAAAAAGAAGGGTAAGTAAAACAGACAGAAGAAAAGATGTAGAATTGTTAAAGCAGAATTCTAAAATGCTCTTAAGAGAAGGCCAAAGTAAAATGCATTGCACACGCATCATTTTACATACAGGAATGGTTCTAGTGAAAAGTGCAAGAATTGCAGAAAAAAGAAAATGTGAAATAACAAAAGATCACACAGGATATGTTAATATCATGCAGAGCTAACTTACAGAGATTTCTTAAATACAATCCTAACAGGAACTGACAGATTATTGCACTGTAAAAAGCAAACAAACACCCCCTGCCCCTGCCCAAATGTTCAAAATACACAAGGAGACAAAAAAACTGCAGGACTAAGGATGGTCTCAAGGCAGGGCGGACTCAAGGAGAAGAGGGAGAACGTTAACCATCGAGAGACCCAAGAGACAGAGACCAAGGACAGATTTCTTCCAAAAACAGGCAACTTGAATGTTTTATTCAATCTAAACACAGCAAAAGTATTTCAAAAGAAACAGAACTTATGAAAAGAAATACAGAGAAAAAGACGGAAATGAAAAGCTAAACAGATGGTGAATATCACCAAAAACTCTTACTACAGACTGTTCAGCCTGCAGCTGAGGACCTTGAAGGCAGGGGGGAAGTATTCCCTTTAATTCTCAGCCTGAAAGCATGTTATACTGTAAGAAACGATAATCAACAACCTTACTAGTCATCTGAGACACAACTTCAGTGCAGTAGCCTAAGACTAAATTTCAATGGGAAGCTTGATTTTCCGATGATACCAAACATTGTTCACTTTATGCCCGAAGCTTATAATTAAATTCATTATATGAGAAAAACACATTGCTAGATAATTAGAAGGTGATTTACACATGGAAAATGAAACTTTCTCCTTTACTATGCTGCTTGCAGAAAAGTGAAAACCTAACTTACAGTGTATTTTATAAGCGCTCATATTTTGCCAGGAGTGAAAGATAGGAAAGAATTAAGTTGCATTTCATCAGCCACACTTGTAAAGCAACTCTTTAAACTTTGGGCAAAAGACAAGCTCTTTAGCCTCTATAGTAAAACTCTGTGCACATCTATTATAGGGATGGCAATATATTAAAAGTTGCTCAGCAGGTAAACTCAAACCTTAACATTCTGAGTGCACCTATTTCATATATGTTTTGTACAGACTGTATAGGATACAGAATGATGCTTCAGGCAATGAAATTGCTTATTCATGTTGGCAGCTCTCTGAAAGTTTCCCTCTCCGGAATGTTGCCACCACCATGGCTCTATTTTTACTGCATGCTAAAAGCAAAACATGCTTTTGTGCAAACAACTCTTTCATGAACCAATTTTTCAAATATCAAAAGACAATTCCAGTGGTTGGAGGCTATTTTTCCACAATATTTTTATCTCCCAGGAACACAAGTCCTCCACGCAGATGTGTCATCTCTAAAATAAACAGCAGCAAAGGGACTCTTAATTTAAATAGACCTGTTATTCTGGACCAGGGAAGCTAAATGCTCAAGTTCACGGCCTCACACAGGAACTGGTACGTGGTGGAGGAACAGAGGAAGGAAAAAAAAATAAATAAACCAGACTTGATTAATATTCTGCTCTCACGTTAATGACCTAGGTGGGAATCTGGTAGGGGTCTCGGCAGGGCAATGCTCTGTAAGGAGGGACGTGTCAGAGCTGCAGACGGCCAATTAGGGCTTCTTCATCAGTTTAGCCCAAAACCCAGCCCTGCTCCTCTGTTTTGTAAAACAATCTCCCAGGGTGTGGGGTGAACAAGCTTTTAAAAAGCAAAGCCTGAAAAATAGATACAGAGAGAAATATGAAAGTGAGAAAAGGAGAAGCAAGGAAAAACAAAGGGGGGAGAGGGCTGGAGAAGCCCTTAACTTCATTGCCAAGTCCCTTCACATGTGCAACTGGCAACTCACTTACAGTCCCCGTCACTATAGGTTCAAAGACGGTCATCTCCTCCCAAGGCCATACATCTCTCCTTCGAAGACAACACAGCACTAAAGGATGTAAAGCACTCGCTCCGAGACGATCATTTTTCACACACTGTAAGCGGTGGTTAAAACCTGGCAACATCCCTGTGTTCTCACCAAGTGTGACCTTCAGGACTCAAACCTGTATTTTACAAGCTTCTTAAGTATATATTTTAAGACACAAAGTCAATCTCCACAAACGCTTAGAAAACTGACCTGTGCTACATGCAACTGATACCCGTGTTGGTGCATCGTTTGAGCCTGACGTGCCTTGTGAAACCAAGAAGTATTCCGTCTGCACAACTGGAAATTCACGATAGCTCTGCAATTGCTCAACTAGAGTTTAGCTTTGAAAACCTTACCTAAACGAGCTCTGCACTGAATTTAGGAATGAGCCAATTAGATGGACTTCAAAAAATGAGAGAAAAACCTTTGAAAGCAACATTAGCGGTCCCTTCCTGTACCTTAATGCAACCACTTAGCAGCAGTGATAGAACAAGAAATCAATATAAAGAAGTACCAAAGGACGTTATTTTTGTTCTGCAAGGCATGGTCAGACTGGCAGCCTGCTCTGGCTTCCTTCAAAGGCAGATGACGATGGTTTTGAAAGGGCAGAAGAAGGGGTAGGGAAGTTAAAGGTTTCAGGAACCTGTCAAGGAAAAGTGGAGGACTGAGAACGGCCTTAAAGACCTCTGGAAGTTTTAGAATTACTTGGGAGCCTGATGAAGGCTGCAAAAACAGAGGACACAGTTACAGTCATTTAAACTCTCATGACAAGTGGTCCAACACCACCACTGACTCTAAAAATGCCTTATGCCCATGCGCAATTTTTACCTGTAAGCAACTGGAGGCAGCAGCAGCAGCTCATGCATTACCAGGGCAATGATCTACACTGAAACACGGTGGCCCTTCTGTGACTACTGTATTATTTTTTCTCTCCGTTTTTAACAGAACAGACAAGGCTTCCTAAATGCAGTACTCCTTACTGACTTGCTTAGTGTCCTGTCTCTCCATCCCTATGTAATGGGTCTGCCACCTGATATAGCGATGGTGTTCCCTCGCACTTGCATTTTCTTCTAGCCCTTACGCTATGTTTTAACCTCCTGCAGAAGGTGATGGGGACACCATTCCAAAATATCCGAGCCTGCGGTTGAGTCCGGCGGCCGGGGCCAGGCAAACGCAGCCACCCCTGCTGTAGCCGGAGCAAACAAGAGGCTGCAGAGATGACCATGGCGTAAGCTGCATATTCTGTGGGGTGCGGAAGTCAAAATTCAATAAAATATGAAAAAAACTGCTCAAATCTTTTGCAAGAGACTTTTCTGCTTATGCCTGGTAAGGAAGCGGAGAAAAATCCCTAAGTAACCAGGCCTGCTGGACTAGCTTATTTTCCATCACTATATCAGATATATTTTAATAAAAAAAGAAAATTCTGAACCGCGTTACAAGCGCAGGTATTTTCCCCATTAATGAGGCTTCGTGCATACAGTAAGTCACGCTCACAAGACTAATGTAAAGCTTAACAACACGCCAAAAGGCCACTGTACACGAGTGAACTGAGGGACAAATATATGATGCAAGGGATAAATGCATGACCCTAATTTAGGACAAACAGCTGAGAGCTCGCACCAGTTCACAAGGTCTGTGATCAGCTACGAGCGACCCCTCCACGCCAGTACCGCAAAAGCGAAATGAATCCCCAAACCGGAATCAGACTTCCACCATAAGCATCTGCTACCCTGCAATCCACATAAGCATATAAATAAAAATGCAAGCACAACTAACTACCATTGTGTCCTTCAAAGCCAAATCCAGATTCCTGTGCCTCTACCAACATTGTCCTGCAGCTATCACGTGAGGTCTTGCTCAAAAGCATGCGAGCAGCCACATGAATGAACCGAACACATACATGCTTTTCGGTAAGCACACGTGCCATGCACTCAAACTAGCATGCCATTTGAACTTCAGCACACAAAAAGGTTTCTCGAGTTTCTTTTTCTAAAGGGCAGGGCAATGTTAAACATTGGAGAATTGTCATCCTCCTAACCGGTTAAAGGTTTAATTATTGTTATTTAAGTCAAAGGTTCTCCCTACTGTTTGGCTAGGAGATGATTCTCAAAATGATGATTCAAAACATCAGCATTTTTAAAAGCCACCCGGGAGCAGCAGATAATCCTTCAGGAAAAGGTTAACAGAAGCTTTCTGGTTAAATTATGTGCAAAGAAATAGCACATCTAAGGGGATGCCTGTAAAGACTAAGGTATAAAGGTCTATAGTTTCCCAAGTCTTTATCATCTTGAGTGAAACCAGACGACACAGGACCAGCTCAAGAACTTGACCCCTGTGTTTAGACCCCTATGTTGACAACTGATAAAGTAGTGGCAAATGTACAAGTAGATTTATTTTGCTCATTTCTAAGAGCTTCAAGACCTGATTTGATCTCCAAGACCTCTATCTGAATACAGATGCCATGGTTTTAACTTGGCAGAGGAGCTCCTCCACCAAGCTGCGATCTGCTCCAAACCTGCAACCATATGGCATCTAAGGGAAGAAGGCACTTTCCCGTACCTAGCACTTGCTAGCAGCTCCTTAGCCCACAAGGGCACAGCAGAAACACTGCCTTAATCCAAAATGCTTCCCAGCAAGTTTCTAACAGCATGAAGTAAGGGAAGGAAAAAGAAAAGAAAAATAGCAAAACAGATACAAATGCAAACTTGCATGCTTATGAATTAATTAGCTAAACATGGCCTAAAACCGTAAGATACTTCAAGGTGCATTTGGTTTAATAAGCTAAATCACATTATTCTGCAAATTAATACTTGTTAGTTTTTGTCTGACACTGGTAACATCCTTAAGAACCATGACACCAACAGAAATGTCCATCAGCACGCATATGCCTTAAAAGCTGGAGTGTTACTTGAAATCAAGACTACATCCTTTTTGAAATCAAGTCTACATTTTACAGCAGAGAGCCTGAACTTGCACATAGGAAGAAAGCAATTACCCTCCAGTCACAGCAAAGACAGCCAGCAAGAAGAGAAATGGTTTTCCCAACGTCACAGAGGGAGAGGAGCACTTCCGAGCCATAACAGAAGAGGAATAGTCACTTTGTTCAAATCACTGACCCAGTGCCTCAAAGGGTAGGGTTATGTAGGGATCAAAGAGCAGGGTAGAATTTGAAAATGCAGGAAAAAAAGGTTTATTCCACATTTATTGTACCTTTGCACAAGCAACTTTTGTCTCCTATAACGGTCAGTGCAATTCAGTGCGTTTAGTCATCACCCAAAGCATCTCACTTGGCAGGCAAGTGTTTGGGACAAAGCTTTGACACAGAGGTCAATTAAATCCAGACAACTTTAGCAAAAATACAGGTTTATGGAAGATTATTATATTTCTACCTCCTCAGTATGCTGCTGGTCATCCACAAAGCTATCATTAATGAAGCACAATCTCTACAGCTAATAATACTTTAATAAGGGCACGCAAAATACCCAGATGCAATGGGATGCCGAGACCAACTCTTAATTTGCAGCACTGAGTTCAGCCTAAGTAGCGTGATTCATTTGTTCTTGGAGAAGTGACAATTACACTTAGCAGAATGCATCTGTAAAACCTCTACACCTGGTAAGGGAATTTATTAGACTGCCATTGTGCTTTTTAAATGCTTGACGCTTTGTGTTTCATGTGAGTCAACCATTTCATCGAGGAAATTAAGTAATTCTCCAATGCATCAAACACAGCAGGAAAGCATTTACCGACCACATACTTTGGACAAGTTTGCTCTTGTGCTCTTATTTACCCTGTAAGATAATGTGTCCTAAATGCCAAAACACAAATAGAGAAACCAAGGCAATAAATTTTAATTTCATTAAACAGATGAGGGAGAGCCACTGCGTACACAGTCCACAGCAACTCTACGAGTTATGTCCATAATAAGATCGTAGCCAGCATTTATTTGATCTGTCAAATCAAAAAATCAATCCAGGTCACTGGTTGCAATACCTTTATCAAACAGAGATATAACTGCTGTTCTGTTGCACACAGGGAACAGGCTTCAGTGCCCTCAGGAACCCAGATATAAACCACTTTCACCAACCAGTACTTAGGAACTCCAGGGATGTCAGCCTAAGCAATGCCCCCTTAACCGTATTGCTGCAACACCGAATTTAAACAGCCTTAGGAAAGGCCATAGCAAAGCAATTTGAACTGGAAATAAGCTTTTAAACAGACTAACTTCTATGTAATTCATTGATTACCCTTTTCATTTGTGTTTGTGTGTGATCTTCCATCTAAGGGAGAAAGTGTTTCCTATGTTAGCATGCATAAACCGTTTGGATTGCAGGAATCTTCTGCATTTTTAACACATTTGAGAATCACAAAACAAATTAGCCATTATATTACATATGCCAAAACAGCTAGAGATGACGAGGATTATTGTCAGTTTTGTGAAGTGTTCGGATGCACACAGAGAAGTGTGCTCTGACTGGCATGCAGCAAGCATCAATTTCTTAAGTCTGTTATATAGTCAAACAGCTTTCAAAAGTGTATTTTGCATCCTGGAAGAACATAATTTTGTACATTGTAAAAACAGGAAAACAAAAGCATTACCACAAAGGGCTGAGGCCAACAGCCCCAAAAGTATTCCTATGTTTAAACAGTTCTATGGATCTCACCCCTATATGGCTAATTTCAGACACAGCAATGAAAGAAGGTAAGAAAAGAGGATTGAGAGTAAGATGGCAAAATGAGCAAGTTGTTCAGGTATGCAGGGGAGGTTATAGCAAACAGCACCATCACCTAGACATGCCTTCAGGACCTGTATGAAGAGCTGCCAAATCTAAGTGGAACTTTAGAAGCTTTGAACAGGCAACAGAGTTTGCTTGTGACCCATCTCAAGACAGCATGACACTCATGGGAGTAAAAAAACCACCAAGAAATAACAGGTAGATGTATTTGTGGCTTTGCTCCTCAGCAGTGAAAGAGCATCCCTGCCGCTGTCAGTTCAAAGTCAGAGAACAAACCCTGAACGTCTGGAATAAAAAAACCCCATGCCACCAAGAGCCCATTTGCTCCAAAAGGCTTTCCCAGTCCAAAGGAGCCTCTCCGGCACGACCCGTCCCAGGAGACGACTCTGCGCACGGCATGGGAGCTCTGGCTTCTTGCCCCCACAGCAGGAAGCCCTGGCCAGGCAGCAAGCAGAGCGCTGCCTAAGCATCTCCCGTGCTGGCGGCAAGGTGACACCCAAAATGCCGTCAACCCCACCCTCCCACCCGATCGCTGCCCCGCACCACCACACTGCTCCTGCCCTGCCTATTGAGCGGAGGCAGGCCGGAGCAAGGATGAACGCTCATCGGTGACATCTCTTCAGCGCTAGCTCCAAGAGGGACAGAGGGGACAACACGACACAGAGGCATGACGCTGTTTTAACATGGGACCATATGCAATTGCTGTTTCTCTTCCCCAAGATTTGTCCCCGGTGGGACGCAGACGACGTTAATTGGGAGACTCGCTTTGTCCGCCACAGAGCGAGGACTGCGGAGACCACTGAAAGACAGGCAGAAGACGAGTATTTTAGCCTTGTAAGCACCACCACCTTGCTCTGTAGGGTGGGTTTTTTTCTAAGCTCAGCAGAAACAGAAGTTTTTGATGTTGCAATGTTTGCTGCCCAAAAAATGAGGAAGGTAAAGGAATGAGGTCAGCTCAGTACTTGAGATAGTTTAACCAATTACCAACTGAATGCCACTTACAAGGAATATGCTTCCCAAGGGGCAGCTCTGGATGGCTCTCAGCACCAGGCTTTCCACCTGCAGCTGCCGGACTTGAGCATCAGGTCAGCCTGAAATCCTAAAATATTGTCAGTTCCACCATCATTCCAAAAATCTGCTCCTAGCAAGCCGCAAAAGAACAAGCAATTAAAGATGCTGCCCAGAGGCCTGATGGATTTATGGTGTTGTTTCCAATTCACATTTTTTTTGTTCCGTTAATCATATCTTCTCTAAGTTAATTCCTCTTGTAAAAAACACAAAATGAAGGTCAGCAGGGAAAGAAGAGATTAGACCAGAGAATTCAAAATATTTTATTTCAACTCTGGCTGTACTAAAGGCAAGGAATGCAGCAAGAAGAATTCTTGCTGAGAAATATAAAGACAACATCAACTTACTAAAAATACTGTAGTAAGTATACCCAGAGACTGGTCAGACAGCACATAAACTAAGTATCCTGAATGATGCTATATTTATGTACCAAACACGCACAAGTTTTAGTCAAAGATACTTCATTTGATCAGCTACTGGCATGTAAAAGACACTAAACCACACAAAGTGCAATTGCTTTTTAAAAAAGCACAGTGAGGCAAAGCGACCAACAGCCAGCCTCTTCCCCAGCTTGCGAGGCAAAGCTTCATGACACACTCATTTCACTGCTGCTCTCTCTGGTTGCATCTGAACGCTAAAATACAGGAGACTTAAGTTAGATCACTTACGATAAATTCACTTAGCTACTTACGGATAAAAACCACAAAGAAGTCCCTAAGGGCTTCCAGCACACATTACATACGTAAGGTTTTGTAGATGCCTTGTAAGAAATTCAGTAAAATCCAGCAAAATTCTGGCATATCTTTTAGCGTCCTTGACCCACGTCAGCTGGCAACAGCGTCTTTGAGGGCAAACCCACTCTTCACTTCAGCAAACTCAGCACAGTGGTGCCTTTCATCTACTCCTCGATTCATGTGAAGCTGGAAAGGGGTCTCCACCCAGCTGACCCCAGCCACCTCCAGGCACCACAAGTTTTCAAGGGAAACCCTCACTCTCTGCGTGCAAGTACAGTTCCCCCCAGGCAGAGTACATGCCTTGGCTACTCACTACTCTGAAAACAGATTATGTCTAGTGCACCCCAAATACAGGAATACTTTTATAAGAAACTCCAGCTTTTGTTGCCAAACAGCATCAGATGATCACGCGTGCCACAGGCTTACTCTCACGCGCTTTCAACTTCTGTTAGCAGCAGTGAGGGTACACCAGTATTTATCCCTAGCTACGGAGTTTTCTAACAGCAGAGAAAAATCTCAGGCTGTGACTGCACGGAAGGAATGGGGAGGGCTTAGAGTGAAATATCAGAGTTGTATCGCAAAACCCTTCAGTGTTATTCACAAGTTCATATTAAAAAAAAATAAATCCCCTCCCACTACACTAGCAGCTTAATACTGATGCAGCAACACTGTTAGCCTGCATCTACAAAAACTTTACAGCTGCAAAATCCTCCATCCAGCTGGGGCCACCGGCGATAATTTAAGCCGACTGCTTATGGCAGGCCCGCAGCTGCCAGGTCCCGGCACAGAGCTGCTCTTGCAGAGATAACCTCACCCTGGAAGCAACCTGGCCCAAAACTCCGGTGAAAGGCTGTGCTGCCGCCCGAGATGCCTGCATGCTTGCCCTCCTCTGGTTTCAGCTGCAGGGCGTGTTTCCATTTACAACAGAGCAGTTTTGGAGACTTCCTGATCGGAAGCATCCTAACTGCAGCAGTGCCCCTGCCTTGTTTTCCCTCGCCATCGCTGGCAGCTGGCTGAGCCCTTTGCTCCTGTTTTGCGACGCGGTCCCGAGTCCTCTGCCGCGGTCCCGAATCTCACAGCACCAGAGATCACCCAAAGCTCTGGGAATACAAATTAGCCATACAGGGCACTGCCGCTGAGCCCTGGCTGGGACACCGAGCAGGCAGTACACCCCGCTGCCGGAGGGAGAAAGGGAGAAACGCCTCTTGTCATCGGCCAGGAGCCCTTCTGGCTGAGCAAGCCAAGGTGTTACTATTCCTGCCCCGGTCTGCAAAACTGGCCTTTTGTCTGCAGATTCAGAGCGCAGATCGGTGCCGGAAAGCTCTCCGGAGTCAGATCCTCAGCTGCTGCGTCCCTGGGAAGCGGGGAGGGGCGGGGGATGAGGGCAGAAAAGCAGCCAGCGCAGGCAGGGAAGGAGAAAACACTTAAATAGCCCAAGACGATACTCCGCATAAGCCCAAGCGTTGCCAACTTCTAATGCTGCTGATGCCCGAGGCTTTCCAGGAGATGGAAGAGATAAAAGCAAAGTCAGAAAGTTTTTAAGAAAGTCCCTGCATACACATCTGACACACTGACACATTTCTACCGCTTGCCCTTCCTTTGCTACTTATTTCCTAATGCTTGTCCTCTTTAAACATGTAGATTTTAAAACGGGTAGGCACCGTCTGGAAGCACGGCACATCTCCATGGCGCTAGTTTAATGTGGCGTCTGCCCTGTCCCGCAGACAAACCCGGGAACTACCGCACCAGCGGCTCCATTTCTAACCCAGTAACGCGGTCAGGGGCGGCGAGCAAGACTGTGGGCCCAGGGAAGAAGAAGAAGTCTTCCCTCCCGAGCCCGACAGGACCCCCGCTGACACCCAGCCCCTCTCTCCGGCAGCCCCGCTGGCCCGGCCCAGCGCCTCCGCCAGCCCCGCCGGGCGCGCAGCGCGCTCGTCGAACGGGCCGGGGTTTTTTGTTCGGAGCCGTAGCAGCGCTCAGCCCTCCCCGAGCTCCCGGGGGAGGCAGCGTACGGCCGAGGACCGTTTCCTCGCCGTTAAACGCGGCGGGGGGGGTTCCCCCCTTCCTGCCCGTATTATTTCTCCCGACTCTGTGCCCCGCCACGGCGGAAGGAGCCGCCGCCGCCCGGAGATGCAGTAGCCATGGCAATGCCAGATTGCATCATGCTCTTGACTAACTGCACCGGGGAAAGACGCTCCCGGCGAAAACCCCGGCCCTTCCACCGCCCCGTCCCCTCCCTCCCTCCCTGCCCCGGCCCGCCCGCCGCTGCCGGCCGCGGCCCCGCCGCTCGCCGCCGGGCGCTGCACCCGCCGCCCGCCTTCCGCCCCGCCGCCCCACTTGTTGCGCGCCCCGCCGAGCGGCGCCCCCCGCCCGCCGCGGCCCCCACCCGGCGCCCGCCCCCCTCCTCCCGCTCCTCCGGGCCCGGGCGGCCGCGCCGCATCCCGCCGCCGGGCGGGGAGCCCCGGCGCTGCCCTCCCGCCCGGAGGACGCGGCCGTACCTGGCGGCGGCGGCGGCGCTGGGGGCGGCGGGCGAGCGGCGGGAGGGCACCGGCCGGCTCTGTCACGCTGCGGCGCCGCGGGGGCGGGGCCGGGGGCGGGCGCGGGGCGGGGGGCCCCGCCCCGCAGCCGGCCGTGGGCTGACTGTGACGTCAGAGTGGTGCGGGGGGCTGACGGGCGGCGGAGGAGGGGGGCGCTATGACGTCACTGCCGCGGGGGCCAATCCGGCGGGCGCGGAAAGTTCGGGAGCGGGGTGGGGGAGCTGCTCTGGCTCCGCCGGGGGTCCCGCCCGTCTGCGCGCCGCCGGCGACCCCCGCGCCGGCACGTCAGGCTGCCGGCCGCGGCGGGAGGGCCTGAGCCGCGTCCCGCAGGACGAGCCCCCGCGTCCACCCGTGAGGACTAAAGGAGGTGTCGAGCGGCCCTTCGTTAGGTGCGGGTGTCCAGCCCGGGCGGGGAAGCCAGAGGCCCCCGTGAAAAACAATACGGGATCATGTAACTAGAGACGATCGTCATGAGATGAGCCACAGGCCTCAACTGGTGGTCCCAGGCCCGCGTAGTCGATCTGTTTCCTCTGTGTGGTGTAATGGGCTTTGCGGCATTGTAACGGTTTTGAATATAAGTTCTGGGGGTGATAAATACGCAGGATTTTAACTCGGCCATACAATAAACCCCCGGTTTCGTTGTGTAAGGTAGGTGCATATACTGAGCCCGGCCTCACAGCATCGGATGTCCAAGGAAGGAATCTCAAAGCATCCTCTGGCTCCTCTCCAGCGGCAGGGACACTCAACAGAGGAAGTCCCCCGTGCTGGCTCCAGACGCTTCGTCACCTCCCTGGGATCTGATGGGGCAACAGCAAGGGAGCCTTGGCGTTAGTACGGCCAACGGGAAGAAAGGAGTTTGTTTCTTTCCCTCTCTCGTGTACTCCCCCGTGCTGGAAGATGACCTTTTAATTTTTATTTGTTTTCCCTAAGAGTTTGTTCTGTCTCTTTGCTAATTAGATGAAAATGTTACATAAATAAAAGAGCAGGTTTGCTTTGCAAAGGAGAGGAGTCGAGCAGCAATTTGCATGGGTTTTATTCAAGATCAAGTATCTGCATTCAGTGGGAAGCAGTTAGCAATTTTGGAAAGCTGGAGGAAAAAGGGTTTCCCGGAGCTGCCTCTGCAGCTGTAGAAGGCAGCCGTACAGGTGGAGCCATCAAGGCTAACCATGCCAACCCAACCTCCAGTCGCTTCTCCTGGGTAGTAACACACTGGTCCCATGTCCGTGGTCATTCAGCTGAGGCAGTGTGTTGCACCCTCACCTAGCCTGGTTGAAGCTCAGGGTGCAAACGGTCCCCAGAGGTGATGGTGGGCTGTAAACAGGCAACGCGGTAACAAGGCATGTTTGCCCAGTGGGATCAGAAATTAGCTTCCTTAAGCTCTTACTGGGACAAGAAAGAAATCTCTCTCCAAAGCACAGATCGAGGCTATGCCACAGGTTTTTGTTTAATTTTATTTATCATCATAAGATGTTAATAGGAATGTCTTTTGGTTTGGGTTGGGGCTTTTTTTTTCTTTTTGTATTAAAGCCCAAGACTCCATTTCCCTTTCTCTTTGAAGGAGCAAACCCCAGTAGGATTTTTGTGTGTGTGTGATTTGAGGCTTTGTAGCAGTTTTCAGTAAGGTATGAGCACTCACAACTGTCCTTGTCTATGTGTTTTATCACTTTGGGGAAAAAAAAAAGAAAGCCAGCACAACTCTCGAGCCAGTACACCGTTCTGAAGGCCCTTTGCCCAAGTTTGTGTTTTGGATGTTTCCGAGGCATCCCTTCTCGTCTGAGGGGAGTCGAGCAATCTTGATACTAACAAAATTAATGGAATAAGACACAAGTCCTGTTTTTTCTCACTTGAGAAAAAACATCATGAGTTCATTGAAACGTGACCAGCACTACGTCTTTTCACATCTGTAAATCTGAACTTGACTTTTAAATGTGCTTTAAATAAAGTTGCTTCCCAACGGGTGTACGCATTTGTTTCCATGGTTTATTGATGAGAGATGATTGCACCACGTGTTCCCTTCACAGCCAAAACAGCTTTCTAAATCTGGAAGGTGCTTAAATAATTAAGATTCAATCTGGTGGTTTAAAAGTAAAAAATTAAGTCCCATTTGCAACTTTAGATGCAAAAAGGGATGGAGCGGAGCGGAGCGAGCATAGGCAGAGAGGCTGGTGGTAGCTGGGAAGCGAGCGGCACGCTGTGCGGGAGAGGGACGTGCTGCTGCCTGGTAGCCGCGCCGTGTCCCGCCCTGCCTGCGCAGTGCCAGCAGGCAGGGGAGCGTGCCCCAAGCCGGCTGGCATGCACCCGCTTCGGCTCCCTCCGCCGCAGAGCTTGCTCTTCTTGCTCGGCAGTGGGGTTTTAATGAGGCTCTGTACGCTGGGGGTGTCGAGTAGCTGGCACTGGAGAGGGGGGACACAGCAGCTGATGGGGGAAAGGATGAAGCTGGGGGGGACTTTGGCTTTGGCAGCCCGGCACTAGCGTGAGACTCCCTGCCTGCCCAGGGAGCTACCGGTTCTTCCCTCTCGTGGCCTTTCCAAAGTGCTCATGCTGTTATCAGTCAGAGAACAAGGGCAAGGTCACAATGTGGGAAATGTCATTTCAGAATTACCTATTCGGGAGAACTAAGCAAACAATGCCAAAAGTTTTTGCACTAAATGTTCGGCATTTAACGAGGGGTAGAGGCTGGCCAGTGTCATTCTAGGTTGCAGATGTACTGAGTCTCAGCATGGTATCTGGCCTCTTGGAGCATCTGCAAGTTTGGCAGGAGCGAAGACATCGCCACTGACCTCTCCGCCGAGCGCTGATGAAATTGCTGCTGGTATGTTTGCTCAGGAAGGGCTTCAGAGACCTTGTTATCGGAGCGGGATCAATGAGTCTGGGGTTCAGAGAAGGGCCAATTAAATATTATTAGGGATTTAGACAGATTGCTAGGACAGGTTTAAAATAAGCTATACCTTGCATTTAGTTTTTACCTGTGTCTCATGACTTTTGTAATCATACTTTTTGAGAGAGAAGAGGCAGAATCTGAGCACTGCAGAAAGCCGAGTCCTAAGTGACCCAGCCTAGGTAGCAGCAGCAGAGGTGACAAGAGGCCTCAGCAGATATGGTTATCCTCACTACGTCAATGGTAAGCAAAGGGAAGAGGTTAAGTAGATGCTAGCGTTTGAGAGTGTGGGTAGGAGGAGAACAGAGGGAAAAATTGAAAGTAGAGTGAAGAGTCAGCGAGAGCTACAGCACTGGGGAGGTAAAAGAGCTTGGAGTGGAAGGTCCATCAATGTGGTGTTTGAAATTAGCCTGGATAAAGCACGGAAGTGTGCGTTGCAGGGAAGTGAGCCTGAATGGTCTTCTTTTGGGAGGGGTGAGCTACCAAATGTTTTCTGTCTTCTTTTTTAAAAATCTATTAGAAATCCTAGCTATACCTATTTAGTAGTGGTTCATCATACACACTAACGAATAGGACCTTGTGTTGATTAGAAACAAATTAATCCATTTTTTCCAGAAGTAAATTAACAAATTGATTAGAATAAATAACCATCGTTTGCCACTCAGTCATCTTAACGGGAATTTTCAGTTCTGCCTGGGTTTGCCTTGGCTTCCCTCCAGGCTGACTGCGGCAGTTCCATATTCTTTATCAGCGAGATAAGTGGGATGCGATTACTGTTCTCTTTAAATCAAACACTGGACTAAAATATCAGGCATGAAATTTCAGCATCTATCTCTTCTGAATATGACGTTTTCTTCCGTTGTGCAAACCACAAATGCTTCACGCTGTTTATACAGCTTTGTCTAACTTTGAAGTACTTGATCTTCATAGAAAAAGCTTCCAACAGAGGTTTTCTTCACAGTTTTGTACTTGGCAGGTCTCATAAGCAAGTAGCTGGATGAAGCTGCTATTTTGAGATTCCAACACAAAACTGGTGTGAACACACTAACTCTCTGTTCTGAGGTGTGATCACCTTACAAAATGTCTTTAACTTTTGAGGGTGCTTTTTGCTCTCTGCCATCGAGGGCAAAATTCTCACAAGCTAGAGTGGAGGCAGGTTTTTGGCCCTAACTATGTTTCTAATCCAATTTCATGCATTTTACATTAGCAGCAGTTACTTTTCTGCATTTCCTCTTCCTCTTCTTACATCTCCCTGCAGTGTGCAGTGTTGTAGGCAAATGATTACTTTCTAAGACTGAAGACCTGCACCGACTCACCAAACTTGCAGTGTTTTTTAAGAGCCAGGTTTACCCCAGAGGCAGAGCAGATGGTGTCTCATGATAGCAAAATATTTCATTTCTTGCCAAATAGAATCCAGGTCAAATAATTAGGACATTTTCTCTGCCATTGGTGTTAATATGTTTTTCTCTCTCACCGCGCTGCTCGTCGTCCCGGAGAGAAAATTTAATTAAAGTCCACCCTTGTCAATGATGCTTACCTTAGTTACTTGGGATATGTGCCTTTTTATTTGGTGTCGTCAAAGCTACTAAAGCTTTGATTGCCCCAAGCTGAGAAAATAACAAGCCCCGGGAATCTTGCCATTACGTACTAGCTGGTTTGCCCCTGTGGCACTGCTAGACAGCTGTCACTGGCAGCTGGTGGGGCTGCTAATAGGAGAGACACATGGAGAATTAGAAGGTGTTTCTGATGTGCAAATAGTAAGGAAGCAGATAGTTTCAAAATGGGCATGAAGAAAGTGGTCACTTCACCCAGGGGCACAGGTACTCAGCTAACCCAGGTGGGTAGTGCCCGTGTGTCTGTCTCCTCTTTGTCAGTGTCTACATGAGAAGTGGCAATCAGGAGCATCTCCTTTACAACCCTGTACTCAAACCGCACCTCTCTCTCTGGGGCAAACCCAGTCTCTGGTAAGGCACGACCCACCTTAGCCCATACGGGGTTTTTGCTGGTGGTTGCAGGGTGCAAGGGAGGGAGCAGGATGTCAGGATTGTCTCGGCCCAGAGGCAGGGACCTCGGCTGGATCTCAGCCTGGTCCTCCGCTGTCCCGCTGGCTCTGCTGCGACCCCAGGGAGCCCCGGGAGCCTGGCCCCGCTCTTTCTTTCTGCCTGCTTTTGGGTATTCCCGTCATGATTTGGGCACATCTGCAGTTAAGATTAGAAGCTCTTCAAGTGGGAAAGTGTATTGTCACTTCATCTAGCAAGCAGCTTCTGCTGCTGTAGAGTGATTTTGTAAGAGCTAATGGTAATCACTGTAGAGTGAATAAAGTAAAAACTGCATTATTTTGCATTAGTAATTGGATGCCTGCTCCTTGCCTGTTCCTTTTATGGTGCCTTTTTGTTGACTTACTGTACAGACTGCAACATCTAATCCTTTAAAACAACATCCAGTCTTCCAAAACAACATCATAACCCCATCATTGTCCACTGCAGCCTGTCATAAATTTTCTGCTTTATCTCAAAACTAGTGGGACCGGGATTCGGACCTGTCACGTTGCTCACTGTAATGGAGCTGGTAGGAGTAAAACACTGTATTTCCATTAAGAGTATTAGATGTTATGGTTTGGAGGAGCAGTTAAGGGCAGCATTTGTGATCCCTCTTCGTGTGCCATGCTCCCTATCCCTTTCTCTTTAATCATAGCCAGCGTAAACTGTTTGAGATAATCCTGTTGTTGAGAGAAAACATTGTCTCACTGCTTAGAGCAAACAGTAAATCGTGCTGTCTTAATGCAAAAGGAAGAGATGAGGGAAAGTATTTTTGTAAATGCACTGATTTATCTGAAAACATGTACGTGAATCTGAATGGTTGTCATTCCTTCTTGGAATTTTTCAAGTACTAAATCCATTCAGATTGCCTTGTTGCTGAACTTTGTGGCACCAACACTTACCTCAACAGTCAGTATGGTTATTAAGTCATTACTACAGTCATGTTTTTGAGGAGGATGTTTCCCTACAGAGCACTCAGATCCTGCTGTAGCTCCTTTCCTCTTGCAGTCTTAAGTGTTCACAGAAGATCTTCTCTGTGTTTTGAGAAAACCATTATACCTGGACATCTGTCCTGAGTTAAAACTATTGCATGCCATTTTAATAGTCTGTTTTATTGCGGGATCACTGTCTGTGGAGACCAGCCTGAAGCCTCCCTTCCTGACTGCGGGATACTAAAGCCTCAGTACACAACTCTGAGCCCTCCCCTGCCTATCTTCTTCCCAAGAGATCAGTTCACTGCAAAACCAATGTGCTGTCTCTGTTGCTTGCTCAGCCCACATCCTAAGGTGGGAGTAACCTTTTTGCCTCATATAAAGTGTTCAGATATCCTTTCCCACTTCTAAGGATTGTTTCACCTCTCACCTGGGAAGGCAGGACCTGCCTTTGCCCTGTGGTCTCTGCAGCCTTCTTGGGACCTCCTCTCATACAGCCTGGGAAGAAGGAAGGCTGGGAATGTATTTTACAGGCACTTGGGAAAAAATGCCAAGTTAAAGATTAAACATTCAAAATAACCGGTGGTTTAGGGTTTTTCACTTTCTCACTGACCATCTTCGGAGGGCCCTCTGAAGATGTGCAGCTGAAAAGTGAGCCACCCAAACCAGTGGCTGCTGTTGATGTTTCCAGCCCTGCTGCTGTCCTCAGGAGAACTGCGAGGGGACCCTGGGTGGGTTCCCCGGCTGTGAGGTACCAGCAGCATACTGCCAGCTACTGGGAATAATCTCTGGTGAGGGATACAGCCACCAATCCAGGTCAGGTTTTGTGTAGGGGATATTTTAGCATAAGCTTGCTTCTTGTTAGATGAAAAATAGTTTAGTTTTCCCTGGGAAGGAAGTGTGGTTTGGCTTTTATTCTCCTAGGAATGCATTTTTTTCCCAGCTGTGAACAATACTGGATATAGGTAGACACCGAGATAAATAATGGTGGATATTCATTTCTTCCTCCCTCACTCTGCGCCTGTTTACACTTACACTGTAAACTCCTCAGGGCAGGGACTCTTTCCTACTATGTGCATGCAGAGTGGACCCCAAATATTTAGGAGATAGGAGAAGGGTATAGAAATGTTGCACCCCACTGTAGACATTTTGATAATGACCCAAGGAGCTCTAAGGGAAGACTGGGTACAGTCCTGGTAGCTCTCCAGAGAGGCATCACGGGCTCATCATGAGGTCGTAAGTAAACAAAGGTCTTAAAGATGATTGAATCCTTTCCTTCACCCTTAGGCACAGTGAGATTTTCCTGAGCATAGCCAAAAATACTAAACTATTCCTGCTGCGCAAGGTTAGCAGCCAAAATGAACATCCCCAGCCACACGGATCACCGTGTCCCAAGTGTATAGGTGGAGATTGTGACTGCCAACCAAGGCCTTGTGTTAAAGTCCACAGGAGGTTGTGGTGGGGTCCTGGGAAAGAAGAAGAGCTCTCGCTTCGAGCGGACGCTGCTGTCTCTGGGGGCACAGTGCTGCTGTTGTCCAAAGAAACAAGCCTGATGTACTCCAGTTTTGAAAATAAATTATATTAAAAACAATGCCCTGGTCAGTCTCATTAATTTCTTCTTGAACCCATTACCTCCTTCAGAAGTCTTTTGACCAAAGAAATACCAATAATAACAACAATTAAAAATAACAAGTGACTACTTATGACTTCAGCATGAAAGCAATATTTTAATACACTGGTTTTGCTTCCAAAAGTATTTTTTTTTCATGCTGCTGAGGTGACATTTCTCCAAAGGCTCTTTTTTTATGAACAAATGCATTTGAGTTTACAGTCCTGTCTTTTAGTTTTGTGGTTTTTCATTAAGCCTTACACCTGTTTTGATGACACCTAACATTTCTCTTGTGCCTCTGTTACAGAATTTGGTCTATAATCTTAATTCCAACTTCCCGCTTACATAGGTTTTTGCATTTATAACATTTCCAAGCTGCCAAAACCTGTTCATTTGCCTGACGCAATCTTTGTTTCCAGTCCTTTGGCAAAAATTTTCACTTTAGTACTTGAGCAGTCTCACTAACAATTATTAGGGCTTCTTGCATTTATTGGTTTATTTAAAAGGCTGTAGGATGATGGCATGATTGCACTATGATCAGAAACAATGTACTAGCGTCTCACATCAATATCCATCCTACTTAGCTGCAGTGTGCTGATGACGTGATGTGGGTTGTGTTGACTGCTTCACTGAGTAGAATGCTAGTACATCTACACCCATGAGTAGCACTTTTATGAAAATATTGGAATTATGAGCCCCAGTTCTTGGGTTTTTGTCTGTCATTATTTCTCTTGCCTAACTCCATTTTAATTGAGGCAAGTTCCTCTTTTTGAGTCCTGTTACAGTTTTGTCTCTTGCATTAAAGGTTAATCTTTTCAGTGTTTTCTGTGATAAAAGAGTCTGTTTCTGAACTTGATCTCATTTTCTGGTTTGGCTGTATCAATGTCTAATAGCTGTATCATTATTTTTTGACAACTTTAAATACCAAGTTTTTATCTAATCAAATTTAGAGGAATTCTGTATTCTCATAATTGTCTTTTTCTCATTTAAAAGGAAGAGATTTAGCATGGTTGGACTAGTAGCTGTTTTTATTTTATTGTTGGAGTAATTTTATGCACTGAATTTTTCCAAAATTGAAAGCAGTAGCAACATATATGCAACCTCAGATTTTTCTTGTGTTTTCAAACAGAAACCAGAAGTGGGTTTTTGTTCTCTGAAAAATTGGCTGAAGAACCCCAAATATATAAAAATTGGCAATTTATTTGAATTCTGCAGTAGTGTGAGGCAAATAGCTTGTATTTAGTGTCATTATCTCCTGCAATGTGACAAAGGTGAAGACTCACAGGAGTTTCTTTGTCTCTCATTTCAGGTTGTCTATTAAATGAAGAAGGATATTAAGTATCTTAAGGTCTACTTCACTTCAGCTGGGAGATCCCAGACTTTCTGAACCTTCAGCTCATGTCAACCTTGTAAAGTTCCTGTCTTAAGGCCCCCTTGGCATCACATATTTCATTAAAACACTCTAAGGACCAAAAAATTCTAAGCAGTTGCTGTGGCTCGTTCACTGCTGCCTCCAGCCTCCACATGGGAACAGCTGCTGTGGGATGTCCCCGAACCCTTTCATCTCTGGGATGGCTTCTCTGTGTGAGGACAAAACAGCTGGAACTCAGAAATGCTAAGTTACTGCTGTTTGATGAGTTACCACATCACTTCAGCCACAGAAATAAGTTGTTTGTGCTCTTACTTCCTGTTGGAAATGAAAAATGAAGTACACCAGGCTAAATCTTTGCAGATCGAAGCTAGCACACTTTGCTTTTGCTGGGGACTGAGAGCTTTTAGCTGCTGCTCCTGCGCAGGGACTTGTTCAGCTGCAGAGACCACTTAGGTGTCTGAGCCCTTACATATATTTTAACAAGAGCTAAATTAGCTCGGTGTATACCGGGGACACTTATCGTTGCTAACAGCTCTCCTTGGCACCAGAAGGTCTTCTAGGCATATATATGAGAGTGCCTCTATTCTCATAATTATAGTATCGCTACCAACATGCTATAATTAGACAAGTTAAAAATTGCCTGAGCTCCTACTTCTTGCCGAAATACGCTAAATTCCGGATGCAGTTGTCACTGAGAAAAAACGCTTTGAAGCTTTAGCTCCAGCATAGGCGGTATCCTCACACCCTCCTCACCTTTCACTTCATCGGAGCTTTTTGTGTGGACTTAACATGCATGGATGGTCTTTGTAAACAGTTCTTCTTGTCTTTTTATTATATACCAGGAGAAGCATTAGAGGCTCAATGGAGTGTATTCTTTAAAATAATTCCTTTATGCCACCTGCCAGCCTTAAGTGTCAGGGTTCTGTTATTTTATTACAGCAGTTTCTCACTGAATATGTTTATTTTCTGTGTTGGGGGCTGCATAGAGCATCCTCTGAAACTTGGGAAGAATAATCAGTTCGCTCTTTTGTTCCATGGGAGGCATCTGTGCTCCTCGTCCCTTACCTCTTGCAGATAGTGGGTGCGAGCTCTGCACAGCATGGACAGAGGTTCTAGCTTTGAACTGCTGACAAATTCAATAAACTGTCATCTTCGATGTATCTTGGTTTCTTCAACCTACTTTTGTGAGGGGAAAAAAAAGCATTGCCCAGGCCTATTTGCTTTTTGCTAGAACCGCTCCTCCTTATACCATTTTGACAAGGTAGTTGCCTTGTTACATCCCTTGTATGGATCATTGATTGTATCGCTTTTTATAACCATCACATTTTTGCTCCAACCCTGCAGTGAGAGCGCTGACAGCAGAGGAAAGGCAGCTCAGAGCTGAGACTTCTGGCCCCGTTCTCATGAGCATAGTAGCAGGGGATTCATCATCAGAGGCTCTCACCAGAAATCCCCATTCTTCACATAGTTTCTTATTTGTCTCCTAGCTCTTGGCAGGCTTTATGCTTCCACCCACATGGTAAAGGCTTGTCTAATAAAGGCAACAGCATGAAGCCCATTAAGATCAGAATTGCAGACTAACTGAATCTAACCCCCCTTTTGATAGTGGAGAGTTGTTGTCTTTAAAGGAAAGCAGGAAAGCGGGTTTCAGTTGATAATAGCTGGCTGGTTTCTGACATTGAAGCAGTAACGTGTGTTGGCCCTGCAAGTGCCTGTACGCTACGGCGGGTTGACACGGCGTATCTCTTCCTCAGCCGTGTTTGCACCGTGCCTGCTGCAGTGAGGTCCTGCCCCACTGGCGAAGAGCTCCCGTGGGCCGTGACCTGAGCAAGATTATTAACCACCCCTCCTGCTTCCAGCAGATAGCTTTGTTACACTTGGAGCCTTCGTTTCATTTCAAGATACGCTGCTTGCCTTTCCCCTGCCCTTTCCTCAACCCTAGCCTCTGCCAGACCGACTCAAAAGCCGCAGTCATCTAATTTCATCTGGAGCATCGCTCTGACAAGGAAGCTTTGCGTTCCCAGTGGCCAGGCTTTAAAGGATGTCTCTCCCCAGGGGTGGCAGAACGGGCCACACAGGCACTGAAAGGCATTGAACACTCCTCTGTGTGTGTTAGCACCACGGACTAGTTCCTGTGTTTAACACGTACATTAATCAGTGTTTCTTACTGCACCGTTATACTCTACAATACCTAGTGTGTATTTTGTCATGCATCAGCAGGGGAAGCTTACGCTCCCCAAATGAATTATGTGCATAATGTTAGCTTTATAGAATATGCATCCCTAGTTCATGATTGCAGTACAGCATCCTGCACCTAATAGCACGCATGCAGAACTGTGCCAGCAACCTGCCCAGGTAGGGCGCAGTAAAGATGTTCATCTGTTGTCCAGATCCTGTTTTAGCTTAAACAGGGGGCAAAGTCTTCTAAGAAAATGAATCCTGGCTGTTTAAACTCAGTTTTTGCCTGGTGGACTGTATGTGCACAGTTTTCATTCCTGGTAAACCCCAGAATGCATCAAGCAGAGCACAGGTCAGTAAGATGGGTTCTTCCTCTTGAAAACTAGCAAATTGCATAGACATCCTGGTAACTGAAAGACTAAGGAAGGGCTGGAATAAGCGACTGTAGGCTTATAGCTGTGGAGTAGCTCCCTGCAATACCTTGGCCTATCCGATCTCTCCGTGTTTCTCTTTCACTTCCCAATGGGCCCTTCCTCCCCAAGAAGATGGGGTTTTCTTTGGAGAGTCTTGCAGATGACACCCGTTCCCCTCAACAGTGCCTGTGACATCTTTTTTCAGGCTATAGTGCCACGGTCAGCTTAGTCTGGCTGCTGTCAAAGACCTGGTCCACTTCTTAACCCATCACTTTCTGCAACCGCTTGTTCCAGGTCTCCCTCGTTGCCGTTTGCCTGATCTTGGGGTTGAACCCTGGCTGCAATCTAACCCAGCACAAGCAAGGAAGATTTGCAGAAAGTCTGCACAGCATGAGGGAACTAAACTTGTCCCAGGCTGTTCTCTGGCACTGAGGATGCCTGTGCCCATGCTGTCAGACTCACTGTTGAGTGATCACCCACAGCAGGGTGACTACCCGCAGCAGGGTGTCCACCCGCGGCCTCTTGGTTGAGAGTGGTGCTTCCTTGTGCTAACCTCCAAGTCACAACCAAGAACTTGCCTGGGAGATGGCCAGAAGGCGTTGCTCCTCTTATTTCAGCATGGATGCCTGAGCTCCAGTGGCTGGCCACATTTCCTGGCACGGCTTCGTTAAACAAATAGGCATGGTCCATACGGCTGTGTGACCGATCAGCAAACCCCTACTGTGGAAGAAGGCTCAGAGGCGGTAGGTAAGGAGAAGGCTTCACGAGGTGTGCTCATGAAGCTCAGGAAAGAATGTAGGAAGTGACCACAGCCATGGTAAAGAAAGCTGAACTTACCTAACAACGGAGGGGACCACAGGGGGGCCTTTGTTGTAGATAGACCACTGTATCAGTTGAGTGGGTCAGCTGGTTGAGTAAATGGCCTTCCCTAAAATAGTCAGTAGTAAGTATTATCTTTCTGAGCCAGCCAGACCAGCATGGGGGAAGCATATATATGGCTCAGCCCAACATGGACTATAAAAATCAAACAACCAGCAAAATTAACGGTGAAGAGAACAATTGCCTTGAGCTGGCTTCAACCCACCTATTCCTTCCCAGCGACTGGAGATGCCCAGCATTGTGACAGTGAGCTTATAGAGACCGGTAATGGGAATTGTGTTTGTATTGTGATTCAGCTGTGTATTGCAATTGCTGTATTATGCTTGTGTTGTGATTTCATTATGTTGCTGTATCGGTCTGCTAAATCAAAATCCTGTGTAACATCAAATATCATCAAATAAGTAATTTAGTATTAAAACATTAAACCCTGCTCATATGGAATATCAGAAAGAACCTGTTCAGAGAGTATTAGGCGGACTGTGCGAACTTTGGTGTAGCTGCAAGGCAGAGGATGGCAGCAGGGGAAAGACAGGACCAACCCTTCCTGCTTGAGCAAGGGCATGTGCTGGATTAAGGGATCATTGAACTACAGTGTCAGTCATCACTGCAGACACAGGTGTGGGTGCTATCTGCTTACTGCAGTTTGCTCCTGCTGATGGTCTTCTTTTCTAGAAGGTACCTAGGATTAGACCTCTCATTTCCACCTCTAGTTTCAAGCAGACTTTTGAAAATATTGACTTCTTTTTCTGCTTTAATTTCTTGCAGTCTCTCAAAAATGGGTACTTAATACCTTTTCTGATTTTATTCTTTTGTGGTTTTTTTTCCCCCCAAAGGTTTATTTTCCTGCATTAGCTCCTCTTTCTTTGGCTGAACTTGCAAGGAGGAAGAAAACCATGCTGTCAGGTCTCATACAATTAAAACTGAAAGAAAGCAGCTCTACAATAGCATGTATTGACGAGACCCCTCTGACTTCAATCATTTTTTCTATTTGTCAGCGAAGCCTTAGAGCGAATTAGTGCCATGACTGGCCCCTGCAAATTGCAGCATGTCCACAGGTGGTGGGAGTGATGGCTCTGCTTCCCAGGGTCTCAGGAATGTCCCTGAAGCTTGTTAGGATGCGCAGGGTGAGACCCCACAAAGTCACACAGTTACAAAAACTCATCACCTACAGTAAAGCTGTCCAGTCCTATGTACTTTGGGAAATTCCCATACAGTTGCCGAAATGCCACAGGTCCAGCTCTATGGGTAATAGGATATAAAGGGAACATCTGAGTCAAAAGAGTGAAATATTTTTTGAAACCTCTTTAGAAACATATATTTAGAAGAGAGTGAAACTTAATATGGTGTAGGTTTGCTGGGTTTCTTTTTTAAAAAAAGAGTGGGGCCAAGAGGGAAAGATCTGCTTTACATTTTCACAGAATCAGGGCCCAGCTTCTTCTTAAACTTAAATTGCCATTGATTTTAACAGCAGAAGAAATGAGCCTCGCATTGATTTAGACCACAACTAAAAATTGGATTTCATGTGGCAAACTGTTCTTGGATCATGACTAATTACATGACTTCAGGTAAAAGCTATTAAAACCCCTGTATTTATCATGTTCCCCTTTTAAATGTCATTTTATCTGAAAAACATCTCTTGTGAAGGGGAAAAAACCCCAAATTCTGTATTCAGTTCAGTTTTATCTACCGGACAACACTTCTGCATTCTGTAAAAACCCGAAGCAGCGGAGTGAAATTGCAGACACCAGAAATGACGCTGGAGAGCCCGGCTTTGCAGGTCAGCGCTCCCCAGCAGAACTGCGGCGCAGGGAGCGGCGTTCCCCTCGCCGTGTCCGCTCGGAGGGCGGCCGCCGTGTCTCAGGTGTGGGCGTTCGGCCCAGCCCTTGCCGGGAAGCTGGTGGTTTGTTTTCCACGGCCTTAGTCAGCGCTGCCTCTTGGCCTCTTGCCTCAGGATGTGCCGTTGTGGGCCACTCCCTGAGGTACTTCAAGGCATGTTTTTTGCCAGCCAGGCCAAGAGGTTCTGGTTAAACCCAGGGAGAAGCTGGGCTTGGCTTGCTTCAAGCTCCCTCTTCTCCTGGGAGCGCCTGGGGAGGTGCCTGGGGTCAGCTTGAGATAACGCCCCAGGTGGAGGTGACAGCAGATCTGTAGGGACTAATTCTTTGTGTCATGCCCTCTTTACAGGTGCGAATGTGGCCTGCCCCGGCTCAGGGCAAGCAGTACCAGGTACCAGACATCCCTCTGGGGTGCGCAGCGGAGGCAGGACATGGGAAGGAAGCGCTGGCTTCCCAGAACGAACAGGAGGGGTGAGGTCCTGGCCACGGCTTTTGCAAAGGAAAATAAGGACTGGAAAGGAGGTATCTTATGAGGCTTCTGCTGCAAACCATGGACCTTAACGAAGGAAATCCATTGGCATTATTCAGAGCCCCCCCTCCACTGAGCACCGTATTTGTACAGTAGGTATCATTAGCAGAAGCTTTGCTTAGTGAGAGAGCCACAAGTCTCTTCTTGTGATTAAACGGTCCAGAGTTTTATTAAAAATTGAATTATTTTAATTCTAGCAGCCAGTGCTAGACGTGGCTGTCCTGATGCCACACCTGGCACAACATCACAGCCTGCATCATTACCGAGACTTGCTCTTACCTGTCGGGAAAGGTAGTGGGCTGGGGCTGAATGGACATGAGCTAAACAGAAATATGGGACCCAAAATGCCTCCATCCTTGTCTAATATCTAATCCACTGGTCTCATCCGTTTGCAGGGCAGTTTTGTTTTAGTTACATGAACCTCCACTTGGGATTTTCTACCCCCACTGACTCTCCCACTGACTAACGTCTCTTCCAGGTTGTCAGTCTGTGCTCTTCTAACCACGGCTGTTGAGTGCAGCCTTACAGCCCAGCACGGGGGTGTTTGGGTCTTGCTCACCGGAGGAACACAGAAGTCTCTTTCTTCACACTATATTTGTGTGGTGATGTTGTCATCTTAAATTAAGAGCAGACTGATCCCTGTGGTCAGGACCAAAGTTCCTCCATCAGGCCAGGATTCATCCCTCAGATAAATCCAGGTCATAAAAACATTCACCCATTGCATATGCATTTTTTTCAACACCATTACCACCATTGCTGGCCTCTCTCTGCAGGTACTTTCAGAACATCCTCTTTTTCTTCTAAAAATAAGTACTTCCTTCCTGTCCCTCCCTCCTTTTTACATTATATAGTATCACTGAAATCACAAAATTTATGGTGTTAGCTGTTCATTTTAGTTAGCTGAGAAAAAGAATCAAAAAAGAAGCCCTTAAAGTAAAACTGAAAGCTCGTGGAAATGATGGAGAACACTGGAAAGAAAACAAAGGGAAGTTATCTTAAGGACAAACCTGAGGAACAGAAAGAAATCAGATAAGGTTTGAAGAGATGGTAACAAGGAAATGCTGCCTGGAAAAGAAGTTGACATTTTGAACAGGCTAACTAAACTGTAAAACTGTAAAGAATATAGCCGTTCATATCAAATCTATTTTAACATTCTCTTTCTGAAATACCTGTGGCAAAACCCAGAACCATAAATATCTTATTTTAAAACAGCAACAGAAGCTGTAAGCTTAGCTTTCTTGGAAACATTTGCTAGTACCAGCAGTCCAGCCAGCCAGGCAAACGGTCTCTCCAGCTTCACCAAGCACCTGAATCCTCCTCTTCCCAAAGAAAGGTAGAAGACCGGAAGGAAAAGATGTTGGGGACTGTCACTGCTTCTGCTCAGTGCTCCGGCTGGTCGTGGTGCAAAGGGCAAATGGTGGGAGAGCCGCTAAGCGTGGCAGGAAATGCAGCACGCTGCACTTGGAGCCCAGCGGCAGGTAATCAAATAGCCCTAATCGTTACTGATCCCCGGTGACTTTTTTGTAGGGTGCTAATCAGCGACCTGGCTATTTTCCAGCCCACGTGATTGCATGCTGCCTGCTGAAATTACCTTCAGCAGTTTGAACCACATTTGGTATCTTTCTGCATGTCCTAGGTGCTAGGAGTGCTAGGGAAACATGTTCGTGTCATGTTGCGACTGCAGCTCCCCCCTGATGATGCCCTGGTGATGCCCTCCTCCCTCTGCCTCTGTCATTTCTTTCATGTCTTAGAGCAAGACGGTTAATAATTTTGCAATGGTTTCTGGTCACACAACTGGAAATTGCTCTCAAGGTCCAAAATACGGCCCCAGCTTTATTAGGGGCTGCGTGCTTCCAGTCAGAAGAGACCCCTGCATCTAAGTGCCACCTAGTATTTAAGGAAGCATATGCATAGGCAATGGGACGTAAGTGCCTTGACAGCTTCCCAGGTGACAGTTGGCCTCCATTACCTGACTGTTTGCCATCAGCCCGTGGGATGACTGCGTAAAACCTGTTAGCTGCAGGCATTTCAATAACGAGTCTTCTCTCACAGCTGCCCCAGGCTGAGAAGACAAGGCAGCACTCGCCAATGCTACAAGCAGGGCGAGCAGCTGCCCGCAGGAGCAAGCCGGGGAAGACGTGGGCTGCCTGCTTCATCTGCACTCGCTCCCAAAACCCTCACCCCTCCCCACCCTGGTCCCCCTTCACTCTTCCACCTCTTCCTAGGACCATAAGCAGAGCAGCTACACACTTGAATTTTGCTTACGCCGCTGAGAAACCTGGAGCTGGCTGTCACATGCCCAGTTACTGCACTTCAGTTGACAAACAGTAACTCATTAATCACGGTAATTTACCCTCAGCATACCACTGCAAGAAAACAGATCAAATTCTTCTCCCAGCTCTGTTTGGGCAGTTGCATGACTTCTAGGAGCTTAAGTGAGGGGAGGATCTGGCCCCTAATCTCCCAGGAGAGTCACAGTTGCTGCTCAGAGCTCCTCCTCCCAAATCCTCTGAGCTCTCCAGCAGTTTTCCTGTTGCAAATTGTCCTGAAAGTATAAAAAAAAAAAAAAAAAAAAAAAGATCTGTTGAGGCAAGCTTGGCTGAATGTTGCATTGTTCCTTTGTTTCTAAACACGTGGAAGCTGATTTACTTCTGCTGCCATCCAGTTAGAGGGGA
Organism: Gavia stellata; assembly: GCF_030936135.1. Taxonomy (NCBI): domain Eukaryota; kingdom Metazoa; phylum Chordata; class Aves; order Gaviiformes; family Gaviidae; genus Gavia; species Gavia stellata. Next base: position 86,714,611 of record NC_082595.1, on the reverse strand, counting down.
ACAACTGCTTTTAAAAAAACCCCACCTCTGGAAACACAAGGGAAAACAATTGGGGTTTGAACATGAATGGCCATAAGCCCAAAGGCGACGATGTCTGACAAAGAAGAAAAAATAAACAGATTTATTCCTCTGTATATATAAAGCAAACTGTATGTTTTTAAACCCATAAGAACAAATACCCTTTGTTTTCAATGCATGTTCGAAAATGGTGGCATCAATAGCAGCGAGAAACAGTTTTAATGCCTTTCTGGGGAAAAATAGCATCAGCACTTCCCGTCTTTGTCAGCGAAATGTTCCCCAACCTTGGCAAACAGCCAGGCCTCTCCACTGTGTGGCCAGAGTGCGCTTGCACTTCTCCCGAAAGCCGTGTATCCCTCTTTCCCCTCCCAGCTGCCCAGTTCAGTGTTTGCTCCGAGGTCGCTGAATAAGCCTGTTAGATAAGCAGAAGGTATTATTAACATTGAAATATTCCTAAGCTGATCTTGTGATTTTTTACAATACTACCACAGGTATGCTAGCGCAATATTTCTTGCCAGGCGGCAACTGCAGAAGCCAAACATATGATGACAGCTACAAATGTATTTTCGTGGTCCACGGAGGGCTTTACTGGAAGTCCGAGGGTGAGCTCTAATGTCTGCACACTCCTTTGCTTGATTGCTTACTCGTTCTGCCAGGATCCGCAAGAAATTTCGCTTGCAGCAAGAGACGATTTTGGTTTTGCTATGAAAACAGCACAAATGAATAGTTTTCACCTTAAAATCTTAAATTGTTCGCTAATCTTAGCTACCAAAAGATGAGAATAATTTAAGAGAAACCACTTAAAGCACTTTGCAACCTAATTATGCTTTCGTGTCCTCTGGCAGCGGGAAAAGGCCTTAAAGTGTGGATGTACTGCAGGCTATTTTACCTTGGCAGAAAGATGTATGTAAGTACATGTGTCAGTAGTGCAATAGCCACTGTCTTCTGTTGCAGTAATTTGAAATTATATGCCATTCTCTTACACCTCCTGCAAAAGGGACAATTAAGGACAAGGTCTAAATGCAGCAAAGTCACCTACCGTACCTTCTGGATTTTGTAAAGAACGAAGCTTTTATAAAAATTAAGCTTTTTGTGACTTTTTTGTTACTTTCCCTGTTCCTGTAAAATGCACAATTCAAATGCAACATTCAAAAGGGGAAAATGCTCCTCAGCTTTCTCTCTCTACCCATTTGATGCCAATATCCACTGTAGTGGAAAGGACTGGGCAGCAGGCAAGCATGCTGTACTCCTGGTCTGCTTTCCTCTTTTAAAAATGTTAAAGAAAATTTTTCCCAAAATAAATTCAGTGTATTTGCAAAGTACTTCAAGGATATTGCCTTTATATTTTTAAACAAACCCTGAGTGCAGGTGTAGGTTATATAACATTAGCAGTGAATGGATAAGCAGATAAGAACAACAAAAGATAATCTGTTTACCCATTCCAATTGCAAAACCCTCTTGCTGGATGACTTTCCGCTGTCACTTATTGTCGGTGTAATGCTGAGGTAACCTCAGTGCTGTAACTCCACATCTATAGGAACACAGGTGAGAGAACCAAAATTTGGCTGCCTACCTCATTTTGATATAAAATGCTCTCGACATCCATTACCATGAGGCAATGGTTTGCATGGCTCTGCACAGTCTTCACAGGTAACACATCTCCGCTTTGAGGTGCGATCTTTTTTGGACAAATGCCACACAACCAGTAGAAGTTGAGGAGTGAACCATGAAGTCAGTAGCATTGGAAACATGCCTTGCACTGGAAATCTGTATGAACGATGAGAACTTGAAGGAAGAGGGGACACGTGTTTGTGCTTAAAAGACCAGGAAAGTTTCTCTGAGCACTGAAAATGGTCTAGGGAAAGGGCACCAAGTTGGAAGTTGAAAGCAAGCATCAGTGGGAGTATTTGGGAGGGAGGATATGAGGGCATCATTCATGACAAGGCGGGCATATTAGCAGATATGCTCTGTTCTGAAACAACTAAACCCAAATTGTTGATGTGACTACCTGTCTGTCATCTGACACAGGTAAAGGCTCTGCAAAACATTTGTGGATACAATCAGGTTTGTTAGTACAAATTTGAAGAAGTATGAGAACTCCTATTAAAAGTCCTTTGTCTTCTGTCCTTTCTCCTCCCCTCCGTGCTCCTTCCTCTCCCTCTGTTCCTTCTTTCCACCGCTCTTTCCATCTCAGGCCTTCAGAGGAAGGAAGATCTGCTTTTCTGCTGCCAGCAGCAGTCTTACCCCTGGCTACAGGTTGGTACCAGAGGTAAAAGGTGTCAACTGCTCGCAGCCCTGCAGCTTTCCAAAGGTGCTGGGTTTCTGTATGGGTCCTGGGTACGCCCAGAAACAGAGGAGCGTGGAGACAGGGAGGAGGGACACCCATGGTATCCACCTTCTGAACATCAGGACATGCTCCTTACATCCTGTCCAAACTTCCCGATGCAATATTTAGGCCCCAACAGAACTTTCTCTTGCAGAAGATCCCTTACCGCTTTGCCTTAAAACATTTTAGTCTGAGATGTTCGGAGCTGTCGTGGTTTAAGCCCAGCTGGCAACTAAGCACCACACAGCCGCTCACTCACTCCCCCCAGGTGGGGTGGGGGAGAGAACCAGAAGAGTAAAAGTGAGAAAACTCGTGGGCTGAGATAAAAACAGTTTAATAGGTAGAGCAAAAAAAAACACCGCGCGGAGAAGCAAAGCGAAAGAAGGAATTAATTCACCACTTCCCGTCGGCAGGCAGGTGTTCAGCTATCTGCAGGGAAGCAGGGCTCTATCATGCGTAGCGGTTGCTCGGGAAGACAAACGCCATTACTCCGAATGTCCCCACCTTCCTTCTTCCTCCCCCGGCTTTATATACTGAGCATGATGTCATATGGTATGGAATATCCCTTTGGTCAGTTGGGGTCAGCTGTCCCGGCTGTGTTCCCTCCCAACTTCCCGTGCACCCCCAGCACACTCACTGGTGGGGTGGGGTGAGGAGCAGAAAAGGCCTTGGTGCTGTGTGAGCCCTGCTCAGCAGTAACTAAAACATTCCTGCTTTATCAACATTGTTTCCAGCCCAAATCCAAAACGCAGCCCCATACAATCCAAAACACAGCCCCATACTAGCTGCTATGAAGAAAGTTAACCCCATCCCAGCCAAAACCAGCACAGGAGCAGACCTGTGATGTTCCATCACACACAGCAGTGTTCTGGCTGCCTAATCTCAAAAAGCAACATCATCCTCTGCACCAACCATGAGACATCATTTTCTGCTCTTTTCCTCTCTCTAGACTAGATTGGACTAGATTGGAAACCCCCACAAAGCTGAAGGATCATTCGTTTTGTACTAGTGGATAGACCAACATGGGTTATGTTGTTGTGGGTATCTGATACAGATCATCGGATTGAGAAGAAACAGTAGATGACATCTTCTTCAGATAACTGGAAGAAGCCTCATGTGATCAAAGTGATTTGGAGTAGTCAACATGGATTTACAAAGGGGAAATTGTGCGTAACCAACCCAATAGCCTTCTATGATGAGATGAGTGGCTTGGTGGATGAGTGGATTTTTTTATCTTGACATTAGCTAGGCTTTCAGCGCTGTCTCCCATAACATCTTCATAGACAAGCAGAGAAGTATGGGCTCGATAAGTAGACAGTGAGGTGGACTGAACACTGGCTGAATTGCAAGGCTCAAAGGGTTGTGATCAGTGGCACAAAGTCCATCTGGAGGCCAGTCACTAGTGGTGTACCGAGATGCTGATGCTAAGGCCAATATTACTTAACATCTTCGTCAGTAATAACTTGGATGATGGGACAGAATGCTCCCTCAGCAAGTTTGCAGATGATAAAAAACTGGGACGACTGGCTGATGCACCGGATGGTCGTGCTGCCATTCAGAGGGACCTGGACAGGCTGGAGAAATGGGCGGAGAGGAATCTCATGAAGCTCAGTAAAGAAAAATACGAAGTCCTGCACCTGGGGAGGAATAACTCCATGTTCCAGTACAGGCTGGCAGCCTACTGGCTGGAAAGCAGCTTTGTAGAAAAAGGCCCTGGGTGTCCTGGTGGACAAGTTGACCATGAATGAGCAATTCTCCCTCACGGCAAAGAAGGCTAATGGTATCCTGGGCTGCATGAGGCAAAGTGTTGCCAGCAGATCGAGGGAAGCGACCCTTCCCGTCTGCTCAGCACTGGTGAGGCCACTCCTGGAGTGCTGTGTGCAGTGCTGGGCTCCCCTGTACAAGAAAGATACGAACTTACTGGAGAGGGTCTCATGAAGTGTCAGAGAGATGATTAAGGGACTGGGGCAACTGTCATATGAGGAGAGGCTGAGAGAGCTGGGATTGTTCAGGCTAGAGAAGAGAAGGTTCAGGGGGGATCTTGTCAGTGTGTATAAATACCTGATGGGAGGGTATGAAGAAGGCAGAGCCTCTTCTCAGTGGTGCCCACTGACAGCACGAAAGGCAATGGGCACAAACTGAAACACAGGAGGTTCCATCTGAAATAAGAAAACACTTTTTTACTGTGAGGGTTGTCAAACACTGGCACAGGTTGCTTGGAGAGATTGTGGAGTCTCCATCTTTGGAGATATTCAAAAGCTGTTGGGACATGGTCCCAGGTGGCCTGTTCTAGCTGACCCTGCCTTGAGAAGGGGGGGTTGGACTAAATGATGTTCAGAGGTACCTTTCAGCCTCAACTGTTACGTACTTCTGTTCTGTAATTTCTAATTTGCTATGCATTTGAGCTGTACTTTCTTTTATCAGGAAAGCAAATCAGTTCCTGCTCACACTACAGGGAACAGGCAGTGATATTAGACCCTCTCCATGCATGAGAACATCTGTTTGCTATTTCAGACACAAAGTCTGAATGTAGCTTTTCAGATGTTTTACAAAAAGTTGGACTTGAAGACAGTGTGTAAAAAGAACATTTGTTATATGAGACTCAAATGCTGATTGATTTTCACAAGGTTGAATCATAAATTTCTGAGGCTTTGCCATTGCCTGGAGCTGCAGTAGTTGACCAGCCTCCTCATCTGTGAAGGGCTCCTTGGGTCCTGTATCGTATGTGATGTGCCATCAAGTAGTGCTGAATGTAACCACAAGGGCATAACATTCCTCTAGTTCTATAGAGAGTCTGGTGGCAAAACCAAGAAAATATTTAGGTACATGAAAGTTAGATGTCATTATGCCTACTTTATAGATATAGCTGTTCTCACCAGTGGAAGTTGGTGGGAGGTACATATGCCACATCTGTACTAGTAAATAAAACAGTCCAAGGGGGCCGACTCACCTTGAGGCCAGTGCAACTTGTGTCCATACAGCTAAACGGTCTCCCTCTCTGAGATGTGTGGCTGCATCCTGCCTACCTGCATAACTCTTGAGCCATGCCTGCAGAGTGCTGGTCAGCTCGGGCTAGGACCATGCAGGGAATAAGCTAACCATATGTTTTGTGTGCATATATGGCCAGCCAGGATTGTTTGCTTTCCTAGGACTGTATATGAGCCCCTAACTCTTTTTCCACCTCGTGGGTAGGGTTAGGTATCTCCACGGTTTAAAGCAACCAGTACTTCCACCAAAGGGGCTAGTTATGTTAACAAGCTGTTAGAGCAGTGTTTCCCAAGGTGTGGGCTGTAACCATTAATCAGGTTATATGACATGACTGGGAAGGTAGTTGGGGCATGAGAAAGAGCAACTAGAGGTAGATGAATACATTACTTGAGTAGTTAGGGAGAAGGTATGAATGACTGAGTTCACCTAGAGCAGGAGCATGGAGCAAACCGTTGAAAATGCTGCTGTATAGCAAAGTCAGTAGGAAACACTGAGGTTTTCCTTACACCCCACTTAGTCAAGGTTGTTAGAGAGGTAGCCCCGTGAGAGTCCTGACTCCTCTCAGGAGGCGAAGCACCTACCTGTTCTGCGTGACTGCTGAGAGGGCTGGGCAGGCTTCACCCTTCTGTCAAGGAACGTGGCAACATGGCTGCAGATGGTCTAGTTGTCTTCTGTGCAATACTGTTGTGTTTGGAGGGCTGACCCAGAAAGCTGAAGACAGTAATTCAGGTGCATGCTCAGCCACTAACAACCACCCCACAGGAGGAGCCACCAGGCATGGTCAAGGCTCCCATCAGAGAAGGGCATGTGTAGGCCTGGTGATCGGGAGTTTACCTGCCACGGGAGAGGTCTGAGTGTTCCATATTCTCTTTTTCTGTACCGTACTAGTGACTGCTTGGATACTGATCCAGCTCCCAAAACCCAGGACTCCTAACCCAACGCCTGCCTATTAGGCTGCAGTCCTTTCTTTCTCCTATGCCCTCTTCTCAGTTAACATTGAACTGTGTAAGAACATAACTCAGACCAGAGAGCCAATGTTTTCTCCCTGGCAGATGTGGATGCTTAGGGAAAGAACATGAGAAACAGCCGGTACAAAATGATCCTTCCCTGACATATTTTCCACGTACCAGTATCACAGAAACACAGAATCACAGAATCACTAAGGTTGGAAAAGACCTGTAAGATCATCAAGTCCAACCATCAGCTACCACCACCATGCCCATTAAACCATGTCCCACAACGTCACGTCCACATGTTCCTTGAACACTTCCAGTGATGGTGACTCCACCACTTCCCTGGGCAGCTTATTCCAGTGTTTCACCACTCTCTCAGTAAAGAAATTTTTCCTAATATCCAGCCTGAACCTCCCCTGGAAGAACTTGAGGCCATTTCCTCTTGTGCTGTCATTTGTCACTTGGGAGAAGAGACCAACACCCACCTCTCTGCAACCCCCTTTCAGGTAGTTGTAGAGAGCGATAAGGTCTCCCCTCAGCCTCCTCTTCTCCAGACTGAACAACCCCAGCTCCCTCAGCCGCTCCTCATAAGACTTGTGCTCCAGACCCCTCACCAGCTTCATCGCCCTTCTCTGGACACGCTCCAGCACCTCAATGTCCTTCTTGTAGTGAGGGGCCCAAAGCTGAACACAGGATTTGAGGTGCGGCCTCACCAGCGCCAAGTACAGGGGCACGATCACCTCCCTGCTCCTGCTGGCCACACTATTTCTGATACAGGCCAGGATGCCGTTGGCCTTCTTGGCCACCTGGGCACACTGCTGGCTCATATTCAGCCGGGTGTCGATCAACAACCCCCAGATCCTTTTCTGCGGGGGAGCTTTCCAGCCACCCATCCCCAAGCCTGTAGCATTGCATGGGGTTGTTGTGACCCAAGTGCAGGACTTGGCACTTGGCCTTGTTGAACCTCATACCACTGGCCTCAGCCCATCCATCCAGCCTGGCTGTAGCTTGGGGATTTCCTCAGACAGAGATGGCACCCAGACCATAGCAACCATAACTCTGAATATTAAACCAGATAATAACAATAAGAGTAATGACAATGATGATGATGCTGCTGCTACTATCTAGCTACTGTAGCTACATCTTCTCCATTAATTTGGCTAATCACCTGCTGAACCCTTCATATTTTGGCCTCCGTAACATCTTGCAAGGATCAGTTCCACAACTTACTTAGATAATTTAATTTTATGTACTGCTATCATGTTACCCCCCACGCCCAGATGCTTATTTTCCAAGAGAACAAGTTCTAACTTACTTTGTCGCCCTTGTTGTGAAAGACTCTGCTTTTCTGGAAATCCCCTTTGGTCTTGGCCATCTCTTGCTCTGTTTTACGCTTTTTGAGATTAGGCAGGAAGAACACTGCACAGTAATGAAGATGTCAGCACACTGCAGATTTATGCAGAGGTTTAAAAATATCTTCTGTTTTGTTCTTTGTGGTAGCAAAGTCCAGTAAGGAGGATGGAAAATTTCCATCCTTTCCAGAGACCCCTTAGAAAATATGTTAAGGAACTCTGTGTGGAGATTATGTGTATTTGAACCCTCTGAGGCAGCAGAGCATCTGACCTTCCACTCTCTGAGAAGTGCCCTAACCACGAGGGTCTCATATGAACTTTGAGACAATATCTTTTTCTGCTAAGCCCTTCCTGAAAAAAAAGAAAGTGGCCACTATTGCAATTTGTGGATTGCCATTGCCTGTTGCTGACCTTCCAAACTGAGTCCCTCTGGGACTTGGGCATTGCTGGTTTGGGCAGTGACTGGACCTACACAGGTCTCTTGCTGCTCCCCTCTGTCTGGAGGGGTGTGTGCCGAGACACCTGAGAAACTGGAGGTCAAACATGAGAGGATTCTGGAGCTTAGACCCTTGTAGAAGACAACAAATGATCAAGGGTCTGACGCCTCAACTCATCTTGGAAAAATGTTTGCAAAAACAGACTTTTATCACTCCCCATCTAGATAAAAAATTGCTGTAAGCCTACAAAAGCTGAAGTTTGTGTTAGGATCGCTACCATGAGCGATATAAACCTTCAGCCGCTGTCCCATGGCAGCAGGACACACAGCCATCATTGCAGTGCTTCATCGGTTGCGTTGGACCCAGATGCTCTCCAGCCTCCTCCGCGAGAAGCTCCCTCTCCTCAGTGCCGAGTCCTGACATTTCATCTGAGGCATGGCCAGCAGCCCGGTCTCCCTCTAAAAGTACCATTTAACCCCAGAAATGCTTCATTCTTCTTCGGTTTCTATCCGCCACACAGAAAGAAGCAGAGGGAGGATGGAAACCTCAGCTTTTCTCGGGAAGAAGGAATAGCTAGGATTTCTGTAAAAAAGTTGCCAGTTGCATGTCAAAAACCGGTTCCACGGTAGCCAGATGCAGAGGAGTTCCTGCCTGCCTCACCGTGTGCCAAAGCTAACGAAGTAAGACTACGAAAGCATTCCTTGGCAATCATTTGAGGATGTCTAAGTTGCAAGGAGTGGCTCAAAAGTGGAGGAGCTTTTCTTTTTTTTTTTTACATTTTCTTTTTAAGGTCAAACAAAAAGGCCTTCCATCCCAAATAACAAGCCAGCCTTATCTCCCTTGGACCATCAGGCTTCACAGACACTGCTGAACTCTCCCCGCTATCTAATTTTCCCTAGCTTTCTCCTGTTCTGCCCACTCTTGGGTTCCCTCCTGACTATCTCTTCCCTTTATCAGGTTGCCTTTGGTGAGTTCTCCTCATCTTTTCACCTCTCTTACATGGCCTGAGGGTCTCCATTTCTGCTGTCTGTTTTCCTGTCTCTGGATAAAATAAGGATTTCATTTGCCTGTGTCTCCTTGCAGGCAATTTGCAGCTCACTCTCTATGCCAGACCTGCCGCCTTCTGCCCACACTGAAATCTCACCTTGTTTCTTTGAGATTAGCTGCCAGATAAGCTGAGCTTGGCCAAACTGGAGCTCTTCAGTATCTCCCTCTTTTCCTTCTTCCTTTTATTTTTTTGGATAACCATGGACAAAAAAGCCACACACAGGCTTGTAGCCTGGGCACTTGTTCCCCACGTCCAGGCTGCCTAAGCCTTGCAGTGTCTTCCTCCGTAATGACAAGTAATGAGGCATTTTAAGAGGACTATTGGGTGTCTCATGCCTGTGCTGCACAGGTTTTTCTGCCTCTTCCACGACTTGGGTGGTGGGAAGCAGGCAGAGCCTCCCACTTTGCATCCTTGGGGTTGCTGGCGTGCAGCTGCAGGGGGGCAGGCAGCTGCCTTGCTCTGAGGCAGGCAGGCAGGGTAAAATCAGGAGGCAGAGCTTATGCCGGAGCAAAAGAAGCATTTGGACAGGAGACTCAACCACGGAGATGTCCTACCTGGGGAGAGAGAGGGAGAGAGGCGGGGGGGTCCTGAAGGGGAACGTAAGGCTGGCAAAGAGGGAAGTAATGATGAAACTAGCCTTTTTCCCTGAAAGCCATCTAGGTTTGGCTTTGCTTCCTGAAGAGGGCAGAGCTCATGGGAGCACTAGAACATAGTGGCTGGGATTTGCTGGGTACATGGGAATTCAGATTTTTCCCTCGTTCCTGTCCAGACAGAAATCATCAAGCAGGTCACAAAACTGGGAACTTCATGTCACGTCAATGTTTCCTACCCCATCTAAAGAGCTTTTGAAGGTGGTTGCTAAATCACCAGCTCCTGTTGTAGGGCCTGTCATAGCAGCTGATCTCCAACTGGAGGTATGCCATGAAGACACAGCACTAGTATTTCGCGATTTCAGTGCTATCTATCTGCAGTGTCCCCTGGGAGGCACATGCAGCCTGTGGTGTCCCAGGGCACATCCTACAGATGTCTTGTCACAGTAGGTATCACATAAACAAAATCTGACTGATTATCAGTCCTTACTGCCAGTGGGCTCCACTTCTAAAAGTTGTTTGCAAGGAAGTAGCTAGTACAGACCAAATGTATACATGCTCTGTATTTGTTTGTGATAAAAAATAGGAAATAGGTGTGCGAGGCTGTCACTATGCCATCTCTCTCAAACTCTGGGCACAGCCAGGGAAATGTAAAGACAGAGTGGCTTGATGATAAAATGGATCACAATGCTTTTCACTTTAATTGCAATTAGAGCATCAGACTCATTACACCACATCATCCCACAGGCTCTTCTAGATCAGCATCTAGACCACTGCCTGTTAAAATGCGTGGATCTAACTGTGCGGTGCTGTGGCATGTTATTGCAACAGCAAATGTATTTGGCACCAAAGTTTTCACACTACAAAACTCTGTTGGCTGCATTAGGATAAAAGGGAGATAAAACCTCCCTTTCAGGATGGAAGCAGAGCTGGAAACACAAGAGAGCTGTGCTGATGTCCTGGCCAGTGATGCCCCTGGCAGATTGTCCCCTCCTCTGGACAGCATGGTCCTGGAGGAAGCATTCCTCTCCCCCAGAGAACAGCTTGCCCTGGTATATCTTGAAAAACATTACAAAGCTTTGTAAAAACACATGAGCACAGAAGGCAGCCCGTGAGAAACACAGCAGCCTGCAGAGCTTTTCCCTGGATACTCTTGTTGCACAGTTTGAATCTTTCAAGTTTCCTTTCTGTTGCATGGATTTTACTTTTCCAAGGTAGGATGAGAAATAACATCTTGTCCTAGCGCTGGGTTTAGATTCAGGGCAAGCATCACATTTTATCAGCTCACGGCAAGGCCAAACACACCACATTGCTGGAAGCCGGAGTCACAGCTGGAGGGACCAAAGCGGGCTGCGGGACTGCCCTCTCCCCTCCTAGCCATGCCACGTCTTCGAACCCTCGCAGCCTGAGTGGGAATGGGCACATACCGACGACACCACATGTGCTGGGATGACTGGGAATCGGAAGGTCAGAATGAGTTTCCAGGAACATGTGGACACTCCCTTCCGGAGCTCTGCTTTTCACATGTGCCTTTGGAAGTGGTCCCATCCCTCACCCAGCAGAAGCAGTGGGACTTGTGCCAGTCAGGCTGCGCCGTAAATAAAGGGGAAAAGACAAAAATTTGAAATATGTTGTTTTGTGCCATTCGCTGAGGAGGCTCAGACAGTTTTTTTAAAATGGTGAGTGAACTTTGTTGTCTAGAAGTGAGTACTTTAAGAGCAAGACCTAACTGTATTTGAAACGGGAGGTCTCCTGTTTGTCTCACATTGCTGTTCAGGATATGTCATGTCCAGCAGCACTTGAATGTTACACATTTTAATTCAGCCAGTGGCAATTTTGCTCTCAGCAGTGCAATTGTGCAGCTGAACTGAATGCCTGAAAGGGACAGGCTGGCCTGTTTTCCAGTCTGTGCTACGGCATACCCTTTAAAAACACGCACTGGGTCTGCGCTGCTCATAGAACATACACACAGCACTTCTGCCGGGAGGGCTCCTGGCCGGGGTGTCCGCCGGGCAGCCCCACCACCGGCCTCAGCTACCCTCCGCCCTTTCCCCGGTGGAAAGCAGCAGGCGAGGGAGGCAAAGTCACCGTAGCTGCTCTTCGGAGCTCCCCGAGCGGTGCCTGGGACACCAGGACATGAAGAGGTTTGCACCGGACACGTGGGCTGGGGCTAAGCCCATGGGCAGAGACGGGCCAAAATCCACAGAGGATTTGGACCTGAAATCCCCTTGTGGTTCTGGCTCCTTCTTCTCTTTATTCCCCTGCGAACAGTTATTTTCTCTCTCCAGCTCACTGCGTTGCCTCTTAACTTCGGAGGCCACCTAGGGCTGGCCCGGGGCTTAGCAATGAGCTTTTCCCGACCTCATCCCTGCCTGCACCATGAGCACACCCCGGCGAGGACCCTGGCTGGTTTTCCACTCTCCGTGCCAGGGCTATTTCGCTTTGCTGGCAGCGTTAACGCTGTCGTAGCTCAGGGATCAGATCGGAGTTTATATTGCATTGCTGTCGTTCACCCTGCCGGGGTGAGGAATTACAAGCAGAAGTGGTTTGTGCTCCGTAGTCTGCTTTGTGTCTGCAACACCAAGTACAATGCAGCCACATCTCCTGCTCACCGAAGTCAGAGGGGCTCTGGAGAGCCAGCTGCGGGCTTGGCCTCTCTCCGGTAACATCCCTGGCGATCCTCTGTCCTATTGCGAATTATGCACTTTAGCAGATGCCAGCGGGATGAGTAACGCACAGGAACGCTGCAGGGTGGGGTGAAGGGTATGAAATGTTGGTGATGACGATCCCTGCTTCCCCTCGGTGGAGAGGGTTTTTTTCTGGAAGGCTTTCCTGTTTTTCATTAGGCAGCTGTGTGACGGTCTCTGGGCAAGGAGTCCCACTCCCTTACACCGCCAAGAAAAATGCTGCAAGTTCTTGGCCTCTGAATGCCCATGTTGTGAGTAAACTGGCAGGGATTAGATGTCCAGCACTGCGTGTGCGTGCATGGATGGGAACAGACGGGAAGGCGTATACTCCAACCTAGCAAATGGTTTAAGGGAAAGAATAAACCTAACTGAAAATTGTTGGAGAACTTGAGGTTATCTTGGCACAGCTGCTTCCCCAGAGCAAATCGAAGAGTGGGGAGTAAGTGGGACGTTTCAGAGACTCGACAGTAATAGGCTTCCCTCCTTTACGCTTTCTTCCCTGGCCTCTTCTTCTGAACATGACCTGCCAGAGCAACATATACAAAGCAACTCCTCACTTCCACACAGACTGGCTGTACTCAGGTAACAAGGCACTCTTTAAGATGCCTTCATCAAAATCTGTACCGTCATCCTCATAAAAACCTGCTTTCTTTTGATCTAATTGCATTTAATAGGAGCTTGGACTTTCTCCAGAGTAAGAACAGTTGTCGTTGCTTAAATATTTTATAAACTAGCATTTTTCCAGCCAGAACACAAACTCTTGGAAGTCAATGGTGAGGAGCCATCATACACCAACACTTCCATTTGTGATTTTTGAGCAGAACGTATCTCTGGGTATTACCCTCACATTGCTTCACTGGGGTCATTTTCACCTTCTCGCTGCCAGCAAGATTACAGCTTTCCCTTTAGGTCTATGTAACGGGTAGTTTTTGGAGTATCGTTGAGATACATAACTAAATTCAAGGGCTAAATTATCAGTTAGACTACTACACTGTTTTCTAAGTTAGACTTAGGAAAGACTTTATAGCCATTTCTTGCTCAACATAAGCCATAGGATTTCACCCAGTTGCTCAACATGTAGCCAGCATTTACGGGCAGTTACGCTTTTCTTCCGGAAAGACATTGCATTGTTTAAAGGTTTTGGGACCGGACATGCTGTCACTCCCATCCCAAAGCTTTTGCAGTGGGGACGGCAGGGCGAGCGGTGCAGGCAGCAGGAATCCCCCCCAGCCGCGGGGCGCTCGGTGGGGCTGCTGCCAACGCTTGTAACCTATTGGAAGTACGGTGCTAGTGGATACCCTGTTATTTCTGTCTAGGACGGTGGTATCTCAGCGAGGAGGACCCAGAAACACCCAAAAGTGGAGTGTAGCTCAGCAGTGCTGCCTGCAGCAAGGTTCACCTTTAGGGCTACCCACCTTACAGCCTTTACACTCCCTGAGCTGATTTAGGAGGGTATAAATAAAATAAATCAGGGACATTTTCAGGAAACAATTTCCATTGTAATTTGCTGATATGGTCGGAATAAATATCGCATGTGTCAAGTTTGATAAAGTCCTACCAGGAACCAGGTGGGCTTCTGCTGGAAATGCGCTCACCGATGGGGCACTCCTGCCTGAGCAGCACCGTTAGCTGCACTGCAGCTGCCTTTTTAATTTGGGCTGCAGGCAAAGTGGTGGGAAGACGCATGTCTCGGACCTACAGCTAGGCAAGCTGTGGAAACTTGCATTTTACTTCTCCCATTGCTTTACAGAGTGAATCCTCTTACCTGAGAGGGAATGGACAGAGAGCCCAAAGCCTGCAAAGCCTTCCTGACCTCACCTTTCTAGGAGACTATGGTAAGAAGGAGATTCTCCTTTCTAGGAGAATCTTACTCCAGGGAACAGTTATTATATCTGGTTGTTCCCACTTTAAATACTGGCTTCAAATGCCTTTTTTACTAGGCTCTGCAGAGTGCTGCTAGCTACAAAACTGCAGGTTGGAGGGTCACTGGCTTCCCCGTATTCACAGAAGTTTATTAGAGCTCTACTGGCATACCTGCTGCTGTTCTCCTCAAGCTCAGAAGGACCCCAGGGCTAAACACTAAATATAGTGGTCACCTTAAAGAAACCAAGAAATTGCCCCTGAGACGAGAGAAGGCAAGACCACTAATATAATGCAAACATTATATTGCATGCAAATATATGTAGCAGAAAAGGAGGAAATTTGCATTAGCTTCAGATTTTCTAATAAATAATATTTGCAGATTTCTAAATGAAACGTATTTTTCCTGTGCAATTTCAACGTTTGTTTATTAGAGAAACCGTGTGGGAAGCCAGCTCTCTGGAGCTGGCTGGGATATGTCGCTAACTGCATTTGGAAAAGCTGGGCTGTGCTGCCACCATAGTGATACCCGGAAAAAGAGGAGCGTTTGTAAAGTACAGGCAGCAGCGTCTCAGCCATGGCTGGTGACACCGTGGCCCTGAGAGAATCACAACCAAAATGATGCATGGGCACCTGCAGAAGGAGCCCACGGCAGTGCCCAGCGCGACCCTCTCTGCGCAAACAGACCTGGTCTGGGACCAGGGGCTTGGGACATTGCAGCTTGCATTGAATAAAAACATCGTAAGTCACGTTAAACTTCCAGACTCTGGGGAAGAGCACAGCAGAGCAGAGCCCTGCAGGTTTTAGCACCAGCGGCAGGGAGAGGTATGAGCTCTGCTGATGCCATTCCCAGGGCTTTGCTCAGCAGCCACGGGAACTGCCGCCGAGAGGCACCAAGGGCAAGCACCCACACACCGAAACCCGGGGACATCTCAATATCGGCCTGCAGCAGTCAGTAAAGGTAACTCTGTGGCAACCACAAGGATTTGAGATTCACTGAGTTGTTTTATCCAGTACACACAGGATTTTTTGTGGCCTTCAAAAGAAAGTGCAGTTAACATTTAAATTTTTTCCTAAATGAAGTGATGGAAAAAAGCAGTGGAAAACCCTGTTACAGGGAGAACAGGCTGGATCAAAAACAGAGAAATCCTGAGGTTGGATGCTCTTACTGGAGATTATCGCCCTAAATTTGCCATCTGCAGCCCCTGGAGCTCTAGGTCTGCCTAGGGTTTAAGCAGCCGTGGCTCTCCTTGCAGCCCTCTGAATCCGGTCCCATCCAGCACCAAATCCTTGCACCACCTCTGCCAGTGTCGGCCCATGGTTCCAGCACATTTCTGGGAAGGACAAGACTTTCAGGTGTGTTTGCAGAGGGATTTTTACTTCTTTGGTACTGCATAACCTTAAACAAGCCGTTTTATTTCTCTTTGCTTCATTGCCCCTTCCTCCTTCCTGATTTCTTCTGTATAATTTGGAAAGCGCTTTGCTATCTCAGGATGCTGCGGGGTGTTCCACTTACTTTGTGTCAGTACAACGTATTTTGATCATATGACGTTTTATGTAAGAAAAGGCTAATTGCCACTATCCCCTCACCTGAGGAGCGGGGAACGCAGGAGGTGGCTGTCCCCGGGGAATACATCCAGGGCTGCCAGCACCCGCTCCCATCTCATCATCTATATGCCAAGGACACCACAATTCAATTCTTAATTTGCAGCTCAGTGAATCCTGATAGAGAAAACACTAAGTGCGCATAGTTAGAGGGGGGAAAACCCAATATGCCATCTTCTTGCTCACAGCGACGCTGTGCAGGCTGCAGGAGGACAGACGAGGGAACTGTGAAGTCGCCTGGCTGCAGAGGAGTGCCGCTGGCTGGGACGGCCTTCCCTTTCCTTGCAGCAGCAGCCCGCGCGGCGCTGTACTTTGCACTTCTGGCTAAAAGTGTTGACACCACACCGGGGCTGTGGCTGTGGCTGAGCAGTGCTTGCACAGTGTCAAGGCCATTGTTGTTTCCCACTCTGCCCCCCAGCAAGTAGGCTGGGGGCGGGCAAGAGGTTGGGAGGTGACACAGCCGGGAGAGCTGACCCCAGCTGTCCCAAGGTACACTCCATACCATATGGCATCATGCTCAGCAATAGAACTGGGGCCCTTGACTCCTTTTGGTGTTAGTGGTTCAGTTACAGGTACGGGACATTGCGGATCAGCTCTCCTCTAATCTCAACGTGATCTTATTCCTGCAAACCACTCCCAGTTGCATGCACTCTGCTGCCCTTCGGTTCTGGGGTACAATGAAGAGGTTACAGCAAGACTAACACCACTGTGCAGATAGGTTTGGTTTAGCTCACATGACAGTCACAAAACTTCCTACTCCACCACCTGCCCACCCCAGCAGCCACACTGTCCCCCTCCTCCGTCAGGTTACAAGTACGCAGGACCAAAGGATTGTACACAGCTCTCGCTGCACCACTCCCAGGGAGGCAAACTGCTTGCACAGCTCCCTGCACACACAAAAGGAGCCACAAATTTAGGCCATAATAAAAAGCATAGCTAAAACAATCCAGAAGTAGACACTTGTACTCAAGCAGTTTCTGACTCAAAAGAAAACCAGGCATCAAGAGTATTGTTTGTTGCCTTGAGACCTCTGGAAATCACAACAGGATCTTCTGGCTGAAAACTGAGCAGAAGGCATGAAGCAAATAACTGGGGTTGAAGTGGGGCCAGAACACTAGCGATCACGGGAAGTACCATGACCGATGCATTACTAAGGTCTTTGGGCAATGAATCAATCACATTCCACCTCAGGTGCTTCTTCCCCTCCCTTGCTCACATGGCTGTTGGAAAGGTCATTATTTCCATGAAAGCACTTCATGACTGCAGGATCAAAAATCCCGAATTCATAGCCCAAGGGAGTTTCTCATGCTCTCTGCTGAAGGTCAGCCAGACCTTGAGGCTTGGCCTAGGGATTGCTTCTCCACCTTGGAGCAGGTGCAAAATACCACATAGCCACCTCTAAGCTATATTCAAAACTAGTAGCAAAGTTTACCCTTCCCTGGAGCAGCTCCAGTTTGCCTACCGTAGGAGCCTTCACCATGCCACACCAATCAAGAACAGGCTGGAGCACATACCTTAACTCTTCATCTGGGGAATGTAAGCTGCTTAGATACCACAACCACGGACACCTCAACAAACAAGCAGCAGCTTTGTGTTCAATCATCCCTGTCCTTTGTGAAAACATGCGTATAAGAACACATGAGGGAAACTGCCAGCCATAGCTTTTATGTATGATGACGAAGTTTGTCCTCACTTACAGGACAGTAGCCACCTACTAGTCCAGAAGGGTGATTTTATGTCAGTTTAAAGGGAAAAAGGACACATGTTGATGCAGTACCATCAGGAAAGCATTCTAGCTTTCTTTAGGGGTCTTCCAAGCATAGCAGCTGATACTGTGCAATCAGACAGACACTACCATGACAATGATAGGACTGTGCTGTTGCAGGAGTAATTGACCATTTGCCATTAGCCCTGAGACGTGTCACTGTGAACAAAGCAAGTCTGGATAAGATGAGCTGTACTTGCCAGGTACACAACTCTTCCTTTTTTGAACCTGAAAATGTGGGTTCAAGTCATGCAAGTGACCAACACATACTGCAAATTTTATTTTTATTTCCTTATTACAGAAACTAAATTAGCATATGCCTACATCTTGATTAGAACAAATTCACCACTGCAGAAAAAAAAGCATTCTTTTTATTCTCTAAAGCACACCTGTGAACACAGAACAAAGTCTATAAAATACATAAAAGCTTCTTCTTAGTGCACCTCTTCATTGCAGTTTCTCCATTAGTTCTTTTTAAAGAAAATCATTACACCTTAGGTATTTATATATGCTTGCATTAAGCTTTGCATAATTATCCATAATGCAATTCACTTCTAGAAGTCAGTTAAGAAGCTAAATCAAAAAGGCCCCTTAAGTTTGCTTTATTTACAGTTGCAATGGCTAAATTTTAAATACTTTACAGTCACTCCCAGCACTGGCTCCCAATTCAAAGGATTAGTGCATTCCATGATTTCTTTATAACTATTTGCTAGAGGGGATTAAGTTGCCCATACCTACAGCTATGTAGGCACCTCATCTATCTACATAAAGTACCTTATAGAAAATAAACATGCTGACAAAAATATTTATAATAATGAATGACAAATGAGAAACAACCTTTAGGAAGAATGGGCAGGTCCTTGGTTTTGTGCTGCAGTCATTGTCGACTGTGGGAACAGCAGCAACATGGAAGAAACAGCAGTTAAGGAGTGCTGCAATCCAGATCACGTCTCTCTGGTTCCTTTGTAAAGAGAGCTTTATGTTCCGCTCTCATTTCCTCCTCTCTTTCACCTCTTCCCCAGTACTGCTTTTTTGTTAAATCAAGTTTTCTGAACTGCGACAGCGTACAAATTTACTTCAGAGGGGAAAAAATAATGATGCATCTGGGAAAAGATGCATCTTTGTCCTTTTTTTTTTTTCCCAGGAAACGCAGCTTACATGCAAATATGGCAGACCTTTCCTAAGACTACAGTTACCAGGAGACAAGCAGGTTATCTGAATGAAGACAGATCTGTTGCTCTCAGTGTTACAGTTTATGAGTGGATGCAGGTCTTGTGGCAACTGAGAAACTGCTGGAAAGATTAACAAATAGGATGCACTTGTGTTTGTCTGTTGTTATATACTTTCAAAACCCAAATGGAAGGAAGAAGTATCTGTGATTCAGGTAGGTCCAGAAGATTATTTTTTTCTTACACAATAAGGTAGATTACTTAGCACATTCCAGGTTAAAAAAATTACAGTAAACATTCAGTAACTGGAATGCATGTAATATACAAGTACCATTACATTTACAAAGCTGTTCAGGACAATTTTTCTTTCTAGAATAAGCATAAAAAAGTTACAAGCTAATTCACAATAACTTTAGATACAGTGTTATTAAAATACATTGATGTTAATCATAAAAATATTTTACTATTTACATGTACATTGTATAAACCTTAATAATAAGAATATGCCCATTTTAGGATGCCTTAACAAATATTTAGGCAGATTGGCCCATTTTATAGTGCAGTATCCCTGTTTTGGTCTTCACACCATGAAACTGTACCAGATTCACAGTATCTCTGCTAGTGCTTTGCTAAAAGGCTTAAACTTTCTATTATTTAAGAAACATTCATTCATTACACAGAGCCAGTTTTGTTTCCACTTTGTTTCTTATTAAATCCTACCCCCAATAGTTCAGGACACTCTGCCTGGCCTTGTGCGATTTGGTTGCATTTCCAAATAAGGCTATAATTCATTTCATCAGTTATCACGCTATCTTGCTTGTAGTCTGGATGCTGTGCGATAAATTCCCTCATCCATCGAGCAACTGTCATTAGTTCTCCTGTGAGTAAGGGGAAGTCAAATTTCATAGTTTATACATATAATTTAGCAGTATGACACCTAAAGTTCTATGCATTACATACGCAATTAATGACTAGTCCATGCTTTCACGAGAAACACATTCCTAAACATAAGTTTTTTTAAATGTGGATAAATTGCAGGCATAATTAAGCTGACATATCGTTGATAGTCTAAAACCCACTCGTCTAGTGCAATCTTCAAACTTTCAGATGTTGTAACAAGACAGTGCAGAGAGAAGTAGCTACTGGGACAGGTGTTACCAACAGACTTTATAGCAAGAGGTATTAAACATGTCACTTAACAGAGAATCTGGCTGAAATGAACCAGACACCTCTACAACAACCACATATATAAAATAATTTTGTAGTTGATCCATCCAACTCAGCTGCTAGCTTTGTTCTGTCTACCTTGACTTATTACTCCTTCTTCCTCTGGCAGCTTCCCTAGCAAAAATAAGCAGGTTCCCCGATTATACCAGGTCCTGCCTTGTAGACACTGCCTCTGCTTCACTATGCAGGGTACAGTTGATCATGGGACAGTCAGCAGGTGCTTAAGGGTCCCCGACACTTCTAGAAAGGGTCATCAAATGACACTCACCAATTGCAGGAGATCTGCACCCCTGTGAAGTAGCAGCTGGAGACCAGCTGGACACCAGCATTTAGGCTACTGAATCTTGCTCCTGAATGCAGCATATGCAAGCAAACCTCAACAAGCTGAAGGTAACTCTGACAGTAAGACACTAAGGTAGGCTGACAGGATTCTCAGAGCCTGGCAAAACTTTCATTGCTACTGGAACCTCAGCTTCCTTGTAAGAAAACAAAGAGCTGAGGGCTTGCACTACAGAAATCTTTGGTTTAAGAATATTATAAAAAGCAAGAGGAATCAAGTTAGGGAAGGCAAGTAGGAACACACAAATAAAGAGTAAGAAGCATCTGAGACTGTTTAAAGATATCCTATCAGTGGTTTTGAACAGAAGTACATGAACACAAATCAGAAAAACTGCAAGTAGTACAGGAAAGTAAAGCAGAATAAAAAAAGATTATTAGAAATAAAAACATCCCTCAAAAACCAGAAGTCATGTTTAAAAGATATGAGGCCAGAGTTTATACTTCTATATAAAAAGAGGGCAGGAAAAAATTATCCAGGAAGTGTTATTTGTTGAAGACACTAAAAACCTCACAAAAACTTTCTCAAACCAATGAGAAGCAGGGGGCCTGCAAGAAAATCAGTTGGGCCAGGACATCAGCAGAGCATAAAGAGACACACATTTTTGGACTAAAAGCCGCTGCAGGCTGCCAGTGCAGCTGTCAGTGCGGGAGGAGATGGGACAGCAGCCCAGCTCACACCAACACAGACATCTAGTGGTCAGGCAGCCCAATCACTCCCCATCCTTTCCACCACTGTAAAGCTGCAGCACCTTGACCGTGAACACAGCGTGCAGCTCTCAAGGAACACACGAGTATCGGGAAAAGGCACCACAGACTGACAAAAGGTGTGAGACAACTTCCAAACAAGGAGAGACAAGACAAAGGGAATCACAAGTTTGAAAGCAAGAAGATACTCGAGAAGTTTGCAAAATCACGAATGTTGATGTGAAGTGAGTAGAGAAACATTATCCTACAATGCAGAAACTAGAAGGCGTATCATGAAGTAACTGGAAAGTTCATTTAAACACACAAAACTACAGGAGTTTTATTATACGCTCTTTGAAAAATGGAAGTGTGGCATTTCTTACTGTATGACTTTATGGGGACCAAAAGTGTAACTGCTTCAAAAAGGGTAAAGTAACAATCACGGAAGTGTTTGTGAATGGTCATCAAGTACCTTGATTACTGCACCACCTTTGGCTGAGAAAAGCCTACACTGCAGACAGCCAGGGACCAGGAGAGCATGCCAGGAGAACGATCACTTGTTGCTGTTATCTTAATACTGCTTTCATTAATATTTGGTGGTGGTCAGCAGCTGCTGCCTGCCTAGCAAATCTGTAGTCTCACTGAGTGGTGGCAGTCGCACACCAGCTAGAGACCAGGAGGGCTGTGCTGCAAGAGAAGATGCGACTGAAGCACAGATGAAACTATGTCAGGGCAAGGTTAAAGCCACGGCAGCTAAGGTGCCAGTGCTTAACTCTCACGAGAGTGCTCTGTGTTCACCATTTGAGGAAAGAAATCTGAAAAATGGACACTCTTTGTGGACACATCTCATGCTAGACAGGTTGCAGTTCAGGAACATTTGATTTGAGAGTGAACTGGAATAATCCAAAGCTCACAATTGAGAAACATCATGGCACAGTAATACAATACCTAATGCTTTTTATTCTTTGAATTCTGGCTCTTAAGAAGCATCATTTAAAAGTCATTTCAGTTCATCAGAGTTAAGATATAAACCCTAGACTCTATCTACCTCACTCTCACACCTTTTAGGTCTGTGTAAATTTACAAGCTGACTTTTGCAACGCCTGCAACTTCACCCCAGGTAGCGAAGTTATTCTTTGGAAGGGGAACAGCTGCCTCAAGGGGTTGAGCCCAGGTCATTAGGTCTTGGGAAAAAGCCTCTATAAAGACCTATGCATTCCTTGTTTTTTCAACAGGATTTTTCTGACGGGAAAAAACCCAACAACAAACAACAAAATATTTTGAATGCACCGCTATTTTGAGGGCTGATGTGCCTCACATTTTCTTCCTGCCAGTTTCTCTTCTTTCTCTCAGTTAAGCCAAGCATCAAATCCCTGTCTATGTTACCTGGGGACAGTAGCCTCCTACAAACAAGCAGCCTTAGGAAAGAACATTTACAGTGAAAGCTGTAATTAATTAAAACTTGTTACCATTCTGAAGTACTGCTAAAGTACTGAATTACCAGGCGAGAGACAGTCCTCATTTCCACCCCAGCTTTAAAAAGGTCTTTACCTAGAAACTTCTACAGCAATTTTCAAGAATTAAAAAGGAATGCAACGCTTTAGTTTAAAATTGGGGAGAAAACAAAAAAAGATGTCTACTTATGAGACTAAAATTAAGTGTCTAGCTAAATTTACAGCAAGTCAGGCATACAAGGGATTTGCTTACAGAAAGGTATAAAGCTGCTGCAGACTGTGCTACACGCCCAGTTCTGAACTGAAGTTTAGCCTGCATCTTTTACTCATTATACGGCTGCATTTTAAAAAAGAGCATAAAGAGTCATTAAACCGCCTGTCTTCAGAAACACTGCAACATGGGGAGGACAGGGGAAGAGCCTGGTTTACTCTGGCTTGAAGGAGTTTAGCTCCCTGATAAAAAAGCCCTTCTGTAAGTAGCAAAAGACTAGGTCCCATGCTCTAGCATACCAGAATTTAGACTTATGAATGCTTTGGAGCAGCATGCACTGGAGTCACACCAATAACACCAGCCTGTCAGACCCAGCTTCACACACTCTTACAACACTCAAGTGACAGACAAAGGGGATTAGTATATGTGAAAACTACTACAAAGCGGACAATACACTGGCAAAAACAGCAGTAAGTGGCACAGAAAAGAGAAATCTTGGATTGGAGATACATTTACAGCTTAGAGGGTAGTGTAACCATATCAATGACTCCTAATTTAAGTTCTAAAATGGTTCACGAAACATTTGTAGTCAGAATTAGACAGGACCAGATTTAACCCAGAGAACACACTTCAGCCCTTTGCTCGTATGATTCAGCACTTAACGAGGCAGCCACAGCTACCACCAGTTTTACCCAACTGAAAACTAGAGAACAGCCCAATTACTAACTAGAAAAATGCCAGGAAAATCAATGTCCAAAAGTGTCAAACATACCAGATGCTCTCTTTTTTATTAGCTTCAGGTAGTTCAGTATGGTGCACCTTGTGTCCACATCCACTTCCATGTTTTCAAGATAGGAATTCAAAATTGGGATCAAACCAGGAAAGACTCCTTCCTGTGTAAGAGAACAGAGTCAGCATAAAACACGCTCAATCGGGTTTCTGGGAGGGCAGAATGAAGGGGAAAGTTGTGTGTTCCAGGTAGAAGAGGCTATAACCTTCCCGTTGATAATTGTATCAATGCTCATTAAGCTGTACTCTTCCGCATCGGTGCCTGTCCCGTTCTGTGCAGAGCCACATCCATCCACAACAGCGTTTCCACCTTCATGGGTGACAAAGGGAAAGGAAGAAATGGTTAGAAGGCAAGAGACAGACGAAACATCCACAGCAGTGTTAATCAGATTGCTTGTTGTGATACCTTTGCAAATATCTTTTCTGAAGTAAAACATTCCCTGCCGGACAGCATCTCTTTTCTGGGCCATCTTCATGTTTTCATCCACCTGGCAAAAGAAGTATTTCAGAGATTTGTGACATTTTAGAAAATAAGGATTCTCCCAAACCCTCACATTTTGGTCTCATTAGTTGAAACATTTACGATGTTTCTTATTATTTCATCACACAAGGCCAAGCTGTTTTACTCATTCTCATTTGCTGTTTTATTCATTATTTACTCATTACTCATTTACTGTTTTATTTCCTTCTTCAGGCATCCTGGGCAAAACCACAAAGAGATGATGTTCTATGAAACAGGTCTCCAGCAATGGTATCACGTTAGAACGTGCTACGCTAATCTTCAAAGTTTGGACGAAAACACAGGAACAACTGTGATTAACAAGTTGCATCCCATCTGGCAGACTTCTTTGCATATTTAGATGCAACTTAAATGAGTACAGAACAAGAAAATCGCCATTTCCCTAGTCATAGTTTGCTGCTTTTATTAACAAAATCATTGAAGTCTTTAGAAGAGTTATCACTGTATTAAACAAACTGTCAGAAATAGAATTCCAGTAACTTTGTATGGGAATCATATCTATTCCATACCCAAACATCTGTTAGATAGTTAGATAAACTTAGACTGCTAGTAAAGAAGTTCTAAATTGTAGGCTTCTCAAGAAGTCTACAAAGGACTGCCCATACACCCTGCAAATGACATAAGCGTTGCTCTGCCTTTCTGGACAGAAGATTTTGTGCAAGTTCTTTGGTCGTTATGTTCTCAGGGAATTAACATCACACAATTTTTAGACTTTAGCTTTACTGTATTGTCTTCAGAAGAAGGGATACGATTTGCTGAATTGTTTGACCTTTAATTAAGGGCAATGCAAAATCTACACTTCTTACCTTTCAAAGCTTTGTTTTCAGAAGTCTGTTTTCATTTATTTTATATTATGAAACCTATTTACACAACAGGCTGTTTTGAAAGTTTGAAAGAACTCCAGTCCTAGTTGATGGGAGTACAACCACACTCAAATCAGACAGCAAAGATTAGTGTGAGATTAGCCCCATAAACCCGTATTATTTTACCTGAAAGAGGCAGGCTTACCAATGGTGCAATTCTGTGTCCCACTTCCTGCCAAACTGCTTGGCAAGCTCAAATTATTTTATGCTCCCCCAGCCCCCCAACTCTGTTCAGGTTCTTTCAGCACTCTTTTTCAGTCTTAACTAGTATTCATTTGTTAAAAATTTTGCACTTTTGAGACATTCCAAATAACAATGTTAATTACGCACTGTAAGTGTTGAATCGCTGTGTTATTTGTGAAGTCTGAACTCCCTGACATCAAGAAGATAATTTCTCCTTTTAGGAATCATACCAACTGTATGGTAAGATTACCGTTATTTTACAACTTCAGTATTTTCCTCCATTTTAATTAAAAACACTAAGAAAAGCTGCAGGGTACTACTGCTATGCTGTAGCCAGCACTGGCAGTATTTTCCAGTATACAGTCTGTCAAAAGCCTTCTGCACTACAAAGATGTTTTTTCAAGTTACCTGTAACACTGCAGGACTATCTATTTAAAAAGACATTTTCTGGTCAGGTGCCTCAGAAAGAAGACGTGCAAGGACAGTTTCACCGAAAACAGTTCAACAATTGTGAGGACAAGATTAAGGAAAAGTCACATTTTGCATGGCTGGCCGGTCTAAACACAAGTCACAGCTGTGACCAGAATCAGCAGTATTTGTTTTCACTCAAATAGTGAAACACTAAGCATGCTGAACTCCTCCTTTCCCTCTCCACCAGATACAAACAAAATAGAGAATAAGAACATGAGACAGAGGCAACAGCCATGTTAAAATAAGTATCTAAAATTTTTATTTTGACATCCACAGGTTATTCTTCCCACATGTAAAACAGTGGAAACATGCCCTTCCCCAGACTCAAAACAGTCTTGTGACAATGGTATTTCTCAACATTTCTGCAGTACTCTGACACTGTTAGGCACCACAGAAATTACCACAGTATTTGTCTATAAGCTTAATTGCATGAGACAGCAGTAAAATATTTGTTTAGTACTGCAGAGTTAAAATTGATTCAAAGTACTGGTACAAATGAAAACTGACTGAAAGACAAAAAATGACTGTTCTGTAAGTGTACAAGTATTAGTTCCTAGCTTGCATAGGATAAAAATCAGACTTTATGCAAATACATTGCGCATTTAGCTCTAATAGATGTGATCTTTCACACCTACCTTGGACAAAGGAATGAGAAAATCCAGTTTATATGACAGAATCACTCTGGTTAGCAATACCACAAACACAACATATGCAGAGTTCTCAAAGTCTGTTAACTGGACCTAGACATGAAAGGATTAGAGATTAAATTACTTTAGTGGGAAGACACTCATGGAAGTAGGTAAATCTCTGGGAGAGTTTAAAACAGTTTGACTCCAATGTTCATGTTGGTACTTGTATTCACACACACTCTACTAACACAGATGGTGATGCACGAGCTGGAATCATCAGCAGTAACTTCAAATGCACAATACATGCACACACTTTAAACTCAATCCTTTAATCCAGTGCCAAAACCCACTTGTGCTTCAAAAGACTATTTAATAACCTGTACCTTCAGGCTCTCTGTGTAATTACAAATGTATAACAGCTTTTAAATTTCCACTTTAAAGGGATTAAATTCAGAGAGCTCAGAAATGGACAGCTATAAAATAAAAGCACTTGTGAAAAACAAAACAGTTAACAGTAGAAATGTTCAGTACCAGGAAACGTACTGGAGAAATACAGTCCCTAGAAGCTAAATGGAGCTTTGTTTACTGTTGTTTTAATACAAGCCTAATTCCTTTCCCCACCACCCCAAATCCATTAGCATGCTCTGCTGTGCTGCAGTGGATTCTCCTGTCAGTTACATTCCCACAGTCCATGTCTTATTAAACACTGCTGTCCACTTCACTTGCGTCTAGCAATTCAGAGGGGAGAAAACACAGCGTAAGTAATAAGGGTTTGATACTGGATGGCAGAATGCCTGGTACTTTTCCACTTACAAGGAAATGTGATGCCTTCCTTACCTCCATAGGTCTGAATTCCACTCTCCATCCAATATCTGAATTTGGAGGTGGTGGCTTAAACCTCATTGTCTGCCAGTTTGTAGACTGAATATTCTGCAAAGCACATGAAATAATCTATCACAACCGAGATATGCATCATTCTATAATATAATCAAAGAAAAACATGCAGATAACTAGAGTTCTAATATTGACCCTGCAACAGCCCATCAGGTTAAAGAAGCACTTCCAAACTAACTGGCATGACTTCCTAAAAACCACAGTATAACTACCCATCCTAGGAGCAAATACGTTACACTTTCTCACGCTATTTTGTTTGAGGATTACGTATAAGATACTAGGGGGCTGAGATTTAGCTGACTTTTTTTATGAAGGGTTGATGCATCCCAAACTAAAAATACTTAATATTACCATAGCTATTATTTCACGAAGTTGTATAAGACAGACATTTATACATAAATGTCATGCAAAACAGTTTTCAGGAAGCCATAAAAATAGATAATTCTCCATAACACTTATATACATAGCTATAGTTTGCTCTTCATATTTTATTGGGTTTAAATTATAAGCCACCACCTTCTCCTAAATAAATGTTAAAGCAAAGAAATACATGTGCTTATAACTGCAAAGTCATATGCTAAAGAACTAGCTGAAGTGAAAAATGCAGGAAAAAAATTCTTAGCTAATATAGCCATCCACCAATTAAGCAGTACTATAAAGGATAAGCATTTTTATGTATATATTTATTAAATTCCTCTAAATCAGACACAACCTCAAAATGGTCGGATTCATTTGCATCATCTAGATGTATTTTCTCCTCAAACAAAGTCAATGGGTCTCGAATGAACAAGTGTGCAATATGCTGTGCCAAAAGGTGGTCAATACCTACAAAATGAAAATTCAAACAATTCACACATAGCAAAGCAAGCTCTAGGAAACGATTTGTTTTTACAAGACTGAAAACATCCAACTCTGCAATGCTACCTCAACCCACCACATCCTGTTAAAAGTGTGAATGATGACTTCGGGAAGGAAGGAAATGATTAAAGAGAAAAAAACCCAAACAAACAGGTTCTTGTTTGGAAATGGCAGCTTAATATTGGTGTGGCTTTCTTCCTGTTTTCTGATGCACCTCTGTGCCATGTTTCCTAAAGCAGTTCTGCTCTCTCCACAAAGACAAAACATTAGTGCGTTCAACACTGAGCTTCTCAAGCTGGAATTAAGGACAGTTTCCGTTACAAATGAATACTTTTTTAAAAACTCAAGACCACGCTACACAGATACTTCCTGAGTAGGAGTCGCTCTAAGGGATGCACAATGATTAAACAAATAAGAATGAAAACGTAAAATATCCCCACACACTGCAAGCATAATTCTTAACCTGCTCATAATGAAGCAAACACTTACCTTCCTTTATTAGGTGCTCGTAGATATCTTTGTCTATTGTCAAATCAATGTCATTGTATTTCTCACCACATTCAGATAGATAACTGTCTATGGAATCATATCTGGATTTACTGATTCTATAATGGTTGTTCTTCAGTGGCTATATAATTTAAGAATACAATATTTTAACAGCTTGTTAACAATGTTACCTAAGTTTTGCTCACTAATGACACTTATGTGAGAATTATTATCCTGTTTAAAAAACCCTACAGCCACAATTAAAATTATTCAAAGCACAAGTTTTAAATAGGCTTAATAGAAAGCAATCTTGGAATTATGACTATTTTGTTTGCAGATGTATCTATCTGAGCTAAAACCAGTCACCACACATTGACTAGAATTCTCTAAAAGTGGAATCATTTTCCTGATGTAACATACCATTACCCCAAGTACCTGGAAAGCATTATTACACCTGTTGCAACACATACCAATACAGTTTCACTACGCAGACATTGTTAGAGATGCTCTTAAAATGGGTAGTTCAAGAATTATTTCAAGTAGATTTTTTTTTAATTATTTTTTTATTTTCTATAATTTTATAAGTGCCTTGAATGCCAATTCCTGCTTAGAGAAACTCCTTAAGTTCAAGTTCTGACAACTGGCTCTTATCACATAGTTCTAGTTTATACTACTGGGATTACTCATTAGCACCTGCCATTTAATCCAAAGCACTTTTTGCTTTTTGGGGTCAAGCACAGACTGGAAAGTTTCATCACAGGGGAACCTTTTCAGCAAGCTGTGGAGGAGTGAGTGGAATTCTACTGGGATTCCATTCCTAACTAAAAGTATGCATTTGCTAACGTAAACCGTACAACCAAGGTGAATGGTTGCACCATCTCTCCTATATTGGCCGCAAAGACTGCCATGTTCCCTTGTTAGGGATTCTGATGAGGACAAACAGAACTTGATACTAAAGGAGATTTAACTTTTTTGCCTAAAAAACCCCCAGACATCTACTACCTAACATTACTTACCTCTAGCCCCCTCTCTTCTCGTGTTCGATCATCTACAGATGCAGAGATTACTCCCCAGCGACAGTCAATATCAGACACGTAGCCTCTGTAGAATGGAGATGCAGCACTCAACGCCATCTAAAATAAAACAGCCTGATATGAAAACAAAGGACAAGCCAAGGAACCAAAAGCAAAATACAACCCCACTGGAAAGGGAAACTAGCTGGTCCAGAAGTAACTGAAGTATATACTTCAGTTTAACATACAGCCACAGCCCATACAACCACAATTCTTTCAACTGCTATCACCAGAAAATGCCTAGATGAAGGGTTAGTGTTATTGAATCTTGACACTCTCCAAATTTATTACCTCTACAGATCAGCATTTAAGGAACACAAAGATGATACAGGTAGAAGCAATTTCGTGGCAAATCAGCAAGTAATCACTCACATACTCCCAAACTCCAGAAGTTCACCTGGCAATCATTTTGGTTTTTTGTTTGTCCAAGCACCTTAGCAACACAGCTGGAACATACCTCACTCAGAGCAGGATCTGCTCACCAGCTAGACCAGACTAATAGTTTATTTTTATAACACCTGTTATAAACACCTGTTTATAACCACATGCTTACAAAAGGGACAGATTTAAACAACTTAAGCTGAAACCCTCTGTAAGACCAGACCAGAGTTGAAAAATTGTTTTAAGGAGTGAGCTTGTCTTGTTTTTGTGAAAAACTGCCCCAAATGTATTTCTAGAACCACTCAACAAGAGTCTCATGCATGTGGGAAGGAGGGGAGAGGAGAAGAAAGACATCATCTGTTTTGTGGGGTCATTTGGACATTAAATAAATTACACAGCTCATGTGACAACCTAGCAAGAGACTGACACTTCACCCAGAGTACCAAATTTGTGAGTAGCATTCAAGTTTTTTTTTTTTTTAATTTAGATTTCTTTTTTTTAACATGTAGTGGCTTTCACACAACAAAGAGCTGATGTGATAGAAGTCCATTACTTACCACAATGGGACAGATTGTGGCTAGCTGATCATAGAGATACCTTGCTTCAGAAATGCTGCAAGCCTGAAACGTTACCTGTTGGAAGAAATACAATTGCTATATCACAGCGCAAGCACAGTCTTCCTAGATTTAGAATCAATGATATAATAAACCCATTTAAATTTAGAATTTAGAATTAAGGGGGTTTTTTGTTTGGTTGGTTTTGTGTGTTTTTTTTCCTGTGGGTTCCCCTCCCCACCCCCCAATTCTTGGACAAACTTTTGCCCCATCTATCAGCAGCATTTATATCTCAAGCTTCTTTCCACACCATTTCCATGTTCACTGAAAGATTTCAGACCACAATGCTTCAGCTGTGAGGCTAAATATACAAGCACTTGCCAGAACCAAAGAAAACTGAGTTAACATCTACAATACACATGCATCAGTAATGCACCTTCAGGAAATAAGCCAGGAACCTACTTACTTAGACCAACAGTCAGAAACTATTGTAGATATAACATTTGTTTTATGCGACAGCTAATCCTGTTTTTAAGAACATTTCAAGACACCTTTGTTTGATCCTGCAAAAAATAAGTATCTTTGTATCTACCGTGACTTTTATTTAAAAAAAAAAAGTCAAGTTTTGCCTGTATTAGAGGCCAGGACACAGCAAAAGATGGACAAGAAATGTTATTTGTGGAAGCCATTAATGATGTGGAAGCCCTACCACACATAGGCTACTGGAAAAATATAAACTTCTCTGCAACTTTCGGTGAAATTGGCCCAGAGCAGTATCAGATATGAGATGCATTTCTAGTAGCAGACCTTACCCTCCAGACTTCCCAAACTGACACTTTATGCATTTTAAAAATGCAGAGGAGGATCAATCATCTCAAAACTGTTAAAAGACACTAAACAGATTAAAGGCCTCTCTCTCCTCCTTCTCAGTTT
This sequence comes from Gavia stellata, assembly GCF_030936135.1. Classification (NCBI taxonomy): domain Eukaryota; kingdom Metazoa; phylum Chordata; class Aves; order Gaviiformes; family Gaviidae; genus Gavia; species Gavia stellata. The sequence continues at coordinate 86,683,264 of NC_082595.1, read as the reverse complement.
ACATATTCATAGATCAGAGGATAACTGAGATGGGAGTGTACCCCTGTACCACTATTATAACATTGTACAACAAACTTCAGCTCTAATCACCATCGCTGCTTGTTGTCCGGAATAATGCCAGCCAAACACAGATTTTCCTCTTCCACAGATTACAACTAGAGTGCCACAAAACACAGTTTCTTCTCAGCCTGCCACTCAAGCCTGATCCAACCCCAAAGTAAGCCTTAAAAAAAACAACCAACCCAAAAAAACCCAAACCCAGAACTCCCGAGTTCACTGCTGGGCTCAGTGGTGGAGGGGTGGGGGGGTATAGGAGGAATATGGGATTTGTTTGCAGTTGTTTTGTTTGTCTTTTAAAATGCACAGCCAACATTCATTAAAACATCTCAAGTCAGAAAAAGGGTGTGTGGTAGAGAAAATATTTCTCCTGTGTCTATCCTTCAAGGGGCTATCAGGGGAAAAAAAAAGAAAACACACTTTGAAAAGACAAGATTATTTCATGCTCTTGCAGAGAAGCAGCTAAGTATGATTTCTCATCACTAATTTTGGACTTCCAGCACTAGGGAGCCTGCCCTGGGGCAGGGGAGGTATGTGACAGCACACCTACACTCTTTCCCCTGACAGTGGTATCCCCTCCCCTTCCCTTTGATGTTTATTCCAAATCACATTAAATCCGGGACTCAAACTGGTTTCTAGACAAACATCCCATTACAGAGGAAAAGGGCATGGCAGTCTTCTCCAGAGGAGGGCTGCAGGCACCGCAAGGGCTGCGGAAAGCAGCAGCCACCAGCACAAGGCTCAGAAGGCACAGGGACGTGAAGCCTCAAGAGGGGCAGGAGCACAAGGGGTTGCCTTGCTGTTTGCAGGAGCAGCACTTCCCACCCCACCGTCACTGTGGGCTATCCCAGCCAAGCTCATTAGGACATTATTTTTAACCTTGGAAATATATCAAACCAAGTTGTAGCTTGGTGTGTAGTAAGAAAAAAACCAAAAGGAAGTATACATACTGCAAACTACCTTACAGAAAATAGGTGAAGAAAACATGTTTTCTTCTAGTCGGTTATCAAGAATTATCAGTTGATACACAAGCAGCTGCTTACAGCACCTGCCAGCCTTGTTTTTGTTCTCCCTTTGATGATAACAAGACTATCAAATTTGAATTTCACCACTGATTACAAGAATGGGGAATAGTAAAAATGGTATTCCTTAAAAAGGAATTTAATATATTTTTAAACAAGTTCATACAGTGACTGAACAGTAAGGCTGTATTTCTTTTATTGGTCTTAAGTAAGAAATAGATGGTACAAAGTAGACCATATCAAACTTAACACCTTTAAAACCATGCAGTATTATGTATACTTTACTACTTCAGACTCTCCCTAGTATACCCTTAGTGACAAGAAATCATACTTAGCTGCTGTCAAGAACATTTTATTTATTCAGCTTTTGTAGTTTCTCAAAGGGAAGTGCTTTGAATGAGGTTATTTCTGCCACTGCTGTGAAACAAGAAAAGCTTGGAGAATTTCCTCTAATCCCCTAGGGACTTAACACTAGCTTCTTCCTAGCTCTGCTTCCAAAACAGTGGTGGCAACAGGCAGATTTTATCAACAGTCAAATACATCGCTACTACTTAAGGCATCAGCCCCAAGCATCAGGTTACTATGATAGAGAAACATTTAAAACAAATAGATACTGAAATGATTAAAGCACTCCCAAGATACGGCACCTGGATTTAAACGGAGGATACTGTAAGATAGGAGTAACTCAGGCAAACGAACGAAAACAGTAAGAAGTGGGCATGCGTTAATGGGAGAAAACAGATCCAAGAATGTCTCCCAGCTCGCAGCAACAGAAGATAGGTACTTATGTGGATATGGTAGGATCATGGCACAAGCAGTGAGAAGACTTCTTAGCAGATAGATAAAAATATTTAAGAATGAGAAATTTTATACAGGAGTTCATGCTGTTTCTAACTATAAAATTATACATAAAATGAAATTACACATAAAGAGAAAGCTACTTATTTTTAAAGATATTGCAATGACTTCTTGTCACTCCCTGCTTTTGCTGTTCTAAGAATGAGGAAGAGGGGAAAAACCACAAACTGAATAACCAAAAAACCCCACACGTTCCTACCAGACAGATTAGTTTCCATTCCCACAGTGTCCTTTGGTCATGCCTGAAAGACCACCACAGTGGAAGATGATCTTTCACACTTGAAAAGTGCTGGGTTCCAGGAGCAGGTGCTTGATCAAATGGGGTTTGACTTGTTCAAGAAACCCTTTCAGCAAGGCATCCAGTTACATTTGAATATTAGCAGACAATAAACATAAAATTCACGTTTGTTTGCTTGCATTAAGACTAGATTACCAGTACTAGAAACCAAATTTGTTGGTTTATTCCCCTTGTTGTCACTCTGCAAATGCATCAGTTGAATTAAGCTAGAAAAATTAATAAGGCAAGACTTAAAAAGGGAAGTGTTTAGGGAAGACAACATTCAGTAACAACCTGAAAGCGCTTTACCTGAAGACAACAGTTTCCCATTCCAAAACCCATAGCATCCATGTATATATAGTCCGGCTTAGACGCCTTTGCTGCTTCTCCATCATCATTAGGAAATGTTTCAATAAATGGTGATGGCGTGTTCTTATCTTTAAATACTGTGTGGAAAATGCAGGTACTCAGTAACCCAGAGCATTAGATTGAAAACTATTTTGAAAAAGAAAAAAGATAGATAGAATTTACTCACTTGGTACATTTATCACAACCTTCTCTCCTCTTCGGTGCCGAATGTTTCTGGTCAGTGTACTACAACAAAAAAAAAGTTTGCTTAAATATCTGAAAGTTTCTCTTTATGCAAATGTTTTTGCAGTTAAGTTTTCAGCAATTCTGAGGGTTTCAGAATGTCAACTTTCTACTTATTTTAAGCATTTTCCTTCAGGACACTTCTTTTCCTAGTTTAAGATAGACTATAACAGATAGAACATTGAATTTTTCTTCAGTAAAGTCAGTCTTATTCTGATGGACTTCATAGTATTATGCTGATAGAATAGGCAGAAGTAAAAGTCTACTGACTTGAAGAATACAAGGACAAGTGAAAAGGTATGCTTAGTTTTTAATAGAATGATTTTCATCCTCCGAAGTCTCACCTTAACAATGAAAACCCCTCTCAGACTATACAAGTAGTTTGACACCATGCTCCATTTCAGAGTAACTAGGGCAAGTTACTGAGTACACGGAGATGTTGCTGTGACACACCTGAGTGAGAGCTGGATTAACTGTGATGGGAGCAGTTAGCCATGGGATTTCAAACTGGAAACAATTTTGCAGTAGCATAATCAACACCTTTTGCCCCATAATGGCATGAACTACTATATAAAGTTACTTGAACTTAACAGTTTACTTTCTTAAATCACTTTGAAAGAAAATACATGTCATCACAACCATCTTTGTCCAAGTCCTTGTGATATCCACAGCAGCTAGCCACATAGCTCTCCATTCCAGTAACGTAAAGAAGCTGCAGATATGCCTATGATATTTAGGCACAGAAAAATATTCAGTTTCTCATTCACACTCCCCAAATACCCTTACCTAAATCTAGGATGTTTATTGATGGCTTCATCTGGAAAAAAGAGGGATTTTGAAGCTCCTCCTTCTACTGGTGTTGGCTTATATTCCGGCAGTGTAAACCCAGGACACCCTAACCTATGTAACACAACAATGAGATCCAAGCTGTAATGAAAACAGACTGTGATTTTAAAACAGTCAGATAATCAGAGATTAGGATTCTAGTAGACAAAGGAATAAAAAGAGATTTTTTTTTTTTAAAAAAAAACCTTGTATCTACCATGAGCATTTCTGAAGCGTTTTTCAAGACTGCTACCTATGTATGTGGAATTGCCAGAAAGGCGTCTTAAAACAGTTGCTGTTAAAAGGTCAGCGCTTGCCAACAACCAGCTTCCGTAGTGGTTAAAACAGACACCCCCCACCCCCCCCCAGTATTTGGATATGTAGAAAGGGTTAGCCAACATAACTACAAGCGAACTATTCAAAATACCAGGAAACACATTTCTGGAAATATTATTTATGCTCAACATGTATTTCACTATTGGTTTCTCCTTCCTGGCTTAAGTATACAAGTTGTCCTACAACATGAAAATTCAGCTTCATGCTTGTAAATGCAACATTGTAAATTGCATCACTCCAGAGCTCAAGAAAGAAAACATCTTTCCAGTCCAGTAGCAAGGGCTCACGAATTTAAGAACTAGGGATAGTCGTTTGGCTTCTAAGCCAGCATTTTTTAATATTTAAGCATTTTCAGGTTTGTTCATTTTAACTGACTTATTTTAATTTAAATAAGCCTACTTCTTTACCTTTCTTCTGTCAGCACTCTAACAAGTTTGTCTTTTCAGATGCACCGTTTTTTATATTATACATACATGCATATGCACAGACGCACACAGACATATGTACAAATTATTGTAGAGAGAATGTAGCAAAAAACCGCAAACCCACAAAACCTCAGAAATACACATTAGCAAGACTTCAGTCAAACCAAGAGAGACTTGAATGGCAACATAGCAAAAGGCAGAAAATAAGAAACTAAATAGCCTAGGGAGAGCAGTCTCTGACAGATGAAACTATGTTTGGGATGATTCGTAAGTAATAAACTAATTTTATTATTTACTGGCTTTCACTGAAGTCCAATGTATTGCTCCTGCAGCGATGTAAAAAGTATTTATCTGTATCTACAAAGTGATGAACAACTCCTCTCCCTTTATTCCTTGCAAGACTGGGTCTGAAATGTTTGTATATAAAATTTATTAAATGACATAATCTATTTGTAAGGTTGCAGGACAAAAACACCCCATTTCTGTAACACATCGAGAACTACTTAATCATTGGACTTCAAATAAACTCTTACTACTTCGAAGATATCTAGCATAGCTCCCATAAAGAGGAAGCATATTTTGTCAACAGTGTATTCTTAAAATAGCATTCATGGGGCATAATGCAGGCATTTTGGTACCTGAACTTCACTGCTAAGTCACATATTGTACCGTTCCTGCTCTCAGCAAGAATTTAGGGCCATTGCATTCTGTACTATACAAGAAACCAGACAGTAAGGCCATCTGCTTCTCTTCAACTGCAGAGCAATTTTAAGCATAACTATCTTCATTCATTTGACTGACCAGGCTAGTTAGAACGAACATAATAAATCCCTGCCTAGAATTATGTTTGAAAGGAAGGTCACAAAGTACAGTTTCTCCTAGGTAATGAAGTATATCCTGAATTTCTTTTCTTCAAGAGTCTCTTTACAACAATAAAAAGGAGGAAATCTACTCTTTGTAAGGCTGTTATGAATGAAGGAGAGGTGCTCTCCTTTCTCGATTCAGTAAGTACAGTATTACAGAAGTTTTAAGTCTTCATTTTGTAAGGATAATCATATTCCTGTTCTACTGTGTGCTTCAAGCCACCAAAAGAAGTTTGCATGTGCTTTAGTGAAAAAGTAGTGTTAAAAAATAGATCAGGTTAGCCACGTTTTACAAAACTGCTATTTATAAAGATCAAAGCTTGCAAAATAGGTAAAGAGAAACCTTTTATATATGATTTGCCATATCAATTCAAGATGGCAGACTACTCTATATACAATACTTTGTTACAAATATTCCAGTATTCTCTCCTAATACAAAATCATCACAGATTTATGTTTTTAGGTTACTTCCAAAGATGCTTATTTGTTTGTCTTACTGCAATAAAAATTTTAGGAAACATGACCAGAATGTTAAGTCAAAGTACTTTAAATGAATTTTATTTTGCTCTGTTTCATTGTACAGTTTAGCAATATACAATAAGGAGAAAAAGCATATAAGGAGAATAGAAACTCGGCATTACACTTCAACAATTGTATCACCTTGGAAATGACGTCACAGTGCAAACAGCCTCATTTTCTTTGAGCACAGAAGCAGCCTCTTGCCGTCTTTTCCTCATATTGTCTTGCACAGTGTTGAATTCAGACATGGTTCCCCCATACGGCTGCCCAGGCGTCCCTTCAATCATATAGCTTCCATATTCTGGTCGCCAGAGTGTTGGGTGGCTATAATAAAAGAATAGCCTCGTTTAAGTATTTCTGCAACTTCAGAAAAGATGGATTATTTGCAAGAATTTCAGAGAATGACTACAACTTGCACGAAAAATCTCCTGAATTTGATTGTCTGATAGAGTAACACAACGTACCTTCCAATGTGCCTCACCACCAGGAGGCAGTGAAAAGAAAGTAAGACAGAGTTTGGCAGTAGGAAGTGTTGTTGTATACTGCAATAAGTAGGATTTGCCTATGTCAAATTGCAATCACCTTTAGCATCTGCCTCAAGCTTTGTTTCTTGGGGTTTTAACTGAAACTGGAAAATACAGAACATTCAACTGCTTCCACAGTACAAGGCAAGGCAGAAGTTATGCTCAACTTCTTTCTACTGCCTGTGAATACCTGGTCCTGTTTCACAAATTTATCAGGTTAAGAAACAAAATGAAGTTTGAGTGCACCTCGTCACCCCTGGAAAGTAATAACTTCTCATCCCCTTGTGAAGCCATGCCAACTCTATGGAGCACACTCTACCAGAGGCAGAGTCAAATCTTCCTTACTGTTCTTCTGGCAGTAGCAGTTTTGAGCCTAAAAGCAAAGTGATTCCTTCTCGCAGGCTTTCAATAGTCCCTCTACCAAGGAAGACAGACAGGGAAGCCTTACTGGAAGACAAGGTTAAGGTACCTAGAAAGCAGCAGACAGGATCAGGGCACAAAAGCTTTTTGTTGCTATAGCAGAGTTTCTCTACCCTTCTGTAAGCTGTGACCTGCTTTTGGCTCTCTTCAGCCAAAAAGCTTTGCTGTCTCTTGTCTCATTTCTCTGCTGCCATCAGTTAAAAGGTAACTCACAGTTCTCTGGCTAGCTGAAATAGGGATATAATCTAATTACTCCCGAAAACTCCATGGGAGAGGGTGGTGAAGAACTGCCCTGCTGTCCTTACATCCACCTTCCAAATTCTGCCAAAAATGGGAGACTGCTCCTACAGACAACAGGCTTCCCTATACAGCCCTCACTTGCTCCTGTGATCAGGTATACAAGGGCAAGTGCACACACACGTATGCTTTATGGAGCAGGGAAGGTCTAGTACACAATTATTGTGTACACATACACAAAACCAGAGCAAGACAAAACAAATACCCAAACTGCAACGTCCATGGGCTCACCATTACATCCTCCTTTTTTTCAAGGCATAACACAAAAGGTACACAAACTGCCTGCAAGAGTGCTCAAAATCTTTCACTTCCCGCACCTCAGATTGATCTGAAAGTATCTGTATTGTGTCTTACAGTTTTACTGACATCAGGCTTGAAAGTTAAGCTAGGTCTGTAAAATTCTGTACCGTATCATAACAGGGGAAGAAAATAATAATTAAAAAAGAGAAACAGCTACTCACTTGGGATTTACCTTCTCCCCCTTGTCTTGCAGTGTTTGAAGAACTTCTTCACCACAGAGCACCAAGCGCACCTTCTTATTCTCATGGTCAAATTTTACTAACATATATTCCACCTTGCAAATAATAAAAACAAAATAAACAATTAAATGGTTAGATTTTGTTCACACAAAGACACGTTGGCACATAATTTTAAGCATCAAGTGGAAAAAAAAAAGGGATGTCAGACTGAACTTTACCTCTACAGTAAACAATACCGGAGGAGATGGCTGCAGGCTTATTTCATCTTGAATCAAGAATTCAAATTCCTTGAAATGGGCCTTGTAAATTTTTCCCTCCATTTCTAATTGTGGATATTTCACAAAAAGATTCCTGAATTTGTATTTGCCACCACATTATTTTTCAGACAAAAAAATTAAAACCCCATGCAACCTATTACCCCAACAAACACCTGTCATCTCATGAGTTACAGTCTCTGCTGCTGACAAACAAAAAAAGAGTCATTCTACAAACACGACATCCATTTACACTCATCACTTGTTGGAGCTGTTTAAGACTCACACGACAGAGCCTCATTTACACCACGGAAAGCCCATGTTTGTTACAGAAAGCATCAGTCCTGCTATTAACGCACTCCAGCTCTTGGCACAGCACAGGGGTTTCCATCCCTTCTTGATTCAGCTTTTCTGCCGCCTCTTCTTCCCCTCCTGCCCAGCGGCATACCTTGCCCCTGTACCTCTGCCTCCTCGCCCCTGTCCCTACCCCAGGGTGTGACACACACTCGATCCAACAAGCGACTAACAACCACGGCTCTGCATCCCAGCACTGGAGAATATTGTTTCCCTAACAGATATTGTCTGAAAGCAGCCAAACCTGGAACACTCTCACGTCAAACTTTCTAATCTCCATGCTTGCTTGCTATCAAAGCTCCCCTAAAGACACTTAGAGTGCTACCCAGTATAGCAACCTAACAGCCACCTGGACCTCGTAGCCCTTCAATACTTACTGATACAATCTACCTCCTAACAGCTATTTGGCAGGGCGTGCTTTGTGCTGTTCTGGGAAGCATGAAAGACAAAACAGCCCCCCAGTGCAATGTGTTGCCTACCATGTAAAAGCAGAAGTCGTACATGGAAATGCATCACAAGGGTACTGGCTTTGAAAACCCCTGGCTGGACCAGTGGTGATACACAGTGCCTTTTGTTGGAGGCTCTCAAACCGCTGCCTCCAAGACTTCCACAACCCATCTAATACAAACATCAACCTGCAGTTAAGACTGCGCAGTCAGACTGCGCTTCCACAGCCAGAACTTGTCAGAGGTTTTGCACTGTGCTCCTCAATTTTTTTTTCCGACACTGCGTAGAGCCACATCCACCAGTACTTACCAAACACCACTGCTCCGGTCCTGGGAGTTCAGATTCATGCAAGATGCTGATGTTAAAGTTGCAGCACACCAACTCATGGCAACTTCTGTTTTGTACAGAACTCTGTTGTGCACAGGAAAACAGCTTGCCAAAACATAGGGAACTTGTGCAGTGTTTTCCAGCACACTAAGTGGATTTGTGGGCTTCATGCTCTTTGGTTGCTTCAGTGTTCATGGAAGAGTTATTGCTTGCTACCGTAACAACAAATACAATCCTCTGTGGCATTTGCAATTAAATCACAAGCAGTGTTATCAAGAGTGTTTGTAATTCTACAGAATCTGATTAGACACAAACTCTGGAGGGACTCCTTCAGCAGTTATAGACGTTCTCTATTTTTTAAAGATCAAATTTTAATCCCCTGAAGAAAAATAATGATTTCTAGTTTCTGTGCAAGACAGCATTTCTTTCTGTGATATATTTTGTGGTTTGTGTGTACTATGCCACAAAAGATCTTCTTGAGATAATTACAGACTGCAGTCAACCAGAAGGCATTCCAGCACATTTAGCACCGGTCTCTCCAGTGACACTTGACCCATGATCACTGGCAAGAAAAAGGGACTTCTCACACCTTCCAGTTTCCTACCATGTTCAACATCATCTCCTCCTGCTTTGGAAAAGCAGCACCCTCACTCGGACACAGCCTAAAACAGAGGAGGTACGCAAGTGTACAGTTCTGAGAGTCATACAGATGGACACGTGAATGGGCATCAAGCCCACCGCACGCCTGGCCTCCCACCACACCACCTGCGTGGGCTGGCAGCAGAAGTGAGGGCAAAGGAACCACAGCTGCCTTCGAGAGACCCCAGAGCTGAACATTTGTCCACTGTTACATGAATATGTTACCGTGATTAGCCTCCTGTCTTAAAAATTCCTCTCCAAATGTAACTGCCATGAGCTGGTGGGGAGAACACTGTACTTCTCTATAAACTGTATTACAAGTTTCACAAAAGAAAATAAGCCAAAAGTGTAACGAAACATTAATCCAAGAATGCAAAACCAAAGAAATGAAAATGTTTCATAATCCAAGTGCAGTAGTGAATATACTGCATTTATGCATCTAGCTTTAGAAACAAATACTACTCTTGCCTCCGGAAACGTTGACTACATCTTCAAAGCTGTCTTAACACACAGAAGAACTGCCATTAATTTTAATGAGAAAAGAGAAAAAAAGCTTCAGATGGCTGCCAACAATTCCAAGTAACCCACAGAGCATCTTGCCAACAGAGGGACTGACTGAATGGGCATCCTTAAAGAATTTAATTTAAGCTCATCAGAAGATTTAGCCTACAGCTAGAAAGAGAGAAACAAATTCAGAGTTCACACATTTTTACATTTAACTGCAGCTCGTCACTCGCAGACTTCTCACATGTTTTCTATCCACAATAAAGTTCAGAGGATTGCAGCCAAGCTGAAAGCATCAGCATGCCTGGCAGAGCTTCGAGTCCAAAAGCCAAATATGTGGGGTTTCACCCAACATTCATCATTCATCATTTTGCTGAGCTCTTTAGGAGTTCGCTCTTCTCTCTAACTAGGCTCCCTAGCAAGCAGCAAAATACCTGTCAGGTCAAATTACTGATGCAGATGGCTGACAAGCAGCCTTGCTAACAGGCAGCTAGGAAAGCGCATCCTGCCATTTTAAGAAAGGCAGCCACTTTGGACCTGCGCGCCCAGCCGGTGCTCTCGCTCTGTAGCAGACTCTATGCATCTCTATCCTCCGGCCAGCACATGCTGCAAGGCTGCCAAGGACAAGAGGCGGCCTCCCAGCTTCTCCCTGCAGACAGACGCGCTCAGCACTGCTTCAGTGGACAAACCTCTCCGACCTACCCAGGTCTGCCTGGCTTGTAGAAGTGCTGTGGCACCTTACCAGGAGAAGGAACAACAGCTTGGCCAGTAAGGTTGCAAAGCAAAAGCTGTAAATCCCCACACGCACAGAGCAAGCCTAAAAAAAAATTGTTCAAAGTTAAATGCATTAAAAAAAGCAAATAAATTCTCAGTTAAAGCAAATAATTGCATATAACAGATCTAACCATGAGCCAACACAAAGAAAAACTATTCTTTACAGGCTTCCTTCCTCTCAACTACTGACTTGCAATTTACTGCATTTACAGACTACTTCCACGCCAGCTCCACTCCACTGCCAAATCCTGTAGGGAAGGAGTATGTACCATTAGCTTGCTGTTAGAACAGCACCCAGAATGGTGTTACTTCACTTGTCACGATTATTCCTCCAGTCGGCTACCAAGGAAATTTCAGGCTTTTGAAAATTATTTACAGTCGCCTCTGTAAGTACAAGAACAATTGAGACCCTGAAGCCCCTCAACTGGGGAGGAGCCAAACCACTCCCCATGCATTAAGCCAAACAATTGTGCTGGACTTGCCCAGTGGCAAAGTGAAAGATGATCATTCTCTGCAAATGCGTAAGTATGTCTGAAATTGCGTTTGAATGCCTGAGTTATTTGACCATAATCGTATTATTTCTGTATAAAGCACACTACTTAAAAATGAAGAAGTATCAGTCAGGTGACTCTTCAGTAACAATTCTAAGGAGCAAGGAGAACCAGAGTCGATGCACGTCCCACATAGTATCACCGTCCAAATACTTGCCTTGGCAGTCATCTGCTTCCCAATATCAAAACCCCTCCTCATACACTCAATTTAACGCCATCATGCTAAGTACACTGGGAACAAAATCTAGCTAATAGTTGAGAGTAAAGCCTCTGCTCTACAGTTGATGTTAAAACCCTTTTAACATTCAAAATATTTGCCACAAGGTATTTCCGCATATGAAAACACAGGTTAAGTATACAGTCTGGACTTTGGTAAGCTCAGAAGTAAGGTGCTGAGAAGTTTATATAATAGAGGAAAACAGGTTAAGAATGGTCTGAAGAGAAGCTTTTTTGAGAGGAAAGCAATGCAAGTCTGTACGCTCTCTACCTGTGAAAAATAGTTCCCTGCTTTTTCGCCTTTTACCACACTCCTGATCATCCATCTCAGCTGTGAATGTGCCATCACCAGAAGTGTTCAAAGTCAGGCTGGATGGGGCTTTGAGCAACCTGATCTAGCGGAAGATGTCCTTGCCCACGGCAGGGGCGTTCAACTAGATGGTCTTCAAAGGTCCCTTCCAACCCAAACCATTCTGTGATTCTAAAAAAACCTGATCACGGCTAACTCATGGACCACCGCTGTTCCTCAGGGACAATCTTATCGATGGTTTCTTTCTCCTTCCACTGGGCAACTATTGTCACATGTACTTGGAGCGATTGTTAGTCGTCTCCTCATATGTACCTTCCCTTGGGCCTGGAGCTTTAAGAGAAATTGGAAGTTTTTCTTAAACACCCAATGAGATCTCATGGCTTTTGCTTACTATTACCAAAAGCAACTACAACACTTAGTATAAGTATTTTCATGCAGTATGCCTCATGTATTTATGTATACAGTAGAAAACAAAAACCAAGGTAAACTTTCTTCTCAAGAGCATCAAAGAAACAAAATCCTTTTCACTAGTTATTAAGCTCCATTATGGCAAAAAAAAGTAGTTCCCCCATACATTTATTGGTCAGTTAACACATCATTAAAATACCATGTATCATTAAAATGAGAGTCTACAGGAGAACAAAGTTTTAATAATGTGACTGTTCATTAAAGAACCTCTGCCACAGAGGTTTTCAGTGTTCAGATGGAAAAAGCAGATTTTTTCCGTAGGTACATGTACTTCTGATGGATGTAGAGCGTTAATACTCAAGAATTCTTTTTAACGCAGTTATTTTCTCACCACTGCTGTGATAAAACATGGAGCCACAGTAATAACCAGCTAGTAATGTACCTTTAATGTACGCTTTACTGACCCACAAAGGTGCGTCTAACCCCCTAGGGAGCAAATTTCAGAGGAAAACAAGTCTGGAAGTGCCACAGAGGCTGCTTACCCCATTTCTAGCCAGCAAGCCCCCAAACCACACACTGCCACAAGGCAGACCACTTCCACACTCACGAGATTACCATGGGTGTTCTCTGCCACAGAAATAATTTCAAAAATCTGCCATGAACAGCAGAACCAAGATTGAAATGTACTTCCCAAAATGCTTAATTCCATCAAGCAAATTGAAAGTGGCCAATCCAACGAACAAAGCACCATCTCCAACTCTATAGAAAACTGACTTGCAGAAACTGTGCCCTAAAAACAAAACACAACTGATGTTTTATATTACATTGACAATTAACAAAAAATTAAGAACTTCTACGCCACATTAAAGACAACCATAGATAAAGAACGAAGAGGATGCAGGGGCTCTCACCTCAGACAACACAGCCAGCCCCAGCTAAGTGCTCCTGCCTCTCCCCCCTCCCACTTGCCCACATCAGGGCTGCAGATTTTCTTCTTCTGCACGTGATACAATGTGACTAGAGGATGTCCTGTGCTGCACATACCACAAAGCAGGAAGCTGGGTTATTGAAAACTAAAATCTAGAGGTTATAACCATTCGCCTGTTTCTAAAGAACAAGATGTGGCGCATTAAAGAACGAAGTGTCTCTCTAGATTGCTGTACTATGTAACACCTGAAGTTAATACTAGTAAAAAAAGACTAGGATAATGTTAATTTTAGATTTCTAGAGCAAAGACAACTTTCAGACACTCACTTATGAATTTTTAGATTTAAAACCAGAAAAGAACAAGGTTTTTTTGGTACAGCTATATCTTCTATTCTATACAGGCTAGATGTTTTTATGGACTAGTGAAAGACCATTTATTCAACTGGGAAACAAGATGCTGCAAGCTTCTAAATTGCCCCTTGCATCAGAAAGCAAAAAGAAAAAACCCAAACAAATAAGCAACATCAACAACAAAATCTTTCCTGTACTCATCCTTCCAACTCACCCTTTCTCATACTGTTAACTAAAATAAGGCGTCTGCACAGCAAGAAGAGGAAGTCCTGTGGCAGAAGAGGAATTACAATAGACAACAATCCCATGACAAGACCATAGCAATTCACTTGACATCCACAGTAGGAAGTTCATTGCGAACACAGTATTTCTTTATCAGAAATATACAAACAGCAGATAATTTAAGCTTCTCTTATTAAGATCGGATATTGGGAAGGAGGAAAGCAATGCATACCATGGGGGCTGGTCACCATTTATGATAAAATGCAGCTTGTTTAGGAAAAAAACCTCCTCTAAACTGGTTTCCATGAATTGCAAAATCAGCTTTTGAAAAAGCATCTCACTATAAACTACAGCAAGTCCTGCACTGTCACATGCACAACGCATCCAGTGGCAAGGCTCACAGGCAGGTCACTGGTGCTGCACTACAACCTACACGTCTTATTACCTGACCACGGAAGAACTGAACGGGAGAGAGCTGGAGCAAAATAATCAGTCATCGGGGAGGTTAACACATCATGCACATTTGGAGAGCTAAAGGGTTTAAATGTAATTCAGTTTAGGCTTTCCCTGACACGAGGATTAAAGCCAGGTAGAAAAAGTAGTTCCGTGACCATCAGCCAAAGCATCCAGGGAAGGAATAAACAAGGACACTCTTCAAGGGCACCTATCTTGTTCAAGTCAAGATTTAAGGAGTTGTATTTGCATGCATTACTCTACTCATTTTAGAGGTTGCATATATACACTCAAGGCTGCCAAGCAGTGTGAGCTGATGCGTTACATACCTTCAGACCCTGCCCCAGAAATGCCACTATGATAAATAGCAGGTCCAGCTACAAAACATATTAAGGGAGCACTGAATCTATTTGTAAACAAATAATGCCACTGTCCCTTTATTTAGCCAAATAAAGCTCAGAGAGAAAAGGATGAACAAGCAGACAAATGACAAAGAACCAAATCATTCACGAGTGCTGCTTCCCCCCACGCGGCAAGCGGGTGAGTACATCGATTAAGACAGCTCCCATTCAGATGCATCCACACATGCCGTGTTTGGCAGGGGGCCATCATGAGGAATTTCTGCATGAAAGAAATTCAAAACCGCATTCTGTTCGCGGAATTTTGCTGGGGGAGGGGGAGACTAAAAGTGATTGTCTTAGAATGACAAGAGCTCAAATGTGAAAAACAATTTTGTAAGGCTTCAGGCTACGTTAGCTTTATTATAAGCACGAGATTCCCATGAAAAGCTTTAGAACAAAGCCATTTCTGCACACCGGTATATTGCAGCAGTTTGTACAAACTGAGAATGTGAGATCATCATAATATTGATGATGAGTCTGTATAATGACTTGGCCGATTTTTTTTTTTTTTCCAGAAGATCTGTTATTTACAAGCGGGAAAATACAACAACTATTTTTTGTGATTCTCTTTCATTTGTAACATATACAGTAAAAAGCTAGTTAGAAAGTTTCAGATGAACATTAAAAGAAACTCCACGAGTCACTCGACAATTATCCAAGTGGTTTGGATAAAGGGATGTACATCTTGCAGCACATGTACTTTAAAGAAAGCATAATAAACTGTCTATTCTTATCATCCATGTGTCTATCTTGGCTTCAAAGCTATCATGTGGCATCTTGTTCCACAGGACATCTAGGCTTTGTAAAGTAAGTAATTATCTTAGAAGGACATCTGCTGCTTTTCTGTTCCATCAGGTTAGCCAAATTTCTTGTAAAATGAGAAAAGACGACCACCTTTCCTGCACACCGTTATACTCTCTGAACCTACTGCTCCTTTTGTTGGTCACAGTCCTTCCTTATCTCTATTTAAACATTTCCATGCGCACGTGTGTGTCTCACCAAGACGCACTGCTGTCTTTTAGCAAAGAGATGACCAAAACTTCATCTGTGTTTTTTTTACGGATAGCAGCTGTACTCATTTTATGCAGCTGGTGAGCTAGATTCATTGTTGTTAAAATCAGAAACAAAGTCTAGGGCATTTTTTTAATAGGTGACAGACAAACAGGAGCCTCAAACTGTGTGCATCTGAACACAAATACATTTCCTTAAGATGTAGCAATTATTTTACCAGTCTGAAGTTCTGCAGACTGTAATGCAGCATCACTGATCATATCATTTACACACTGCTACGGCCCTGAAAAAAACCCAAAAACATACAGGCTGTAAACTGCAGCAAGACATCAATGCAATAGCTAGGTCCCTGGGAAGAATCATTCAAAAGGAAAAGCAGCTCTTTTCACAGCCCAGCCTTTCATTAGGAAAAAGGAGAAAGTTTTAGAGTCATGCATCTCCTAATTAGAAGCAACACCTTTGGGACACCCTAAGAAACCTCTGGCCTCTCTTCTTGCAGCATAAGAAGGGCTACTTCGCTTCTTGCATGAAGAAGTGCTGAGCAGCAAATGTTCATTTTAGTTCTCATTTAACTTATTTACAGGGTATAATTAAAAAAATAATGGATAAGGAAGGGAATGACTCAAAAGTACAGAAGACAGACCAAAAGAAGGTTAAAAAAGACTGAGAAAAAGATAACATGCAGGGAAAAAAACCCCACAGAATTAAGTCGGGAAGACTTCAACTTGTAAGCAGTGCGGTGGCACATTTTTCACGCTGCCTCATACAATTCATTATCAAACCTATTTTAAAGGCCTCCAAATTTCACTTCAAGTTTCCATGAAGAAAACAACTTTCTAAAAGCTGAAGATGCTTACTGTGTGCTATGCCCAACGCTGACAGGAATGAGACTCATACACAACAAAAGGGTCATTATGTCCAATTTCACTGAAGAAGGCTGGGCAAGTCAGATTGCCATTTCATTCACATATACTTTCAAATAAAACTGTCATGTTTTGCCCATGCTTGCTTTCTACACGCCTCCTTCTGAGTGGATCTCCCTCCAGCGTGTCTTTTTTGACATTTTCATATGCTGAAGCAGCTCCTCTTTACTCTTTATTGTTTCTTGGTCCCCGTCAATTTTCCTTTTCCAACTCTTCTTGCTTATATTGTTTCTTCCCAGTCCAGATAGGTGTTCAGCCTGGAGAACAATCAACCTGTCCCATTTAGCAGCAAAACAGCCCACAGAAAACAAGCATTACATGCGTGTATGAATACATACGTACGTGTAGTTATGCGTAAAGTGCCATGATTTGTACACTCATGTGCATGCTCAGCACAAAGCAATGGCACTGAGCCTAGCCAAGGGCCAGCTATTCCACTTGTCTGATCCCAGTGTCTGCATTAAGCTGCAAAGTGAAATTTAAGCAACATCCGTCAGCTAGAGGAATGCAATCAGCAGACGAGAGGCACGGAACAGCACAGGAGACTGGTAATGTGCTGGCACAGAAGAGAGCTTTTGGGGACAAAAACTGGGAAGCAGCAGAATAGGCTTTGCCTTACTCTCAGAAACCCTTTAAACTCTTTTGGTACCACTAATATCTGCCAAGCCGCACAAACTAATTGTTTCATGTAGTACCTACTAACTCTACTGGAATTTCAAAACACAGTACTGAAAAGTTGCAGGTTTTTGCATCTGCTGCACAAAAAAAATAAACTTAATAACCACTACTCTGCAAACCCAAAGATAAGCATACATTGTTGGATGGCAGAAGAAGATGAAAACACAAGGAGACTGTGCTGGTTAGCGTGATGGGGTCTCATCAGCAGATCTAATTGTCGCCCAACTTTTGTGGGCATTAAGGCAAGGATAATAAGGAGGGGTTCGATGAGGGATAACGAGATAGTTCAGTGTTTTGTATTTTCCACAGTCAGGAGAAGCCGAGCATAAAGAGGCAGGCCAACTGTTGTTTCAAATGAGGCAAAAGGATGATTAAGAGGCAAACGACCTTTACCTGTAAATGCAGGTTCAAAGAGACCTTTAGAAAGATTTTTTTAGGCAAGTGTTATTCTCTGTTACAGTCACATTTATAGGCTTTTTTTTTTTACCATTGCAAAGACTTCATGGTTGTGGAAAACAGAGTAAAAAGGAACTGCCCCACAAAGAAAAAACAGCTGTTTGGTAAACCCCTTGGCTCTACTAACCCTACAAGCAAGATGACAGCTGACTTTTCAAGGGGTAGCAGAACTAGTGTTTCTACCTTTCCAGCTTTTTACTCAGGGGAGGATGGGAGCACTAGGAACACTACGCTGCAATGCAAGTTGTGATGCTGCCTCGCTTCAAAACAAATGACGCCATCCTGCTCTGTTAGCACGTAGCCTCAACACTTGCATCTGGCACCCAAGAAAACAGAAAGCATATGATGATTCCCCACAGTTTCATTCCCTGGGACCACAGGGAATGGAGTCTCTACGAGGTTATAAGCACCCCAAAGGACCACCACAGCTCTGTAACGAGTCTTACAACACATGCTGCAAAGTGCAGTCCTGTTGAAAACAGATCCAAACCAAAAGCTGGTTCTACGCTCACAAACAAATACAGCATTTCTTTCTCACAATGGCATCAGCTAGATGGGGACAATCTTTAGTATTCATGTCTGCCCTGAAAGACAAACTCAGCATATGCTAAGAAAGTTGTTTTTTCCTCATAAGCATTCCTTAAAAGTAAAAAATTACATCTTTCGCCAAACGCAGTCTCAGAAACACCTTTCTAACACAAAAGTAATTCTGTTTATTCTGATTGCATCTCTACCATTATGTGAGGGCTGTCATCTTCATTCTTGATTTCCATCTTCAAGAGGTTTTTAAAACAATCAGGTACCCTCAGGCTATGACTTTATACATGAAGGTCAAAGTGCACAGAAGGCTTTTTATGAAAATAGTCCAATTAGTCAGTTGATTCATCTAAGCTGCATGTAAATGTGGCACCACTTTCTAATAACTAGATATTTGAAAGGAAAAACTGAAAACAAATTTACTGCTTTCCCCACTAGTCTATCTACAGCACAGCTGAAGTAAGTTAGGGAGACAGGTATGTTTTTGTGTTTGCACAACAAGAGCAGACTGGCACCAAGTATCTGCTACATTAACACACTCCTAAAAGCTGTGTTATGTAAAAAAAATGAATTGCATAATACAGTAGAATAAAGGTAAGTTGTGACACCTGAGTTTATTACCATTTGCTAGAATCTGAGGTAGATGATGAACCGGGTTACCCGACCTTCTCCGAATGTTCGCAGGCATTTCAAATACAGCTCTTACCTCCCTATCAGAATCATGGCCGTAATCATACTACTCTTAAAATTCTGCCTGTTGCCACACTGGGCATGACAGAAGAAAACTGTGAATCTCCTTAAACATAAGGCACCACCACTTACCAAGCATAAATACTTTCTTCAGTATGGCCCCCATGCCAAAGGAAGAACAAGGCTCCTGGGGTACAGTCTCCCTGTACAGCTAAGCTTACCAAGTGACTAGCTGTGGGTGCTGCAGGGGCTGGTTCTGCTTGCCCGTTTCCTCCACACGCTCCTGCTACTTTCCTCACATTAAGCAGAACTTGTTGGATCTCACAGTGAAACCGTGGAAGCTCTGCTGAGAAAACGAACCACCCTAGAAAGCTGAATGGGAGAAGAGCTTTCTGCTGGGTTAACTTCTTGAACTCGCATAGCCAGTAACAAGACAAGGAAGGCAGAAGAAAAGCAAGCCTGGAGCAAGAGGAGGGAACCTGAACCAGCTCGCTAGCAGATCAACCTTAGCTGTCTTGTGAAATCTCATCCTGAGAAAGCAAGGACAACTAAAACGTAACACCCATTGAAAAATGAGTACCCCATCTTTAATGAGAAAACCCTCAAGCTAAGTCTCAGAGCAATAAGGAGACTCTGCTCTGTCTATATTCCTGAACTTAAGGCTGTTTGTGAGGCTCTTCTGTCAGCGTAACTGCAGTCATACAAGAGATTTAGGAACACAGTGATGTCAGACAGGGATAGATAAAAGTGTATTTAAAATTTCCTGAATCAACACCACTCTGGCTGCAAAACCCTGCGGTGTATACTAGACATGCTGGCAGCATTGCTTCCTTCACTGGATGATTTTAGTAGCCAAGTCCCCACTCACTGCTCTTGAAAGCAGCTCCTCTGCTCCGATGCTTGCCTTGCTCAGTTACGTGAAGTATGACAGCAATTCCTTAAAAGAAGAACAGACTTTAAGAGACAAGGTCTCTCAAGGTGCACAAGGGGAACAGCATTTTCCTCTAGCAAAGAGCATCTGTGAACAACTACTGTTACCACCCGGATAAAAGTTTTCTCACAAATGCCTTTGCCGGAGCGTGAGACAGAGATGCGATGGCCAAGCTCCCACATTGCTCGCTTCCTACTCTGCTCTTCCACATCACATCACAGACACCTCCAAGTGACAAACACTGGACAACACCACCATCAAGGACAGCTTCTAGCGCAGCACACACGAAGCTGCTCCCTGTCTTCAGGGAAAGCCGGGACCCTCGGGAAAGCCTACTGATCAATACAGAAGGGAGACTTGGCTCCTTGCAGAGTGCTGTCAGGCTGGAACACCATTCAGTGCAGGTTTGCACAGCGACATGAATAAGGCCTGCATATGGTCCCCAGGCACAAAGCACCTCTAATAAAGTTCAAGTCATGACCTGACCGATCATCCTTGTTCAAAAGGCAGCCTGACTTGTGCCGGACACCTGGAAGACTCTAGGGTAAAGCAAGGCTTAGTGGGTCCCTTTCCACAGGCGCAAGCCAGCACCACGGCAGGACCTGGTGCATGGTGAGAGGGCTGCCACTGCTGAGCCCGCCTCCCGTCCCTGCTTCCCTCGCTCGCCTCCTGCAAACAGATTCTGAGGCTCAGTTGGCACTACCTTGGAGTGCAGACACACGCATGCTTTAATCAGACCCCGCTCCAAAGAAAATAAATTCTCGGGAACGAGCAAGTCCTGCCAGGCGTCACCGCTCCCGAGAATACACCTCCCGGGGGGCTGCTCGGGCGGATTTACAGACGCCTGACAGGAGGACGGAAAGTTGTTTCAGCGTTTAAAAATCACACGCTAGTAATACCGGGGCAACCGGAGGCGGCGAGTGAGCGAGAGCGTGCGTGGGGGAAACAAAGCCCCGCCGGGCAGCCTGAAGCTCCCCCGCTCCCGGGCAGCGCGGCAGGCAGGGGCCCGGGCCGCAGCGGAGCGGCGCAGCGCCCACCCCGCCGCCGCGGCACCTGCGCCCGGGGCCGCGGAGGCCGCGGCAGGCCGCGCCGGTGTCTCACCTCGTCGCCCCACTTGAGGACGTCCTTGTGGCGGTCGCGCACGGCGCGGTAGATGTGGAGGAACTGGAGGATGCCGTGCTTCCGCACGTGCTCCGCGTGCCGCCGCGTCTCCTCCCAGCTCAGCGGCGAGCCCTGCGACAGCAGCCCCATGCCGGCCCGGAGCGGAGCAGCGGCGGCGGCGCCGGGAAGGGGAGGGGAGGTGAGCGGAGCCTACACGGCGCACGCTGCGCTCTGCGCCGCGACCGCGGCGGGAGCCGAGCCCGGCGCCACACGTGACGGCGGCGGCGCGTCAGGCCGTGACTCAGCACTTTCCGCCGGCAGGCCCCGCCCCCCGGCCGCGGCTCGCTGCGGGCGGGCTGGGGCGCTGCCTAGCGGCGGGGCGGCCCCGGCGGCAGCCGGCCTCGGCGGGGCGCGGCCGGGGCTGCCGCCGGCTTGGCGGTCTGCGGCGGCGGCTTCTCCTCAGCGCCCCCGGCGGCCGCGGGAGCTGGCGGGGGGCAGGAGGCGCCTGTGGAAAAGCAAACGGCGGGCAGACCGCCGCGCGTGTGTGTGTCAGCGCCGCTGCCCCGCGACTTTCCCGGAGCACGCCCCAAACGCCGGGGGGAGGAGGCGTCCCTTTCCTGCGGAAGGCCCGCTGAAATGGCGGCGGCAAAGCGTCCTCCTGGGTCCCGACTCCAGCCCTCACCGCGCCCCGGGATGTGGGAGCAGAGGGGTCGGCCGGGGCAGGAGGCGGCGTCCGCTGGCGTCGCGGCTGCTGGTCTGGTGTTCCTGCCGGGAAGGGACCCTTGTGTGACGAAGGTGTGACTAAGAGTGCCTAAATAAAGGCTCATAGCTGGAAGGTCCTGACTGAAAGCTGTTGTGTATTTATTGTAGACAGAGCACACATCTGAAAAAAATGAGGTGCCTACAGATGCTTTGAGCGGGTGGGGTGAGACTCCAGGGCGATACCCCTCATCTCTGCTCAGGCTGTAGAGCCCACCCTGCTGTGCCAGGAAAAGGCCTAGCTCATGAAGATGTTAAAAATGAGTTAGTTACCTGGGAGTTGTCCTGGAGGGAATTGGAACAGCCTTCATCTCCAGAAGGAGGAAGCAGGGGCATGTTGTGTTCATTTGACATTTGATGCAAATAGAAGGAAGGCCTATCAGTCCTACTTAAAGTGTTTTCTAAATGAAGAGAGAAAAATAATGAACAACGTTAACATGAAGAGAAAGGCTCTCACTTCTGAGAAGCTGAAGTTCATTATGCGTGGACCCTCATTTTCGTGATGTTCACAGACCTCTTTCTTCTTGGGCCTCGGGGACAAGCGCGGCTGGTATACAGTAGGATTGCATAGCTAAGGGTTTGAGAATTAGTAGAATATTTAAATTGTGGTATAGCCCACTAATGGATGAACTGTATTATTAGATATTTCATTAACTGAATGACTATACTGACAAGAACTGCCTAATTGTCTTTCTTCCAGGATATGAGGTGCCTCAAGAATAGGACAAGCGCCCAACACATTAGAATAATAAATCTAAAATGCATTAGTGGAAAATATCAAATATTAAAGTAAAACCACTCAAAAGTGAAATGTTTTATATCTTGTTTATTTTTTTAATGACCTAAATTTGTACACAAAGGGCAGCATTGACAGAACAAGAACAAGCAGTGACCATTATAATTAAAATTACAAACATTTAATTTATAATATGCTGGTTTTAGGGGCTCATGACTTTTTTAAAACTCGTGTTTTTGGCTGAAATTTTAATGGCTGATCTAACTGAAAGCAATGCTGTTGTTGGTACTGTTGTAGATCTGGAGAAGGCCTGTTGGGTTAGTTTGAGGGAGAAGAAAGCAATCTTTTCTTTTAGTTAAAAAAATCCCACAGCCTTTTTCCTTTTTGAAAAATCAGGAGGTCAAAAAAATCTCACGCTTGGCAACAGAGTCTGATGAGGCGTATCCCTCATGCGAAAGCCGAGTTGTGCTTCAGATCTGAGAGGACAAAGAGACTTCCTGCACCACCCTGCATATTTGAGGACAGTTGCACCAGAACATCAAGATTCAACGTTGATGCCGCCACACTGCCCCCAAGTTCAGGTTTTCCACAGCTTTAAGTTCAAGCTGGAGCAGCTGAGGAGCCCCAGCAGTGACAAATGTGGCCAAGTAGCACCTAATGGCTTTTCTGCCAGCTGTGTTAGCCTCTTTCCTTCTCTTGGAGCAGTCGAGCCTGGTTTTGGAGCAAACATTATTATGTCAGAGCAAACTTAACATTGTTATCTTATGAATCTGGGCAAACCTCTCTGGGTTATTTAGGATCCATGCTCCCAGTTCACTTGGCTGATAGTGAGAGTTGTGTTGCTGAGAGACGTTCTTGAAAGAATTGGGTATTTGGTATGATCCCAGCTGCTTTGAGTGTGCTGCTATGTATAATTGACTGTAAACATTTCCAGCAACATACACAAAATTTCCAAACTAAGATTAGGTTTATTATAAAGCAGGCTGCTATTACACAGTCCTTTCTCTTCAGCTGACCGCTAATGCTACTCTTTGATCTGAAATTCAAGAGCACATTTTCAGTGTCTGTCTTTCTACACATTTAAACGCAGCTCATTTTTGTGTTACTTCAGTGCCACTATCTGCTCTATTTCCAGTCCTGCATACTTAGTCTTATCAACTATAGAGCTAGTATATTGTTTGTAACAGAAATCCAAGATATTTTCCTTCTGCACCAGTAAAACTGATAAAAACGTGAACTCTGTTTTCTCACGTTGTAATCTTTTGCATAACAGCATGACAAGTCAGCTCTGTTATGAGGTGTTTACTGTCTTCAGGCTTTTTCCCTTCAGTTCTAATGTATGTGTTCTGGCAGTGTGGGGGCTATCTATAGTCTTTTTCCTTTGCAGGGAACTATGGCACGGAGGAGTACAAGCCATTCTAAGGCTGACAGCATCACATGCAGAAGCGTTTATTTGTGCATCACATAAAATATGACTTCAAGACAAACCACCATTGTATATCTGCCTACATGCATAATGTTGTATAATTATTTCCAGTACACTTAGTATCATGTATAATTACTTCCAGCACACTTAATATGAAAAAAAGCTTCTCTAAACATACAGCAGTACTTTGGATGGCATTATTAGTTTAGCTCCATACCAACATCCTCAGCCCCAAGACTTGACTAGTTTCTCCAGACAGTCCAAAGGAAAATCTTCTGGATTCAACTTGGAAAAAAAAAATACTTGCTAGAAAAGCATTTTGTGGATAAGAAGTATTTCCTCCTGAAAAACATCCTTTGCCTAAACTTAGCAAGGTGGAACTTTTATAAGAGTAGGCTTAGCCCAAATTCCCCTTAAACCCTCCCTTTGCTCCAGCAAGATCTGTTTTATAACTACGCCACTTTATTATTTCGTTATCTCTTGAGTAGCTGCTTTTCAGTCCCAGGTAGGGACTATTCCCCATTCCTGAAGTAGTATCCACCGATCACAGAGCAAATCAGCATTTATTTGGGAAATGTGACCAGGGGGTGTGACTTTAGTACATTTTCAAATCTGTTGGGGGTTTTTTTGTTTTCTTTTTTTTTAAACTTTGTGTTCAGTTGAAGCAATTAGAATAATTTCTCTAATTAAATTGTATGACCAGTTAAACAAATACCAGCTTTTCTTTTTTGTTCTCCTCCCTGCTTTGTTTTAGAACAGAAACTTAATGGAGAAGCCTTTCCTTGTATGAAAAGGATCACAAATTGTCTGCATCAAGTTGTAAAAAGGAAACAGTATTTATTTTTTACAGAGATGGAAAAATTGTTTCCAGGTGAGATTCAGCTATTTGTTTACAATAGTGTTGATGCAGCATGACAATGCCCAGAAATGTCTGTGCTAGGAAACAAAAATTTTTTAAGAAATAAAGATGTACTGAAGTTACGAAATCGTAGGAGATCTTACTGATCCTTGCCTTGAAAACCATTAGAAAGCCATCAGCTGTTAGAATTTAGATAAAGACCGGTAGGGATCTGGAAATGCTTTACAGTTGGAATAGTTGAGGGAGAAGGCCCATGTACTTTTAAGTTGGAGACAGTAAGTTGGTGGGAGGAGAATATATGACATGGCACCTGCAAAAGTGAAGAGCTGCCCTTAAGGTTCACATGTTCCTGCCTTCCTCCACAGAGGATAACTCACTTCGTCTTTTGTGTATCTGCAAAGCTATTCACATCAGCTGCCACTAAATCTAAATCGAGTAGCTTGGCACTTTGAGAATATACCTGCTGGGAGAGATGAAAGATGTGTAGACTCATGGGTGAGACTACTCCTACAGAATCCTTTCTTTTACTGGCTGTCATTAGAAGTAATGAGTAAAAAGTAGATGTCTTGTGATGAGGCTGTTGTTACAGGGAAGAAAGAAAGGTTTGTTTTTCTTCATGAATCATCTGCAAAAATTTTTAAAGCAGCGTTGTTCAAGGTGATTGTTGAGCTGACATTGCTGAATATTGTGTTGTTCTCTGAATAAAATGAAAAGACTTCAGATGGAAAAATCCACTTTAAAAGTTTTGGAATGGTATGTGTGGTAGAAAAAAAGATCATTGTCTTTTTTTTGATCAAATTTTTATGCTTCCAGGTCTATAATTAGTGGTGTGCACCTGTGTCCAGTATAATTGACTCAGGTGAGCAGCAGATGTGATAACTGCTTCCTTTTGAGCGAGGAGGCCTCTGGGCATTTCCTGAGGCACTGGAGAGATCTGTGCTCAGGAAATTATTTCTTGATGCAGAAAGTCTTGCCGACTGGCAACTTGGATTAAATATTCTGTTTGAGGGGAGTGTGGAGTCACGACACTGAAAAGATTGAAGCGAAGGATCTTCTGAAGGATCTTCAAGTGAAGGTCTTCCTGCTCTGCAGTGAGGAAGATGACTAACAGAGACTTCCTGTCAAAGTTATAATGCTGATTCCTCTCCAAGCTAACTTCTCAATTAGTGTATGAAAGACTGTTATGATTTCTCAGTATTGCTTTAAAACTTCTTTTTTGCTGTCGCTTGATGTGTGGAAATGACTGTAGTAGGATTAAGTTCTGTCTTGAGTCTGAGTGGGGCATTTGTAGGTTTTTTTGTGGGATTTCTCATTCATGAAATAATTGGTTTTCAGGGTTGGAGTTTTTTACTTACTTCAGTAAGGATGAATTGTGCATTTCAGTCTATAAAGTTTCATGTGTTTATCTCAAAAGTGAAAATCATTGCTTTTTTATCACTTTGGTCTGTATCAGCATGTTCCTTTTGCAAAGAACTGGAATTTCTAGTTTCTTAGTAGCCCACATATTCTTTTGCTGTGACTGTGCACAATACATGATTATGGTGCCTTGATTGACTCTGGCATTTCTAATCATGTCATGAATGCTGTTGGTGGTAATAGCAGAGGTTGCAGTGTATGAGTTTTGCTGTGCGCAAATTGCAGAGCCGCTACCTCTCAGAGTAGTCTAGTGTGGTGATTGACACCCGTTGCATCCTGTTCACCTTTTCTCCTACCTGTTCCCTTGGAGATGCCCTCTTCTACCAATTTACCTGTCACTGTGTCCTGATCTCTGCTAAAGAGGCTCTTCTTTGGTGATGCCCACAAGATACAAAGTTCTTCCAAAGAAAGTTAAGAACTTCCAAATTATTTCCCAGTTTATCTCTTCCCAGCATCTTCTAAGCTGGAGAGTCTATATTGTAGGATTAGCTTTACATTCTTTTCCACAGACTGACCTAATTGGCTTTTTTCTTAGTAGATAACAACTGTGTAACATAAAATAGAAGAATGCCAGGTGCTCGATAACAAAGCAGAAGACCAACTACCTTCTCATCCTCTCTGCATGCCAAGTTGTTTTCTCTAACATGTCATTTTATTCATCATGAGTATCAGAAGCAAAAAATTCCTTTTTAGGCATAAAATAGGAGAAACAATAGAGGCATGACCTGAAGCGGGGGCTGTGTGCAAAGTCCTTCCAAAGACTTTGTTGACGGCTAAGCTTTACAAAGGACTGAATTTGGACATGTTTGCAGCTTAACAAAGCAACTGAATTCCTTGGTTACTTGGATTCCCACCACAGGCAGGAGTGTAGGTCTGTGCGCTTTTCTTGCACTGAAAGAGGATACACCAAAAAGTCCTAACTCCATGATCAACTTCTCCCAAAAATAACCCACAAACCCCCAAATACTAGTTGATTATTAGTTGGAGCATTCAAAAGTCATTTGAAAAGCAGAATAAATAAATGAATCATATTTTTCTCTCTAGCAACTGCCTCATCTTTCTTGCCATACACAAACTGTAGCATTTTTATTTTATACAGCGAAGTTTAGCAGCTAATGCTAGAATACTGATCTGTAGTGGAAAAAAAAAGCAGAATTCCTAAGTAAGATGCGTTAGCAGCAGCTCTTACCTTGGTTTTAACACCAATTTTCAGCGCCAAGTGTTTTCCAGACAGGGAAATAAAAGCAGAGCCAGTGAGCTGCTGTGCCAGGTACACCCCAGGTCACCGAGGGGCAAAGTGGCTGTAGCAGCATGCTGCCCTCCTGCCTTGGGGTGGGCTATGGCGAGTGGCCTGGACTCCACAGTCCCACTTGGAGGTATGTTCCGCTGCCCAGCAGCAACCTAGAGCCACAGGCTTTTCCCATCCTGGGAGCAGTTTGATGTGTCCTCATGTAGTGAAGTCTTCCTGCCAGAGAAAGCAGACGTCTGGTATGTATGTAGATACCTAAGATGAATCTCCAATTCTTCTGTACCCACATGCATTCAGCTGAGGTCCAGCTCAGATACTGAACTGCCACAGTATTAGATCTGCAGAGCTGGAAATATCACAAATTTCCCAAGACAGGATATGTTTTTTCCCCACTTTGTTCATTGCCTGGCAGCTTTTTGTGTGTTGCAGTTCCATCTCCTTTCATCATTCAATATTGTTACTGCGGTGCAAGTTATGGTGGATTGATTCCTGGTGGGAGTAGTCAATATTTACAAGATTGCTCATTCTGTAGGCTTTTGGTTATGTGACAATGAAGCAAACGGGAATAATCCTCTTGCCTTTTAAATGGCCATACATACAGGTGTTTGTACCTTAGATAAAACAGCAGCAGGAAACAACCTAACCTTCAGGAAGAAAACGAGATAGCAGAGTAGGATTTGATAAAGAGTTTTTCAAAAACTATAGTGAAAGCTTTCCAAACCCCTAAGTAAGTCCAGAGTCTCAAAACCCGATCTGATTTGAACACTTAATCTTTTTGTCAATTTGAAGCAGGGATGATCACAAAAAGGTTACATGTAAGTTTTCTTCTATTGATTTTTGTCCAAAGTACTAAGTCCCAGACAGTAGCTTTAATCTCAAGAACTGCATCTAGTTAGAAAGATTGAGGCAGTCAGCAAATACCCTTTGGTACTTTTCTAATAACCAGGACATCATTTTCCTTAAAGACTAACCCACTCTTCACATGGCAAGAAAAATAATAACTTCCAGACTTTTATATGATAGTACTACTTAGCAACGGCCATTATAAAACTATTGAAAAGCAATCTCAAACTTCTACTGAGTGCCATACCTTAGTTCCTCTGGCTTTTGATAGTTAGTGGAGACTAATCTATTTTCAGACATAATATTACACCAAAGTATTTTGTTCAGGAATATATCGAAAATACCAGGATACATTAAGTAGCAGGAGTGGAGAAAATAGTCTGCTAGTAATCACACACTGAATAGTCTCCAGAGATCAATTACGCCTTCCTCAGTTGCAAGGTTATCTCCAAATCTTTAATTACAAAGTATTTTCATCTCATCTACTTCATATTGTATATTGTGTATAACCTACTTTATATGGAGTATAAAGTTCTGCTGAAAAGTGGAAAAATATTGGAAATGCATTCTCCAAGGAGAATTTCTCTTTGATGAAATTGGTGGTTTGGTGATTTTCTAAAGGTTTTAGACAGAGATCAGTGCAAAATCAAAATAGTAAGAAGAAACCTTGAAAAAGGAGAACTTTGAGAGAGAAAGTCAGTAGTTGTTAAAACATATTTTTTGTAGGTAACTGGTATCACCATTCATACCTCCAAGGTGTTTCCACCAGACAAGTACTTCTCAGGGTCTCTCTTCCAGAGGGAAGTTAGAAATGTTTTGGAGACCCCATTTCAAAGAGAAGTCAGTCAAACAAAAGATTTTGAAAATGCCTTTTGTGAAATTTCTCTAAGAGGTCTAATTGATACAATTTTAAAAGTTGCCCTAGCACTTAGAGTTATAGTACTTTTTAATATGTTTTTGTTATTTACAGCACCTCTGAGGAGCTGGTAGGTGGTCCAATGTACAGGTAGACAAGCTGAGGAGCAGAGATGTCAAGGAGCTTTGGGTGGGATACAGGATGCTTAATATAAGTACCTAGAATAATTATTGCTTACCTTAACTGTAGGCCCCCAGCTCCAGGGGTTGATCCAGCTATCCAGTTAGTAAGAGGCTCAGTTTCCCATAAGGTCTGCCATGAAATGACCGCGTAAGAAAGAGTAGTGACAGCACCCCGTGGATGCCGGCAGCGGAGGGTGACAAGCCTGCCCGTGAGGAGAGGCTGCCTGCAGGATGCAGAGCGCTCAGAGGCAGAGCACGCAGCTTCCCTCCCTGCCATGCCTACACTGCCATGACCTGCTTTGAGCAAGGCCCCCCAGGCAGTGAATCGGGCAGTGATTCACCAGACACGGTGTCTCATCCTGTACCCTCTGCTTGCATCTGGGTAGCTAACAGGAGCCAGGAACTGGTTAGTGGCGTCCCTGCCCTAAGCCAGCCTTTAAGCGCTCATGAAACTGTGTCCTTGGTGGGCTGTAACTCAGAAAGGAGTTTAAGACAGAAGCACCAGTGAGTGGGAAGTGCAGGGGAGAGCACCGGGTCAAAAAGGACTGTTGAAAAGGTCAGGACTGCTGAGGGACCCATTGGTCTGAGCTGTATATTGCCTGGCAAACCCCTCACGTGGGACTCGGAGAGGCCTGGTGACCTACTGATTTCCCCTTGCAGAAGGTCGGAGGAGTGGGTAAATGAAGTGTGTACTGTGTCCTCACCCCTTTTCAGACTCGCTCCCTTGGGAGGGTTGACAAACCATATTCTTCTGGCCATTCAACAGCTGATACTAAAGCTGTGGTCATAAAATAATAAAGATATGCAAAAAGCTTTTAAAATAGTGCTACACATTTATATAATCAAGTCTGTGTTTATAACCTTGCTTTGCACAAGGTTCATATTTCAGTTGTTTATATTCCTTGTTTCAGCTCAGGCTCTGTAATATATATATGCCTTTCATGTGGCATTCAGGAAGATTTTTACTTAAAGTATGAAGAAATAGTTAAAGCTGAGCAGGTGAGGTAAGAGTTGGAACCCAAACCATGCTTCACATTATTAAATCCCCTAAGGCTCCATTGTTCTAGTATTTGAGGTTTATAGAAAATAACTGCCTGGTTTCTCTCCTGTGCCTGTAAATGATTATATGCCTCACATTTCTAACCCTTGCTAATACTGCCAGTAACAGTAATACAGCCTCCATGTGGTAACCCAGTTGTTCACATCCATACCTTCTTTAATCTTTGTCCAAATCCCCATTTCTGCCAAAGAAAGCATCAGGCACCAAGATAAGACTAGGGGAAATGTAACCCTTGCCCAAAATAACCTGTAATGTACTGTAATGTTTTATCACAAGAACTGTACTTTGCACAGTTTGTATAAAAGCAACCATCCGCCTGCCAAACCTGCAGCGCTCCCACGCTCCGTGGCACTGACACCAGGATTCCCGGGTTTTTCCCACGGGATTAGCTGCTGCCAGCTGGTTCTTTCCAAAACTAGGGTCATAGAGTACCAGCGCCAAGGCAGCGTTGCTGGCGGGGTTTGTGCCCTGCATGGATCCGTGCACGGTGCAAAGGGGCAGAGAAGGCTGCAAGGTTTGCTCAGCCCAGGCTGTTCTAGTCGTATAGCAGCAGAGCTAGAAGGAAGAACAGCAGATACAGCCAAAAGACCGCATGCTCAAAATAATTCAGTTTAATGCTAGTTATTTTTATGAGGGGCTTTGATACGGGATTTATGGTATCTTATAACCTCCCTTTTAGTGTATGCAGGTGTGCAGTTCTTGGTCATATGGATCATCCCATGAGAAACCTTTGTTCTTCCCAAATTTCTCATGACTACAGTTCCACCAGTCTGCTCTAATCTTCCTTTTCATAAGAGCTGTATAATTCTGTGGCACTCCACCAAGGAAAAGTCTTTAACTAAGTCATGTAATAGTTGTTCAAAATCCCAAGTATAAACCTGCTTATTACTATATGTAACAGA
Organism: Gavia stellata; assembly: GCF_030936135.1. Taxonomy (NCBI): domain Eukaryota; kingdom Metazoa; phylum Chordata; class Aves; order Gaviiformes; family Gaviidae; genus Gavia; species Gavia stellata. The sequence goes on along the minus strand of NC_082595.1, from coordinate 86,652,018 downwards.
AGATTAAATTTATTAATAAGTCTAAGCGTGTTCCAGGCATCTCAAGAGTAAAACACACTGTTACCTAGCTCAGCAAATACTAATGAAGCTGAAATGCCAATTTGCAAATAGACCAACTATATCAAAAAAGGAAATGTTGGCCTTCCATTGAGTAGTTCAGGTGGTCAAGTAATTTTATGTCCCACCTGTATCTTTCTTTGGCAGTTTGTATTCCTGGATAGAACTTCAGGTCCTGAAGAATGGGTGGAACATGAACTCAATAGCTCTGCTTTCTCCCTGTGAGAAACCCTGTTGTGTGAGGGAACAGCTCTGCCAGATGCTGTCTCACCACTGCTCCCACACACTGTAAATACTGCTATTGGAAGAACTAGCCATGGACCATGGGCTGCAGGGTCTTTGGTGGTGTTACCACACTTGTTTCTCAGACTGTCTGGCAGAAAGCAAGACATGGTCCTAAATGACTGAGGAGTTGTGTGGAGGTGAGGGCCAGGTTCTCACAGAATCACAGAATCACTAAGGTTGGAAAAGACCTGTAAGATCATCAAGTCCAACCAAAAAAAAAAAAAAAAAAAAACCACAAACACACCCCACACACCACACAGCTCCATGCCCATCAAGCTACATGCAACAATGCCACATCCACACGCTTCTTGAATACCTCCAGGGAGGGTGACTCTACCACCTCCCTGGGCAGCCTGTTCCAATGTTTCACTACTCTCTCAGTAAAGAACTTTTTCCTAATATCCAGCCTGAACCTCCCCTGGCGCAACTTGAGGCCATTTCCTCTAGTCCTGTCACTAGTCACTTGGGAGAAGAGACCAGCACCCACCTCTCTGCAACCCCCTTTCAGGTAGTTGTTGAGAGCGATGAGGTCTCCCCTCAGCCTCCTCTTCTCCAGACTGAACAACCCCAGCTCCCTCAGCCGCTCCTCATAAGACTTGTGCTCCAGACCCCTCACCAGCTTCGTCGCCCTTCTCTGGACACGCTCCAGCACCTCAATGTCCTTCTTGTAGTGAGGGGCCCAAAACTGAACACAGTATTCGAGGTGCGGCCTCACCAGAGCTGAGTACAGAGGCACGATCACCTCCCTACTCCTGCTGGCCACACCATTTCTGATACAGGCCAGGATGCCATTGGCCTTCTTGGCCACCTGGGCACACTGCTGGCTCATATTCAGCCGGCTGTCAATCAACACCCCCAGGTCCTTTTCTGCGGGGCAGCTTTCCAGCCACTCATCCCCAAGCCTGTAGCGTTGCCTGGGGTTGTTGTGGCCGAAGTGTAGAACCCGGCACTTGGCCTTATTGAACTTCATCCGGTTGGCCTCAGCCCATCGATCCAGCCTGTCCAGATCCCTCTGCAGAGCCTTCCTACCCTCAAGCAGATCAACACTCCCTCCCAACTTGGTGTCGTCAGCAAACTTGCTGAGGGAGCACTCTATCCCCTCATCCAGATCATCAATAAAGACATTAAACAAGACCGGTCCCAAAACTGAGCCCTGGGGGACTCCGCTTGTGACCGGCCGCCAGCTGGATTTCACCCCATTCACTACAACTCTCTGGGCTCGGAGACAAAGATGCTACAACTAGAAAGACAGCTCTCAAGGGATAGCTAAGTGCTTTGGAAACACCTCAGTAGATGCTACTCTATATTTTAGGCCTCTAAACATATTTAATATCTGGTCTCCAAGATAGTTTTCTCTCTGAGTTCTTTATGTTCACTGTATATTACAGTGTTGCTCAATCCTCTGAGCCAGGCTCTGTAATTACTGACAGGCTGCAGATGGCTGTTAAGACAAGTCTACAGGGCACATAACAAAGAATTAAAGTGTCTGCAGTGAAGTTGCCACAGGTGAAGTTATGCGTTTGGGCTTGAGATGGTCTAACAGCTCATTTCCACACAAAGGAAGAGGCTGTGTGCCCTTCTCCCTGCTCTCCTCCTGCCTTGGGCCTCCTCCCCTCACGTGCACTGGCTTGTGTTTTCTGACCCTGCACCAAGCCAATTAAATTTACTGGAATCAAGAAGAATATTAAACTGGAAAAAAGGTTGTTGTGGTTTAAGCCCAGCCGGACTAATCACCACACAGCTGCTCACTCACTCCCCTTCCTCAGCTGGACAGGAGAGAGAAAATATGAGGAAAAGGCTCGTAGGTCGAGATAAGGACATAGGGAGATCACTCACCAACCACCATCATGGGCAAAATAGACTTGACTTGGGGAAATTAGTTTAATTTATTACCAATCAAAATCAGAGTAGGATAATGAGAAGTAAAACCAAATCTTAAAAAAACAACACCTTCCCCCCACCCCTCCCTTCTTCCCGGGCTCAACTTCACTCCCGATTTTCTCTACCTCTTCCCCCTGAGCGGCGCAGGGGGACAGGGAATGGGGGTTGCGGTCAGTTCATCACACGTTGTTTCTGCCGCTCCTTCCTCCTCACACTCTTCCCCTGCTCCAGCGTGGGATCCCTCCCACAGGAGACAGTTCTCCACGAACTTCTCCAACGTGGGTTCTTCCCACGGGCTGCAGTTCTTCACGAACTGCTCCAGCATGGGTCCGTTCCACGGGGTGCAGTCCTTCAGGAACAGACTGCTCCAGCGTGGGTACCCCGCGGGATCGCAAGTCCTGCTAGCAAACCTACTCCAGCGTGGGCTCCTCTCTCCACGGCTCCACAGGTCCTGGCAGGAGCCTGCTCCAGCATGGGCTTCCCACAGGATCACAGCCTCCTTCAGGCATCCACCTGCTCCAGCGTGAGGTCCTCCACGGGCTGCAGGTGGATATCTGCTCCACTGTGGACCTCCATGGGCTGCAGGGGCACAGCCTGCCTCACCATGCTCTTCACCACGGGCTGCAGGGGAATCTCTGCTCCGGTGCCTGGAGCACCTCCTCCCCCTCCTTCTTCACTGACCTTGGTGTCTGCAGAGTTGTTTCTCTCACATATTCTCACTCCTTTCTTCTCCGGCTGCCGCTTCCCGGTTTTTCCCCCTTCTTAAATATGTTATCACAGAGGCGCTACCACTGTTGCTGATTAGCTCAGCCTTAGCCAGTGGCAGATACGTCTTGGAGTCGGCTGGCATTGGCTCTATCAGACATAGGAGAAGCTTCTAGCAGGTTCTCGCAGAAGCCACCCCTGTAGCCCCCCCTGCTACCAAAGCACTGCCACGCAAACCCAATACAAAGGTGAATTGTTTGTGATGGCTTATGGAGTTGACTCAAACCGTGAACATACTAGAGAGCACCAAAGCTAATGCAAAGGACGGGATAGGATTGTGTGACTGGGTCTGGGTCTAGGGAAAGGAAGAGGAGGAAAAGGAAACAAGATCTTTATAGCAGTGGCGAGATGGTTAATCCACTTTCAGGTAAAGCACCACTACCCCTGAATAACAAACAACCAAGTTCTGTTCATGCACAGTCCACCTTTAGCATCATCCTGACTATACGTGTTACTTTTATTTGTCATTATGGATTTGTCTTTCACAGAGTGAGTATAAGTGGATAAAGCTGGGACTGCAATATTACAGATTAGCCAGTGAGACAGCAGCAGTGTAATATACTGTAATATGTAATATGTAATATTTAATATACTGTAATATGTAATAACTGCATATTTTGTAAGCTCGTCTCTCAGCTCCCTCCAAGAGATAACAGCAATCTCTTTTGCCATCTCTGTAGGACCTAGGTAGGCTCTCTTTCTCCGTTTGTTGATTGTTTGTTTGTTTAGCTGGGATTTTTCCTGTCATAGATTCTGGAAACAGATCAACTTTTCATCTTCCTCTCAAAAATCTGTAGAGAAACTATGAAGCTAGACAGCAAATAAATAAATGGTAATGAAATGTACTGCCTACGAAAGATTTAACATCAGTCAGTTGGAGGAAAAGGAGGAAAGCTAATGATTGGTAGCAACTAGTAATCACTCTAGTGTTGCAAAGTTTTTGGAGATTAACTCAAGACATTTTCTGTTTCTGTTGAAGTCGAAGATAGTATTTCCATTGGCTGTAGTTGGAGCAGTTTTAATCTCTTAAGTTTTGAACAGTTCTCTTTTTCAATCTAAAATAATAAAGTATGGTATTATTTCAAAACTGGGTCAGTTATCTGATGTGTGGATTCGTCATTCATTTTAACACCTATCTGACTCTTTCCTCATTCTTTTGCTGAGGTTAGTTTAAAAGAAAAGGCACCTTCCAAGCTATCCTCCCTTGAAAGGTCACCTAAGGCTTTCTTTTCTACTTTTTAAGCTCTGTGGGAAGTACAGCTTCAGCCCCATTAAAAACAAAACACAGCAAGAACAACCCGTGTTCCAGCATCTTGGGGTGAACACCGCAATGACTCACTGTTGCCTTTGGCACCCTGCTTTGGCCAGGCAGGTGCCGCTGGCAGGTATGTGGGAGCATCGGCTGTATGGCAGCAAATGGGCTATGAATGCCAAAACACTGACAATCTCAGCTGTTGGGGAGCAAGGCAGATGCCTGGACATAAGCTACCGAGGGTAGCCGAGACATCCACAGAGTGCTGCAGGTACAACATAGGACTTACTGGACTCCCATGCCCTCTGCATTGGTGGCTGGAGGCTGGGTGGGATATCCTAGAGTACTCAAGAGGGCATCTACATATGAAAACCTGCATCTTGTTGAAGATCCCCTAGATCTGGTATGTTAAGAAGTCATGGGTGAAAGACCTAACCCACACAGAGAGCATACTTGCTGGTTTTCCTGAACAGATTCTCTGAAGCCTTTAAATGGATTATGGGTTTCCACTTTAGCTTCTTTTTGAGAAACAGGCTATTTGTGTTGCTTTTTACTTTGGCATAGCATATTGGACCTCTTGGCAGTCTGAAGGTGGGGGGGTCCCATGTTGCAGTTGCCACTGCCTTACAGGCAGCTCTCAGCCCAGTGCTCCTGGTGCCACAAATGCATCACTCATGTTGCCTCTTGGGAGACAGGAGGAATGGGTGCTTTGCCTTATACTGTGAGTTTTGGTCAATCTGTCCACCTTTGGGATTGAAGAGAGGAGTCTGTTCTTCCGTGTGCGTGCATGCAGGCATTGGATATGGTGGTGAATTCTGGGATAGATCAGAGGGAATTTCAGGTTTTCAACTTCACATTTCCCTATGATACCTTCAGGTATTCTGTAGGATTCTGTACTGTGCAAACATATCCTACAGTCAGTCAGCTTGAGGACATTGGCATAACTGTGCCTAGCAAGAGTAAAAGATGCATATTTTATGGGGTTGGGACGAAACATGCTGCTCTCTGAAAGGTCTCTGCTGTGTTTGCTGCAGAATGTGGTTGGCTTTTAGGGTTGAGTGGGGAACTTTGAAGGAGGGCAGGAGTAGTGCCACAGTGAATGCAGCTGTGTCACACAACCTGGGGGACACAAGACCTGCAAACTACATTTTCACAGCTTGCTTAGTCTGCATTTTTTGGTTTCCTGTCTTGGACTACTGAGTCTTAGCACTCAGCTGCAGCTGAGTTGAACTTTCAGAATAATGACATAAAATACTACATTTTTAATTTTCTATTCAGAGCTGTACTGGGAACGAGTTCAGTAAACAAAAGAGGGTGCAGAAGGACAGTGCTAATAAAAATCCTGCCTAGATTCTCATTAAGAAATCTCAGCTGTTCCTGTGTACTGAATGAAGCAGGGATCTCTTGAAAGGAGCATGATGCAGTTGTATCATTAAAAAAGTGTATCATAATATATACACAACAGGGTGCCGCATTAAAGGCAAGCTTAATTCTGGCATTTTATGACATTAGAGGGACTGACTTTGCAATAATAATTTTCTTTCAGCGCAGGCCCATGTTTGCTGGGGGGGTGTGTGTGGATAACCTCCCAGGTTTACAAAAGGGAAGGTGAAAATGCAGACCTCCTGTGTATACACCATGCATGTTGACACTTATGCATTCATCAGCAAGTTAAGATGTTTTTGATTCACAGCACTGACCTCTGCCCTTTGAACCTGTGCACTAAGAGATAGGCTGTCCTCCCCAGGGAGTCAGTCCCAAAATGATGCTAAGACATGTGTGTTCTCACTGCCTTTCACAGATTATATGCTGATAAAAGAAATCTGTTTATTCCCGGCTTCAGAAGAAGTTGAGATTAACTGAACACAGAACTGTCCGGCTATTCACTTTTCATCATTTCTTTGTGATAAATGTGTATCTTGTGCCAGCCCGTTGGCTCCTTGTGCTGATCCTCACCTTGGAGCCTTCACAAGAGTGTGAGGTTGGCCCAGCCGGAGGAGCTGCAGCGGTGCTGCGTGGGGACGACACATCCATCAAACCCCACTGAGTTCAGAAATGTTCTCCACAGACTGGAGTAGCAGGGTCTCCTGAGCTCTTCCAACCTACACTTGTTGCGTGCTTGGAATTTGAGGAGTTTCTCATATAGTACAACCCTCACCTCTCCAAATGGGAGATTCCCCATCAAATTTGTAGCCTCTGAAGAGCTTCCTGAAGGATCAACTGTGATTTTGTTAACCTAGGAAACATGACATGTTCCCCACCTGGTCATGTTCTCAACAGTGACTGAACCAAAAAAAAAAGAAGGCGTATTTCATGTCTTGCCTGATTCTCAGCAATGACAACCATTTTTGTCAACATTTTCTAATGACGAGCACTCTTAGTGATACCAAGGGTAAAAACTTTTAGCTGTATGAAAGTTTTGCAAAGTCAGATGAGGATCTTCAGATGTGAACTGCTGAACACCCTTTGTGTAAATGCTGTTGCCAGTTCTGTGTATGGTACCAGTCAGAAAACACTGAACAGAACTCAGTCAGAAATTGTTGGTTTCTGTCCCAATTTTATCATTGAAATGTTCTTTTTCTGTAAGGTTTATTACTTCATTTTCCCCACTGTAAAATAAAGATAATAGCTGCTATTCAATAGCATATTACACTTGTATTTGTGAAGGAAGCAAGTTTCGCATCTCATATTTCTGCATTTGATAATTTGTCCCACTTGCACACTGACTTCTCCAAGACCCACACAGCCGATCAGTAGCTGAATCCAAAATCGAATTAAACATGAGAGAGGAATCAGAAGACAGAAGCTGTCCTAGTTGATGGGGAAATGTTTGCTTGACTGCACTAATGATGTAGTCTATTTTAAATATTCTTTTGAAATCCTAGATCTACAAGTAGACACAGCAGCTTTGAAAGGGAACATTGTTATTTGTGGGTATGGTACCAAAAGTAATTGTAATTGCCAAAAATCCACGGAGATATTTAGTTGCTTTCCAGCAAGCACTGACCAAATAGAGGAGCTCTCCTGGATCAAACTATGCTTTAATTACTGACGCATCAGTAGGATCTTTGCTTCTGAAAGTTTAACACTGCTATTTCATAACAATCCCATAAGCTGCTGTCTTTTAGCAAACACAGGCCATGTTCCCTGTTACTTCTGGCAACCTGACAAATTCCATCCAAACCAAATAACTGTTCTTTTGCTCCCCTAAAATCTCAGCTTTCTGCTTCCATCTTGGACCGCTTGGAGTTGAAAACAATTAAAATTTGTGGATGCATTTCTTTGTAGTTGTTGTTTGGCCATACTATGGTATATATATAATCAATATGGCATGTTTATCATGGTAAGCTACGTCACTACGTGGCAGCAGTGCTATGAAAATCAGGTCCTCAATTCCTTGGTAGTCAGAGACCCAATATGATGCTATTTGGAATCATCTATAAAGATCAGATCTTCTTTAAGAAAACAAATGCGCAGATCCTTTTTATCAGTTCATTTTGTTTTTCTGCTGACGTATCACCAAATGAAGCCGAAAGATACGGACTTCTTTTGGGAGGAAATTCATCCATTTCTTATCTTTGTAAAACTTAGGCTGGTCTCCATCATCAAGCAATGTCATGTTATTTCTCTGAGCTAATAAAAATATCAGTGACTCAGCATCTGTAGCTTGTAACTCGAGGGATCTGGACAGGCTGGATCGATGGGCCGAGGCCAATTGTATGAGGTTCAACAAGGCCAAGTGCCGGGTCCTGCACTTGGGTCACAACAACCCCAGGCAACGCTACAGGCTTGGGGATGAGTGGCTGGAAAGCTGCCCCGCAGAAAAGGACCTGGGGGTGTTGATTGACAGCCGGCTGAATATGAGCCAGCAGTGTGCCCAGGTGGCCAAGAAGGCCAACGGCATCCTGGCCTGTGTCAGAAATAGTGTGGCCAGCAGGACCAGGGAGGTGATCGTGCCTCTGTACTCGGCGCTGGTGAGGCCGCACCTCGAATCCTGTGTTCAGCTTTGGGCCCCTCACTACAAGAAGGACATTGAGGTGCTGGAGCGTGTCCAGAGAAGGGCGACGAAGCTGGTGAGGGGTCTGGAGCACAAGTCTTATGAGGAGCGGCTGAGGGAACTGGGATTGTTCAGTCTGGAGAAGAGGAGGCTGATGGGAGACCTCATCGCTCTCTACAACTACCTGAAAGGGGGTTGTAGAGAGGTGGGTGTTGGTCTCTTCTCCGAAGTGACTAGTGATAGGACAAGAGGAAATGGCCTCAAGTTGCGCCAGGGGAGGTTTAGACTGGATATTAGGATAAATTTCTTTAATGAGAGAGTGGTGAGACACTGATATAAAGCTACCCAGGGAAGTGGTGGAGTCACCATCACTGGAGGTGTTCAAGGAATGTGTGGACGTGGCATTGTGGGACATGGTTTAATGGGCGTGGTGGTGTTGGTTGATGGTTGGACTTGATGATCTTACAGGTCTTTTCCAACCTTACTGATTCTGTGATTCTTTGAATATCAGGTGAAAATTTTGGACAGCATGCCAACATTTCATCCTAATGTTAATGTATTAACTTCAGGAGAGTCCAAAGGGCAGCCTTCTGGAATACGAATAAATGAATACATTTAGCTTTAATTATTTTTAAGCTCTCTGCTTGTTTTCCAGATGGCACCCGTTCTTCCTCAATGACTTTAATTCCTCATTTGGATTGATAGCCCAAATTTGCCACCAACTTTGCCACTTTCTTACCAAGACTGATAGGAAACAATCTAAAACAGAAAAAGGGATAATTGTGACAACTGATATTTTCTCTTCTGGCTAGTGAGTTGGTTTATTTTAATCCTCTGCACTGTAAATTATTTCCAAAAGCTTCAAGTGGAAAATGCAGCTGTAAACAGTTTTTGGTATTTCCAGGGAGCACAGCTTGCACAATAGTTTCAGGAGAAAAAATAGTTTCAGTAATTAAACTCAGGTGACTTTCTTTTTGAAGTGCATTTCTCTTTGTGGGGAGAGGGGGTGTACAGCCAGAGGAGGCAGCAGCCTTCAAAGTGCTTGTGGGGAGGTTGCAGTGTAGCGGCGTCATTCCCCATGAGTTCACCAGCGTGGGGCCAGGCTGGCCCAGGAGCCCTCTCAGAGGAGGAGTGGCTTGTCTGGGTCTTTCCTGCCCATGTCAATGAGCAGCACACACGGAGGTGCCTTTTACACGTGTCATGGTCTGATACATCCCAAATCTGCTACTTCATTTTGCAGAGGGGGGAAAGAGAATTTGTTAAGTTGCTTAGTCACTACCAACTTGAAGCATAATTAAAATAATGGCGCAAAAAGCCCTATATGCTGTTATACATGTAATAACAACAGTCCTCTCCAAAAAATAAAAATTCAGGGTAATTTAATTTAAATTTGAAAACATAATTTGTTTGTAACGTGACTCTAGATTTGCTGAGTGTCCCTGGTCTCACGCTATGGTGCGTCTCATGTACCATGTGCCTTTCTATGATGTGAAAGGTCCCTATAATTTCTGTCCAGTCATCCTCTGTTGGCCCCGTTCCACATGAGCAAACTTGCTAGCAAACCAGTAACTTTGTATTTGCACGATATACTGAGCATGAAACACCTAGAGCCATGTGGCACTGGGACAGACCCTCATTGCACAACTCTGCTATGCTATCAGCAGAAGAAAACTGACACTCCTTCACCAGGCTAATAAGAAACAGTACCGAAGACATTGAAGAAAGTCTTGATTTTATTAAACTGCATGTCTTTCTAACACAGTATAAGGAATGCACTCATTTTTTCTACTTTTTTTCTGTTTAAACTTCTTGAAATCCTTAATCTTAACTGCCACAAAATGCCAGTTTTCTGCAACTCTTAGTGGACCCAGCAACTTGAACTGGATTTCTGTGGGCCAGTTCTCCAGGATTTAGAAGATGCTCCTTTGGCACTGCGGCCCTCTGATGCTGGAGAATCACTGAAGCTTTCCCCTCTCCCATTCATCCCTCCATGAACAGAAACCCTGGCCACTGGGCTGGGGCTCTGGGGGATGCAGCCGGGGGAATTTTCTGAAAGATTGAGCTTTCCTGGGGAACTGCAGATTCATTGGAAATGTTTCATAGGCACACACCAGTTTTGACCAATGCTTCAAACCAGAGGGGTCCCCCGGGAATGTGGCAGGTCACTCGGCTGCTGTGCTGGGGTGGTGGGCAGGACACAGCCTTGCCGCACTGGCTGCCCGTGAGCTGGCAGCTCAGGCTTTCTGCAGCAGAGCTGGAAGAGTGGAAAGCATGAGCTCCCCAGCTTTCAAGAAGCTTTGGCAGGTCTGTGCTTGGATCCAGAGGGGCCAGCCTGTGCGCTCGGCTGCTATGGCTCACCCTCTGCCTGCCAGTCCCACCAGAGAACAGCCCGTGTGCTCTGGGGGCTGCCAGGAGGAGTCCCCATACAATGCGGGCAGCTGACTGCTTCGCTTAGCTTTTCAAAAACCTGGTGACATTTCTGAAGCAAATACTTTCAGAGTCTGCTCTCCTGGTATTTTCAGTTTGCATTCCAGTTCAAAACAACCGCTGCTATTTGCAAACTGTATGACTTGCATGGCCCAGTTACAGCAGCAGTCACGTGCCCTCCGCATTCATGGAGAAAAAGCTGAAAAGGACTGCTCTGCTAGGGCTGAGAAGTTGGTTCAGGGGTAGGAATTATATTTTCAAGCTGACATTACCCAGAATCCATGCTAAAAGTTGTAGCGCTGCCTCCCTCACCTGCTCATTCCTACCCTCTCCCTTTGAGTTTGCACAAGCCTGGTCTGAACAACAGAGGAATTGATCCAGCTGAAATCTCAGCCAACGGGAAAAAACCACAAGCTGTAATCTGGCTCAGGGTCGTGATGTGATTTTCCATCCAGCCGCATGGACACATGTGCCAGTGGGAGGCAGAGCTGGAGAGGATGGAGAGAGCTGCCTCTGGGGGGGACTGGGGAGGAGGATGCAAGGTGGTCTCTTCTGCTGGCTCTGGGGGCTTGCGCTTCCTCACAGGGTGAGGTTACGTGAGATGGCCGAGCCTGGGGATGGCTGTTACTTCTCAACTCCACCAGGAATTTGTGAGTCTTGGTGAAATCTTTCTGATCCTCACTTCCCCCTTGCAGGGACGGCACACGCATGAGCGCCAAGTGGATGCCAAAATTGTGGAGATGGACATGTGGCAACCTGGGATGCGTATGTGAAGTGGTGTGTAGGAGACACTGGGAGGTGCCCCCACCCCAGCTGTCCTGGGATTTCACTCCTGAGGTAAGTGGTGAGCATTTATTGTGCAACTGTGTGTTTCAGGGTACCTTTTCACAATGAAGTTGCACAAAAGAGACTTTTTTTGTGTTGAGAAACCAATTCAGAGTTGTGGAGCACTTCTGCATCTGCATGGTAGCCCTTAATGGGGATTTTGCAGCCTAGCTCCAGGCTTGGAGAAACAGAGGCATGTGGAAACTCGGACTGTCCTCAAAAGGGGGCATGCAAGAGAAAGTTTCAAGGTCCTTTACAAGTTAATGGCTGTTTTTTTCTGTTTTCCAACACAGAACAACTAAATACTCTCATCTTGTTGGAACCAATATGTCTTGTGTGACTTCTCTTTCATCTTCTTTCTTTCATCACCTTCTTTCTTTATATGTGACTGGAAAAATATACATTAATTCCTGGAAAAGCTTGCAAAAGAAAAAAGGTAAGTGAACTACCTTCACCTTTGTAGAATAGGTCAACTTGTTGGTACTTGCTGTCAAAAAATGTGTGGTGGTTTTAACTGCTGGGAAGACGGTGGTGACACCAGCACTGGGGTGCCTTGTTCTAACCACTCACGCATACAGGGGCTGTTGAGCAGATGGAGAGAGCTCAAAAAGAGGCAGAGAATGGCTTGAAGACTGAAAAACCTGCTGTATAGAAGTTCAATTTTTTTAAGGTGTTAAAGGGATAAATGTAATTTTCTGAATTCATTTTTTCAAATAAAAAAATTGTCTCAATTTGAGATTTGCTATCTTTTTCCATATATTCTCTACTTTAATGTGCAGCTGTGAATTTTATGTAGGAACTATTGGGTCCAGCTTTATGCAGTTTATTAGGTGGGAGATCAGACCTTAAATATTTAAACCTGATGTACAGGCTTGGAATCTAGAACAGACTGAATGACACAACAAATAGTTTATTCATTGAATGTAGCATCTTCCTCTGTGGAAATGTGCACAAATATATTTTTATTTTCTCACTCTTCCCCAATACTTTTTGATTTTTCAGCCTAGCATCCAGACGAAGGAAGGCTTTGGTGATCACAACGTCCATCCATCTGTCTCACTCCAGTAAGTTTTAAACCAACTGCCACACTTCATGCAGTAGTATGACACACAGCTCAAAGGCATTAGGGTAGGATTCATTTCACCTAAGTTTAGACTTCTATAGTATCAATGTCTTAATCTGAGATGATAGTCACCTTAGGTTGTCCTTATAGTTAGTGGAGACCAGCTGGCACTTTAACCATGATTCAAGTGACCTGATTTAGATGTCTATTTTGGGATGGGATGAATCATGGACTAAGAGTGCCTTTCTCTCTTTACTGCTTAGTTAGGGTTATTGGCTGAGATGAAGAATAGTGGAACAGTGGAATTTTCTACATGACTTCTGAAGACTGGCCCTGGATAGGAAAGGAAATTTAATGAGAAAAAAGCTGAAGTGTGTGCTCACCAGCAGTGGTGGGGCCAATCACCGTGGGTATCAGGCTGCCAGCCAGCACATGTCCCTTGTCGGGAAGCGGAGGGAGCTCATGCTGCCCTTCACCTAGCTGGTATTTAGGGGACGTGAGAAGAAGATGATTGTGCTGCTGAGATGAGGAGAAAGTCATACAGAGCTTTAGGGTCAGGCGAGCTGTCAGGATTATTGTGTTGGGTGGGTAAGAAAATAAAGACACTAGTTCAAAATAAACAAGGCTTCACCAGATTTACTGCTCACAGAATTAATTGCTTATTCCCATGAGCTCACCACAACTCTGCGTGCTGTGACTGCTCAGATAAAACAACTTCTAAAATAACCCTTTCAGCATTTAGAGGTCAAGCCCTACCTCTGATCAGCTTATGATGCAAATTTCCGTTTCCAACTTGATAAAACAAGCACTTCTGGTGTTTTTCCCCACAGCCACTTGCTCTTCTCTGAAAAAGTCTTTATAAACACCTCAGAACCACCTCATTCTTTTCTCTGACAGTCCTCAGGCCTGCCGAAGTCCTGATGATGGTTGAGCGCTTGCTTTGCTGAGACTGCTGCCTAGGACCAATTGTCTCTGTTTCCTGTTGCTTTCCACCTGATGGCTCCCAGTCCAAGTTCTTTGGGTCATAGCGTTTTGTTGTTGTGCACATTAAAAGCCTTAGTCAACAAACCTGAGTCTGTAAAATTTATGGTAATGCAAGTAAATAAATGAGAATACCTTACTGTACTGGTTCTGTCCTGAATGTGTGAATGTTGGTGGTATTCCTTCTAAAACGAAGGGTCTGGGACTTGTTATGACAATGTCTCTAAAATATACTCCCCACTAAAAAGTTGCCTGGTTAAGCTCAGTCACTCAGTTGTTTGTGGAAGGAGATGGAGAAGCAGGATTGAGCCACACCTCCAGGAGGGGCAGCCATGGGCAACAACAACAGGAGGAAACAAAACCCCAGAAATGGCCATATCTTCTGCTAATCCCTGTGATATCGTTGAATGAAAAGAGTCACCATCAACTTAATAACCATGGTAACAACTTGTGCTTTGTCACGGTGACTCTCAGTATTTCATGAGACAGGGCATTATTCAAGACTGGCCTTAGTGAAAATGCAGTTGTTCCCACAAGCATGTTCTCATCTTAGGATCACTTGTTAATGGATATTTATTTAGTAATTTACTTTCTGGGAACTATTCCATTCATGTTCACTTTTTCATTATCAGCGAAGTGTAACTCATTACCCTGTTTTTCAGAAGGCTCAACTGAGATAGTGAGTGAGCTAGTTGCTTGCTTAAAGCCATGGAGTGGGTCAGTGTCTCATCAGCAGCGCAGTTCGAATGGCAGGCAGATTTTGTTTGTGTTTCATTCCAGGAAAAACAAGTAATGCAGGCCGGGAGAAAAGCTTCAAACCAAATGAACTGGGAAAATCACTCCCCAGCTAATGCTGTTCAGAATTTGGTTCAGAGTCCTACACTGAATGATGAACAGTGAATGCCAGATCCTCATTTCATCCTCAAACTCTTCATTCTCCATACATCTCCAGCAAGGTTGCTCTGTGTTGTCCATGATTTCTCTCTTTGGGTATCTTCATCTTCCTGGTGGGACAGCAGAAGGAAGCATGGCACATGTGACATCCTTGTTGCCATCCTCTTGCTGAGGGAGCACAGGCCTTCTGGTCACAATGTAAATGAACAACTCATTCCTCAGCATTTTCCAGTCTGACTGCTTCCACTCATGTCCTCGGTTATCAATACTGACCATTCCTTTGTCCTCACTTTACTGCTTTTTCTGGTGCTCTCCCATACTTTCATTCCTGCTTCACCCATAACTACCCAACTATTTTGCCTCTGTACTCTGAAGAAGGGCCACAGGGCTGCCTTCCAGGGACTTACATGCAAAACACAAGTAAGCCAGAGTTAGGAAGGTTCAAAAGCAGTCTCTAAATGCTGAGCTACCTGTATGCACACGTATTTGTTCTGTACCAGCCTGTTAAAGCTTAAGAACGTGAACTGTTGCTGAACTGTATTTCAGTTGAGTGAAACAAAGCGTGAGAGCTTCTACAATTGAAAGACCCAACAGCCTCAAAACAAAACTTCAAGCCAATGAAATCTTCAAGTGCAGAGAAAGATAGGTAATATCTGGAGTGGAACTCAGTTCAAGGTGGAGGCCCTTAAATTAGCATGTCTGTATGTAGGTATATATAAAAATATGCTTGCTGTCTATGTTTTGACTATGGAGATCAATGGCTCAGTGGAGACCGGTGGTTCAATTCAGTTGCCTAAATGGTGGTGCCATTTGAAGTATTTCAGAAGTCCGAGACACGTGGCTGACACTTACAACAGAAGGGAAACCCATGTCCTTTTGGGATGGCTGGATGCCATACAGGACACCCTCCCAGTGCTTAGCCAGTGCTGGACATTTATGTGTGAATCTTGTCTCTAGCCAATAAAGTCAGTAAAGCCTAAGGAGCAACTCAGGTCATCCTGAAGTAGGACCTTGTGGGTGACTGAATAAATCACTTCATATGCCTGTATTGGCTGGTATTGTACCTTTGGCTGTATTGCCTACAACTGGAGGTTTAACATCTAGCGCATAAATAGATGCCTAAATTTATGCTTCCTGACCTTGAGTTGCCCTTGGTGTTTCAAAGGAGCAGTGGCAGATATGAAAACACGTAGGTTACCCAGCAGCTAATGCCTGCGACTACTCAGTTTCGTGACTTGCATGACTGATTTGGCCTTTTTTAAGTGGTCTGCCCTTCCAAAGACGTATGATCATATGGGAATTCTTTGAACACTTATTTCTCCTATGAAC
Source organism: Gavia stellata (assembly GCF_030936135.1). Classification (NCBI taxonomy): domain Eukaryota; kingdom Metazoa; phylum Chordata; class Aves; order Gaviiformes; family Gaviidae; genus Gavia; species Gavia stellata. The sequence continues at coordinate 86,636,262 of NC_082595.1, read as the reverse complement.
AGATCCAACTTCTGGTAGCGTGACCCAAACTGACATACCTTCCTGCTCTGCTTCTGCTGGGTGAACCAGTCTCTTTTCTTAACTCCCTGCAACAATTTCAGTCCAGGAGATAGATAGGCATATCTTTTGTTTCAAAGGGTGGTTTGATAAAGAAGTATTCAAGCTGCTGCTGACAGCTTAGGGTGTTATTTATTACTCACATAACACCACAAGAGAGCTCTGCATTGAGTTTTAATACATGATTTATGATCTCTGCTTTCAATTTTTTTCAGCTTTTGCTAAGATTCCTTTGGAGTCTAAGTACTTTGCTGTTCATTTGGCCTAACACGTCTGTTTCTCCTTCAGAAGAGCTCATCTGCTACTTCTGACAATGTGACCATGGTATCCTTTTGCCAGAACTTGTTGCTCCACAAGCAATGGAGCAAAGAGACCCTGAAATGTCACTGATGGCCGTGCTGGCTGCTTCAGTGCATTTGCTATTGTTCCAGCGAGTGTGATCTAATGGAAAGCAGAACATTCTTATTATAGCAAGCTATAATTCATTGGCTGAACTCTCAAGTGTATGCAGCGACCAGCATAACAGCTTCAGAGCAGCAGCCGGGCCAGGAATCTGTTGGCTGCACCATTCTTCCAGCAACATGGGAAAGAACTGTTTTTCCCATCTGCTAAACTTTGGTAATTTCAAAAATGTATCCATGCTGCACTGGATAAAAGCAAAAAACGTTCTTGCAAGAACTTGTCCTAAGCCGAGATAGCAGCATTTAGGGCACAGGTTTGGGAGGCAGGAAACAAATCTATTCACCCTCCCTCTCCAAGGGTGGTAAATATTACATTATTTATTCAAACTGGAAAAGCTCTGACAGAGGAGACTGAGAAAGAGACACTTTCAGATAGGTTGTTGGTGAGATCACCTATCTGGAACATGCAAACAAAGTTCCTGGTGCCAGCCAAAAAGATGAAAGACATATGACCTCCCCAGTCGAGGCTGTGTCCTTTTCACTGCGACTGCAGGGATGATGCTCTCTCATGGTGACCAGAAATTCATCCTGCACCTGAGAAGCCTCTTCCTGTTGAAAATGTTGCCAAAGCTCATGCGCTGTTCATCACTTTGATTTTAACAAATTGGAATTTGTCAGGTCATCCTTGTTGAATTACACCCTGCATTTTTCAGATCATTGCACCAGCCTGTTGGGATCCTCCAGCATTATAGACTTCTCTCCCAAAATGTTTGCGGACAGTATGTGGACATGAGGTGAGGGAAAGTGGGCAGGCCACTGTCGAAATACACTTTTTTACATGATGTGACTCTTGCCTTTGATGTTCTTCCTCTCCCTTTCCCCTCTGCCACCAGCATTGCTGGCTGAAAGCGGCATTTTATGGTTTTCCCTCTGGCTTCCCACTCGCTGCTTAAGCTTTCTGCTGGGACACGCTTCTCCCCACGGCCACGGCAGCAGCATGGCACCATGCCCACGCCGAGAGAGACCCTTCAACTCCGGCTGCTTCCCCAGGGTACTGTCTCCGGGGGCTGCCCGCCCCGGGGGCTGCCAGCTCCGTCCTTCTGGTGCCCTCCAGCGTCTCCTTCTCGAAACAACTCAGCAGAGCAAAGCCCTTAAGGAAAGACCCTGTGCGAGTGATGCTCCATTAGGAATCCATGAGGATCGGGGGCAGAATTTAAGTTCGAATTTGATTTACTGGGTGAGCAGTGTATCCTTGACTAAAGGCAAGAAATGTAAGCGCCCAGCTGACATTAACCTAGGCGGAGAAAGACAAGCTTTGCTACGTTCAGGAAAGCAACACGGTGTTCATGGTTATTTGAGTAGCTATTCAGAGCACTGCCTTACCAAAGATGTTCCCTGAATAACTGTTTGCAGTGTAGTTAAATGATGGCATTACTGAACACAGAATGAGAAATTGTGATTTGTTCTGTGGCCAGTTTAAGTTATAGGAACATGAGTTACAGACTGCAAGACTTCTATTCTGAATTTTTGTTTAAATAAGTAACTTCAACAAATTCCCTGCTTGGCTCAGAATAATCCCATACATAAATAACACAAAATAAAAGCCGTCTGTTCAAACTTGGCTGTTTCTAATTAACTTCAGCAAAATTCTGACCCTACTGCTATTCTCATGTTGCTGCATGGGGATTCTACTTAAGGAATACATGGTGTCCCTCAAATGAAAAAAGAATGCATTGCCATAGGCTTTGGTAATATTTACCTTATAAGCATTTCACAAAAAGAAGAAACATATCAATTTATAGGCCTCTACATCCTGGGTTTAAGTTGATATAATGGACACCATAAATCTATGCAAGACCTACAGCTAAATTATGGATAATTTAGGGGAAACCAGCTTTTGCTAAGTGAATATTTCACTCACATTATTTAACTGTTTTTGGAGAAAAATGATGACATAATAAGCTCTGAAATGTATCTGTAATACAGAAAAATAAGTTTTCTCAGACCCTTAAGTAACAAGGCAAATATTATAAGAAATAAAGGATCCAGCTAATTTTTACTTTAATCCATGTTTATTACTTTAGTGATGCTGGCAAATAATGCATGTTTTAAGACTTGCTTAATTTTTTTTTTTTTTTTTGATCATGTCTAATTGTAAGTTCTGTCTTTTTAGCAGTTTTTACCACACAGATTCATGTCTTGACTCCTCAAAATCTTCCCTGCATTTTGAAGCAAAATCATCCCTTTTGGTTCCTCAAAATCATCCCTGAATTTTGATCTGCTCTACTTCAGCTCCCGGCAATGCTACACATTTTTCTTTACTTTTTTATTCTTTAGTTTGGCATTACTTCTTTACGTTGACATTACTTAACGTTATTCTTTCCACCCCAGCTACTTGGACTATTTTGAAGATTCTAACCAGAAGATGAATGGCCTGCCAGTTCAGAGACAGGTCCTAAATTGTTGTGATACTCTGCAAGGTTTCTATCTTTTTCTTTACAGATAAGCCCTAGATGATTATTTTACTATCTGCTCTTGATAAAAGACCATAGATAGTTGTGTTGCTGTAGAAGATTTGGTTGGAAATTTAACATTTTTTCCCTGTTCCCCTCTCTGGCTTCAGGAAGAAGTCATCTAGCAATGACTTACGCCAGTAGCATGTTATTTAGCCTTTTTGTGGTGAGGACATAGCAATGCCACAGTGGTCTCACTCCCTCCATGAGCTCAGGACCTGCATGCTACTAGCCTTGGCAGGAGACTAAGAGAAACTCTTGCTCTGCCCTTTCTGCACGACAAGAGCAGGCTGTAATCCCTCTCATATCACTGTGATCTTGGCTATATTTCTTTACAGACAAATGGTAAAACTTTGGTAAGAACATATGTTAATCTAAGTTTCTTTCTACAGCTTATGCCTCCATACAAAGAAATCTCTTCATGCCAAGCAAAGCAACACTGTCCTTTTTTCCATCAACAGCCAACATTCACATGAAAGGACACGTTTGAGACAATCAAAGATTCAAGTCTAGAGTATGAGGATTGTTGGGAAATGATTTACTGATATACCTCAACATCTCATGCTTGCTGGGCAGAAGTTCTGCACCTATGTTCTCTAAATCTTTTGCTTTCTGAGTCACACCTCTAACCAGGTGAAATATAAGCTGCAGGCTCTAGAGATACATTTGTTCCCCAAGAACTGTTTTCACCACTTTCTTTACACCAGTAAAATACCAACTAGCTATCACAGAATCACAGAATGGTTGAGTATGGAAGGGACCTCTGGAGGTCATCTGGTCCAAACCTCTTGCTCAAACAGGGCCACGTAGAGCCGGTTGCCCAGGACCACGTCTGGATGGCTTTTGAGTATCTCCAAGGATGGAGACTCCACAACCTCCCCGGGTGCTGTGCCAGTGCTCAGTCACTCTCACAGTGAAAAGGTGTTTCCTGATGTTCAGAGGGAACCTCTGGTGTTTCAGCTTCTGACCATTGCCACTGGTCCTGTCATTGGGCACCACTGAAAACAGCCTGGCTCTGTCCTCTTTGCACCCTCCCTTCAGGTACTTATATGCATTGATGAGATCCCCCCAAGCCTTCTCTTGTCCAGGCTGAACAGTGCCAGCTCTCCCAGCCTTTCCTCACAGGAGAGATGCTCCAGTCCCTTCACCATCTTCATGGCCCTTCACTAGACTCTCTCTAGTAGCTCCATATCTCTCTCGTACTGGGGAGCCCAGAAATGAACACAGTAGTTATCAGGTGGTAACAACGTTTGATCCTACTGTCCTGGACCAGAATCAGATGTCATCATGTTGAACAGATTTCTCCCCTGATGGAAATTATGCTTATACTCAGCATTTGAGTAGCTTTCTACCAGCATTTGAGACAGGAAAGCGAGACCAGCAACGTAAATTTTGATACTAATTTGTCTATATAGGGTATTTACAGTAAGTTATAATCACACAGTGATTTTACATTTAGCATGCCTTTTTGGACAATGCCTTCAGTGCATTTTAGACACTGTGGATACCCACGGCAGCCAGAACTAATGGATATATCACAGAATCACAGAATCAGTAAGGTTGGAAAAGACCTGTAAGATCACCAAGTCCAACCATCAACCCAACACCACCATGCCCACTAAACCATGTCCCACAATGCCACGTCCACATGTTCCTTGAACACCTCCAGGGAGGGTGACTCCACCACTTCCCTGGGCAGCCTGTTCCAGTGTCTCACCACTCTCTCAGTAAAGAAATTTATCCTAGTATCCAGTCTGAACCTCCCCTGGTGCAACTTGAGGCCATTTCCTCTTGTCCTGTCACTAGTCACTTGGGAGAAGAGACCAACACCCACCTCTCTGCAACCCCCTTTCAGGTAACTGTAGAGAGTGATAAGGTCTCCCCTCAGCCTCCTCTTCTCCGGACTGAACAATCCCAGCTCCCTCAGCCGCTCCTCATCAGACTTGTGCTCCAGACCCCTCACCAGCTTCATCGCCCTTCTCTGGACACGCTCCAGCACCTCAGTGTCCTCCTTGTAGTGAGGGGCCCAACACTGAACACAGGATTCGAGGTGCGGCCTCACCAGCGCCGAGTACAGGGGCACCATCACCTCCCTACTCCTGCTGGCCACACTGTTTCTGATACAGGCCAGGATGCCGTTGGCCTTCTTGGCCACCTGGGCACACTGCTGGAATATTAGCATACCGAGAGGACAGACATGCACTTCTGGACTGCGAGGTAGAGACTAGAGGAGCAAATAAATTCCATCCTCCAGGCTTGACTTGGTGGCCCACAAATTGACACCTAGTGCCATTTGAGATGCCCTGCAGCACCTGGGGCATCCGCACAATTTAGACAACTGAGACCTGGGACATCTGCACATTTAGACAACGGAGTCCTGACCTCCACACTTGATGCGTAGGTGAGCACACCCACAGGCATGTAGCGGCTTATCAGGCACCCTAAGGAGCCCAACTGCTGTTCTAGATGTTCACGGGTCCATGTTCATGGCCAGCAGCCTCACCTGGCTGCCTTGGCTCACCCACCTGCGAGCAACCATAAAGGTGGCCTGGTTAGAAGGGGAAAATCGCTGAACAGAAGAAATTGTCTGTTGAAGAATACTGACAGAGAAAGGCCTGCCAGCCTGGGACTGTGAGCCTGGGGACTAGGCCTGGAACCACAAGCATCCTTGAAAAGTGCAGCCGGGGACCTAGAAACTGGAGACATCCCAAGGTACCACCAGTAAGTGCAAAAACAAGGGACTGTAATGGCAACTCATCATCTGAGAAAGTGGAAAACAGCCTAGAAAAATAAAATTGCTCTGAAAGAACAGAAAACAGAATCATCTATTGGCTGTTAAAGGTGAAAAATAGAAATTAACATCATCTATTGACTGCTCGAAGTAGGATGTCCTACGCCCTTTTACATCTCTGTTATAAAAAGGACTTAATTTTTATCCAAAATGGAGACTCTCTCTCTCTGAGAACTTCCCAGTTGAATCCCGCATGGACTTTCCACATGCTTTTGGACTCTCACTGGGGACTCTGGCTGACTCCAGACTCCGTGTCAGGGATCCACTTTGAGGGGAGACTCTGTCTGTTATCTTACTGCTTGGGTCTGTCCTCCCCTCTTTTGGGGATGGTTTGGTGTCCCACCCCTGGGACTGATTTGTTGCTCCCTTTTGGGATGGTTTGGCTCCTTCTGAAATCTGTCTAATTCGCTTCATGTAAATATTATATATATTCATATAAGTAATCTATCATAAGGGTATCTGCTCTTATATTATTGTTGATAAGTTTGCTTCACTAATGGTAAGTTGTAGTAACCTGTAATAGTATATATGTATGTGATTGTTGCTGTCATTGGTTGTACTACCATACTGCTTGATGCTGTTATTGATTGACACCATACTATTGACTGATACTGTATTACTGATTGTTGATAATAATTGTAATAGCTTGATATATATTAATTCATACTCACTTTATTAATCTTCATATTAGCTTTATTAACCATAGGTATATTTGCTAGTGGTGATTTTTGTGGATGTATAATTGCTAGCAGTGATTTTTGTGGTATTTGTGGTAATCTGTAATAAAGTAAAGAAGTTTAGAGAATAAAGCCTCCATGTCCTTGTGTATTACAGAATCCTAGGAACCCATGGTCGCAGTCTCTGCAAAGCCACAGGCCGGGTAACCCCTCAGGTGGTGACATCTGCCGAATGCCAAATCACACTTTGAACAAAGCCCTTGGTGTCAAAACACAGGGAATGCTTTTTGGCTCTTCAAACTGTATCATCTGTGGCAGAACTTAATTGCTCTTCAGAATTCGGACTAATTTTTTCCCTTGAAATTTAGATGATTTTATTTCCAATACTGTTACTCATACAATCAAAATGAAAACAGGTGAAATTGCTAATCTATCATTTCTTGTTAGGAACAACAAGATTACAAATTGTTTTGATTAAAACAAATGACTGTGAAATTCATTGTTAAAAAGCAAGCTGTTGTCCTTATAATGAAATGAAAAAGATAAAAGTGGCTCCAGTGTCACATTGTGTAGCTTATTGTGAAGGTGGTTTGACAGCCCGGGTGTAACAAACATTCCAGTTAGCTCATATGAAAGCAAGGATCAGCACAGGGCTCAGAAAACAATGCATATTTCAACTGCAACTAGGCTTTCGTCATAAAAAGTCTCGCGGTTTCCAGCTGATTTTACAATACGAATAATTTGTTTGCACTGTGTGTCGACAGTTTTATTTAAAGCATACAATGAAAAATGCCAACATGCTGTTACACCTCTTAACGACAACTGCTGCATTACAAATTTTAAGTAGCAACATTCTGACATTATACTTGCAGCTTTTTTCTGTTGAAATATGTTCCCTCGTGTTATCACAGTCCATCCTTAAAGTGTATAATTAGTAAACCTATTTGTATAAGCAGTATGTCTGACACTTACAAGCCGGGGAAATGCTTTACACAAATAAGTTATATTTTTAACTTTTCTTGTTGACCACAAAACTGCCAAGGCAGCAACTAGTGTAACATCCAGTGTATCTAAATGTGTGTGTTCCCATTCTTACCAACAGAAATCAACTACGTATTCCTCATAAGTTTACTAATTGCCTATATTTTTATTGAAAGTTTAATTTTCATTGAGACAACAATGAACTCATACTAGTCTTTTGCATGGCAAAACTCATCTGGTATTAACTGAATCTCTCACACAAGCTATATAGAATTGCATGTATTTTCCTTTATTCTTTAGCAAACTTCTGGGAACAGAGTTCTGAGCAGTGCCACACTTACAAATGAGCACCAGCAACTCATTTTTCACCCCTTTTTTTTTCCAACAGGCATTGCAGAATGTGTCCTTTTCTTTATTGTGGCCACCAGTGATGAGATTTTTTGAATTAGATTCACAGATGAGCTTTTATGTACTGTTTGCATCTGTGCATCTTCTTTGGTGCTCTGTGAGTCATTCAGTTATGGACAAGAAAAGCGAAAATAAAAGGGATAAGAGATCCTCCTCTTGCATGGAGGAGTCAAAGTACAAATCTGTGCAATATAATTTTGATTACTTATAAAAAGTAGGTCTTTAACAAAAGGATGAGCAAATTCATTGCAAAAAGGTCAGGAGACTACAGTAGGACTATTGGCTTCAACTGCCTTCTCTCAGAATTTGAAAAAGATCTCCCAACTTTGGTAAACCAGGTTGAAGTGGACTGAAAATTCAATTCAACTGAGAGTTCAAGTTACAGGCAATTGAAAACTGAGTCTTGCTTTTCATAAGAAAGGCTGGGCCACCTCAGTTAGGTAACATAAAGAAAGGCTGCTTATGGAAAGGTGTGTGTTGAAGTAGGTGCTTCCTTCCAGCACGTATTTCTCAAACTTCGTTGAGAAATGGGAACAAAATCTTAGTCTACTGACTGTGCTAAGGGGCTCCATCTTTCCCTTTCCACTGTCTGGAGCCTCTTGCATCTCTCATCCTGTGTGTTGCACAAAACCCCTTGGAGAATACATAGGATTTCATTCAGCAGCCATTCCCAAGGAAGTAATCCTTACAGGGAAATCTATTCTCTAAAAAATTTCATTTGCCTGCACGGTAAGTGGGTAGTTGAATAGTGAGATTGAGGCTCAGCCTAATACCTCCACGTTGGCTCTCATTGAACATTGATACTTGTATACCCATGGACTTAGGTCTTGTATTTTAATTTTCCAAACATAAGCACATGAGAATAACTGTATATAGGAGAAGTCCCACTGAATTCAAAAAGGTACGCATGCTCATACAACTATTTGTTTGACTGTTGGGTTTGCAACTAGAATTACCAAACCCAGCTGTTACCAGTGAAAAACTCCCCCTAAACCCAGCACCCAGCATTGGTTTGGAAAGAGTTAAAACTGTAGGATCGACTAATCTCGGTTTCAGGATAATATAAAGCATGGTCTTATTCAGTCATTTCATTCATCAGGTACTTTTTCCTGCAAGAACTGCCATTTAAAAATCTCAACACAAAACACTTTTCAACACCTCATAGCTTTGGCTGATGCTAATTTTGTCTAGTTCCCTCTTTGACCAGCTAGAAGCTGCCACTTAAGCTTACTGGACTCTTGGCTGATCCACAGATGATCTTGTGGGTTAACTTCAGGAAGAGATTAAATCATCATGATCTCACCTTGATTAAGAACTAAGCACAAAATCTTCCTTTTAGCATAACTTTCGAACAGTAATTTCCTCCCTCACAACCTTGTAACAAATTCTCCCATGCAGCTAAACAAGCATGAATGAAGAAGAAAACAAAACGTTATCAAACCGTTTCACTCACAGGCTGAAGAAAGCTTATTTTCAGGTTTGAACTCCTTGGAAGCACAGATGTTGTCAACTATAAAATGCATGGGCATAAGGAATTTTGAAAGTAACAGAATATATTATTTTTTTATTTTTTTTACTATTATCATTAAAGAAGATCCCTGTAGTGTTTTAACAATCTGCATATCACACAGTTGGAAGCCCTCTGCTCTAGTTAATATCACCATATACAGTACTTCCTAAACTGCATTTTAAAATTTCTTTTTGGGATATACAATATTTCAAGTTCAACTGAGATGTTGTTATATTAAACATCTGGAAATCGAAAATAAGATAGCTGACAATGAAAGAACACTGTCCCATAAAACACAACATACCATTTTTCACAGTTCTAACAAAACAAGATTGTACATAAAAATGTCACAAATAGCTCAGTACCTTGGTATGATCAAAATAATACTAAGTCCAGCTGATATTGTCACGTATTAAGGGCCAAATTCTGGCTCAATGCACAGCTGAAGCCTAAACAGATGTTTAGAGAAAATAATATAAAGTCACACTGAAGTGCTATACTGATAACAGTACCATTTGTTAATCTGCCTAAAATTTTTGGCCTGAAGTATGTACCTAGTTTGTGCTACGGAAGGACCACATGGCCAGTGGTGCTTGACTCCTGTCCTAGGCCAGGTCTTTATGGACTTGTCATGGCCAAGGGCAGTGGAGGCTGAGGAGCAGTCTTCCTCCTGGGTATGACAGTTTTGGCAGGCATTTGTATATACTGTTCTGCCAGAATTTGGCCAGGAGTTCGAAATCCTGTACATCTTATTCAATAGTCCCAGTGAAGTCAATGGAACTTTTTTGTGAGTAAGATGAAAAGGATTTGGCCCCCAAAGTTTTTAACCCTTTAAGTAGTAAGAGAGTAGTTTCATTGCACTTAGCCCATCATTCACAAATACCTTTCTACTGTTGGCTCACAAAGAGGAAAGCGCGCAGCAATGTCTGACTACTCATAGCATTTTGGAACTGAGTTCCAAAGGGAAAAAGAGACATTTGTGTATGACAGAATTTCATCCAATGTCTGTCTGAGGCCAAAATGATTGTTTCTTCAATTCCTAAATACCATCTTACAGGTACCTTCGAAACACTACATAACTGGAGGGTGTATACCGTTATAATTGGATATGTGTATGTGTGTCTTCATTGGACTGGATGGATAAGCAACTTCATCTAATAGCATTAAAATTTTACAAAAAAATATTGGAGCAGATGGATTTTTCAAAGAGCTTCCTAAATACGTTTATATGGAACACACGGTCATGACTTTGGGAAAAGAGAAATTTTGCTCTCATCCATGAGAAGCTTTTGGTGACTGGCATGGGCAAGAACAGCATTTTTGTATTTAAAACAAAGTAATCTTACTCTGTTACACAATTACATGCTTTGTTCTGTGACCATGGACTTGAATTATTATTCATTTGATTTAAACGGGATAAAGGATAACTGTATGCTAATTAAATTAATCAAAACTGTATGACAGCACTACTTTGACCAAAAGTCATTGCAATGCAGTATATTCTAATAACATGCAGCACTCAAAAATAGAATTTGGGATTTAAAATTGTGTGGTCAGGATGCAGACGTGAACTCTGTTAGAATGGGAAAACAGGACCGAGTACCATGGAGTTTAATCCCAACCGACAGAGTGAATTACTTCATCTCTAATACTGTGTCATGCTCATGCTGATGCTCAATATGTAGCTGCAACAAAGCTACAAAGAGCAGAGTATGAGTCCTGAAAATGCTTGCCTCAACAATATCTACACGTACTGACAATTTTACAGCACTCCCCTTTTGCAAATGAGATAAAAATCTGGTTGCCTTGTAAACATTGCTAAGAGCATGCCTTCTCATTGGCACTGCAGCCTGGAAGTGTCAATGATAATCTGAGGAAACTGCATGTGAAGCCTCTATGAATTGGTTAAGACAAGTGAACTTCTGCCCTTTTGGTTATATTAAATCATTTTAGTTCCTTGTACTGCTTCTTTCCTTCCCCAACAGAAGGATGTAGACATTTTGTGCTGACAGCAGTCCTTTGGTATCAGATTCTCAGGGGACATTATAGGTTGTGTATCCCTTTGGCTAAGGGAATAGGATTAGGTTTCATTCTTAATTCCCCCAATGCATGCTGAAATTAGGAAGAAAAGTTCTTGGAAGGTAACCCGAGTTGAGTGAAGACTTCACTCTACTCACTGGGAAAACTTCACAGACTTCAACAGGCCCAGCATTAGTCTAGCGTTTGGAAAAACGTGAATAAAAGCTCCTCAGAAAATAAATAGGGCTGTAATGAAGGCTTCAAAAGGAGGTACATAATGGCATGCCCAGGAAAAGGTTAGTTTGGGTGATGTTGTGCCTATACCTGGTAAGAAAGTTGTTAAGGTATCTCTTTGGTACTATTAAGGGAAGTCTCTTTGATTTCATCCAGTTTTCCCATGATTCACCACTTTCCACACATATATCCTACTCTTAAAGGCAGATCCTGCAGTCTTTATGCCGTCTTTGTTCCTCACTTGACTGGGAATTTGTCAGAATAATACTGAGTAGGAGGGACACTCTGTGGATCTCCACTCTTAGACACCATTAGCACCTGGTACCTCCTGGCATGAACTCAGCTTCCAGATTTTGGCCCTGCTGCCGCAGTTCCTAGCTCCTTGCATTGGTGAGGACCTTCTTGAACAAGAAGACAACCGGGATGTGCATTCCTACACAGATGGGAAGAGTGGGAACAGGAGGAGACATACTGACTGACCTTCATGCCTTCCACCTGGAGTGACAGGAGAGTCTCCCTGGCATGATGAAGAGGATGGGGTGGTGGTCTGCTCCTTGGTGTACACATGGAGGTCAGGAGAGAAACCTGGCACCCAAGGCAGTCCTTGCGGCTGGCCCATAATGCTTACAGGTGCTAAGGTATTTTGTAGATTCAGGTCTTGAAAGCCATGTCACAGCATTAGATATGAGAATTAAAGGGTTTCATGGCAGAAGATAGGGATCTCTTTCGAACTTCTGAAGGAGAAAATGTTTTGAGAAATTCTCTGTGAATACCATTGCCCCCAAAAAAAGTATGCACATGCTATATGCTATATTTTTGGAGTTTTGGTTTTTTTCCCTTCTGTTTGTGAAAATAGAAAATGCTTAGAAAAGAACAAAACTTATCAATTTTATGATGACATAGCAAATTTCTGATATATGTTGAGATTTATTACTAGCAATATTTGACTTTCATTTTGGGTTCTGAAAGCATTTAAAACTCAGTATTAAAAAAGCCTCACAACAATATTCTGAAGCAAGTTTATCTCTGCTTTACAGGTAAGGAAGCCAAGGCACAAAGAAAGTAAATGATTTGCCACAGATAGTACAGTAAGTTAGTGGCAAAGTCAGGAAGAGAATGAAATTCTGCAGTTATGGGTTAACTCTCTCTTCCTGCTAAGAAAATTAATCTTATCCCTAATATGCTGTTTCATGCCACCTGTATTAAAGATCATGAAAACTGGCCAATTTGCACTGATAAAACTGTTGCAAAGCCAACGATTTTTTTCCATATAAGCACAAAAACGCTACTTAAAGGGTTAATTATACTGCTGTGCAGGTAAACATTTTTACTTATTGCTGGTTAGAGCTGTATTTAAATACTGACTGGGACAGAAGAGACTGAGCTGGCCCTGGACTCCCTTGTCTTGGTGTTGGGCATGGATATTGTACAGCAGGATACGCCGACAGTGGCCTCAGGCAGCTCATCTTCCTCTGTCCATTCATTGAGATCCGGGTTATAGCACTGAATGCACTTCTTATATTTTTTCTCTATTTCATTCCAGCCACCCACTAAGTAAATTTTCCCATTAAGGGTGGAGGCACCAGCTGTACTAACTCCGGTTTGAAGCGGTGCCACATAACTCCATTGCCCTGTGTAAGGACTGTAACACTCCACTGGGAGAACGTCAACCCTTTCGGCTCGCCCCCCCAGCTGAGACCCACCCATGACGTAGACCCTCTCCAGAAGAGACACTGCGCAGTGCCACCCCCTTGGGGTGCTGAGGCTGGACTTATCCTGCCAGCTATCTTTGCTGGGGTCGTACATGCACACCGAGCGAGAATAAGCGTTATTAATGTAACCTCCTGTGACCAGGATCCGACCATCCACCACTGCGCTGGCGTGGCAGCACCTGGGCACCTCCAGGGATGCCTTCATCTGCCACTGATTAGTTGCAGGCACATAGCATTCAACCGAGGAGAGGCACCCCTCAGAGTTACGACCACCCACTGCAAAAAGGAGACCATTGAACACATTCAGGCTGAAGTGGGTGCGCCGCTGACTCATGTTTGCCAGGTGAATCCAGGTGTTGAAACGAGGATCGTATCTGAAAGCATTAAAAAAAGAGGGTGACTGTCTCACACACTGCCCTGCTAAATTCTACAGTCCTGTCTCTGTCCCACTACTGCTGCAGCTGTGGAGTTGCTAAACTTTTAGTTATTTATTTAGTCCATTAGAAGTCAGTGGAATGAAACTGGTATTCCTGGTTACATTTCCAAATAAATTTAGTTTTTGATTGGAGAAAAAAAAACGTTTATATCATTCAAACCTGGTATTATTTCAAGAAAGTAAATCTGACTCTTTCTGCAATTTGATTTTGTATAATAACCTAATTAGAATACTGGAAAGAGATACTTTCAACATACAATACAAACTTCAGAAGTTTTTTTGGAATTTACACCTACAGCAAAGATGTCAAAATTTACTCAAAGACTTTTAAAAAACATTAGGTGGTGATTTATACTTCCAGCTTTTTAGTACTTTCTAATTGGTAAGTATTCTTTCCCTGCCACTCATATGGAGTAAGAATTATGTGTAAAGAACATCTTTGTTTCCTAACACCACCATACCTATCTGAAATAACATTCTCTGTCCTTGACATTTAAATGAGCATTTTTTAAATAGGAAATAGCAAATTATGACTCCTGAAGGAGTTGAGTGAGGTACACTAGTAGGCCCATGCATTTCTCTTGTTGCATGCTGACATGACCAGAGAATCACACAAGAAAAAGGCCATGGGAAAGTAAATAATAATTGTTAGCTGTCATACTGCATTGCCATCTGCAGCTCTGAAAGGAAGCCCACAGGCATACTGGTGTGACTTCACATGCTCGAGGTTAATGGCAGAACAGGGAGCAGAACCCATTCAGCCATGGACCACAAGGATTCCCCCCCTCCAAGGTGTGCAATGAGTACACAGCTCCTTGTGAGAATGTGAGGCATAGCTTAAAAGCAGAAGGTCAGGAGAGCAACAGCATAATCTCCTTGTCATGAGGTATTTTTCTAACAAAGTAGATCACACAATAAAAATGCTCTAGAGAAGGTTCCTTATTCATTAACTTTGCATGTTGGCTGAAGTCTTCAGGGGACGTTATCTGAGTGTTCCTTCTGGGAGCAGTAAAGGGTGTGTATTGCCATTGCATGTCTAATAGTCTGTTAGTAGATAAAAAGCTGAGTTGTCTCACCTCCAGCCTTTGCTTCAAGCTATTGTGTGCTGTCAGCTTTTAGGCTGAACTATTTAAAAACTAGTATCACCCATCTGACTACTGCATGTTAGCCTTCTGACCTTGCTATCACCAGTGCAGTCCTTGGAACACTATGGATAGGAACTGTAATATTTCAGAAGTGAGGTATTATTTGAAGCACATTGCAGAAGAGAAGCACAGCCTTCAAGAGACGGTGACATTGTTTCTAAACCCTTGATAAATAAAAAAGCTAAAGGGTACGAAATGCAGCATAAAAGCTGTTGAAAATATGGTGGATGGTACATAGAAAGTCAAGATTATATCACCTAAAAGATGTTTTTCAGAACTTTTTGTGAGGCATCAGAAGCTCTTGAAAATTAAAAAGTCTCGCCTTGTCTGATTTGGTGCATTTTAATGGTACCTTAGAACATCCCAGAACTTCCCATTTATGTTCCTATTTATTTCCTCCACTTGCAGTAAGTTTTCTTGGTTTTCCTCACTTCTCACTGTGCATGTGTAACCATGGTGAATTTTTTGCATAGCTTCAGACGCATATTTCTGTTCATTCAAACTTTAATATCGAATAGCATCCATAGCTCCCCAACACTGTCCCCTTTCTATTTAGCTGAGCAGTTCATGCTTCACATCACAAACCAGCTTGGTCTATCTACCTGCATTGTGTGGAGTTGATCTCTCCATCCCTTTTAAATAAATAACCAGTTACCTGCAGAAATTGCTGACTGCATGCTTGGCTTGGTTCCTGGCATCATTCTGGTCTTCCCCACCGGCCACATAGAGAAATCCATCCATCACTGTCACACACTGATTAAAACTTTTAGCAGGCATTTCACTCAGCTTCTTCCATCCGTTTTCAGGATCTCTGTATAAGATGTCTCTGCTAAGAGACTTTTCTGTTAGAGCAGGGCGTCCTCCAACAGTAACTAAGACTCTGAAACCTCCACGGATCCTTGTTCTTCTGGACTGCAGTGTATTCTGGTGGTAGGGAAGCAAATGATAATTCATGGCATCCACTAGGAGCTTATGGCAGTCGGCATCTTGCATCATTCTTGGCACAGTTTGAACATAATTGACAAGGTCTTGGGCTGAGATGGTACCAAAACGGATGTTACCTAAGAGATCAGCAGCAAACTTTACTCTTTTTTGGTCAAATTCCAGCCATTTTATTGCAATCTGGAATGCAACAATTTCAGAAGGCAACTGCAAGTCGTCATCTGCAAGAAGTTCATTAATCTGATCAAAAGTAAGTTTTAAGAACTGATCCGTTTCTGAAAATTCAATGAAGTTGTCTCTAATAAACTTGTGCGCTGCTTCCTTGGTTGTTTTTAGTCCGTATGTTTCTGCAATATTGGCAACATACATACAATTCTCAACACTGATTTCTTGGATTAGAAAATCACAGCACATCTTTACAAGGGTGTGAATCTGTAGGTAAATTGCTGTGGAAATAATACTACCTATTGTGTAAAGTGAGAGAGTAAGTTTTCCAGTGTAAGCATAGGTGATAACAGTAGCTAGACCCAATGGGGATACGTCATTGAGGTCTACTCTTTGAGTGGATGGATCTTTCTTTAAGATGTTGTGAAAGTAGTCACTGCTTGAAGCCATCACCACCTTATGAACACTGAAGGATTTGGTTTTGGTACTGATAGTCAAGTCACAAAGAAAATTTTCTTGTCTCATTCTGCTTAGACCTTCCAAGAGATTTGGGCTATATGATGGGTCGGAAACTTCAGACGAGATGCAGCTGAAACCATTTCCTCCATCCAAAAGTCCATTCAAGCCATTTAGTTTACTGAGTGGCCCATCTTCCACAATGATAGTCATTTCATTGATATCTGCTTTGTTCTTCTTCACATTCTTCTTCTTAGGGGCCATGACTGCAATGAAATATTACAGCCAAGAGCTTGCTAAAAATAAAAATAAAATTAAAACATTTAGAGCTACAGTGCAGTTGTGAAATGTAATAGCGGAGTGATTATGCAACAAATCTAACCTTTGTCAATACATATAAATATGCCACAAAACCAAAACAGACAGGATAATCTATCTTCCTAAGAACAATTATACTGTCCTAGATTGTAGTGTGGCTGCTTATTAATAACAATGGATACTCAAATTGTGAGGAATACACCTACAACACCTAAAAATAATTCCTTTTTTTTTAATAACAAGGTTATAAAAATAACATTCCCCTATTATCACCACATCCAAAGAGTTAAATTCTCTTCCTAAACATTAAATGAGTTTGCCAGAGTCTAAAATTTTGTAAATATACATTTAAATCAGCCATGTTCTAGATATGAATTCATTAGTCTGAAGCATAGGAAAGATATGTGTCCCCAACTTTGTTCATCCTTACTCCAGGGCTAGACTTGCAGGCGAGTTCAGAATTTGACCAGGGAATATTAAGAGTGGGAGAAATACTTTAAAAAAAAAGCAACATAAGACATAAAGACAAAGTGAATTTTTAGTATGATGTCATGATGATTTTAGATTTAGTATCTGCTCCAAATTGTTTCCAGGTTTTTTGTAACTTTTGATTTTCTAGACTGACGATATTCTATTTCCCATGTCAGATTCACAAATACATTCTACTCATAGCACGCTTTGCTTGCTTTTCAATATCAGTAATTTGAAATTTATAATCCTACATTTAGGATTTTGTCTAACTTTTATTTGAGAAAAATGTCATGGAAACATTAGCAGGACGTGTTATTTTAAACAAGTTCTTTATGTGTAAAGGTTAATAATCACTCCCTTAGAGATATGCTAGAACAGACATCTGAATTAGACTTATCAACTCTAGGCAAGTTCTAGCCCTTGCTGAAATGAAGAGCCGAGTTTTTGTCAAGTGCAATGTGAGACAGCCCCTAAGTAATTTTCAAAGGAGCTATTTCAAATAAATACACATATATGTGTAAGAAAGCACTGATCTTCAGTAACACAGTTACAACAGAAATGCTGAGATCAGTATTCAAATATATTAAAATATTCCATATATCCATTGATTTTAAAGCAATTTACACCAGCTAATTTTTTCTGTGATCCTTGCAGTCATTCATGAGGAAATGCTACCTAACAATAAAACAAACGACTGGATTATTTCAGGTAATTTAGTTAAAAACTCCAGTAATATTTCGATCTAAAATCTCAGCACATCAATTTTTTCCTTAAGCACACAGCATGTAACAAAACGGTAATTTAATTTTAGAAAGGAATGGTTGCTGCCTATGAGCAGCAGGATTTTTTTTGCTGCTACTGCGGGGTGACGACCATGTGCAGAGCAGGCGAGGGAGAAGGCCATGTGTGCCGAAAGTGTCAGTGTCAGCCCGCGCTGACGTGAGCTACCATCCCCAAAATGTTGGTGTGCCAGCGCGGGGGTCAGCTGCTGCCCGGCTCCCCCCGCTCACGCTGCATTCCAGGAGCTGCATCTGTTGAGACCTATCAGAGTCACCTCCCAGAATAGCAACCTCCAAGCAGCTTGCCATTTTAAGACAGGTTCAATCAAAGGTATAGCTGGTGTTTTAGTATACTTCGGTTGTTTAACACAACTTTTTTGCAAAAAAACCTATGCTATCCCAAGTGCCATGTATATTTGTTGACATAGAATAAAAGCAAAATGAAACTTTTGGATGTTTTTGTATGTTAACCCACATAGTTACAGCTTTGCATATTAATAGCCACAACTTTATAGCTGGCAAGGGCATATTCTTTTGGCAGTCGTATTTGTGGTTCTAAATACTTTTAGAGACCCATAACTTAAAAATTTTAATACATGCAGCACTTAATGTTTATTGCCTCACTGTGTCATTGCAGAGCTCATTTAAATCCGTGATATTTTAAGCTCTCTGTTCAAAAATGTCCACTCTCCAATGTTTTTTCCTGAAAAATACTTTTCCATCAGCAGAAATGTTATGAACTAGTTTAGTGTACAAGCACACAAGTGACAGGACATGCAAAACCAGTGAAACAAATCAAACGATCCTATAATAAATCCAAGTTACTGAACTTTGAAAACCCTGGATGATTTGGTTTTCTATAGCCGCTTGCTTTCACCTAATTTATTTCAGCTTACGAACGACTCATGCCAAAGGACATGCGGGGTCCCAAAACAATGCATTCAAACAAACAATCTTCCCCGCTCCTTTAAAATGTTACTTCTAACCACTATCAAAGTGAGGAGTTAAAAACCCCTTACCCTCCTCAGAAAAATGGTGTCCCAGAACTGTCCAAGAAGCTGTCAGTGAAAATGCCTCTTCCTTAGAAAAATAAGAAGACAAAAAGAGAGGAAAGGTGGCAAAAAAGAGTGAGAAAGATCAGAGGCCACTTGGTAAGTCCCAGCTTGTGGTTTCCAGTGTGACGCTTTGCTGTCACAGCGAGCAAAAGAGACCAGAGCCTGCGCTCGGGTGCTCTTTAAAATGACCCCTCCTCTCAGTGCCTTGCTCCCTGCCTCTGCCCAGCCATGGGAGCTCAGCTTCCCTGGGCTGCCTGGCCTCCGGAAACCGGGGGGACAAGCCTGGACCCCCCAAATGCACAGGTACAAGGGAGGAAAGGGAGGGGAAGGTGAAGACAGTAGACCCACAGCAGGTAATAATTGTCTCAGGTAAGGGTGGACCACTGGGTTCCCCACCGCAAAGCTGGGTGCCTGGGCGAAAGCCAGTATGCTCGGGGAGGGGGACAGGTTTAGATTGGACATAAGGAAGATATTTTTTATGATGAGGGTGGTGAGACACTAGAACAGGTTGCCCAGAGAAGTTCTGGATGCTCCATCCCTGGAAGTGTTCAAGGTCAGGACGGACGGGGCTCTGAGCAACCTGACCCTGTGAAAGATGTCCCATGGCAGGGGGGTTGGACTGGATGATCTTTGAAGGTCCCTTCCAACCCAAACCATTCTGCGATTATATTATTCTAAAATAACCAGCAGGAAATGCCAAGGAAAAGCTGGCACTTTAGTTCCACTTTCTTAGGATTTTGGTGCTTAACTCGGGGCAGAGGGAAGGAGACCAGCTGATGGTCATTCACAGCCATGTCCTGTTTCTTGGAGTTAGGTCACTGCTTCCATAAAGACTTGCCTTGGCTTTCAAGGATACTGGCTCATATCCCCTGATGTATTTGCAGAGAGATGTGAACTTTAATCTTCTGTCTCGCAAAAAAGTATCCTAACTTGTGGGTTTTACCATACACCGGAATAGTGTGCCTCCACCTCTTGCCAGTCAACCTCAGGAGTAATACAAAGCCAAACGTCCACATCCCAGAAGAATTTCATCCCACAGGAGAGATAAAAAGGCTGCGAGTGACTGCGTGGGGAGGGAAGGAATTGGGGGAAGTGGAAGTCTGAGAAAGGGAAGATTTTCTCTTGGCTGTACTTTGTGTAATGCTTAATCTCGTAGATTTATTTGATTGCCTCCAGGCTCAGATGGGCTATTACAACAACTGCTGAAAAATAACACTTGTTGTTTTCAACAAAAGGGCATTGCTGTGCTAGTAGAGTTACAAAAAGTTACAAGATAAAAATGAAAAAACAGAATAGGGAATTAGAGGTGATGAAATGAGTGGCTCTGGCCGAGCCCAGAGAGTTGTAGTGAATGGGGTGAAATCCACTTGGCGGCCGGTCACAAGCGGAGTCCCCCAGGGCTCAGTTTTGGGACCGGTCTTGTTTAATGTCTTTATTGATGATCTGGATGAGGGGATAGAGTGCTCCCTCAGCAAGTTTGCAGACGACACCAAGTTGGGAGGGAGTGTTGATCTGCTTGAGGGTAGGAAGGCTCTGCAGAGGGATCTGGACAGGCTGGATCGATGGGCTGAGGCCAACCGGATGAAGTTCAATAAGGCCAAGTGCCGGGTTCTACACTTCGGCCACAACAACCCCAGGCAACGCTACAGGCTTGGGGATGAGTGGCTGGAAAGCTCCCCCGCAGAAAAGGACCTGGGGGTGTTGATCGACACCCGGCTGAATATGAGCCAGCAGTGTGCCCAGGTGGCCAAGAAGGCCAACGGCTTCCTGGCTTGTATCAGAAATGGTGTGGCCAGCAGGAGCAGGGAGGTGATCGTGCCTCTGTACTCGGCGCTGGTGAGGCCGCACCTCGAATACTGTGTTCAGTTTTGGGCCCCTCACTACAAGAAGGACATTGAGGTGCTGGAGCGTGTCCAGAGAAGGGCGACGAAGCTGGTGAGGGGTCTGGAGCACAAGTCTTATGAGGAGCGGCTGAGGGAGCTGGGGTTGTTCAGTCTGGAGAAGAGGAGGCTGAGGGGAGACCTCATCGCTCTCTACAACTACCTGAAAGGGGGTTGCAGAGAGGTGGGTGCTGGTCTCTTCTCCCAAGTGACTAGTGACAGGACTAGAGGAAATGGCCTCAAGTTGCGCCAGGGGAGGTTCAGGCTAGATATTAGGAAAAAGTTCTTTACTGAGAGAGTAGTGAAACATTGGAATAGGCTGCCCAGGGAGGTGGTAGAGTCACACTCCCTGGAGATATTCAAGGAGCGTGTGGATGTGGCATTGTGGGATGTAGCTTGATGGACATGGTGCTGTGTGGTGTTGGGTGGGTTGTGGCTTGTTGTTGTTGTGTGGTGGGTTGTTTTTTTTTTGTTTTTTTTTTTTTTTCCAGGTTGGACTTAATGATCTTACAGGTCTTTTCCAACCGTAGTGATTCTGTGATTCTGTGATTCTGTGAGTGAAATGAGAGTGAACAGGAGGGATGTAAAGCCAAGCCCTCCCAACAGCAAGGTAACCAGCTTTCCTTACCAAAAATAGGGCCACAGCTGCGAAAAATTAAGGATGAAGCCTTATTTTAAGATATATTTTAGGAACTCCTCCTTACCATACTATGTATTTTTTCTCATGTGTAGATTCCTACTGCCTCAACTATACAACTCAGTATAACATCAATTTAATATGCAGGATGACATCTATCATAATCTTAACACATCTCAATATATTTTAATTTACCAGTTCAATCTAATTATAAAATACCTTACATGGACAATTATCCTTAACTTTTTTTGAAGCTCTGCCTTAATAGGATCAGCTGCAATGATTTTTACACAAAGAATCTATTCCCCACTGTGCTTCATGAGTTTTAAAAACTAGTGAAAATTAGTTTTTGTAGCTAGAACAGGCATATTTCTAAAACAAGATTCCCAAACATATACATACTAGTGAACCTGAGGTACTCAGTGTTCCCTTTTCTAACAGCTCATGCTCAGACTTTTATCAATTTTTATAATTTTAAGATGTCCTAAAAAGCCAACATTTTTCAGAGAAAGATTATATATTTTTTTTTTTTATTTTTCAGTTAGGGTTTTTTTTGATAAAGGGGACACTTCTCCGGAATGAATACACTATCATGATCTGTAGAAAATAAGAGATTATTCTAATTTTCATACCATATCTTTAAAATTTACTAGCACATTGTAAAATAAATTTAAGTCTTGTTCAGTCTCTACAAATGTGTTTCCAACGTCCTTATATGATTCCCTGTTGACAAAAACACACGAATGACAATGGGGAAATATCCCCACTAAAAATACAAAACTAATTTCTAATTTCTGAAAACACTAGACATGCTTTGAGCTGTGCAGTATACAGACAACCATCTTGTGGGGCATGCCTCAACATCTCAATGTACTAACACTGACACAAATCAAACATCTCCCATAGTTCTGAAACTTTGGTTGTACATTAGGGCAAAAAACACGAAACCTTTAGTGACTTGGTCTTCAAGATGAGAGGACCACTGATAGCGTACTTGGCTATTATGCAGAGTGCAAGCTGGTCTTGGAACTAGTCATTCTCATTTTCCATTAATTTGCACACAACAAAGTCTTTTAAAAAATAACCAGCACCAGGATTAGCTGCAAATCATGATACATTTTTTTAAAATCAAACTTTGATTTAATATGTTTTTAAATTTTCAGATATTCTTAACGTTGTTTCCTTTATATCTTGAAAATAGCCTGTTGTCTTTCTGCTTATTTCCTTTCCAATGGCATAGAAATTAATGACTATAAAATATTTTTATATTGATTGAAGTCCTTGCAATCAAGTTATGAATTATCTTCTCAGTTAAAAGAGGGGGTAGTACATTTTTTGGCAATATCTTAAGCCTGTCAAGATGTATCCTTTTAGGTATGAGTGAATCTTGGGGAAAAAATATTTAATTTGCTCCATATGCAACTGGTCTATGTGAGTGACTAAGGACAATACTATCAATCCATTCAGCAGTAGCAGGTCATGTAGTAATGTTTTAACATTTTTAAGGGAAAAAAGCACAAACATTTCAAGAGATTTGTTCTTAGCCCAACAAACAAGAGTAATTGTTATTATTTGCTCCATGTGCATGAGTCAGAATCAGAGACAGGGAAAGTATCAACAAAGATAGGCCTTAAGGCAATTATAACCATCTTTTCTAATCCATGCACAACCATTACTGAACTCTTTCTGGAAAATGTAAAGCCTTTTCTTTGAGGTCATCATGCTTTGATTTGTGGTGGAATGCAAGCGTTACAGCCATGGCCACATGGACATCTACCTTGGTCAACTAAAGCTGTTAACAAAACTCAGGCTCGGCTTTAGATCGTGACTGCTTTGTTTGCTCTGAGCCCTTTGTGTATACTCAGCCAAATACTACGCACCCCCCAAGCCCGTTTTTAGTTCACTATGATAAATAGTTATGAAAAATAGCTTTAAATGCATTAATCTGAATGTATTGAGTAATCACACCAGTAATGCCTTTAGGAAGGCTGAAGCTCCTTATGCAGATTGGAGATAATTGGAGAATTTCAGTGGAAACTGCAGTCTTTTCAATAAAGAGATGGAAAAGAAACATGTTTGCTTTTTAAGCTGCTGAATAAACATACAGGATCAAATACACAGGCCTTGATTTCACAGAAGGTGGCTTTGAGGAACTGTGTTCAGCAAGACACCCAGCCCCAGGTGGGTCACTCAGACCTCCCTCACAAGGCAGACCTCCCCCAGTGCTCGATCACTCGCTCCCAGTTCATTGCCCAATTTTGCCCAGCTAAGCCTCTCACATCGATCCACCCCCTGAAACTCACCTAGCTGCTCATACAAATCCTATTTCTCTTCCTGGTTTCTCTCCTTCCTCGGAAACTCACCGAGCACTGGCAGTAGGGCATGGAGAGGACCCTGGGGAGCAGATGAGAGTTTGCAAGCCTTGAAGTGGAGCTGATGGCACAACACAGCTCTTGAGCATGTAGTGACAGAGCAATTATTGGAGCTCTATTTTTGTGTGTGGTAACCCCACTTCTTCCTAAGAGGAGTCCTCCATCTATGCCAAACAAACAAATCCTCGTAATCACAAGCATTGTCCGGAAGTTTTGAAGGACCAAGAAAACTTGGAATTCTTTCCTCTGCCAAAGTTAAAACAGGCGATACAAGAAATGCTGCAGTTAGATGTGGGCTAGAAACATTTTTCTTGTTTTAGGAAAGTTTTTGAGATTTTAAGTGTTTTCTTCCTCTTCACTGGCATGCAATCATGATCTTTTGGAATAATTGGGCAGAATTGTAGCAAGGAGATTTTCCTTATCTCAGAAAACCCAGTAACGTGATAATTAAGGCTTTCAAACTACATACAGGTAACCCAGCTTCAATTGCATAATCCATATGACAATCTGAGCCTCAACTTCCCTACTCAAAGATGACTTTAACCATAATGCTGGTGTGGGCTGAATCTCTTCCAAGATTTCTTCTGCATAAATGCCACTTTGTATAAGTAATTTCATATTATTAGGGCCAGAAAAATAAAGAAAGAGTAACTAGTTGAGGATGGCTGATTTTAACGGAGGAGTGATGAAGTCTCTATACACTGTGAAGATGAGTTAATCATTTCTGTAACGGATGAGCATGGGAACTGGAGAGTCAGTCTGCAACAGGGACCTAGATTTGTTTTTTCCATATCGAACCTGAGCACTCTACCTACTGTATTGCCCTACCAGCTATTTTGGTTTCTCTACTGATAAATTTGCTACACGCTGTGCCAATCTGTAATAAGATCTATTTTGCAAGAGTAGTAACCTGAACGTGGAAATACCAGACTTTTGCCTACTTAAAATTCTCCTGCAATTCAGACTGGATACGCTCTTTTTAACGCTTCCCCCAAACACTGCTTTAAAGAGTGAAAGGTGTTCTATATATCTATTTTAATTATTTCGAAGGAAATACTGCAAACCCATAGATTTTTTTTAGGAGGGACTCATTCAGCTTGGAGTCTTTCAAGCATGTGCTCAGCCCCAGCAAGCTCCATGGCAGAGATCCTGTTTCAGCTATGCAGTGCACACAGCACGAAAGACCAATTCCCTGTCCTACATTTTTTGTGACCTTAGGTAAAACACAGAAGAGCCACGCTGAAAGTTGCAGGGCCCAGAAGTGCTCTGTCCCACTCAAAACCAAATGCATTAGCCATCAGGCTGTAAATAAGGCAGGACAGAAAGAAAAGGATGCCCTTTTCAGCCTCAGTGCTACCTTTACCTGCGGGTTAGGACTGCAGGAGCATGCCTGAGGGCACCAGCCATGTCTTCGTGGGCTTGGCCTTGCTACCCCTACGAAAGCCATTGTGCTTAATGGCCACGAAGCAGCCTTAGAGCCATGCGGAGACAACAGAAACGCCACGGACCTTGTAATTACCTGCAGGAAACCGAACGAGTTTGCACGAGCAAGTGCAAATTACTCTGATGCTAACGGTGTCCCACCTACCACCTGGTGTTCCCTGGGGGCAGAGACCTTTAACAGCTCCTCCTGAGGCTGGCACGGCTGTGCTGGCAGATCATGCAACCTAAGAGAAAATGCCATGGTGTTTCTTGGGGCAGGCTGCTTTTCTCCCCCCTCTGGCTCACCTCCATGGGCTTACTTCAATTATAGCTGCAATTATAGCTGCATATTTAAATAAAGCAGAAAGAGGCAGAACAAAGAAAAGCATGCAGTCTTTATTACTTGCTGATAGTTTGGTAGCGAACAACCAGGTCAACTGCAGCTATCAGCGAACAGCCCGGCAGGGAAGAGCCACTTTGGGTCGGGCCCTGTTGGCTTTGCCTGCCTTCGTGGGACAGGAGACCCGAGCTCAGGCCCAGGGCACGGCTGCCTGCACCGCCTGTTAGCAGGGCCCCGGCACGGTTCGGGCCCTGGCCATCGACCCCCGTCCGTGAAAGCCCCGGAAAAAGCTCAGAGGTCGGCCCGGGGCAGCGCCCAGCTCGGGTGAGCAGTGTGGGGCGGATCGGAGGGCCCGGCGGCGTGGCGAGGGGCAAAAAGCCCTGAGGGTTGGGGAGCTGAAGAAACAGTGGGCACCGCTGACGCCTGGCGCGGACGGGGAGAAGAGGCGCCGCCGCCGGCCCGCGCCCCTGAGGCAGCAGCCGGTCCCGCCGGGCCTGGCCGCCGCGCCGCCTATGGCGCGGCAGCCGCTGCTACAAGACGGGCCAACGCGGGCTGCGCGGCCTGGGCGGGGCATGGCAGGACGGGCAACCGGGCCCGGCGCCATGGCGGAGGGGCGGAGCGTCGCCCTGAGGGTGCTGGAGCTGAAGGAGCGGCTGGGCTGCGCGCAGGAGCCCGCGGAGGTACCGGCGCCGTGGCCGCGCTGGCTGCCGGCGGCGGAAGGCGGGGGCTCCGCCCGCGGGCGGCAGGGGGCCGCCCCGCTCTCCTAACGTCTACTGCATATGTTTACGTGTAGATATGTAACGAGTGGCGTTGGGTGTGGCGGTGCCGCTGGCGGGCGAAGCCCCTGCTGGGGCCGGCTGAGCCCGCCGGCCCTCGCCGCGCTGAGGCGATCCGGGCCCGCGCAGCCCCCCTCGCGCTGTCCCGCCTCGGCGTTGGCTGCCGGGCCCTGCCGAGCCCGGAGAGGGTCGTTCGAGCTGGGCCGCCGATTGGGAACCGTGTGTGAGACTGCAGCCCTCGGTCTCCGCGTTTTTCCCTCCCTTGTCGTGAGCAGGAGGGGTTGAAGGAAGGCTGGGTAGCGGTCAGGTCACGCGTCGTTATTTCCCGGGTGGGTAAGGGCTAAAGCTTTCTGTGGGTGAGCAAGAGGCCCTGCGGGCAGTCAGGTGAGGAGGAGAAGGGCAACCAAAGCTGGGTGTCGTGTCGATACACCTAACACGTAGTGCTGCTTGCCTGAGGTCTTGTCAGCCTGTCCAGAAGGTCAAAACACAGTAGATGAGGTGCAAATTTCTACGATCATAAGAGCTTTTCTCGGTGAAATAGGTGTTTCTGCTTTATTTTAATGGCGTGCGGCAAGAGGAGTGGGAGCTGTCACACCCTGCGTTGTTGTTATTCCTGGTGCAAGAAGAACAAAGCTGCTCTTATCTCTGAAAGAAATTAAACAACCTGTAGGATAGCGGGGCTGCTCAGTAGCTGCAAGGACTAGATAAGGAATGCTTGAAGCGAGCAAACATCAGTGGGGAGATAGATCAGAGCAGCCTATGGAAGCTGCGCTTGACACTCTCGAGGTACCAAGAGGCAGACAGGGTATACTATTCTAAACTATTGATATACTATTGATATACTATTCTAAACAAGCACAGGCTCCAGCGCAGAGGGGGGAAGAAGATACCCTCCATTCTCTGAGCAGCAGCTTGGACTCTGAAGGAAATGGAAGCAAAACAGTATGTGCCAAATTTGGCTTCTGTTCTACCAAGTGATAAATCACGTTTGACTGAAGAAGCTGTATTCAAAAGGGTGAGGTTTTCTTGAGGGTTGAATTCAGTTTGAAAGCACGAAACGCATTTGCCAAGACATTAAAACTTGATACAAGTTTGTGGAAGTATTTGGAGGCAGAGGGCAGCAGTAAAACTTAATCTGCATTGCATTTGGTAGTTAATGAACTTGAAAAGCTTAGTCATGAATTGTATCTACTGTGTGTATTCGAAGTGTGTGTGTGTATGCATGTATGGGAAATACTGATTTTCTTAGCTAATAATGGTTTATCTTCCTGAATGCCAGTTCTGTAAGCTATATCTGTCAAAAATGCAAATATCTGTGCAGGTGCTTCTTTAGATATTTTAATTTGCAGTTCAATGAACCTAAAATTTCTTCTTGTGCTACAGAAGTGGTCAGATATTATAGTCTTTGAGTTTTTTAATACTTGGGGTTGATGTTGATATACTATTCTAAACAAGAGCTTGAAAAGGAAAAAGAAAGAAACAATTCTAGAGGTAATTAATTTTTAAGTGATCCCAAACCAGTAAGTTTCAAAACACACTTAACTCAAGTGAAAAAATGTGAATAGCCCTGGCAGATTTGGCTCTGTTAAGGGAGGAGATGCACAGTTTTTATGTGGCATGACTGTAAGCAGGTGCTGCATAAAATGGGGCTAATGGTGGTGCTGCAGCACTTCTGTTGTCCCTGGTAAAACTGTATAGTGAAATAGGAATAGTTACGGATAACAGGGGCTAAGGAGTGGTAGGGGAAGTGAGAAACTGATAACCGTAAATTGGCAGTGATGAAATACACTGCTAATAAAAGGTAAATCTAGTAGTAAAAATGTGTGGTTATCATGTTTAAAGGCAAAGAGGAAAGTTTTAGGTATGTGTGGAAAGAATAAATCAGTATTACAGATGTGTATGTCGGTAAGTGTTGGTGTTGTCAAATATTTCTGTTCCATACTTGAGAATGATATTTGTCTTGACACTTTTTAATAATTGCTAAATACTTTGTGATCTGGTAGTAACCAGGGAAGATGCAGAACATTGATTGTTCATGTCAAAAGCTTCTTAATGTGTGAGGTTTGATAGCTACCCCAGTGAGTTTTCAGAGAATTGACCAAAGAATGAACAGAACTAATGATTTAGGTATTGACTGATGCTCAAGGCACTAGGGAAGTTCAGCAGGAAAGGGAAAAAAAATTACTGTGCTATTGGCTTATACAGGTAAATGAAATGGTCTTCATTGACATTGGTCATGAAGGAATGTGTTGAGCATGATGTTGTATACAAGATGTAATTGGAGTAGAATTAAAGGATGGTGCCATGATCCATGCCACTCAGTGAGACTTTATGTAGATATGTACTGCCAAATTTATCTCAAATTATATTCAGCTGACACTAACTGTCGTAAATAAATGCAAGTCTCTTAAGGCATTTGACTTGTTTCTGTATGATGCTGATTACAGTAGCAACGTTATGGACCTGATGCAATACACAAAATGGATTTCAGTTGCCGTCACCAAATATAAGTGCTAGACCTCATCAGAAAACAGTGTTGATTTGATTTGTGGTTTTGGTTGTGGGTTTGTGGTGGCTTTTTTGGGGATGGGAGGTGATTATGCATCTGTTCTTGACATGATGCTACTCAAATCTTTCTTAATTTAGAAGACAGCAAGTATTGTAGGCAAGTACTACAAATACTGAAGTAATTTGTGTCAAATGAAGAGAGATTCTTCTAGAAACCAACTTTGATCATCTGTTAGGCTACATTCATTTGAGCAACACACATTTTAACATGGCTCAGTGGAAAGTCATAGCTAGGAGCTGTGAATATAGGTCACTCGGGATATGAGACTGCATTTTGGAAAGCATTGATTCAGAAAATGATTTGGAGCTCTGATGTATTACTGGTTGAGTATAAAATTGCAGTACAATGGAATAAGTGCTGTCTTTGGGTAGCTCAGCAGGGTTATGTTATTACCGCTATATAGTATTAGAGGGACAATTACAGGAATATTATGTCCTGTTCTGGGGACTGTTTTTAAAAACAACGCTGCCAGACTGGAAAGATAGTAAGACAGCTTGAGAATGGCTAAGGCTCTGGCTAGCATAACTTACTAAAACTAAAGAACCAAGGTGAAGTGTGTGATTAGTGTTTACGCTTCTGTGTTGCATAAGTTGTTTGGAAGAAGATTTTTTTTTTTATTTAGCAGAAAGAGATCATGAGTTTCAGTAGGTGAAAGCAAAACTAGACAATTTTTTTAGGGAAACTTTTTTTACTGAGGACATAGGACTGACTCACTGGGGAATGTGTTGGGTTTTTCTAACGTGTTGTCTTCAAAGCCCTGGTACTCTTTCAGATGAGCTGTCTAGCTCAGCTAGAAGTTATGGACTTGATGTGCATTTAGCACTTGGTGAAATTTCATGGGCTGTGTTATAGAAGAGAACAGGCTAAATAATCATAAGGATCCCTTTGAGAGAGATGCAGCTAGTGAGCAAGGAAGAGGAGGGAAGGAGAGAAAGCAAGGAGTTATTGTGGTGAAATGTTGAGTCAGTCCCTTGACCACAGATGGCCTGGGGACCTGGTAATGGGTCCCATCCTTCCCAAGAGTCCAGGCTCAGCTAGGAAAAGTGAGGTGACTGTACAACACTCATAAAAGGGAGGTTGGAACAGCACTGATGCAGTGGGAAGAGACCAAACTCAGTGCATCTGGGATCTGTTGTTATCATCACTCTGCTTTCAATTTTGACTCTGGAAAACTTTGTTTGCTGACATGCTTCTTACCTATTGTTCATTACCTTTGCCCTCTGCTTTCCAAATGCCTGCCTGCTTTCCCTCCTTCCCTTCATCTTAGCTCGCTCTTGCTCCTATTGTCACCTTTGCTTTTGTCTCTCACTAGTACACATGTGCCAGGTCTCAGTTTGTCCATAGGCTTCTGCTTCTGTTGTCTGTTTACATTGCAAGAAGACCTGTGTCTTGGGCTTGCTCAGAATGCCATTTATTGGAAAAACAACAATCCTAAAGGCTTTGACTCATCTTCTAGAAATTGGGATGTATTTAGGAATTGCATAGAACAGTTCAGGAATCATATGTAGAAATAACTTTTATGTTCTTCATAGTTTTTTTTTTATAAAATTTACCATCTCCTTTAAAGTCAATAGAGTTTTTCCATGAGGGTATAGCTGATAGTGGTATGCAATGTAAAATAGCCTGAAAGCCAGTGGAGGGTTACATATGTATTGTGCATATATAGGACTTGGGGAAAAATTACTGGGTACAGTCCAGTGAGATAAGAACCACTGCATGGACTGCAAATGCTATGGTAAAAGATATGGTTAGAGCAAGGCACCTCAACAGTCAATCTTCATTTTGTTTTTGAAGGCCTGCTCAGAACAGACTTCAGATAAATGACTTCTCTTTTTGCCTTACTTTATGTAATAAATGTAATGGTCTGCCGTGTAAATACAATGACACCAAAGTTTGTGTTCTAACAAGCTTCAGTTTCAGTGACAGGCTTTACTGTGTCTTATGTTTCACAGTATACCTTTTTGTGGCCTTCACCAAAGTCTGATAGGTATTGGAGCTTGGTATTTGTGCTTTAAAAAGTCCTTCTTAGTCTTTGCTGGAGAGTTTTGATTTTTTTTTATTAAACAGGATAAATACAAAGTTTCTCTGCTGTTACTGATGTTTGCCACAAATTACATTTGCTTGTATCCTGATTGTGTAAGTTTGATTTTAAATGCCAAGGGCTTGGACACGGGCAATTCCTACAGGCAGGCTTGATGCTGCCATTTACATTGCCCAGTTCCCGTGCAGGGCAAATGGAGCTTGCTCTCCTTTGGTACATGCATAGCTGCTGATCTCACCGCAGCCTAAGCAGCTCCCTGCTTTCAAGAGATCAGGATTGCTTCTCCTAAAAGAACTGTCAGAGTGTTTGATCAATGTTTTCTATTTTCTTTTTAATGAAACCCTCTTGTTTGTCTTAATTAGTCAAATGTGATATACATTTCAAGAAAGCAAAGTGAACAGTGTGGTCTTTGGTTTAGGAAACTTTGGAAGTTTTGTCTTTCATTAAAATGTGTTGACTGTTTTCAGACATGCTTGTCATCTAGGTACTTTTGTAATTTAGCCTGTTGTTTTGAAGTTGTATGAAGAGTAATTGACTGCTTCCTGAATCTGTTCTTCTGAAATGAACTTGGCTTTATGAATTAACTTAGTCCAAAACTCATCAAGAGGAAACACTCAAAAACCCCAATTCTCCTTGCAGCTTGATTAAAACATCTTCTAGTATCCTGTGTATAGGATTGTCTTTGGGCTATGGGATTTATTCCCAGTGGCTTGCACTGCTTGAGTGTCTAGTCATCCTATACAGCCCAATATATCGCCTCACCAATGGGCTATGTCCTTTTGGTTGCAAAATAAATTAAATAAGAAAATTAACTAACCTGACACTGATAACATAGTTTCTAATGATTTTGATTAATATTGTGAGCAATTATTTGTTTTGCTTAAGCATCTTTGCAACACGCTTTCTGGTGGGGATTATTTAGCAAAAGTCTTCAGTTCACAAAATATGCAGTCTATACCTGTGAAGTGTCTGGAAAAAAAAGTTGAATGTTAAGCTTGTATTGTCATGAAAAGGAAGAGTAGTTCTCTTGAGATGCAAAATTGTTTTTAACTTAATTGCATATATTGTTGACTCAACTTGCTGGCTCAGGGAATATCTTATCCTTAAATAGGAGATAAGCAGAACATCACATGGCTTTCATACTGGTTCCAAAATTTTGGTCAGGGTGCTTTTTGTAGGTATCCTGCCATTTTGTAGTTAGCTGAAGCTTTTGGGAGAAAGTTTGGTTTGCTACCTCTGGTCCTAGGTATATATCTTACTGTTACAGCTTTTATCATGTCTTCCCAGGCTGTGGAACATTTCTCCTGTACTTCTTTAAGTCTGCGAAACACTATTGCAGGGTGGATGATTTACAGGAAGAACTGTATGCCAAACATATAGATAGAGCCCGCTGTACACGATGAAATTCAGTGTCAAGTGTGGGATTCCACTACTAATGCATTATAGGAACAATGGAATGTAGAACAACAGAGAGAAAGTATCCCTCCAGTGCTATTTGTAAATTGTTTCTTCAAGTTTGCTATTCACTTATTTTAGTACCTTTTCTACCTCCTGCAATATCTAATATGGTAAATGACAGTTCATCAGTTATTTAAGTTATCATAGCTGTTATTATAGTTAAAACGTTTCTGGGTAGTCTGTTTTGCATTACTGCAGGTTGCTGGCGTTGCATTTAGAAGTGGCAATGATCTGAAAAACTTGATTAGTATTCCTCGCTTTGTGAAAGCCTTAAGAAATGCTGTTACTTCAGCTGCACGTTAATTCTGTCATCTACATAACGCAGCTTCATGGAAGTTTGTGAAAGATAAGGCAAATGGCTTGTGTGTGGTCAACTGCAAGACTCTGTGTTGCTGTATACCCCCTGCTAAAGAAATTATGTTATTGCCAAAGAAAGTTATACTCTGCTTATAAATGGGACTTCTCTGTTACTAAAACACTTCTCATAGGAAGATAAGCCATTTTGTTTTGGAAAAATTCTTTCCTGCTTTGGAAATGTTGAGTTTTATAACAGGTGTACACTTTGTCAGTGTGAAACAAAACAGCTGTTCTAGCTTGAGCTCATTTTCTTAATGTACAAATTGCAGTTAAGTTTTCAAAACCTTAGTTTTTGTAAACTGGGCTCCCACCAGCTCTATTGTCCTTTCTTGGCCTGGGCTGATGGAGTGGTGCTGCTGACTGAGAGACCTGCTGGGAGACTTGCTGCTTTTTGCATGGTGCTGGTTCTGTATAATGCAGCTTTTCTATGGTTCTGTGACAAATGAGGGTCACTGCTACACAAGGATTATGGGCATATATATGTAGCCTGTACTAGTGTATTATTGATCTTTAACGTAATCTCTGTAGTGGTAAATTCATACCTACTGGATTTTCTGTTATTACTGAAATTGGGGGGTTGGCAGAAAGGTACAAGTTCCCAGCATAGACTTCAGGCACAGCCCTGACGTGCAGTAAAGGATTGCTTACATTTTGCTGGAGTTACTGGATATTCCTCTTAACACTATTGAGTATTTTTGGATTAAACATGTGAATGAGGCTGAGAAAAATAGAATAGGTTTTATGAATATTTGTTTTTTTAAAAAAAATAATCTTATGTTTCCTTCCAGATTATAAAAACACTTAAGGTACTACAGGATTTGGATATATCACTCGATATTCTAGTGGTAAGTGACCAATAATACATGAAACTCTTCCATAGTGAGTTACTGTGTAAATGTCAGGGGTCTGCAATCATAGAAGTTGTGAACATTGCTGCATTTTGTAATTTTGACTCTTAATCATGATTTGTTTAGAGTTCTGTTCAAGGAACCATGGAGCCTTTTCCAAAAGCTGGGCATACAACTTGACAAATGCAGTGCTGTGCCAACAGTGATAGTACTGAGTAGGAATCTGAGCCTATAGAGAACACTTTGCTGCTCAGGATTGGTTTCTTCTCACTGTAAAACTGCTTTCAAGTCAATGCTTAAGACAAAGCAAATATGTATGAACTATTCTTTAGGACAGTTGCCTAAATCTTCTGTCTTTCATTAGCAGCTCAAGATTAGTTTCTTGCATTTAAAGAGCAGGCATCCCAAGTTATAGAGTAAGGATACTTGTGACTTGTATCCTTATCCAAGCTGCATCCTGTCAAATTTTATATTAGAAATTCTCACACTGGTCTATGAAGCTGCTAGTTATTATGAGCAATGTGTCTGTATTTTTGGGAAGAAGAAAAATGTGGGTTTTGTGAGAGCTCTTTGAAGAGTAAGAGAAAAATATGGTAATAGAAAAGATATTTGGCTGGCCTATTCAGGCAAAAAGGCATTTGCTTGCCTAAAGACAGGTAGATTTCTACTGGAATACAGCAATATTTATGTACTTTTACTGGAAAACAAAATAATCTCATATTGCAATTAGATGTCTGCAGACAATTAATGTTCCCAGCAGACTTGCATGTTTTATAACATGGCAGACTTTGATGGAAGCCTTCAAGTCAAATAGGGGAAAGAGATGTCTTACAGCTGAGGACTCCACATATCTTTAACATATTTGAAGAACATAAATAGTTTTAGGAAATAATCCCACTAAATTTCTTGCATCTATTTGCAATACACTGGCCTACTAAACCAGTATTGCTAAAATTATATAGAAGCTAAATCTCCTTAAAGTGAAATTAAGGAAGCCTTTCCTAAGGTGTGAGCCAGTTATGCGGGAGTAGCACATGTATAGCTCTTGCTGAGACTTCACAGAAGTATCATTTCAGTAGTTAGCAAGAGCATTAACAGGTGCTGCTAACCTAGTGAATTCCAGGTTTTGTGTGTCTTAAAAGTGAGAGAGTTCATGAATCAGAGATACTTATTGATAGCAAAGGATAAAAAAAAAACCCACCTATGATACTTATATACACTCAAAGTCTGCAAGATAGTTGTGCTTAAACAACGTAAAACTCACTAGAGCAAGATTTGAAGGCACAATGATAACGTAAAAATAATTATACTGTGGGAAAACAGAAAATGACAGGTTTTAAATGTTAGGGGTGGGTTTTTTTTCCCTGTGGCTGAAACTGAGACTGAGTTCAGTCATATGAACTCTGTTCCTCTGACCCCTCTACCCCAAACTAGTCCTGGTTGAGATGCATTTTAGATTTCAATACATCGATCATATGTGCTCTCGAACACGCTGAAACATACCTGCATAAGCCTGAAGGGAATTTGAATTGATTAATCGAATTCACTGGGGCACCATTTTGTGGGCATAAGCATTTGAGCCCAGTGAAATTCCTGAAATACATACACTTAATGGAGGAAAATGACTTCTCTTAATTTTATGGATTAAGACTGAATTTTGTTCCCTGTATTTGGTTATAAATATTTACCTTCAGTTCTGTTTCCAGTGTAAAGAGTGCATTTATTATTTCTTTAGCTGCCATAAGACTTCTCTGACTACTAGGCTAATACTGTTTGTAGCAGTTTTAGGGAAGGTTTTATTTGGGATGATAGTTGTGATTTATTCTGCCCATCTTTCTTGCACTGTCTTCAACAGGAAACTGGCATAGGCAAAACAGTTAACAGTTTTAGGAAACATGCCACTGCTGGGAATGTAGCTAAAACCCTGGTAAAACAATGGAAAAAACTTACTCTTCCAGAAAATAAAAGGTACGTGTGAACTAAATTTTTTTTCTAAAAGTTAATTATACTTTGGTGTAACTTTATAAAATACAGCTTGGAAAGCTTTGTTTGGAATGACAAATAAGCATGAGGACAAATCCATAAATTGCATGGAAGAAATTAGCCTGTCTGTGATTTGTTTTCTGATGTTATATAAGAGCAACAAGTATTGGTCAATTAGCCAGCCAACACTCAAAGACTTCAACTGTCTCTTTTTGACTAGCATAAGTTCTTAGGTCCCAGCTGATGCAAGCAGGACTAAGCCAGTGACATGCACTGCTCTGTGTTTTTTCAGGGAGGTGGGAAGCTTGCTCTTTCTTCCCAGAGTGGTGGTTAAATGAGGCTCTCCAGGGATTTGGATGTATAGAGGGCTTTCCTATAATGTTCTTGTGAACTGAGAGGGGCTTCCAATATTGGAGGAGTCATACTGAAGAGATGCAATTTCTTCTCAGAATGAAGCAGCCACCACTGCCATGCCCAGGCTGACTGTGCTTTAGATGTTTTGCAGATGACTGACAATTTGAGGCAGTTGAGCTGAAAAAGCCAAATAGTGCATTTTAAATCTGAAATTGTTCAAACAACATGAAAGTGCAATAGCAGAACCTGTGATAAGCAAAGCATAAAGGCTGACCTGTTGTAATCTATATCATCTGCAGAGCATGTCGTAAATTCTCTGTCTCATAGTTATTTCAAGTACCATGTCTGTGTTATAAAGCATGCAGGGAAACTTGTGTAAAAAGTGGTATCCAACATGTTATAAGCAAGTAGTACAGTGTCAGGCATGTTTTCCTACTGATGGTTATGTCCCTACTCCCCACTTCTCTTGCTGTCAATTCTTGTTGCAGTATTTAGGGGTGCTGGACCCAAGAGCTGCTTCTCTGTGATTCTGTACTGATGATGGAAGAATAAAAGCACAGCAGAGCACAGTTCTGGGTCTTGTAAAATTATGACACATGGTGTAATTTAATGCTTTTAGTTTTACTAATGTAGGTAAAAAGATTGATTGTTCAAGAATTTAGCATCAGATGTAGCATGGGAAGTTATTATTTTTTTAATGTTGCAGTGATCACAGGGGAAGAAAACAAAATACTGAAAAAGATGAGACAAAATCTTCTGGTGCCAAGGAGATTAAGCCTTCAGAGAAGTCCAAAGCATCTGTACTGGCCTCCAGAAGTTCCAATACTGCTCCCATTTCTAAAAAGTTGAATAAGCAGCGTATTTGTAGTGAAAAGACCCACCAAAGTAGACATTCTGAGTCTCAAAAAGAATGTGATAATAAAGAATGTAGCAGCAGTGATTCTAAGGACGCTTCCCCGGTTACCAATCCTCAGGCTAAAGAAAGTGACTTCAAAGAGACAACCTCCACAGACAGCAAGAAAGTTTCAGAAAAGCAGCGTTCCTCTGTAGTCAATAAAGACTTACCACCCCTGAAGGAAAAGCCTAGTAAGGATGCTTCCAAACAGAGAAATCCTAAGCATGTGAAGAAACCAAACCAAAAAGTTGTCATAAAAAGCAAAGCTGAATTACCTAGTGATGAGGAATTTGAGCCCCCTACTATGTCTTTTGAATCTTATCTTAATTATGATCAGCTTACCAAAAAAAGAAAGAGGAAGGCTTGTCCTACTTCAAAATTCCCTCGTGCAAAAGAGGGAGAGGAAGATGTAAAAAAATGTGAGGATGATCAGTCGGAAACTCCCAATAAAAAGGTAAAGCCCTGCGTGGTTGAGATAATAGCAAATAAACTGCAGACTAATAAGTGTTTTGGTCTCTTATTTTCAGTGAAATTCAGCTGTATTTATTTTAAGCAACAGATTGCATGGCTTTGACATATCAGCTGCATTGCAATAATTGCAATAATTGGGACAAAAAAATGATTGTTTACTGCATATTGGCAGTTTATGGTCGACTTGTCCTGTATTTTTAGGATGATTTCCAATATGGCAATAGTCTTCGATCCATATCAGCTAATCTGCTTTTTACCTGCCAAGTAAAGGTCCTTACCTTTGGAAGCCTGGTTTGTGACTGTAGCAGCTGTTTGTGTATAGCACAGTCCTTTCATCAGATGCTGTGGTTCTTTAATAGTGAATGTCTGCAGTGGAACTGAACTTTCTTCTTTTAATGCATTGAAGTAAACCACAGTATTGCATATAAAAATAGCTTATACATGTTCGTAATGTGAACTGTCCTAGTTCCTTGAAGTGGAAGGAGCTTAAGTAGCTCTTCTGAGCCAAGGTAGATCTAAACATGTGTATTAATTAGACCTTTTAAATGAAGCCCTTCTGTGCATTGGGAATTAGATGTCTCTTCAGTCTTTTATCTTCACTGTGATGTGAAAGCTCCAGGCTTTATTTATTGTGGAAGATCTGCAATCTGAATTGGTATCTTCTGTCCCCTATAGAGAAATATTAATGTAGAGGCTTGTGTATAATACTCTAGCATAAACTGCTTGAGGAAAAATCTTGGCTGTTCAAGCAGTTGTGAAAAGTTATTAAAGGTACTGAAATGAAGTTCAGGGAGATGCAAGTTCTGGGCTGTAAGTGCCTGGCTTACAATTGGAGGACACCTAAGACCCAATTTAGATGTTGCACATAATGCAGAGCATTTGTAGGTAGCTGTACTTGCCAAACTGCTGCATCCTTAAATCACTTTTTAAGGGGTTATCTGTGAAAATTTTGAGCTAAATGGCTTATCCAGCACAATATAGGAGACTTGACAGGACCAGGTATAAAGTTGTTTCTTGTCTTTCAGGATAGCACTTAGGTTGCCTTTAAACATTTAATTGTGGTTTTGTCATCTTGCAGTTTTGTCTCATTCACTGCATGCCTCTAACCTAAATAGTGATTTATATGAAAGCCTGTTAGCTGAATTCATCTGCTCTGCTCTTTAATCTCTTTTTTTGCACTGATTGCAGATATCCTACTAAGTTCCTTTTGTGATATAGTCTTGGTAAGCAGAGTATGAAAGGATATGCTGAAAAGTAATGCAGTGAGGAAATTTTAGTGCAGAAAAGCAATAATTCTAGTTATTCTAGTTAACTTCGGGGTTTGCTTAAGGGGTTTTTTTGTAGCTTATTTTAAGCCTTGGTAACCCCAAATTTGTCATGTTGAAGCAATGTTTCCTTGACTGTGCACAGGCTAAGGTGGCATCCCTCCAAGATCTTCTTAATACTCCATTGCCTAAATTTCTGACAGGCATCTCAATCTCATCTCCCTCATATGCTGCAGACTTTAAAGGTAAGTAGTATGCAAGGCTGCTAAATATGAAACAGTGCAGGTTTTTACAGCTCTATGTAGAGATGTCTTTATCCCCTTTTCTAATAAACTAATTAGGTCTTCTGTCCATGGGAAAGAAATGCCTCACCTTCACTTTCTTGTCTGTAGAAATTATGTTGAAGCTGAAGGGAGTTATAAGGCTTCCTTCTTCTGGCTTGCTGAATAAAGAAATACTGTGGAAGGTTACCACAGATGTAGAGAGCGGCTGAGGGAACTGGGGTTGTTTAGTCTGGAGAAGGGGAGGCTGAGGGGAGACCTCATCGCTCTCTAAAATTACCTGAAAGGGGGTTGCAGAGAGGTGGGTGCTGGTCTCTTCTCCCAAGTGACTAGCAACAGGACAAGAGGAAATGGCCTCAAGTTGTGCCAGGGGAGGTTCAGGCTGGATATTAGGATAAATTTCTTTACTGTGAGAGTGGTGAGACACTGGAATAGGCTTCCCAGGGAAGTGGTGGAGTCACCATCACTGGAGGTCTTCAAGGAACGTGTGGATGAGGCATTGTGGGATATGGTTTAATGGGCATGGTGGTGTTGGTTGATGGTTGGACTTGGTGATCTTGCAGGGCTTTTCCAACCGTAGTGATTCTGTGATAGAGAAGGCACACATCAGGTGGTAGTTCTACAGACTCCATTTATCTTTACTCCTGTCTGTACCTTACAGTAAGGCAAAGCCTTAGTAGAAATTATCTTAGGTAAAACAAGTATAGGAAGCTCTAGGTGTAGCTTTGGCATAGGAAGTTGCTAGCATCTTTATAGGTAGATGACACAAAATGCCAGTGGTTCCCCTAGCAGCTCTTGAGGTTTCAGTGGTTTCGTATTACTCTGGTCTTGAAACATCACTGCTATTGCAGCTTCTGGCCTCTCTAGGATAATTCAGGAAGATCAATAATGTGCTGTAGACTGGTAACAGAATAATCTAGTTGTGAATGCAGTTTATGTAGGCCTGAGCTAGATAATGTAAGGCTGGTTTGAGTTGGTGCAGCTTACTTGCAACGTACATGCTGTTTTGGTGTTAGATGATGATGAATGGACTTCTGTAATATATAGTACATGTAAGGGCACCAAACTGTAATGCAGTAACTTTGTATTTCAAGAAAAAATAATATACATGTGTCCTACCAGCTGTGTTTCTCTCAAAGTTGAATGTTTGAAGCATTATAAAATGCAAGGTTTTCTTTACCTTCTGACCTGATGTTTTGTTTGCAGCTTCCCTAGCACCTGTTGTAGAAGCACCCCAGCAAGTCAGTGAGACAGTTCAATTCACAGGACGGAGGCTGAACTCTAAAATGCAAGTTTACTCCGGCTCTAAAACAGTCTGTCTTTCAAAGATGCTTACGCTGTATGAACAGTGCATCCGTGTGCTTCAAAATAATATTGATTGTGAGTACTTCAAGGGATTTGTAGCAGGCTGTGCCTGAAGGTGTATTACCTTTCTTTTTTCTCCATGCCAACAACTGCCCTACTAAAAGATATTGCCCCTCCCAGAAATAGCGACTCAGAGCAGGTTGAAAGGCACTTAAAAGAATGGATTTATGGCCATGCTGAAATATAGCTTTGTTTTGAAAGCTTACCTTCTTTAAAGTTCCAATTTTAGTTAAAATGTGATGTCCTATAAATTATAAGCCAAAAAGCCTGCTGATTATTTTTTTCCCTCCAAGATGTTTGTTTACATAGAATGAGTGATCAAGAAATTTCCCTTGCATAGGCAGAGGGGAGTGATGCACATTGGTAAAGATGGGGCAATAGCTATTCAAAGATGCTTTCTCCATCCTCAACTGTAACCACCAGTCAGTATGGAACTGCTGATTTATAAATATTTTCATAGCCTGACTTCAAAACAGGTGTTCTGTTAGTGCTTGCTAAAATTAACTTGTATTTTTATTTTTAAACTGTTTGAGTGGTGTTACCCACTGAGTGAAATAAATGAGACTGAAAGTACTGTCCTCTTTTGTAGCACTACATGAAGTAGGAGGTGTACCCTTTGAAATTCTTGAGCCTGTGCTAACACGTTGCACACCAGAGCAGTTGTTTCGAATAGAGGAATGTAATCCGGTAAATTCTGCCTTGTTAAACTCAGGGAATCACAGTGGACAAGGCATCTGTTTCTGCTTTCCTTGCACCCTTTTTGATAAAGATTCTCCATGGGCTACACTGGTTTCCTGTCTT
This sequence comes from Gavia stellata, assembly GCF_030936135.1. Classification (NCBI taxonomy): domain Eukaryota; kingdom Metazoa; phylum Chordata; class Aves; order Gaviiformes; family Gaviidae; genus Gavia; species Gavia stellata. Next base: position 86,595,077 of record NC_082595.1, on the reverse strand, counting down.
GCATACTTATTTCTTTGAATTCAGCTGTCATTATCAAGCCTCCCTTTCTCAAGTGTCAGGATTTAAAGCATTTGGGAGAATTATTACTGATGACTAAGTGAAAGCCAGTGGGGTAGAAAAGTATTTCTGTTTCTAAAAATAAGAAAAAAAACCACCGAAACCCACAGTATTTACCACTGAAATAGCTGGGAAAGTCATAATAGAACCAACTGTTTTCAAGTTACAAACTGTTAAGCATACCAATCAGGAAGTATCTGGGGTGAGATTTAATGTGTATGGTAGATTTCTTATCTACACTGTTAAGACTTTGGCTCCACAATGTATTTGGACATCGAGATTCTGAGTGTGTAGCACTCTGTAGTGCAAGTTGGCTACTTCTCTGCATGCCTGAAGTTGAGAGCTGGTGTGGCCTGAGCCTGTGTTGGAAACGCAAGTCTAGACTGTAAGCATGCCTCATTAACTCAAATGTAGAGCTCTCCTATTTGAAGCTATGCAATTTCTAGGCTGCATGGTATTGCCACGCTCCATGTTGCGATTACCTGTGAGAGCATGTGGAGTGGGATTTGTTCTGCACCTTTCCCTTCTTGGGGATTGGGCTTTGTCTACAGGCTCAGCTAACGGGTACTCTTGAAAATGTTATCTTAAATCAAAAATTTAAAAATACCTTATGTTGAAACTAGACGTTTACAGAAGAGTCTGACCAGTTGTGGAAGAAACACTGCCAGAGAGATTTTAAAAATGAGAGCCTTCTGGAATATGAGTCTTGGCGTGAAATGTACTTGAGACTGTTCAATCAGAGAGAAGAAAAACTGAAGATGCTTACAAAAAATATTCTTTCAGCTCAGTCTGAGAAACCAAAAGGTAAATACCAAAAGGTAAAATCTGTGGTTAGCTTTTCCACTTACAATACTATTCTTGACACTTACTATGTAGGTTTTATTGATTTATTTGCACTGAGCACTAATGCTGTATCTCTAGGAGAAGACGTCAAGAAAGAATGCTGTTCCTTTTTAAGTTAAAGTTGCTCAAAAAATAAATGCATGCATTAATAAAATACATTAATTCATAGTACTTGCAGCATACAGTAGACAAATCTTGCCTTACTGGTTAGACTGAGGATTCTAAGCAACAATGCAAAGAGTACAGATGTAATTACGAATACCTAAGTTAATATGAAGAAATGCTCTATGCAGTCTGTATATGATTTGCCATGGTTCAGTTACTACTTTGGTACCATATTCTGCTTTTCTGAATGATTTTTTTTCCCAATTTAAACCTAAAAATTGCCACACAACTATATAATCAAATGAATTTTGAAAATAAAGGGAAGAAAGTCACATATCCTCTGCTTCTCGCTGCTGTATTAGGTCGGCAAGTAAAAATGGCTTACATGACTGGCGCAGCAAAACCACCCAGGAACATTCGCCGACGGCAAGAAATCCACGGGACAGCAGGACCTGTTGCCCAACTTCGTCCAATAGAGAAGGGCAAGTAAGTGTTCTGTACTATGCTTTTAATTTGAGTTTAGATGCCTTTGTCAGTACAAAAGCTTGCTGGCAAAATATTTTTCAAATTGTAAATAGCTCTCTATTTACTTTTTTAAGCAGCTAGTGGCTAGAAACTAACTTGCCTTTTAAGTCTTGCGTGCTCCTCTGCCGTCTATGCATTGTCATTGCACATTTCTCCAAAGTACCAGTGATGAATTCACCCTCTCAGCTGGAGAGTGAGTGGATGCTGTTGTTTTTCTCCAGATTACACTAATGCTGCTTGACATCCTGGGGAGATGCCAGTGTTGCTGTTTTGTTTTTATAAACCTGCCTAGTAGCCTCACATGTTCTCCTGCTTTCATAAAATCCCAGTCAGCTGTCCAGAGTGATATAGCTGACCAGAGGGATCTCAGCAACTTTTAATACTCTTGATTGTGGCTTTCTGCTTTGGCAGCTTTTAAAGGAGTGTGTGGAACAGTCAGTTTGTAGCAGTAACCAACACTAATCACTGGAGGAACAGAAAACTGGGGTCCTCCAATGTTACCTTTGTACAGCACAAAGCCAAATTTTCTTTGACACCTTAGTTCAGAGTAGTTAAACAGCCATGAGAACCAAAGCTGAGGTGTGATGTTTGTCCTACCATTCCTGCCAGCCTACTGAACTCTCTTGTATCCAAGAGGATGGCTGCAACAGGGAGATAAATGAGCTGTAGCATCACCTTCTACTGCTTCTTCCCTTCTCCACTGTGTGAAGACAGACTGCTGGTTTTTACTGTTTGAATATCTGTTCTTGTCTGACAGAAAAATCAGCAGTTTGGTTCAGCAGCACCCCATGTGTTTGAGTCCACATGCTAGCAGCTGGACCATAAAAGCTACGGAGAGTATTCATACTGCCTGAACATGGGTATCTTAAGCCATGGTCAATCACTTTGTGGCTGCTGGTGAGCATGGTGTCCTCCCTTGTCCCCATTGCCAGTGGTTGTTCCCATGTTGGCATAACTGCTCTGCAACTAGCTCTCAAAATTATCCTTTTGGGGAGGTGGCGGGTGGAATATTTTTCATTAATCTGAATTAGGGAGCAGTTGTGCAGGTTGACAGGTATGTGAGTAGATAGTGACAGATAGCTGGGAACAGGCAGGATAGAACTTAAGCTGTTGCAAATGTGATGCAAGACTGACTTGGTATAGCTGAACATGTCAGGAGAGTAATTTTAAGTTGTTTCTGTTCTGGTGCTGCAGTGCCTGCAGTTGTGCAGACTAACTGTTTGGTCTTAGGCACATGAACTAGATAACTGACCTGGGTTTATTGGGGGGGGGGGGGGCGGCGGCGACCACCCTACAAAACCATGGGAAAATGTGTTTTCTGTGAATTTCAGGAGCTTGACTTAGTTGAGCAGTCTTGACTTAGTGCTCAGGATGGTGGTGGTATGGGGCAGGAATGACAGCCTGGATGTAGGAACTTCTTAAAAGCTGATTTTTACACCAGATACGATGTTTTTGCAGCTGCACCTTTAGGTGATTAAATTAGGAAGCTTCTTTCCATACTGTTGCTGTTTTCAGTGAAAAGGTAGTCCCCCACCAAGGCAGTAGCTTAAGGCACTTTGAGTTAGGCCTTTGCTTTCAGTTGCCCTGTGGGAGGTTGTATCTGTATAGTGACAGGCCAGCCTTCCAGTTTAGGTGCTTCAAGTACAGTAGTGTAAATGTCCTTTCTGCTCCAGTAATCTCTGGACCAGTAACTGAACGATGTACTCAAAGCCCTGCATGTTTTTTTTTTTACTCAGGCATGATAAATTAGGAAGAACTGCTGTTTTGTGAAAGAAGCCATAAGGGGGTTGTTGGTTTGCCTTCTTGAGAAACAAGAGTTTGTTTAGGCATGATGAGCTAACTTCATTGCTTTGACCGTGTCTTCTGAAAACATGTCGGTTTTGCAGGTTGTAGAATTTGTACAGCTGAAATCTTCATTGAAGAAGCTGTTTTTTCAGGAGCTAAAAAGGAGCTATGGCAGATGTGCGGATCCCTGGCAGGCTGCTGTTTGCAGTTCAGCATGCAGCAGTATACGATAACTGGCAGCAGATGTCAGTGACTGGCTCAGAGGCTTACAAGGCTGCCCAGATTGGTGACATCGTGCCAACACTTTAATGCTGTGTTGGTTTAACTGTCTTTAGCAGTAGCCATCAACTCTGTATCTGTGACTGCCTCAGTCCTTGTCCTGTTGGTTGAGGATCCCAACCTAATATTTAGGGTTAGTTATTGTGCCTTTTCCTAGACATTGCTGCTTTAAAAAAAAAAGTGTGTAAATTTGCCCTCACTTTTTGGCAGAGAGGTAGTCAGCAGTTCAGCTGTGTTCAAAGAGGAAAACAAACACAAAGAGCAAAGTACAACACAGGGCATTATGAATCACAATGGTATTGCGAAACATTTTGATGTCTCATAAATTCTGATCATTTAATTTTAAAGACAAATAAGGTGCATCAAATCTAATAAATGGAAAATTTGTGCTAGAATAGAAATGGCTGGATGACCACCTGAGGTCCCTTCTAACCTGAAGTATCCTATGATTTTCATATGTACCACAGGACTGACTTATTAAAATACTGTCTTTGAGGTGTAAAGTCTTAAATGTTTGTGATCAGTCTTTTTCCTCCAAAATAAGCCAGAGCAAATGGTAGTTTCATATCAAAAGCTAACTTTTTGCTTATTTCCTTGTTTTGAAAGAACAAGAATTCCAGAAAGCAGAGACAGAAATAACACATCATCAAATCTGAACCCTACTAACAACAGTGGAAGCTGTAGCTCAAGTGTAATGACTCAAGATGGAAAGAAGCCTATCAAAAGTAAATGGAATTTCCTAAGATTATCTTGATAATTGTTTTAACTTGCTGTCTATTAATATATGCTTAATATTATGCTAATACCATTTTAAGTCACTCACTGCTGTAATCCTAACTGGTCTCTTTTTGTTGTTATTGAAGAAATTGCACCAATCATGAGGAAAACTTTGAAAGCATTGAAGAATAGAGCTGGACGACGGTAAAATGAGGCTGCATATTTGAAGCTTATGTGACTGTATTCCATGCTACAGCTAATGAAAGTAGTGTTAATGTAAACATTCTTCAATTTGCCTTAGTTAAAATAGTTATGAAACATTGCAGGGATGAATGATTTGCAATAAAAATTGAAACACCTGAATCCCTTCATGCTGCTGCTTTCTTATTCATGAACGAGGAAAACTGAATTGAAATAAGGTCAGTACACAACAATGACAAATCAGTTTATATGGACTTTTATAGATGCTGTCTTTATCAGCTTATGTACACATTTGCATAAGCTTTTCATGGAAGCACTTAACTTTAACCTTGGCGAAATATAACCACAGCTTATCTCATAGAAATGGCCACAAGGTGTACTTAGATACCATTGCAAATAGGTCTTGGCGTCTCTAGCACAAACATGCTTTGGAAACCTTGTGTATTTGCTTCACTAAAGGTTTTCCTAGGGAGACGTCTATATTCTTCTTTTTATAAAAACACGATTTGGTTGGGTTTTAGTTTTTCCTCTTCCAGAAACAGAATACTCTTTATAAGACAGTCCTGGAGCTCAACTTCTGACCTGCTGGAAGTGGGCTGTGAAACTCAGGACACCATGTGCTTTTTCAGCCCTTTTACTTGACTTAGGCAATGAGCCTTTAAAGGAGAAGTAGGGGAAGACAATGTCTTAAACTTAAATTGCTTTTTTAAAGCAGAGTTTATATACTGCCAGGGTAAATAGGGTGGGCCATGACAGTGAGTTAATGAAAAATCACATGTTATTCAGGAGCTCTGTCTAGTTGGGACACTTTTTTGGTACAATAATTAAAACCAGACCTGTCATTGTGTGTCACTATCTAAAGGCATTAAGTCCTTGTGTGGGAGATAGTATTTTGGGAACAAGAACGAGGGAGGGAAACAAAGAATGTCATCAGTTTGATGCTATGTATCTTGTAGAACTCATGCAGAATAATCCATTTAAGTCTGGAGATGAGAGAAAACTTGTGCTATACTCTGATCTGCTGCTCACAACCTTGAATATGAGCTTTTTGTGTTCAAAGTGAAAAGGCTATTTGGTCTTGAATAGCTACCCTTTCAAGAGTGGGGGACTGCTGAAGTTTGGGGTTGGTCTATGAATGGGTTTGCTTTTAGAAAGGAGATACATCTTTGTAGTTGCTTCATTTAAACCAGTTTACTTGCATGATTTGTAAGTCTGACTTTGCCTTGAAGGTATGGCTTACAAATGGAGGGACTCTTTCAATAGACTGCGCTCAGTAGCTGCAAGTAGGCCTTTGTACTTCTATAGGATTTGATATCCCACTCAAGGGTACTGAGGGAGCTGGCAGAGGAGCTTGCCAAGACACTCTCCATCACTTATCAACAGTCCTGGTTAACAGGGGAGGTCCCAGGTGACTGGAGGCTTGCCAGTGTGATGCCCATCTACAAGAAGGGCTGGAAGGAGGATATGGGGAACTACAGGCCTGTCAGCCTGACCTCGGTGCCAGGGAAGATTATGGAGAGGTTCATCTTGAGGGAGCTCACAGGGCATGTGCAGGACAACCAAGGGATCAGACCCAGCCAGCATGGGTTCATGAAAGGCAGGTCCTGCTTGACCAACCTGAACTCCTTCTATGACCAGGTGACCCACCTAGTGGATGAGGGAAAGGCTGTGGATGTTGTCTACCCGGACTTTAGTAAAGCCTTTGACACTGTCTCCCACAGTATTCTCCTGGAGAAGCTGGCGACTCGTGGCTCAGACAGGTGCACTCTTCACTGGGTAAAAAACTGGCTGGATGGCTGAGCCCAGAGAGTTGTGGTGAATGGAGTGAAATCCAGCTGGCAGCTGATCACAAGCGGAGTCCCCCAGGGCTCAGTTTTGGGGCCAGTCGTGTTTAATATATTTATCGATGATCTGGATGAGGGGATTGAGTGCTCCCTCAGCAAGTTTGCAGATAACACCAAGTTGGGCGGGAGTGTTGATCTGCTTGAGGGTCTGGACAGGCTGGGTCAATGGGCTGAGGCCAACTGAATGAGGTTCAACAAGGCCAAGTGCCGGGTCCTGCACTTGGGTCACAACAACCCCACATAACACTAGAGGCTTGGGGATGAGCGGCTGGAAAGCTGCCTGGCAGAAAAGGACCTGGGGGTGTTGATTGACAGCCGGCTGAAGATGAGCCAGCAGTGTGCCCAGGTGGCCAAGAAGGCCAAGGGCATCCTGGCCTGTATCAGAAATAGTGTGGCCAGCAGGAGTAGGGAAGTGATTGTGCCCCTGTACTCGGTGCTGGTGAGGCCGCACCTCGAATCCTGTGTTCAGTTTTGGGCCCCTCACTACAAGAAGGGCATTGAATCACACACAGAATCACTAAGGTTGGAAAAGACCTGTAAGATCATCAAGTCCAACCAAACAGGTGCTGGAGCGTGTCCAGAGAAGGGCGACAAAGCTGGTGAGGGGTCTGGAGCACAAGTCTTATGAGGAGCGGCTGGGGGAACTGGGGTTGTTCAGCCTGGAGAAGAGGAGGCTGAGGGGAGACCTTATCACTCTCTACAATTACCTGAAAGGGGGTTGCAGAGAGGTGGGTGTTGGTCTCTTCTCCCAAGTGACAAATGACAGGACTAGAGGAAATGGCCTCAAGTTGTGTCAGGGGAGGTTCAGGCTGGATATTAGGAAAAATGTCTTCACTGAGAGAGTGGTGACACAGTAGAATAGACTGCCCAGGGAAGTGGTGGAGTCACCATCCCTGGAGGTGTTCGAGGAACATGTGGACGTGGTATTGTGGGACATGGTTTAGTGGGCATGGTGGTGTTTGCTGGTTGATGGTTGGACTTGATATTACAGGTCTTTTCCAACCGTAGTGATTCTGTGAACTTAGAACCCTTCCTGAAGCACAGGGTAAGATCATCATGAAACCAGTTGCTGTCTCTTACTCAAGATACCTTACGTTTGAATTTCCTCACCATCCTGTAAATTCTCAGGTAGATTACAAAAATACTGCTACTAAAAATGGCTTTTACAGTCAGGTAAGGTAATCACCCATACATAACAGCTTGTGCGAACGCTCTATTTATAGAGGGATTTTAAGGCAGCAGGTGTGCTGTGGTTTTTCTCCATGCATTGTAGTTGCACTAAAAAGAATAAAAGATGAGAACAGGTGTGTTGACCTGGAAACCGTGGGGAGCTTGCTTTGTCTCTGGGATAAAAACAAGCATTGACTAGTAGGAGGGGTAATGCAGTGTCTGTCATCCACATCTGTAAAGAATGCTTTTGGGAGGAGCTATTCACGACTTAAACCTGGCTGAATGGCCAGTGTACCACCCTTTGTCCATCAAACAGCTCTGGTCATCATATAGTTGCTAATCAGTTGGTGGCAGAAGTTTAATTCAGCTGGAGGTTTGTATTGAGTGTAGTGTGACTTGTTCAAGAATTCTGGGTTTTTTGCTAAATCGCTTTTATTTGCTGTAGTTGTTGATGGCATCCTTTTACGTAAGAAAAGAAAAAGCCATAACTAAGCCTTCTGTTGGACTCTGGCGTTAGATAACACAGCTGTAACCATTCAGAGCAGCTATAGGTGACAGGAGTGTCCCCTTGGGAGATTGAAAGATAAATAGTTGTTTTAACTAGTAGACTTGCATTGTTAATTGAAGTAGGAGATAACTCTTTTCCTATCCTTGACACTGATGGCAGAGCTCTGTGGAGGGCAAATTTGACTTCAAGATTAAGTGGCTTTCATTTCCTCTTCTTGCTTTCTCTCACTTCAAAGGCTATAGATGTATCTCTAGTAAGAGATATGCAGAGGGTACCCATGGGATCAGATTGTTTTCCTGACAATTTCTATATTAGAAAATACTGTAGACAAGCAAATCTCCTTACAGTAAATAGTTGGTGCTACAGGCACTTTAGGTTAAGGGTTTTCTTTCACTTCACGTGTGCTGTGGTCTGTTCCTATGGACTGAGTGCCCACCTGAGGCTGCAGTGTGTCAGGAGTGCTCTGGGACTGCATCTCCCAGTTCATTTGTGAGGAATCCTGTCTCTGTGGTTTGACACTGTTTCATGACATGATTCAAAGCGTATGTGGAGGTAAATTCAAAGCTTACTTCAAAAGCATACATACCCTTTTAATCTGAACTAGAACACTAATGTAGATGCTTCTGCAGTCTCCTGCCTTCTATCCCTGTATGCAGTTAGTCCAGTAAAGAGGACTCCTTGCTAGGTCTGTGTGTTCTTGGCATCTGACATACCTAACAGTACACGGTATTGAACTATACTGACCTGAGGCAGATCACTTCCCTTCTGGTAGATGTGGGGAAAGACTTTTGGTTGGCTTTGTTACATACTCCCCAGGCTGGTTGCCACATCCCTCTTACTGATAAATCCTGTATCTTGTTGTGTGTTTAACCTGTTCTGTGTTCTAGCTGACTGGCTCTGAGCTCCCTGGTGGAGAGCTGAGCCTGGCTCAGGGCAGCTTGGAGGAGGAGACTTGTGATCCTTCTCAGGTAAGTGGCTATTTTCACAGAAAGAGTAAATGTCATGAGTGCATGACGGCCTTTTCTTCCTTAGAAACACATTGCAGCTCCTAGTCCTCCTGCAGTATCTGTGGAGCCTTTCATCCCAGCAGCACAATGACTTTTCCCTCCAGGTGATGAACAAGTTCCTAGATCGTTTCCAGCAAATTAACTAAGTAATGGGAGAAAAATATGGTCACACAAGGAAAACGCTGCTGTTGTGGAAAAGACCACAAATGGAGAATATTTATTTTCTTCTTGAACTGTCCATTTCATGTATAGAAACCGCTTTCCACTTCCTGCCAATGCTTGTTTCATAGCATTCAGGAACATTTTCTGTCCTGTTAGTGGTTGAGCCCAAGAAGAAAGCTCGGACTAACTGCTATTCCACTTTAAAAACGATGTGTGATCTTGCCATTTAAACAGTCCCTGTGGCAGGAGGAGAAAACACAGTTTTCAGGTGAGGTGTTCTTTCTTATGAAACCCTGCTCAGAAGACGTGATGTTCCAGGAGCTAAGCTCTTCTCGGGGACCACATAGGTGTTCAAATGCTAGGTTAAGACCTGGGCCAAAGCCAGAAAGGGGTTTAGGGTTTGGTGCAATCATTCTGGAAGAGTTTGGAGACCTCAGTGAACTGCCCTATGCATATTGTTGTCAGTTGTTGCTGTTCCAAGGATCAGTATTTGAGCTGCTGACGAAGCAAGGCGCAACTGGGATCCCTGTCAGCAGGGAGGATGTTACAGCTCCGAGCACGGTGCCATTGGCTGTTTGGTACCTGGGGATTTCTGAGGATTTCTGGTAGTCATAGCATAATCTCAGCAGGGGGAAAAGAAATCCCCTCACAGTGCGAATCTCAGACTTGCCATCTGAAAGCTCAGGAAAATGTCTGTGCCAGGATTTAGTGTGGTGAAAAATGTTGGATTGACGACTAAGAAGACATTCCTAGATATACTGCTTTTGGGGGAAAAAACCCCAAACAAAACACCACCCAACAAAACAAAAAAACAAAACAACCAGTGAGAGTTGCCTGATTCTTTTATTTGTAATATTCCTTCTCTGCCCTTCCTGTAAAGGTAGGAGAGGTCTTTGAGTGGGTGATTGAAGGCCTTGGTTAGATAGCCTACTCTCTCCCCTTACAGCCACCCCCACCACTCAGCAGAGGTTTCCCTCCTCCCACAGAGCTGCCAAAGGCAGGGTCCACAGCAGAATTTATCGAGATCTTTCTCCTGCAGTTGTAACTAGTTGTTGCCACCGGAGGAACAAGCCTAGTTCTCTCACAATTCGTAATGTCTGCTTGTGGCAAGCTTAATCCTACCACGCAAAGGAGGAAGGAGGAGTAGCTTGAAGGAGTAGCTTGCTCTCCTGGTTTACCATCTATGGGAGAAATGGCCTTTTTCTTGTTTTATTACAGGCCAAACATACTGTGGATTGTTTTTCGCTTTGTCAGTAACTTTCATATGAGCAATTCTTCCCTCCAGCCCCCAAGTCATTTCCCTTCTGATGTGCTGAATCAACCAGGGAAAAAGAAGGGTGATGTGTCCTCACAATCAGTCAGGTTTGATCCACTGTAGGGGCTGGGTTCAGCGTTGCTTGGTGTGATCATTTGCCTCTGGTTTTCAATGGGTCTCTGCTTTGGGTACCACTGTTTAGCACTGAAACTCTTCAGGAGGGTGGTGGAATCACTCTCTGCAGTGGTGCTGCTTGACATGAGAATGGGAATAAATAATTCTTCCTCCTGCTTAATGGAAACGATGTGCAATGTATAGAGGTGTATCATCCTCCTCTCTCTTACAGTTTCTAATAAACATTTTTAATGTGCTTTTTTAAGTTTTGTTTTGCACACTTGTGAGTTGCATCCTTACACAACTATTGGATCTTCTCCCTCTCTCAACTTCTTCATAGAACTGAACTACATTTTATTCTATAGTGCAGTAATTTCCTTTGGTTACATGTCTTGGGTTGGTTTTAAAACTGCAACCTTAATCTTTAGCAAAAAGGGGCCTCTGTGACTACTCACATTTTAGAGACAGAATTGCAGGCTTTTCAGAAAATAAATGTAATTTGTTGAGAGTTGGGATCCAAAACAACAAAAAAGCAGATGAAAAACAAGCGTTTCCAAATGTGCGAAGGAATGTACTAATCCCAGAAGACTTGAGAAGACTGTTTCTGCAGATGGACTTACACAGTCCAGGTCTCTCATGGCTTAGAACCATAAACATCAGGAGAAGCTGTGTTCTCCATGATGGAGCATCCTGGAATCTGAGGTCTAATGGTCTTGTGCATGTAACCCTCCTCAGCTTCCTCACCAATGTGGCCCTAGACAAAAATGATATTAAAGATGGAGCTTGGAATTGCTAGGATTGTAGAATTAAATACATGATGAGGCTGTCATAGTTTCTCAGAAATGAAGCATCGAATATTCAGGAAATTACCCAATATCTTAAGGCATAGAAATCTAATTTCAGAATCTAAGTGTCTCTCTTAGATTCAGAAGAAGACACTATTCAGGTCAAGGTAGTACAGAAGGTTGGGGGTTTTTTGGTTTTGTTCTTTCCCTTCGGATTGCAAGACTTTTAAATCCTCGCTTTAAATGTGAAACTACGAAGTCATGAATGTCATCTTTGTAGCTTAAGCCCTAAATGGTGTGCTCACTGTGGGAAGTGCTGGTGGAAGCCTGCAGCAGCGTATGTTTTCTGAACTCTGTTTACAGAGAAGTTGCCTCTTCTTATCCCTGGTGACAGACCTAAAAATGGCACTTGCTCAAGGGGAGGGTTGGACAGCTCTGGAAAATCTTATGCAGCTGTCCTCCTACAGAATGGTGAGTGGGTATCCAAGCAGTAGGGAAAGCTCTTTATCACTTCTCCAAGTCCTATCCCTTAATGTTTACGGAATTGTTGAGGCTGCAGAAGAAGGGATGCTGCTTGCTGAAGCCTGCAGAAGCAGGAAAATAAGCTGCTCAGGCAGAAATGATGAGGAGCGAGCTGCTGCTTGCCTCCGGAAGAAGGAAAGAGTCTACCCTGCAAGAGGGGAGTAAGCTGCTGAGACCTGACTGGGAAGCAATATTCCCTCTTTTCAAGATACTGACCTCTCTGAGGGGAGAAAGTTGAAGCCCTTGTCCTCCTGTCACCTTGCTTGGTATATTTCATAAGTTTCTTTCACCAGACAAGGCACTTTCCCTACTTACAACTCTTCACAATGCTCAGGGAGTTCTCAGCTTTTCTTTTCCACGGATGTGCTGTAGCCAGCTCTCTGCAAAACACATTTTCCCACAGTTACCTGTGTTGATGTGCTTTTCAATGCTTTCAGACCTTTCAGCCTGAAAGTTAGATAATTAGTCTGTCTGAAATTTAGATAAACACTAAAGTGGCACATTAAATTGTGGCTTTTCAGAGCGTTAGTATCATGCTGGAGCAATGCTGACAACTGAGTTCTGGGCTTAGGCATTTAGAAAAGCACGGAGAGAATGAAATGTTGTAGAGAAGTCCCAAAGGCTTATGCACAAAGCAGCTTCTCCAGGTTTCCAGAAAGCCTGAGACGTGAGTTCGCTTCTGCAGCTGAGGGATGAACACCACAGACCCTGAGCAGAGGTAATGATCTCTCTACCTCTATAGGGAAGGAGAAAAAATACTCTGTGTGAATCTGAAAATGCAAAATCAATATATCGGGGACGTCATTATAACAAGGAGCTCTCTGCCCTGTGCCACAAGGTTTTCTTGTGGTCTGGATGTTGATCACCAGCTGATTAATTAACTGGCATCCTTTCAATTTCCTTCCTTTGATAAGGGGACATTCCATCATGAGGAGGCTGACAGCCTCCCTGACCTTTATTATCACAGCAAAAATTATTCAGTGCTTTAAGAAGGGGAGAAACATATGAGGGAATAAGGCTTATGTTGGCTCTTGGACTTCTCCATCTACTTTTCTCTTTGGGCCTAATGAACCAGGGAAATGTATATTTTCTGAAACCTATTTTCCCGGTGACTATTTGGAGAACAAATGCTTTTAGAACAGGCAGAAACTGGAAATGTGAAGACATTGCTGTATTCTAGAAGTCCTAATAGGTTCTTAATGGCCCTTAGAAGATGCTAGAATTTAACGTTCTTGGAAAGGTACTGGTCCCTAAGAGGGGCAATGTCCCCAGTGTCTGCTGAATGCCTTTTCCAGAAGTTTCCTGATCTGGAGAGCTGCACTACGCTGTACCTGTGTTTCCTCTGCTGTTTGGTACATCAACACGTTTTTCATTACTGAGGGCTCAAAGCTCTTTGGCCTGCCTAACAAGAGAGGCTTAGGGAAGAGTTTCCTCAAGAAAACCTTGGAGTGGGTCTACTATGAAGTTATTTAATCATTCAGTGTTATCAAAACTTTCAACATTAAGATGACAGCATATCTTGATTCTCTATAATCTGTATCAAGAGCTTTGTGGAAGAACTCATGCATAATGCATGAAGCATTTGTCTCGGTTGTTTGAGTAAGACTGAGCTATATTTTGCATATAAGTCAGTGTGAAACATTGAAAACACAGTATAATTTTCTCAACAATATGGCACTTACACCACAGAAAGGATTTTTCTGGGGATTTAGGGGAAAACCAAGGATGTGACAGACGATGTTTTTGGTGCTACTCTGACAAGCATGGTGGTTTACATTCTTCTTAGTTCTTGGAAGTTAAAACCCACTGAGATCCTGAGCTTGTAGGGGACAAGACAACCATTCTTCCTACCAATATTTTTCTCCTTGCTCTGGAACAGGAAGTTTCATCTCTTATCCATCATTCATAATAATCTGTTGAAATATTTCGAAAATAATGCCTTTCTTCTTGGGGATGAATTGGTGTAATTCTTGAAGAGCGACAATTTCCCATGGCACTACTGTTTCCATAGGAAAGAAGACGCTTTTGCTTGGGTACTGACCCTCCTCCTGGATGCCCATCCTTTATTCCCTGCCTCCTCCCGGCAGCGCCTGGCTCCCACCTCACTGTAGCTACCAGTGTGCTGCGGCCGAGGGAAGGGGAGGCTTTTACCTACAGGGAGACAGCAGTGGGCTGCCTTTTCCTTCCTATGCTCTGAGCTATGCCCTGCTTGCCTAAGTTTAAAGGTTTTTTGGCTTTTTTAAGGTTATTATACTGTGGTTTCCAGGCAATGGAACTTGGCAAGAATTTTGACAGCATGTCACCGTGAGAGCGCAGTCCTGAGGGTGGTAAGGAGTCAGGCAGGTGCTGTGCATCCCACCTCCTGCCCTTCTTGAAGCATTGCTCCTCTCCCCGCTCATCCATCCATCCCGGCGGCTGCCCCATGGCCCAGGAGGGGTTGTTACAGAGGGGTTCAAGTGCTGCAAGAATCGACTGTGAGAACTAGGTCCCTGTTTCCTCCCGAAGCTGGGTGCGGTTTGACTGTGTAACTCCCTCGGGCAATTATGAAAACTATGGTCCGGGTTATTTCCTCTTAACAACCCCTTTCCGAGCATGCTGGCATGCAGCTTAGAGGGTTTTTTCTCCAGATAGATGCCAAACCACAAGCATGGCCAACCTTAAAAATCAGAGAAACGTCAGGCTAATCCCCAACTGTGAGATCAAGAATAATACACTGTTTTTCAGTCTGTCATCCAAAATGCTAATGTAGCTGTTTGCCTTGCCAGCTCTCCCAGTAACATTGATTTTTGGTTCTACCTCTCTTCCGCCCAAAGCCCACTGGTGCTTCCAGCCTCTACTCAGAAATGAAAGGCTCATTAACCCATGCTGTGTCCTTACCCCCACCCTGACACCTCTGTCCGCCCAGCTCTTGCAGTCTGTCTGTCTGCCGCTCCTTTTTATCACGACCCTTCGTCCTCCAGCTCCTGATGCAATACGGCAACGGCACGCCACGTGAAGGAACATCTCTGCAAGATGCCCTAGTGTATATTCTGCCTTTTTTTGTGTTGCGCCCTCATGCTTTTCTTTTCTCTCTCATTTTTAGGGGTGTCACCTTAGTTCCCACATTGAAACCATTCGCTATTCCCCATCATGGATAATTTTATAAACATATTTCCAGTGGCATTTTTCTTTTTTGGAGTGTTCCTACAGGAAGTTAAAGCTTCCTAGTTTCAGAGACGCAGCTGTTCCCTGCTAATGTATCCCAAAATAATCAGGATGCTGTTGACATGCTCAAAAATGAGGATGTGTTTGCTGTCTTCCAGTGTTTGTTCACACTTTTCAGTCTGCTAAATTTGTTTTCTTCACACTTTGACGTGCCTGTTTGTCGCTAAGTGTGAAATAAGTGCTTGTGTTCCTGAAAGCAGATGCTTCAAATACAGGTTTAGAAAGTCCCATTTCGATGCCTGTGTTTGAAAATGGGACTTTTAAAAAAATGGAGCTAACTCCATACCCGAAACCTGCCTTGCTCTCTAGTATTGCTCATCCGCTGCTCTACTTACAGCCTTGCATGACGAGTGGGCTGTGCCTGTTTCGAAGCGAAGAAATAAACATGCTGCCCTCTGCTCACCTAACTCTGGCTCCGATGCCTTTTGACAGCTTTTTGAAAAGCCTGATTTTTTTTTTTCTCTTTTTTTTTTCCCCTGTGTGCTATTTTTTCTAGTGCAGACAAGATACTTTGGAGCAGCAGTAACTATGCTGATCTCCATACAAGACCACACATGGCTCAGTTGTTTGGAGGTCTGGTGGCCTTGGCGTAGCAGCCTACAAAGACCAGAGATCAATGTCTGAGCTTCTTGTCCCTATTAAATAAGAGGAAGATTTGCTAGAGGGAAGAATTCCTCAAACGCCTTCCAAGAGCTCCATCATTTTACGTCTGGGCTATGTAAACTATGTCCCCTTGTCACATCGGCCCCTGCCATACAACCCGGTGGCTGGCAGCGCGGCTGCGGCAGGCAGCAAACCTCCAGATTTCATTTGGGTGAGTTAGCAATTTGCATGGGTGTGCTGCTAATGGCCTGCCACTTCCCACTACGGAGAATTAAGTGCAAAAGGTTGAAAAAGAGTGACACTGCTTTCAAGATATGCCACAGCACATTTGTGTATAGACTATGAGGCTCGCTGCTTCTCTTTGTGGGGAGCCCTGTCAGCTCTTCATATTCATCTTCTTTTTACCTGCTCTAAACAGCAAACATCTAAAAATCTCTTGCTTGCATGAGACAATGCTTATGGCAAAACAGGTGTTTCAGAAAGTTAGAGAAACCCAATGCTGCTGGGACAGAGAGCTGGTAATGCTTACTTTATGGGAATGTTAATAGGAGTCATCCTATGCACTGAAATCCCCCCGGAATAAATCTGAGTGGAGATGTTGACTCTAAACATTGCAGTGGATGGGTGGGGGAAGGCATGCCAGATTGAACTTGGAAAAACTAATTTTCCATTAGTTGAATAATCCCTTCAAAAGCTGTTTTCTGAGCATCGAGGCGAGATCTTATCTCTTTATTCATGCCTGTGTAGCGCCTGTGTTTGAGCGGAATGGGTATCAGCAGACAAGTAGCCATGGCAAAGGCAAAGGCTGTTTCTGTACCCAGTGGTCAATAGCCGTGAAGCTGAGCCGTTTAAATCTGTGCTAATATTCAGCGCTTGGGATTTATTCTAGAAAATTTATGCTGGAACTTGAGAAATACAGGAATAGCACTATCCACTCAGACCGTCAGACGAATTGCTCAGTTTGCAATATTCACAGTCCATTAAGTCCAATAAAAAAATCCACTATCACCAAACTGGAAAAACAAAGCTGCGCAATATGCATCTGTTATTTTTCAATATGGTAAGTATAGCTGTATTCAGTAGAACTTCAAAATTGCAAGCCACTCTGGTGGAAGTATAGATGAATCTCTTCAAAACACAGTATACGTTGCCTCACTATTTTCAAACCTCAGCAGGAAATAGCAAGCAATTCTCTGCCTTATATTTTCTGTCTTATTACAGACAGCTGGGTTTGATCCAGATCACTGGCTCAGGCTGACTCAGAGAAAATTATGATGTTGTAGCATCTAGTTTATTGAAAAGGGAGAATATGGATTTTTTTTTTTTTTTTTTTTTTTAAGCTGCAGAAGATGAGGCGTGGGTACTACATATTTTTTTTGAAGGTTTTTAACTAAAAAGAGCAGCTTTGATGCCTTACAGAGTGGAGGGAGGGGGGAATATTTAGTCACCTCTACAGACATCTGAGTTTGCGACTACTGTCAATACTGACCATGTAAATTTTGTACTATTAGAAATAGTGAAATGTGTATTTGTTGTTTTTTTACGTACAGTACTTACACACACAATTTCCCCCCCTTACACTTAAAGTAGAAAGAAGGAGAATGTTTTTGCCGTTATGCCTAACAACTGAAAACAGGCATTTGAAAGCAAATTAGACACTTGAGAGGGAACTAATGTGGTTGTTGTGTCGTTTTCAGCCTGCATACAGTGGGGTTTCTGTCTTTGATGGACTGGTGAAAGGAATGGAAGGATGAATTGCTTGTCACCATATAATCTGTCAGTATATAATTTGTCAACATATAATAAGAGGCAGCCTCCGGAGAAGTAAGTAGATGCTTTGTGGTTGCATTCATAATGAATCAAATGAAATGCAGATACCTTGTATAAAGCCAGGACAATCTAGCCGTTAGATTAAGCTAATTGAAAAGATGTCTCTAATTTCAGGATGAAGTTCTTGTGAGCTGGTGGGGGCTCTACGTCAAAAACTTATCACAGTGCTGTTGTAGAAAGAAAAGAGCCCTGAAACTCACGGTATTGATGATACTCGGTTGCTTTGCCAATTCTCTTGCATTACAGCACAGGTTGCAACAACTCTCAGAGCTCCAAGCCACTTTTCCCCACCTGTCCCTGCCTGCTGTCTGTAATTTAGCTGCTCCTCATGAGCTGCTCTATGAAGTTTATGTAATTAAAATTACCTTTGCGGAGGAACAAAGAGGAAAGTCAGGCAATTTAGTTTGACTGGGAACCTTGACTCGACTTTGCTTAGTGCCCTGGTTTCAGCATCTGTTCCCAAAACAATGTAACTTCTGCCAATAAGTAAAATCAAGTAAGTAGCTGGGTATGACACTAATGGTCTGGAAAAGATATAAGATACTAGAGAGGCAGAGAACACCAAGAGTAATGAGAAAAAAATAACCTGAATTTCTCACCCACGCTCTTTGCGTCCACATTACAACATGTGAAAGACGGCAGGAGTTTATATGCTGTTAGCCAGCAGGCACGGCTGCCCCCAATACTGCCTATCATACAGGAACTTTTAATATAAGGGTGCAGAAATCCATGATGGGGTTCTCATTCTGCTCTTCATAAGCCCCAAGCCAGAGAAGAAAAATATGCTGTAATCCTAGAAGAGTCAGTCCTTGAAAACTACAGCACTTCTTCAAAGAGAGTAAGTTCCTGGGACTGCCCAGCATGCTCTTTGCTCACTTTTTTTTTATGAGCTCTAAATATAGTTCCCAAATGATAAAGCTGTAAATTCTTTAAGTCTAAGATATAGCAGTGTGAACTGATCAAAACTGGCATTGCCACAGTCTCTCTCTACTCTCTTGCCGTATGTTCCTGGCCCCTTCTTTGCACTAAGCTGAGTGTTTTTCTGACTTAGCAGTGAGCCAAATTGGTAAAAATAGACTCCCAAACTGCTGACCAAACATTTCCACCTCCTTTCTTGAATCAGATCTAATGCTCATGTAGTATATGCTATGATGATTTAGCACTCAAAGCCAATGAAATAAAAAAACTTGTCTCTCTTTTTGTATTTTTCATACTGGTTTGGTTTGATCTGGACAGGCTGGATCGATGGGCTGAGGCCAACCGGATGAAGTTCAATAAGGCCAAGTGCCGGGTTCTACACTTCGGCCACAACAACCCCAGGCAACGCTACAGGCTTGGGGATGAGTGGCTGGAAAGTTCCCCCGCAGAAAAGGACCTGGGGGTGTTGATCGACAGCCGGCTGAATATGAGCCAGCAGTGTGCCCAGGTGGCCAAGAAGGCCAACGGCATCCTGGCTTGTATCAGAAATGGTGTGGCCAGCAGGAGCAGGGAGGTGATCATGCCTCTGTACTCGGCTCTGGTGAGGCCGCACCTCGAATACTGTGTTCAGTTTTGGGCCCCTCACTACAAGAAGGACATTGAGGTGCTCGAGCGTGTCCAGAGAAGGGCGACGAAGCTGGTGAGGGGTCTGGAGCACAAGTCTTATGAGGAGCGGCTGAGGGAGCTGGGGTTGTTTAGCCTGGAGAAGAGGAGGCTGAGGGGAGACCTTATCGCTCTCTACAACTACCTGAAAGGGGGTTGCAGAGAGGTGGGTGTTGGTCTCTTCTCCCAAGTGACTAGTGACAGGACTAGAGGAAATGGCCTCAAGTTGCGACAGGGGAGGTTCAGGCTAGACATTAGGAAAAAGTTCTTCACTGAGAGAGTGGTGAAACACTGGAATAGGCTGCCCAGGGAGGTGGTAGAGTCACCCTCCCTGGAGGTATTCAAGGAGCGTGTGGATGTAGCATTGTGGGATGTAGCTTGATGGACATGGTGCTGTGTGGTGTTGGGTGGGTTGTGGCTTGTTATTGTTGTTGTGTGGCGTGGGTTTTGTGGTGGTTTTTTTTTTTTTTTTTTTTTTGTTTGTTTTTTGTTTTTTTTTTTCCCAGGTTGGACTCGATGATCTTACAGGTCTTTTCCAACCGTACTGATTCTGTGATTCTGTTTCCCACAGGATCAGCAAGCTTGATCTTACCCTGCTGCTGCGAACAATGCACAGGAGAGCTTGGGGAAAGGGAGGTGGAGAAGAGCATTTTTTTTCGGCAGAAGCCTGCAACTGGAGAGATTTAGGCTGAAAAGTGGCTTAGGATGGCCAAAAGTGACCTGAAGCCCACTGAGAGGTGGTCCAGCCTGTGCTCGGCTGCAGGAGCACTGGCAAAGCAAGAGAGAATTGTCTTGCGGGGAGTTTCAGGGCTACACCCTCTCCTTTGCTGATCTCAAGGGCATTGGGTTTGGTTTCTGACATAGTGGTATAAGCCTAACTTAACTGACTGTCTAGTGGTTTAAGCTTAAACTGAAAGCGTAGCCTCAGAGCCTAAAAACATGCAACTGATGAAAATTGTATTGAATTGGGACTTGTCCGGTGGAATTGGGAACTGAAGTGGTTCAGAGAGCAGATACAACTACTAATGATGGCTGGATTGGTTTCCAGTTGAATTGGCTTGCTTGAACTGGCTATAATGTGCCTGCGTGAGCATTAGTGCTGGCTGGCACAAAAGAGCGAGCAGGGAGAGGAGGACAAGACTGCAGCAGCCTAGATTTAGGCTTAAACGCCCCAGATTTAGGCTTAAACTGCAATGACATTTTATATCCAGCGTGAGCTGAGAAGCAGGTTGCATCTGTCCAGGTGGGGAGCCTTAATACATGCAACTAGTGAGACTAGATAGGAAAGAGCAGTGGGAGCAGAAGGTGGACACCACACAAGTCTCTGCCCTCGGACCTGCACCATGCACTCCACGCTGAAAAGGACTGAAGGGAGAAGGTCTGGGGTGCTCTTATTCCCTCTGGTTTCACTACTTGGCTTTGCAGGTTCAGAGCTATGATTTGTATGAAGGGCTACCTGACAAATCTTCAAGGGTTTACCCTTGGGCGTGTAGATACAGTCCTGAGCGACATTAGTGCAAATCAACTTTTGAGGAAGGTAAGGGTTTTTCTACTCACCGGCCTTACCCAGCCCATCTTGGAAACTCAGCACAATTCTGCAATTCTCAGCTGCCCAATTTGGTGCCTAACGTTGGGTGTGACGTTACTTATTGCAGACAGTAATACTGTATGGCCAGTCCCCAGGGGAAATCATGGCCTGTAAATGTGCAAAAGCTCCAGTGGCCCATTTCCTCTAGATGTGACTCTGAATTTTACATATTTTCATTCTGTTTCTGCTATGGTTCATACAAGGCACAATATTCTTGTCCTGGAATGTTCTATTGTTGAGTTATTGGTTGCTGCAACTTCATGGCAGGAAAGCATGAATTTGATCTATTAATATTTTAGTTCCTCTCCTACAATACATATTTGGAAACGTGATTAATTGCTGCAATTGGTCTTTAAATATTTAATATAGTAATAGAGGAGCTAGGGGTAAATATTCAAACTGGTGCATCTAAGGCTAAATTACTAAAAGCATGGTGTGCAACGCTTAGCTGTACTGATTGGTTCCAGAGGGACTGGTTAGGTGCTAAGGGTTTCTAAAACTCACAGCTGTGTTTACTCTCTGTAACTAAATAAGAGACTTAGAGGCCAAACTAGAAACGTGATGGGATTTGAAAGCTTTTTTTTTTTTTTTGTAAAATATAAATGAAAGCATGAGTCTATGTCCTGGTTTTGGCTGGGATGGAGTTAATTTTCTTCATAGTAGCTAGTATGAGGCTATGTTTTGGATTTGTGCTGGAAACAGTGTTGATAATACAGGAATGTTTCCGTTATTGCTGAGCAGTGCTTACAGAGAGTCAAGGCCTTTTCTGCTCCTCACACCGCCCCACCGGTGAGTAGGCTGGGGGTGCACAAGAAGTTGGGAGGGGACACAGCTGGGACAGCTGACCACAACTGACCAAAGGGGTATTCCATACCATATGACGTCATGCTCAGCATATAAAGCTGGGGGAAGAAGAAGGAAGGGTGTGGGCATTCGGAGTGATGGCGTTTGTCTTCCCAAGTAACCGTTACGCGTGATGGAGCCCTGCTTTCCTGGAGATGGCTGAACACCTGCCTGCCCATGGGAAGCAGTGAATGAATTCCTTGTTTTGTTTTGCTTGTGTGCGTGGCTTTTCCTTTACCTGTTAAACTGTCTTTATCTCAACCCATGAGTTTTCTTACTTTTACCCTTCCAATTCTCTCCCCTATCCCACCTGGGGGGAGTGAGCAAGCTGCTGGGTGGTGCTTAGTTGCCAGCTGGGCTTAAACCATGACAGTCTTATGATCACAGGGAAGCAGAGAAAGAAAGGTGAAACAGTATTCTAGGTATTACTGGGTGATACTTACTGAGCATGCCTCAAGCAGTTTGTTACAACCATGAGCCCTTTAATTAAGTGGAATTTACTCCAGTGCAGAGGGCTTCTGTAAAAGCCCTTACTCCACACACGACCTACTTCAGGTTGCTGTGAAGGGCAGAAATTTGGCAGAACTGTTGAGGTTCTGCCCCCAACATAAATCCTTGATGAAAATCCCAGTTATAACATTCAGCCACTGGATGTCCTCATTTTCAAAGGTCTGCAAAGGTTGATCAGCTGGAAAGCCACATGTTGTTGACAGTTTGCAGAGTGTTGCATAAAAATATTCTGTGTCTGTTGGGTCTTGCCAAACTCCAAGCTTGCCACCCATAAAGCAATGGAATCGCTTTCACTTCTCAAGGTAATTAAACTCCTACTGGATGCAGAACATGTATTTCATCTGCTCCTTTCTCCATCTTTCTCTCTCTTTTGATGACTTAACTGTAATTTATGTAACAGCTTGCTTTGCAGGACTCTTGCATTCCTAAACACCGAGAAGTTCACTACACTTCTTTCTTTTTCCAGTGCTACCTTCACAGGAGTTTACTGCAGTTTTTACTGCAGATTCTGACAGCAGCTTGGTTTTTCCAAGTTCCTATGAATTCCCAAGGGCGCATCCCTCTGCTCGCAGGAGTCCTGATCTGACCCCATGAAGACTTTTTCGGTGAGAGGTTCACATCGTGCACACAGCCACACCTGCCCAGAGAGCTTCACTTCGCTTTTTCTCAGAAGGTCTGCTTTCTCCTGCAGCTCGTGAGCCATCACCACCCACCTTTCCTTTGCTGTAGGTTCCCCTGCCTGCACCATCACAGAGGGTGTTTCTCAGCCCGAGCTTCCCCTGCAGCTAAAGCTCTCATCCAGCCTCCTCATTCTTGCAGCTTTAATGGCATCGTCCTCATTGCCAAACATTCCTGTCTTCTGATTATGATTTGACATTGCTTGTCAGACACTCTCCAACAACTTATAAAAATCTGAGCTGGCAGAAAGATTGGCAAAGGGCTGTCTGTAGCTGCACGTGGATTTCATGTTTGTTCATGACATGCGGAAAACATGTTCATGAAAATCTGCATTGTTGCTTTTTTCGGTCTGAAGTTCCAAGAAAAAAACCCTACTTCCCTTAGCTTTCTGCCTTTTAATTTCTCTAATTTAAGCCCCTGTTAAATCATGTTGTCTTTCCAACAAGGGGGCAGCTTGTGCTCTGTAATCACTTGTCTGAAATCGTGAAAGCAGGTTTTGCCAGAGGACAAACTCAGTAGAAAAATTAAGGCTAGACTTCTTTCCCTCATAAAGGAAACTCGCCTTCTGGTACACTTCATGTACCAGCATGGTAGTTTCGTTCCTACCACGCTGGTGCACAAGGCATATCTCCAGCAGGAATCAGCCTCTGTAGCTGCTGAAGTCTCCTAAGGTGACTAGGGCCAGGTATATGCATTTATTTATCTACTTGCTAACATCTCTTTTCAGTGGTTCAGCATCGGATGAGTGCTTCAGGAAGAGAGGTGAACATGTTACCTTTCCACGCACAGCTCTGCAGGACGGGTAGATCCTCATGGAAACTTGCTCAGCCCCTCTGTGTATCCCGCCGTGCCCGCTGTGGAAGGGGAGGCGTGCCTAGAGCTGCCCAGGTGGGCAGAAACCTGGGGTGCTCCTGATAGGACTCCGAGTCCTGGGATTTGCTCCCAGCTCGGTAACCGTGCTGGTTTCTGGACTCTGAAACACACCTAACATTCAGGTGAGCTGGGAGAAAGATTCGGAAGACAGAGGATGGAGAGAAAACCACCATGGCAGATCTGGATGACACGATGCTTGTCAGAACATTGTTACCTTAACCCCAAGTACGTGCCGATGTTTCCGTAACAGGGAAGGTAGGAGCAGACTGCTTTGCAGACACAGTGAGGAGCTAAGAGCAGCTTCAGAAGAGGACATGTGTTGCCGGAGTCCTCCTGTCCTGGAGATGCCGGCAGCCGAGAAGCCAGCCATGGTTGACTGTAAATGAGCTCTCTCCACTCCTGATGTGAGACTAACTGGGCTGGGGCATTAAATATCATGTCCCTGCCCTAGAAACTGTCATACTGCTGTGAAATTTGGTCGCCTTAGGCTAATGATGCTGATGGTGCATCTCAATAATTGTGTCGCAGAAAATTTGGCTTCTAAACTGCTTAGGAACTGGTGACAGCCTGCGGTCTGCTCAGCCATCACCTTCTTGGAGGAGAAGACTTATTGATCCTTTTCTGTTGTTCTGAAGGACATTGTGGGCCATGCTAACAGTGGTGGCAAATACGGATGAAGAAGAAATGGGGTTGGAGTCCAACATCTATGTTCTGAGGTCGGCTGCTGCCACTTTTCCCTCTGGAACTCATGGTCATCCTTGGAGAGCTGAAGCCCACTGTGATTTTGGGCAGATCTACCTACTATTTCTTGTGGCTTTTGAAGAGCTCTTTGGAAAATGTGGGACGCTGCTTTTAGTTGTTGCAAAACTGGAGATTTGACTTGGATTGATGAAAAGAGATTAAAGGTTTTGCAAGCAGCAAACCCTACATTTTGCTTCCTCAGTACAAAAGCCCAGATGCAGTTCAAATTAAAATCAATAATTGATCTATGTCCATTTACAGATATACCTACATTTACGTAGGCTGGGAAACCTTTTCCCTGTGCACACATTTTCCTTTTAAGCAGCTTGTGCTCAGGCTGCCTGCAAATACATCTGCTCACCAAGTGGGCAACGCTCAGTCCCTTCTAGGAATGAGCTGGGGCCATTTTTTTTCTGCTGGATGCCAAGAGGAGGACTGACAAGACAGAGGGAAGCTGCTGAACGGTTACACAGCTTGTTAGAGAAGTGCAGAGCCCTTTAAAGCTCATGGTGCAACCAGGATTTACCTCTTGAGAAATGGCAGCAGTCCCCAAAGTAAGTAGCTTGCATGGGCAACAAATCTGCCTCAAAATAAGCAGTGTGGATGCAGCCTGTAAGGCTGAACTCAAAATAAACCTTTTTTTTCTTTGGCTGAGATGCTATAATATGGAACAAGGCTGAGCAAACATATTGTGACTCCCCCCTGTTCAGTGCTCCGTGCCCTAGATCACTGACTCTGCAGCCACACCAGGCTACGGGTCACGTGCCTTTATTCCCTACATAGAGAAAAATTCCTGCTATGTCAATGACAGATCTGCGAGGAATTTCGTTTTTGCTTCAGCTGGTTAATGAACCGGCGTCTTGCTCTGGCTGCTGCTTGCAGGGAGCACATTGCAAGGACTCCTCTGCTCCAGCACCGTGCTGGTGAGAAGCGTCTGCAGCAGAGGGTATCCCATCAGCTGGGGCACGTCCTGGCTGCAGGATCCTGCTGGGACCCCGCTGCAGGGAAGGGCCCTGGGACCTGCCCCAGGATGTCACCTACTGCTGGAAACCCGGTTCTGGGGGGTGGCAGCCCCCACTGCCACCAGCAGACCCAGGTCGTCCCCCTCCCCGGGAAGGAATTGCTGGTGTCCTTCTTGGGGTCTAGCTCTTGAGGGCACTTTGGGGTCTGCGCCTCTGGGGACTGCCCCCTCCCCTTCTCCTGCCCCCTTCCCTTTCGCTCCTCCCCTGCTGTGCCCCCCATGGCCCCTGTCCCTTGGGCCCCCCCAGGTGGACGCCCTCCCGCGTCCCACCCTCCGCCCAGCCCTAGGTGGGGGCAGTCCCCTTCTCCCTCCGCTCCAGCGTGCACAGGCATGGCCCCCGGTCCCCCCAGCCCTCCCGCCGCTCTTGGGGGGCACGTGTGCAGCCCGGGCAGCATGATGCAGAGCTGACCGAGTCCATGGAGGATTTGGGGGATTTTTAGCTGCTAAATATTAGGTTTGTTAGGTACACGTGCTGCTGAGCCTATGTGAACTGATTTTTTATTTTTTTTAGAGCAATCTTGGACAAGTTGCACGGCTGTGGCAGCAAAAGGCGCACTGGTGACAGGAGGCTGAGCTCTCGGCTCAGCGGCCCTTTCTGCTAAAAGGACTCTTTTTTTCCAAAGCAATTGATCACAGTAGCAAAGTTACCGTGCATCTTTTCAAGGTATGGCATAGTGTATTTTCTGGTAAGTGTGTTCTTAGAACCAGCTGATTGTTTTAGCTGAAACTTTCTTAAAAATACCTGAGTCTGAGTCAGACACGTAAGGTGGAAAACATTATCCTGACAGTTGGAGTCTCGGGAAGTTGCAAGCAAGGAGAAACTAGATCTTACAAAAGGAAATACTGGGCCAGCTAACAATGGAGATTATCAGCTCTTCCAATGGCTCCTGATGACAGAAGGAGAAAAGGTGCCCTTCTGCTTCCTAGGTAGGTTTCCAAACGTAAAGAAAGGGGCCTTGTTTTCGGTCACAGGGGATTTCAGCTGAGGAAGGTTAGCAGGGAAGCAGACAAAGATAGGAAACCTGCAGCAGCTGGCCATTGTGTGCGAGAGGAGAAGGTGCCTGTTCGGTGTTTACAGTGTGTCTCCAGGAGCTAGAAAGGGCAAGATGCTTTTATTTTTGGTTTCATCTATAGCTGTTGTGTCCTCTCAACTTCCCCTCTTTTCAGCTTGCAGCCCCGAGATTAATTCAGAATGTAGCATAGAGCGTGCCACCTTCCAGAATATGAAAGTCATGATTGCACATGAGTCCTGTAGGAGACAGACAGGGAGGAAGAGGGAGACAAAAGAACCCAGGAAAAACTCCATCATCCAGCCAGATCTGCATTAGGCCCAACATCTGTATCCTGGGATCAGATTTCTGCCGAGATTGCGCTCGAGGACAGCTTGTCTTTCCTGCTGGGAAGAGACCGTTTGCCACAGGATGAGTGTGGCTGTGTTGGGAATGTTGGGGGAAAAGAGATATATAGGAAAGGGGGCCCCAGGTGGGCCCCATTTCTTTGGGGGAGCCCATGTCCCAGCCACATTTCCACCTGGGGACAACCCCATCTGCACGGCTCCTAAACCTGAAAGCAATGACGTATCTGAACGGCTTAAACCAAGTAAGCCCACGACAAGGAGTGGCATTTCAGGTGGACCAGAAGCCAAACCTGTGCCACGAGGCAAGAGAGCCTGGCGCCGTGCACAGCCAGGCAGTGTGGATGTGTGGGCTGCAAAATTACAAGCTGCTTCTTGCCGATTATGTGGCTACAATGAGCATGCCGAAGCAGACCGGGTTTCCCTTTCACCCTCGTCTGGCCTCCTGTTAGCCTACACCTCTGTGGGGTGTCGGGATGAAGCGCTGGAAACTAGAAATAGAAATACAGAATGAAAAACTTGAACAAAACGTCCAGGGTCAAGACGTGTGTTTGCATGCTGCCTGAAGAAATAGTGGGCGTTTCATAATGAAAGCTGAGCAGTATCCATGGTGGGTGATGGTGCTTCCATGCAAGGATTCCCACCAATGCGCAAGACCAGATGTCAGCTGGAAGTCAGCTGTCAGACCACTGGTGTCAGCTGGAAGAAGCCTATTTTTTGGGTTTGTGTCCACGAGAATCACTAGATTCTTTTCTGGTCCACATGCTTTCAAGTGTTTGCAGTCATCTCAGATCTTCACATAATCTAAGTAATTTCGAGACTTTCTTCAAATACAAAGCAGTCTTAACTGAGCACATTGGTACCTGGTGAAACCTCTTCTCCCATAAAAAGTACAAAGATAAGATAGGAGAGGATAGAATAGTTCAGTTGGAAGGGACCTACGATGATCATCTAGTCCAACTACTGGGCTGGTGGAAGTTCCTTGCAGTTGGGAGTTTGCTAAAGGGATGCCAGGGTCACGCTCCAGCCCATTTTGCTTTCCATTTACTCCTTCTGTTGGCCTGCAAGGCTTCTGAGGTGCCTTCATGAACTTCCCAGTTCACCACAGTATGTCTGTTTGCCAAGTATTTACTTGACCTAAATTCTTTTGAAAACCATAATTTGTGACAACTGTCGCGCAGGCTTTACAGAACCGCGTAGCTGGTTAATAAATGCCGTGACCTGGACACACAAGCTCTGCCATTTTGTTATCAACGGTATAGGCAGTTATTTTTCTATTATTTTATTTATTTTTTTAATGTTAGCTGTTTTCTTAAACTATCTTTTTTTCTAACTGGAACATTGAGCTGTTCCATACATGTCCTAAACTGCTAGTTTACCTTCCGGTCCTCAGCATAACATCTCTTCAGAAAGGTATTAATTCTGAATACAGTTGTGCTTCTCACGGAATGGTTACGTCATACCTCGTAACTCACTGGATTCAGACGTCTGCTTTTAACATCAATTGTTACTGTGACACAATTAAAGGCAGAAAAAATATTTCACCTGGTGCAACTACTTATTGCAACTTTTCCATTTGGTGTGCCAAATAAATTCCCGTTATATTTCCCTTATCCTGGTTCTGATGCCTTAAATAAGCAACTTTCACAGTCTATCAGTTCTTCTTGCTCTAAGGAGACATGTCAGAAATTTCCTCATTCTTTTTCCTGAAGATTAGTAACAGTTTTCTAAGATAGTATTTTATAATTTGAAGAAAAAAATCTTCTATGGTAAAAGTCATTGAAGTACAACTATCTAATTGACATGCATTATGTGAGCTAAATAACTATTATAGGAAATTAGTGAAAAGTAGTCTCAACATTAAACTTGCATTTATGAATACCAAATGTGGAATTGTATGTGTGTGTAATCATAGATAAGACCCCATTTGACTACTCTAAGGGCATCAAACTTCCCTTCCAGCTAAGATGAGAGGAAGAAGGAGATTAGGAACCACATGCCACAAAAAAAAGGCTTTGAAAAAATTATGAGCCAGTCAAAATTTTTCATTGTTGCCAAGTTTACGTTAGCCCCAGTGCTAGTTGCTTCTACTTCCCATCAGTAAAACATTCTCCAGGTCCTTCAATTAGTACGTGAAATGATGGGCCGTAAGGATGCTCCTGATGATAGGAGTTCTTGACACACAGAGTGATGCTCCTCATTGCTGCCCTTGCGCTGACGCAATCCTGCACCAGCCCAGCTTCTCCAACGGAGATGGTGTCTCCTCCTGACCCTGGTGATGCTGAATGCAGCCTGGCTCAGAGCCCGCTTGAAGCTGGGGGTCTCTCACCATTCAGAGGATAAAGATCATGAAATGGCATGAAATAAAGGTGTGGCTTAATGCCTACCAAAATCCCCAGGCTGGGCTGATAGGCAGCGTGACCTACCTTGTGCTGGTATCTGCCTTTTCATTTCATGCCAAACACAGCAGTGTAGTTGTCTCTGTTGGCCATGGGAAATAGAGCACCAAACGACACACAGTCAAGTGGTATTTAGCTACATCATGATGTTGATTTGAAAAAATAAACACAGACCTGAATTCGTGTCTCTACTTGTTCTCTTCACGGTGGTTGGAGAAACAAAGTTTGCTGCAGGAGGTTGTATCTGGTTGTATTGGACCAACTGAAAATAGTGAAAACCTGAAAAAAGGGTTGAGGCTCAGAATCTATCCATCAGCTGTCACAGCCAGCCCAGCAATTGGGAGGGGAAAAAAAAAGAAAGAAGGGAAAAACCCCATCCCAGCCACCAGAATATCTCTTCTCCTTACCTGCCAGAACCCATCGCTCTGTTCTCCTGGCCAAAGAAGATGATGGGTGTCAGCCCTTGAAAGTTGCTGTGAAATAAGAAACCATCGGATACAATGCAACCACATGTTACTGGCCACTCCTTCAAACCAAACTGAAGCAAATAGGATTAAATCAGAGTAATACCTCATGTGATTACAGCTCATTGTGTTCAAATAAAAGCTGATGTTATTGTGAGCAATTTGTTTGGAGGTGGGGGTGGAAAGGAGAAGAGATGCTACAGCTTTTGCTTACAGTGATTGCCATTTATAATGCTGTAAAACCACAGTGAATGTGTTAAATGCATTGCCACAAGCACGTGCCGCTTAAGCTTGGTATCTATGGCTATAGTAATTCATTGCAACTCTCAGATGTGCCTTTATACTAATAATGCATTAATATTATTCTATATCAGTTATTTCAGACAAACAACAACTTTCTAGATGTGGCACTTGTGATGATAGAACCATAATTTGTAACTGTATTTGTAGCTCTGCAATCAATAGGGGAACACTTTATAGTCACATCTACCTGCTGCTTTTACAACCTCCTTCTAAACAATTTAAATAGAAACTGAAGAGTAAATGTGACCGGAGTCCTCAGCCAGCAAAACTGAGAAAAGAGAAGTATGTCAGTGCTAATTAACTCCAGCACCCTGCCAGGCCTGGCTCTCAGCAGCTCTGCAGGCTGTAGTAGGGTTACTGCGGCTCAGTCGTAGTCCCGTTTAATTTGTTCAGAGGGGGTGGGTAACTACTCTTTCAGCAGCAATCCAGTGTCGGTTAGATTATTATCCCCAAAATTGGTCCTATTGCCTGTAGCACTTGGGTCTTTCTCTCTTAGTACTCTTTTTGTTTTGCGCCGGCTTCTCTGTGCTCTGTAACTGCATCTCTTTCTCTCTAAAGAAAGCTCAGGAAATCTGACTGGGGGAGGGAAGAAGTCCTGAATGCAGAAAAGGCTTCAGGAACTTGGCCTGCTTTATTTTTGTTATTATTTATTGTATATTTCCTAGTGTTAATTTAAGCGGGTTTTGAACTATAAGCTTTATGAACCACTCACACTATGCTGATGCAAAATCTATTTCCATTCTTTCTCTTTTTTTTTCTCTCTACCCCACAATGTATTTTACTGTTAAGTTCTGATTATTCTGAATATTACTGCTTTCTTTGTAGCAGCACTAACCCAAATCCATGGATATCCTTGCTTTAGGGCTTTTTATAAGAATCTCAACTTAAAACTTGGTGTTGTTTCCTTGAATTGCCTTTTGACAAGCCAGAAAGCAATTCTGTCTGAGCTGTGCCGAGGAGAGAGAGCTGCAGCATGACCTTGCTCTTGCTTCTTTCGAACAATAACTTCTAGGAATACTGCTGAGATCAGCCCAGCCTTATTTATATTTTACATTTCATTGTCTGAATTCCTTAAAGGTCACATAAACCTAATTTTTTGTTCAGTAGCACACAGGATGATGGTATCAAGAAAGATAAATTGAGCACTGAAGTTCTTGGCTACGTACCCAGACCAGACTGGTAGAGATTGAAGGATGGCTGTTTGTTTGATAGACTATAACACACTAATTTTTCGGTCATGACCTGTCTCCCAAATTTCAACTATAATGTGACTGTATGTATAACTGGTGCCCCTGCTGCCACTCCCGACAGAGAGCCCTGGAAGCACTGACCTGTTCAGCCTGGCGATCCCTTGCACGCAACCCATCCCCGCTGGCAATCCCATGCAGGAGAGCTTGCTCTTCTCCTGCTGTGTATGTGCTGCGAATAACTGGGGGTGCAACCTTTGTTTATATGCACCTTAACGCCATTTAATGGGGGCAACAGTGACTACCACAAAACCTGATGCAGGTTGCCCGATGACAGTGCGAATGGCAGAAAGAAATGTGAACTGATGTATCACAGCAAGAGCAGATTTCCTCTGTTCCCTTCCGAAGCGGAGTTGGTGGAAGTCTGACCTTGTCCACTGGAGGCTGAAGAAAGTGGCCTGCCAGGAAAGAAGCACGAAGCTGCTCCCCACACTCATTTATTGCTCTCGCAAAAGAGGTAGTGGCATTACCTCTTACAGATTACATACAGCTCGAAGACTCCTGGCATTGCTGGGAGAGTCTTAAAAATAATATTAACTTGTCCCAAGTAACTAAAATTCAGCCAACGAATATATAAAAGTACTAAAATACTTTTAGAAGTACTAAAAAGGAAAAAAAAAAGTAGAAGTGGAAAGATTTAAATAACAAAGCTCAAAAAAAAAACCAAACAAGAATGTAAACCAGACCAAATGGTTATCAAATGGCCGTTTGGAGCCAGGTAATCCCCTGCAGAACTGGGAGAGCAACAGACCTTATTTCCTTCTGCACGTGAGCCACACCTTGGCTTGCCATGGAAATGTGTAACGCAGTAGGACTGCTGCTGTCAGAGAGGGCAACACTTCTGCTACCCCTGGGGGACACAACTGCCCCAAGTAAAAAGGTTATCAGGTATTTGTTAGTATGGACCCTGGCAATTTGCTGTCCTCCTCTGCTTGCTTGCAACTTCTCCTGAGTGCCTCGTTATAGCTTCTAGTTACTCTATTGTATCACAATTCTCTTTTCCCACCCCTTTTCAAAGACCTCTCCCACCAAAACTTGCCCCGACATGAGGTCACTCTCCAGCCACACAGGATACAGAATTGGTCTCTTCTTGGTTTAGGAAAGGGTTTTTTATTGCTGCTATTTCTTAGTGCAGTGGAACAATAAAGAATAGTAACTCATTACACTGCCAAAAGCCGAGCAGGTTTGCTTGCTCAGGATGGTGCTTTTTGCTGCGAGAATACTATTTCCTCAGCAAAGGCGCTGGTTTACCTTTTGGCCTCCTTGATGCCTATTTCCATACTGTAGCCTCAGGCTGTATCTTCAGGTGTGCAGTGGACCAGAGCCACTAGCACTGATCTGATGTCCTAAGCTCCCAAGGATTTTATCAAAGACCCTATGACAGTAGCTGTCCATCTCAGAGAAGGGGAAGAGGTTCTTTATCCTTATAGTGGGTGTCAGCTGGTGACGGCAGATCTCATAAATAAGTATTAAGCTCTCTTGCCACCACTCTGTCCCCTGGACTCCCTGACACTCATGAGAAGCATGCAAATAGTTGGCCGCATCCTTCATTAACAACAGGCACAGACTCACCCAATAGTCACTGTCAGCCTCCTGTTACTGTCTAGACTTGTCACAGTGAGACCTAGTCATGAGACACATGACAGCATCTGCAGAAGTGACACCTCATGCCAAACTTCGTGTCCGTGTCATGCAAGAAAGGCTCAAACTGTTTACAAGCCTCCAAGACAGATCAGCACGCTGGGATCAGAAACCCTCTCTGTCTGGAGGGTATGCTGGGCATTTCTCCCAAACGGCATAGAAGACTGTGGGATGGAGAGCACCACAAGCTGACATGAAATCCCTCCCACAGTGGCCATGGCTGGAGCTCTTGGCTGGTGTCAGGCTCAGCTGTGGGACAATGTGGATGCTTCCAGCTGAGCAGAAGATGCACAGGAGGTCCTGAAATGCCACTCACAAGCCTGTTCTTAAGAGCTGGAGCTCAGGGGTCAACCTGTTCACCCTCCCGTTCGGCAATTAAGCAAGTCATATTGTTCTGTAATTTCAAATGCCAGCCCATCCCTACAACACAGTCCTATATAGGACTGCATTTCCTACGCATACTGCGGGCAGTCAGCTGCAGCCCTCCCTTGTTCACCTGCCCCGCTGCACAGCCTCCCTGCAGTCCCGCTTCTCCAAAGGGTTCTCTAGGAAGAAAGGCACTGAGGAGCTGTAGTGGTGGCTGAGTTTAGGCAAGGCAATCTTGGTAGCAGATCTCGCTTGATCTCTGCTGAGAGCACCGTGTTCCCTTTGTCTGGTTCGAGACCTCCCGTGTCAGAGCTTGGGTCAGAGCTGCCACGAGAAGCTTTATTTTCTGAACCTGGCCCCTCTGCTTGCCCTCAGGGAGGACCAGCCTCACCAGCAGCTGGAAGAAGTGTGCTGGCAGTGCCCAGCTGGCCACCAGCTGGGACCCACCACGGGTGATGGTGATGGCCCTCCTCGTCTCCACCTCTGAGACCTGCTGGCCAGCCTCCGGCATTCCTGCCTTTGCCAAGCTCTGTGCCGGTGCACAATACGTTCATTTGATTTTCTCCTGTCTTGTAGTTATCTAATCTCCTGCCCCGGGGCTGGGAAGGCCTGAGAGCGCTGGTGCGTGCCTGCCCCGTTTCCAAGCACACGTGAACACATTTAATGAACGCTCCTTCTACTGCAGAAGCTGAGGAAGTCTTTACTTCAAAATACTGTAGATATATTGAGAACACTTATCTCCAAGCCCTGCTCAGAATAACATTAGGTAATGATCTCCCTCTCAAGTGCAGGATGAAAAAGATCAATTGCAGCTTTCTTTTTGCATGTGCTATAAACGGTTTGTACACTTGTAGAGGATGAAAATTATGCTGGAAACCTGGTTATGGTCCTCTGAGGTGAAATACCGACACTTTCGCTCCAACACACTTTTTTTTCATCACGGCGTGGTCAGAAGTCAGATTGTTTCCTCTGGCTTTGTAAAAAACCACTTCAGTTCAGTTGTTATCAGATCAGCAATATTTACAGTTCTTTCCAGGCAGGCTAGCAGATTTCTTTACATACTTTATTTAGACATGTTGGGAGGTTCCGCATGTTTTTTTTTTTTAATAATTACTGGATATATTGATTGAAGAAAAAACAATGTTGGTTCTGACTGATTTTTTTAAGGTACTTATAAGAAAATGGCAACATTTTTAAAGTTTGTTTTGTAGGTCAGCAAAGAGTAACAGTATACAAGCTCCTAAAATGTCCTTTTTAAAACCAAAAAAAAAGGCAGATCACTGCAAGTCCCACAGAAATAAAACAAGTGTAGCTTGCAAGATTTATTAGCTGATTCAAGAAAAAACAACAATAAATACATTTCAACTTTATAAGATTAAGTATTGTCAGTACTGTGCGGGGATTGAAGAGCAGAGATGAACACAACAAACTGCTCCATCTCCTCTATTCCTGTATCTGCACCCAGCTATAATTATGCAAGAAATTAGCCATATTTCAAGAGCAGCGCTGATGTTAAGTGCCTGTTTTCAAAAGTATTTTCTGTCACTGTGTAGATTACAAAATTGCTATTATGCAACCAGAGAGAGGAGAGCCTCCGAGACTGTGTTTTGTTAGAGCTCAGCACACTGCCCCACTCGCAGAGGTACGAGGAGTGGGGCTGCTGGCGCCCGGAGCCGGCAGACACAGGCAGGGGGCTGCCGGTGTAATTACCTTCTGACCTTACAACCAGCTCTTTTGAAACTGGATTTAAAAAACCGTATTTCAGAAAGCCTTGAGGATAGTATATTGATTTTTTTTTAATGCCACAGCAATGTAGTTCGAGAGGAAAAACATCATCCACGGCCATGGTACCTAAACAGCATTCCATGCATTTTATTACGCTACTTTCCAGACAGCGTTGTGTTCCAACAACTGAAAAGAAAATGTTAGAGTAGTCTGCGCACATTCCCGCTCGCTGATGCTCGCGAGCATCTCAGGTAAGGAGGAGCATGCCCGAAAGCAGGCGAAGCGAGTGGCCCAAACCGGTTCACGGCGTTCCCAGTCGTTTCAAACCGCGTTACACCGCCTGACCGAAAGCAGACCCGCGCGGCCCCGCACCACCGCCCGCCGCGATGGCAAACCGACCCGAGGCGGCTGCGCGGCAGCTGCGGGGGGCGCCCTGCGCGGCGGCTGCTGCGCCCGGGACCCCGGAGCGCCCCGGCCGCAGGAGCCCCGCTGCCCCCGGGCGGGGCTTTACGCTTCCAGCCGGGGGAAACTCCGTGCCGGCGCGGCTTTCTCCTTGGCAGAAGTTGTGCGGCCGCCCGCCCCCGGCTGCCCCGGGGCGGGACGGCGGCGCCGGGGGGGGTGCGGGCGGCTGGCCGCCGCCCCGTGCAGGCCGGCGGGCCGGGGCCGAGTCCGGGCTAGGGCGGGGCGGCGCGGCAGGGCCCGGCCCTGCTGATGTCAGCCGGGACGGGGGAGGAGGGGAGGGGAGGGGAGGGGAGGGGAGCGGGGGAGCGGCCGCCCGTGTTCCGGGTCAGGCGCGGGAATGCGCGGCGGCCGCCAGCAGCAGCGCTGCGCCCGGCGCCCCGCGATGCCCCTGCGGGGAGGACAGCGGCCCGCCGAGGAGCAGTAGGGGGGCGCCCCCCGCCCCGCTCGGCTGCGGCTCCGGCTCCCGCCCATTGTTCTCCCGGGGCCGCCGCGCTCGCCCGGGGCCGCTTCCCGCCGCCGGCGGCGGCGCGCTGGATGCGGGTTGCCGCCGCCGGCTCGCCGGGACCGGCGCTGCGCGGCGGCGGAGGGGGCAGCGGCTCCCGCGGGCGGCGGGGAGGAGGGGGCGGCGGTGAGCGGCGGCGCCGCCCGCCCCGCGGCCCCCGGCGGCCCGGCCGCCCCCCCCCCCGCGGCGAGGCGATGTTCCACTGCATCCCCCTGTGGCGGTGCAACCGCCATGTGGAGTCCATCGACAAGCGGCACTGCTCGCTGGCCGCCGTGCCCGAGGAGATCTACCGCTACAGCCGCAGCCTGGAGGAGCTCCTGCTGGACGCCAACCAGCTGCGCGAGCTGCCCAAGGTGAGCCCAAGGGAAGCGGGAACGGGGGCGGCCCCCGGCAGCGGGGCCAGGCCGCTCCCAGCCCCGCCGCCGCCCGGGGCGGGGGGCGCAGGTGAGCCGCCCCGGCAGGTGCCCGCCGAGCGCCCCGGCCCGGCGCCGGCCGGATGAGGCGCCGCCGCGCCCGCCCCGGGGCTGCGGTGAGGGGCTCCTGGAAGCCCCGGCGGTGCTGTGGCATCCCGGCCCCGGTCGGCACCGCGCGGTGTGGGGCGGCCGGGGCCGTCCGTCTGCGGTAGTAACCCCGGGAGTTAAAGGAAGAGCCGGAGCCTCGGGTTAGCGTTTAGCATTTCGCCGTAGTTTGATGGTAAATGAGCTTTAACGAGCAGAAGCTGGAGATGCGCGTCTTACGGGAGGAAGAGTACCGTTTGGAGGGCAGAGGGGTTAGGGCTGGAGTCACAGGATGTGAATATGTGTTGTGATTAACGTTCACGTCATCGGAATTACGAGACCTTGGAGGGTGTTAAGCCCTCCCCTTTTTCCCCCTTTCGATAGATCCTATCTGCTCTCTACATGGGGAAAAAACCAAAACCCGCTAGCAGATAACAGCGTTCCCGTTTCTGCCTTCCACTCCTGGAAACTTCGTCATGCAGTGCACTAGAGGCGCGTAAGCTTTTCCTTTTTTGCGGTGTAAGTCCCGCACAGTTGTCAGCATTTTGCTTCTTGCATGACACATGTATCCAGAGTTTTGTGCATAATGCTTTTTTGGTAGTATTTTCAAAGGCGAATTTACTTAAATTTAATGTTTTGACACGTTGAGGTGGTACCCGCCAGTGTGACTCACCGGCTGACACGTGCTGATTTTGGTAGAAAAACTCCATCAGAGTAATTCCAGCGAGGCAACGTTCGACTCCACGGACACAGAGCGAGTGGGAGACGTGATTGATGTTTGACTTGATGAACCAAGGGCATTTGTCAGTGTTTCCTCTTTAAACTTTGGACACCTCAGAAGCCTTTGTGAGTTGTGGTTGGTAGAGTTTGACACCAGAGGGGAAGTGTTATCTGGAAGCTGCACCTTAAAAGTGTGTGAACTCTTACTAACTTGGAATCCAAGAAACTGAACTCACTAGCCAGAGAAATTTTCAAAAGCACTTTTGTTTCTACCTGAATCAGAGTTGGTCTGTTCATACCAAAACCCAAACAGTTTTACTTTTCTTTTTTTAAACTCATTTCTCTCGCATAAACTGTTTTTTTTCACTCTAGCTAGTAAGAGTAATCATGGTGGAGAAATTTTCCTATAGACAGTAGTAAAGATGTTTAATTGAACTGACGTATTAAATTTGGCTTTTTCCTTTTGGAAAGCCTAGGTGCAGGTTT
This sequence comes from Gavia stellata, assembly GCF_030936135.1. NCBI lineage: Eukaryota > Metazoa > Chordata > Aves > Gaviiformes > Gaviidae > Gavia > Gavia stellata. Next base: position 86,557,560 of record NC_082595.1, on the reverse strand, counting down.
GCATCTTGTTGTGACTGAGCTCTTTATCCTTCTGAAGCAGAGCAAAACTGGTTTATGTAGCCTCCATGTGGGTGCGATTTTTACTTCCAGCAGTTTCTTACTGGCTTTGTGTGCAGACTACACTCGGGAGTCTCTTTCCTTTTGTACTAGGCTTTTCTTCTTAGTGTTGACTTTCAGGCTTGTACACTTCTTATTGCAGGGATACTGAATGTGCTTGTGACTGAAATCCTGTTGAGACCTATCTCTCTCTTTTTTTTTTTATTTTTTTTTAAATAATGAATCCCCCACAAACTGATTGCTGTGTACAAATGTAAACGATGATGTTTGTGGTGTTCTGTGGTATTTACTTCTGTAAACAGAGTGCAACTATTCATCATTTCTCCTCTTCCTTGAATTGTAATGTATGAAGTAGCCTTTTTTTGTCCTGTGATGGCTAAAAAGACCGCTTCTTGCCATTACTTACATGTGAGTACATATTAAGTTCCATACATGTAAAAAATATGTGAGGTGGTAAAAAAATCCCAACCACCCAGTCTCCTTGGCATTGCAGTGGAATCAAGCAAAAGCTGAAGTTAGGAAGACGACTTTTTTTATGTGCATGGATCAGATTACAGGAGTGCCTAAATATAGTGTAGGGATACGTTTGTGGGTTTTTAGCTGGACTGGGAGGAATCCGATGAAATACAACCACAGAGACATACTTGTAGTATCTGTCCTGAGTACTTTGTGCCTTGTCAGCAATGCAGGAAGGCATTTTTATTAGGGCTTCCTGCACAGACCTATGAACTTTACTTGTCAGTTCCTTATTAATGTTTTCTGATAAATGGAATATAGTGCTATCATCTCAGATAAGTGTTTACTCTCTGGGAGTTTTGGGTACAAAAATACAGCTGCAATCCTGGATGTGAAACTAATCTATTGAAGCTGGGAATGGATGGGAAGAGCCTTGTTGAAAGTCGCTGCTAGCAAATAGTTTTTAAAAGTTCTGCTATAGGAAACTGGCTGAGGAGAATAGTGGAAGATCTCTCTTTGGAAGGTAGCTACAGGGTACACTGTTCATTCCACTTGATATTAAAAGGGTAGCATTGATGCAAACTACAGATCCAGAATTGGAAATAAGTACAAAAAGCAGGGGTACACCACGCCTCTTGCAGGGAAAACACGAGGGAAGTCATTAGGGCATATAATTAACAAACTGTTAGGTCAGCATAGATCTTAGCGGTCGTTAAGCCCTTAATCTAGTGTAATGCATTATATTAGTCTTACCTTACCCTGATTAAGTTTCCTCTCTAGATGCGTAAAGGCAGTAACACAAAATCAAACCGTTTTTGGGCTGAGTTCAGGTCTAAACAAGTCAGGAGACTTGTTTAAGTCTCAGTGGCTGGCTAGTTAGATGTTTTCCTGTACTTCATGAACTCCTGAAGTTCACAGTGATCTGTGCCGATTCCTGGTGAATCATCTGTAGGCTGTGCTGATGCCGTAATATATCCCGTAACCGATAAGGTGTTCGTGTCCCTGAGATAGTTGTGATCCTCCTTAGGAAATTGCTGCTGTAAAGGCTCACCTTGAAATAGCGAAGAATCGCCCTGTAGACTTTGTGACTTGCAGCAGAAGTTGCTGTAGCTGGCTGGATGAGGAAGACCCCAACTCTGCTGCCCTGCTCTTCATTCTATGCCCTGGTAGTTCAGACCTCAACTTCCCGGTGTGGGCAGGTGCGGTGTGAAACAGCTATTACAGCAGGCAGGAGGTCTTGTTAATACTTCTCTGAAACCAAGCAGATATTGGTGAGTTCTTTTCCTGGCATTGCCATGCCGCAAGTCTGAGACAGTGATGATGGCTTTATCACTAGACGTCTGCTTTCCTTCCGCTTGCACCATTTTTTTCGTCCCTTCAAAACGTAAAGCGTTCTGAGGCAGATAAATATCATCAAGTGGCGTGTTGGAATACATGAATATCCTGTACTGTTTTCAAGTTGATGGGACAACTTGTGTTGGATGCACACGTTTCCCCCCTTCTCCCCTGTTTCTCCCTGACCCTGTTTCTATTAAGTAGCAATGAAAGGTGTTCGTTGGTTGGTTTGCTCCAATACACCAGTAAAAGAATGCACTCTAATACACCCTAACCCCTCCATTTTGGGGTACAGAAGTAGTCTTAGGCTTTGTTTAATCTGCAGTCTTCGATAGCATACTTAAAACCTCTATTATTCAAGAGGACACTAGAGCATGGCGTATGCTAGGGTGTCACCGAAAAAACCCCAACAAAACAAACACACGCAAAAATCCCCTCAAAAGACAGAAGACAGCTTAAAGAATTGCTTTAGCGTCTCGATGGGAAAGGACTAGAAGAAAGACCCAGCAATATTGCTGCGTTGTACGTTATGAGAGTCATCTGAAGTATCCCTAGGAGAGGAGAAACAAGAAATACGCTTGAATGATTTTGAAAGAATTACTTCGTTGGTTTTATTTTTGTTATGTGGGCTGACCAAAATGTATGGTAGAATTCTTCACCTCTTTCTAAGGGGAGAGGGGTAGGAAGGGTTCATCTGGAAAACATCTGAAAAGAAATGTCCAAGAAGCAGAGGGAGTTGTCTTTGTCCCCCATTATTTCCACTCCTCCCCTTGCTTGCTCCCTTGTGCCTGAATGCATATGTGGACCAGGGCTAACTCAGTTTTTCTGACCCCTTTTTCCCTACAAATACGTTTTTATTTTTTTCCTAAGCTATACCTGGCAGCCTCTCAGGAATACAAGTTAATAATTCATTTTTGTACAGTAACTTAGAAATTTCTTATATATCATTTTGCTACTGCACAGGGATCCTTTTGGTTTCCCGTGTCAGTACACTGATTCTTTCCCCAAATCTCCTTAACTGCTCTGCTGGATCTCTGGATCCTTCTTCCCTCCCTTCCCCAGTTACGTGATGGAGAACTTGTGCTTACATTGACAGCGACCTTTCTCTGCCGTTATCACTGGTGTCTCAGGCTCCTTGCCCCACGTGTTCATACTTTCTCATCCTCCCCCATCCTTGATGTCCCAGGATCTTGCTTACTTCCTTCGACCTAAACAGCTCTGTCTGCCTGTGTTTGTGATTCTTTGCTTCCTCTGCTGTCCCTTCTGTGCCAGATTCTCGACTGCCCTTGAAAACACTTGTTTTCTTTTCTTCGCACTTTGCTCTTTCCCCTTCCTTTCTGCTGCCTCCCAGGTTCCCTCTTCTACTCTTGCCCTTCCTGCAGGATGAGCCAGCCTGGTGGGATGTGCTGGAGGAGCAGGCTGTGTACTATTAAGCTGCTGGTGGTTTTCCACAATATTGAGGTCTCTCTAGCCTTTCTTGGCAGATGTGGCTGTTTTCCCACAGAACAGCAATTTCTAGCTGTCAGCATGCTTCTCACCACTTCTGCTTTACAAGACAAATTAAAGAGCTGCACCCTTCTGTCTCAAAAGGAAGGGCTTTGTATAGGGCCAGAGGTAGAGTGTGGCTCTTAACTTGCTTAAATAATGCCTTCTCCTGTGTTGGATCCTAAGTGCCTTCTGTTGAATATTTAGTGTATCTGATTTGATTGGAAAAAACCATAGTATGTAGTCACCAGTGTGCTTAGAGTGACTTAAAAATGTAGTTTGTGGGGTTTTTTTTCTAAACCTGGACCATTTTTATTTTCCTTAGGAGTGAAAATGTGAAGTCTTTTTCAACTCAAGCTGTAATGTGTAGTATATCATTTGCTACACGTCAAAAACTATATTTCACCGAAGAGTAGGCTTTCTGGCAGATTGCTTTGATAGGAGAAAATAACACATTCTGCATGATGCATTTCAATAGCTTCTCTAATGAAAAGCATCAGATAAAAATAAGATGCTTTCAATTCTATAGATCAGTCTGTAGTCAATGGAATGTTTCCTACCCCTGTACATTAGAATTTAAAGGCCAATACATCCTGTCAACTTAATTTCTCTGTGCATGGAGTTTGCAGTACAAAACATTTTTTTTTTTTTTCACTGGTAAAAAACCCAAACATCTTATGAACCTTTGAATGCACTATTGTATTTTGGCTTTTATATTAAATCACTGGCATTTGTTGCATTGGTGGGTGGTGGAAAATAGCTTATAACTCTTATTTTGCTGCTGTTTTGTCTTGCTGCTACTCGGTTCTTTTACTCAAAGGATAAAGACCACTTTCCCATGAGACTTTTTGCAGATGTTACGTAAAAACTCCAATGGCAAAAAGAAATTAATTAAAAATTTCATGTATGCACTTAGTTTAGCTTAGGAGTCTGCTGAACTCTTTCTTCTTTTGGGAATGATTTTTATGTAGTGTTTGTAAACCTAATCTGATGCAACTCTGAATCATTTCACTTCTCTGTTTGGGTTTATAGATTGTATCTGTCATCTGTAATTTTTCTTCGTGGTGTTATACGCTAAAGCTTCTCTGTAGAGTTACTTGGTTGATGGGAGGCCCGCTCCCCGAGAGAACTGGTTAAACCCTGGCGTCCTCCCGTACCCCAGTTTCTGTGTTAGAGAAACCGATGGTGTGCTGCTGCTTGGCATTCAACTTAGGCAGTGTCTGTATCTCTTTACTATGTGTGGTGTTGAAATCCAGGGTGCTGTTATTATACCAAAATCTTGTGAAAGCTCCTTCAGAAAAAGTCCCTCTGTTCTTCCCGTACCACACCTCTTTCTCAGGAAAAAAAACCTTTTAGATGAAATTTCACTGTTCTACCGTAGTTTCTCCCATTAAGCAACCATAAGTCTGAAAGACGCTTGCATGGTCAATGGCCAGTATTCTCCTGTGGAAAGCAATGATACCATACTGTACCTCTCCTTAAATATGTGCTTACGGGTTGTAACCATCCCTTCTTAAGATGTAAACATCTAGAAGCTTTATTTCCTTTTTTTCAAATTTTTAATCTCATTGGGATCACAGAGACATGGTGGGATATCTCACATGACCGGAGTGCTGCAATGGATGAATATAGGCTCTTCAAGAAGGACAGGCCAGGAAGGCAAGGATGGGGAGCTGCCCTTCATGTGAGAGAGCAGCAGGGATATGTGAAGCTTTGCCTTGGGTTGGATGATGGGGCAGCTGAGAGCAGGTTGGGATTAGCGGGTGACATTGTTTTGGGTGTCTGCTGTAGACTGCCTGATCAGGAAGAAGCAGTAGATGATGCCTTGTTCGGATAACTGGAAGAAGCCTCACATTCAAAGGCCCAGGTCCTCATGTGGGTCTTGAACCACCCTGACTTCTGCTGGAAGGACAACATAACAAGGCATAAGCAATCCTGGAGTTTTCTGAAGTGCATTGATGACTTCCTAATATAAGTGATCAAGGAGTTAATGGACAGAGGTGCTCTGTTGGACCTCATAAACAGGAAGAGACAGGTTGAGATGTGAAGGTCAGGGTTGCAGTGGCTGTAGTGACTGTGAGATGGTGGAGTTCAGGATCCTGAGGGGAGGGAACAGGGCAAAAAGCATCACAACCCCGGACTTCAGGAAACAGGCTTTGGCCTGTTCCAGGGATCTGCTTGGAGGTGGTTGATAAGAAAGATGTTTATGCTGCCATTCAGAGGGACATTGACAGACTGGAGAAATGGGCAGAGAGGCATCTCATGAAGCTCAGTAAAGAGAAACATAAAGCCCTGCAAACACCTGGGGAGGAATAACCCAATTCTCCAGTACAGGCTGGGGACCAACCGTCTGGAAAGCAGCTTTGCAAAAAAAGGCCTTGGGTGACCTGGTGGACAAGCTGACCATGAGCCGGCAATGCTCCCGCATGGCAAAGAAGGCTAATGGTATCCTGGGCTGCATTAGGAAAAGCATTGCCAGCAGGTGATCCTTCTCCTCTGTCCAGCACTGAGGGAAGCACATCTGAAGTGGTGTGTCCAGAGCTGGGCTTCCCAGAAGAAGGGTCATGGGCATACTGGACTGGGTCCTGCAAAGGGCCACAAAGACGATTAAGTGCTTGGAGCATCTGTCATATGAGAAGAGGTTGAAAGAGCTGGGATAGTTTAGCGTGGAGAAGAAAAAGGCGCTGGGGATCTTATTGGTGTATATAGATACCTGATGAGAGGCTGTAAAGAAGACAGAGCAGAACTCTTCACAGTGGTGCCCCATGACATTATAAAAGGCAATGGGCACAGACTGAAACAGGAAATTTCATCTGAAATCAGAAAACACTTTTTTTTATTGTGAGGGTGGTCAAATGCTGGCACAACCCAGAGAGGCTGTGGAGTCTCCATCTCTGGAGGTGCTCAAAACCTGACTAGACATGGTCCCAGGTGACCTGTTCTAAGTGTCCCGTGCTTGAGCAGGGGGTTTGGACTAGGTCATTTCCAGAGGTCCCTTCCAACCTCAACTGTTCTATGATTCTGTAGAGGGCGTATCAAGGTTCTTGCCTGTCTTTAGCTTTGATGTTTTTAATGACGCAAATAGAATTGTCATGTTTTTCACTGTTTATTCACCCTCAAACACTTAATTGCATTTTACGTTTAGCATCGATAGTGTCATGGTGTTTTTGCACATCTTACTGTAAATCCTGGAAGAAATACCACTATACGATTTGAACAAGTGTGTTATTTCCGGTTAATATCACACAGTAAAGGTAGTTTTACTGAAAGTTTAAGAATTTTTTTTTTGGTATGACAAATGCTATGTAAAATACTTTCTAAGAACACCTGCAACTTTACAACTTCAGTGTCTTGAGAATACTTACCTTTTGTAAAAACCTTTTGTGAGCATACTCAATTACTACTGGTGTGCAATGCATGCTTGAATTATTAAAATAAATAAGTTTTGTAGAGAAACAACATTGGATCCTTATATTAATATCCCTCTAAATATAAACCGCTGTGCAGAAGGCTCCAAGTAAGTTTATTACCTGCTAAATATCTCTAGTTTTTCTGCTAGCTTCCAGATTCTTCTGTTGTATTGCTTAAGACTTGAAGAAAATACTATGCCTTTTGACATCAAATTTGAAAGACCACAGTCTGATGGGAGCAGAGGGAGAACTTAGCCTGGTGTCCCCTTTGAAGTCTGACTTCCCTGTTAATGTCCATACAGATGATTTTGAAGTCTGCTTGGATTGAAATATTTTCTAAAGGCAGTTTTTCTGTAGTCCCAACATCCCACCTAGTAACAGCGGAGTTCTACTGATTTTTGACCTCACTTGGAAGAAAGTAATTAGGTGGTTATCTTTCAATACTTTTAACCTTTTTTTTTTTTCTGTAAGGGGTGTATTGTTGTAGTAAATTGGTAGCATCCCCTTCTCTGTGTGATATACACAGATGGGACAAGGTTTTGGGCAGAGATTATACATCTGTAGCTCTAAAATAAATGTTATGATTATACATAGAGCTATTTTTCTGATTTATATCAGTTGGTCTAAAAAAAGATGTTACCTCCTGCAAACAGTCTTGTATACTGGAAAAATGCATGCTAGAAATTCATTAGTGAGATTAAATGTGTGGGGTTTTTTTTTTTTTTTTTGTTTCTCCAAATGGCAAATGCCTTTAACTGCAATGAATCCATATTTTGTTGTAGCAGATGTTTTCTGGACTCTTAAAGGCAGAGATATTCCCTCCCACCACTGTACTCTAATGCCTGTGGCGTCAAGTGCTCTTTAACCTTTGTTGCCTCTGTTTAAGCGACACAAAAGAGAAAGTAAATCCTTGCCTGCCAGGAAACAGTATGAGGCAACCTGTTCAATGCATCGCTCGGTAGAGCAGCATTTTGATTCAGAGCTGCAGTGTATTGTTTTTTGAGAGTGGAGAGTCCCTTGTTCATTTTTTAAAATGGATGGTAACAACTGAGACTAGGACCTGCAATTGGCCCGTTGTTGACTGTAGTTCAGAAAATGTCAGGTGCTTTGCAAATAGGGGCCAGAAACGGAGCAGGCAGATGTTGAATGCCAGCTTCAGTGAGGCATCGGTTGTCATTTTTGCTCTGTCTCCTGTAGACCCTTCCCCAACCCTTCTTCCTGGCTGATCCTTCCTGTCGGGCTTTAAAGCATCCATGGGAGGGGGAGATAGCAGTTGCAGCATCTGGTTCTGTTTAGGGTACCTGCCCTAAGAACTGCGATCTTTCATTAATACTTTCTCTTGTCATGAAATCTGGTCATTTTATTAATGTTTTGTGTAGATTCCTGCTTGAATGTCTGCCCCTATGCCATCTTCCATTATTATTCATGTTGACAAACTTGGTGCTGGGATGCTGCAAGACCAAAGTACAGCTTCAATATTCTACAGACATGGTTTGGGCAGTGAAACAATCTTTGACCATGCCAGAGAACTGCACCGGCTCTGGTTTCGCCATGAAACATGCGAAGACAGAATTAGAGACCTCAACTGTGTGCAGCAGTTGTCCATTTGCTGGCTTGCCAGCTAGCAAGTGGGCAGACGTCTGCATGCCGTGGTCCATCACCAGCTGCTGCTGCATCTCCTCATGGCTTGAGAGGAAATCCAGTAGCTGCTTCTAGTAACACTTCGATACAGAGTCATCAACTGCATGATGACTCTGCTGTGCGGCACTGTGAATTAGTCCCTGCCCTCAGAAATTGTTTCAGTATCTCACTTAGTACTTTATTTGAAAATTAAAGTGTGTTTGGCCTGAAGGAACACGAGGGAGCCACATTTGTGAAACCCTGTTGCCCTCACCAGCTGTCTGTGCTCGCGGGTGGAAGCAGGCAGAGTGGCTTGAGGGATCTTCGTGTTGATGGCAGGCTTTGTGGGAGATGCCAGGCTGATAGCTCCCGTACTAGACTTCACCGGAGTCTGCCTGAGCTCTCGGCACACTTCGTGAATGTGGAGTGGGATCCAGCTTTCTCAGTGTTTCACTGTGCAACGAGTGTTCAAGGAACGTGTGGACGTGGCATTGCGGGACATGGTTTAAAGGGCATGGTGGTGTTTGTTGGTTGATGGTTGGACTCGATGATCTTACAGGTCTTTTCCAACCTTAGGGATTCTGTGATTCTGTGAGTTAGGATGTGTATCTAGAGGAAGGTGTCCGCTTTCAGTGCCCTTGCTGGTTTTCCTCAGTGCTCCCGCTCGTGCTGCTGGTGGGTTTCTCTGGGATGGATTTTAAGACGGTGATGTAGAGGACTGCATCCTAGAAGGACTTTTTTGCTTACAAGTTAATTGTGGCTTTCGACTGGGGGTGCCTTACGGCTTGAGTGTAGGGCAGGCTGTGCTGCAGCTCGCGGTGAGTCTAAGCATGGCCATGGTTCTCATCGGCTCCAGGCTGGTATGTCCAGTGGCTGACTCTGGAGTCGAAGCAATGGCTGAAATTGCACCAGTTGGTTAGTGTAGGGCGTGGGAGTGTCCTTTCCTCTTGGAATCCTTAGTATTGAGTGTCCCCTACGGATGGTTTTTCAAAGGGTTGACTATCGATGACTTCCAGAAAAGGAGGTGGGGAAGGAATGAGGAAAAGCTTGCCCTACCCTCTCTGCCTTTGTCCTTCTGAGAAACAGGGGGAATGTGTTTGTGTGTATGCCTGTAGGAGAGCCTGGTTATTAAACACATCCTCAGGAAGCAGAACACTTGAATTTAGTGCTGCTTCTGCCTTACATGATTTAATCCCTGTTCTCCTCGTAGTGTCCTGACCACCAAGCAGTGTGTTCGCCTAAAAAAAGGTTGGGGTTCCCCTGCTCTCTTGCTGAAGCCATGCAATGGTGCAGACCAAAAAACCCCCACTTCTAGGGGCCAAAAGCAAGTGATTCGGTAGTCTAGTGGTTGGGGACCTCGTTGGGGAGCTGGAAAGTATGCTCAGCTGTGCTGTGAGGTTATTTCACGGATTTGATGCCTTATCTTGTTCACTGCTTTGCTTACCAGAAACGAATTGCAGCTTCTGCTTGTGTTTGCCTGAAGAAAGACCTTTTTCCGAGGTCTTTCTGAGGCAGTATAAAAAGGGTGGGGGAAGGATTGATTGCAATTTCCCTTATCTGGTGGCTGAAGGAGGACACGTAGCTGGTGAATGGAAGTGAACAAATAAAGTGAAGTCTTCCTCCATTGAGTTTTGTTTACAATGTAGGAGGAGAAAATGGAGCCTGAAGTAAGATTTGAAGCAGGAATGCAATTAGGAGTTAAACTGTGTTTAGATTACTGTGTGTCACTTTTTAATTCTAAAGCGCGGATATTCTTTAGCTGGTCAGTTACAGGTTTGGAAAATGGGTGAAATAAATATAGATGGTGTTTAAGAAACGGGACGTAGTAATGTACTGTGTCTTGGTAGTTTACTTAATTCCCGTTTGAATATAATACTGTAATTTCCTGAAGAAGCCATAAAGCTGAGGCAGCATGCGTATGTTGAAAATCCATATTGGTGTCCAAGGGAGACTTGACATAAGAGCAAATACTCACGAATTTTTAAGCTTGTCAGCAACAGCTCAAGTGCCTGCACCAAAGAAAAGAAAACCCTCTTTCTATCCTGTGTGAATATAACCCTGAAACTGGAGTTAATTTGCAGTTTTCTTCCTCCTCTCCCTCTCGTTCTAATTTCTGCTGCTCATGCTGGCCCATCTCGAAAACTAGGCAGTGAATTTCATAAAGGTGCCAATTTTAATTCTCTTTGCTGCTAGTAGTAGCCTTTTTATGGAAACATTTTGCTTAACACAGTAAGCATTTAGTTAGGCTGCCTATGCCAGATGGGTTTGGAGTGTGACATGTCTCTTCGCACTGGAAAGGCTCTAGCAGTGAGATGTTGCTCCTCCCCCTAAACAGCGCTAGCTGCAAGTAGGTCTTTGTGCCCTCCTGTGCTTTTTATTTCGGTTGCCTACTGTTTTCATCTATTTCCATTTATTTTCTTTTTCCATCGGGAAAGGTGCTGAAGCATTCAGGCAAGATTCTCAGGCATTAATGTTTTTTGTTGCAGGAGTGAACCATTGAAAGAAGGCCAGCAACATGTGGTGTTTTGGCCACTTTCGCAGGAGGAAATATTTAGTTTTATCAATCCTGCTAGTTTGGCTTAATTCTATTCACTTTTATTCCTAAAATCGAGTGCCAGTTTTAGTGCTATTCTTTAAAAAAAAAAAAGTAGTATGAAAAATGAGGGCTGTGGGATCACACTGTCTGTTTATACTTTTCAGTGAGTCACACGCATCTCTCATATTTTTTTTTTTCTTCTGTTGGCTGACATTGACCCAATTTTGTCAGAATGAAGTTTTTTTAAAAATATGTGGCTGGGTGAGAGGCTTGGTTAGTTTTCCAGTGCGAGAAAGTCTCTCTCTATTCAAGATGTGTGCTCTTAGAAAATCCATATAAGAGGAACCTCTATAAATTCTTTGAGAGCAGGAGAAACTTCAGTTGAAGGTTGGGAATTGCCGCTAAATAGAAAGTTGTAGGCTTCTTTAGTGCTGCTGCTCATGCAATTATTTGTTTCGTTGAAGCACTATTAATTAGGCTGGCTAAACTAAGCACTATTAAAAGTGTTGCCAAGATACTCGTAGAGATGTCGGGTCTGCAATCAAAACCTACTATTACAGTGTGCTGGGTGGATGTGCTGCTCTGGCCAACAACCCCATTGCACTTTGGTTCGTGTTAGAACTTTTCAAATAGAGGCTGAACTGTGTCTGATATATCAAATTAGGAACATGTTTCTGTTGGTATATATTTAAGAAATTACAGCTATTTTTATATATATATGTATTCATGTTTGTTGAACTCTAGTCAGTAAGCTCTTAATTCTCTTTCTTCGCTGTGGTCTTTTTGATAGGTAAAACAAATATGGCAAAAAGGAGGTGCTTGCCTCTCCAGTAGTGCCTTAGAGCACTAATAATGTGCCTTACATAAAGGAAGAATAGTTACGGAAGTGGGAGTAGGATGTACTAAACATGCAAGAGTGACTGAGTTCTGTAGTTTAAAGGAAAAAAAACAAACAAGAAGTTCAAAGAAATGCAATTCACATAACTGCAGTTTCTGATTTTTATCTAGGAAATGGTGTCATTCATTAAAAATTGTTATGCAAACTAGAAATAAAGCTCCCAGTTCATTTTTCTTTTAAGTACTCAGTTAAAGAAACAGGAATGCCTTTAAATATTGTGTAATTTTGTTTGTTGCACACGTGCTCTGCACATTTAATAAATATATACAACACTGACACTTGGTGCGGTGAGGGCCCTCAAACCTTCCTAGGGATGCCCAGCTCTTAATAGCTTTTTGATGTCCCTTCTGTCTTTTAACCATATGCCTTCTGTCTTTTCTCACTTGCCAGTGTAGAGCATCTCTGGCATGGACAACTGTTGCTTATGAGATTTGTAGTAGAACATCAATATTTATAACTGTCATATGGTTTAGCAGCTACATGCTGGCTGAGGAACACTTTTTGGGAAGTATTTATTTTGGACAGAGTTAGGACAGATTGGGATCTCTTCTATGGATTGTACTCCTGCTGTGTTTTCACAAAAGTATCTTTAAGTGCTTTTCTAAGCTTCTGATGGATTCTTGGTTTAGTCATATTTATTAATATTTAGCAAAAGGGATGCATTTGTTTTAGACGATAAAAAGAATGTTAATGATATGAAAATGCAGTTATGGATCTTGTGAGCATAAAGAAGGATTAAAAAAACATTAGTGGCTATTTTAATTGTAATATCAGTTTTTAGGGAGCTAGAAATGTAGAACTGTAATCTTCCTCTTAGAATTTTAACTGTTATCAAAGGCCTTTAATTCTTGGGGGGGAAGAGTGCCATTCTGACTCAAAAAATGCCTTTGAATTTTCACATTCAGATCTGGTGCATCTTTTGACTGCTGTTTATAAACTTTTTAAAGCTCTGTCCTTTTTATTCCCTAAAAGGAACCCAACTTTTAGAGGGAAAACACATTAATTTCAGTTCTGTTTTATTTTCCTGCGACAAGGAACAACAATGTATAGTGAAAGATTGGTGCTGAGGTTAAAACCTGGTTTATGATCTTGGGTATAAGACACTCAAACTAAGATTGAAACCCTGTATCATAATACAGATTCATAAGGCTATGCTTTTACCTTGTGTCCTAGTAAGATGCCTGTCTTACTGTCCCTTTTTGTGTCGATCTCAGATAGAATTGAGCGACATTCAGAGCACACACTCCAGCACCTAAATAAAATACTATAAAAAAAGAGGTGCTAATTTCCAAGAAAGGATTGCAGGTGATTAAATTTAAGCAGATATCCCAAACTTCCTAGCATCTTCCAGTTACCCTGAGGGGCAGAACCCATGGGGGTGCAGGCACGCACACATGCCAGGAGTGGGTGAGATGCACAGGTTCTGACTGCTGGGCAAAAATGCCTGCGCAACTCCGGGGGCACAAAACTCGCTCGGAATTTGAGGAGTCCAGTCAGTTATGGGCAAAACGACTTGTATACAAAGTCATTTAATTCTGCCCAAATCCTCACCACTTGCAGTCACTCTCATTCAAAGGCCTGCCTGGAAGAGAGGAAAGCTATGATGAGATTAAGAGCTCTCCAACTTTCATATGGATGCCTACATCTTAATAGGTTTTTAATGACCGTTTTGTCTTTCGATCACCAGCTGCTTGCAGTGCCTGGGGTTGACCTGGCTTGCAGCTTGGCCTGTCTCCTTCGATGGTTGTTTCTCCTTAGGGGCTGCCAGGCCCTCTGAGCCCATAGCTGGGGGTCAGGGAAAGTTAGCATCCTGTCTGCATTGCATGCCCATGTCCTCACCGTAGAGACAGGGCTGGGTTGGGTTCCTCTTCAAGCCGGGAAGACCTGGAATCGTGCGTATCCCGCCCAACTTTCATTAGTCCTTCTGAAACTGGGCTGCGGAGCGGAGGATATATGAGGCTAGAGAGAAAGTCTTCCCGAGGGAGGCTGGCTCTGTAACCTAGTTGGTTATGGTGCTCACTGGTGAAGAAGACCTCGGCCGCCCCTCTCTGTGGGTTTTCTGGATCGTCCTTTAGAAGTGTCTCTCTGCATTAACTTCCTAATGAGCCCCAGTGTGTAATTAGGATGCTTTTAATTAGCCTACTGGGTAGCCTCACCCCGTTAATGATTTAGAAGCAAGCACTCTGGATTTCACTAGTGTCTGTCTGCTGTGATATTTAATAGCGAGCTTTACAGAAGTTTTTTTTTTTAAATAAATTTTCATTTTGGGTAAAACACAGGTTATAGTCTGTAAAAATTAAAATGTTCATTCTGATACGGGTCTGAAAGAGGTCTGCATAACTGATTTTAAGCAATAACTTTAATTAGCTCAAATTTTGAAAGCAGCTTCCAGTTATTGCTTATCATTTATCATGCTTATGTGAGTTATGTGAATATTTTCTGACATGGAATTTTTTCTTTCTTTCAGCCTTTCTTCCAACTTGTGAAGTTACGGAAACTTGGACTTAGCGATAATGAAATCCAGCGGCTCCCTCCAGAAATAGCGAATTTCATGCAGCTGGTGGAACTTGATTTGTCTCGAAATGGTAAGCGCCAATGTTAATTTGTTTGATTCTATACCGTCCTATGACATGGTGTATACAACTGGGTTAGTGGGAATTTTCTGTCTCTGGAGTTGCTATCTGTGTCCTGCAGAATGCTTTCCTGTGTCATTCATGGATTTGCCTGTAGTTCTAGATGGGAAGGGGAGAAGGAGCAGAGGAGGGCTGGTGGTGGAAATACAGTAATAAAATAAAGCCTGACTGTAGTTCTGCCTTTCTGAGAGCCTGCTTTATTTTCCAATTTAAAGAATGCTTTGCATCCTGTTTTTATGTGTGTCTGTCACAATGTTGATTTCTTTCCCCAAGCTCTCTGAAATGCCTAGAATTTAAAAAGAAAAAAAAAAAAAGATTGAAAGAAAAAAGCTCCTTTCTGTCCAAAAAAAGGCTGCCTATGGGTTAGAAGTCCAATTCTTTGTCTCTGCTTTCCTCTTTACCTGTGATTAGTAAGAGGCAGAGTGCTGGTATTTCTAGTTCTACTTCTGGAAGAAAAATCAGTCTGTTTGTCACCTGCAGAGATAAATTCAGAAAAGGATGCTGGGAGAAACTCTTTTAAAATGTGCTGTTGGAAACCACATGGGTTTATCATTCAGTTGTAATGTTCGCTGCTTATATTGTCCCGAGCTGTGATGGAGTGAAAACATTCTTTTTTTTTTTTTTTTTTCTCTTTTTTTTTTTTTCCCCCTTCTGTGGCCTGGTGAACTTACCAGTTCTGCAAGAACTTCAGGGGCTGTGGGTCACCTTTAAGCAGCCTTATGACCCAGTGATCTAGAAACAGCGAATCTGTGTTACCGAATTAAAGCAACTGTCAGCTATTTTTGCCTCCTTATATGCAGTGAATATGCACAAAATGCCCTCTGAGCTGTGATGGTTGGGGTGGGAGAGAGTAAGGTTGCATAAGCTTGTAAATAAGTGAGGGATGTAACTGAATATTCAGAAGAAATAGTGTAATGGGGAGCCTTTCTTTCTTTACGGTTTAACTTCACATTGACCCTTTGCTGCTGAAGAATATTCAATGGTCATTTCACCTTTCTGTAACTATCTGAAATTTGCTTCTTTCCTTTATTTGTTTGGTGCTTTTAATGCCATCTTTATCTGATAATATAATTGATGAAGCATAATGAGTCTCCAGGCAGTTGCTGAAAAATTTCTGTGAACCGTATAATTTTATGCATATTTGCAAAACCTTGTAAGAGAAGAAAACTGGGAAAAAAAAAACAACTAAGAGACAGAAGAAACACATTAGTTAAAACATTTTAGAAATACACAAGCATTAATTGACGCAGTATTTTGGCTGCTGAGTTTGGCTGAGTTGGGTGCTGTCTGTGACAGACCTTACACAAAAGGAAACACTCTGTTGGCTTACTAGTTCTTTTTACAAATGAATAACTAGCTGCAAAAGAGCTGGTGGATCAGAGCCATGTGAACTCTTGTCAGCCTGACTTGGAAGTTGGCTTGAGAGCTCAACTGTAACGAGAACAGATGGTGTGAACATTTATGGTTGGGTAGATGTGTGTGTGTCGTTAGAAGTTACTGCACAGGGCAATGTTTTCTCAAGCGATGGGTTGGACTAATGCAGGTGGCAGGGAGCAGTTGCTTTCCTATATCCAAGGTTCAGTGCTAATCACCCATTTTATTGCATTACTTTCTCTTCTCTGTGGTTCATTGTAGAAGGTGACTGATACTGCTTCCCTCTGCTTAATCATGTCACAGTTGCTGCACGACTTGAGTCTTCAAATGAAAAACGTGGTGTGCGAGGTGATGCAGGGGGGCCATGGCAGAAGATGACTGATGTTAACTTTCTGCTGTTTGGTCATGTTATGGTTGTCTCACAGCTCTTCAAATTAAAAGGCAAAACACACACCATCTGGGGTGCTGCAGGGGGAATTCTCACATAAGATATTGGAGATTTACAGTATTTTCATTTCTTAGCTTTGTATTTTGAACCCACCTTCCAATCTGCAGATTCTCAACCTGCCAAAGGTTTCTCCTGTTCGATGGTTTGCACTTCATCAGTTTTTGTTTTTCTAACTACCAAAGTACTTAGAAAAAAAACGATAGGAACTCTTCGTGTTCCTTTCAGGCAGAGAAAAACAGCCCAGCTTTTCAAAACACAGTATGCTGCATGAATAGGAAAGTGTGATGGTGACATCTGAACTTGGGAAATAAGAGATCATTGTTCTCTGTTTTTTGTTGTTGTAGCTGTCTGGTTCGGTGCACTAATTGCTTTCAGTTCTGGCCATTCTGTTTCCTCAAGAGCTTAAAAACGCAAATATAAATTCATTTAATGTTCTGAGTACAGGAGTAGCCCTTTATATTTTATCCCCTCATCAGAGGCGGAGGAGGAGGGAAGAGGAAAGGGTTTTGAATAAACAAAGTACTTCCATTTCCCCCATAATAAAATGGTAACATGTCTTCCTTTCTCATACTTTCTAATCCTTTGGTCAGCATATGACCTTTGAAGCTCCATGAGATGGTGGGTGTGTTGTATGGCTGGACTTGGGTGCGCTTCCAGGCTGCAGTGGCCAGCTGCGTTTTGTGCGGCAGTGAAGTGTTGCATCTTGAGGTGGGATCGATCCCCCAGGCAGGATCCCTCTCAACCCTTTGGAGGTAGCTCTGGATGACTGTGCAATGTGGTGTTACGCACTGTGTGAGTAGCCCTAGTTCATAGGCACTCAGGAAAGGTGAACAGGAAAAGTCTTAAGTGTGGCTTTCTTAAATTCCTAAGTGTTTTAAAATGCCTGAGACATGCTAGTATATGTTAAAAATGTGCTACATAATTAATCCTTTAAGCAGTTTTTGGTTAATAAGTGAATGTGGAACTACAAAATCCTTCTACGTAAAACTCAAAAATCTTCAGCAGATGTAAACTTGATGCTCCTGTGATCTTGGGTGTACGTGAGAGAAGTCTGGGGAGGGTAAGGTGAGAGCCTTAGTGGTGCAGAAGGAGGAGGATTTGGGGAAGGCTAGGAGCCATATAATCTTAAACTTTTCCTGGATTATTTGCATGTTGATGCTATTTCTTATTCCTCTGCAAGGCCGTGTGTTCATGCAGATTTCCTAGGAAGCATCCCCACCGTGATTTTCTAGTTTGGCTGGGGCTGTTATTTGAGCAAAGGTTGAATGGATGAATCAAGGATGGGAATATCAGAGGGCAGGGAAGCTGTGCTAAGAAGACAGCGGAGTGATGGTGAATGCTTTGAAGGTTACTTGGCAATGCAGTTTATCTCTGCCCCTTGGCCTTAGGTTGTTCAAAAAGCTGATGTACTAGTTCTGAGGCTAAAGAAAACAGCCTTGTAGGATTTCAACAGTGGATGCCTGAGCTTTTGAGTTGCTGGCAAAGTGTGTCTGAGACTCAGAGTATTCCCTGTAGCATCTTCTGAGATAGACACACAGCAGCTGGGCATCTGAAACGACCACTGATTCCCTCAGGCTCCCCAGACTTGGGTAAATCTTTTCCTGCATTCTTACATCAGTGGTGAATTCTGCAAGGACACTGGGTTGCTGAAGCGTCCTTGCTTGACGTCCTTGAAGTTTGGGTTGGGCTCCTGTGCTTTGCGTTGAGTTTCAGCGCAAGTGTTTGCTCTGCATGGAGGAGGAGAGATTCTGCTCTAGGCACAATCAGAAGCTCCTGTGTGCTATTTGTTTTCCCACAGCACTTGGGCATTCTCCGGGACAAGTCTTGAAAGACCCTGTGACTCAGAAAAGAAGTGCAGTCTCCAAAGGAAGACAGATGTGCTCAAATTTCTGCAGTTCTTTCCTTGTGTCTCGGCTGGCACTTCATTAAGCTTCCCTCTCTTCCAAAGTGCGTGTGGATTGTTGGGATCCCTGGGAATTGTAGCAGGCTGCTACCCATGCTGCTCATCCTGCAAGAGGTTTCCTCCAGCGACTCCCTCCCCCCTTTTCTTCTGCGCAACCCCTGGAGGCTGAATTCTTAGAGCTTAGGGCCCTGCCATCCCAGATTCATCAAAATGTTAATGGCTTTTCTTGTTCTGTAGCTTCTTCCAGACAGGAGGGGTAATGCATAAAGTTTCTGTAGTTAATTTAATGCATGCTGGTATTTGGGATTATGTATGCTACGTATGTATGCTGTGTTTTTGCAGACATGGTGCATTCCTTTTTGGTATCCCTCTTCTGCAAGACGAGGGTTTTTTTGTTTGCCTTTGACAAGTATTAAATCCTCCAGATTCCGTTGATAAGTTTTTGTCATGATATTGCATGGTCCTTAAAATGCCCTGAAGTTGTTCATTTAATTGTAGTATTTTTATTTGAAAGAAAATGCTACCCTCTGCCCCACTTACTCTTAACAGGTGTGGAAGTCTGGATTTTTTTTAATGTCTTACACCTTTTCCAGTCTTTGTCAGATTGTCAGCAGCTTATTCCGTTCAGCTCTTGTAGGATAAGAAGAAAATCACCGTGAGCTTTCACACTGGACAGTGGCTGCTGGGTATTAGGCACTGGGTGGCTTTCCTGTCCTGCCCAGCTGCAGCAGTGCCATTTGAACCATCCTGCTGTCCACCCCCTTCTCGGATGAAGACTAACCCCCTTGCTTATGTAGGAGATGAGCCTCTTGCACTTCTGTGTCTGCCTGCATGTTGCTGTCTCTCTGTGATAAAAGCCTGGCAGGCTTCTCTGCTGCTGCTCTTCTTGCTTCCATTGAACGTGCCTACCAAGGGCCTGGTCATGCAAGCCCGTAGCATCAGTGTAGTTGCTGTGTACTGTCAGATTTGCGCTGTCTGTAGTGGCTCTCTAGCTGGCAGCAGGTAAGGGGATTCAGGTTAGCTGTTCCTCCATGGAAGTGCTCTGTAACCTTGCGGCTTGGTTTTGCATCCAAGCCTTGAGTCTCAAACAGTGGAATAGATGCAAGTGTGTGTGCAATGGGAGAATTAAATGGATTTTGATAATCTTCGTAGATGGATTATGCTGGTTCTGTTGCTGACTCTGCTCTCAGCATAGCTGAGATCCTTTGCTTTGTGGACTGAGGAGCGATGGGTTTGCTGTGGCGTCTACTGAGGAAATCTGTGTGGGTAATCTTGTTAAGCCATATTTGACTCTGCATGATGCTTGATACCAAAACCTCAACGTGGTTCTTTACTTTGATATCCAACAAGAATAATACTGTTTGTTAAATGTGTACAGTTTCATACCTACTGTAGAGATGGATTCTGGCTGCATATATATAATAGTTGCTACCCATTTCTATAGTTTCTGGTTAAACTGAGCTTATGACTGTATTGATAGTGCAGTTGTTCTGGACACAAGTCTTGTGACATCAGGATATTCTCATTCCAAAATCTTTTCTCAAGACAGTTGCCATGTTATGGCAAATATACTTATCATTTATGTGAACATAATTACAAATTTCACAAAAGATAAATATGCTACTTCAGGATTACCTTAACGGTAGAGATGGTTCCTCAGAAGCATCTCAATAGTCACAACACTGTAGTGTATGGAGAGAGCTGCTGCTATGCAAGGCTGACGGTCTGAGCAGTGGCCAAGATTTTGGAGGTCAATCTTTGGCAGCTGTAGGCCAGTGTCCCAAATGCTCCATGAGCCTTATTTTTACCTTTTCCTTGCTTCCAAAATGGATTACAGTTGCAGATTTAGAAACTTTTATTTTGTTTTGTCTTCAGTTATCAGGGTACTTTCAGACATCAACAGCAACGGTATTTAACTGTTCTACTTCCAGTTGCAGGCGGTTTGATATTGCTGCTTGTTATTTGAAGTGTTTATTCATTTTAGCTGCTTTACAACCTAATTAAAAGTCTCTTTAGAGATCTAGTTATCCTTAGTTATCCTTAGTTATCCTCAGGACACCACATGCATTGTGTATTGCATGATATGTGTATTTTATTCAACAAGTCATTTAAAGCTTCCTTAGAAGGCTGGGTGAACATGCGGCAGCTGACCTGCAGAGCATCAGTCCATGTCACTGAAGAGCAGTGTGTAATCTTTGCTTCGCTCTCTGGGGCTTCAGCTCACTTGTTTGTATCAGTGCATGCACACCAAAGCTTTCCCTTTTTAATTCACTTATCTGCTCTCAAAGACATACCTGTCATCCGTACTATAGGATTACCTCCCTTCTGCCCACAAAGTGGGTAAGTGCCCCCCTTTTCCTCTCCCCCACCAAAAGCAGGATAACCAGTGTTTTCAAACGAGAAATGCAGAGGAAAGGCTGGAACACTTGTTTCAGTTCAGCCTGGGCTGGTGACCCAGCTGTTTTACAGTAAGGACATAAGCTAATTAGGCAGAAGCACTCTTAAGTCTTCCAATCCTGTCCTGCAGCCCCACATGAGCTCCACTCTCTCATCTAACAGCTGCTGCCTGTTGCCCTGTGCTCTCACTTTGGATCTGGCTGTCCACCTCTGCTGTGCTTCCACAGCATCTGAGCAGAGACCTCCTCCGTGAAATCCTCCTCTTCTTTGCCTGCCACCAGCTGCCCTGACATGAATGTGCTGGTAGAAGTCTGGTGGTAAATAGCAAAACCCAGAATGCTGAGAACTAAATGTGAATTGACACTTTCTTGCTCGGTGGACAAGGAAAACACAAAAAGACGACAGCATGCTGTGCTGTGAGACAGTATAGTTAGCAAATTCATCTTTTTGTTAACATACGCAACTGCTGGATATTGCTCGTTTGCCTTCTGAACCAATTTGCGTCCAGGTGAGCACTTACGGACAAACTAGAATTACTTTCCTACTCCTCCATGGACACGTCTTACCTGGTGCAAGAAAGCATCCTGTGAATGCACTCACTGCAGCCCTGGTTGTGAACACCTGAAAGCCATGGGACCTCCCACCAGAGACTGTTGTGTTTTGCATGGTGGTAGAGCACTACTGCAGATGATCTTAAGCTTTAGCTTGGGTCAGGCCGGTGACTCTTTTTTTTGCTAATGAAAGCAAAGCTCCCTTGATGCAGACTTGGAGATAACAGAATTTTTCACTCTTTTAGATGGTTGCTTGCTAGCAGTTGTGTTGGGTGGGTGGTTTTTTTTGTTTTGTTTGACACATCCGATTTCTAGTGACATATATTTTCTTTGTATTATCCTCTGTGTCTCCCTTGAGGTTAGTTTAAAACCTGTGCTTAAAAAATTATCATCTTCACATCTTACATGTGAGGTGTAGGGATCGATGTACAAAGCAGAGTACTGGGGAGGAAAGAAACGCATACTGCAAATTGCTTTTAGGTTCTGGAGCACTTCAGAATCCCACAGACGTGTAGAAATTCTTGCTTCCTTTGAAGAAGTGATGCAAAAGTTGGAATTTGTGAATCGGTCACTAAAATAAATTTGATGTTGATAAGTTGGAGGAGGAGATGAGGTTTATATGCAGCAGGAGAAATAAGGTGAGAGAGGAAAGACGACCTCGTCACTGAGCAAGGCTCATCAGGGAGGGGAAGGAAGAAGCAGCAAGCACCGACTGTGTTTGGGAAAGAGAAGATAAGTGAAATCTCATGATGGAATAATCTAATTAAAGAAGTTTAGAAGGTGTTATTTTTAAATGGATTACAGAAAAGTGGATTTTTCCATCATGGTATATTCTGCCAGATTTAACTTTTTCTAAGGAAACTTTGCTAATGTACTTGCGTGCACATCTAGCAGCAGTGTCTGGCTTCATCCAAATTCAAGAGAAGGCTATGAATTCTGAAGTGTTTTTTTTGTTGTTGTGGGTTTTTTTGGGGGGGTGCTTTTGTGTTTTTGGGGGTTTTTTAGTGACGTGTGTGCTGGTTTTTTTGGTTTTTTTTTTTTGAAAGTAGCAGGACAAGTTGGAGACAGAAACCTTTGGCCTGCTGAAGTATCAGCTACAGCGTTAAACATCAGACAATCCATATGGGAGTGACATAAATACTTCATTTTCTGGATAATCTAGATTAGAGATCATAAAATGGCAGTCTGCAAACAGGCATCATTAATTTTTGTATCCACAGAGTTGCTTGGGTTTTGATTTCTTTTTTGTTGAGAAGGTTAGATGCCATGAATGTGAAGTTACTGAAGAATTAATCCAATAAATCTGTAACTTTGCTGTTAAAACATTTAATACACTTTCTGTCATCCACAGCTTCATAGGTAGAATACTAGTTTTTAGTGATTTTTTTCTCTTGCTTCTCAAACTAAAAGTATTTAATTCCTGCTATCCTCGAGGCCCAAGATGGAAAACCATATAAAAATGTCTCCTAGCCTTGTTTAACTCTTCATTGGCATGTATCAGTAAAAGCGTAGAAGACCTAAATTTCTTGCTGAACTCGGGCTCGTCCACTTAATTCACCTGGAACTATTGTTTCTTTGTGATCTGATCTTTGAGCTTCCCCCTTCTCCCCTCCTTCTTTTTCCTCCTGTTTCCAATTTTCAGGTCCTGGTCCTCTGTTACTGCTTCTTCCCGCAGCTGAGAAGGACAGTCTGTTGATTTACCACATGCTATCTGTTCAAAACCCAGCTTGTTTTTATGTCCCCGCACAGTTTTCTTTCACATAAATTGCCTAATATCCATGTATCCATGAAATGCAGTTTTGTGAGGACTTTTTTCGTGCTCCTCTCCTCCCTTGGAAAGAGGATGTATTCAGAAGCAGTGAGGAGGAGGAAAGAGATGCGTACCTCGCTTCAGTTTCTTGTTAATTATACAGTAAGGGATTTAGTCGAGAAAACCCAACCTAAACTTGTTTGTGAATTTTCCTTAAAGTTATAAAGACAGGTCTTAATAGAGCTGTATCTCTTGTGTTCAGTATATCCTCAGCCTCAGAGCTTGAAGAGGAAAATGTTACAACCTGTACAAGAGTGGCTTAATCTCAATAGACTTTGCAAGAATCGCGTGACTCCTGTCACACTGGGCCCCAGAAATTGTAACATTTACCTAAAGAGGTTGATTACTGCAGCCTTCAGGGCTAGCAGCAAAACTTTCCGGTTTCTAGAGAAAAAAAAAAAAGCCTGTCAGATCATTGTGTTTGTCATGATTTTAATGTGGAAATGGAGGGAGAGGATGAGTGACCTTCCTCCATCCCTTCCCCCTGTGGAGACGGAACCTCTGGGAGCTGCCCTCGGCTGCTTTGGGGAGGGTAGAGAGATGTGGTGGTGGCATCTGCGACACAACAGCCTACTCTGCTGGGCTCTGCAGCTGAAGAGCCCTTTGTAAAGATAAACAAATACTTGCACCGCAAATTCCTTCTTGCAGGGTACTTGACTAAGTGGGCAGTTTCCTCCTCTCACATTGGGAAGGTGGAGGAGGTGGAGAGTGTGGTGGGAGAGCTTTCCCAAGGGCAGGCGGTAGCACAGAGGAACCTCCATGGAAGTGGGAAGAGAACCTCTAGGCTCCTAAATCACTCGAGCACTGCAGTGCTTAATGCTTTATTGGACCTTTTCTGTGCATGTGTGTATGCGTGATATACTACCAGTAGGTATTGTATATTATATATGTGAGAAGAGGCAGGGGGCAAATTCTTCCTGTGTATTGAATTGGATGGATGAGATCTGGTCTGCCTCTGGTTATCTCTCTCCCGAGGCTCAATGCTGCATGAATTCACAGTCTTTGAGTCCGGAATGGGCTTCCTGGGTATACATTTGGTATAAACTAATCAACTGCTTAATGTATTAATGAATTACTAATCACTAAGTGGTTAAGGTGTTTTGCCTGTATTGTACATACCTGCTGGTGGGCTTTCTGCTGTGACTGTCTACATCAGGACTATTCAGTTGACTTTTGCTGGGGTGTACAGGGTGTCCTGAAGCACAGTGCTCTGTGTTGCCTTCATAGCTGGAAAATCTAACAGCATCCAGTAGTTGCTCCCTGAAAGATTCTTGAACATTGTAAACTCTCCCTCGGGAACGTGGCACATCTGAGACTTCAGCTAAGTTCTTGTAAAAATACTTTTTACTTTGGGCTGGAGTCCACTGTTTGAGTAGCTCTGGTCTGGTAGCAGCTTAGGACCTTCCTGGCCATTGCTGTCTCCATATTGATTAGGTATTGGAAACTGTGTTCGCTATTGCAGAATGTGTAAAGGATGCTGGCCATGTAGCCTTTGGGTAGACAAAAAAATATTGTCAGTTCTTGAAATTCAATGTACAATGCTGTAAAAATGTGCCATACGAAGGGTTTTACTAGTTTAAAATAAAGGCTGTCTTCTCCCCGACCTTCCCAGCCATCAGAAGAAGGAAAATGGGGGAATGGGGATTGAGAGATGTCGCTGTTGTAAAAATTGTCAACAAAAAATAGATTAACACCAAACAAAAGGATTTTTAGAAGTAATTTTCTCATTCAGACAGTATAGAATTTCCTAGTGTCAAGCTTACCTCTTAAGTCAGTTGTACAGGACTTGCTAGATCATTAGCAAATTCTTGTGCAAACTAGAATGATAAACAACTGAAGAGGTGTTTTGAAGGGGGGGGGGGGTGGAATATGCCCTCCTATAGACATGACTGCCAAGCTTGGTTTTCATCCACTTCTGCTGGTACGACTTCTTTTTGCTGCCAGTGTATTTGTATTGTCACACGTCACAGGGCTTATGCTTGGTTTATGGCTTTATTATTAGCAATGCTGCACAATCTGTGTGCCAGAACATCTGGGGCATCGTGTAAATGTAGAGCATTTGTCAGTGTGTAGCATTAGAAGAATCCTAGATATTTAAGTAGGTTTTGAGCTGGTTTTCCAGCAGTGGCAAGAAAAGCATTCAACCTTACTGCTGCTGATATTGGCAGAGATGTACGTGTTAACGTCTGTAATGAAATCAAGTAGTCAACAGTAATGGTGAAAGCTCCTTTAATCCATGAAGAGACAGAAGGACTTTATGTATTTTAATATCCTCTGTTGCATTTCAGTTGATTATGTCACTGCCTCTGTTATCATCTTCTCTGCTATAATAATCACTCCAGGTTTTTTTCATATACTAAAATGCTCCTTGCTTTTTCTATTCTGCGTTCATTTATTCAACAGAATGTTACAGTAGTCTTCTCACATAGTGATAAAGTATCTGCTCATAACTTGGTTGTGTTTTGCCTGAGAAACCTTTTTAAGATGCCTTGCAATTAAAACGAGTTATATTTAAACCTTGTTGAGCTTCCTAAATGTATAATGAGCCTCAGTTCAAAGAGTTGCACTGAATTTTTGTCTGTCCCTTGTCCAGTTAGGTGAGGGGAAAAATGAATCAGATACAGAAAAAGTATCAAAGTGGGAAGGAAAATGCACTTTACATGCAAAAAAAAAAAAAAGCTTAACGTAGAAATGGGATTTCCCTTCTTTTCCCTGTTGCCTGTTACCGTTTCTTACTGAAGATTTTTGCTCATCTAGTGACTTAATAGTCTGGAATATCTAGACTGGGAAAGCATGTTTCATTTTCAGAACAGGTTTTGTTATTTGAAAATGCATCCAAACTATAAGCAGTGTCTATACTGTCTTATTTTAAGTAGTATCTTATATTTTAGTAATTTTTACTTATCTCAGATACTTTTACAGATAATACCCAAGACTTGTAACAGAAAAAGCTTATCAAACTAGTTTTGCTGAGAAGGTGTATTTTCTGGTTTTCATAGTTGATCATACAGAAGTAGAAGAGAAATTATTTGTAGTATGGCAATGAAACTACGTATCGGTGGAGGAAATCAGCATGATCAGTTTCAGAAACTTTGTCACTGAGAATTTAAGTTTATCTTCTGCTTTATATGTTAAACTTTTTTTTGTATGTGTATATATTTATTTTTTTTTAGGGTAGTTACTTCTACTTGAGCTTTGATTTTTTTTTTTGGAGCTTTTTGTTTGTTTTTTGTCTGGGAGAATGATTCACACACACAGAAAGTGTATATCTGTACATGAAAGGGAGGGGTGTGTGTACATATATGCATGTATAAAAGTTGTGGACACTGGCTTGGTTGCAAAGAAAGGAGTTATTCTGAGTGCTCAGAAGCTTTGAAATAGTGATGTCCCTTTCAGGACTTTTCCAACTAGTTATCCAGGGAAGGATGGTATGAAGACTAGATGGTGGATGACACGCTTCTTTACTTGCTGCTGGTTAGCAGAGCTCAGCATTGCTGTTTGTCATTGCTGTAATGCAGTAACAACGTCTACTGAGTGCATGTAGGACCTCTGTCTTCAATAATCCTGTAGTACAAATTCAGTCTTCTACAGGCGGCACTCAATCATAGAGGATGGGAATGGTAAAACCATCAGCTTTGCTGTCTGCAAATGGAGTTTTGATTTTGTTTTGATTTTATGCATGTTTCTATGTAGGGAAAGGGAAGGTTTTCATTTCTGTGTACTGTTTGTATTTCTTAGAAAACCCTTTCAAAAGTAAATGCTTCCACATGAATGTTTAATTTAAAAAAGGGGGGGGGGGGGGGGGAAGAAAAAGTATTAGTTTATTTGCCATCTGTTTCACGAGACAGATCAATGTCCCTGCAATGACGTCAGTGCTTTTACTTTATGGAGTGTGAGTGACAGGCAAATGCTTTTAAGTACTTAGAGTGTTATGAGAATTTATCACTTTAAGGTCATCATTTAATCAGGCAAGCCTAATGATACTTTTTTTTTTTTAGTTACTCAAATGCCACTATTCAGACCTGTTTGTCCCTACCGTATGAGAGGAATAAAGTGTGAGGTTTTGACTCCTGAAGTGCGGTCAGCAGAGACTCTTGTGAATGTGACACGTTGAAATAGGCTGGTTGTTCAAGTGTCCCCGACTTAAATGCGGGAGCCCTGTGGCTCCTGCAGTAGCTTCATGGCTACTTCCAAGGTTCTTTGTGGAGGATCTGCCCGTTGACTGCATCACTGGCGCGTGTTGTGCTGGATCTGGGCTTGTGAACGAGACGAAACCTGTGAAGAGGTTTGAAGGGCCTGACCCCACGGCCTGCTTGCTCTCCGGCCTGACGCCCCTGCGCAGGGTCCCAAATGGCGGCCCTTGCGCCAGGCGGAAGTCCTGCCACCTGGTCTGGTCTTCCTGTGAGACAAGCTGCCCCAGGGGAGCGAGCTCTCGTAATCCTGAGGTGGGGATTCGGTGTGGCCTGTCCCTTCTAACCTCAAAGGCCTCACCTAGTGTTTCACTCTGAGTTTCTCTCATTGCTGTTGCATTTCTAGGAAAGATCAACTGTTTCCCCTCAAATGCCAAAGCTGTTACGAAAGAGCGGGTGGGTAGGAACATATAAAAGGTCTCTGATGGGACTTAATCTCTGAGGTCACCTCTTCCATTTTATGGGACAACTGCTGCTGTTGACGGGCCTTAGGGTTTGTGTAGATTTAAAAGCAGTTCATTCTCTGTCACCAAGTGTACTGAGGGAACTACTTGCGCTGCGCACGCCGCTCCCTGCAAGCCTCACCCTAGGTGGTTTTGTTTGGCCTCGTGGAAGCACAGCGTGGTTGTTTGATGCCTCGCACTGTGAGTATTCACCCCTCTCATTCTTTATTTTGATATTTAGTAACAGTGAATATATTTTCTGAATGTGCTTTGTATTTCTGGGGTTAGTGATAAGACCACTCCAGAGCTACTCGTAGTCATTAGGAATCGTTTCTCCATCTGCCCCGTCTGTTTCCAAAGCTGTGCCTGGTGAGCGTCCTTGGGAGCACTGGGGTTCGTGAGGCAAGAGTGATTTGCTTCCATTCCAAGAGGAAGCACCTCTTGGGATGGAGTGAAACCCATCTGGGGGTGCCCATCTCCCTCCTTCCCTCCAGCCCTTCCCACTCATGTAGGAAGCAGGAGAAGGTTCCCAGAAGATGCTCTTCTACTGCCCTTTCGTTGATCGTTCACAAAGGGTGACCTGTGGGTTTGGAAGATGTTCTTTTTGGCTCTGGTTTCAGTTCTGAGCTGGGGATCATTCAAAATAGATGCATTTGCTCAGATTACCTGGCAAGAGATGGACCTGATGAGCAGGTCCCCCCCTCCCTCCATCACACCGCTTTTGGGGACAAGAGCTGAATGAAATATGTAGGCAGTCAATTCTGAGTTACTAGGCTAGGGAAGAAGAGACCTAATTTCCAAATATTTTGCAACATATTTAGATCACTGATGGCTGCTGAGGTCAGTGGTGACACTTGCATGAGGAAAATCTATGAAGACATTTCTGAAGTATTCTTTCTGATGATAACAGCAGGAAGAGGAGATGGAGTAGATGTAGTGCTCTGTAGAAAAAAAGGAAATAGGAAAAAAACTTGGAAGCAGAAGTCTGATTTTTTTACTTTAAGATTTGCCTTTTTTTTCTTTTTGAATTCTTTTCAAAATGAATCATAAAAATCTTAAGTTGTTAAACAAGGAAACCAAACATGTTTGTTTCATTTTTGCTGGATCTCAGTGACAGTGAACAAGGACTTACACAGAGGACCCACAGCCTATTCATGGAAATACAGCTTGATGTAAGAGGCTGAGAAGACAATATATATAGCATGCCTAACTTCAGTAGGTAAACATGTTATGTTGAAGAGACTTGAAAAAAAGATCTGTTTTCACATACAACTATCTCTGATTACTTTCTGGCAATCTGAAATAGTGTACTAGCACTTACTTGGGACCCGTCAATTTGAATAATATTTTCAAATTACCTGGTTCTGCTCCCATGAGTGTATGTTACAGGTGGAGAGACTTGCACATTTTCTTCTTCCTTCCCTTGTTTTCCCTCCTCATGTACTTTCTGCCAGCACAGGTTGTGGGCGTGTATTGATCAAATTACAAGAGGTTCAGATTTTAATTGGTTCGTTAGGACAGTCCTAGCACATAGAGAGTCTTTTTTGGTTTTGATGGGCAGAGGCTGATAAAGATCAGTCCAAGGACAGGTGAGTAGTCTAGGATCAGGAAGGGGAAATGGGATGTGAAAAAGCACAAAATGGCTCTGCCGTGATAGCCACGTA
Source organism: Gavia stellata (assembly GCF_030936135.1). NCBI lineage: Eukaryota > Metazoa > Chordata > Aves > Gaviiformes > Gaviidae > Gavia > Gavia stellata. Next base: position 86,528,350 of record NC_082595.1, on the reverse strand, counting down.
CTTGGAGGGGAAACAGTCTTGCATGTTGAAATGTCTCCAAAGGTACCAAGATAACTACTTGCAGTAGCAAGTTACTGAATGTAATGAGGCAATAACTTCAGTGTAGATGCAGTACAGTTGTTGACAATTTTTTTTTCTTTTTTTTTTTTTTTTTCTTCTGCAGATATTCCTGAAATACCAGAAAGCATCTCATTCTGCAGAGCACTACAGGTAGCAGATTTCAGTGGGAATCCACTGACTAGGTAACTTCCACCTTCTTCTTAGTACTTGCCCTACCAGAATTACAATCTTGCTGTAACGATTACAATTTTAAATAAGCGCTTAAAAATTGTGATCTAGGATCTCTATGAAATCTTGCCAACGGTGTCTGTCTCTGGCAGGGACTGCAGCAAAATTTCAGATTTAAAAAGTGATGTGCATCTTTCCTGGGAGGGGATGAAATTTGTTAGCCAACCAGGAAAAATGTAAATCTGATTGTCTGTTAAGTAATTTTCATTCCTCTTCTTAAATGCATAGAAAAACCGTGCTCATACTTGGGAGAGATAAGGCAATGGTTAGCACGAACGCACTGGCACAAACCCAGGTGCCTGACGATTTGGAATAGACTTTAGATCAGCCGCTGCAGATAATGGCTTTTACTAATGATTAAAGCTTGGACTAGCATTTCATCACCCTCCCATCAATTGGGACACAGTGACGTGCAGTAACATGTGGCAAAAATATTCTGTGTATGTTGGTGGCTGCTATGGCTGCTGCCGGTCTGCATTCTGATGAGCTGGAGTTTGGGGATTATGCACACTTTTGGTATAGAAGAGGAGTTTTGTTTACATTTTTATGTTCCGTTTGTGGAAGAATTTGGAATTTATCTAGTGAAATGAGGCTGGAGATAGCAAGGAAGAGGTGATCTGCTAGTTAAGGCCTTTAAATACTATTTGGAGAACTCTTTCCTAAACAAGCCCGTGCCACAGAGCTCCTTTGTGATGCTGAGCAAGTAACATAAGCCAGAGTATTCACAGTGGGCACTCCTGACCTGCTTTGCTTTGCACTGAGATGGGCTAGGAATACTTGCAGGATTAGCTGGCTGGCTGGCTGGGTTGCAAGAGTGCTAACAAACAGGAGAGTGTCTGTAATATCTTAAGCCACTGCAGTGGTTTTGCGAGATGGCTTCTCCCACGTGTGCAGCTGAGATTCTTCAGAAGTGCACTTTGAATATCGCTCATAGTGTGTCCTGAGTTCTCTGGAAAGTCACATGTCTGAGCATTAAAGGGACACTTGTGATCTTAATCCCTGTGCCTCTGTAGCCCATTTATATAGTGAGGATAATAATACCACAAAAATCCAGTAAAGCAAACTGCGGCTGAACTGAAGTTTAGATACGCAAGCGGTGAGGGCCACCGAATACGTTTTTCCCAGGCATCAGTGTGCAGTACGTAAAGCTCAGAGCTGCGTCTCGTGGTATGGAAACCAAAATTGTCTGCAGTAGTGTGCTAGTTATGCTGCTCCATTTTTGTGCTGGATAAAGCCTGGGGCCCAAGTAATGTGTTTCCTTAAACAGTAGTTGTAATGCACGGCTACAGCTGAGTGGAATTAACAAGAGAGTTGAAAGGCTTTTTAATGGGGTTGAAATAGATCTCATAACTCTTTGTTGACAGTTTATTGGAATTTTAAAAATTTTTGATAAAGTGGCTCCAAAGTGCATGCGTGTCCTGGAAAACATCACTCCAGGCAGTTTACTAAGTCAGAAAACACAGATACCAGAAGCTGTTTACACACGGTTGCCAGGTGTTTTCTGTGATGAGATCCAGAATTTCAGTTTTACCTGTATAACAGCATGTAGGTTTTGGCACTGATTTGCCCAGGCAGAGTGGGAAAGTCTAGTAGTGATTTCCTTTTCTGTGTGGTATCATGGAACTTTTTTAGTCGTTGATTCTTGTCCTTGTATCTTCTAAGCTTAAAAGCCAGTCGGAGATCTTCCCCATCAATGTCCTACCACTAATACAGTATGTTGCCTCATTGTCAAACTTAATCATTGATGAACCTGCAGTATTAAAAGTGGCTGGCAGACCATTTTTCTGGTCGTTTTCAGATGATTTCAGGTTTGTATTAATAAAAAGCAGGTGCACTTATTGTAGATTAGACTGGAAGTCCACTATATGCTATAGATAGGATAGAATAGAATAGTTCCAGCTGGAAGGCACCTACAATCATCTAGTCCAACTACCTGTCCACTTCAGGGCTGACCAAAAGATAATCAGACCGTAATGAATAACGGTAATGAATAGTTACAGTGGAGCTTACGTTTTGGAGATACTGAGCATGTTCTGTTAAAAAGGTCCAGAAAATGACAAACAGTGCGGTATAAAGTTGAGCACATGAAAAGCCCTCCCTGCGCCCCCACTGTAATTTGTCTTTTTCCCTTTCCCCATCATGCACAGTTATATTTGCCTGTAAGTGTGCATCTCCTTTTGGCTAGTTGCCTGCAGGTCATACCATGTGCCTTGAGCTGGGTGATGGGGAGAGCAGGAACCAAACCAAATGCTACAGCTTAAGCTTAGGTTGCATGCTCTGGGGGTCGAGCAGAAGTTGGATGGCTGGGCCAGGGGCTTCTCCTCCTCTACATCATTGCCTCTTTTACGCCACCCTGTCTGCTGTGCAACTGCAAACTGAGCTGCTTGGTGGAACGTGGCTGCCAGCGAGCAGTGAGTGGTACAGGAATCTGTCTGTGTGAGGGGAGGGGAAGCCGAGCCTTGCAGAAGACCGACTGGGTGATGCACCTAAAGCCTTTGGGAACTTTGGGAGTGTTTTGCATATGGCTGCTTGTATAGTGTAAGAAGGGAGGGATTACATGCTGTTGCATTGTGAACCAGTAAATGTGAAATGCTGTAACAGCGGAACATTGTCTTCATAGTGAACAGATTGTTTCTTCAAAAAGCAGCAACTGAAGAGCAGCCTAGTAGCTAATACAAAATGGCTATGCTGTAAGCATGTGTGTAACTGAAGCCTGAATAAAAATAATTTCTTTAATTATTTCAACATCTAGGTGATACAGGAAAATAATAGTAAAGAAGGTTTTTTTAATATGTTTGATTTTTTTAAAAAAATTGTTAAAATGCCTAAAATGTTCTCAAGCCCTATAGCTTTTTAAAGTTGCAAATTGGGGGCAGGGAAGAGAGGGGTTAGGAGACAGGGATATTACCTGTTGTTTGACACAGAAGAAACTTTAAAGGCTTTAAGTCATGTTTTTTTCTTTTCTTACTATGATCCTTAGAATTTTCTGAGAGTCATGCTGGAGTCTGGGCATGCCTCCCTCTGTCTGTATTTGCTGAATAGACTCTTGTTTTCCGCTACATGTTCTCTTTTCCAGTATGTATTACGTGAATGTGAATGCTTCCGCTGGAAGTCCTTGATTTGAATTAATATCTCCATAGGTTGCCCGAAAGCTTTCCTGAATTACAGAATCTAACGTGTCTTTCAGTAAATGACATCTCTCTGCAAGCACTACCTGAAAACATTGGGAAGTAAGTATCTTTTTTATAATTCATAACTATCTTATTTTATTTTCTTTTTATTGTTACACCTATTGTATAAATGACTTGCGTAATTGTATGTAATATGTGTATAAAGTTATTTACAGGTCTGTGCTCCTTTTTTATATTCTTTCCAGTCTGAGGAATCTGTTTAAGAAAAATCCCTTTGTGTTTTCACTTGACATTAGCAGGCTAATGCACAATCTGAGGCATGTGTGTATATGTTTCGACTCTGTTCTACGGGATTTGGAGTAACATGGAATTTTAGGTGCAAAATTACATAGGTGTTTTGTGATGCAGATCTGACCTTTTGCTTTCCTTCATTGTAGTAGACCATTGATCCATTATTCTGAACATGTCAGATGGCTTGCAGCTTAGGTCAAAACCAGACAATTGTTGGCACAAGAACAGATGGGTAAAAGCTGGCTGTGATCAGGATGGAAATTAGAAGGTTCCTAACTATAGCAGCAGTCTGGTTCTGAAAAAAACCCCAGTGGGAGCTGTGAAGATGAAATTTGATAAGGTTTTAAGATGTGTTTGTTAACTCTGGAAAGTAGAGCAGGGTTGCAAGGACAGACTTCCAAAGTGGAGACATGTGGAAAGTAAAGTGAACGTTGTTTGTCTGTCTGTCTCATTTTGACTGAAATGAACATCCACACCTGCAGAAGGGAAATCTCTCTCCTCTTAGTGGAGAGAAGGGTATCCCTTCCAATTTGAAGGAGAAGAGGTATTGGAATTACCATGTCTTCTCACTTGAATACGTGAGAATGGCTGTACTGGTTCAGATCAGAGGCTCATCTAGCTCAGGTTCCTTCTACAGTTGCAGTAAGCAGATGCCTAGTGAGGATTAAGAAGAGGGTGTGTTTGATTACTCCTCTTTCCATCCCCTGACTGTTTCTGGTTCAGAGGATTTCCTGAGCTTTGGATTTTGGTTTGTATGATTGGTAGCCCATAATGAATCTCTCTTCTGTGTACTCGTCCAGTTTCTCCCTGAGCTTATGTAGGCATCTTTAGTACTCTCCCCTGGCAAGTAGCTTCACAGGTCTATTACCCGTTGCATTGATTTGTTGGGTTTTTTGGAGCCTGGCTCTACCTACCTTGCCTATGATCCCTAGTACTGGAAGAGGCAGTGAGCAGCTGATCCCTATGCACTTGATCTGCCATCGATGCCTTTGTAGTTTTTTCAATATCCCCAGGTGCTTTTTTCCAGGCTGAAGAGTCTAACATGCTATTCCAGCTTCAGGAGTAGTCTTCACAGAACTTAAGATATCTGTGCTTTAACTCAGAAAAGTGATAGTTTGTTACTTTTGCTGGGAAACATACCATTATAGAGAATTTTAAATTTCTTGCAGCACCTGATTGTTCTCTATGGTTGTTTTTTTTTTTTTTGCTCCCCCCAATCTCACCTCTTTTTTTTTTTTTTTTTAATCTGCACCTGCCTTTATGGTACCTTGCCCATATTGTTGTTCTAAGTTACCATGTACTGAACCACTTCCATCTTTCTTCAGAAGGCTACAGTAACTCAGATGTTGAGTCATGAGTATCAGTAGAGGCCTATTAATCCTGGACATCCTTTCATAAAGTGCAATGTTTCTAACACATATTCTTTCAGGAGTCAGCATAGTCCCTAACAGTAAAACCCAACTGTTTCTAAACAGAGGAGTCCTCCAGAAGGGATCTTATTATTAAGAACTCCTGCAATGTAGTCAAGTTCAGACGGGCATTGCTTTAGCTACTTCCCATGGGTATGAAAGCTGTCAGCTGGCACCACTCCAGCAGCAACAGAAGTGGAAAACGTCTTTTGAAACCTTCCGCAAGCACTAACAGGTAGAGCTAACGTGCCGCCAGTGACTATGGCAAAGTCTTACCTAAAAATTACATGGGCCAGGGCTTTTGTGACATTCTTCCCTTTCTGTAAAAGTTGACAAAACCTTTTTCATGCAGCTTTTTGCAGCACTGGCAGCTAAGAACAGGCTTGTTCAGACTTCGCAGTTACTGAAAACCAAGGCCAAAAATTTGGGATTCTGCCTGATTCTGAAAATGAATACAAGAAACATGACAAGCTGAAACGATTCCCAAAGCGGGAGGTGGACTGCTGCTTTGCAGACAGTAGCTAGAGGAAGGTTGCTGGCATCCCTGAGAGGTCACTGGCTGCAGTGGCTCTGGACTCTTGCTTGTCTTGCCTCTCATTTGGTAGTGTGAGTGGTGGTAGCCTCTGTTTTGGAGAAAATGACTAGAAATAACTTTGGTTAAAATAGGGATGCCAGATGGGTAGAGATGTCAATATGTGGAGCTGTGCAAGAACAAGGGTAAAAATTTGCCTGTTATTGATCCGAAGCAGTCCAGGGAAATGCTGTGATACTATTTCAGCCCTGCATGAGCTGTTGCAGAACACAGCAGTGTAACCCATCCTCCCTCAAAGTCTGTATCCGATTCCCAATACTGAAGCTAAAAACCAGGGGTCCTCACTTGCTTTGGGAAGAGCCATATGCTTGTCCTGGCGGTCTTAGTGAGTTCTCCTGGAGGGCTAGACTTTTAGTCAAGTCTGACAGGCTTGCTTTGGTCTGGGAAGTGCTCCCAGGTTAGCTATCTAGAATATGAGTATTGTATTTTTTACAAAACCACTTTAATCTTATTAGTAGAAACTTCTGCTATCAGATTTATGCTTAAAGAAGCAGAGACAAATATGTGGGGCTGTTGTCTTTGGCTCATCAGCTATTCATGATAGGTGGGAATATGGCAGTTGGGAAGTCAACGGTAAGCTTGGGCTAAAAACGCATGCTTTCCACACAGGAGAATATTAACGTAACATGAGGGAAACTCATGGGCTGTCCACTCAAAATGTAACTGTTCCTGAAGGCTGTTGGGGAATGTCTTGGTGACAGAGAGAAAAGGATCCTGTCTGGTTCCAGTTGGAAATTTTTGGGAGGTCTTGTTTGTGGCCAATTAGAACTGCAACCTGAAGTCTTTATGGGTCACTTACCTCTGAGAGTGAATTTTACCAAATTTTTAGCATTAGATCTGTAAGTAATAGATTTATTTTTTTTCAGTCTGGCTACCAACAACTGCAGCTTTCCTTTTTTAATTCACAAATTTTTCATCATTATTGCAAGTGAATTTGATGGTGCAGCCAACTGCCTTGTGTTTGGTAAAAGCAGTGAAATGTTCTGTGGCTTCTCCAAAGGTTGCCTACTTGTGCTCTTCATTCCCTTCTCTGTTCTTTTCCCTCTGCACTTGCTGGGACCCAAAAAATGCTAAGAATTAGAAAGAAAGTAATGCTAATTGTGTCTTTCTGGCTGAAGAGACCAAGTAATGCTCTTAGAGGTGTTTGGATATGTTTGCAAATGCCTTGCTGGAGTTTCTGTGTGCTTTGGATAGTAATCCATGGTGTTATTTGATGGAACAGGCTGGACCTATGTGCTCTGTATGAGATCTGTCAAATAGTGAGCAAACAAATACATACTGGTGGTTTATTCTACTAGAGTTGGTCTTGTTTTGGGAAAAACTTCAAGTCCCTGTGCTTGCTGCTGGTCTTCTGACCACTAGAATATGTGGAAACTTAGGGAAATGCATCCTAAATTCTTACAGTCTCATACTCTTGTCTGGGGAACTGCCTAATACAGCCAGTGTAATCTCCAATTCATCTTCGTGTAGTACAGTGATCAGTATGTACTTAGTGTCTTTTTTTTTTTTTAAGCTACCTGCAAATTTGCCCTACTGTCTTAAATGGGAAAGCAACAAAAATAATGGCAAATATTTTCCAAACAGCAATACTTTGAAGGTTACTTAGGAAGTTCTTACTAATGGCAGGTAATAGACTTGAATCGCCTTGCAGTGAACCATTGGTGGAAGTGTGTCTTCCTCATGAATTCAGATACCTGGTCCGTTTTTCACATGGTCTAATGTAGAAGATAAATGCCAATGTTCAGCTTCACTGTCCCAAGCCAGTGTCTGAGCTTGTTCAAGCCACTGATATGTAGAGTTGCTGTTAATATTTTTACTGCACTGTTAAGAACTCTTCTGTATAGACCTTTTATATTTTTCTTTCCCTTTGTGTTGCCAAAAGGAGTATTTTTAAGGGTCTCAACTGGACTTTTGAAGAACATAGGCAAGGCCTCCCTTGAACCTTTCGCCTTTCTTCTTGTGCATAGCCATGCTCAGTGTATGTCAATTTTTCTTCTTCTGTGTGACCACTTCAGTCTGCTTATCCAGTGCTGGTGTATGTGCTGAAAGTTTTCCCTTATTAGATGAAGAATTCCGCTTTTAGCTCATGTATTGTTTTTTTTGTTGAGGGCATATTAGAAGGATGTGTGACACGCTGCTTTAAGACTTGATAAGACTAGATGTCTTTAATATTACCAGAGCTATTTTTTGTGTTTCTCTGTGATTTGTATTCTCTTAACTCGTGGTGTGGCTGCTGTCTGGAGTAAAACAGTGAATACTAATGCATGTGAGATATTTTAGCTAATAATTAGGTGGGTGCAGCTTGGAGCAGGAGTTGTCCTGTTGGCTAGTTGAACCATTTGGAGAAACAAGTTACACAATTTAAGCTGTGAGTGGGAGTGTCTTTTACAGCATTTCTCAGTCTAATAAGAGCAGGTCTAATTTCCTTGCCTATTCTGCAGGACCATGTGTGTCTGCAGAGCTGCCCAACGAGCAAGCATAACCTGTTCCTCCCAGCGTGGGTAGTGTTTAGGAATTTCCACTTGCTTCCAGGATTTTTCTTCAATACTTCCTTATTCGTTTAACACCCAAGACACAGGGCGCGACTCTTTCCTGAAATTCAAAAATCGGAGTATTTGTATGTAAGGGTATTTGGGTAAATCAGGGTGTTTGTCTCTAAGGCTCCCTAGGGCATACCTTACAGTAGTATGAATAATCTAATGTCTGTCTGTCCCTAGCACCTTCTCTGTCTATATGTGTTCATTCTGTAACGTTGGCTTCAGGGTTAGTTCCCCGCCACCACCAGCCCACTATGATGTTGGCTTTTTACCAGCAAAGGTTTGGTAACTTAGAGTTCCATATAGCGCTCTCATGGCTTAATGTCCAGAAAGAGAAGAGAGATTGTGTCAGCTTTATTTATTTGTGGTTCTTAGGCTTGAACAAAGTCCAGGTACCTTCTTTGGAAAGCCTTTTTTGTGCGTCTCTGATGTTTAATCTAGCCTCAGACTCTCAGATGGGTGCTTCACAAGGAATTGGCCTTAGCTAAAAAACCAGTCCTTTCAGCATGAAATGTGTATTTGAAAAAGACAGTTATCTGTCAAACTCTGTGGGGATAACGAAATCAACAAGTTTCTTTAATGGTTGAAGGAAAGTGCAGAGCTTCACTAATGTGCTTTAAATTATGATTTAAGGCCTGCTGCCCATCAGCACAACAAACATGTAACTCATATCCAGGTTTTAGCTTTCATCATTTTTTCAGCAGTCTTGTCTGCGCCTGGAAAAGATAAAGATTCCTTCTTTTTCTTTTTTTTTTTTTCTTTCTTTTTTTTTTTTTTCCCTTTTTTTTTTTTTTTCTTTTTTTTTTTTTGCTAAGGTTTATAGTGTGAGATTATTACTGACTGGCAGGTAGAGTGTTTTGGAAGTTCCCTGCCTGAACTCTAGCTTGGCAAATAAAAAAGATTTCCTCTACCATATGCAATCTTTATTTCCCCCCGCCTTAAATGTACAGATGGTTTCCTACTGGGACACGATCTCCAAATCCTGAGGATTCAACAAAAGATCATAGTAGTATTATGATTCGTAGTATCCCCATCATTCACAACCTCTCTCCCCGCCTTTTTTTCAGAGAACTGCGCAGTCTGTGATGCAAGAAAGTAGAATAGCTTTATTTTAGCTTTAGAAACTTTTGCTGTAGGGAGGAGTGAATTTCTTTAGATGGGAAGGATATTATTCTGATGCTGATGACTGATGAGTCTGGTTTACCCCCAAGCTGCAAGCAGGCTGAATGGATCTGTGGACCTTACTACTGAAAGGGAATTAACCAGGTAAGCAGAGAAATTTTCCTCTTAACGTCTGCAGGTAGCAGGTAAAATGCTGGAATAGGCATTTCATTATGACAGTGAACATAATGAAAAGAACAGAGAAAATGTTACTGCACTTAGTAGCATTGTTTTGCGGAACGATTTGTTATAGGCATGCTTTTCAAGAGTCGTGGAACCACAAATATCCAGAGATTTCATGTTAGAGAAACCAAGTCACTGAGCATGGTGGTTTTTTATATATATGTGTATTTAATTCTAGAGGCTTTGAAGTTTTCAGCAACTTCTGAACTCAGAATCTTTAAAGTTGATCTGAATAGGAGTAGCTGGAGAATAAAAGGTCTCAAAGGCAAGAATGATGTGCTCAATGCAGATGATCCAGAAGCAGATCAGAATGGCATGCTTATTCTGATAATGGATTCCTGGGCCAGTCCTTGACTGTGTTTTTTGTAGTGTATGCTAGGATGCCTCAAATGTAGATTACACATCTGATAGCATCACACAGAATGGAAAATGCTCTTAAAATTGTGTGGAACAAGACAATGTAATTCTGTTTTAAGGTTTAGCACAATAATGTCTGATTAAAATACGGTCTTACATGATACAACAAAAGTGATGGGGAGGCTTATCTTGCAAATACATAGGAGAACTGTTTGTAGGTGGTCTGGCTAGGCTGATATAAATAGTATTAAAAGCTCTCAGTCTGGCTTATCTGAACTTAGCATGACAAGTAATATTTACACAGTTTGAGTAGGTAGAGCATTCAGTGTTAATCACAGCTGTTTGCTAAATGGCAAAACTGAATGTTAAGGAACTCAGAAGTTTATTGTAGAAACAGTGTTTAACAATGTAATAGCGAATACAGTGCCATCTGGCCTTTAAATAAGAGATGTTGCATCTTGCATGTTACACAAGGAAGAAATGTTTAATGTGTATTTAGCAATATTTTTTTTTGAAATAAAGTAATACCATTTCTTATTTAAGATTGACATTGCATGAGTGGAATGGAAGAGATTTTGAAAACGAAATCTTGTTGTAATAGTGAATTGGCTTAGCCTCCCCAACCTGTTTCAATAATCTTGATAAGCAAGAGAATGGAGAATGTTCAGTTTAAGCATTCAAACGTGAACTGGCTGAGCCATAATTACAAATCTCTCTCTTCTTAATGATGCCTTTTGAAAGTCATAGGGAGTTTAGTGTTCCTGTCCATTTTTTGGACCATGCTTGTTGCTGTGTGTGAGGGAGAGAGACCGTAGAACCGATCTCAGCAACTTGAAAACCAAGCTTATGTAGCAAACTAGTCTTAATTAGCACCTTAGACTACCTCTGTTACATATTTAGGAAATTCCTTGGCCACAAACTGTAGAACTTTCTTCTGTTTTTAAAATTTGATGTGACTTGTACTACTGGCCATCTGTTTAGTCTTTCCTCCAGTTAGTGGCTGATAAGTTACTCATGTTTTTTATCCTTCTGTTTTCACTTGTGGAAGATCTGTAGCTTTTTACAAGCCCATTAATGGTATTGACAATTCAGTTCAAGTAACAGACTATGCAAATGCTCTTCCTCTGGCTTTCAGCTTCTTTGCCATTTAAGTCCAGGATGATGAAATTATCAACTTTATTTTGTGCCTGTTTAAAATCAGTCTTCCAAGGAAGGAGTATTTTCTCCCCATAATCTGTGTCCACTGCTCCCAGCTCTGTAGAAAATGGCAAGTATTAGGAACATAATCCTTAGTTTTGGATTTTCTTGCTAGATTTGTTCTCACTAGAATACTGTCCTGCTTGTCAAACTCCAAAAGTGGTCTGCTAAGGAAGGTCTCATGTGACTTTCCCTTGCACATGATACACCTAAACTTAAGAGGAAAGAATAGTGTTTAATTTAGATGCAAGTTACTTCAAGTTGCTTTGCCTCTAAAAAAAGAGGAGGGGGAATGCTCTCGAAGATGACTTCTGAAAGAATGGTCTTTAACAATACTGGTGAGACATAGTAACAGTTCATCAAAACTAAATCTAGTTACCTTGCTTTGCAGTTGTTTTTACAGCATCCCTTATATTGTGAGGTAGAACTGTAGGACTTCACGTGTGTGAAGATAATTTGCTTTGAAATGGATAAGTACCTTCATTTAGGAAATTAATACTTCCTGTAATTTCTGGCTCACAAGAATTTCTGGGATTCAATAGCTAAGAATTTGCAAAAATCATTCTCTCCTTTGGCATGGTGTGGGCATAAGGTCTCTGTCTTTAAATTCTATCGGATTAATCTTACAAAAATTCATTAGTGCTCTTCTTTATCATTCACACTATAAAACTGGTTTCCATAACCAAAGGCTAACCAAACAAAGAGGCAGGAGACTGCTTAAAGCTGACATTTGTGGGGGGGTGGGGGTGGGGGGCGAAGCTTTAAGCTTAAGCTAGACTTTTTGGAGAAACAATCTTCTTGAGACAAGGAAACTCGCTGCAATTCTGTACTACTTGTAGGTCACCGTATAACGGATACGAATTTTCAGGTTCTTTGATAACTTTGTCTAATTATATGTCAGCATGAAGCAGTAGTTGGAAGAAAAATAATCATGTAGTGTTGAACCTTTTAAAAAGGAGGGCAGTATGCATACTGGGAGTGTATAGACTACGAAGTACATGGTTTTATGTTAGCAGAACATTAGGAAATTCAGGAAGCATAATCCTTTCTTGTAAGGCTAATATTCCTTTTGTTGTGTTGGAAGTGTCATTACACCAAAAGTCCTCATGGAGCTGGTTCTTCAGACACTGAGGAAGGATATGGTGCTGGCAGGTATAGTAACTCTGTGTGGGTGAAATACAGCAGACTCAGGGAAGAACTGAAGTGGTGGTTAACTCTGGAAAGGGGCGCGTGCTACAGAAGCTCTTGAAACCACCCAAGTTTAAGCACCTTCGGTTTGCGTTGGAAGGGACCTTCAAAGATTATCTAATCTAACCCTCTTGTTGTGGGCAGAGACACCTTTCATTAGATCCAGTTGCTCAAAGCCCCACCCAACCTGACCTTCAAAACTTTCAGGGATGGGGCATCCACAACTTCTCTGGGCAACCTGTTCCAGTGTCTCACCGCCGTCGTTGTAAAAAATTTCTTCCTTATGTTCAATCTAAATCTACCTTCTTTTAGCTTAAAACAGTTGCCCTTTGTCCTGTCCCTACAGGCCCTGCTAAAAAGTCTCTCTCTCTTTCTTATAAGCCACCTTTATATACTGAAAGGCTGCAATAAGGTATTCCCAGAGCCTTCTCTTCTCCAGGCTGAACAACCCCAACTCTCTGAGCCTTTTTTCGTAGGAGAGGTGTTCCAGCCCTCTCACCATTTTAGTGGCCCTGCTCTGGATCCAGTCTAGCAGGTGCGTGCCTTTCTTGTGCTGGGGACCCCAGAGCTGGATGCAGTACTCCAGGTGGGGTCTCCAACAGCAGAGTAGAGGCAGAGAATCACCTCCCTTGACCTGCTGGCCACGCGGCTTTTGATGTGGCCCAGGATTCGATTGATGTAGGAGTTGGAGTTTGGAGACTGGTATTTTCAGGCTCTTTCTGCAGTCAGTAATACAGTTAATGAAGAGAGGGTGAGAGAAAGAAGCTTCTTTTGGGAGTGACTTGGAACAGGAGCCTACCCCAAAGGTATATGCTGTACCTTTAAATACTTATGATCTGACTAAGTGGCATTTTGAGAGCTGCTTGGGGGAGAAAAAGCTGCTAAACGTCAGGTTATCAATGAATTGTCGGTCTGCAGCTAGAAGCCTTGTGGGTTGGGAGTAGCTTAATAGGATCCTGTCAGATGAGCGACTAGTCACCTAACTGGTGTGTCCTGGAGCAGAGTCATACATGTTACTGGTAGTTTTATTTGGGCAGTGGGGATGGACTGTAGTATATTTAAATATGGCTAGTTTCATGCATTTTGTGTGCTGTTGTCAGAGTACCACAGTTACTTTCTCATCTCTTGGAAGACCCTTGATAGACAGAAAAAAAGGTCACGTTCCTTTTCTGCACAAAAAAAAAAAGAGTTGCCTAGTTTAAACTCCCTTCCTTCCCAGTCTAGTGTCACAATGAATGCTTCAAAGTGTACGGGCTGTATAGAGATGCAGGGGCAGGAGTTATCAAAGTAACAGTAACCTTCAGATGCTGGCTCAGTGAACTGAAGTCCTTTGGAACTGGTGGAAATAGTCAGAACGTGGACTTCATGTCTCATTTCTCTATGCTGCATCCTTGGGCTGTGTTCTGTAGCCATCACTACTGCTGCATAAAAAAAGTAATACCAGACCAAATTCAGAGTCTGTACTATGTTCTCACCTTAGCCATCCTTATTGTGTAGGACCTTCCCTTGTTCTGTATAAATATGGGGACCATGCCTGTTCTCCCACCTTTCCCTTCTTTTTGCAGTCTTACAAATGGAAGGAAAAACTACATTTGGGATTTTACATTCCCCTAGCTAGCTGAAACTTGCTGGAAAGAATGCAGATGGGGCCATGTATTTCTGCAGGTGCTTTAGATCTTCATCTCTTCCAACTTTGCTTCCTTGTTTCCCAAAGCCTAACTTATTGTCTTGCATGCTCTTGACATAAGGTCAAAATGTCTGACTTTTATTACTCAAATAAGAGAAGGCTGTTGTCCAGTTTTTATTGACTAAGCACCTTTAGTTTTTATATTAGTCCTTTTATCATCTGTCTTCATTTTCTCCTAGCTTTTTCTGCATTTCTCTTTCCACCTTTGCATTTCAAAATTCATTTTCACAAGAAAATAGCATATGTCTTACTGTGCTTCCCAATGCTTTCCTCAGAAGCCTTTGCTGGTGTACCCCAAGGGCTTGGGTGCTCCCAGTCCTGTTGCAGGGAGTCCCAGTCCATGTTGACATGGAGTATTTGTGGTGTTCCTTACCTGTAGACCATGTTGGATTGTGAGTTTCTCTCTCAAATCCTGACAGGAATGCTCAGGAAAGACACTTCCAGCATTTATGGGCTACTTTGTTGCTGTTAGTTTTGTTCTCAATTATTGCTTTCACATTCTTCTTTTCATTCTTCTAGCTCACATGTTGAATAACAGTATCTACAGTTACACTTATTCAGTGCTGTACCTAAAGTGTCTGATATGTACTGAAAATGACGTTTTTAGCCATGTTGTACCTTTAAATTTGACTTGGTTCCACCCTTACAGTAGAAAACATCTGAATGCTGAGATGGAAAACTTTGTAATTATTTCAGTTACTGCATCCTCGGCCTGGTTTGGCTGTTGCCTTGTGCTCAGTAATATCACACACGTGCTTAGCCTTCGAGGTATGTGTGGTAGCTTTTGCGGTGAGAATTATTACAATATTAATGCTTTTTACAGGCTTCTGTGAAATATCTTCTTACAATAGTAGTCTTGGAAATGTACTTAGGGGAATTTTTGAGTTTTTTTTCTTTCTTTCTCCTTTAGAATATCGATGACATTTTGCTTGTACGTTTTCTGTTGGGTTTTTTTGGTGGAGTGAGGATTGCTTGTCTGTGTTGGAGAGCAGCCTGCAATGCTCTGTGCTGCACTTGAATTTCTAAATGCAGTTGGTGAACAGCCGCTGATGGAACTGTCTCTCCTGTCTGAGCAGACTAAATTGCTCTTGCCTTTGTGTTTTATGGATCAAAACAGGTAAACCCCCATGACTGGTTTTCTCTCCTAGATGAAGATTAGTGAAAGACTCTGAAATCGTTCAAGTATGGCTTCCTTCAGTTCCTTTCGGAGACTTCAGAAAGACTCTTTGACTAACAGTGCACCCATAAAATTAAGGGCAGAGGAAAGAGAAGAAATTATTTCATTTAGTATACTGTGAAACATCTCTATTTGAGAAGAGGAAGAATTACACTTTCTGGAGAGAATGTGTTATTAAATCGAAAACAGATTTGAAAAATAGCAAGAAATGACTAAATGACTAAAAATCCTGTTTCTTAACATACCTTAAAACCAGAAAAATGTTAGTGAACATACAAAGCATTAAGAACCTGTTGGTAAATTTACGGAAGAGCTATACCTCTGCTCTGTAATATATCGGACATTGGTGCTTCAGTACGTCAGCATGCCTTTTATATGATGCTATTTTATATCATAACTGTCACATTTTCCCATTTTAAATTGCAGCACATAGGTTTGCTGGGAGCCGCTTCTGTAACTTGTCGAAATTTAAGAGTAATGAGTCAAAAATTTCCTCTCATTTTCTGGCCTCTCTTTCAAATGGATCCACCTTAAACATAATACTTCAGTGTAATGGGGCAGCTTTGCTGATATAAACTTCATAGACTTAGTCTCTATTTTACAGTACTTGGTGGGAAGTTTCATTTTGCCTATTGGGGTGCGCTTTTGTTGGTTTGGGACTCAAGACCTTGGAAAAAGTAGAAAGGATAGATTAAAGGGGTGGAGGGCCAGTGTCTTTGTTTTGTTCCAGGGTAGTTACAGTTGTGGGCATGCTGTGGGTGAGACTAGCAGTAAAATAAAGCATTTCTCCTCCAGAAAGCTGTGTCATTAGAGATGAAAATGTAATCCCCTAGGTAGCTGACTCCCATAAAAACAGAACCTAGCCTGGGACTGCGATAAGCCACAGTCAGTCTCTGAAATGCATCGTACGCGGTTGGATGCAAGGCAGCTGTTGGTGGTTACCCACAATGGCACAGCTACCCCGTGAGTCCTCACAGCGATGCTGGCTTGGGCAGTACAGATGCCTACCTTGCACCTTCTTGGCAGTTGTAGTGGCCCAGGTGTTCAAGAGGACTTATTCTGTGTTGGATTAGGGATCTGTGTTATTCTTTTTGACGGGTTATTTTTAAGCAGGATCAATTTCCTGAGCTGATTCACTGGCCTGCCCCAGTTTAATGATACGATGAGGCAGGTTAAGATGGTAGTTCCCAAGTTCTTGGCTGTTGAACGTGGTTTTGCTGACAAAGATTTCTGTTTAACCACAACCAAAGTCGTGTCTGATGTAAGAAGAGAAATTAAGAGATTGCACCATTTTACTCGTTGACACTTCAACGTGATGGGGATGAAGATAAGTAGATGCGGGGTGATCTGTAAACACAAGATTACAAGGCAGCTTGGCGGTGCGTGCATCCTTTTTGTATTCTCTTGATAAAAGTGAATCACGGGCCTCACCTAATACGAGCTTGAAGAGAAAGTGCGAAATTCAAAGGAAGATTGGAATAGGTTTCTAGAAAACCTGTAAACAAAAATGTAATGTCAGTCTGTGGGTGGCAATGTGAGTAAGAGCAGACGCACATTCCTCTTGGAGAGAAACGGTTCTCCATCACCCCTTCCCTCTCCCCCCTCCACTGCTTTGGTTTCCGTGAGGATGTCGGATACTGTGTCCCATCTTGACTTGTGTTTTATAGTGTTAAAATTTTTATGTGAGAGTTTTCTCTTGTGTCATTGGAATGATGGCTTCCTTATTACCGTGTTTCTGTCAAATGATTTTGAGTAGCAGTAGCTGAGTTACTCTAACTTATCTTTTAATTGAATTTGTAATAGGCTTCTACTAAAGTATCTTCACCTATGTGGTATGTTTTAACTGTATTTCTTCTGGAGGAATACAGAATCCATTGGGTAAAATGTGCTTATTTTAAAAGCTGGAGAGGACTACTGAGACTGTAATCAAAGCTTCTGTGAGATTTGTTCAGTGTTTTCTGAATGCAGTATGAAATAGGTGCTTGAAATAAGGATGTATTTTTCAAACACCATCCAAAGTCAATCCATGAAAAATCTTCTTTCCCCTTTAGTAACTCATTACATCAGTTATGTTGCTTTCCTTGCTTAGATAACTGTATTGGAGTTGCAATATGAAGGTTTTTCTTTAGTTTTATTCGGGTTATCAGCTGCTTTTTTTACTGGGGCTAACTAATGATTCTGTAATTCAGTATGTTGGTATTGTGTGAAGTGAAAACAAATATTTCAATTTTATGTGGTCTGAGTAGATGGGATTGTTTTTTTTTTTCCTAAGGTGTACAAACAAAAACATTTTGGATTTAGATTTAACATGTGTTTCAAATTTAGATTTAATGGAGTTGCTTTTTTAATATAGATTTTATTTAAGGCCTAGCATTCCCTGCACATGAGGACAGAACATACTCTGTTGTAGGAAACTACTTATTTGCAGTCACCATATCTGATTTTTATTTTTCTCTGGGACACTGGAGGATTTAGAGCAGATTATAGTGTTGGGATAATGTCTGACTCCTTGTGTTCCATTTAGTCATAAATAAACCTCTGAAAAATCTGAATGTTGCTATGGTGATGTTAGTAAAAGCCTGGGATATGGAGTAAGTGAGCCGCTTAGAAGCATAACGTCACTTAGAGTAATAAGCACGCTGTCGTTAGAACAGTGATGGGTTTACCTGATGCTCTGTAACTTTAGTAGCCCTTGCCAGATTCTGAAAGTGAGTAAGTAAATGCAATTCATATGAATATGCTCTGTTCAGTAACTTGCAACTACTGACCTTTTAACAAATGGAAATTTGTGTTTTGTCTGTTTACCTTCTAGCTTTAATATGTTGAAGTATCACAGAGAAACAAACAAAAACTTCCTCTTTGTATGCTGCCTTTCACATGATGGTCTGGTTGAATTAAAACAACAAAAAAATCAGTTCACAGCAATTGTTTTTTAAACTGTGTAAACACACACTTTTCTTCTGAAAATGTGAATGTGGACTATAGAAAGTAAGATTGCATTAAAATGTGGGGTTTTTTAGTGTGGTTTTTTTTTTTTTTTTAGTCTTTATAACCTGGCTTCACTGGAACTTAGAGAAAATTTGCTGACATATTTACCTGAGTAAGTGACATTTCATGTGTTTGATTATATTAAGATAAAATGTTCTTATTCTTAAAATCTGCTAGCATATGAAACTGAATGACAGCTAGAAAAAATATTCAGTGCTGATTCACAACATGTATGAGAATACAGCTTTGTTTCAGCAATGCGTTATTACATCCATTACTTCTAGTTGTACTTGGTTAGTAGCAGGAGCCTGCAGTCTGTGTCAATTGGTTTTGCTCTGTAAAAATATTCTGTATAAAATACAGCAGCACCAAATATTTCTTCCTGCATGCATTGAAGGAGTGCATCAGCAGTGGGACTGGTGGTTTGGGTTGTTCCCATGCTGAATTCTCGTACCTGTGAAAGTAGGGTAATAGGATTTCAGAGATTTCCACTCTAGACTTTCATGGCATTTAAATAAGCGTTCATGTTCAGGGCTAAGTAACCAAAAGCTTCCAAAACCTGCAGATCAAAGCTGTGGTGACAAACTAGGCCTACTGATGTCTGAAGTCTGACTCCACCCACAGTGATTTTGGGGGAAAAGGTATCTAGATGTCTCTGTGCTGTCTGTATTGTGGCAGAGGAATTGGTGGTCTTTTGGCTGCCTGAAGAAGCCTCTTCTTTCTCTAGTGAAGGAGTTTCCTTCCTTCACTACCTAACTGCTTCTTGCAAGAGTTTTTGGTGACTCCTGTTCTGCTTGTTTAGATAATCTAATAGATACTGTAATAGATTTAACCTATTTTAATCAGAATCTCTTCCCCAGTCACTTTGGGTCCTTTTTCCTGTCAATGTACTCAGTACCTCGGTTGTGGCTGTTTGTAGCTGTGAGCCACAAAGCACTTTAAGTGTCAGTGGTCAGAAGATACGAATTGCTAGCTAGGTTTTTGCCATGCAGTGTCAGAATGAAGCTATCACAAATGTTGACAATTTTATTGCTCCTGGAAAATTCTGACTGTCAGTAACGTGGCTGATGAGTCTCACTGGCTTTTGTGCTGCTGCAGCTTTGGGCAAGGTAAGCAAGAGCTCTACAACAGACTGCTTTTGAAGTAGAAGGATGGCCCTCTGTGTCTGTTCATGTTCAGAGAACTTCTTTTACATCCTTTTGGGCTTCCCTTTGTTTGCATCCTCAAATCCAACCAGAAATGGATAGATCATGTTGAGATGATAAATGATGGTTTTACTGAGTCTTGAGTCACACTGTTACATGTGGTCACTACAGGGAATTTTTATCCAGTTGCGTAACTGTAAATTCCCCCTAAAATAAATCTAACCAACTATACTAAGCTATGTGGCATTGTCCACCCCGAGGGACTGATGGTTAAAATAAAGAATAATGATTTGATTGCCTATCCTAAGTGTTAAGTTTCAAGGGCATACAGTTATACTGACAAACCAAATTATTTTTTTCAGTAAGATATTACTGCAAATAGCCTATGCCCAGTAAAACAACTGTCCATCTACAATATGTTGTAATTTGAAATACGAGTTTCAGTAAAATGAGCTCATTCAAATACATGGGGTTTCTGTTGGTTTAGTCTGATGTGGTTTTGTTTTGACTTACCTCATCTCACAGATCACTTGCCCAACTGCAGCGACTAGAAGAACTTGATTTAGGAAACAATGAACTTTATCACTTGGTAAGAGAACATGCCACTAAAAGTGCACATTGGTCTTGTTTTGCACATCATTTAGATTAAACAAGTCGTAGGATGTCCAAAATTGAAGAAAGAAAAATGTATGGAGGGAGAGTCGTTTTATACGTACAGGTGAATTTTGGCAATGAGTTGGTGCTTCCCGTATCTGCTTAGTCTTGTTCAGTACAATATTACTTTACCCAAAAAACTGCAGCTGATCTCTAGAAAGTGAGAGCACTGCATGGACTTTTTCTACGGAGAGAAAAAGGAGTGGAAAGGCACAAACTCTTGTCTGCACTTGCAGTTACAGTGAACACATGGGCTTCTGTAGGGAGCTGGACAGGCTGAGCACAGATGAAAGCTCAGCTATTTCCAGGGTGGGAGGAGGAATCTTTGGGAAAGGGCTGAGGCAAACTGTTGAGGGTTGCAGTGTCTGACATTGTGGCAGACAGATCTACCAAAAGATATCTGTCATCTCCCTTAAGCTGACTCAATTAAATGTTGGATTTGCAGTAGATTAAGAGTGTGCATGCAATTTGTTAGTGCATGTCAGGTGAAGTATGGTAGCTTGTTAAGCTATAACAATTAATTTGATTTAACAATTCAGTTAATAACAAGTCTTATGAGGAGCAGCTGAGGGAACTGGAGTTGTTCAGTCTGGAGAAGAGGAGGCTGAGAGGAGACCTCATCGCTCTCTACAATTACCTGAAAGGGGGTTGTGGTGAGGTTGATGTTGGTCTCTTCTCCCAAGTGACAAGTGATAGGATGAGAGGAAATGGCCACAAGTTGCGCCAGGGGAGGTTTAGACTGGGTATTAGGAAAAATGTCTTTACTGAGAGAGTGGTGAGACACTGGAATAAGCTGCCCAGGGAAGTGGTGGAGTCACCCTCACTGGAGGTGTTCAAGGAACGTGTGGACATGGCATTGTGGGACATGGTTTAATGGGCATGGTGGTGTTGGGTTGATGATTGGACTTAATGATCTTAAAGGTGTCTTCCAACCTTAGTGATTCTATGATTCTGTAATTTGTATGACGGAGTTCCCAAACGCTTACAGTCACCCTTGCTGCATTTAACTGTGGTACCTCTTAAATAGTGGTTGGAGTAAGGATTGGTTTACTCAGACTGTAATTACGGGGTGGCTGTTTGGTTTTTATTTGATGCTCCTATGCTACTTAACACTATTACTTTTTATGTTATAGCCAGAAACAATTGGTGCACTTTTCAATCTTAAAGACCTCTGGTTGGATGGAAACCAATTAGCTGAAATACCTCAGGTAAAGATGAACTCTACTGATACTGTTTTGAAGATGCTTTTAAAAGAAAATCTTTTCATTCATACCTGAAGGGACGTGATTTAAAATTGAATAGTTTTCTCAGTTCACTTTGCCTGGGTTTGGTTTTGGATGTGTAAGGATTTTCTCTTAATAAGTTCCTCTGCAAGGGATTGTACATGATATCATATGTTGTCAGACATTTTCTTTTAAACATTTTGGCAAAGGAATTGTTTCCTAATAAGCATGTTGTTCAATTTATAGGATGACACATCCTCTGTTTACAGTCCTGGCCCAGTGATCAGGGAGCCACTAGTTGGCTGAGCTAACCCTCACCTTTTGTATCTATCTAAATTTCAGTTTTGACAGTTTTGAGGATGAATCGCTGTTTTTTTGCGGTCATCTTCTTCCATTCAAATACAGTGTTTGGGGGAAGTACAATAATAGAACTGTTGCCATAAATAGAAATTTTGATTTATGCAGGCAAATCCCCCATCTGACATCAGTCATGGGATGAAGGGCCTTAGCATTTAAAGCTTACAGCACTCTAAATTCCCTTTCTTAAGAACTGTGATAACATGTGAGACGGTTTCTTTTCCCTCTTTTTCCTTTAAAGCCAAGTCCTCGTGCAGTTTGCTGTTATTTGCTGTATTGATCTCATTGTCAACAGTGTAACTTGGAAATCAGTTACAGTTTAGTGGGCTTTGTTGACTCTGTTGTTGTTGGCTTGGCCCAATAATTTTTTGAGTAGATGTAGTTAAACACTGATAATCATTCATAAACCGTCAAGTGTGACTTCAGCAACTGTTTTTATTGAAGCTGGCCATTATTGTGTATTTTGTATAATGTCCAAAAGATGAACTTGTAGGATAAAGGGTGCGCGCGCGTGTGTGTGTGTTTAATGAAATATCCTCTTGAAGCAAAGATGTCCAAAATAAAAGGACTGATCTTGTGAGTTAGGATCAAGGCTGTCACTGTAAGAAAATTTTGTATATGTAAAAGTAAAGGACACTTCTGCACCAGCCATTCTATTCTCCAAAAGATGATTTGGATGACTAAAAAGAGAACTATGCTAAAGTGTGTATAGGGGTATCTGTGTACATGGGGAATGGGAGGGTGCTCTGATTACTAATAGGGACAAAGGTATTTCTCTGTCAGACTTCTAAGCTAATTGGTGGATTACCATTGTAAAAAATTAAGTAATCATTGGTAATTGTAGGTGATGGCAGTATAACTTGGCAGTTCAAATATGCTTGCTAGAGCAACACTCCCAATTCTTACTTCTACATTTGTTGCAGTTGGGAGATGTAAAGATATGAAATCCCTAGATGTCATGGCATGTTGCTGTATCAGCCAGGAGAGACTAATCCTAATTTGCCTAGGGTTAATTGGGAGGGGCAGACTTTAATTATGTGGAGGTTGATAATCTGTAGTTCTGAAAAAACAACTTTGCAGTCTTTACTTGAGGAAAACTCCAGTTTTGGCTGGTGCTTGCCTGGGTGTGCTCAGCATACCTTGTCTGACTACTGAAGCCAGTCTTAACAGTTAGAATAAGAAACTGTGACTGAATCACTTGGTTGGTTTATCGTATGTAAAATGTAATTATTTACTTTTTTCTGCATTTAGAGGTCATACAAAGAATGGCCAATTTAGAGGTCATACAGAGAATTGTTTTTCTTCCTGGAATTTCATTGCAATGGTACATTTTTCAAATTGCTTTGTTACGTGTTTGAGCATGACTTAAATTTTTTGTCTTGTATCGCAGGAAGTAGGAAACCTGAAAAACCTGCTTTGTCTGGATGTTTCTGAAAATAAATTGGAATGCCTTCCTGAAGAAATTAGTGGTCTGACTTCTTTAACAGACTTGCTTGTTTCTCAGAATTTACTTCAGGTCTTACCTGATGGCATTGGTAAGTACAAGGTGAATGCTATCACACAGAACCATTTAATCCACCATAAATTGGATGTCGTTTGTTTTCAAATCTTTTGAAGTCTTTTTGTGCAAGAGATGAACTTGTCTCAGCTTTTTTTTTCTTTTTTTGCTTACTATTAATTTCGCATTTTAATTGTCTGCATAATGACTGCCTCATAATCCTTTTTTACCCCTGCAGTGTAGTTGTAACAAGTAGTCAGTGAGGCATTGTTTCTCTACGATGACTGGAGAGTTTCACGTTGCAAGAGCGTGTCTTCTCCTTGCCAGGATTCCCCCCCCTTCCCACCCCTAAAATGAAGGTGTAGGGGAAGGAGGACTTGTGAATGTGGTTTGACTGGGAATGTGGAAAAGAATGGACAGACCTTCCCCCTCCCTCCGTAAGCTATATGAGCCTAAGAAAAGAGAAGTGTTTTCCTAGAATTAAACTTGGGGGAGTGGGGTGACTGCTGTGAGTCCTACAGTTGGCTAGTGTGTGTTTGGTAGAGAGTTGTAGTAGCCCTCTCTGACCTGACCTGACCTGGTCAGTACAGTTGTTGTACATCAGAAATGGAGCTGTACCTTCTGAAAGGCTACAGCCTATGCAGCCTGCCAGAGGGGAGCTCATCTGTAACACCAGCTGGTGAACGCGAGGAGCTGCTGCTTCTCAAGAATCCTGTTAAATGGAGATCCTTTGCTGGGGAAGGCGATTGCAAAGCGCCAGGCCATTTCAGGCCAGGCCTAGTTTGCATGTGCGTTTTGTAACATTTTCTGGATGTAATTTTGTTACAAAGGCAAAAAAAAAAAAGCTACTTATGTGAATGTAGTAGTTTACTCGTGTTTGGAAAATTGGGTAGGGCTACAGTACTTATTCCTTTTGTTTTATACTGGAACTTCCTATGCGAAATGGAGAAAATCTGGTATTGTGGTTGAAGTGAACCTTGCTGGTCTCTGTGGAAGCTACTGGGAGGAGCTCAGCTGATGACCAAATTGTTGGTTGGATTGGTGGATCTGTAGAGCCCTCAAAGCAGGACTCTCACCAACACCAGCAGGTCAGGTCGGCTGTGGCCATGTCTCACCAAGTCTCTAAAACCCCTAACAGAGGTGGCTCCAGCACCCCCTGGGCAGCCTGTGTCAGTGCTGCACTACCTCCCAGTGAGGAGGCTTCTCCAGATGTCCAGCTGGGACCTTCCACGCTTCAATCTGTGGCCATTGCTGTCTTGTCTGCCACTGCAGAGAAGAGTTTGGCTCTGTCATCTCTGTAACTGCCCTTCAGGTAGTTGTGAGCTGTTCCTAGGTGCCTCCTTGGCTGCTTCTTTGCTGGAGTCAACAAAGCCAGCTCTCTCAGCCTCAGCTCACATGTGCCCTGGTCATCTTGATAGCTTTGTACTGGACCCCCATCAGCATCTCACTTGAACTGGGGGGGGAAAGACAGGACAGGACATGAAGTTGAGCATGATTTTATAGGCATGGTCTCACTGGTGCCAGGTAGATGGGATATAGTAACTTCCATTGATCTGCTGGCCGTAATTCTCCTAATGTGGTCCAGCCAGCGTTTACTTTATTTCTGATGAGAGCTTGCTGCTAGTTCATATACAGCCTTATGCCCACAATAGCCTCCAGGTCCTTTCCAGCAGGTTCTTGTACAGCCTGTTGCTTCTCAGCCTGTACTGGTGCACGGGTTTATTCTGCCCAGGTGCGGAGCTCTGCACTTCTCCTTGCTGAACCTCGGGTTTCTGTTTAGGTTGCTATCTTTCTGTGTATCAGCCGTCTCTTCGTGATTTAGCATCATCTGCAAATTTGACATTCTAGCCTGTTACAGCTGTTTTGGACCATGTGGGGATGGGCAGGGACGTGTCAGCAGCTAGTTATGTCTCCTGAATTCTCTGTCTTGGGCTCTGCCTGGGTCAGCTCTGCTTTACACCAAAGACCATTCTGGTACAAAGGAGCAGAACAAGGTGCACTTTCTGCTCTGAAATAGTATTTTGTCCTTCCTGGGGAGAAGACCTTCAAAGAAGTTTGATTTCTATTCTAAAAAATGAACTTGGGTTTCATGTCTGACTAACTGGGTTCTACATTAAGACAAAGAGACTTTGAGCCTGTTTGCGTTTGGGCTGTCACTTCAGTGCAAGCCTTTCTTACTGTGGCTGTGTAGGCATAGGTGATCCTCTGAACACTTCTTCATTAATAAACATTGTGTAATTGAGGAAAAAATAGATATTTTCTCCTGTTCATAGGCCTTTGGGTAGAAACATCCTTGACATTTACATGGGGTACCATTCAGATTGCAACTTTAATACAATTTAATATGCTTAAATATTGGATATAAATATTTATATTGAATAAGAATTCAGTGATATTATAAACTTGCAAAAATAGTGCAAGTGCCAAGTGAACCGGTGCTTGAATTCTTTTTTACCTGAAAAAAAAAAATTCATTGTGTTAGAGGATTTCTAAAAATTTTGCAGCAGTAAAATTTTCTGTAATTAAAGCAGATATCGGAGGATACTAAGCTAAACAAATGTGTTGTTCTTTCTGTCCAGGAAAATTGAGGAGGCTCTCCATTTTGAAGGTTGATCAGAACAAACTTATTCAACTAACGGATTCAATTGGAGACTGCGAAAGCCTTACTGAACTAGTTCTAACAGAAAACCAACTGCAGGTAAACATGGTCATGGCTGCTCAAATGGCTGGCAGTAATAAGGCCTGCTGCTAAGTGCTGAATCACTTAGCTCGTGAAGTTTCTCACCCTTGCTACTGCTAAGTAGTGAGTTTCCTTTAAATGCATCTTATTTCTTATCTGTTAAATGAATGCTGAAGATCAAGTTCTATGTAGTAACCATCTGCCCTTCCAAAGGCTTAAGCAGTTACATATTCACTCTTGAATCTTTCATGACCAGTAAGGGAATTGGAGCACGTGGAGTGCAGGTATCACTCACTTTGTTGTGTTTTTAATGAGGAGTTTGTGCCGTGTTGCTTTATTGCCAATTTTTACTGGGCATTATCTGGATCATACTTGCTGGAACTGCAAGGGAGTCTGCAACTGGTGGTATCCAAGCGCTGCAGAGCTGCTGTTGTACTGTTCCTTGCTCTGCTGATCTACTCCAGCCAGGTATTAAATATGATATGTGATCAATTAAAATAAAATTTCAGACTTCCTTTCATTAGGTGTTTCCTTCCATTATTTTGAAACTGCCTTCACATGACACTGACACTTGGAGAGCAGAAGTGTTTATAAAAATCTAGGTTTGAGCATTTCTTAAGTTAGGTTGGTGCTTGGTTGAGTTAGGAGCTTAAGTCTGTTGGAAACATGCCTCTCCAGGGTTCAGTTCATAGCACTTAAGTTAGAAGCTTGCATCTCAATTAGCTATTTAGGAAGCCTGAAGTTAGATTAACATGGACTTTCTGCATACGTGCTTCTGCACACAGCTGTTATGCGTCTATCATCTTAGTGCAGAGATAACTTCTTGGATCTCCTTTGGAAGGCCTGGTGGTAACGAGGGTTAACTACACTCTGATTCTGAAAAGGATCAGTCTATTAATTCTGTTAAATAAATTCTATTAAATTAAATAAATAATTATTAAATCTGTAAATAAGTCTATTAAGTCTATTAAAATTAATACTTTTTAAAGTGAGATAAGTTTTGTTCTGACTCTGTGAATTTACAAATTCTGTTTGCATATGACTTTGTTTTTGTTGGCACAGTCATTGCCGAAGAGCATTGGAAAACTAAAGAAGCTGAACAATTTGAATGCCGATAGAAACAAATTAACTTCTTTGCCCAAAGAGGTAAGTTTTGTGCAACTAACTTTCACAGATGTGATTATACAAACAGAAAACTCTTGATTTCAAATGCCTACAAGAAGTAGCAGGCAGCTTTGATCCACTGGGTATTCTTCCCAAACCGATCACAACCAGAAACTTGTCCATTAGATCTGAACAGCATAAATCTGAACAGCAGCTGTGGTGATTTGGTGCCTTGGAAGTGCAAAATGGCTTTGCAGTTGAACGAGAAGGCATGGATCTAATTAGCTTGTAACTAGAAATTCCCAGTGTGGGTGTCAGGTCCAGCACTATTGGAAGACTGGGAGTTCTTTTAAATATAAGGACCTGATGTGACCAAGGTCACTGACACCTCAAATCTTACACCTATGATCACTAGGGCTTCTTGTCTATTGTAACAGTATATGGAATGAAATGAGGCTAGAATTTCTGTTGTGAAACTAAATACAATGGAGGCTGTACAAGTTCAGTTCAGCAGTAAATTCTGGAAAGAGATCAGGGAAAGCAGCATCCTGGGATTGGAGCACGGGACTGTGAGTTGGTTCTGTTTGCACTACTGTTTCTCTGTAATTTTTGTCCAAGTAGTTCTCCCCCTTAATTTTCCTATCTGTTTCTAACATGTTGACTCTGAGGTTATAGCTTTTGTTCACCACTTTCAGTCGTTTCAGGAGCAGGTGGCAGCTGATGGATGGGAATTTAGAGGAGTATCAGCTCTGGCTAGTGAGCACACACTTTTGCTCAGGCCCACTTACTTACAGAGCTTGGACGGCTTGAGGAGGAGGTGTGAGAAGGAAGCAAAGTGGCTGGGAACCAGGAGATGGGGGAGAGCTGATGGTCTGAAGAGGAGGGATCAAGCAGGGGCAGAGGATGCTGCTGTGGCACTGGCAGTAACGATTCTGATGGCTGAGGTCTGAGCTGCCACAGGTTGGTCACCTAACCGAGGCTCCACGATAACCCTTGTTGGGCCTGTACAGATTGGCTTGTAAGTGTATGCTTCAGCAGGGAGGAAGGCGAGGGAGGGAAGAGAAGATGCGAGTACTGCAGCTCTTCTAGCAGGACAGTGTCTCCTCTGCAGAGGTGTTGCTGGTTCTGTACATAAAATTGTAGAGGGTGTACCCAGACAGGTTGCATAAATGCCAGCAAGAGGCAGGACCTTGGGAAGAAAACTGTGTTTCTGGGTTGGGATGTAATGTCAATTTTGATCTTGTGCTCATTCAACAGAAAATTTTCTATGTCTTTACAAGGAACTTAATTTAATACATTACACAGGTGTTCTACACTATCTGTACTTAGACTTGTACAATTTTGTGTCTAGTCCACTTTTAAGGAGAATTGCTCTGAGTTTGCTATAGTCTGTAAGGTTGATATGCTTTATTTCCAGATTGGCCATTAATAGCTTAGGTAGTGTATAAG
This sequence comes from Gavia stellata, assembly GCF_030936135.1. Classification (NCBI taxonomy): domain Eukaryota; kingdom Metazoa; phylum Chordata; class Aves; order Gaviiformes; family Gaviidae; genus Gavia; species Gavia stellata. Next base: position 86,500,054 of record NC_082595.1, on the reverse strand, counting down.
CACTTTTCTTAGTTAATGAAGTTCACCATATTGGAGACGGTGCATGAGGGTGAACAGTGTGGCGTGGAAGGAGCAGGGACAGGAGCAGGTGAGAGGAGGAGGAGGCTCAGCTTCAAAAGCGGGTAAAGCAGGGTGAATATGGAGTATGTCTGTTTGGGGGAATAGCAGGGTCAAGGGCTCGGTGCAGAACAATAAAGGGATTGATGCTGAACAAGAAACTGGTGACTTGGAACCAGAAATGGGTTTCAGAGGTGGAAAGCGTTGCCCAGTCGATGAAGGAGTTGGGGATATTGAAGGGTGAAGTGAAGAACAAGAACTGTATGGAGAATATTAGTGCATATGAGAGAGACGGGAGGGGACACCTGAGCAAGGGGTGGGATAAAGTCAGGGATGAGTCTGTGTTTGGAGAAGGTGGGTGATGAGGAAATGGAAGGTGGTATCTGGAACGAGGTGAGCTGGGGAGTTGTAGAAAGTCTGGGAAATAGAGATGGGAGAGGATGGTTCCCAGGGAGCTTGGCAGAGAAACAGAGGAAACAGAGCTCCTTGGCATCCACTTCTTTGAAACAGAATTCTTGTTTCCTGTAAAGGTCTCCACACCTATGTATCTTTCTCATTAGAGGAAACACTGGGACATTACGTTCAGCATAAGATTTCCAGAATGTTTCATTAAAGTATGTTTTGCTCTGGAGATTTTAAAAATTCTTTTATTTTTTATTTTTAAAGGAAGGAAGTCCTTCTCCAGCTGGAGGGTCTTGTCCACCCTCTAGATTGGTGGATTTGAATTCCAAGCTGGTAATGGTAACAAATAGAAAAGCATAAACAACTGATGCAATGGTTCATCTCAAAAATACTGTTAATAGGCATGTATTGCAGAACCTATCGTCTAGCTAACGAGACTTTTCCGTTTCAGTTTTTCAAGTTTCAGTTTCAATTCCTTGTGCTTAGGCTGTGCAATAAAACACTTTTCTCTCAAAGTCTTTAGATTGCCTTCTAACAATGCTGAAATGCTAGTTTCAAAACCAGAAAGAAATCTACTCCACTCTGCTACTGTTTCCTCTCTTCCTGGAGCTGCATTTTCTTTTGTGTAGTATTTTTCTTAACCAGTAGCTTTTTGCTTTAAATCAAATGTGAACATTTCAGTAGTACAAGTGTTCTGGTTAAAATTCAGAGGAATTTAGTGAAAACTCACATTTCATAGTTCTGAAAGAAGAATGTTGTGCGTTAACAGAGTGCACAGGTATAACGAGTACTGTTTGCTGTTACGCAAAGCATCCACAGGAGCCGCTTCAGGGGTGCTGATAACGGCAAAGATCCCAATTCTAAGTTTCCCTTTGGATGGCAGGGAGGAACAATCTGGTGTCTTGGTGAAATGTTCAATTTCCATTTTCCTTTGCATCATTAATGACTTAGAAAAAAAAAATATGAAAAGCATTGGTAGAGCACTTAAGGAAAACTGAAAAATGCGTCACCCTTTTTCTGTCTGTTGGAAGGCTCTGCTTGACAGCGAGAAAGAGTACCATCTTTTCCATTTATTTTAATCTCAAACTGATTTACTAATATTTAAAGCCAGTCATGAACATCTGACAGCAGTCATTTTCAGGACCCCTGCCTGCTGTGCATTGCTTAAGATGTCTCCTGAGATAGTATGGCAAAGACTGGGGTCTCAAATCTTTGCACATCAATCAGTATTAGTACTTGTACACTGGTTCCCCCTTCGCAGAAGCAGAGTCAGATGCAGAAGTAGAGTATGCACTGCAGATATTCTTGCTTGGTATCTTCCTCTCTTTTCCTTTCCCTCTTTTCCTTCCTGCTTTCTGTCATTCTTTCTCTGCATTAGAGTGCTAGAACGGCTGTGCATTTGTGGTCTTCATCCTTATAAGAAATGGGTGTGGGACAGGCCTTTACTGGTTTCTGTTGGAGAGGGACAAAGACAAAGTCTGGTAACATGCGTATAGAAAAAATGGAACTCTCCTAGGGAGAAGAGTACATGTAACCAATATCTCATCTACCTGCTGTTGTCCCTGTCCTTCCCTCCAGAATTATTCCTGTAGGAAAGAGAGCTTTTATAGGTAGCATGGCAAAAATGATGTGCCTGCTCTAATATAACCTGGTGAGATAATCTAGGAGTTCTAGCTTTTTTGTTGTGGTGTGGGGTTTTTTGGTGGTTTGGGGTTTTTTTGTTTGTTTGTTGTTTTGTTTTCTTAGTAGTTTACTAGGATTGGATTTTGGGTTAACCTGTCAAACCATTACATTGCCAGATTGTTTCAATGCACACTTGTAAAACCAGTCTCTACCTTTTGGTGTAAGATTTCTTGACTTGGGATTATTGAGGAGCTTGTATGCAAATACTCCTTCAAATTTTCCTGGTTCAAAGGTTCTTCTCTATCTGGTGCCAATATATAAGGTAAAATGTGGAACAGCTGAATGTATGACCAAGATGTGACTCACTGACAGATTTCATCTTCAGTATCTCATCTTGCAGCTCGATCCCTTTCTCATTGAACTGAGTGGTGAAACAGACTTCAGCAAGAACCGAGAATGTCTAAACCTGTCCGTAGTTACAAATGTTTTTCCCCTTAAACTTGAAAGACCTGCCTGGTGACTCTTTGGTATTGAAATCCCACCCTGGCACTGGAACGCTGGTGAAACTGGTGTGTTGATTTTGGCACTTGCATAAATAACCTCCTTTGGAATGTTTTTCCAGTTCATGTGCTATTGTTAATGAGTCTGTACAACCTGCAGAGATCTGGTAATGTGTCCTTCCTGGCTCTGAGGTATATTGTGAGAATTATTCCTACAGTAGGTAAAACTGCAGGGTTTTTGGTTTTTTTGGCAATAACTGTGTTTTTTACGCTTTTTTTTCTTTTAAACAAGTTGGGGCTGCTTTGTTGTTTCTGGTTTTAACTTCCAATGTCCCGTCCCTTCCCTCATTTGTGTAAAAGTATGTGTGTCTCAAAGGGAAAAAAGGCACTAAGGAAAAATGCAGGAAAACTTGTCTTGAGTCAGAGGGCAGAGAAGCTCTCTTGCTGTGCTCCTCCCATGCTCTTCACCAGTGGTGCAGGGGGTGTTGAAGTGAGTTTGCCAAAGATTTTCCTAGCCAATTTAAAGTTGTTAATAACTGAATAATAGCTAATAATAGTGAATTGGGCAGTTTCTTCCACCTCTAAATGTATTCTGTGCTTGCAATTAAAGAATTAATCTATTGTGTCTGGGGCTAGGGAAAATTCTGACTTTATTTACTTTGAATCCAAACAAAATTTTGGTTATGACACCCTGGAAAAGATTTTACAACACAGTAGCAACTGTGTTTGAATTCCCAATGTATTTATCAGAGTTGTATAAACGTAGTGAGAATTCTTGATGTTGACAGCTGTATTGAGAGTTGAATAAGAGAGATGTGTCACTGGACTTCAGCTAACTGGGTTTACCTCCAGAAAGCTGCAAAGGTGTCATCAGCAAGAAAAATCAAAAGGCAACCACGAGATTATTGTAACAAAGAGCAGTAAAAGGCAGGTCATCAAAAATACAAAACTGATGCAGGTGTCAAAGCAACAGTCTGCAGTGGAGAAGAGGAGTCATTAGAAACATCAGCAGAGAAGTGATGTGATAAGACTTGCAGTTCTGGATGACTATTTAAGATGGACTAGCAGTGGGTATGTGGATGTCAAAAAAGCAGGAGGCTGAAGTGGTGAACGCTGGTCATGGTCAGAATGTAGAAGGGAGTTTCAGCAGCCAAGCTGACATCCTCCCTATGTATGCTCAAGTCTTAGTGCTTCTCCAGAACAAGGAAGCTGTTAGAAAGACGAGCCTCAGACTGAGAGAGAAGAGCAAAAAAAATCCTCCATAGGGGTAGAGTTTTGTGTGGAACCTAGAGGGGTCCTAGTGACACTCATCCTCTGAAGCAAGTCCACCTGAATGCAAATAAGCAGTTTTGTTCAGACTTTACAATACTGTAAAATCAGTGATCTCAAAAATAGCACTTCATAGTAATGATCATTTTCTGCCTGACTGATGTATGGGTTTTGGTTTTGTTTTTCCTCTAGGCTGACTGTTCTTTGGAGGTGGTATGATAAGACAAGTGAATAACCCTTAAGTTAAAGTTGCTAGAATGAAATAAATCTCAGGAGTATGACTTAGACATGCACAACTCAAATTTGACACCTTTTCCTTATGTCTAGCTCACTACAGAAGAATGTGAGGACTTCTTTAAGCCTCCAGTCTTTGGAACAGTTACTCATGTGCCTAGAACTAAGCACATGCTTGTCCCCATTAATTGAAGTCTGTGCTCGAAATGAACTGTGTGCTTCACTGTTAAATGGGCTTGTGGTCTCAACTGTGTACTTGGTGCCTATGCAGAGGTTTGGCAAAGCGTGTTGTAAGCATGTGATCAAACCCTTGGAAAGCATGGCTCTTTGTCAGTTAATGACTCTCAGCCAAACCAGCGATGTTCTGATACCATACTACTTCATGGTGGTCACAATGATGTTTTCCTTTCAGCATGCCATTTAGCGTGTGTACTTTGCCTCAGTGGTACCACTTCGTGTTTAGGTTTTCAAATGTCAGACCTGACCTCTTTCTGTACTGCTGGATGGGTATGATCTTTTTTTTGAAATGACAAAGATTTTAGTGGCTTTTTTTAACTGTTGGCTTGTCTTTTTTCTCTGTGATATCTCACCCGATGCTGCTTGTTAAATGCTGCTTGCATTTTCTAAAACCAGTTTCATAAGAAAAATTCAGCATCTCTCTGTTATGTCCCTCTACTACCCTATTTAAAAAAAAAAAAGGTCTTCACTACCTCTGAATGAAACAAAACCTTTGAAGAATTGCCTATTGACTGATAGAGCAAAGTTAAAATAACTGAAGTTAAAGTGACTTAGGAGTTCTAACCCTCTTTGGCAGTAGAAGAATGTATGTTCTGTTTCCATTTGTTGGCATGCACTTGTCCAGTATGGATAAAGAAAAATAAATTGAACATCTCTTGTATTTTCTTAATTGTTAGCCGCTTGGAAAATTATGGGTCAGGTAAATTGATAACCCTGTAAGTATTCTTCAGTCCACAGTTCTACTGTTACCTTTCATTAAACTGCTTTAAATGCATGATGACTCAGGCCGGCCAGTTCCACTGCTGCATTTTTCCATTGTCAAAAGTATAGAAGTTTTGCTCTCATCAGGGCTGCATGGCTTTACTTTGTTTGTTTGGCTAACCTGTTTGGATCTCCATGCTCCAAGACTGAATAACGCAAACTTCATTCATGGACAAACGAACACTTTGTGTACACTTAGGGCATCACTTGCCAGCTCATCAACATTCACTAATTGTATCTTGCTTTTCACAGCTCCTCATGTTAGATACACCAATTAGACACTTAGTGTGTGTGTGTGTGTATATATATTAATTTTTTTTCTATATGGCACTGTATGCTATGAATGTGTCAAGGCACATTATTTAAGAATCTATACACGCTTTAAAATGAAGAGTAGAATTATTGCACTAAGAAATGTTTGCTCGCGATTTGAGCACTGGTTTCTAACGGTTTTGATTCACGAGCTAAAATGGCTAACAAGGTTGCTGCTCCTAGCATACAGGCAGGGCCGGGAAAGCTGGTACTCTTGTGAAATAGCTGCATCTTAGAGTGCAGTGATTTGAGGGAAACCATCCCAGATATTGTTTTGTCAAGAGGCTGTTGTGCTGTAACTTTGCGCTGTAAATAGCTTGTGAATCAGAAGCCTTGAGCACTTGATCGCTGCTTTCTTCCATTAAAATGTATCTGTGACACAGAGGAAGGTGAGTGGGGTATAAATAGTCCATTTGTTTGTTTTATTTTCTAAGGGGCAGTTGCATCCTTTTTAAAATGGCTTTTTCCTTGGTAAATAGTGTAGGTTAAATCGACATGATTTTTACTTTGACTAGTGGAAAAGCTTTTGTAGTATTTGTAATCTCAAACTTGGGTTTGGACTGAATTGTGGATTTTGCAAAGACAGAACTGACAGTTAACTAGAACACATAAATAATTTCAACTCAGATTTGGGAAATCCTCACCAAGGTGTAGTGACATCTTGGCTATATTGTGACAGAAGAACCTTCTTACACGTGTGTGACTACAGAAGTTCTCTCATTTTTGAACTAAGATCTTCCAGTAGGTTTGCTGTCTTTAGTTAGGTTCTAAGTCTGCTTAACTTGAAAACTTCAAAGGGCATTGGGATATTTTGCCTCTAATACTTGGAGTAAGAGAAGAAATGTATTTTTTTTTTCCCTTCCCATGGTGAGTTTTCAAACTGGCAAACAAACAGCAGTGCTTTTTGAAGCTCCATATGATAAGTAAACAAAGGTAAGTTTCCTTTGTGAATAGGAACAAAGAGTTCCTTGAAGCAGCTTTCAAGTTGCTAAAACTAATAATCTCGATGTTTATAGGAGTTGTAATTGCCATCTGGAACAAAAAAGTGGAATGTATTTTTTTTTTTTTAAACCAAATGTAGGGGGTTTATTTTTCTGAAAACATGTACCTTTGATGCAAAATATCAATATTTTAAATATTAAGGGTAAAACTGAAAAATCCCATCTCTTGCACCTGAAAATTAGCTTGGGAATGCAGATGCTTACATTTGGATAAATTCGTAGAGACAGAAGATACTAGATTGAATTGGCCAGTTCATATGAGAATCATCTTTAAATTAGATGCTTCTAATAAAACAAAGCATCAAAGATGTTACTCATAAAGTCTTCTACTTTTTGTGAACTCTTCATTACTCTTTGCAGACTCAATAAATGTTGGGAGTTTATTTCTGTTTATTTAGCATTTTGCCTTACCTAAAGCCCCATTGCACTTCCTTGTATCTAAAGTTACCGTGACAAAAGAAAGAATTAATGTAAAACATAGAGCTAGAAAAAGTTGAAAGTTAAAGCTAGTATTTTTTGTGAGTGTTGTCTACAAAGTGACATCCATATGGTTACTGATCGCTTCCTGGCTTGGAAGGCTCTAAAAGGTAGGTAGAACTCAACCTATTTGTAAAGATACATGTTATTTGCAGATATAGCTGTTCAAGAAACTGCTGCAACAGTCTCGCTTCAGGTCCAGGCTTCTTTTAAGCTGACACTTGTTTGCAGTCTGTATCTCTGGGTGAAGTCTCTGGTAGGCCTTGTAGCTTGAATGCACTATGACACATTACGTGACCTGTACTGCATGCCTTTGTTTATATTACCGTACTGCAACAAAACCAGACTTTTTTTTTTTTTCTCTCGTTTCTAATATAGATTGGGGGGTGCTGCAGTCTTAACGTCTTTTCTGTACGTGACAACAGATTATCTCGAATTCCCTCTGAAATTTCACAAGCCACTGAACTTCATGTCCTGGATGTTGCTGGAAACAGGTAAGAGATTTTTGTATTGTCACGTTCTTTTGCTGGATTTACTTAATTCTTTCTAACAACAAAAGATATTACGTCTAAGAATGAAGTAACAAAAAAACAGTTATGACTTTTGTGTTAGTGTTACTGTTGAAATTGTCACAGTAGTCTTCCCCCTTGGCCCAAAGCAGCATAAATTGTGTGTTGTCATGAGTATGTTTTCTGGGTTGCTTTGACCCTGAGGAAAAGATAGGATTAAAAAAACCCCCAAAACTCTGGATTTGTATACTTCTGAATCAAAACTGAGAATGTAGGCAATTTGGTAAAGCTTCAGCTGCAACTACCAGCCTTAATGTCAAGTAACACTAATATTGAGTGTTTTAGAGATATGCTGCAAGTAACAAATAATGCCACTTTGACCTTGCAGCTTCTCATGCCTTCTGGTGTATATATAAGGCTCCAGAGCAGAAGCAGCTGTCTGCTTTCCAGGGCGTTTTTCCGCAGTAGAAAAAGCTCAGCATTGTTATCTGTTATTCACAGCTACAGAGAATTATGATATAAAGTTAAGCTGTAGATTCTTTTTAAAGGAATGGAGTAGTTGGAGTAGATGACTACTGCAGTGCCTTCTATTAGAGGCATTAATCTCAATCCTGTTTATTCCAACTCAGGGATATATACTTATGAGTTGACTTCATGACCAGCTATTAAATCTCCTAGAGATTGCACTGACTTTTTTACTTCTGTTTTTTGAACTAGGCTGACGTATCTTCCTCTCTCACTGACTACCTTAAAGCTGAAGGCTTTGTGGTTGTCTGATAACCAGTCCCAACCTTTGCTGACGTTTCAGACTGACGCAGACCCTGAAACAGGAGAAAAGATTTTAACATGTGTATTACTTCCTCAAATGCCTTCTGAGCCTGGTTGCCAAGGTAAGTGCCTAGAGTCAGTTTTTCATTACGTATAGAAGTACTTCTTTGTTTACTGTGTTGTGTGTTCCATAAGGGTTTGTAAAACATGCATAATGAGCAAAGTAGCAAAGTTCTGGTTGAATTTTCACTTTTAAACTTTTCTTTTTGTTTGTTTGGTTTTTTTGTAATCATACTAGTTCTCAGAAGACTTGAAAAACATGACTGTGAGTGTTATTGAAAAAACAATGACACCAGCTACAATAAATAAAATACAGACCTGGAGGAAGAAGACTTAATCATATCATTATTCTGAGGCTTGCCAGTGGGCCAAGTAGTGGTGTTCATATTTGTGTACATTGATTATGCATCTTAAATACATATATATGTAGTGAAAATTGGTGGCTTTCCAACTACACTCTTTACCAGAAAAATAATTGCATAGCCAGTAATAAGCAGTAGATATTTTGCTTTTTAGCAAGCTGATTTTCTTTCAAGCAAAGATTCTGTACAGTAACATTATATTCTTCACCAAGTGTAGAATTGCAGTATAAATTGCTTTTACCTTTTGTGCTGAAACTTGCGTCTGGGTCAGGTGGAACCATAAACTATTTTTCACTGTTGGCTGGCTTGCTGCTCCAGTAACTTCTGGATTTTTTTTTTTTTTTGTCCTCAAGCTTTTATAGCGATATGTGAACATTCAAGGGGATTCATTTGAGCTAAGATTTAAATTTTTGCTGTAATCACTGGAGAGTAATTGATTCCATCCAAGAACAGACTTTTAAAAGAAACCATGTGGATTCTTCTCAACTGAGTACAAAGGGGGCCTGAGGAGAAAAGCTCAATTGTAGATATCTGTATTGTAGATACCCAAACTTACCTAGATTAATATTTCAATACTATGCAGCTGGAGCAAATAAAAAAGCATTAAAGCAGTAGAAGTGTAGAAATGGCTCTGGATTTTAAGAATACAAATAGCATTAAGAGTTAAAATAAGTAAACGAATTAACCCCTTTAGATTTAGAGAAGATTAAGCTAGCTCAAGAAGAGTAACTGAGGTAGTTTGACTTTCCCTAAAGGCCTCAGTACTAGAAATTAGATTTCTTTCTCTCCAAATGAATCTCATGGCTTCAAGGGTAGAAGGCTTGGAATTAATATTGTTGAACGTGTATGTCTAGCAATATTAAAAGGATGAGGTCAGTAAAAGCAATGATTCTGTGTTATGGAATGCCATTTAGGGAACTGGCTAATGTCAGATGGCAGCCATGATCCAGAAGAAAAGCATGTATAGTGGCAAGTATATTAAATTATATAATCAGTTCTCTAAAATTGCCATAAACCTGAAACAGTCCAAGTACAGAAATTTCTTATTTATACAGAAACCATTTATTGTGTGTACTTGATAGCAGAAAATTAATGCAAGTTCTGTTTTCTATCACAAAAATAGAAATAGCAAATTGTAAACCTCAGATGAGCAATTGGTTGGATATTGCAGTTCTTAACAATATAGCATGTTGATGTTTTAGATGTGCTGTGAATCTTTAGTTACATTTTGCTGTTGTGACAGATAACCTACCACGATGTGGTGCACTGGAGAGTTTGGTAAATGAAATGTCAGATGAAACATGGAATGAGCGGGCAGTGAATAGAGTCAGTGCAATTCGCTTCTTAGAAGATGAAAAAGATGAAGAGGATAATGAAATGGTATGTTTTCCAAACCTTCAGATACCTTCAAACACTGCGACTTTAACGCAAAAGTGTAAAAAGTATCTGAGCTCTCTTGCTGTAAATATTTCAGCTGTGGCTGCATGCTTTTTGCGTATGTTTGTAGCAGAGACTGTTCATGTTGACTGCCAAAACTTGTCATATTGACTTAAAATGCCTTTTTTTTTTTTTTTTTTTCTGCTTTGAATATAACTTTTATGTTCTGATGCAGGACAGTCAGTGTTTTGCTTTGTTTTGCTTTGTTTTCCTTTGTCTGCTCAGAATGTTTTCTTTCCAGAAACAGGACAGCATCTTTCTCTGCATCTGTGAAGCTTTACTGCCTGAAAGTATATAGGGCCTAATTTAGGATTCCAGCACTCTGGCATGTGTCTCCATTAAGTTTGCCATTGTTTGTCTCTCTAATTTCTATTTCCAATCTCTCTCTTTCTCTCTCTCTTTATTTCTTCCTTTTTTTTTTTCCTCCATCATTTGCACTGAAACAACCATAGTGTCCATAAACAGCAAGAAAGTTGCTCATTAGTTTCCCACTTAAACAAAGGATGTGGGAACATCTGTCACTGTACTTATAAGACCTCTCCATTAAGTTGGGCTCTGCATGTCTTGAAGATCAAAATGCAATGTGATCCTTAGCTTTGCTAACTTTCATTAACAATTAAAACTCTTTGTAAAGAGTAAGACTGCTTCAATCAGATTTTGAGCGTGCTTCTCTGATGCTCTAAAAACTTGCTGGTGGTCCTTATTAGAGCTCAGCTTGAGATACTTCAGGGCACTGTCTGGATTGTAGCACGTGAGAAACATGGTCTTACATTAAAAAGTGACTATAAAAATTCCTAGTTAGTAGGGTCATGAACATTTAAGTTTTCAAGTAAGGTGGTTGCTTAATCCAAAGCAGCAGAAACTAAATGTCTCTGGCAAGTATGGGTTGTGTACTGACTGATAAGGGAGTTCAGAATGATGCTTCTTAAAAACTGTGCCAACCCGAGAATGTCCATACGGTAACGAGGGCTCAGGTGTTAATGATAACTGCTGTCAGTCATAGTACAGTCTGACTTGAGGCAAGAACCTTTTTAGGGGAAAAAGAAGTTTATGATCTTACTGGGGAGGAGGAAGGGTGAATTTCCAAAGCAGTCTTGGCCAGTTCACCCATTTATGGGTCATCAGTTCTGCTGTAATCTGCGCAGTTTACATGTGCACCACTGAAAAGTAATTGCATGTATCTATGTATTATACTGATACATATTTGTGCAATTATTCTTGGTGTTCTATTGGTCTCTAATCTGGATGCTAACTGGGGTTTTCATAAATTTTGTTTTCCTTGTAAAGGTTTCAGCACAATGATGTTAGATGTTCTTGTGTCTCAGGTGGGAGAGAAATGCTCCCTCTTCTTCCTTTCAAGATACTTGTTCTCAATTGACAAGAGAACCAAACTGTGTGGTGGGGCTAGAAGGCATACAGAGCTCTGCACAAAGTTGTATTTGACACTGTAAAGAGATCTTGTGGGATTCTTTCAAACCCAGCTGAATGTTTTTTGTTTGAAATGTGATCTTAAATCACTTGGATGTTTTTTGGGGAAAACAAAAAAATTTCTCAACTATATTTACGAAAGAATCTTCACTTCATAACTTGTAATTGTACTTTGCTTGAGTGCCTTTCAGATTAGTAGGTCAAGAGAGGAAAAAATTTGCTCCTAGACAGTTCTTAAAACCTCTTTCACTGTCTTCATAAGCAAGCAGCTATGAAAATAATGTTCAACATAGAGCATTGTAGTTTGAAAAGGAAAAGGGGGGGAAAAAAAGAAAAAAAATCGATACCTAGTATTTGGTATGTGAATGCTAAAGCCTTGAAAGTGTATGTTGTTTTTCAAAGAGACAAAGGCAAAACCACTTATTGCGCTGTTTATTTTTAGAGAACACTTCTAAGGCGAGCCACTCCACACCCTGGAGAATTAAAGAACATGAAAAAGACAGTGGAGAATTTACGGAATGATATGAATGCTGCTAAAGGACTGGATTCAAACAAAAACGAGGTCAATAATGCCATTGACAGAGTGACCACTTCTGTGTAGAGTTTCATCTCCAGGTTTTACCTCCTGTGTCTTCCCCTGCTGTTGACATGTTCCTGTCGTCTTCTGGGATCTCACTGAGCCCCTTTTTGTTTTTAACCAGAACCTGATTCGTCATCTCCATATATGTGAAAAGTGCTGCCCACTGGAAGAAAGTGCCTTATTTCATCCAGGCAGTGAACCAATAATTTCCAAATTGATATTGTAATTTTAATAGTGCTAGGCTTTTTTAAGTATAATACACTACTGTATGCAGAATACAATATTTTTGTCTTAAACACAGGGGAAATAATGCTTTCCTTTTCCAGAGTGCTGGGATATCTTTTTCCCAGTGGCTGGATGTGCTGGTGAGAAATATAGTTTTGTGGAAAATTGATACACTTTTTTATTTTTTGGCAGCTCAGATGATGTAAATTTTAAATTTTTGTATAGGACTTTCATAACAAAATGATGTATTTCATTTTTAAGAGAAAATTTATCTTGAGCGGTACATATTTTGGTATTTGTGGATGAGAACAAGTTTCATGGACAACTGTATTCATTTGTTTGTACCACCCATTGTGCCTTATGGTGTCTTGTATGTTATATTAGTCTTAAATATAGCAATTCTTGAGGAAAGTGAGCAGATTTTAAACTTGGTCTCCTGTTTTAGATATGTTTTTCTTTTCGGACAGTAATTTGTTGGGATTTTTTCAGCAGAGAACTTATGTTTATATCATGGGATTTTAGGTCGTAAAGCACAAATGTTAGTTTTGTTGTAAACAGAATTAAGATTAAAATGACCAAACTGCTATTGTTTATTACATAATGCACTCACACTTTAACTTAGTTGTAATGAAACATCTTGTTTTGGATGCCGTGTTGCATTGCAGTCACTAGAAATTCATGCTTCCGTTGTTTTCTTTTTTTTTTTTTAAATGTGCCATCTGTAAAATAACTTGAAAAACAGCACGATAGACTTTCAGAAGCACAGTATGAAACTACTTTTATGTATTACACAAGAAAGCATGATTCTTTAAAGTGCTTTGGTGGTTTTATATAAATATATAAAACCATAATAAAAAAAAAATCTTTAAAAGCTTCAGTAGATTTATTGTATCATTAAAATAGCAATTAAAGTGTGTATGAATTAATATTGGAATTTACTATCATTGTTACTGTGTTGCACTTCCAGTGGACCAATGCTGATTTCAAGGTCTTATTAAATCTGTGGGTTCTGGTTTGTTTATAAACGTAAGTATTAACCAAGTTGAATTCAGTAAATAACAATTTTGCAAAATGCTGATAAAGCCTGTTTTTTGCTGTCTCTGGGTTCTGTATGTGCCATGAGCTAAAAAGGCCACTAACTTGTTCAGCGCAGGGACTTGAGCAGTCTGAGTTCAGAGCAAAGATTTGACATATTTAGTGTGAGCTAATGCAATGAACCCAAATTTCAACAAAATGAAAGACCCAGCACTTTGTGTATGGCTGACCACATCCCTTCTTCTGCTGAACATTTCTTCCAGTAAGCGTTGGTTGTATGAGGGTTTCTGGGAGAAGATGGGAAGGGAGGAGATCAGGGAGTCATAATAACTTCTGTGTTAAAATTAATAACTGCAATATTTGATAATTTTTGTAATTTAACTTTTTAAATTTTGATTTGAAGCTTTTACAAAAGGCACTTGCTTTCTTTTTTATATTGGACAAGTAGGTATTGCAAGCCATCTCCAAATATTCAAATGTAACCTGGCAAAATACATTAATTTTTATGATTTCTTCTCATTCCAAAGATTCCTCATTTAAGTTTTGAGGCATGGTCTCTTTGCTGGAGCTGCTGCAGGTTGATAGGAGTTAGGTTAGTTCAGGGGTAGTGCAACTTCATTCTTCCCAGGCAGAGCTCTGCCTGTTGTTCTTGGTAAGCTGCTGTTAAAATAAAACCAGAAAGAAAATGAGGTTTTGGTACTGTTGACTCCAACCTTGGCTAGAATTTTTTGACGCAGCAAAAGTTTAAAAATGTAGGAAACTGTACCCAGAGTGCAAGTAAACCTCAGTAAACCCATTTGAGATGAAAATGAGTTCCTAAAAAAGACAGAGCAAAGCCAAAGGCAGCATGACACTGTGCTCTGTGATGACAGTTTTTCATTTGGAGGCTGTGGTTTGTCTTGTTTTTAGCATCTGCTCCAGGTCTGCTCCAGATACAAACAAGTGAGCTCCATCAGCTAGATGAAATGAATGTGTAAAGCCTGGATTTGGGCCTTGCCTAACATGCCACCAGATGAAAATAATTAACTGCCTGTGTGCACTCACTCCCTCCTGCTGAAGTCAGAACCAGACGTAAACCTTGTTACAGCTCTGCGATAAGTGCTTTGTCACTAGGCACTTGCTTCTTGTACACTCCAGCAGGCTTGCGGAGGCTGCACCGCAGCCCAGAAACTAGCCAGAAGACAGGCACTACTTGCTGCCTTGGCCTTGACATGAATTAACTGCTCAGCAATCAATTTATTTTTTTTTTAAATAGTGGAATGAATATTTGTTTTGGTTTCTCTGGCTACAGAGAAACGCGTGATCCAGGCTTGTTGCCTTCATTTGGGACAGTTTCACGTTCCTACACCCTAGGCTGGCTACTATCGTCTCCCTGTGGTCATCTCAGCCAAAGACAGGTGGTATGAATTGCTTATTGAAGGTGTTTGCCTCCATTCATTTGTAAAAGAAACTAAACTGAGCTCAGAATAGAATCCAACTTGAGGAGAGGTTAGAGGAGCTGAAGTCCATCATCAGACCATCCTGCCACTATCCCCGAAGGAGTGTCGGTGTTCCTTGCTTTCACTGCCATCTGTCTTCACTTTGTGAATCTCTGTAATCGAAGTCTGGATTTTCCTTATGGTTTTTTTCAGTGAGTATCTGGGGACACCTGAAAGAGGAGGTGTATTTTTCAATCATCTTCTACACTGACACTGTATAGCGCTGTATCTCATTAATGTCTTTTGTTTATGCTCTTTGGCTGAGGCAATTTGAGATTCTGCTCTGCTGCAGGTAGTTCAGCGGTATATATGATATAGTGTAGGGTGTTTGAGTCTGGCAATAAGTGAATATTTCCAGGCTAGTAAAAACTTGAGGTATGACAACAACTGCTGGTAGTGTGGAATAATAGCAGTTGAAGTGTCATTCGTTTTCAGGGCTGAAAAGATGCTTGGATACTCCTTGTGCAAACAGTGACAAGTGGCTAGCCTCTCTCTCCCCCAAATCCTAAATGACTGGTTCACAGCAGCGTTATCGTGAAAGACTGACTTGCGTGTCATGCCACCTGATCAAACCTCCAGCAGCCTAGACCCAGCAGTCCCTCCGATCTCTCCAATGGTCTGTACGTGTGCCATTTTATAAAGTGATTTAGGTACCCTTGTCCTCCCAACAGTGTTGATAAAGTTCCAGACAGTTTTAACTGTATTTTATAGCCAGAAAAAGCTGACCACATTTGTTACGCTGAAGCAGTGTGTGTCCTTGAAAGCAGGAGCCCTCCCTTCCGAGTCTCTGTTTGGCTCTTTTCTCTTGCTGATGCTTTGAGGAGCCTGAGCAGTGAATATAATTTTGTAAGCGTAACTATTTTTTTTTTCTCTTTAAATTACTTCTACTTTTTCAGTTGCTTTGTGAGTGAGTCTTTTGGGAGGTGGGTTTAATGCGAGGAAAGAAACATTACAAAATTTGCACACTGCTTTCTTAGCTATAAACGGGTAACGAGGGAAAACCAATTGACCATAGTGGTGGAGTGGATTTAATATTAACCTGTCAGTTACTGCATGCAAGTTCTCTTTATTGAAAGTCACAATTCCATAGTCTTACAAGAACAGGAGAAAAAGAAAAGCACTTTCTTGTTACCATTGTTCATGTAGTTAGTGTAGCAAGAGATTTTTCCATCCCCTGTGTGTTGCTCCAGCCTTTTCCACAGCTTCCATATAATTTATGTGTCAAGATTATTTTTCTGGCTTACATTCCATATTTTTGATAATCAGTGTGTTGTGGGAAAGTGCATACTGGAAACTTGCATACCGCTGTCCTTTCCAGCAAATGACTTGTTTGTGTCCAGGACAAGCCCATCAGCCTGTTTCTTGTTTAATATTAGTGCTTTATTAGTGCTGGGTGAACTGTTTTTAGCTGATTAGCTACTTAACAGGTTTCACTACTTGCTGCTCATGAATTCAGCTTTTGAGAGGAGAGTAGTGACATCAGGAATTTAATTCTTTTAAAGTATATTCTTTAGTATATCAGTTGATCCTATCCTGGTTCACTGTAAATGTCTACCTCCCACTGAGCTCCCACTGAGACTGAAGCATGCTATTTATCAGAAATGTCTAGACCTTTTGTTAATCGAGAATTCACTGCCATTCTTTGCCTTGACTCCAGAAAATAAAATTAGTTTTTCAGTTGACTTGGTAAGAGAGTTTCCCATCTTCAGTTTCTGTCAAGCACACAAATCTGTTTCCATGCTTAGGTTGCTATCAGAGAAGATGACAAAAGCTGACTGGTCTTGGCCGTCAATAAATGTTTTGGGTGTTCCCTTCCTCCTGAAACAATTGTGAAATTTTCAGAGGGACAGTGCCTTCCTTTTTCATTCTGAAGTCAGGAATATAGTCAGTATTCAACCAGCTTAATGAAAAATGTGAGATTTTTCAAAGTGACAAAGCAGATACCTGGTTTGAGGACAGCTTTGGAGCTGCTTTGCAGGAGCCATCTTAATCTCCTCTTCTGGTGGATGTTGGAGACACTATGTGTTTTATCGCCTCTTGTATGGTTCTTGTGGCAACGGGATGGCCAGTTGAGGGTTCTGCCAGAGCAGAGGGCTTTGAGAAGCTCTGTGCGTGTGGCTGGACTGTGCCTTGTACTAACTTCAGGAGCAAGGGTTCATGGCAGTCTGATTTTGAATTTGTAACTTGTTCAGCATGTGCCTCTTAACACTGATGTTGTTAATCTATTAAGCTACTTCTTAAGATCTCAGTGTTACCTTTATGCAGGAGAAGTCCTCTCCTGAAAAGTACAGCATCAGTATTGCCCGTGGGAAGAACTCTGTGGCTCCTCAGTGATGTTTCGAAGAAGGGATTTAGCAAATCTCCCTTGGCACTAATACCGGCAAGTGGACACCTGACGTCCAGTGCTCTTTGACACTTTTTCTCTTCATGCTCACCTGTTGCTGGAGAATGTCCTGACTGAAATCTCTGGATGTGCAACTGGAGGCATGGTAACAGCCATACCCAAAATGCTAGCAATGCTCACTGCAGTGGCCATACCCAAAACGTTATCAACACTCACTGCAGTACACCAGTACTGACTGTGGTGGCTTTCCTCAAAATCCACAGATGCATGCACAGCTTGCAAATACCACCAAAGCATCAGCAGCTTGAATTTCAGTTTGTAAGCATCCCCAGAATAATGCAAAGACAGGACTTAACTCTTCAAAGTTAGTTTTGTGTCAGACTAAAACTATCCTCTTTTGGTCCTGAAACAAACTTGAGCAAATTATGGGACTATGCTTCTGGTGTAAGCAGTTTGATTCTCTGATCTCTCCTTGTAACATGCCAGTTTTACCCAAACCGCAAATAAATGGACTGCATTAAACAGTTTTGAAGTAGCTCATAGGAGATATGAATGTCCTGTATTTCCAGAAGGTTAAACAAGGCACTACATGATTATAAACATGAGTGAATTTCTCTATAGCTTCTTGTTGACATCATGGACTTCCACTAAACAACTTAAAAAACCAAAACAACATCTAAACTAACTAACAAAAAGAGTGATTATTTGAATATTGCTGTTGATTTTTTTCCATTCAAAAGGGGAGAAAACGTCAAGTCTGAAGACCATTTGCATAATGGATGTTTTTAGGATAACCTGTGGCATTCTTTTTTTTTTTTTTAATTTAAATGGTGTCTTCAGGAAATTAAAAAAATCTTATCTGGCTTGTTAATTTTAAACTTAGATGTTCAAGTATTAAGACATGTATTTACTACTAGCAAAGTTCCCCCGTGGAAGGCTTGCTTCAATAATCTGTTCAGGCAGCTTTTATGCTGCCTCTTCTACAGTGAAAGCATATTCAAGGATGCCTTTGTTTTCGGCAGCATTTTGTTTAGTTTTCATTCTTATTTCATGCAAATCACACAAAGCTCTTTTAGAGACAGCCTTTTGTACTTTAAAAAGGGAATGAGTCTGAAATAGTTTTCAATTAGTAGAATACTGTATGTTATGTATAGTTGTACTTAAAAGGAAGAGAATGTTTATATTCCAGGAAATACATCTTTAAAGACATTTTCTTTCCCATATTTTCTAATGAAGCTATCTAAGCAAATCTTTTTTTAAACAGAAAAATAGGTGAGAATGTGTGTTTGGGATTTTGAGTTGAATTATAGTAGCAGGTGTATTAACATCGAAATATTCTAGCTAACTGAAAGCACTGGCTTCTACTTGCTGATGATGACCAGTTAGGTGCTGTGAACAAGGTGTTTCATTGTCACTGTATGGTTTCAATATGGTGCTACAGAAATGTGGGTGGTTTTCATATTTTGCCTTTTAATGCTAGGGTGTTTGGGATTCTTTTTCATTTGCCAGAATGATTTAGGGTGATACACAGCATTTGCACACCTTTGTTGCCTGGAGGAAATTCATTCTCTAGAGGATTTATTAGTGAGATCGTATCAGAATAGACACCTTGTACTTTATGAGAACAATTTGTCTTCTTAACATACAGGAGTATGATACAGAGCAGTATTTATGGTCTGAAGAGACTGTGAAAAACATGTTGAAAGGAGGCAAAATGTGAGCCCATCTGATATGCTGGTGAAATATTGAAGGAAAATGATCTGTTACCAATCAGTTAGGATCATTACTAATGAAGGGAGATGAAAAATGTATTTCCAGGGAACATAACTGCTGAGGCCAATAAATAGTTTTTTCCCCAAAACATTTCTTCTGCATTTGCAAAACATGAGTGTTACACAGTCCAAAATATCCAAGAAGCTTGAAGTCCTAATACTGAATTCCTCTTCTCCCTTTGTTTTATTCTAAATATTTTAAAGAGAATGTAAAACTACATGCCTCACTGTATTTGCTACTAATGACTTAAAACATTGACCGTTTTAATCTTTTTGGGTCTCACCTTCCTCTTCTATGAAACACAAGAAGAAACTTCCTACCTTACATGGGTAGTAAAAAGACAGATTATAATCTGTAAAATTCTGTAAGGAGAACTGATTTTTCTCTCTTGATACTAGGATATTTACTAGTAGCCTCTTTTCTCTCAAAGCATGGCCCTATAGTATTGAATCAAATGAGAATGAGCTAATAAATTAGTGGGGTTTTTTAAGGTATTTTTGGAGTACAGATCTACTGTCTGTTAGCTGAACTGTAGCAATTTCCACCTTGAGGGGTGATGAAAGTTTTTGCCTGTATAATACCTGTTAGTACACTGGAGTAATCAGTTGGGTGGGGGCTTTTTGGGGAAAAAAAAATCCAATAAAGAGATTGAGTGGTCGCTTTGCACTGAAGCACAGCAAACAGAGCTGTACCATCCGTCTCTTCCTTATAGCAAACTCTGCATGCGACTGGTGTCACTGAGAACTAGCAGCATTAGCACTGTGGCTACTCCTGGCTTTGTCCGAAAGGATGCAAAGAGCCCGGCACAGTAACACCCTGGCAGTCAGTGGGCCCAGCAACAGCATCCCTGACATTCTCTATTCCTCACCTTATATTGCTACTGAACTCTGGATTAAGTCCAATATCTTATTTCCACCCCCTAACCCTTTTCTTTCATCAAAAATGATCGACTTGTAAAAAGTGAGGATTAAGATTTGTTTTCAGAGTAGTGTTAGCCTATGCTCACTGCAGCAGCATTCATTGGCTTTGTATCTCCATTTTATTTCATGAAAGCATAATCCACAGGGTGTTTTGCTTACAGCAGGTACGTGCAAATGTATGCTAAAAGGCACTTCTGTTTTGGCCGTTGATACAACCAAACTGTGAAACTGCTTTCATAACAATAATGCTATCCACGGTATTGTATAGACCTAGTGAAAATGTTGAGCAGCTCTTAGCCAGAATTGTCATTTTGTTTCTATTTTACTTTAAAGTTCTGTAGATCAAGAATAAATTGAAGACTAAATTTTCTTAGGTTACAGAAGATGTGAGGCATGAAACAGATACCGGATTTTCCTTATAGCTGTATCCTGCTGTAGAAGGCAGGTGGGGAAGAGCCCACCAGCTCTGTCTTCCCAGCTCAGCTGTGAGGGGCGTAGAGACGTACGATCTACTGATGGACATCAGCTTGCTTCTCATATGTACAGGAGGCTACCACAGCAGTTGAATATATGCCTAGGACGGTGAAGTGATTGTCAGCATAAGCTAATCAGAAATCTAGCCAGTTATAATATATTAGTTTTTCAGCTTCTGTTACCTTCAGAGAACAGCCTTTTACTGGTCTTACAGAATTTGGCAGGCTGGGTTTGAGAAGCTGCTGTTTCGGATTAGGGATCAGGGTTAAACAAGGATGAGACATTCCCTAGGAAGAAGTTAAATGCTTCACTGTACCTGTGCTTATTTTTAGAGTGAAATTGCTTTATGACTTCCTCATGAGCTTAAAAGTTGACAAGGATTTAAACCGTCGCTGAAAATGCTCTGAACATATTGAGGTGTCACGTTAGCTATTCTGAAATAAACCAGACCAAAACAATAGCAAACAATTTCAGCTAGTATGCTATTTCCCAAATTAGAATTGCTATCCACCTAGTTAATATTCATAGGAAACAAAGCTTCCTATGTTTTCTTACTCAAGGTGAGTGTAAAGAAATACCAGGAGATATCCTGCCTTGCGTTTTGAATTGTCAGGAGGAATGGGAGCCACTAACGCATCACGATTGTTTGTGCTGCTTTTGCATTCAATTCACTGATGAACTAAATTGACAATCAGCTTGAGTGTCCTGAGCGATGTGGTTTCGAATAACCAGAAATCCTGGCTATTTGTCAGTGAACAGCGGTATCACTGAGTGTCAGTGCAGTTAAAAATGTGATTTAACAGCAGATTTTTTACAGAGGCCAATCACACCTTCTATGTACAACGCAAATAATCCTTTGTTGGGGCTATGATCTTTTCAAGACTCACAGAAAGGTCTATGATCTTTTTCCAATGAGATGCTGAGATACTGTCCTTGTCCATTTCCCAGTCTTTTCAGCTGTCCTAAACACAAAAGCAAATGAAGAATCCCAAGGGGAGCTCCTTGGGCAGCTGAAGATGAATCACTATGTCCAGCATGGACAGCCTGGTCCTATCTCCTTTTCATTCTCATCCTTAGATCTAATGGAGGTGGTGACATGTGGGGTGCTGATAATAGCAAGAAATCTCTATGAGTGGGAACATAAGCATTCTGCATTAAAAAGGAAAAATGGGAGCTTCAAAGAATTGTTAAATCTGAATCAAATATCTGTTTAAACAATGTGAAAGTCACTGTGTGCTGCTGATTGCCCCACCGTAAGCTTGTTGATAACTTTTTTCGTTAGTTTGTGTTCTCCATCTATTTGCCTTGTTGGAGCATGTGCATTAACGTATCAATAGATACAGTGTCAGGCTGCTTTCTGCCACTGGATTAGTGTCACCTTATGGAAGTTTAAAGGCAAGATTAAAATAAAGCTTAAAAGAAAAATAAAGGTTACTTTGAAAAATTACTTCTGAAGTTCAGTGAAATTAAGGTGTGTATAGGCAACCTTGACACAACTTGTTATATACGAACTTCTGTATATGAAGGAGTAAGGTGGGTTTTTGGGATCTAAATAAGTAATGGATGGTTTTGGGAAACTGGACTATAATCACTTTGAAAATCAGCAAACCTTAAAACGTCAATGTAGTATTGTACTTTCTATTGGGACCATTCAACAAATGGAACATTTTATTTAATGAATAATGAAAAGGGGGGGTGACTCGATGGGTTTGTTCTTTTTTTTTAACTCAGGTTGTGAGATGAGAGGGTCACTAAAAGTCAAAGTGCTTTTGTTTGTTTTCTTAATAGTACAGAGCATAACATTATTGAAGACTGTTGTTGATCATTTAATTTCTTCTTTTACAATGCTGAAGGTGGGCTTGTTTCCATGCTCGTGTAAGTCCCTGAGGACTTCCACTAATTTCAGCAGCCTTCGTTTGTTCTTTGTATCACCAGTGTTTGCCCATTAACTGGCAAAGTGTCTCTCTGGGACTAAAGGTACCTCTCAAGGTAAAAAGGGGAAACCCAGTATTTACGAGATACTGAAATACCTTGCAGAAGTTGCCAGACAATTTCTGCACGTGCATGCTTCAATCACTTTCTTAAAATCTATTCATTGCCACCTTTTTTTTTTTTTTTGTCATCTTCCTCTCAGGACTCTATTAAGTGGCTTCCCAAGTCTCCTAAACTGCACAGTGGCCATAACCGGAGCTCCCAGGGCTCTCGCTGGACCTCGTTGAAAGGAAAGGAAAATTTTCATGGTGGCAACCTGTACAAATTCAGCTCTGCTAATGGAAAATGGAGGGAAGGAAGGATTAGTCCTGAGCAAGAAGCGGAGGAACTGGAGGATCCTGATGAGGATGTAGGTAGTCTCCTTGAAGTCAGGAGAGACAATGTTGTGTGTCCATCAAGAAAATACAACCTGCTTACAGTGCTATGCTGCCGAGCGCTTTGGGTTAGCGGGAGGCTGCAGTGCCTGTGCTTTCATGTCCTTGCTTGTGCAGAGGGTACAGAATCATGTTCAATGTTTTACTCCTTTACTTTGCTTGCAGTTAAACAAATCCATCCAACCCCCGAGAGTGCAGTGCAACTTGCAGGTTAAGACAAGTAACCTAAGCAATGATGAGATACATACGTTTTTTATTTTACTCCTACTTATATCCCCAGCTACCAACATCCCTCCGTCTCTTTCAGGTAAGCAGGTTGTTAGCAGGGTTTGAAGCTCCATATCTCCCAAAGACTGGATGGTAGAAAAGTGCTACTCCACTGCATGTTTAGTTTTGGGTAGTGCTCTTCCAGGATGCTGACGTCTGGGAAACCCTGGATGCTGTGGCTTCTCCAGCCTGCGCCCACCAGGTGTCTGCCACGGCAGGGTGGCAGCTTGGATGTCTTCTTGGTCGTAGCCTGGGAAGAGGAGGTTGTGATCGTACTCTCGCAGCCTTTCCCTTTCAGGGCATTGCTCACCAGTCTTTCCTCTAGATGTTTGCTGGGAGTTGAGGGAGGAGTTGGGGTTCCTGCTCCTCTGCCACGGCCTCCCCTCCCTTCCTAGCCCCCAACTGCTGCTGGTTTGCCTCGTCCTCTGTCCTCCACTCCCAGCCCTTGCTCCTGGCCTTTCTTCCCAGCACTGCTGATGGATCCAGGTTACTCAGCCAGGGGCTGTTAAAGAGGAATGTCCCATGACAGAAAAAAACATAAGAAGTTTTGTGTGAGTTAAAGCTAAACAAATTCCCTTTTAATTTTAAGTGAAAATAGGAAGCAATCATGCCTTGCTTGCTCTCCCCGGGGTTAGTGATGCTTCGTTCCATCCCAACCAAAAAGAGATTGTGGGAAAGCTCCAATATAGATTGAAAAATAAAGTGTCCAGTGGGGTTTCTGCACAGCTGTTTATGGTAATGCCGCTGCCTTTCATTTCTGGTATTAAACTTCCAAGCTTAGGAAGACATTTATGAGGTTTATTTTCAAAGGTGTTGACCTTTGTTTGCTGCACCATTTTGCTGCCAACAGAAGATGTAAGGATTATGGTAATATGAAGATCTGATTCAACGTTACCCGTCAAATTAAGGAGGAAAAATCAGCTAAATAGAAATAAAGCATCCATAAAATGTGAACAGAATTTGGAGATCATAGCTGAATTTCATTTAACCACCTTGCCAAACAAAACTGATAACTGGAAAATGTCACTGTGTTTTGCAGTCAAACTTGTCTGAAGCTTTAATTGTTTGGTAGATGTGTTTTAATTGTGTATTTCTCTTTTCAAGCCCTTGTGGTTTAGCTAAGCATAGGGTGGCATTGTCCGTTCCTCACTACATCTCAAAGTAGGTACAGCCTAGAGCCAGGCTTGAAAGCAGGCTTTTGAGGCTCCACTTCCAGTGGACCCCTAAATCACTAAGTTTGCAGGTCTCCACTCACTGCCATTTGCAGCTAAATAAAGTCAATCCAATAACTTAAACAAAATCTTCTCTTAGAGACGTAGATGCAAGAGAGGGAAGGCAAGCCCCTACAACACCGGTGCTCCCAAAAATAGAACATGAGCCTTGAGGAACTATGAGAAATGTTTTATCTTCTGTATGGAAAGCCCTCTCCTTTGCCTGATGTGTGCAGTTCCTTGCCCTGGGACAGTGGATTCAGCGCTACTGAGCTGCCAGAGGCTGCCCAAAATAGTTTCATTCCCATGCTCCGTCCTTTTCACAGGGCATCGCAGTATTTGGTTGGATGTATGTGTGTTATATGTGCTTGCGTGTGCCAGGGGGTATAGAGAAAGGCTGTATTAATCCCAGTCCTCTCCCTGTTCCCACAGTTTCCATCCCCACCTTGAGGGAAAACTATGGCCAGAGAAATCATAGTAAAAGAAAGATACTTGTACATTCGCTTTAAAGGTACAGTTTTGTCTTCAGTGAAACAAATCCTAATGTACAGCAATGCGATAGAGAGGAACAAATCCAATTCACCACATATGGTGTCTGGGTATCAGATAGGTACTCTCTTTGCTGTCGCCGTCCTTACCTTTTTTATCTTTAACCCCCAGGAACCTCTTTCCAAGTTTTCTGGCAGCCTTTTTGATACCGATGATAGCATGAGAAATCAAAGAAATACCAGAACAGCTCTTCAAGAAAAGCACAAGTTGGCAATGAAAGGAAGGACTCTTCCAGGAACTAACATCAAGGCACAGCCGCCCGTCTCGGCAGCAGGCAGCTTCCCTGGCGAGAGTGGCTGGTTCCCGGAGGAATCGAGAGTGGCGGATGCGCCGCAGCCCCCGCTGAAGGTATTGAAATGCTGCGTGGGCTGGGATCGCCGATGGGGGGGCTCCGCGCGTCCATGGGGGAGTCCGTGTGTCCGTGAGGCAGTCCGCTTCTTGTGTGAGGCAGTTTATAAAAGATGCAAAGAAGGGGGGACGTTCCATGGTAGATGTGAGACTTACCGTTCACAGAGTGTAAGCTGAGGTTTGTCCTTGCTCCCACTGGAAGAAGAGTTTTGCATGAAAAAAAAACCCCAAAAAACCCCAACAAACAACTTATTTTGTAGCCATTCAATACTGTCTCATATATCCAGCTTTGGATTGTTGTAAGGTCAAGCTGAGGGTGTGTACAGGTGGGCACTCAGCTAAGTCTTCGCTTAGTCCATGGTTTAAGAGCAGTGGCATGGCCTTACCCTCATGGCATGAGAAAACCTCTATCCCATGAAAAAAGATGGGAATGTTCAGGTGAAAATTTATCACTGAGAACTGCCAGATTTGGGCTGAGATTTATGGAGAAAATATACTCTGAACTCAATGGATATATCCCATCTAGGCATGCTTTGGAACACATGAGGAGGAAATGTGCCTTACGGGGTTGGCTCCCAGGGGTGGCCAAATACAGATCACACCTCTGTTGACTGCCCATGGAGTGGGAGGGAGGAGGCTTTGGGAGAAACAGCCGTGGCTCATCAGCCGTGCTCTGGCAATAGCGGAGATGCAGAATTGCACTGCATCCCCAGGGTCGCAGCTCAGCTGGTGTGGCAGTCGTGCTGGGACCTGTCACCAAAGCACTGCTGGTAATCGCGGGCTTGTGAAGTCTTGAGCATTCAGGTAATGCTAAGTCTAAGCAACATTTGGCAGGGTGGTTTTCATTTGACTGATAGGGTATTTTCATGCCTTCTTAGGAATTAGGAATTTCAGATGAGTATGTTATACGTGCAAGAGTAACTGCATACGTTTTTTAAAATTCTGAAATGCTGCTGTGTTGAAATGTTCTTAATTATAAAATATAACAAGTTATTCAGGCCTGAATTGTCTTAGAGATATGAAGCAAATCAATGAAAGAGCATTTTGCTAATGTGGTAAGGTGAAATGCAATTTGCATTCAGATTCAACTACACTATGGCAAGATGTTCCTTAAATTTAATATGATCGTTGTTTTAGCAATTAGCAAATTATTATTTACTACCAAGCATATTATGTACTAAAGAAAAAAACCACAACAACTGGGGGGAATAATTCTTAAATGTAAGCTGTCTTTGGAACTTGAAACTAATTTTATTTGGCCTTTGTTGTGAATGATGTAAATTCAAAATATTATGTAAGATAATGAGCAGTTGTACTAAATTTTTGCTCATACCAGCAGGAGGAGAATAGGCTAGATAGATTACAATTTATGCTGCTTTTTTAAAAGCTTCCTGATCTTTTTACTTTTGAGTCAATGGTTAGACTACAGTCAAATCTTCTGATGGAGTAACACATACACAGAGAAAGCCTGTTTAAAGAAAAGAAAATTGCTGTAATAGTGCTCAAATTCAGTTATCTGTTCTCAGAAGAGTTGAGAGTAAGCAAATCAGACTGTAGATGAGGTGCCAAAGCAAAGTTTTTTTCATAAACTTATCAAAAAACACTTACTTTTCACTCCTCCTGTGTACTGGCATTGTTACATTCATGAATGTTCAGTATATTGGTGGATTTTATGATACAATGGGTTTGGTCAGCAGCCTTATAAACCGCCTTATACAGTTTTGGCATGACTCTAAAACCTGAAGAAATAATGCATTCTTGGTGCTACTGAAGAGTGAAGACTAGTCTTGCATGTACCAGTGTTGAAGAATAGCATAATTTTTCTCTGGGCTGAGCTCTACTGGGGCAAATCTGCTGGTGTTCAGAGTGGGAGGTAGATTTTCATTGCTCATGTAATTAATAGGCAATGTTATTGATTAATCAGGCCACTTACTCATTATAATTCTTTTCCAGATAACCATTACTGTGTGCAGTCAAATGGGGAGTCTTGGTATTAGCATTGCTGGTGGAAAGGGCTCATCTCCATGTAAAGACAATGATGAGGTGCATTTCATTACTCAAAATTTATCTAGTAATCATTAGAAAGAGACTGATGGACAGTTCTTTGAAGCTATTGTGTTTTATTGTTTTCTTTCTGAGGTTGTCCTCAATGTAACATCACTGTCTTCATAATAAAGCTAACAAGTGTAAACATGCGTAACTTATTTCCCAAAGTAGAAGCCGGCAGTAGATTTTGATGGGGAAGCTCCTGAAGGGATGATTTTGGAGAGAAGACCCAGTGTAAACCAATGATTTTCCAAAGACAACCTGATGGCTGAAACACTGTTGGCTAGTTTGCACTTTCTGCTTCTATTTGGGGTCACTCCCTTGGCAATCCACGTGCCTTTCCCATCCCATTTGCTCATTCCCAGGAGCTAACTTGATCTGAGAGAAGTACTTCTCACATCTTCCCACTTAATTATCATTTAAATAAATCTTTGTTTTCCAGTCTGTCCCCCATGGCACAGTGTAAACAATTAATGACTTTTGTTCATTGTTGTATGTGTCAGCCATGGAGGCTTTTTTATTTTCTTGCTAATGTGCTAAGACATTTAGTTTTTATTTTAATAGAGGCAGCAGAACAACAAGTCTTGAAAATTAATTACTTTCCATTTGTTTTCTACATCTAAGAACAATGGAAGAAACCCTGTCAGGTCTGAAACCTGTCTTTTGTGTTACCAGGGGATCGTGATTGCACGGCTGCCGAAAGATGGTCCAGCAGACTTGGCTGGGGTACAAGCAGGAGACAGAGTGGCAGAGGTAGATGAGTTGTTTGTCAATGAGATGTATGTTGTCTTGTTGTTATCTTTAAATCAAATCACTCAGAGTTGGGGAATTTGAGATCTAGATCTAGGCTTGCCTTAGCTTTTTAGATACTTCCCAAACTACATCATAAAGAAATTATAATGACATTAAATTGTTGTATTGCTTCTTTTTATATTCTGTTTTTCAGATCTTTATGTTCAAAGTACCTAACAAAATATTATTCACTTAAATGGCTGATTCGTAAAGGAAAATAATGGTCTTAATAAGCAGTTATGTAAGCACAAATGCAGTTGTACTTGGTCCAAGAAGCTTTCATATGACATTGTATTAGATTTACTGGATGAGTTCATTGCAGTTGTTACAAAGAAATATAAACTAGATGAGCTTGTTTCCCCAAGGTAATTTTTAGTTGGGAGAGAACAGCTCAAAGTATCTCCCCTGATGGAGGCTTACAGTGCCAAGGGATAAATGTGTCTCTCGGGCTGCTCCACCTCAAGCCTCATCTTTCCTAGCAGAAGCCACTTTCTGGAGCTTCAGAGGTTCCCAAGAGCAGTGGTGATCACATACAGTTCTGTGATATAAATTTTTGACCTACTGTTTGGTTTCTACCTGCTGAGAAAGGTAGAGTGGGAGGAGAGCCTCTACAAAATTACTTTGAGGTAAAACTGGTCCAGAATTTTTTTCAGCTCTTGTTCTCTTAAACTGTCATTTATACTTGCTTAAATTAATAGTTTTTACTCCAACATACTCCTTGTTGAATTAAGGTAGGATAGGGCAAGCAATATTGTATGTCTATTAAATTGCCAGGAATAAGGATACAACTTATCTCAGCCAAAGAAAAATTAATGATAAATTAATCTACTGATTTTGTAAAACTATGCTTTAGACGTATTAATAGAGGATTGTGTTCCACAGTCCACATATTGAAGTTAGTTTAACATTTTTTAAAATGTTAATTACGGATAAAATTCTGTATAGTTTTACCTTTTTTCTTTTACGAAAGGATTATCCTTATCTAATTTTTGTTTTTTAACAGATGTGAGAGAATTTAAGTAATTATTTACATATTTCACATTATCAGATCATCAGGGAAAATAAATCAGGATTTTGAGTTGCTGTTCCTTTAACTTCTGAGCAGAGTTTTTGGTAAAGTCAGTAGCTTAAAAATCAACCGCTTTGCTCAGGTTCCTCCATGAGGCTATAATTCATTCTTATTTTTGGGGGTATTTGAAATATACTAGCTACTAATGTCTGTTCATTTAATGAATAATGAAACAAGTAAAAGAGAGAAGACATTTCTGTTCCATACTGTTCTGTCCTGCTGTTGTCATCCTACAAATAGTTATGATTTCTGTCTCCCACAAGATGGCAGAATCATTCATCTATTTAAAGAATGTAGAAAAAAAAATCTCTGTTTTTTGTATGTGTGGGAGATGAGAAGGAGTTAATGCATTCAGGTGTGCGACAAGAGTCCTAATCTTTTGACCACAGGACTAATCTGTGTACAAATAACCAGCATTTTTCTCTGGACACTATGTGTTACAACTTCTTACTCTTGAACTGACCATTTCAACAGTTCAAATATACAGTGTGTTCAAAAATGGGAAACGGCAAGAATTGCAATTTTATTCGCTTTCGTTGTGCAACCATATGTAATGATAGGGCCAGGCATTTGTATACTAACCTGAGAGGAAGGGAATTGCTCTCTTCAACAGCGTTCAGAATAAAAATATGCATTTCTGATGCTTTGTTTTTAAAGGCATCCCTCCTTTCAGAACCTGATGCCCTTGATGCTGGTCCTGCTGAAGCGTCATCCAAGGGCAGCCCCTTCCCAACAGTAAATCATGTCATAACAGTAAGTAAGATGGCCCCAGTGAGTAACAAATCATTCTTAGCTAAGTACTTTGTGCTGTCTGTCGTGAATGCTAGTTAAGATGGTAAAGACTGGCACAAAACTTGTGAGTGGCTGCATAAGAGGGGAATACGTACCAAAGATCAGCGACCCCCACCATGTGTTTACTTGGCTGTCACTGCAGCTGGGACGTGGCTTCTGGCAGAGCTCAGCTCCTGGATAAGCACCTGCGTAGCAGATCAGAGCTTTGGAAGCACTCTGGTTTGGGGGCTTTAAGGGTGGTCTCCATTCCCTCCAGCCTAAGTTTTTATCCTGTTGTCTGGACTCCCTCTCTAGCTAATGGAAGGAGCAGCATCTCCAGGGTGCCTCTTTTAGGAGGGAGAGGTTGAACTGCTACCTGGAGGTGACCATTTTTGTCTTTTGACTCGAGGGGGAACTTGCGTGGCGGGCTAAGACTGCATGCCCATATTTTAGGTGACTGATGTCAGATGAGATCAAGCCTACCACGCACGTCACAGCAGGAAACGGCTCAGCCTGCAGGGTGGCTTTTAGAAATCTGATCTGCTTTTGTGAACTTCTCTAAAAAATTCAACTCTTTGAAGACCTTCCCCACTCAGGGTCATCTGCCTGCACACTCGAAATTATGGCTTTACTAGGAAGATACAATGAGATCAAGGTATCTGAATGATTAAGGTCAAAAAGCATCCTACTTTTATTAAGCCTGAAGTTCCAGGAAGCCACAACTGTTTCTCCTACAGCAAATGCCAGAGGAATGCTGTGTTTGATTCCTCTTCTTCCAGCCTTTTTTAATACTTTTCCAGGAATACCATTCACAACCCAGCTAATGGCAAAAAATGAAAGTTCATCTACTACATAAAAGACTATAATCAAAGGACCACATTTGGGTTTTATTAACCATTCACATTTTTAAAAATAATACAATTTGTTAGTTGACTGAAAAATAAGCAAGTAGACTATGCAAATCTGGTTTCCTCTGATTTCCCATGTGGATTACTATTTAAGAAGGGTTGAGCTGCAGCTTTTGTCTATGAGATGGACTAACAAAGGTTTTCTTTTCTATTCAGTTGCTTAAAGAAACTTATTTTGAGGCCTCTGGTCTCTAACATCATCTTATGAAACATTTGGACCAGTTTTATTTTCTAGTTGAAAACGCTTACATATTTTTTTTTTTTGGTCCAGCTCTACGTGCTAGCTGTTTCTTACGGTCTTAACCCGCATTGCAGGATGCAGTCAGGCGCGTCAGCAAGGGCGTGGCGCGGCAGTTTGCACGGCAGTCGGCGCGGCACGGTGTGCAGGAAGGGCGCCGAAGCTCTGCCAGCTCAACCCGGGAGCAGTGTTACCCACCTGGGAGAAAGCTGTGGCCTCTCCAAGCTCTGCACCCACCACGACTGACGCAGCCTCCCAGGCAGAGCTCCGGTGGGCACATGCTGCCACCCAGGTGTGGGGCTGCAGGGTGTGCCCTGCTCTGATGCCAGTGTGGGCAGCAGTGAGCACAGCTGTGGGAGGTGCCCCCAGGTAGAGGAGCTCCTCTGCTCAGTGGCAGAACTCGGGGAGGAGGTGAGTAGGTTGAGGAGTATCAGGGAGTCTGAGAAGGAGATAGACTTCTGGCATCACACCCTGTATCAGGAAGGGTGTGGCCAGAAGGAGTAGGGAGGTGACCGTGCCCCTGTACTCGGCGCTGGTGAGCCAACTAGGGAAGGCACCCCGCTGGACATGTTTTTTGCAAACAGAGAAGGACTTGTGGGTGATGTGGCAGCTGGGCCGTCTTGGGCATAGCGATCTTGAAATGATAAGAGTTTTTAATTCTTGGAGAAGTAAGGAGGGGAGTCAGCAAAACTGGCACCTTGGCCTTCTGGAGGGCAGACTTTGGCTTGTTTAGGGGCCTGGTAGACAGAGTCCCTTGGGAGACAGTCCTGAAGGGCAAAGGAGTCCAGGAAGGCTGGACACTCTTCAAGAAGGAGGTCTTAAAGTCGCAGCAGCAGGCCGTCCCCATGTGCCAAAAGACGAGCTGGTGGGGATGAAGACCGGCCTGGCTGAACGGAGAGCTTTGGGTGGAAGTCAGTAAAAAAAGGAGAGTTTATGACCTTTGGAAGAAGGTGCAGGCAACTCAGGAAGACTACAATGATTTTGTGAGGTTATGCAGGGAGAAAATTAGAAGGGTAAAGCCCAACTAGAACCTAACCTGGCAACTGCCATAAAAGACAATGAAAAATGTTTCTATAAATACATTAACAACAAAAGGAGGCCTAAGGAGAATATTCATCCTTTGTTGGATGCGGGGGGAAAAACAGTGACAAAAGGTGAGGAAAAGGCTGAGGTACTTAATGTCTTCTTTGCCTCAGTCTATAATAATTGTTCTCCAGGTACCAGCCCCCTGAGCTAGAAGACAGGGACAGGGAGCAGGATGAAGTCCCCACAATCCAAGGGGAAATGGTTAGCGACCTGCTACATCACTTAGACACCCACAAGTCTATGGGGCCGGGTGGGATCCACCCAAGGGTACTGAAGGAGCTGGTGGAAGAGCTCACCAAGGCACTTTCCATCATTTATCAGCAGTCCTGGCTAACCGGGGAGGTCCCAGTGGACTGGAGGTTAGCAAATGTGATGCTCATCTACAAGAAGGGCTGGGAGGAAGATCCGTGGAACTACAGGTCTGTCAGTCTGACCTCGGTGCCAGAGAAGGTTATGGAGCAGATCATCCTGAGTGCCATCACGCGGCATGTACAGGACAACCAGGTGATCAGGCCCAGTCAGCATGGGTTTATGAAAGGCAGGTCCTGCTTCACTAACCTGATCTCCTTCTATGACAAGGTGACCCACTTAATGGATGAGGGAAAGGCTGTGGATGTAGTCTACCTGGACTTTAGTAAAGCCTTTGACAGCGTTACCCACAGCATTCTCCTGGAGAAACTGGCTGCTCATGGCTTGGGTGGGCATACTCTTCACTGGGTAAAAAATTGGCTGGATGGCCGAGCCCAGAGAGTCGTGGTGAATAGAGTGAAATCCAGTTGGTGGCCAGTCACAAGCGGAGTCCCCCAGGGCTCAGTTTTGGGGCCGGTCTTGTTTAATATCTTTATTGATCTAGATGAGGGGATGTAGTGCTCCCTCAGCAAGTTTGCAGATGACACCAAGTTGGGTGGGAGTGTTGATCTGCTTGAGGGTAGGAAGGCTCTGCAGAGGGATCTGGACAGGCTGGATGGATGGGCTGAGGCCAATTGTATGAGGTTCAACAAGGCCAAGTGCCACGTCCTGCACTTGGGTCACAACAACCCCAGGCAACGCTACAGGCTTGGGGATGAGTGGCTGGAAAGCTGCCTGGCGGAAAAGGACCTGGGGGTGTTGATTGACAGACGGCTGAAGATGAGCCAGCAGTGTGCCCAGGTGGCCAAGAAGGCCAATGGCATCCAGGCCTGTATCAGAAATAGTGTGGCCAGCAGGAGTAGGGAGGTGATCGTGCCGCTGTACTCGGCTCTGGTGATGCCACACCTCGAATACTGTGTTCAGTTTTGGGCCCCTCACTACAAGAAGGACACTGAGGTGCTGGATTGTGTCTAGAGAAAGGCAGCGAAGCTGGTGAGGGGTCTGGAACACAAGTCTGATGAGGAGCGGCTGAGGGAGCTCGGGTTGTTCAGTCTGGAGCAGAGGAGGCTGAGGGGAGACCTTATCGCTCTCTACAATTACCTGAAAGGGGGTTGCAGAGAGGTGGGTGTTGGTCTCTTCTCCCAAGTGACGAGTGACAGGACAAGAGGAAATGGCCTCAAGTTGCGCCAGGGGAGGTTTAGATTGGATTTAGATTTAGAGGGAGTCAACTGGCTGAATATGTTCCAAGTGTCAAAAGTAGCCAATTTGCAAGTTCTTTTGTGGAGAAACATTTATATTTCTGGTTTTGTTTCTTTTTTTAATCAAAAACTTTGTGTTGTAGCAAATTGTGTGTGTTATTTCCTTTAACCTAGAGCAGCATTCATCAGTCTTAGGGATTATGGGCTTTTGAGGAGTACCCTGCTGAGTCTGGAACTGGTCAGTATCTAATCTGCTCTCGCTCTGGGTTTACTCTGGTGAAGTTCTTATTCCTCAGTAACTGTCTTATCTGAAAAATGTTTACAGCCTGGCTTCTTATGAAGGACATGCTTTGCATGTTCAGATAAGCAGATGGCAGTAGGACCTGAATGCAGAATCTTCTTTGCTAGGAATCTAGGAAGCTTTGTTTCCTTTATCTTTCTGACTAGGTTTCAAGAGATGATAGGTGCATCTATATCAAGGAAGGGAAGGAGAGAAGCATGGTGACAAAGAAGCCAAAGGCTCCTATTATTCATCCTGCAAAAGTTTGATTATGTGCTGGATGGTGCCCATCTTCCTTCTTCCTCTCTTCCATGTCATCACTGCTTCCTGCCCTCCAGCAAAGACTCTGTCTTCATCTATTTATTTTTATTGAATTTTAATAAATATGCTCTTTGTATATGCTATCTGTTTTAATATTTGTCTCTTAGTTGCTAGCCGTCTCTTGCCATCTCCCATCCCGTCTCTGAGCCTGGTGCTTTGACATTATGGCAATGCTGCTGCCACATTCAGGTTTCCTCTCTGTTCTCCATGGGGCTGGTTGCTCTAACTTCTTCTAAAAGGCTCATTTGAATTGTTAACTCATCCAGCCAAACTCAATTTCTAACCCTTTGTGCTAGCTTTAAGATTTCAGGACAGTGTGAATGGCCAGTAATTAATTGGACAAACAATGAAAAGTTCTTTCACTCTGAGTCATTGTTTTGCAAAGCAAAAATGAGAATTGCCCTTGGTTTTAATTATGGTTGAGTATTTTATTGAAATGTAGACGCTCCAGAACTTTAATTACAATTATATATTTTTTACATACCATATTTTATAAACTTGTCTCAGTTATACTAATCACACCTCAAAAATATGGAATCTATTTATTTTACTTTGTTTAATACGTATATATTAAAAAAAAAATTTTAATTGAACTTAAACCAAGTCTTTGGATTTTAAAATGGTAATCTTAAAATAAGAGTATCTATGTAAAGATGTGCATCAAAATATAACAGATTAGAATCACAACTGATAATGGCTATCTACATGCAGACTTTGTGTAAAATATTGCATGTCTAACTACAGGAGAAAAAAAAAAATTCAGGGATACAAACATTCCCCATAGTGTCCCATGCTGACTTTAACAGAAGGAAGTTTAACTTGGATTCTGCAGTCTTTATTTCCAGTTGTCTCTTCTGCTGTCTTCTGCCTTCTGCTCCTTATTTCCTACTCATCCTCTCAAATATAGAACCAACTCTGCACAATCTGTCTCCATCAAAAATATTTTCATTCAAGCTCTGAAATTCCTAATGGATTTTGCCTGACTGAATGGAGAGCATTGAAAGGTTTCAGCATCTCCTATCACTTCATGTGCATCATCATGTCATCTTCCTTGATCCATTTTTGGGGCTATCAACATCATAAGGATATTAATTACTTCGTAGTTAATATCAAGTCTCTGAAATATTTTAATCTAGTATTTCACTTTAATTCTTGCCATATTATTTTCTTTAATGTTATGCCTTTGCCCTTGGAATTTCCTCAATTATATTTTTTCATATAGTTCACCAGGTGTACAAGTGTCACTTATAGCGAGGATTTTTCAAGGAAGTTTAAGAGTTGTCAATTAAAAGTGATTGTGTAAAAGAAACTTACAGTATTGGAAAAATCTGAAGAACTTCTTCAAGCTAAAAAAGCCAAATGTTTTGGTTGCTCTGTTAAAAATGCAGAGATACCGAATGTTCCCAAATGCGGTGAGAAAACAGACAACTTCGGTGTTCTAGAACCTATAACGTATATCAAAGTGAAATGCTCCTGTGCCTGCAGAAAGTGAATAAGTATATACCATGCTCCTACAATATGTAGGTTGCCGGTTTTCTGCCTTTCTCCCACATTGTTTAGATACAAGTCATGAGAAACCTTACATTGATGAGAATCACAGCAGATCTATCTTCTTCATTTCCAGCTGATACAGACTTTTCAGGAAAAAGTCTTGATACACTTATACCGGTTAAAAATCTTCAGAAATCTAAGTATCAAAGCCTTTCTTTATTCATCTGAGCAGGTTAGTTCTAGCCATATCGGAAAATTGTAACCATACAACTTAAACAAGAAAGAAGTTTTATTATGTTTCTTTAGTCGTTGTCTTACTTTATTCCATTTTAAAAGCAAAACCAGTAGAATACACAGGTCAGAGAAGCACTATAAAAGAAGACAACTAAAGTGGGATTCAGAATGTCCCTATCATCATCAAAGACATATTTCTTCTGAAACTCATTTCAAACAATAAAGATCTTGCTCACGGACAGTGTTTGATTCACCTGTTCCCATAACACCATATGACCTAATATTTCAGTCTTCAAGTTTTTTTATGAAGAACTGTTTTATCTCTTCTCCAAAACATTTTCATGACTCTTAATCTTGTCAGGTAAGGGTGTTGGTATTTTTATATTATTATTTTTCATTCTGACAAGGTAAGTTAGTTTTAGAAGTCAGGAGTCTGACACCTCACTACCTTGCATCTTGTGCAGGTTTATACACACTTGCAAAGAAGCCCATGCTTCTAAAAGGCTCATTTGAATTGTTAACTCATCCAGCCAAACTCAATTTCAAACCCTTGTTGGCCTAGCTAACCTGGTACTGATCGTGTGAGCTTCAGCGGAGCATAAGCACCCATCTGCCATGTTATCTCCTTCTCCATTTCATCTGCTGGTTTGATTCCACTTTGATCTAAGTAACTGAGTATTTCTGAGTCAGGATGAAAGTTAAAAAGTGTGTGGTATAGGCACTGTATTTACCTCTATAGTGTAGTGGTTAGGGAACTTATTTTGTGAATTTGGGATTAAGTTCCTGCTCCCAACAAACAACAACAAATGCTTCTGTTTGCACAGTGTCTCTTTTTTCCTCTCTTCCTTTTAAGTAGTTTTCTGATAGGACTTGGTCAGAATTGACTGACTTCAAATTTTAAATTCTTGGATTTTGCAGAGCTTGTAATTAACAATGCGAAATAGGAAAAACCTTTAAAAAAGAAAAGTCATTAATTGATCTTTTCAAGATACCATATTGAAGTACCTCAAAGTTAAAGAAAAAAAAATCTACAAAGTAAACCCATCATATGGTAGACAATATAAGCACTGCAGACAATATAAGCAAAAATACATACAAGAGACAAGTAGACTCAAGCAAGGCACCTGGAACCATGCTATAGGACATAGCATACTATCTGAGAATAAAAGAGGATAAATATTTGAACAACCACATAAACGATCAGTAATGTCTCCCCTTGTGAAAGGCATCCTCGTGGACTCTGCAGGAATTCAGCAGGGGAGGAGGCTGTACTGAATTCCTGCAGGCATTCAGGTACCACTGCTGCCTTTCACAGGGGTGATGAGCTTTCTTCAAAATAAAAGGATTGGTAACTTGGGCCATGGGTAGCATTTCTTATGGGGGCAGTACCTTTTAAGGCTCCCAATGTGATCAAAGCAATGCATTTTCTTCAATGTTTTTATAGCATCAGGCCATAAATGATTACACAGAAAGCACCTGAATGAAAATCTCTGTATCAGGTTCCTGTGTCAGGGAAGTCACTAGTCTACATTAGAGGATGAAAGAAATGGAGAAAGGACAATTTTCATAAGCAGCTTGAATCATATAAAAACCTTTTGTGTTGAACGGCATTGCAGATATGACACGATGGTTATTGATCTTTCATTTTTGTCTGCTATGAAATGAGGTGGTGAGTTTTACTGAACTCCACCTTCCTTGCCTTGTGCATTGCCCTTGGGAGGCACTGAACTGCTGGATAGGAAGGACATAAAGGAGCTTTGCTCTAAATGTGACATGCCCAAATGTTATATATAATGCACACTGGGAGACAGATAAAACATTCAAGGTATTCTGTTGCTATCCCAATAACAAGTGGAGAAAATACCCAGTTTTAAACCTGGCCTCTAAAAGATAACAATCTCTAGAAAATTCTCATAGAGGAAATTCTAGGAGAAAGCACCTGGAGCAGCTCATCTGGTGCATCAAAACTCCAGCAAATCACGCTGAGCTGCATTAGATTTTGGAGCAGATCACCAGGCACGGTGTGGGAAGAGCAACAAGCTTGGGGAAGAGGGACAGGCTGGTGGGGGAGCCCCTGCTCAGGGCCCTCACTGGGCTGCTGCATGCAAAACCGAGGCAGCACGTTCAAAAACACAGTGCCAAAGCTCAGGCGCAAGTCTTTGGCAGTGTGGCTGCTCCAGCATTATTTGCTGCCCTCTCCCAACGCCGAGGTGTTGTCATGAGCCGGCCACCCTCTGAGCACAGCAGCATGGGCCACCCCACTTTCCTTGTGCAGAGCTCTTCTGCTGCCCAGTGTAACGAGACGCTTCATCCATGCCTGACCATAGATAATCTATAATGCCTGACCATTATCTTCCCCAGGGTGCAAGAGAGATTTTATACCTCTTCCTCTACTCGACTTCACGATTTCTCAAGTTTGGCCGCAGGCTTTGAAAGCAGTGAAATAGCACTGTACCGCGCCAGGGAAAGGGATGCAGTCAGGCATTTCTGAGACCAGGAGCACTGTGGGTGCACCATAAAACATGTGCTGGTTAAAATGTTCCTGATAACACACTATGAAAGGGAAGCTGTGTTGAATGCCTAGCAAATTCATACAGTTTCATGCATGCGGCTGTGCATTAGGGGTTTGTTGTTGTGCCCCCCCTCTCCCCCTGCCCCAGTCGCCGTCCCTGCTGCGCCCTGGCTGCCTTGCCCGCTTCTGCCTGGCAGTGAGATTGTTTGTGGGTAATAAATTCACAAGGAATTAATTAGATCTCTTTCTCCCTCTCTAACTTGTATTTCCTGTACTTTTTCTTTTGGGGAGAAGGTTGCTTTTATCCATTGCCTCTGTCTTCGGGAGCAAAACATCACATTGCTTTAATTAAAAAGCCACCAGATGCCAGTTTGGTCTGAACCGTGCAGCAGTTCATCAGCCAGTTCTCTGCTGCTCTTGTTGGGTGCATTTTGGCATCTTCTTTTTAAAACTATTATTTAAAAATCCAGCGGTGTAACATTTTTTAGGCTTGACTAAATGCCTTCCTTCACTTTAAATTTGATTTAGACAGTTTCTGCTATTAATACAGCCATTATCAAATGTAGCCTTTTGCATCTAGCAAAGGCATGTTTTCATTGTTTAGCGAGAAGTCTGAATTTACTGTTGTTCAAGTCTAAAATACTACTGCCATCCCAGTGATGACAAAGAAGGTAAAATTAAGTATGAAATCTTGACATTATTCATGAGGTTGACACAAACCCCTGCAAATGCTCTCAACTTGGTAGATTATTTTATTTTCTCCTGTTTCCACCAGCTGAAGGGTACCAGCCTTAGCGCTGGTGTCAGTGAAAATCAGCTGTTCAGTCAAATTTCAAATATGTGTACTATTTAGATATATGGAATTGAACTAGGCAGGCTTCCCTATTAGAAGTATTTTCTAGCTGGGGAATATTTTCTTTAGAAAGTGATCTGTTTGAACTAGGGATAAAAGCATGTCTGGTTTTCTTCCAAAAGGCCAATCCAAATCCTTTTCCCCTGCCCCTATTCTTTCAAACTTGGGCTTTTCATGTTGTAGTATCACCACCTGATTCGTAGCCTCTCTCCCCGGCGGCTGGCCTTGCTCTCAAACATGCTTTGCCCTGTCGCTGCTAGTTATGCCTTTCATGTGAAGCTTGACTTTAGCTGGGCTTTAGCTGTGACTCTTGCCTTGAGAGCTTTCTTCTGCCAAGATTGGAGTATGGACCTGTGAGGGGGGAGGTCAGGGGAAGGGGAAGACTTATAAAAGAGAAAAAGGAGGATGGGGTTTGTTCTGTTTGGTTTTGGTTTTGAAAAGGTTATAAAAAGGCATAATGAACTGTCCTTTATGGACTGTTCTGTAACCTTTCGGACAAACATTTTTTTAGAAGTGGAAAAGGAGAGCACATGTGTACAACTGGAAGCTAAAAATTATTGGATGTTAACCTGTTGGCAGGACATCTCGTTTATCATGCTTTAAGAAGATGCTTTCAACTGAAGCATCGTAGCTAGTTGTGGGTTTGTCCCTATCCTGTTTCAATATGAAAGAATTTTTGCAGCCAACACTGCAGCTGAATTGCCCCAGGTTATTTAGATGGGTTTGTTTTACTGCTTGTTGCAGTGGACTAGGGGTGCACAGGCAGCCCCGGCCAGTGCTTCCGTTGAAGGACTCCAACTTTCAACAGAGGGTGGTAATTCCATTAAATGAGAGTATCGGAAATAATTTGATTTTTAGCTATGCCTGACTTAAACAAAAATAAAAAAAATTAGATAATCTTTTTAGTGTTCGAAGTCTTAGTGTTTATGTTGATAAAGTGTAAGAAAGACGCAAACAAGGTAGTGAAAGAAATCCCTGTAGTGAACACATTGGTTTTGGTACAGGACGTG
Source organism: Gavia stellata (assembly GCF_030936135.1). NCBI lineage: Eukaryota > Metazoa > Chordata > Aves > Gaviiformes > Gaviidae > Gavia > Gavia stellata. The sequence continues at coordinate 86,459,888 of NC_082595.1, read as the reverse complement.
TCCTTTGTGAAGTTTACTTTGTAGGTACTGAAAATATAATTTCAGGGGAGTAAAGGAAAATAATAACCTGTTTCAAATGATTAATCATACATTTTTCTGAAAAAGTTTTCTACATATTTTGATGGTTTGGAATTGACTGGTACTTCAGGTCTTATTTTAATAATGAGTGCATGATGATGGAAAGTGAGTAGGAGGACTTTGCGATTTCAACAGGAATATTTTAAACAAGTTCAGACATTATTCAGTAAAAACTAGGGGAGTAAAACAAAGGAACAACACGGTATCCTGGATAATCTGTCCTCCTACACTAGGATCAACTTCTTCTGAAGAGTTACTGGTAGAAGATGGAAATTCCACACCTTCCCACATGCCTTAGGCAAGCAACTCGAGCTCAGCTGCCCATGCTGGAAAGGTGTTCCTTGTTTCTATCCTCAATGGCTCTGTTTTGCCCTGCCTGTAATGGGCAGTGGAAATAGTTTGCTTCCTCTTTGCTGTGACTTTTTTTTTCACATGAAATCCGTTCTCCTGTCTTAGCGATCACGCACCAGGAAATGTACATTCAGATATGAATATTAAAGAAAAGCTCCAAGAGCAAAGCTTGCCTATTTAATAGGCTGAAGCTGTGATCAATGAAGATAAGCATGGAAATCTGAAATCAAGGGTAAAATCCCCCTGGGATCCTGGGAAGAGAAGCACTGGGTTTAAGAACAGGATGGAACAAAAGATAATACAAGTTTAGAGTTGTTGAGTTTTGTTACTTTGCTTTGTTTTTTAAAAAACAAAACTGGAAGAGGAAAGGAAGCTGATAAAGCTTAGATTGTGATTTTCTTGGAGCTAGTGATGGAGAGCGCTGGGTTCCTAGGGGACAGTTAGGTGAATATGGAAAGGCCACTGTGGTTACAACTGTGATGTGTGTTTCTTACTTCCATTTTGTGTCAGTGTTTTTTTACAGGAGATTAATTGATAACTTTTGATGCTCGGAGAGAGAAAGTAGAGACCTGAGCCTCTTTTCACTGAATGAGACCTTGTACGAATGCATACTCTATTACTTAATTGGGTTTGCTCTCAGTTTGCAGTTGCATAGGTGGCACAATCGGCAACCAAGAGTTGTTTTGTCATTGGACCTATGATTCAGCTGTGAGGAAATCAGGGCTCCTTCACATCGCGTCGGGGAGGCAGGCACAGAGCAGGACGATTGACCACAGAGGGAGGAGCAGTGGTGGGTTTGGAGACAGCAGTGGTATGGGTTCACATGGGGTTTCAGAGGGAGAGTGGGCAGGGAGATGTGCAGAAAGCAGAGGGACAGAGGATATGGCTGCGCTTGGACCAGAATATTTAGTTTGTTAGAGAAACTCATCAGTATGTCTCTGAATCAGCATGAGTGGATGTATGTGTGAGCTTTCATCTTCTTGGAGAGGATAGAGAGGGACTGTTGTAGATCAGAGCTGAGCCCGCTCTCCTCTTGGGAGTGCAGGTTTCTAGCCTTTGCAGCACTTCTGGGCTGAGACACTGTTCAGCCTCAGCTGTAGGAAGTTGGTCGGTCATTTGGTGCTGGTTCCTCTTTATCTGCAGCAGCATGAAATATTAGATGAAAGACTTCCCCCAACACCACTTACTTCATGGAAGTGGTTGATACAATTGCCGTAGAAATGTTGGACAAGCATGAACCAGTGGGCAGGCGGTCATCTAATGGGGAATCTAACCGGGGGTGTTGGTAGGAGAGTCGTGCTGTCGGCGAGGAGAGGATGTCCTCCAGAGGCTCTGCCGCAGCTCAGGTGCTAGAGGTGTGCAGACTTTCAGACTGTGGGCATAGGAGAGAGTGTGTCATCAAGGAAATGAGATGAGTTTTGGGGAAAGTTGTGAAAGTCTAACTACAGCTTGCAGTGTCTTGAACACAGGGAGAAATGTGAAAGAGTATTTGTGCCAGAACTGAGCATCCTGTGGGATTCGTTCCTCTAGCAATATTGTTACAATCTCAGATATATGTTTCTTTCAGATGTAGACAATTAATTAAAAAAGAAAAAAAGGGACTAATTTTTTTGTGATAATTAAAATGAATAATGGTCCCTAAAATAAGGAGTATTTCAGAGTACCTAAAAAAAAAAGTCTCCAAAGGACCTTTGTGCCAAATCAAAACTCTGTGTATATTTGGGTGTGGTGATGGAGTGGAATAACCCACAAGAATTTCATGGTATTAGTTTAAATTTTTAGGGTTATGCCTTACCAACAGCTAGAATTTTTTTTTTCCTATTTTCCATTTCAACAATTAAATTCACTTTGTGATTGTAAGACCTAGGCCCATCATAATATTTGAAAGATAGTATGCAAGAATCAGGCTCCAGAAGTCATGAAATGTTTGAAGAAAAGCTTTTTTAGAGAATTGGATTTGATTCCTTGCAAGTGGGGTTTCTGGGCAGTAGAAACCATGCTGATAAAGAGCATTTCAATAACTGACATTCAAAATGACTAAGAGCTACCCTTCAAAAGGAAAAAGAAGTACCGATGACTCTTCCTTCATACTTGCTAATGCAATGCATGCCTGGTCTTGGGGAAATGTGCACATGTCTATTTTTGAGTGGCACAGTACGCAAAGAAAGGTCTTCCTTGAGCTTTGAACAGACAGCTCAATGAAATGCAAAGCCTGGTCCTGGATATTTCTGCAGGTAACTTCACATAGGGCATAGACCTCCGTACTCATTTTTGAGGTGGCAGAATTTTGATATATGACCCGGTATACCACCTGTACGTATAGGATGCGCATTTGCTGTAGTGCAAAGCAGCTGGCTGCTGGCTATCGTTAAGAAAGAAACATCTTTCAGCAATGAACAGAGCCAAGAGAAACATCCAGTGCGTGGAAAGCTTATAAATGCTGTCAGGTGTGCATGACAGAAGCAAGTCTTCCCAGGAGTTGTTAGCTTGGCCAGTACTTAGGATCTATATAGGCTATTTAAAGCTTCCAGAAATGTGTTCTTCTTAGTCTAAGCAACAGGGGAAGAAAAAAAAAAAAAGGAGATGAAATTGGCCGTTCAATACACCAGGGAATATAACTAAAATTATACCTGGTTTTAAAATTAATTTATGGCTATCATGGATGAGATTCAACTCCAGACTGACACCTGCATTTTGATATCTACATGTAGTGTGCCTGCTTGTGAGCCAGGGGGGTGCCAGGCCCCCCGATAGTCAGTGGAGTTGAAGCTAATGTAGTCGGTGGGGCCTGGGGAATACTTCATTTTACTTCAGTGCAGAAACCTACCGGCTGGCTGGCTGGACAGCCATGAAGCATCTATGTGCTTGTGTCATTTCCTAAATCAAATAATGTACAGCAAGGAAATAATATATAAATGATTGAATTGTGTGGTGTCAACGTTTTTGCTTTTCTTCATGCTTTATAAGAATGTTTAAAGTAGCTGATAAATAAGAAATACTATCTTTCTTGAAAATTTTCAGACTACTGGTGAGATGGGCATTTTATTTATTAGACATTGTTATATTACCTGCTTGTTAGATATATCAACTTACTGTTATACCTGTTTTTGTTACATGTTAAACTTTTTTTGAAAATTAGTAAAAAGTAGGATGACTTTAAATTTGTAATAATCTATTCATTGATACAAACCGTTACTGATACATAATTTGGCTATACATAAAGAACCTGACATCCTTCTCTGTTGTCAGTTACAGCATTTAAATTAATTTTAAAACATTACAATATAGTTCTCAAAGAACACAAAGTTCTTCACCAAAAAATTACCATGAATAAAGACCACATATGCATATTAATTAACTAACGAATTTACACATTGATATTTTGTCTTAATATTTCCCTTAAATGTATTTTGTGAGTAAAAAGCCAAAATACGCAATTTTTCAAAGATCAATAATTTATATGCTTTATGGTCCTTAATTAATCCTTTATTGCTTACAGGTGCATGAATTTAATGAATAATGAAGTTAAATAAAAGTAGATGTCTATTTTTCATACTTACTTGTTTTTATTTTTTAAAGATCTTTTTATCTTTTTGTTTTTCTTCTATGGAATTTTTTTAAAAAAATTAGCTAATGAGAGGGGAAAGGTAATTTATTTCAATTTTGCTTTAATTATCAATGCAATTTTCAGCATAGAACAGTTCATCTGTCAGGAAGCCCTGCGGTGTTACACCTCTCACATGTTTTTCTCATCACCTGCTTCCCCTGTACCTTTAAAATATCCCCTTTAAACACCTCCCTGCTCTTGATCTGACTCTTTTCTCTGCAATCTTTCGCATCTTTCTGAAGATACCTCGGATAATCCTCACGCGCCCCTCCACTTCCGATGAAGATACTGACCAGTTGCCCCCAGACCCAGATGACTTTGAGCCTGAGGAGCCCGACAGTGCAGAAGGCCATGCCTATTCGGACTGTCTGAACAGCGCTTTTTATCCTCCCTAATAAAGTACTTTTCTGAAAAGAGTTCACGGGTGGTTTTCTTTCCCATTGTTCGATTACGTTTAATGTAGTACTTGAACCGCTATGCCTTATTTGTAGGGAAAACCGTTACACGGAGGATGGATTTGAGCTGGGGGAGCAGAACCTGTGTTTATATTTCTTTGTCTTGAACTTACCTTCGGCCAGAACTTGTGCACTTGAAACCAAATGCACTGGGTGAGGTTATGTGAATATCACCACGTGTTTCAACAGCCTATTGTAAGGTCATCCTACAGCACCTAAGTGCAATGGGGAAAAGAGCAGGTGATTTTTATTCAGAAGGTACTTTACCCATTTGGAAACACACTGAAAACAATTGTATAGTTTGGAGGTTTTTTTAAATCTTGTGTCAATATTTTGTCTATATAGCCCTTTTGACTACCCCCAGGTTCCTTTGAATTGTTGCTTTTAATTTTGTTTTCTATGAGAATAAAAAAATCCTTTTCTGTCTTTTAAATAGTGCTGATTTTTTTCCCCACAGAGAAATGTTATTTCCATTGGAATTCTGTATCTCATTCTAGCGTAATAAAGAATAGTTTTTCCAGGTATATCAGTTATGCCAATGTATATCAGATTTGAACAGGACCTGTAAGTTACATTTTATTGGATCTAAATGCAGGAGGCATCTTATGCAACTATGCACCTGAGAGTGAACTGAGAAGCAATTTCTTATGCTTGAGGAACTGTCTGCCTTACTGTGGCATGCCAGTATTTCACGTATGTGTGTATATATATATGTGTGTGTGTGTGTGTATATATGAGGTAAGCATTTAAGAGCAAATGTTCTTGTACAACAGTGTTCAATCCTTTAACACTCTTCACTGCTATTCAGGTTTCCAATGTATTTTGAGGTGCTTAAGAACCACCTTTTGGGACTGATCTTTATTTGGGGTTCCATGGTGCTGCCTTAACTCAGAGGTGGGGTCTGGCCCTGCTATACTGGGATGTCACGGTGTCTTTTTCATGTGTATAAAGCATGAACTGATGTTTTTTTATGATGTGTATACAGTTTCTTTTCCTGTAAATATAATATAGCACAAGTCAGTGACCTGGCAAATCCTCATCTTTTATTCACTTTCTTAAAGATTTCTCAGGTGATCATTCATATATGACTTGAATGAATGCTGGTAGCTGGCTTTTCAGGGATTAGGAAGTTCCCAGGAGAGTATGGCTGTCACAGAGTTAGAACAATATCTCCTACCAATAAAAGGGATATTTGATTTTGAAAAAATAGGTTTGCAGTAACACTATGATATCAAGATTTCTCTTGACTCTCAATTGCATCCATTGTGGTTTTTTCATTATCTTGTACATCAGTGTTTTAATTGAAGATAATTTATCAGCAATAGGAATATTAAACTAATTTTCATTCATTTGCAAAACAAATATTACTTTCGAATCTGCTATGGCTTTAATAATAAAGACTGTATTATGTGCATAAACATTCCCATTTGAATTAGCTTAATTAGCATTTCAATAAATGAAATTATATTTAAAAATATTTGCTTCCCATCCCTTTTCTTCCTCCAGAATAAACAGGGTTCTTCCACCATGGCTTAATGTTTGATTAATGCATATTGCAAAAATATCATCAAGCTCAGAAGCCATAAATGCTTTGGCAATCCAGCTAGTAACATACGCTTTATTATGGCTTTATTATGTCTTACTAGACTGCAGAAAAAGTAAACTCATTCTGCTGTTATAAATCAGCCCTGGGCTGCAGAATATGTTGTAGTTGAGAGCTAGCGAAATAAAGTAGGAGTTCTGTCAAGAACTCTGTAGCTTCATTCTTTTTTCTCCTCATGCACAGGTGTGTGTTTTAGATTCTTCATTAGGTCTTGGAAGTCAAAACGTTTGCTATCAAAATTACGTGCTCTTAACCGAATGCTGTCAGCATTCAGATAACTTTTAAACACTTGGATCTTTATCTGTCCTTTTCAACTGAATTTGTTTTCAAGGCAAATTTCATATTGCAATGTAGAGAATTTTGCTGTGACTATAAACTTATGGTGGTAGCACTCTATGGAAAAAATTGAACACATGTTGGCAAATTAACCCAAATAGTTTTGTAAATGGACATGCAACTCTACAAAATATATCAATCAAAGCCTTTGCTACACATTTATTCAGGCTTTGCTTAAGCAAAAAAATGCTGGGGCAGGTGATTACATTTCACTTTTGTTCTGCAAAACAGGGGCAGAGGTGGAGGTCAGATGCTGGTGTCCTTACCAGCACTGAGTAATGTCTCTTTTGAGGTTTGGTGTTTGATAAGAGTGAGCAGAGACAGAATGTGGAAAAGGCGCAATGGGAGTTGGTTTGTTAATGACAGCTCATACCCTGTGCTCTCGCTTCCTGCTGACCTGGGAGGTGCCTAGAAAAAACCCGCTGCCTGACTATGGAGCAGTCGCTCGTTTTCCCTGGGGAACTGGCTGCTTCTTGTTCCCAGCTGCCACATCAGTTAGAAGATAGATAGCTAAGAAGGTATTTAATGCTTTCCTAATATATTTTGTTAGCCATATCTCATCATTGCCACGTCCATCATTGTGAAGGAAGGCAAGGCAAAAAGTACCACCGATATGGGAGGGAAGATTTTTTTTGTGATGCATCTAATGAAATATGTTTTACAGCCTAGAATAATTTGGTTTGCTGGGATATAGCAGTAATATTCAGGGACATCATGTGTATATAGCTGAAACAATGGATATCCAACAAAAAAGACCTCAGTTGTTCCACCGCTGTCTGCACTCCTGGAGGACAGCAGATGTAGAACCTTGCCAGCACAAGGATAGTCCACTTTAACACAATTGGCTTAAAAGACCCATGAAGAGAAGGAAGCACTCACAGCTTCCATGGACCGCCATGTCAGAGAAGGCTCAGAGCTCTCAGAATCAATTTATTGTAATGTTGAAATAACCTTCCTTGTTTTTATTCTCAAACGTATTCAAACTTGCCCCTTTGGAGAAAATTTGTCCAGGAGCCTCCTGCTCCCCGTACGTGACGTGTAGGGCTCTGCTTCCTCACATGCAAAGCAGAGACTTGCGGTGCCTGTGATGTTTCCCTTCTTCCACGCCTGCTACCTCCTGCTCCCTGAGTGTTTGCAGAGCCAGTGGGGTGGACCAGGGAGCGACAGCAGCAGCTGCCGGCTGCCGCGGCAGGAATGTGGACCCACCTCTCCTAAGGATCAGCTTCCTGCCCTTGGCTCCCTTGGCTTGGAAGGTAACCTGCTCCATACACAGCCCCGGCAGCTCTGGCGTGCTTTTTGTTTCTGCAAGGAACATGCCATGAAATACCAGCTAGAAACACTGCCAAGGTCCTGACGTTTCCAGGCATGTGCGTGTGACCTTGGGTGGACGTGCTGGACTAACGTAGGGATACTTGCTGGCATGGCGTGCTGGGGCTGAGGGAAGGGTGGGCACCAGCAAGAAGCTGGAGAGGTTAACTTGTGGCTACAAGTAGTGAGGGAGCGTACTGAGTTCTGTGTTTTTTCTTTTAACTTCTTGACTTCTTGTTTTAAGTGTGGGACAGAAACTGCATCTCCAAATCAGACCTCTAAAAATCACTGCGGATGTGATTTCTGTATTAGTCTTAGGTTTTTTAACTGGTATATGTCACTTAAATAGGTGGCTTTCAACTGAGTGTAATACAATTGAGCACATCAGGGTCAGAATTAATACTTCTGACTGTTGAATGCTAATGGTGTGTCTGATGCTGACCAAGTAAAAGCCACCAGCTTAAGAAAGAAATGGTGAAGATGCACGACATGTGATACAGTCATAGGTTGGCAGCCCTGGGTTACAGCCGTGTCAAGCTGAAAATGAAAATGTGCAAAGTAAAAGAATTGCAGTAGGCACATGAGTGAAAACACAGCTGAGAGTGACACACAAACATTATGATGGGTAGTCCTTTGCTTCCTTCTCCAAGAACAGCAGATCAAGTGAGCACAGAAAATACATCTGCTTAAATGGTTTATTTACACAATACTGCTATTTCGGATATTCAGCACTTGCCTCTTACAAAAGAAAAATAACACCCCCTCCCATCAACTTGATCTCTTGGCCTCTTGATAGGTCCTGCTCTGAGAAGAAAAACAGGTGTCAAGAAACCAGTGACTGTAATACAAAAAAAGTAATTGAAAATAGCACAGTAATTTAGGCAATGTCTATAACATGCTTTTTACTTAGCACCTGTTTACTGTGTTTTCCCTTGCAAAGTAAAACAGGAAATATACAGTTACTAGCAGTGTTTTAGAAAGTCCTCGGAGTAAAATAACCATTATTTCTATGTAGGAATAAGAAATGTACTCCCATAATTATATAAAACTAAATTCTCGTACAGTTAGGATCATGGTCTTTCTTTAGCTTTAGTGCTGAAATGTCATGCTGAGCAAGGTGTGGTAGATAACAAGGTGATGTCAGCCTTTCTACGCTATCTCCAGGGTCCTTACTTATTAGCATCCAGGCTACAGAAGAGCCCTGCATCCTATGTTTCTTGTGCTCCCTGATTTCAACACAACGTCATGAAGTTTGGTGTCATATTCTGTTGTAGTCTTAGCTTTTTGCTCCTGTTCCCATTCCAATGCAATCTGCTCCAACTCCCTAGCACTTGGACAGTCAGCAGCATGATGCATCCAGAATACAAATTTCCGTTCACAAGAAACGGAGCAATTAGGTTCTTCCCTATCCTAGTATTTGAATTTTCACTTTTTTTTTTTTCTTTTTATGGAATCCACCGTTCAGGTTGTAGCAGCCACACAGTGAAAGGGGAAGGTGTTAATTTTTTTCTTGTGAGTGCTATTAGACACCTTTACAAGAATGCTGATGAAAAACCCACTTGTAAAACTGTATACTCTTATCAGCATCTTATGTTGGAATTATTGTAAGTAAAGTCAATTATAGTTACTTCCTTGGGTCTTTCTGTAGCGATCGCCTTTGACATTCACATGGGTGAGCTGACACATGAAAACAGTTTAAGACTCTGGAAGTAGAGAGTATGAAAGTGATTGAAGATTAAATTTTAGGGTAGTTAGTATGAGTGCTAAGTTACACACAGCATAAACTCCAGATGAAATCTGCCAGTGCTGGTGTAAGTCTGTATGGACTTACATATGTCTTGAGTCCTACATTGCTGGTTCGTTGTACCACTGACAGCCCGCTCTTTTACCAACACGGGTATCCATTCCCCGTCATGAGGAAGGAGCAACTCCCCTGGGAGCTGCCGTTTGGGAGCCTGCTGACAGCCGGGATATCCCAGCCACCGGTGGGACAGGGCCGAGGAGCACACCGAGCACATGCAGCTGAATGTGCCTAGCTGGGACGCTCTGGTCCTTGCCCGTGATTTAAAACTGTTACAAATGGACAGGTTAACGGGAGCAGAGGCGCTTCAGGTTTTTCATCTGCGCTGCACGAATGGTCGGTAAGGTAAGCAGCAACGTAATGTAAGCTGCTGTTTGAATCCCACTGAAGACATCCTTTGAGGACATTAAGTGGTACAAAGGCATTATGCAAGTCCCTCGCCACAGGGATAAGTTTCAGCCGCACAGAAAAGATTTTGTAGATACGAACTTTTTAATACTATTTGCCTTCCTGCTGAAGAGTGGGGAAGAACTACAGCTTTCCTCTGGGTATTATGTCGCTTACACTTGTTCCTTTTATCCAGCATTTCCAGGAGACGTAATGAGGTGTATTTTTACTCTTGTGACATCAAGCTCATATTTATTCCCTCTACTATAGCAGCCCTTGTAGATTTGACTGGTTCTTTGTGTTTGCCTTACCGCACTCACTCGTCTGCTGGCTACCTTACACTTCTGAAAACGAAGGTAAAAGACTAAAGAAATATAATTGTCACTGGAGTAACTTTTTCTTTGTTCTGAAGAATGTTTCATAACAGGAACGCTCTATGGTGTGGGGGGGTTTTTTTGTCAACTTTTCATGTGTAAACTGTATAGACTGTTGTGTGATGACTTCTTTAGCTGCCTTTTCTTCCTAGCCGAGGCTCTAAAGATCACGTGAGTATAGCATCTATCAAGAAACAAGCAGAGTAGAAAGGAGTGTGCCTAGTTTTGGCTGTCATTTTCACAAAGACAATTGAAAAATTATAGATGAAAAAGGTTTTTATAGTTGTTTATCTATCTACCTATCTATCTATCTGTCTACTTATTTATTTTAGAGTCTTCTTTTACCAATGTGTTGAGAATAAGAGAGGGAAAGGATGTGTGTTTTCTTTACTGGGGATTTAGTGAGATGCTTAAACTTCCAGCTTTACAAAGGGCTATGCTTTTCTTAATGAACCACAGGTTGATCAGAGAGCGTATTCTCGTAGCAACCATTTTCTGTGTGATTCTGTGTCGTTGCACTTCCCCTTCCCTTGTTGGTACATGCAGAACCAGCCTTGCATGTGAATCGCCCCCGAGACAACGTGAGCCCAGTTGATGTGGCAACTGGAGGGTGTGTTACAAACCTTGGCATCTGCAGCAGAGCCGCCGAGAGGTTCCCCCCGCACTGCAGTTTCTAATATTGGCCTCCTGACTTTATCGTTGTGAACCAGAGCCAGGTTATTCTTTTACAGTCAACTAACAGAGTCCCCAGCCACTGTCTGTACGGGTATTAGCTCCGTTTTAGAAGCTCACTGGTCATTTCATGTATTTAGGGGTGCTCATAGTGCCTAATGAAAGTTTTGCAATTCTTTCTGCATTTTGAAAATCCAAGATGTCATGTCCTGGTATTAGAAAAGGACAGTACACTGCATGAGCATATATTAAGATAGCTCAGTCCCAAACACTCACCAGGAGAAGATGAATAGTCATGCTAAAGCACCATTTTAAAATACTGTTCTGTACACTTTCTGTCTCTACATAACAACAGGTAGTGCCAGCTAATTGTATTTGTTGTTTTACTTGCTTAATAATCTCCGTAAACACAAGTTAGTGCTACTGAGACACAGCTATTCATTTTCATGGACTTTTTCAGTATGAGCTGTTGAGGTAGAGGGGGCGAGGGGGGAGTGAATGGGCCTGGTAACTAAAATCCCTCCTGAAAAATTTGCTGTGATGCCAAACCAATGTTTATTGTTATCAGAGGCAGCTGCCTGCCCTCTCTCCACGCTTCTATTTGTGGATTTTCAACAGCTATAAATGGAAACACGCGCTGACCAGAAATCACCGCAGCGCTGCCTGATACGTCTCTCTCCCGACTCCAAAAGTACAGGGATATCTAACATGTAGTCAGGTTAAATCACTTCTGCTCAGGATATTAGGGTGGTTTTCTTTCCCCTGGGAAATGGAGTTAGGAAAACATGAAAGAAAAGTCTCAGGAAGAGAAGCTTTAGAGGAAAAGCAAACGGTAAGTTATATATATTTTTTAATTTAATAATAAGGAAAGGCAAATCATCTGTTGTACTTTATAGGAGTATTTCTCAGCTTGCTTTAACCGCTGACCTTGAAGATTAAAACTTCATTCATGTAAGTTAAATTAATTATGATGGTACGTTTCTGTGGAAATTACGGAAATTTGTGAATGAATTTTGTGTCCATGTGAAGTGCAAAAACTGAAATCTAGTTCAACGTCAATTTGTTATCGTAACCCAGACTGATAGTTAATAGTCTGTGGTTTTCTTGGATTTTTCTTGAGGGACTATTTCATGTCTTTGCATGTTATTTTCCATAACTTTAAATCAGTAAATGGCAGAAGAAATTGTTTGCCTGTGTCTGGAGCTTACGGAAAAGAAGTGTGACCAAACCAAATTATTAAGAGAAAGTGGAAACAGTCAAAACACAGCTTATTCCTAGTTAGCGTAGGCTTGAAATGCAATTTATAATTTGCCTTGCATTCACAAGGTTATCTTCTTGATATCACAAAAAGGGCAGTTTATTCTTGGGTTTGCAAAGCTGTGAAGAAAGGTGGCCATCACTTCTGTTAAGAAACAAGTGCTGCATTTTTAGCACTTACCTTAAATAGTTGTGGTTTTGTGTTGGTTTGGTTTGGTTTCATGGTGAGCCAGCGTTTACTCTTGTTTAATGACAAAGTTTGCTTCAACGAGCCTCAGTTAAGTGAGATTTGGCAAGATTGTGTGTTAGATAATAGGTTTAAATACAACTTCAGAGGCAAGATGCATTGGGTAGGAAATACAGGAAGTGCTGAAACAAAGTAATGACCTGGCCCTAAAGTACCTTTTCTTTTTTTACAAAAAGAAGTATTTATCTGAAAAGTAATATCTGAAAGAGCATTGCTAAAGCTTCAGCATGAAGTTATAATATGAATATTATCTAATGTTTACCTTGTTCATTTTCTCATTAATGAATTAATACTTTAGACAGTGACCTTATTTTGAATTTGTGGTTGATATATAAAATATAAGGAAAACTCTTCAAAATTAAAAACAATTGTAAAAATCCACAAAAGCTTCAGGAAAGCTTTCAGAGGAAACCTTTGAAATTTTGTTCTAGCTCATGTGTGGAGAAAACATATAGCAATGTAATCAGACAGTATGGTTATCTAATTGCGGACTACATCCTGATGCACAAAGCATTGAGCAGGCAACCTTAAGTGAGGCTTTTCCAAAATGCAGAGTGCTTCATTTGGAATCCTAATGATCTTCTGATGACTTTCTCTGTGTGCATCATTTACTAATTTTAAGAATGGCAAACTGGAGCAAATAGGGACCCCACTGATGGGAGCCACGTTAACGCCCATGCCAGGTCACCCGCTGTTCAGTAGTTTCAAAGCTGAATCCTCCTAACACGTTGAGCTGAGAGAGTCCCTGTTAGCAGTGGCAGGTCACATCCCTGCGGGTGCTCAGCGAGTGGGACGGAGGAGGCCCTGGCTTGGCAGGTTTCACGTCACTCTGCTGACAGCGGAGGAATGCCCTGGCCCCGCGCCAGTCCTCCCGCCCCTTTCCCTGTCGCCTTCCAGCCAAGCCCTAACCTCCTCTCCGTCCCACCTCTCTCTCTCTTTGCCTGTTTAGTCTTAATGCCTTTCTTTCCGATTGTTATATGGATTTCACTTTGCCCCCAAATTTTTTCTCTGGTTTTGTACCTCCTGGGCTTTTATTGATTCTGCCCTTTTCTCTTTGTTACGTGCAGGTCAGGTCAATATTCAGACGCTGCATGGGAGCAGTGACACTCTGTGGTACAAATACTATTTGTACATGTTATTGCTGATGTCTGTTCACATATTTAACTTCAGTATAGCAAATACATAAACTATCTCATATTATAGGCACCATGAGGCATCCATTTTCAATATTATATCCTATAAACTGGATGATACTTTGTATAACTGGATGATACTTTTTTTTTTATGTATATTTCATAGGAGCATAGGATAACTCAGGTGCAAAGGAAGCTCAGGAGGTCTCTAGCCCAACCTCCTGCTTAAAGCGACTATGGGGTCAGACCAGGCTTCTCAGGGCTTTACCCAGTCGGGTCTTGAAAACCTCGAAGGATGGAGACTGCACAACCTCTGGGCAACCTCCTCCACTGCTGGGCTGTCCTCACTGGGGAAAAGGTTTCTCCTTTTATCAAGCAAAAATCTCTCTTGTTTCAATTTTTGACCATTTCTCTTTCTTCTTGCCATGCATTGCTGTAAAAAGCCCTGGCTCCAACTCCTCAATAATCTCCCACAGGGACTGGGGCTGCTGTTAGCCCCCCCTGGAGCCATCTCTCTCCAGGCTGAACAAGCTCAGCTCCCTCAGCCTCTCCTCACAGAGCAAGTGCTCCAGCCCCCACCATCTTGGTGGTCTCCATTGAACTTGCTTCAATCTTTCAAAGTCTTCTATTGGAGGGCCCAAAACTGGATGCCCTATTCTATACGTGATCTAGTGAGTGCTGAGTAGAGGAGGGTAATTTCTTTTCTTAATCTACTGGTTGTGCTCATGTTAGCACAGCCCAGGATGCTGTTGGCCATCCTGGCTGCCAGGGCCCACTGCCGGCTCAGGCTCAAGTCGCTGCACACCAGGACCCCCAGGGTCTCCTCAGTAGAGCTGTTTCCCCAGGCAGTCAGGCCCGAGCCTGGATCGCTGACAGGGGCCCTCCCTTCCCAGGTCCGTAATGCTCCTGTTGGCACATTCCTCCAGCCTGCCATGGCCCCCCTGAATGGCAGCCCTGCCCTTAGGTGGGACTCTTCCTCCCAGTTTGTTATCTGCAAACCTGGTGAGTGCCCTGCATCACCTCCTCTGGGTCGTTGTTGAAGATGTTAAACAGGACAGGTCTCAGGACAGAGCACTGCAGCGCTCCACTTGTTACTGTCCTCCAAGAAGAGTACAAAGCATTAACCATGAACGTCTGAGCCTGATCGTCCAACCAGCTTTATAGCCACCTACTTGCCCACCACCCAGGCTATCACGTCCTAGCATGGATGTGACAATATTGTGGGAGACAGTGTTGGAGGCAAGTCAAGGTAAATGACATCCACTCTCTCCCCTTGTTCACAAATCCAGTCACTTTATCATAGAAGGCAATCAGGTTGGTCAGGTATGATTTCCCCTTGGTAAATCCAAGTGGTGTCCCCAACCACTTCCTTCCCACAGGCAGGTATGGGTTGAGTTAACTCAAGCCATCCCTGCCTTGATCCTCATCCACTGCTTGTTGCTCTCCTCCTCCCTGACCCCTGCTGCTAAGCACAGAGGTTTGGGAGACCTTGTTGGTGAAGGCTGAGGCAAAGACATCACTGAGTCACCCCAGCCTTATCCGTACCTGCTTCCACCTCCTGTGCTGCCTTTTTGCACTGCAGCTCAGTTACAAACTCCCTGTTTAGCCACGCTGGTGTCCTGATAAGTCTGCTTGTCTTCCTGAATATCAGCATGGACAGTCTTGCATGTGTGAGAGGTTGTTTTCACAGATGTGATGGCTTTCCCAAGCTCCTTGTGTTTCCAAGCTGCCTCCCATGGGATCCCACTTACCAGTTCCTGGGTAAGCCAACATCAGCTCTCCTAAAGCCCAGGGTCTGTGCTCTGGTACCCGCCTTCCTCACTCCCCCACAAGCTCTTCAGCTTCACTATTTCACAGTGGCTACAACCAAGTCTGCCACCGAGTAGCACATCCCCAGCCACTTCTTCCTCATTTCTGAATAACAGATCCAGCTGTGCACGACACTGGTTGGCCTGTCTGGTGCCTGTACCAAGAAGCTAACCTTGACACCTTTCAGAAATCCTCTGGATTGCTTGTGTCCTGTCGTTTTGTTCTCCAGCAGGTGTCAGGGAAGCTAAAGTCTCCTGTAAAAAACAGGGTCTGCAATCCAGATGATACTTCCTTGAGTTGTTTAAAGAAGTTGTTGTGAGGAGCGTTGCCCACTTCCTCATCCTCATTGTGCTGCCTGCAGCCCAGTCCCACAGTGATGTCACCTTCACTGACGTCTCCTTGATCCTGACCCACAGACCTGTTGTCCAACCTGTATAAGAGCTCCCCACATGTGAGCTGCTGCTTCACACAGGGAGTTCCTCTCCTAGTCTTCCCTGTCTGTCTTTCTGAAGAGCCTGTGTCCATTCATTGCAGCACTATAGCCATGTGAGCTATCCCACCACATCTCAGTTATTTCTACAATGTCATAGTTCTGTGACCTATGTGTGTGCAAGACAAATCTTGGTTTTGTATACTTTGTTACAAATATTTCTACCTATTTTCAAAAGAACAAAGTCTATATCATCCTGAAAATATTCTGATTGTAGTGTGTCAATTAAATAGACCAGTTCATGCTCAAAGTATAACCTCCATAGAGGACAACCTCACAGACAGTTTTATTAAGTGGTATTGTACCTTTACATTAACTGCTTACTGTGAATGAGATAAATAATATAAAATTCTCTACCACTTCAGGCTATTTCACTTCATATTTTTGAAATTTATTGTTAAAGAATTCTTGGTTTTGCTTCCTGGAGAAGAGTCCTCGGCGGCCAGAATCTTGAAGAGAGTCTTTGTGTGGAGCTGGCTGTGGAAATGGAAGATAATGGAGGGCCCATTTTGTGACAGGAAAATAGAATGACTTGCTATAAAATAGATTGGACTAAGCAGATGGACTCAATTTTCCTTTTCATAGTTTTGATTTTAGCATAGCTCAGAAGGACAGAGTAATTCTAGAGTTTCCCTATTGAAATGACAGCTCAGCTCAAAATAGTCTGTTTACATTCTGAAGTCCTCCTCCGTTAATGCATATTGCCTCTGCTATTTGAAATTATTTTAATTATATTTCACACTTGTCTGTTTCCTATTTGATCTCTTCTCTCCCCAGGAAAATGCAGCACATGAAGTATTGCATTTAAAATAATGTTTACATTGGTATGTTTAACAGGGAACATTCGATCTTCGTACTTTAGTTTGCATTGTAAGGGGTTTTTTTACTTTCTTGTTACATTAAGTAGTGATAAAGAAAAGGAACAATCATATAGAGAAAATAAATTAAACCAAATGAATATATGGATCAGAAAGAATGCCATGCACTGCTTGAAATGGCATTAAGGTTAGTTTTTGGGTGAGAGGATGTACTCTGTAAGAAAGGGCTGCAGGACTTCATTCAGAGAATTAGCATTTGCTTTTCACAAACGACGTGTGGATACAGCTCATACAGAGTGAGGCAGTTTGGATCAAGTCCACCCAAGTGAAACAGCGATTAATCTTTGTACACTGGTAGCAACAGAAAGAGTTCTGTCAAGATCAGGTCCTCTCTGTGGGAAGTGTGGGAAGTAAAGACTCCTCAGAGAAGACAGCCCATTTCCTGAAGTTTGCCTAAGGGAGCCCAAACAGAATGGAGGATGGTGACTAATATGGTGATGACTGGCCCCGCTTGCAGGTTTAGCTGTTGATTTAACTACGTGTAAACCAGGCGAGAGGTGAGTATGGGATGGGAAGGGCTGTTTGAGGAGCAGAAGAACAGAGGAGGGCTGGGTGGAGGCTGGTGGGAGTGGGCATGGCAGGAGGCACCCGGTACAATCATCCACCCGTGGGGACCTCTTCTGCCAGGTCACCCTCGCTCTTGTGCTGGTGAGGGCTGGTGGCAGAGAGGCAGAGATGGCAGCACAGCCTCCCGGCTCAGGCTGTCCCTTCTTTGCCAGGAGCAAGACCCCACAGTTCTGACACGTTACCTCCGGTATGCACCAGGCTCTCAGAGCAGGTATGGCCGGCTGCCCGGTAGCGGCTGCGGTACCCCGAGCGGGCAGCTGAGTGAGCAGTGGTGGCTGTAGTGCCGGCCAAAGAG
Organism: Gavia stellata; assembly: GCF_030936135.1. NCBI lineage: Eukaryota > Metazoa > Chordata > Aves > Gaviiformes > Gaviidae > Gavia > Gavia stellata. Next base: position 86,442,240 of record NC_082595.1, on the reverse strand, counting down.
GCACGGTAAAAGCTCTTAGTGCAAAGCAGCAGGGAAGGAAGAGGAGCTGAGGGAAGAGCAAGTGTTTCTTTGTGCAGATACAGGGAGTCAAACGCCTGGACAACAGGATCATCTTTGGCAACAGCAGAAATCAATATGGTTGAGTAACAACAGAATAGTCGCTTCTGCCCATGGCATTAGAAGGAACCATGCTTATGCCTCTGTGACACATTAGCCCGTGAGCCTCTCCTCCTGGTGTCCACAAGTAAATGCCCTTCCAGGGGGAAGCGAGCCTGGAAAGGTCGAGATGGGAGGGACACGCTTGCTGCTCAAGGGAAGCAACTTGCATTGAGGTCTGTGAGAGGGGCAGGTCCGCAGGTTCCTCATGCATCGGGTATCTTGTGTCCGTGCACGGCTCAACGCCTGCATGCTTGTACCCATCTAGCCAGGACAGCGGTGTAAGATCACAGAACAGCACAGCTGAGGTCAGCCGCGCATCTTCTTTTTCTTTGGAGAGAGGAGGTGATAATCGCTGCGGGTGAGGATGGCAGAGATTCAGAGGAGGTGAAATACAGTAATATAGCCCACAGTGCAGAACGCGTCGGTGCTTCAGCAGGTTACGCTCTGTGAGAAAGCCAGTGGCACGTATGCAGAGGACTGACAGATACAAACCCCTCATCCTCTTCGCCTGTTCTCTCCCCTAACAGAGGACAGGCTGCTAGGCTGCTAATTTACGTGGTTCAGAAGAGGGTAAAGATGAGAGGTAAAGTGAGATTTTTTTTTTTTGTTTAAATCCTTTTTCTTAACTGGTTTAATTTACACCTTGGCTTTTCTACTTCTGTCTCCTGTAAGAGCACACCTACCCAGAAAAGAAACTCCTAAAAATATGTTGCCTGCCTGAATCCATTCCTTAGTTTGATAATGCAGTACTGAAGTATGAGCATCATGCTCATCTCCAGCATAGCATGTGAAACTACATAAGCACACATACTTACTGTAGAGTCAGAGAAGTTTTTATGTGTGTATACATTTAAATGATTCCTGATTATGTAAGAGGAAAGCTTTATTTCTTGCTCTGGAGGTTGTTTGTGAAATCCTCTGGGAGCTTCTGTCATGCAGCTGAGTTCAGCTGGCTGAGTTGTCCCACTTAAGGCATGTTGTGCTACCTTGTCCCAAATTACAGCAGCCTCAGCTAAAAGGGTTGGTCATGGGAGACACTTTCAAATATCCCTGAGCTTTGAAGATCAGGACTGAGGCTTCGTAGTGGCTGCAGCAGGAAACTGGTAACATCCTAGCACGGAGGCAATCGCATCTCGCTGTGAAGGTATAAGAAGATGGCTGAGACAGCACCCCAGCTAGAGGATCAGTATTTCCTCTTGCGTACCTAGAGTTGAGGCATTCCTGCCCAGCTGTGTGGAGGCATGGATTACTCCAGCAGGTGATCACTGAGGAGGAAGGAATAAACTTGGAGGCTGCAAGTAGCAGCATATTTTTAGCACTGTTGGTGTGACATTAAACAGGACCAAAGCAAGCAGGAAGCACTGAATCCTGGTCTGCCCTCCTTTCTAATCCTGTCACTTAGCTCTCACCTTACTTGAGCTCATGCTACCTTTTCTTTAACCTAACGCCAGTCATACAGAGGCGCTGCTGGAACGCTTGAGGTAGGCTTTGGTTGCATCAGTGGGTAAAGATCTATCTTGGAGTGATTTCATCAGTGCATTTTTGGCTGGAGGTTACGTGAAACATTAGCATGCAATCTCACGCAGGGATTCAGAAAAGGAGGGCAGCAGATTCCTGCAGGGGCTTGAATGTGATGGTAAAAGAGGCTTTTTAGGAATAAGTAGCAATTGCATATTTTAACTTTTTGGGGTGAAGAAAGATAAGAGCCCCTGTAACAGCTGGATCAACTGCTGCAGCGAAGTCATGCAGGGCAATTCAAATGATTGCATTTTGGGGGAGGCAGCAAAGACAGGAGTATTAGCATGGAAAGACAGCACCTCCTGATGAATTAAAACAGTTCTGGGAAATGTTTCTAGGCACCGGAACTCTCTTGAATTCAGTTAAATCAAAAGATTCGTCTGTGGTATTGGTTTAGTACTTGCTTGAATGATACCCACACATAGCTTGAGAGTTAGAATGGGTGAGAAAATATTTCCAGAAATGAGTTTGGATATAGAGACCATTATTGAGAAAAAGAATGTGTTTTCAAAGGATATTCTTCAGGAATGTGGAGTCAGCTATGGGTGATACTTGAGAAGATGTTCACCATGTGTTGCTGCTGCTAACACTGAAATTCGGGATGGACACTAGGAAAAGCTCCTTCTTTAGAAGTGTAGGGCAGCACTGGAACAACCAGGGAATTTGTGGACTAGCCACCCTGGGAAATTTTCAGCACTCAACTATATGAAGTCATGGCTGACTTGACCTTGCTTTGGCAGTAGTCTTTGAGACGGACGCTGAAGTGGATGACCTTTGGAGGTCCCTTCCAAACAACATTTCTTTCATTCTTTGATTTTGAAGCTGCACTACTGCATTTGTCATGAAACATGCCAACAGCTTTTTCTATCTGCAAGACACCTTTAATCCATTTAACATGGACACACAATGAGACTGTGCTTATCATCAAGATCTCCTCATTCTTGCGTTATAAATCTACTGCTTTCAATTCACTGTCCTTTGAATTCTGAAAGCACTCAATAATACAGCAGTGGCGTTAAATCTGTTACTTTGATATGAATTCTTGGAAATAGAGCTACTTGACAATGAACAGAATAAAAGGAAAGAAGTGATCAATGAAAGGGCGAAAGAAGGTGGATGTTACTTGAGCTAGACTTTGAGGGCAACAGGCAGACAAGAAATAACATGCTTCCATGCTTGCTTTGTATCAAGTATGAAATGCATAATATTTCAGTATGTTTTGCCCATATTGCCCTCCCTGGATACACCATTAGATTCTATTTAAAGGCTGGTAATGAATGATTGCTTCTCAAAATAAGTTTCCTGAATGCATTTTAGACACTGAGTCTAAACACCTTAAGCGCTAACTTACCCAGGTAAAACAAAGTTTTTCAAAGGAAAATGACTGAAATATCAGGGCACCTGTTTTTCTGCTTGTCTTTGAAATAAGGCTGGTGTTGTGACAGCAATGATGCAATAACTTCATTGATATTTCTCCAAAAAGTGAATGTATTAACTTTATCAGGGCATTTTATAAAAAATCTCTCCCAAGGAAGGCAGTGGTTATATTTTCTCTCTCTTTTCATAAAAGAAATGGTCATATAATGTACTGTTGACTATTAAAGGAACTCTAAATAATGCATCAAGTTTCTGTCAATGATGTTTGGTTTTTTTCATTTCTCCTTGAGGAAAAGATTCCACTGGATGAGAAGAAGTAGGAGTGGGGTGGCTTATATTTCACTTTTTAAATATATAGTTTGCTGTACTGATGTTAGCAAAGTCAGGTTGAAGAAACGCAACCTGTGTGTGTGGAATGAGTTTGTGCTGCAGGCAAATGGCGAGGCACTGGTGAGTACCTACCGCTTCCTAACAGGATGGAAAATGGAGCAATGCCTGGTAGTCCTTAGTTTCTAGGACCATCCAAAACCTTTGATTCCTGTTGTTTCTCCTTTAGAGGTGAGCACTACCTTAACTGCCTGAGTTCTGTTGTATCAAGAGTGCAGAGCTGCAACTCTTTTTTCCTGCTGTAGACAGAGGACTCTCTATGGCAGGAAAAAAGAAGTGCGCTAGCTTATCAACCCACCACATTGCACGCTAAGTGCTGTAGCAGGCACACTGCAGCCTTCCCTGCCTTTCTAAGAATCAAATGCTGTGCCAGTCCAAGTGGAGAGAGACCAGGGAGCACATTCTGGTGTGCCGAGGCAGGGGAGTTACTGGAATGCAGACCTGCAAATGCCATCGCAGCATACGCAATACTGCACAGCCAAATCTGCAGGCCAACGGCTGTTCAGAAGTAGAAGGCTTTCCACAATGGTTCTGTGTTTTCACAAGAAATTTTTGTTCACATCTAATTTCTTAATGTTTGTCATAAAATAGATAGCTGAACTATCAGATGTCTTGTCCAGTAGCAAAAAATGCGTCTTATGTTTTGGCAGTTGTCATCCTGTCATAAGATCTATTTGATGAAGTTGTTTTAAGACAAGATTGATCGTGATTGAGTGCGGTGGTCATACCATCACAACCTTTCTGCGTTAAATTTTTCATTGTTGAGAGTTAACTGGTAAGTTTTTCCAAAGGACTGATGGTGATGTAGTACATACTGAAAAATACTTTCTGATGGCATTTTTATTATATTCACCCCTACCTGGTAAGCTTAAAAGGGTTAATTAAATATAGATTGAACTAATGAAGATCCATTCTTGAGGAAAAGGGACAAAAGCAGATTTGCTGAATTTAGATGAAAAATTAATTTTGCTCAACATCTTTTAGTTTGTTCAGGATACTGAAAAGTGGAAAGCAGCAGGCTGAAGCTTTTCATATCTTCAGTTTTACACAAATGAATGTATTCATACTCCAGAACTGAGATATTTACAGAAATCCAAAAAATAATTTCACATTTGTCTCTATGAGACAGAAATTGAATCATTACTATTCTGTCTTTGTTGTTTCATGTTTCTTACCTTGATCATGAAGACAATTTGGAAACCAAACATGGGAAAATTATAGGGATTTTTAAATGCTATGTTTTTAAATGATGTGAAATAAATCAGTTGGATTCACTTGAACCACATAAAACAGAAGACTCCGGAAAGAGCCATCAAGATGTTTTTCCTTGTTGAATAGATTTAAAATTATTTTCATAGTTGTTCCATACATCTCATAAAAAGTTACTGACAGCACATTTATCACCATTTTACTGCTTCTTACAAATATAGCTGTTGGTGACAATTTTATATAACAAACATGCTAGAAAAAAATAGTTAGATTTTTCGGCCTCAGGCAAAAACTAAAAATCATTTAATATCCTTCCTTAGTAAATGTACCTTGAAATACATCCAGATTAAAAGCCAGACATCAACTGAACTAAGTGATAATCAAACAAAGAGATGGTAATTCTTAGCAAAGCTCCTGAGCCAAAACTGTGCTCTCTCTTTCAGTCTGAGACAACAATAGGAAAATGCAAGGTATTTGTATTTGAAATCCCAGCAGAGAAAAGGACATGATTTGTCTCTCTCTCTGTTTTTCTTTAGATAATGTTTTCACTAACGTCATGAAATTGATCTCAGTTGAAAATACAGCAGCTTTCATTATTGTTGTTATGTTGTTTACAATCTATTAGGTGAACTGATGCTGATATTTGCATATAAAAAAAAAATTCCCAAGAAACTGTCAGTGGTTTACCTGTCAGAAGAGGAGTAGCTAAATCTAACAAGAAAGATTTTTTTATTTGTTTGGGTTTTTTTATAGCAAGGTATCTTAGTTTATGGTGTCTTTTTCTGTGAAAGAAAGTGTATGTGCTGAAGGATTACAATGATAAATTATTGCAGTAATGAAGTCAACCTTCAGTTCCTCTCCATTTTCTATGGAGCAGAAGTCAGGACTGAGGGGCTCCAAGGTTGCCAACATGGCCAATGACTTGTGGTGACACAGTGTTCCATCACGTGATGGATTGCCTGGGTTTTTCAGGGGCTCCAGTATTTATGGCTTCTAAGAATCTACATCTGAAAAAATGCACTTTAAAGTTTGGAAATTAGGATTATCTGAGCAAATTTAATTGCCCCTTTGTTTTACTCCTAAGTGTTATGACATAAATGTCAATAACAGGATTATGGGCTATTTCTTTCTTCTCAAATGGTGATTGTGCTTAGGAATCATCACTAACAGCTACATCAGGGTATGATGTGATCAGAACAAAAGAGCAGTTACCCTCAGTGATCTTACAAGTAAAATAAAACTTAATATTTCATCCTTCTGTTTCCAATTGAATGTTTTTGCATTTTTCAGAACATGTGCTTCCTGACATATGCAGAAAATGCAAGTCAAATGGCTGAGATGTCCAAAGAAAAGGAAACTTGGCCTTTTCACCCTCCCACACAGTGGCAGTCAAAGGGATGGGTTCAGAAAACTGTTCTGCACACTGCAAAGTGCTCTCAGAAATTACCCACTGGCAGGAAGGGGCATGGGTGGCACTCTCAAAATAACTAGGGACAAGTTAAAGCTGTTCCTTAAAAACAGCAAAATTTGTGGATATTAGTCATTTTTTAGAACTAGAAATTATCAGATCACTTGACTTCCTAGGAACACTGTATCACTGTCTCTGTGAAGTGCGCAAGTACTGCAGATGTGAGTGTCATGAAAAAGTCTGGAAATAAATTTCATGATGCTTTTTGCAGTGTGAGGCTTGGGAGGGGTGTGAGACCAGGCATTGCAGTATCAGGATGTGCTTTGACACATGCTGATGTTGATTTTCAGACTATACTATGGTGTAACAATTAATATTGCATACTTCTTAAAATTCAGAACTTAATCTTATTTGAAATGTTGACCCTAGTTTTCTGAAAGCATCTCTTTTCTGTTTTTATGCATAACTTTCTTGATAGGAAACGCTCTTAAGAACAGAATTACTTATACAGTCTTATTTTTGTTGTGTATTGTAGGTATCTTGTAAAACATTATTTGTCTATGAAATTGTATATTATAATGTCCCTGAGTTCTGCTTTTATTACTATTTCTCATACAAAATCTTACAGATTTAGATGTTTCTTCATTAATGATGCAGGAGAAGATTTAAATATTTCAGTTGTCTTCTTTCAGACTTCTTAAACAAGAACAATTTGTTCCAATAGTGGAATTATTTTTGGAATAATGGCTTTTGCATAAAATGTAAATAGTTACCAATAGTTATTTCACTGAGCTATCTCGGGGTAGCAGTAATTCAGTTCGATAATTGTCTTCCTTTGTAAGTACAGAGATATATCACAGTCTTATATTGTAGCTACCTTATTTTTAATGTCTGTGAGAAGGTACAATTTCTAAACAGATATCCAGCAGCTTACATGTGTAGTACAAGAATTTATCAAATATTCATCCCATGTAAATGATTTAGAGGGTTAGTCAATGACCCCCAAAATATTTAAGTCCCTTCAAAAGCAGATAACCCATTTCAATCAACGTCTGAGGAGCAGGTGATAATTTTCCAGTAAATCTGTTGTTACTTACTTGTGTATGTCTTCTCGCATATAGACTGTATTAGGTAAAGTGATGATCTGTGTGGCATGCCTGACATACTGCCCTACAGCAGAACAGATGCCAAACCATGAAGAACAGTATTTTTGTATTTGGCTATGCAGGTATGGAACAGCATTTGCAGCAGAAACTGTGAAGGGAGTTGATAAGCTGTTTTCTAAACCAGCTTTCACTTTTGAAGCAGAACCCAAAGGTATTTTGAAGCATTGTTAGGTGTTTCTGAGTTGTGTGCAGCAGCTTTTGCTCTCAAAAGAAGAGACCAAGACTTATTTGGAGTGTGGCTGTGCCTTCTTCTGAAAGAATCTGGCCATTCTGGTGTCCTAGCCACATTTTCTTTTTTTATCTGGGGGAGAGATTTTCGTGCTCCAGCTTATTGATTGTAGAGTAAAATGAGTCAGATAGTATTCAGGATTCAAAATGGTTGTTTTGGAAACCAATGGAGACTCTAAATCATCGCATAAGTATTAATAATCTTTGCATCATCATTAACATTACTAATATTGTAATTTTATATGAGGTATGTTGCAATTTCAACCATGAATCATCTACATCAGGGCCTCTTAGCTCAAGGTTAGGAGCAAATACGTAACCAATCACTACTCTTGTCTCCAGAACACACTGCACATGCTATTGTACACTAAATTCTTCATATGAATTCTTTGTAAATGTCTTTCAAGTCAAGTTCAGATGTCTATTTTAGGCTGCTATTGAATATATGGAAAAAGCATTATTTCATGTGATCTTGAAACAAACTTCACAAGACTGTAAACAGCTCATTTTTTCCCCCTCTGATTCATGACTAAACATCCCAACATTTGTTATATTCTTGAATTCAATAAATAGTTCCCTAATTAAATGTGTGTAATTCTAAATATGTAGATTTCATAAGCAGAAAGTTATTGCCATAAATTAAAAATTATTTGTGTTTTTGTGCTAGAAAATGAGGTATGTTTTAAAGCAGTTTTAATGAAGTTTTAAAACTGTAATTATATCATAAGTTTAAAATGTTTTCTATGCTGTTGCTTTCATTTCAAAGGAATGAACATATCTGACTTTTAGAGAAAAATCATCAGGAAGTACATTTATATCTGTTACCTGTGTGTTGAAATCAGTTATTTGGAAAATGACTGAAATGACTAGCTAGGTATTATGTGGCATGGCAAGTACTTAGGGTATTTGGAACTATTAACCCACAAAGAAATTGAAAGCTACTTTTTAACATTTAAAAATAGACAGAGAACAACTCAGTGAAGGTTATTTGCAACAGCGTGTTCCTTTTCAAATTCATTATATTCTCACCTGTTAAGTTTACATTTTTGGTCCATTAGTATGTTTTCATCCCGCTCTGCCCTCCTCCAGCTGCAGAGCAATGCTGCACCGCCAGAAACGCCTCTGGCGCCTGGGTGTGCTCTGCAGCTCCTGATTTCGTAATGTGGCATCTCTGCTTTTCCTGAGCATTGCGCGTTGCCTATCAGAAGACACGGGTTTGTGATACCTGATTGGTAAATCACGGGCTGGCTTTAGGCATGAGGTGAGCACCTTGATGTTGAGCAGAGGCAAGGCACTTGCACATTTGGACAAGGAACAGTGGTAGCACAGGTACCGAAGGATGTTTTAGTCCCCAGATTTAGGCACATGTGGGTTTGCAGATGCTGAAAAGGGCTGGACATTGAAAGGAGGGGGAGTAGGGGTTGAAAAGTTGAACCTAGGAGCACTTTTGAGGCGTAAGTGCTGTTTTGAATTGCTAAATTGATTTTGGTGGGAGCTTCAGCACTTAGCTGTTCCCTAAAACAATGGGACTTAGCGAAATCATTTTACTCCTTCACTGCGTAGGCCAGTGAAATCAGTGCTGTAGGGAAAAGTACTGGCCAAGTAAAAAGTGGGGTGAGTCTGGGGGGGTCTTTGCACTCAGCAGTGCTGTGGCAAAATGTGAAAATTGCAGTATTAGTACCTGAATTAATCTGGTCAAAGTCCTGAGCAATGTGGTGTACACCACAAACTTTTTTAGCACTGCACTGCAAGTTACAGATGTAATGCACACGGTAGACAAGGCTTGGGAAGAAAGCTGAGAGTAACACAGGAGACTAGGGAGTCCTAAAAATCATTATGAGAAGGTGGAGAAAAAGTAATAGGAGTCAGAAATGGGAGAAATGAAAGAAAAGGAAAAAAAGAGAACTACTATTGAAAAATGAAGTAAAACCACTAAAAGTTGGTGGGAGTGAGAATTAAATAGCTAAGCGTGAACAAAAAAAAAAGTTCAAGAAACATGGGAATAGAGAAAGAACAAAAAATAGGGGAGGTGATGGGCTGAATATTCTGCAGCATTATCCCTTTAATGATTGACGTGTGTGAGGTGAACAGCTGCATTTTATTGATCGATCTAATAGTTCATCATTTGTGCCTAATATTAAGTTTCCTCACACTTTTGGTAAATAACTGTGTAGAATTCACAGATTACTTGCTGGAACACCTGTAAGTATCTTGTAAGCATGGCTTGACTGGAGAAACTCCTTCTGCTAATGTGTTTATAACAACCTTTCACACTGATGAAGTGATTCTCCCAACATCTGCTAATTCCCCACTAGACACTTGTAAGTCTGTTCCAAGAAAAAGTTTAGTTCTGCATTTTCACATATTGCAGGATAAGGGCTTTCATTAAGGAGATCAAAACCTTCCTACTGTTGCATTCGCTTGCTGGCTTCATTAGCACAGCTTTCCACGTGGGTTGATATTAATACTAGGGACAACTCTTTTCTTTCTGTACAAACAAGTTTTGCCATTGACTCCCATACCTGAGCCTAGCTGAACTGTAAACAAGATTTCCCTCCTTTCCCTCCGACACTTTTATATAAAACACTTGATTGCACTTGTTACTCAGTCTTAACCAAATGATTTTATGTTGATCTATATAAATAGATATAGGTAGGTATAAGGACTTTTATATCATAGGATGGCCAGGAGTGATACTTTCCATTGTGTCCTCAAGTGAGAATGCTTCAGCTCTTTGCTTGATTTATTTTGCTATTATTATTTCCATGGTTAATACCTTTCCAGCATCCGAAGACAATCCTTCTTTGCTGCTGTTCTTTCAGTGCCGAGGTTGCCTTCTCACTCATCAGCACTAGGCAATATATCACATTTTTGATTGACCTCTTGTTCTCCCGTGTCTTCTGAAGTGTTTACAGGATTTGTGTCAGTCTGGCTCGTTGCACGCCAGGCACGTGAGGCAGCTGCTGTGCTCCAGCCTGACAGGAGCTTTGGGCATAATAACATGAATTGTCCTTTCACAGCTTTGCAGTGCTCTTCAGTCCCGTGGTTGGTTCTTTGTTTGAGTCGAGAGAGAACCTCGCTTTTTTTCAGCGTTAAGAAGCCTGGAGTACTATCAGATAACATAAATTAGATTGCGCGGTTGCTTGTGGGATCTGACAAGGTTATGTTTTGCTTCCTCTATTTTCCTTTCAATTGTCTTCTGTCACTTAAGGCAACCACAGGCTGACTGGTATTTGTCTTTCATTTCTGACATATTATTTATTTTTTCGGCATCTGGTTACCAGCCTGATTCCTGTCTAATAAATACTTGGGGCTACGACTTTGTGCAGATCTGTGCACACACTTCATTAGAAGCACTTCGTTGATTTTGTTTGGATTGCTTCTGTGATTTAATCTCCATGGGGATCAGAGTTTGCAGTTGAAAAATTTGATAACTCCATGGCAATGATTGTTGTAAGCACTGTGTGATCGGCTGCTAAAACAGAGATGAATGTAAGTGCTGACTGTATTTGCCATTAGAAAAAACACTCATGCTGTTATTTGCTAGTGCTCAGCTTCATGTGGCTCCCTTTCTACAAATGCAGCCAGTTTTGTTGATATACCGTCCTGTTTTGATTTAAAAAAACAACAACAAAACCAAAAACACTGAAACTTCAAATATTTTTCTAAAGCTTACCACTACTGAATACAGGTTTACCCTAGCCAGTCGGCTTGCATATTGAAGTAGTCCCTGTTCCTGGTGCTGTCTGTTCTTATGGGCTTTTTATACAGGCTTGGCTAGAGTAAACACAGGCAAAATTTGGGGAAAAAAAAAAAAAATCAGGAAACTTTGGGATTTTTTTGAAGGATTTTCTTGTAAACTGCTGTAACTATTTCCTGGTTTTAGCAGCATTTGAACATTTCTGTTTGGAGGGGTCTATTTCTACCCAGTTTTGAAATAATAAATTTACACTGATTGTACTGGGATGTAACAGTAATTCATTGCTCTCTGGATTAGTATGGGACAAATGGAATGGTAGTTACTTAGTAAAAATATTTTTAGGATTCTTGTGCTTATTTGGATTTTTCACTTTTTTTTCTGTAGAGCTGATTTAAAAGGGCTCAAAAGATATTGTCTTAGCTTAATATGACAGATTTTCTTCCCTAACATACTTCTCTCAGTCATCTAGGAGAAGTATTTAATGTGAACAACATGTGTCCATTTCAGTTTGTCACAAGAGTTCAGATTTGATTATGCATAGCAACAGTAACTGCTGAAATACAGTAGTTAACCTGATGGCTAATTTAAAAGAAAAGGAGGAAAGTGGGTTGGGAGGGGGAGAAAAGAAAATATGCCATACGTGAAATATTTTTGTGACGAACAGGTTAGAGTTTATGTGCTATTTTGTGTTGCAATAATAGGTGACCACTGACCTCCAGATTATTATTGGGAAATCCCCATGTGTCTGATTCTTTGGAAAAATAGTTGCAGAGGATTTAGGAGTGGGTTTTGTGTAATGATTTGGTATTTCACTGTCTTGAAATGAAGAGACAGGGACCATGCAGTACAAAGAACATTATAAAAAGCAGCCTTATCTCTTCCTGTTTGTGTTCTCCCCTAACAAGATGGAGGTAAAAATTCAATTAGCAGCATTAGTCACAGTTTAAGATTTGAATTCCCCAGAAAAACACTCTGCAGTCAAGTTCTGCTGCTATTCTTAGCAATTTTTCAACCTTGCCCAAAAGGATGGAAGATGAGTCTGCTGCTGATGAGTCAGGTTGATGACAAACAGAATGGATAATATCAAGTAGGTGTTTGGCTCCTACACTAACTGTCCTCACCAGTAAATATCTGTTCTGAAATAATGTATCAGGAATAGAGAACTGGACCAAGCACAAATGCTTTGAAGTAGGATTGTAAAAGCAGGTGGGGTCATGGCTTGCATTTTGTGTTTGTGCTTTGGGTGTGCTTCCTGGTGTAAAACTGAGGCTTAACCTGCATTTGGTAATCCTAGGAAAAATAGCATGGGTGAGGCAGGGTTATAATATTCCTTGCTTGGCTCGCTGCCATAAGAAAAGTATTGGCAATTTTAGGTCAGAAAATAAGAATTTTGCTTAATTCTATAGTGTATATACTCCATTGAGTATGAATGACTTAATTGGAGGTCCAGCTAGCCCAGTGTCCTGTCCTGACTGTTGCCTGCAGTTCATGCTTAAGGAAAAAAGGCATGGGGAAAAGGATAAATATTCCTGTGTCTTCCTATTCCTCCTGGCCTTAGTGTAAATGAGTGGATCTATTCACTGTGGATGTATTTTCTTGGTTTTTTGAACTATTTTTCTTTTTGGCATCTGGAACTTCCTGGGGCAGTGAGTTTTATAATCGAATTACGTGTTCTATGAAGCCCTACCAGTTTTGATTGTATGATAAATTCATGTGGTGTCTCTTGGCAATTTTGGTCTTATACTAAGAATCCATTACGTTGTAGTGAAAACTGACCTTTATACATATCTGCTTTTCTACACAACATTGCGGTAGGCATAGTCTTGCTCTAGGTACCACTGGCTCATGTTTACAGGGAATCTTATGTATGAATGGTCCAATTAACATTGCTTAGACAGGATTCATATCCCCTCTTCTAGATGTCTGTAACGTACATCTGAGTGAGAAAGTCATCTGAGTTTCTTTTACAGTCAATTAAAAAAAACAAGCACAGGAGTTGTAGAGCATGATTAATCCAATCCATATTAGACATTTACCTTTGAGTAGGATGAACTGCGTCTCAGAAGTGCCGATTTCTCTCTATTGCATATAAAGAGAGCACGACTCAGATGTAGATTTCTATTCTGGACACCTTTGCATTTGATCAGATGAATATCACTCTTAGTGAGGTCACTCACCAGGGAAGAAGGAATTTACATAATCCTGGGAAAAAACTGTGCTTTAGGAAATCATTCACCAGGTAATAGGCTAACAAGGTGTATTTTACTTGCTGTCCTTCCTCAGACACCGTTTGGGCAGGTGGTAGCTAGACCCTTTGGGCACTAGCTAAGGTGCTTCTGCAGTAGGGAAAGAAATGGCAAGGAAATTTCACCCTTACAACTATTTTTTTTTCTTAATGCCTGACATCATGGTGTTCCCATATGTTTTTTTGTGAAATTCTCTATAATCTCAAGAGAGCACATTCCTGAGACCAAGTAAGTGTTTCATTTGGACTGTAAAGAGGGTTCCCAGCACAGTGTCTTAAAAGGTCACCAAGAACACTTTGATGAATGCTATCCTGTTTATGCTTGGCAGCTAGAAAAAGGGAGGAAAAGAGAACACAAAAAAAGCAAGGCAGGGTGAAAAAACCACTTTGCTCCTTTAACTAAAGCAAGGTGGCAGATAAATGTTATCCTCATAAGCACATGGTGTGCAGCGTGTTGGAGAATAAGAGATGGTCCCAGGGCTGGGGGAAGAGGAGAGTTGGTCCCTGCACCCAGGAGACAGTGAGCCTCAGCTTGCAAATGGCTTGGTGGTGTGCTTTTAGTTGAGAGCTTGCCATCTCAAATCCGTTCCAAAAATTTGATCTCCCTGACGGCTGAGGAATCTGTCACTGCCATATCGCACGTTGGCACAAACATACTGCCTTGTGATTGATGTTGCCCTTTGATGTCCAGTCTTTCCTGATCCTGATGCCAAATCCATAGTGTTTGATTCCACTAGGTAATTGGAAATGATATTTTGATTTTAACTATTTTCCAGTGAAAAGATAGGAGACGAAAATTGATCCAAGGACATAAACCCTCCTAGACTGAACGAATATGTAAGCATTCAAGAACCTCCAGCATTTGACTTACCCTGGTTTTGCAGTTTCTGTAACTGACAGAAAATGACATTTAGTTTCTAGTAGTGCTCTCTGGCATTCTTGTGCTATGCTTTCTTCAGAACAAACAAAAAAGACATTCATGCCCATTTCTTGGTTGTTCTGGCATTTCAGCATTCCTTCCCACAGAAATTTCAGGTGCCAGCATGAGATTTCAGCACAGAAATTGTAAAGAAACTATCAAAGTACCATTTTAAGTTTAAGACCTATGCTATGAACTTTTGGTGTGGAAGTCAAGCTCTAGGCTTTTGAGACCTACAGGAGATTTTAATACTCTACTTGCTATCTTCAGGTATAATCAAAGAGAGGAGAGTGGGTAGGCCCTGAGTTACAATCCTTTTTCTCCTACTAATTTAGAGTCTGATCTTGCTTTAATTTCCTGATCTTCATTCCCTAAAACTGGAAATTTAGAAGTTCTTATTTTAGTTAACGTGGCTAGTCAATAGGTTGTGTTTCATCTCTCCCAAGTTTAGATAGCTGCATGTTCATCTGAACCTGTTGTCTAGACTCCTGTTGTAGTCAGTGGAGGGAAATAGGGACTTACAGAGTTTATTCTCTGATGTAGTTCAGATGCTTATCTTATGGTGAAATGAATCGTTTACTAAGAAGTGCCTATTCGCTCTTCTTTGACCATAATGGAGCCTTGAACAAGCTCAAATGTAGGTGTGGTAAGTACTTACATGTCCTTAACTATCTGTACAGGAAACTGCAATTTAAGTCTGCAGAAACTTTGGCTTTTCAGATTATTGCAATGATATTTTATTGCCTTTCAAATTATTTCATCTTTGGTGTGGGACACAGATACCAGCTGCCACATCAAAATTTTAGATGGGAAGTTCAAGATATACACAAGTGAAAATGCAAAGAAATGTAGATTGAAATCTGGGGAAAGTCCCAACAAATAGGCAGTGCCATCCCTACTCCTGTGAGAAGTGTTAGACTATTTTAAGAGCCACTCTTTTTGATTGATAGCACAGGGGATTTCAGTCTGAAAGAGGGCTTTCAGCATGTTAGGTATGTCAGTGGCATTTATGACCTTACACACTTTTGTCTTTCTTTCATGTTTTCTGAAGTCATTCTTTCACGCAACCTGGTTAAATAGTCTACTACACCCTGAATATTCTTTCTGGTACATTTGGCAAGCTAACAGGGCTCTGCTCATGTTCCTCACTTGAACAATAAAGGATAAAATGATTAAGAAAGCATTCAATTTGTACTGTTAGTTATGCAAATTTAAGTGCTGCAGTTTCCAAGTTTTAATAACTATAACCCCTTCCCAGTAGGGTACATTGCCGTTTAGACATCACTACTGCAGTGGGATTGACTCACACAGTTTGTATATTCCTTTATTGTCTTATCAAAGAGAATAGTCCTGGAAGGTTACTCTCTTTTCTGTTATTTGTGCATTCAGGATTGTCTCTATAATTTAGTAGTTACTAGTCAGGAAAGAAAAAAATGTGAAGGGACATGACATGTCCTGAGAGAGGGCAATCACATGTTCAGAAAAGCAATGGCTGTGTGATAAACGAAACTATCTGTTTTTTCCTTGGAAACTCTATTCTGTTTTGGGACAATAGAATTAAGAAATATGGAGAAAATGTCTTTATACTAATGGGATGATTTACATATATGTAATAAATGCTTTTCTGCCAGTAGTAATTTGTCAGAAGGAGATTGAAAGTACTTAACTGGTACATATTCACAGATCAGACCAGTCAGTCCATCTTCCTTCAAAGAATCAATGAAAGTTTCACTTGGGCTGCAGAGAACTTTTCTGCTCCTTTTTCATGAAAGTGAGGGGCAGAAATATGTGGAAATGTCCCACTCTCATTGCTTGAATTTTGCTTAATTCCATAGTGTATATACTCCATTGAGCATGAATTGAAGCAGTAAAATTATGCAGGAACTCTGCATAATTTCTTGCAAGAATTTACTGGAATTACAGCAACAGAGGAGCCACTTGACTGTTCTCATTTAGTTTTCCATTTCTGTTAGAAAATCAATGCAGAACAATTCAGTTCTAGGAAAAATGTGCCTTGCAACATAAAATCTTTACAGAAAGAGTAGCTTTTCTCATTTAAACAAGAATAACTTCACAAAGGATACTCTGTCTACAAATAAAGAAGGAAAGACATTCCTTTGTAGCAAGGGAGAGGGACCGGGTTACATGTCACCTGATAGACCTTACTAATGCACATAGCCACACTGTGCTGCATCACCAAGAGTGATATACTCTACAAACCTGAAGCCTCCCCAACAAGAAAAAATCAAATGTTATATGCAAGGGTAAGCTGAAGTATGACTTGCCTAAGGCCACATAGTGACGGAGACAGGAATGAAATCCATGAGATTTGTCAAAGATATTGACCATAGTACCCATAGCAGGTGAATCCATTTAGTAGCTGTATAACTTAACCAGATACTCTGCCTCACTGCACCTGGCCTAGGATTCATCTGATTTCCTTTGTGATTTATACCTATTGGGATGAAATCAGGAGTCACTGGCAGTACTTTTTTTGGTAGAGTGTTTTGCGCAGAGGAAACGTAATTCTTCAGGGGAAAAATCTACATTACTTAAAGGAAGGCAAAAAGCAGGACAGTTGCACTAAGGAAACTAAGCACATCACCTGCAGATAAGGAGTCAGGCTGGAGGAGAGCTGTGCCTGCAGGCACAATGAGAAAGGCAGGGGGGGTTTGGGAAGGGAGAAGGTTTTGCTTCTCTCAGTCACATTGCTCGCTGGATTACAGGCTCTGCAAATCAAGCTGGCTCAACTGGGCACTTGCCTGAAGTTAAGTAGTATGAAGTGAAAATATGTATATATAAAACTGTTAGCCTCAGTTTGCTTTGGTCAGAACTTATTAAAAAAAATCAATCAGTTCTACAGGAAGCAGATGTGGAGTTATTCCAGGCTCTCTAGAAGATTCTGTACCTCCACTTGACCCCAAATGTGCCTGAGACCATGAAGCTGGCTGCCTTCTCCTGCCTGTGCACCCCCCCCACCTCTGTAAAAAGATATCCACATTTATTTAATTTACAGACCCAAAGGGAAGTCTTGGACATCTTCATTCCTTGGTATTCAAGGAGCGTGTGGATGTGGCATTGTGGGATGTGGCTTGATGGGCATGGTGCTGTGTGGTGTGGGTGGGTTGTTTCGGTGTGGGTTGTAGTGTGTTTTGTGGTTTGTGGGTGGTTTTGGTTTTTTTGTGGGGGTGTGTGTGGTTGTTGGGTTTTTTTTGTTTGTTTGTTTTTGGTTTTTTTTATGGTTGGACTTGATGATCTTACAGGTCTTTTCCAACCTTAGTGATTCTGTGATTCTGTGATTCATTTTTGTCTGCCTTCCCAACCTGATCCTTACGAACACAATGGCTTAGCATGATGCATGCTACTGGCAAACAGTAGGGACAGTTGGGATGAAAGTCCCAAACCTTTGCTAATGTCAGTGGAGAGCAGCCACGTGTCCCACAGGGCTGGTGGAGGCGTTGATGGGGTACATGACTTCCCAGAGTGCTGAAGGGCTTCCCAGCATGGTCTTTCCCAAGCAGAGCCTGTGCATTCAAATCCTTGCCTTTGGTGATTAAATTCAGCATTACAGGAGTGGAAACAATAGCCATGTAAGGAGAAAAAAATATTTAAGAAGGGAAAGGGCACAAACCACAGCAGTAAATCCACAGCCATATCAGTTTTGACAGTTAAAGCCAAGCTGTAAGTGAATAAGCATTCACACGGCAGCTGCCCATATGATCCTTGGTGGCTGTGTTTGAGAATTGTTTCTTTAGACAGACAGATAGACTAATGAACTTGGCCATCATCTTTTGAGAAGAGATTCACAAGCATGCAGAAATCTCCTGGCAATGCTTTCAGACATAGATAAGATGAAAATGACACCAAGTGCTATTGAATAGCCTAGGCTGGCTGAACAGCTAGCTGAACTTCTGCTACTCAGTACCACAGCCCTTCCTCTGCACAGTGCATAGAGAATAGCTGGGTTAGGGTAGGGACATACAAACATTTATCTCAAGTTTTCTAACTGACAAGAGGTACTGAGCATCTCCAGGGCCCATTGTACACCAGTGGGCAGAAGTGCTTGGTACTGTCACATCACATCATCGTATGTTTATTGACTGGCTTGCTGTCAGGGTCAGATTGCTCTTCTCCCCTACTCTGAAAATCCTATAAACCTTAGGATAACGTATCAGCAATGTATCAAATCAGTCCTTGTAATCTTATGGCATGTAGATTATTTTTACTCTGTTTAGTCTAAAACAAATCTAGTCTCTTCCTTTTTTTTTTCCAGATTTATACTACAATTCTTTAACTGGAGATGGCAAAAGACAAAAAAAGTAAATGGCTCTTACTGATCATAGTTGTAAGCTAGCTAACTGCAGTGCAAGGCAAGGAACAGTCTCCTACTCTGGGACCCGAGCTGAAAAGCCTTTCACATCCAGAGTAAGGTTCAGACAGAATTTAAATGTCTCAGTCAAAATTCTGGAAAAGCTCATTTTTAGTTCCCTTCAAATCATGGGCAACTATCAACATAAGGGCATTCAAGGCTTTTTCATATTAAAATTTCCCAAGCACATCAATTTCAGCTTCAATGACTTTGCTTTACAGTATACTCTATTTGGGTGCCTGTCTGAAACCATAGCCCCATCACGAATGCAGAAAACAGGAGTTATTTTTACAAGTCCTCTGATCCTATGGGTTTGGTCTAAGGCCACCTCGCAGAACGGAGAGGCACGGGATGCCCATTTCTGTTTAATACAAAGGAAAAGTCATTGGCCCCTTTTAGAAGACATCCTATGGGAGTGGGGCTGGTGGGTGGTGGGCCTCCAGCATCCTGGAGACTCAGTCATTGAATAATCTGTTTAAATCAACCTTAAGATGCGTCCCAAACCCCAGATACCTGCCTGTATTAAGAATGTGTCCTAAGAGTCAGTGGACAAAAAGCAATCACAAATGCTGAATATTTTCTGGATATAAAGCAGCTGTAATAGACGAGAGAACGAGCATTACCTCTTGCAAGAATGGCCTCTTGCCTAGTGGTTGGGGAATACATGGGTTTAAGTTTCTTCAGGCAGACTTTATTCAGAAAGCTTGTTTTAAAAGGAAAAAACAACTGCCTTTATTACATACTTGCCTTAATGTTTAATAATGTGACCCCTTCTATATTGCCAGCCTCGTTCCTGGTGTAATAGAAAGAATACCTGAGCATTGCAAATACTTGTTGAATGAAACAAGTTATAAATAGCTTATGGAGGATATTGATTGTATGCTAAATAATATTTAGGAAAGTATTTAGAAACAGGATAGATGCTAAAGGAAAACATTTTAAGAAATAAATAATAGTCCTTACTATAGATGCATGAATATGAGATAGGAAATGCCTTTTTGAGCCTTACCTACTTTCCTGTGTTACTAAAAACCTGATCTCTGAAGTCTGGCACAGAATTTACATTACTGTCCTGGGGGATTGTTTCACAGATTGATGGATGGCACTGGGAAATGTATGCTCATAGCCAGCTGAAGTATTTTCCTGCTCCGTTTTTTTTCCACTGGTTCTGTGGTGCGGACCAGTGAAGCCACAGGGAGATACAAGGAATGGTGTCAGTTCACACCAGCTGAAGAAGCAGCCCACAGTTAATCCTCCCTTAGATGAGTTTTACCTCTTTCGTGAATTCCTTCTCAGTTATACTTTAGATTTTTATGCCTTCGTGAAGCCATAGGAATCATTCTGTCCAACTGCACAATTTTAGCTCTTCATAAACTTTGCTCTATCATTATTTTAATGATTTCTTCTAGCAAAAGTGGTGTCAGATTTGTGGTTTGTTTTTTTTTTTTTTTCTTACTACTGCCAATATATCTAGACAGCTTTAAGGAAAAAAGAAGGGGCTTGCAACGTTTTATAGGATCCTAAATTGCTGCTCTGCAGCAGAGTATTCTACAGGAATGCTGCAATATGGTATATAGTGTTTTATATGGGACTATATATCAACACATAGCATAGACGATAAAAAGGCTGAAGTTGACCACAAGGTAATCACTAGCTTAAAGGTGATCACTAGCTTAACGCAGACCTCATCAGATGTTCTCAGTGATTTGTACTAATGAACAAAGTTTTGTTCGAAGGAGTTAATATTATGGTGGTTTTGCAGTTAGAAAGTAATTTGCTACTTGCTGTATCATGTTTGATGTATAGTTTAGGATTTGTCTACAAATCATGGGGACTGAATCAAAGACTACAGTATCATTAGCATTTCCTTTTCTCAGTGTCATGTCATTTGTCAGTTTTGAGGCTATTTGTTTTAATTTAAATTTTGTTTCATTATGGTACTTATTGCATGGATCAAGTACGTTTTCTGGAAATCCTTTTAGAGAATTAAGGTTCAACAAGTTGCAATAGTATTTACATATATTTACATATATATAAACATGAAATTGATTCTGTTTGGAGATAATGGATAGACAGATCCCTGAGGCTATTACCTTTATACCATTGGTATTCTGTATCACTGGGAATGAACTTGGCTGTCTGTCATCAAAAAACTTCACTTCCACAACAGGCAGAAAAATGTAATTGCTTTTGCAATATTGCATACAGTAAGCTCAAGGGCTCTCAATGTATTTTATTACAGTTGCAGTTGACTGACGGAGATTAACCTTATGCTAATCACTGTAAATGTAAAACCTGGTCTTAGATGGTACATAGTACAAAGACTACTGATGTGATTTATTCATACAAATTTAGTAAGGTATTTTTTAGTGGTTAAGCAGACATTTTAGAATCTGACAAATTAATGCATTACTTCTGACCATCTATAATATTTATGGTGCACTTGCAGTCACCACAAGACATGCTGCTTCTGATTTTGGACAACATAGAGAAACTATCTTGTAAGTTGGCCGCATTTAAACTGTTTAAAGCATCAACTTCTTGAAGAAATAATATTGTTCACACTTTTATCAGTGATTCTTCAAATCATTTAGTACACATCATGTGTCTTACTTAAGGAGATGGATATTCAAGCCAAAAAGAATAATTACAAAAAGGTTATTGTTCTGGAGGCTCATGTAAAGAGTAAACTACAATGTGTATTTTACATTTAGTTCTGAATGTTGCACAGTAATAATGTCTAGCCTTGTTTACAGTGTAGTCTTCTGTCTCATGATTTGGGAGGATCTTGCCCAGGATTTGACTAGGTTTCCATTAGAAGATCCCACCACAATAATTTCATAGTTAAAGGAAAATTAGTATGTAAGTAGAGAGAAATTATATGACAGAACACATCCCAAGTCCACCCTGTGCTTTCTTTTCTCATTAGAGAAAGCAAGAACAACAGATCTCCATTTGACCTTGCATAAACATTTTCATTAATGTACTTTGGACAAAATTTGAGGACATGTTCTTTTTTCACTGAAAGCAATAGAAAAAATCTCATTGGCACCTCTGGTCCCAGCATTTCCATCCCACCTCTCCCCATCTCAGAAGTCGTTCACTGATTTGGGCAGATACATCGCTATGTCGGCACCCTTCTGTCTGAGTGACACACAAACATGCCGGTTAGTGACCGTCATGTGAGCATCTGCTACCACCACTGTAGGCAATGTTCACTGGACCTTGTTTAAGTAGAGATGAGCTACCAAGGACTACTTCCAAGTTTTTAGAGATTTAGGGACTAGTTTTTCCTGAAGGTGATATTTGGGCACAGAAAAGATGCTGTCACTCATAGCAGGTTTTTTAAGGGGCATTTTTATTTTTATTTTATGAACGCTGTCACAACTGGAAAACAGTAGTTAGGCTAGAATGATGGTACAAAAGGGTTTTTTTGTCTCCTTTATTGACAATGAAAAACGCAACATGTCTCTTGCATACTTCTGCTGGGGTTCTTTAACTCTTATAAAATTTTCATTGGGAGTAAATCTGTAAAATGATTTCAAGGTCTTGTGTAGATAATCAAATATTTCTATTATACTGCCGTTATATTAATAGGTGCCATATGTGGTACTACGAAGCTGAAGTACTTTCCTTATATAGAAATGATTTGAATATCCAACTGCAACCTTTGTCAGTCTTTCATAATAACTACATTTGGAGGAATCTTAGTTTGCTTTTAATTCTTGAAGGTTTATTATTTTTTTATTCATCAGTTTCTTGAGTTAGATAGCCTCGGTATCTCAGCTTTCTGTAGCAGAGCATGTTGATTAGTGTTTTCTAGAAAGACTTGACATAAGTTAGGTTGACGTTGGCAGAGAGAGGTGGGTAGCATATGTAGTGCATTATCACTATACATTTTAGCTGTTGACTATGACAGACACAAGCTGACATTAACACATCTTGATAAGTGATACTGTTATTACCAGTGTCACTTTTATCATCAACTACTCAAAACATCGACCTAGGACTCTGATTTGATGTTATAATAAATTTGTCATGTATTAACATACATATCACATAGACTTCTTCATGACATATTCCTTGACAGGAGTATGATTATTATATATTGCTTCAGATCACTTGTTAGCATTGCCCTTAACATCTCCTTCAGAAGGCAATAATCTGTTATTTATTTTTGTGCCTTTTTTTTTTTTTAACTATATATGTAACATTTATTGGTTTGGATATGAAACACTTATAGGTAACATTTCCTTATGAGAGACTGTCATACAATTAATTTCATTGCCAGCAATTCAAGAGGTTGTGAAGAGATTCAATGTCATTCAAGGCTTTTTCCTCTTTCAAAGAGTACAAAACCCATTTTGGATATTTCCATCAAAATTAAATGTTTGGAAAACCATACATTTTCTGTTGAAAATGGAATTGTGGTATTACTTATGTAATGACTGATGTATCTTTAAAATGTGCTAATTGCAATTTGAAATTAATTAGAGGATGCTAACTTCTGAACGTGAATGACCAGTATCAAAAGAGTAGGCTGATTTAACAGGGATGTTCTGGAAAAAACGCACTGCAGACTGCATGACCCTCCAAAGTCCAGGAATTTCAGAGGAATATAACTGGCACGGACTCTGAACGGATGGTGGGAATCGGAGCTCGGAGGGTTTAACTTGCACAAGTCCATGATGACTTACCACTCTAGAACTCACTGGAATTCATTTGGCCATAGATTTTTATTTTATTTTCACCACATCGGTACTGTGGAAGGATGAAGTAAGCATGGGGTTTTCTCTAAAGCATAAACAGTCCAAGAGCACAAGAAATTTGAACAGAAAAGTTCTTTCTTGAGAATGGAGAGGTGCTTGCTGGGACCTGTGAGTCATTTGGGGTGGAACCGCGATGGCTTTTAGTCCAGCGTTGCCTTTGCACCATTAATCTTCGGGTGCTTTGGGGTCTCTTGCAATCCCCAGGCAGCGCTGCATGTGTGCTCCCTCTACAGCTTGTGGGGCCATGTTTGGAGGAAAGGGTGCAGGTGCCTCCCACCATGCTTCGCACCGTATGGATGGGAGCCACTTCGGTGTGGAGGTTAACACAGAGCTGTGCTGTACTTAGGAAATTAAGTGGTGTGTTACATAATTAGCTTGAGCTTTGCACGGCTGCTGACCTGGACTGGCTCAGGTCTCCTGAGCCACTCGGATCTATCTGCAGTAATCATCCAAGAAAGTTATCACCCCAAAGTCACGATAGGGAGCTGCCTCAGGGAGCCACCACGAAAAGCCAGCTGTAAAAAAGAGCCTAAACCCTGGCCCTTAAAAGCGGTAAGCATCTGACGTTGGGCCACAGGGAAGCAGCTTGTCTTGTTCAGCATTCTCAGCTGTGACTCCTTCCAAATTTAGGCCTCTGAACTAGATATCAGTTTCTTACGAGAATGAGACTATAAAAACTGCCGTGCTGGAGCAACCGGAGTCCTGCCTTGTCCAGTGTCCTGTCTCAGGCTGTGGCTGATAGCTGACACCTAAAGAAAAGTGTGAGAAAGGGGCAAGCATTATGAACTGACTTCAGATCTCTCATTTGCAGGAGAATTACAATACCTTATCATTAGGCACTGAGTATTTGAGTGAGTTTCTCCTAATGAAAGTCTTTCGTGTTGTTTAACTAATTGAATATTCACTGGGCCAGAGCGGGGGACCTAAATTGTCCTTTTCATTCCCATGTCCTGATCATCAGGTAGCCTTTAGCTGCTTCTGCATTGCCCTAAATATTAATTATTTACATGGATGTTTTTGTAGAATTTCTATGTATTTTTAAATTAATCCATCTGTGCTACTTCATATTAAATTAGTTTTTTGTTGGTATTTTAACATTTTTTGTTTCTAAATGTTCTTATTATAGGCTTTTTTTTTCTTGAATGATTCAATTTTCCTCAGAACATTTTAAGAACATTTTAATGGTTCTTAAAATATTCTTCATTCTGAACAGCATTTAGTTGAGTGTTTGAAAATCTTTTACATTTGATGGCAAGAACTAACAGCAAACTAACATTTGGTGGCTTTTTTTGTGCACCCTCTTTTGCTGCTACATAACTAAACTGCATTCTTTGCATATTCCTGAAAAATATTGTGCCTTTATTTTATTTTATTTTAGATTTCATTTTTCAATAATCATACTGTTATTTTATAATGAAAAAAAAAAAAATCTGTGCATTGAGCCAGCACTCATTAGGCTCCCAGAAGGTGTGTGCTTGATAACTTCATTAGTAGACATTGTGCAGGTGCTGCGGAAGTGTGAACTCAGTCTGAATAGAGAAGAAACATGAAGCCTTATCAGAGGGTTTATCTTGCCAATCAGTTGCTATGGGGGATACAGCGTATAAAAATTCTTACCCACAATATAGTTTCTAAGTATGCATTTATATACTAGTTGTTTTAAAGTGGTAACAAACAGCAAAAGCCCCTAAATATAGTAGAAGTGATGCAGAATTCAATGCTTCTGACTAAGAAATCCTGCAAAAGAGTTTTTTGTGATGTTTCAGGCTTATTTTACCAGATATGAGAGGTCACATGATTGCAAGTGCTCAAGTAACTCTTTCAAACGAGTTATCCCTTGTTAGCGGAGACACATCCTCATGCTGCCCAGGGAAGAAGTAATGGTAGGCTATTTAAATAAACCCATTTTCTTCATGGTCATGTTTTTATTTTGCAGTTGCAGATGTTCAACAGCCCATAGATGGGTGGTTCGTTATCTGTACCTCCACTGACAGATAATAACCTTCTAAAATAGACTCACAATCATGTGCACATGCTCTAAGAGAGATAAGCTGAGTTTGGATGAGAAAAGCAACTTTTGAAGTGTGCCACTTAGGTAATCATGAAGACTGAAACAAGCTGATCATTTAAAATTTGATCTTTTGATGTGATACAGCATAATTCTTGTGGGACTGTGCCTTTAATTAGTCTTCATAGAATGAAGTATGATTTTAAGTAGACAGGTGCAAATATATAACAGCACTTTTTATTTTTGTTTTTATTTTTATTTTTGTTTTTATTTTTATTTTTGTTTTTATGTGATCTCAAAAAAGTCATAAAAACTGGCTCAAAATCTAAATTTTTCCCAGGTAATCATTAAAAACGCTAGAGTTTCATGTGAGCAAGACCTAATTTATTTGAATAGAACAAGTATATAGTCTGCTGCCATAGCTATTTGCAAAAGCAAATCCCAAATTCTTGACACTTCACCTCCACCCACGTAGTATTGTCCTGTCTTTCATTTTACAAACACACACACAGACACACACTTTCTGCAGAAAACATGCCAAAAGCCTCTTAACCCTGAATGCTCTAATGAATGTTTGGGGTTCTAGTAAACCAGCAGGGAAATGCAATGAATAAGAAATAGTTTGTGTCCTATGTAGCAGACGAGGAGCTCTACAGCAGACCTGATTTTGTTTTTGTAGTGGAAATCCTCTGTATAAGCCTTTTTTGTTGTTGAATTCTGCAAGAACAGCTATGGGCCAGTGCAGCCTTAAATTTTGTGTTTATTTATCGTTAGTAAGAAGCCAAACAAAAATGCCCGCCAATTACTTCAAATCTATCTGTCACCATGTGAGTTCCTCAAATGCATTGTTTTGGAGGAAGAATAAATGCTGATGACAACCCTGCAGTCCAGACTCTTCACCTGCAGTCTTCTGGCTTGTTTCTGAACTTCAGGTGCTGCAGTGGGTCTCTGCCGCTCGCTGGCGAAAGGCAGGTGCCAGCGAGTGCTGTGGAACAAAAGGTGTCTTCTCAAAGTTGCCTAAAGCTCCTTGTTCACTCCTAAAATCCTTCACCCAAGGCCTTAGCTTCAGGATTTTTGTGCTGATTGCTTCCCCAACCCCAGGAGGTCATATCACCATTACAACATTCAATGACTGGATTTGACATTTCTGGCTAGGAAAAAGCTTTATCTGAAGGAAAGTTTCAACCTTTGGCAATTTGTTTTCTGATGCTAATGGAGGAAGCCATCTTTCAAAGCTTATACTGAAAAACACATGTGAGAAAGAGACATCTGAAAATAGCCTGGTAGCTGGGGCATTGATCAGCACTGTGGGAAACTTGGGGTAAGTTTCCATCTTGTCCTTCAAAGAGAGGCATATTCAAAAGCAGTTCTGTCTCTCTGTCCTGGTGTTTCCACTAGTCAGTCCATCCTGGATTCAAGGAACCTTCCAGATGAAAAGTGAGTAAAAGCAAAAAAAGATTTTGTTCAAGCAAACTGAATTTTTATGTGGAAGAAAATACTTAAATGAAAAATTCCTGGTCCACTTCAGAACTGCAAAGCAGATGAGATTTCCGATGTATAATGGCAATATAGAGTCACTCGAGGCGATACCACATGCAACAAACACAGCGTTTGACTTCTTGTACTGAAATTAAAGGCAACCTTTTAAATGAATGAAATTTTACCAGCTACTAGCGTATTTGGTAATTTCCTACAAGGATCTTTTCTGGGAAGCAGAGCAAAAATAAGTACTTGGTACAAGAGGGCTTTTGAGTCACTTCCAAAAATAACTTGTTTCATTTCCTTAACTTTCAAACTCTTTTCTCTGTGCCAATTTCTGGCTAGTTAACAAAGAAGACCTAATAGGCAGGGCAGATGCAAAATCAGAGACTGGAGCTGTAAGACATGTACCGCGTGAGGTAACTACTTTTTTTGTAAAATGCATGTCGTTTATTACACTTCCTTTAAAAGTCAGAGAATAAGCATTTCAGAGAAGAGGACTGATCCTGTGGGCACATCTGCCTTGTCCTTTTCTTGAGTGCCTGAGCTCTCCCGTTGACCTGTAGTCTCTGCTGTAATCAAAACCTCAGCTGGATAATGTTGGCAAGACTGACCTCCTAATCACTTTTTTTTGTTCCTGAAGAAACAGCCATAGTCAGTAGGAATATAAAATCTAACACCATGAAAAAGACAGAATTTGACAGAAATAGCACAGCTATGCCCTTTTCTTAAAAACTAAGTTAAGACAACTTTTAAATAACCCAAAGCTTTAGTACAAGGCATGCATAAATACAATTACATGGATTTGCCAATACATTGCTGTTAAGATGTCGTTAATGCATGACTTACAGTTTTAGGGTTGTTGGTTTTGGTTGTTTTTTTTTTTTTTTTTTTTTTTTAGTTTGAGACTAGATATACTTCTGTGTTATGTAAACCTGTGAAGCTGTTCAGAAGAAATTGATTATTACGCTTTCAGATTGCATGATGCCTTGTGAGAGCTTTATTAAAAATGCTTGTCATTTCTTAATATTCTTCACAGGACTTGTGTAATCTCTGGGATAAAGAATCCTAGCAAGAGTTATTTGCTGAAACATAAGAAGGAATTTCATTAATTCAAAATCTGTTTATTATCTGTAAATCTTCTAACTTGTCAAACCATTGGGTGAAAAAGTAATACCTGAGTTATAGGGTTTTTCCTGTTGAATTTAAATGAAGGATATCTATTTGATGTCTGGTTTAATGATCCCCACTCTTGGAAATTAAAACTTTGACTAACATCTCAAAACAACAGACTGATAACTGAAACACTTTAAGTTTTTTAACTTTTATATTAAACTCCTAATTTATATAATTTGAACTGCAATCTTCATTGCCACCTGAAACACATTTTCCAGGAGATGGATGAAAAATAAAAAGCAATCTCTGTTGGTAGCAAATTGTGCATATATAATATTATTTTCCAGTTTTTAAGTTGACTCTAACTCAGAGTTGAGTCTCTTTTTGAAATAATGTGCATCATTATAATTGGGAGCATGATGATAAATGGTACTGCTCTATTACTAGTAATGGCAGAAATAATGTTTAATTGACAACCAAGATATTTTTCTTCCCTTTTCAAAGCTAAGACCGAGTTCAGAAATCACATCCATTTTCACTCAGTTCCCAGGTAAAATTTGACTTATTTCAAGTAACTCTCAGGAAAGAATGGTTCGAAGTGATAAAAAAACCCAGCATTTCTTCTGAAGTCTTGCAGGACTCTCCTCAATCCAGACATTTTAGAACATTGCAGTAAGTAAGCAACTTTCTCCCTGAATCTGGCAGCTCTGCTTTTAGGAGACTGCAGAGTCATCTGCCACTAAGGCAAAAGGCGCAAAGGTCCCTTTGAAAGGCTACAGAATTTTGGAATCTAAAACTTATGGCTTGAAGCAGAGGGTATGCATCTTTAGCTAATAAAAAACATAGCACAAGATAACCTTGACTTAACACTCTTAACATAATCAAAATGCTAGACCGCTGGACAGAAGGAGAGAAAGAGCACATTCCATGTGGCATGTGTTAGTTATGTCACTTAATGCACAGGTTGAGGGTAACCAGTTGTCTCTGGTGATGAAGGTAGCTTAAGGATCTATATGGAATATACTGGAATTACTGTCAGGGTCAGCCTTGATTGTAGTGAGTTTATTTTGGGTTATTATAGAAAATATGGGCATTGAAATATTTTAAGGTGATAGAAATGTTTATAAAATCTCTGAAATTGTAGTTCTGGCAATAAACTAACCAATAAACTTAAAGAAATTGCTTCTTTATTCTAAAGCTATGATTATTACATCCATGCCTTCGTCCAGTTGCTTAGAATGAAGATGCAACATGAAAGTACAAATATGTAGGAATCAAGTATTGAATCTACATTCTTTGTTGCTACACGCAAAAGTGTTTTCCATTGCATTGTCACCTGTATTCTTATATTGGGAACTTCTGAAGAAAATCTTGTAGGGAGTAGTTGACAATGTGCAGATTTTTGTTCATTAAAATTAAGTCATCTGCGCTTTTATAATACTGTGATCCTTTTGGTTAGTTCATAGTATCTATAGAGATAGTGTTATTTACACATTTTCAGCTGAAAGTCTAAAGTATTCTTTATAACGTTGAGAGGGTTTTGCTTAAATTTGGAAGACTCTTCTTTAAAAGCCTGAAATTAGTAGCACACTTGGTCATGAAGCCAAACCTAAATACACTGTGTTTTCTCACTTTTCTAGAAGTCTGCTTTGGATGTTGTAAACTCTACCATAACTTAAAGGTAGATTGCAAACTGGAAATGGAGAGGAGAGTGACCAAGAGAAACCTAGGTGATAAGAGATTAGTAAGGACAACATAAAAATAGAAAGGAAAGAATCACTGGTCTGTAGATGTGTTGACACTGAAATATAAGAGCAAGAGCATAAGGCTAGAAAGAAGGAAAACCTGATTTTGAAAATAAACAACATAATTTATATCTCTGTTCTGGCAGGAATATGACTTGCAAGGCAAAACCAGAACTTGGCTTAGGTAAAAATGGCCATCTGAATGGTAAGGTCCTAGTTACGAAGAGCTGCTTGGCTGGACTCAAATGGGAGCTTCAACAGATGCCCTAGGTACAGACACAAGAGAGGTGAGAGTTGTCCGAAGTTAAGGCTGGAACATGCTAACTATGCATGTTACCTTCACCAAAACTAGTCAAATAATGTTATGTGGATGTAGGATGTCTGGGAATATATGGCGAAGAAGTTGCCGTTACCCATGGACTGTCAGAATATTTTAGTATAGACAAGGTTATAGGCACTTACTCAGGGCTGCACAGGAAGCCTGAGGCAAAGCATAGATTTCAGTCTGCAGGCTGCCCAGATTTGTTGGCTAAAGAAATTATGCCTGTTATTGGTACAAAATGTACAGTCTGCTGTGGAAAATCTACTCCAATTCTTTCTCCTACACTCTAAAATATCTGAGGAATGGTACATGACTGTATTTAGCTGAATGATTATGCCAGAGTGCAAAACTCAAAATGTTTTTTTTTGGTGAGACAAAGTCAAGTTTGTAAGATGACAATTCTTCACACAAAAGCTTTTGTTGGAAAAAATAAAAACAAAATTACTTAAGTGGAACAAGTGTAGCTATTCTTCCAAATAAGTTCGTATGAAAATGACCCTGGCACTGCTAAACATGCAGTTTCCTTGACATCTGGGAAAGCTCAAGTTAAATGTTTAAAGTCAGCTGCTTTTTAAAGATTAGCACAGAGAAGAAAGTTTATCATCCTGTCCTCTTGTGAACATGCAGAAGAAGCCAACAGCCATTCAGCTTTACCTTTTTGTTTGTTGGTAGCTGAGTGCCAGAATAATTACTCTTTGTAGCCAGCATTCTTCTGGGCCCACACAGACCTACTCAGAAAGTAGCTCATTAAAAGGACCTCTGAAAATCCTTACTGAGAAGGGGAAGATATGACCTCTTCTTCAGTTGTATCACACACATTTCTTCACTGCTTTTTTAAGTTCATTTTTTATTTATCATCTCCCAACTGTGCTCTACATACTACAGATGGCAGCCTGGGGAAAAAGGCAGCTGAATTATCAGCCCACTGAGTTGTATTAGCAGAGGACAGGTAAGAATCCTTGTAGATGGACTCATATTGATTATTTGTTAAATCCCTTGCACAGATGACTGTAAAGGGTGGTGTGGATTCTGATGGGAAACCTGTTGCTGATTATATAGGATGAAATAATCCATTTCTTAATGATTAAAATACCAACTGCCTCCTCCTGTGGTTGGTTAAAAAGCTGAAAATTTAGCATCTGATATTTCCAAAATACTCTGTGTGTCCCTAATGGACCATCAATGAGAACTCTGTTCTCTTCCTTATGGAAGGGAGCTGAGGGATCTGGGCTAACTGATATTATAACACTTTTGCTGCTGTCTGCTGGAATGACAGCAGAATAAAATGACAGCAGATAAACTACAAGTCCTCAGCCTGGTCATCTAAGAGTGAATAAAGGCTGGGGTTTTAATTTGCAGTTCATGTAATCTATGAAAGCTTTTTTTTTTTTTTCCTTTTTAAATACCTTTTTCTGATTGATCAAAAAACTGATAAACCCAGATGCCAGATGGCTTTTTGTATCTTAAAAATCATATTTGAGAGTATGTCATGATCAATTAGTGAGATAACTCTAAAACATGAAAGATGTGCTATTATCTGTCATTGATATGTGGATGCCAGGTGCATAGCCTTTGAAAATTCAAGCTGTGCAGCTTTATGTGTTTCTTTATATCCTTTGGATCCCTGCTCCAAAAATATAGCTCCTTAGCACAACAAATGCCCAGACACAAGATGTAGCAGTTTGAGAAAGGAGGTATCTATTGAAAATGTCATGCTTCAGAGATTTAAAAGAAATAAACCCCAAAGTTTTATAATAATAATGGATGAGTCCAAACACAGGAGACAACTTGATAGAATCTGTGCTGCCAAGAGCAAATCACATCAACCTTTTCTTTCCCCTGTCAGATCAATTATTTTTAAATGAAAAGTTACCTCCCAATTAAGCCAAACTCAGCCAAAATGTTTTAACACTCAAAAAACCCTTACTTTTTACAGTTTTCAAAAATGAAATTATTTTTTCAAAGCTAACCTGAAAAAGCCATCAAAAAATTAAATGTACTTTTAACATTGTTTAGCTGAGAACAGACAGAAGTAATGAAAGAGGGAAATGAGAGGGAAAGGAAACCTTTAGGCAACCAGAAACAGTCAAAACGAATAAGGAGACAGCTGTCAGTGGAGAGCATATGCATATGGTACCTACAGGATGCGCGTGAGTAACAGCATCTCTCTGCTTTTTTGGTGTTTCGGTGAGAGCAGGTGGAGATGGTTGGTTGTATTTGAGGGCATCAGGTGATGACAGGAGCTATTAACATGGGGCAGAAGGAACAGGCACATTCAACTCACCCAGAGATAGCTGAAGTCTCTGGGTGGGGAGAGACTTCCCAGTGTTTGAAACTGTCTTGTATCCTCTCCTGGAAAGAGGTGGTTTTCTTTGCTGGAAGTGAGAATGAATTTGAGCCTGAACCTGTGGTCCTTCAGGTTTAAGAAGAACTTTTCTAGAATAAGTGCTGCAATACCAGGTGACTATGGTATAAAGGGCCATGGTTGTTCATTTCTTGCTGGGAGGGAGCTGGTCTGGCTGAAATCCCTTTGGCCCTCAACCACTTAGACATCTCAAGAAACTGAAGGGCAAATGGCTGATTCGTGCCACTGTAAAATTGAGGTTCCTTACTAGCATCATCCCACAAGACTGATCTCTCAGCTCTGACAGATGTAAGTAGGCATTTATTTCTATTCCCAGTGCTTGATTTGAAAATTACACCTGCTTACTGAGAGGTGCAGCTTTTGGGAAAAGAAAATGAGGGGAATTATGTCATACACATTAATGAGACTGTGCTCCAAGACTGCTGCGAGGATTACAGCAGCATTCTGGGACTCTCTTGCAGGGCTGAAATTGCAAGAAACTTTTACAGGAAAAAGAATAAATTCAGGTTAACTTTCAATTTCTCACTGAATAATTGAGATGGAGTCGTTCAAAAAAGGACTGGAAAACTGGGATCTGTTGTGCTTCGCTGCTGTTATACTAATGCGACTAAGCAGTCTGCAACCTTTTTGTTGGGCAGAGGTATCATGACATTGCGTAAGCATATATTATGTATATCAGTGTGTGTGAATGTCTCTGTGTATACACTAGTATGGGTACTCTACATATGCACTTGTAAGTCCTATGACCTTGTAAGGACCTAAGTTTAGGTGTAGATATTTTTATGTATCTGCAGGCACTGGACTTGATCTGAAGTCTCCCATTTCCCAGGGAGTCTTCTGACCACTAACATATTTGATAAGCAGTCTGTGTGCATGCTAGACAGCACTGTTGTGTGGTGGTTTTTTTTTTTTAATTTTCTTTTGCAGTTAGCCTTCAAACTTTTTCGGTCTACTTTTGGCAGTCCTTGATGCCTTCTATGCAAAAGCAGATGGCAAGCCTGGTCATACTACAAAAAAAAAAACCTTTGCAAAATCAGCAGTGATATTTCTGGATCATTTCAGATTGATCCAGACAGTAAGATGAATGCAGGACAGACAGAAAGAAAAGGTGATTACCTGCTGAGGGAGTAGCTGGAGGCAGTCTGGGTGAGGGACTGCTGGTAGCTGAGTAGCTGGAGGTTTGTACATAGGTGATGGACTAGAGCAGCTTGGGATGTCACAACAGAGGTGTTTTTAGCTTGGAAGATGTTACTTCCTAGGAGGTTTGGGAGACTGGAGCAAATAAGGGCTTTAAGGGGGTCAGTGATCATAAAATATGATTTAGAGACCCAGGTCACCTTAGGGTCTAATGTTTTATGGCTATTTAGTCACAACTGCATTTAATTAAATCAATTCAACGTAACAGGCAAGCTGCGTATCTGTAGACCAGTATGAAAGAGCAATTACAGTTGTACAAAGTCTGCTGGGCTGAAGAGCTAATTAAAATTATTGTTGAAAAGAAACACTTCAGTTGAATGAGCTCTTGCATTTTGAATAATAGATTACAATTTTATACTATTATTAATTTGCTCTTTCTAGTGCTTTACACACATTAATTTTCAAAAGATATTTGTGTGTGTTTTAGTGTGTGCTGCTGTATTGAAAGAAGAAAAAGTGATTTGCTGCAGGTGATACAATGGGCACTTCACAGGGGTTGGGGAAGTTCCTGGACCACAGCTGTCGGTGGGAATTTTGGCACAAACTTCAGCTGGGCTGTAATTTCATCCTGGACTTTTGGAGTGGATTTAGCTTTTCCCCTGAAGTTTCACAGATATAAAGTTGGTGTTCAGATGATCATCTGCTGCTGTTTGTAAAAGGTTTTAGATAAGCCAGAGCTTGTATTACACAATAATCAGCTAATCCGTATTAGGTTACTGTGATAGCTATAATAAGTCAGGATATGAAGATATGCTGAAGATTCCCACATCTCATTAACTGATCATTTCAGCAGTAGTAGACTAGCCTTGTTCTCTGTCTGGAGGAGCAGACAATGTCTCTTCTGTGGTTTGACTTTAGTCTGAACACAGAAAAGGAGTTTAAGGAGAGGTTACATGACCCGGGCCGTGTTTTCAGACGGCCCCTCTCCCTGGCTTGGCGAGTGGCTTTAGCTGTGCTCTGTGTGCTAGAGCTATATTTATCACACAGGAATTGTGGGCATGTGAATTTGTGCTCTGACCAAAACAGTGCGTCAGTCGACATGTTTCTATGGTATGAAGCACACGCTTGATAGTTTGCTATTATTTATGCGTATATTTCCTTTTCTGTCCTGTAAACAAAAATAAACGGCCTCAAAAGGAAGTACTTGAAATATCAAGACTGAGGTTTTCTCAGGGTGTCGTTTTATTAGCAAAATGACTTACATTAGCAAATCAGTGGAAGAAGTGGTAATATGAACCAGCATATTAAATTTCGTTTTAGCAATCTGTATTCCAGAAGGAAATCCTGGGAAGCAATCACTGACAATGGGACCTCAATTTAAATTACAAAATAGGCAGTATGCTGAATGCATATAGATCGTGTGAGAGATTAAATAGAAGTGTTCATTTGTCTTCGTAAGGTAACCGAGACAATAAAAATGTGCTCTACAAGTAAGGACTGTAGAAGCTGTGGTAATGAAAACAATAATTAATATAATTTAAGTTACTATCCCCGGGGCAGTTGTAAATTGATGGCATTAAATATGCAACAAACCTGTTTGTAAATTAATGACATAGGAAGTCATGGAAGTCATGTATAATACGTTTCTCCTTTTGAAGCTATTAGGCAATGTATTATGCAGCAGCCTATAGCCCCCAATGGATATTCAAAGCTTATTTATATTAAACTCTATAATTTATATTTTTCAAAGAACTAAGTAACACGAAAGGATGCAATTAAAACAATCAATTATTTCATTTTCCATAAAGTTGATTATATAATATAAACCAGAATTCATTAGTATTAACTTGAATAGATGTTGCATATGGTATTTATCTGCCACCGTATCTCTGTTGATTCAGATGAATTACAGCAGCAGGGAATGTATGGCATTGAATTCCTTCTGCAGTTACTATTGGGTCTAGAGAAAAGATGATAATGTGCAAGAAAGTTTCACATATATACTTATATATATTTGAATTTTAAGGTTATTTTGCTATTATTTACCTCTATGTGTCAGAGTGGTTTTTAATAGATGTAATTAAATGCTGAAAGTCCATCCTGTTCATTTTGCTCAGTTCTTCAAGGATAGATACATCAGCCAGAGAGATATAGTAAATGAGATGAGTATATGAAAAAAGGTGCAAAAATCCTTTCTCCACCTTAAAAAAAAAAAAAAAAAAAAATTATGTGATGTTTCCTTCTGCTTCACATTGTCCAAGTAAAATTTAAATTTTAAAATGTCAAAGTATTTTTACTTATTTTCTGAAATCTGCAAAATGAAAACAACCACATAAAAGATATTTTTAAACAAGAGTTTTTTCTCTTTTGTTTTCCCCAGTGGAAACATTTGGGTTTTCTGACCACTCTTGTGATATTTGCTCGTTGTCTAGGTTTATGTGATGCAGCCTAGATCGCATGACCATTTTTACCTGCTAGAAGTTCCTGTTTCCCCCTCACTATGAGTGACCTAAGTGGAGCGCATTCCTCCACACTGCCTCACAGAGTATCTGACAATTGAAAACCTTCTGAAATGCAGTAATTCTATTTGCTGGTTATACTTTCTAAACTCCAGGAAAAATAAAATACAGTAGGAGAATATAAATAATACCATGCTTTAATGGCATCTTCCACCCAAAAAAGTATTCTAGCTTGCACATTTTTATACGTGTTTTCCAATCTTAGTTTTAGCTTGCAAGCAATTTTGATGGCTATTTCCACAATGTGTTTAGGCCAAATGCAGCAAGGCTTTCTTCATGTATTCTTTAATTTTTCCACCAACACAATAAAATTGGAGGTGTAGGGTAAGACACAGTACAGAAGTACTTGCTGGCAAGATCTGCCCATTACTATGCCACGGTCTAAAGCCTCATAACTTGGCTTTTTGTTTGTATTTCCTCGTTACAAATATGCAGATAAAGTACTGGGAGTTTAGCAATGCTAGCACATTTGATCGGAATTTTCTATTAATCTGTTTGTGTGGGGGCTTGCTATTTGCGCACTTTTTCTTTCCCTCTTCCTTTTTCTTTTTTAAGGAATATTTTGTGCTCTGACACAAGAATACTCACTGACACAAAACAACTGATGTCAAGTGTCAAACAAGAGCATGACAAGAGGGTGAGGTGGAAAATATTAGTAAAGACAACAGAGGTAGCCAGAGTCACTAACTGCATTTCCTAGTTAGAGAAGATGAAAGCACAGCTGCAGACCTGCAGGAAAGCAAAGGCCATCTTTAGCTGATTTCGGCGGAGACCCAGGTGCTATGTAAGGCTGTAATGGACAGTGTCACCTGAACAGAAATCACTAATGCCAATATGATGGGTGCTCCTGCTTGTGTGCAGGTAATCCTGCTTCTTGAAGAGCACCTTGGGGTACAGCAGGTGCTCAGGTGGAGGCTGCATCCCCGGCTGCATTGTAGGGACTGGTGGCTGCCCGCTAATGAATATGTCTTTGAGTACTGATGTTACTCTGCTGACTTGTATCAGGAGCAAGGACTAAGTGTTGACAGCTATTAATATTTTAAAATCATGTTACTGCTTTATGAAGAACAATGATCAGACTTGGGTACCTTGGCTGCTGAGAGAAGGACAGAGCTATGTTGTTTCTCCCTCACACAAAATAACATCCAGAGCTCCTGGAGTGGTGGAGCAGTTAGCAGCCACCCTTTTGCTATTGATTCAGGCTGTACATCGTGTGCTCCGGTGCTTGGCCACTTGTGTGAAGTGGAGGGGGGGAAAGTAGGAGACCACTTTGCCCCTGCACTCTTGCAGTGCACACCTCTAACTGGGTAGTGAGCCTCAGTGTAACATAACCTATTTGTGTGTGTTTGTGAATATAAAGGCGTGGTTTCAGAACCGAGATGTCTGCCATTTATTCAGATTTTTCACTTTCAAACATTAAAACACCTTATTCCTTCAGAATTAGAGGTGGACACATGGAAATCTATTCTGGGTGTGTCTGAGAGAGCAGAGTTCTCCTAAATTGTAGAGAAAACAGCATTTGGCAGTGTTTGTATAAATAACCTGCCTCTGTTTTTCTCAAGCCCTCCAGGAGACAACTGTCAGTGGATGTAACTAATATTTGCTTAGATTTTTTTAAAAACTGGAAATCTGTGTCTATCATTTCTCATGTTCCAGCCACAAGAAGACCGAGTCATATGAATGTATTCCATAATCCCACTCTGTTCCATAATTGCTACTTATTTATGGATGCAAACTACAAAGAAGCGTAATGAGAGTCATAGTTCTCCAATTTGTTTCATTTTAAACAAATGAGCCAAAAAAATAGTCAAAGCAATGGTCCTGTTTTTCTCTGTGATTCAATGCAGTTCAAGGTTCTGCATATTAGAGTTCATTGAAAACACAATTAACTGCCATAAGCTTTAAATCAGATGATAAAACAAGGGAAGATCTATACATTCCATAGTTTTGAATCAAAGAGAAGGATTTTCGACACCAACAAGTAGTGGGAAAGTCAGCATATCAGGTTCAGTGGTTTGGGATGTGGTTCCCTCTACTTACCTTACCAAGGCCTTTGGAGTTCCTCTCCCTGATATCTGGAAAAGCAACTGAGAGTTTTACCATGGTGTGGACTTCTTTTTCCTGTCCAGTATCTCCTGTGAATGAGATGGAAGTGATGGGAGAGCACTGTCATAAAATTGAACATTTAGATGAAATTGCTTTCTCTTAGTCTCTCTTCTCTTCAGTGCATTCAGGCCCTATGTACATTGTCCTAGTGAAAATGCAAGTTGGGGAGAGAGAAATGAGAAGACAGACACAGAATTAGTTGGTGTAGGTGGCTGAACGGTCCAAAGAAAACGGGAGAAAATCCTTTCCTTGAATCAGAATTCATCCCAGATGTTCAGAATTAGCTGCATTTGCATTTGAAAATGTAAACATGTTTTGCTTTGCTTTTGCAGAGCAAAGGTTCTTCCAATTTGTTATAAGTTGTTAAGCGAATACTCTAGGAGCTATATTATGTCCAGAGACAGCAGTATAATTACATTGTTGTTCTACTAAAGTGGAGTTAAACAAAGATAAATGCAGCCTTGAAATGAATTGAATATGGTTTTCTGTTTCTGGTATGGAAAATGGAAAGAATAACAAATTGTCAAACATATTTTCTCCTGTCTGCTGTGCCACGCCATTACAATATATAGGATGATGATGGGTATAATCAAGGCAGTATTCTGTCTGTTAAAGACGACCTTAATATACAATGACCTGTTGAAAAAACCAATGACGAGTATAGTCAATAATAGACTTTTAAGTCATGTAGATGAAGTAATTAATGTTATTTCAACTCTGACAAAAGTAATCTTTATTTGGACAAACAAGTTGAACTAATTGTATGTTTTGTAGGTCACAACTCAAGAATCTGGAACCAAACCATTGACCTTCACATTCGTACCATCCATTGGAAGGCTTCCAACTCGTTTTGAAGTTGTAGATGTCTCTAAATTCCTTGTGACAATTCCAGATGAGCCAAAGGATCTGAGCAATCAAGAAATTATAAATAAGGTAGATATTTGTTTGCGCTAATTTTTCCACTCTTTCAAAAGATACAGAAAATTTTGTCCTGAGCATCACTGAACTGATGCTCTTTCTCTTGAACTGTTTCATGGCTTGTGCTTTGGTTTAATCACCAAGCCTACCAGGGATGCAGAATCATTGCACAAAGGAAGGCTGATACCTGCTCAACAGCCTGTTTTGCCTTTGGCAGAGTTTTTATTGGAAGGAAACCCTTGCCCATCTCAGTGCTGTCCTCTGGCAGTCATGCAAGGGCTATATTCTTGGCAAACGAGGGGGGATTCCTTCCTGATCTTCATGGGAGCAAGAGTAGTGTGTGAGGAGTGTTATCACATAGGAATCAACCAAGAGTTGGTCACTGGATCCTGGTTTCAGCAAATGCCAGTGCTGTGGCTTCCAGCAAAGGTGCCAATCCCTTTCATAGCTGTGTAGTAACGCATCACAGTGAAAGCTTGTTTTTTTGTTCTTGAAAGCTTGTTCCCACGATTTCCCATGATGGTGAAGCCAGCAGCACAACATTCCCAGTTCTCCTGCCTTTAGCTGGCCCATACTGTTCATTATTCCTTTCCTGCCGCACAACACTTAAGAGCCTCTTATTTTATTCCATGCTGCTTGAGAGAAAACTGGAACCCTCAGATTAATGTTGATGCTTGTGGTGATTCTGCTTTTGTGTAACAGCTCCTTCCCTGGGACATTGTTGGGGCTGCAGTTTTTGGTGCTAATAAACTTTTCACAGGAGTTCACAGTCCTCAGACCTGAACGTGCTCCAGCATTTTCAGTGGCCCATCTGACTAAAAAAGACCTTGGTCTGGGCAGAGAATGGACATGTTTGAAGAGACATGCACTGGAATATTATCCTCAGGATGTTTAATTCATGAGTTACATTTCCAGCCCCTCAGTATTGGTTTTGCTGTAAGTAGTGCCGTGGGTAAGGCAGAATCAGGTATTCCTGACCTCTGTCTCCCTGTGTTTCTCTGTAGGCAGAGAAAACTTTCCTGGCAGGTAATGCAGTACTGAGGCCTTCATAGCACTGATTACTCCCTTTTCTAAAATGTCTAGAACCTGAACAATATTTAAAAAACCCCAACCAACCAACATCAGATAATGAAAATAACACCTCCAAAGTCATACTGGTGGTATCCCCTTTATGGTCCAATATTTTTTTAAAGAACGGAGCTCCAAGAACTGGAGCTGCCAGTGGAAATTGTCATTACTGTATTTCTCAATCAGGATTCAAATATGAGCCCCATCTACAGGCTTTCTTTTGCAGTACACAATATTTCTATTCTTTTACCTCATTCCTCCTTCAAGAGAAATACGATTCACCATAGCACTTTCAATATTGACTGATTTAGTGATGTGCGTGTCATATATACCCAGATTGCACTACTCCTGCTCTCATCCAAAGCGTGCTTGAGAAGTTACATGCTGGAAGTGGAACTGTAGAAAATACGAAGAACAATTGTGGTCTGTGTTGAGAAGCTCGAACACACATTAAAGATCTCTGACCTCAGATTCTTTGTCTGCTCTCTTCAGAGAACACCCT
The DNA here is from genome assembly GCF_030936135.1 of Gavia stellata. Taxonomy (NCBI): domain Eukaryota; kingdom Metazoa; phylum Chordata; class Aves; order Gaviiformes; family Gaviidae; genus Gavia; species Gavia stellata. The sequence continues at coordinate 86,401,501 of NC_082595.1, read as the reverse complement.
AGCTTAAAGGCCTTTGTTTCTTCATTAATATGTATAGGTTTTGTCCTAGATTTGTCTGTCAGACTCCTCTGAGGACCATTGTCCGCTCCTGTGGATCCCGTGGTCGGGATGCCTTCCCATCATGTCTGGCATAGTCTGGTCTGACAGCTCATTCGGCTTGACTGCACCCTCCTCTTTGGTTCCCGCGCCAGCCCCGGGCTAGGGCCGTCATTGTGCTCAGAGTCCCCTGTCGCTCTGCGAGTCACCAGGAAGGCAGACCCCGCAGCATCGGCTGGGGGGCTGGAAGTGGGGGGCTCCCTGGGGAGCTGGTTTCTTCTGGGCGCTCGTGACCAAATTCTTCATTCGCCCTCTGCACTTCTGGTAGTGCAGTGCCAGCGACCGTTGCAAACAAAAATTACTTTGCGTTTTGGGGAACACAAATAAAATGCAGCTAATTGGGATCTTTCTCCTTGTATCTTTTGCAGGCTAACACAGTTTCTGGTGAGCTGGCTTTAAAGAGTGGGGCCAGACAAGACTGTGTGTCTGTTGTCTCTACAGACAGCACCCAAACGGCTTTCCAGTCCCAGGGGTGTAACTCAAGCAAAGGAGACATGCAGGAGAATGACCTGTTCAAGGCTGAATTTATCCTGATTACGGACTCTGGTGATGAAGATGAAGCAGCCGCTGCCTCGAACAATGTTCATCGGCCTTCTAATGGCTACGGTCCCATCAGTGCTCAGCTGCTGGCCACATCCCACATTTCCCCTGGCACTGGGGCAGAGAAACCTCCTGGTGATGGGCATGTTCCAGGTGCTGCACTTCCCCACAGCACTGCTGATCTGCAAAAACATCAGGTAACCTGGTCTTTAAACTCTAGTGCTAAACTTTGCTTTCTAAAGCTTTCAGGACATGGACGCTGAGTCAGTTTGTAAAGCAGCTTGGCCAATTTATTCTTTAATTAGCATTTTTGTTGGCCATTCCTGTAATGTTTGGACTCTAAGGAGTTGTCCCAACCCTTCTGACTTACTGCCTCTCCCTATGGCTCTGGTGTATATATGGAGCGGGTAATACAGACCTATTGTTCTTTCCTTTAAGAGCAGATGATCATGACAGCCAGTTAATCAGAAAGTGTTAGATTCCTAGCTAGTCTAAATTGGCTAAGGTCGTTGAAATCAAAGGCGCCTGTAGATCATTTGAATTATTAGCATCAGACTTCCCTGGCCTATTTTTTTCCTCAGCACCCACTGCAGCCCTTTATGCTAGAGAAAGAAGCTGTCAAAATCCTATTATTCTGATTGTTAGTTAGCACTGACTTTGCACAGGTGTAACAAACTAATGAAGTTGAAAGGTCCATTTTATGTTGATCTTTATAGGGCACATTATTAATTTATTGAAATTTTAAATTGCCAACGGGAGAATTCAAAAAAGGGTCTTTGAAATTTTTCATTTTCAAAATGCATCAGTCCAATTTACTGCATGAAAAGTTAATATCTCTCATCTTGGAAAGAGCACTGATAGTTTTCAAGGGTGTATATGCAGTGGAAAACTCTACCTTTAGTAAAATAGCAACATCCTGCTCACATGGAATAAATTCAGACATTTCCTTTGACCTCCACAGGGTTTCCATCGGTTGAAAATGCCATTCTTCATCGATAATTTTAAAAAAAAAGTTGAGCATGGCTACTTTGTTGCTGAAAATGAATAGGACTTCCTATCTTGTGTTGAAATACTTGTGCTGCTCAATTTTTCATCAAATTCAGTGTCAATTTTTGATTGAGGAAATTGTGAATAAGAAATCCATTCTGGTTTGGGATTTACAGCATCATGAAATACTCATTTCTTCTGAGAAACTCCCAGTGAAGTCAGTGAGAATTGTACCTGAGAAAGTTGTAAAGGCATTGATAAATCTATGTAGGGGAAGCAGCTTGTAAAAGAATAATTGTCCTAGGGAAATACAAATTTACTTCAGCAATGTTCAGTATGCAGATTCTGCCAGGCTTACTTGGGTGGTTTCTTTAAAAGCTATTACAAAAAGTGGGTGGATTTTTTGTAAGACTGTGCGGAAAAATTCATATGCTGTAGCTTTCCTAAGCTTTTGATGACTTGACAAGCAAACAGAGATTTACCTGGTAAAGTAACAGAAAATACAGATTGCACAGAACAAGGAATTAAAGCCTAACTTTACTAGCTATTCACCTGAATGTGAGGAGAGACAGTATGTAGTATGGGTAATGCATATTCATCATTATTCTTAAGTTACAGTTTTTCAAGACTGTATGTACTTCCTCAGTCTTCATTTTCTAAATATCTCTAGCTGTCTCTATCTCTTCATAAGAAGATGGTTTTTACTAAGTTGCTTTTCACTGATGTTCTGATTCTTCTTCAGTGTTTCCTTGGGCATCACTCTTTCTGGCTTACTATCTAATAAGTATCATCAGTTCAGAAATGAAGGAAAATTATGAAATTATTAAATAGATGCATTATTTATCTGTTGGTACACTTCCTCTGTACAATGGATTCCATATAGAGGCTACTTTGTCAGTTCTAGGATTATAATGGCAGTATCATGTCCCACTTAAAAGTTATTACACATAACATTATGTTAATTTAAAAGCATAATTACACTATAGGTTTCCTGTCAGAGATGAGAAGAACAAGACCCAGCATTGGGGCCTATTGTGTGGCACAGAGGATCACTCTAATTGAACCAGAGGGCTCCTACAGCTTCATTCATTTCTGACTTTGTTTAAATGAAAGAAAATAAAAGAAAAGCATTGAAAAAATGGAAGCTTCTATTGTTCTTTGAGGCGTAAAGGTCCTGACTGATGTTGGAAAATGCTATGCCATATTCAAAGTCTGGGGAAAAAAAAGTTTTTTAAAAAATCAGTTATTCTGGTCTTCTGGACTTATTTGGAACTTTTTTGGTGATAGTTTAGTGTTTATACATTGTGCTTTAACATAAATATTAAAGAGAGTCTAGTTATGCGGGAGAGAGGCAGACTGACTCCTGCCCTCGGGAGTGCACCCTTTAGGGTGAGGGGGGCTGTGTCTGCTCCCCGAATGCCAGGACATTAACTCAGCTTGGAGAAACTTCTTGACTCACTGTGGGGGATCAATAGCCAGAAGGCTTTTTTAGCTAGTCAAAGTCACTTGACATTCCTCTGTCCAGTGCATGTCATCTGGTGTGGCTTTTCCAGACAGATCAGTCAAGAGTCCCTACAAACTCCTGCCATTGCCAGGAAGAATGCACCTTCCTTGCTGGGAGAAACCACTGTTCTGAATGGTATCTATATTAATTGGGTCTCAGCTTGCAGGCTGATTTACTATGCTGTTTCCAGAGATTCTGTCAAGCTTTCCACAGTCTCCAGTGCATATTTCTGGCTTTCAGGTTGCAGGCTGTGGTAGGGAATTTACTTTATTTTTTCCTATCTGTAATCAAATTCTACTGAGATCAAAGCATGATTAACTGGCTCCAAGACCAGTCTACATCAAGCCACATCCTCTCTCAGATATGATTTTTGCCTTTTGGGCTTTCCATTTGTCACAGTCTTTCCCTTTCCCTGTTTGACTAGCACATCTCTCACGGCTTTGCTGGTATAAGTAGCCACATTTTTTGTGCCTTTCCAAAACAATGTGATCTCACCAGAAAGACCACTTGCCTTGTGTCCAGCTCAGCTCTAACATTTCAAATGTGCTGAAGGCTCAATACTATGAGGCAACAAGATCTTTTTCAAGTTCCTTGATCCCTTCATGCCAAAGTAACCTTGCCACCTATTTAAATTTTCTCTATACGCTTTTCAGAAATGTGTATCTGAGGTGCTCCTGAGAAGAGAAAAAGGCTTGTAGTTGAATCGCAGACCAAAGGAACACAAATGTACTTCTGTCACTCACTTCCTCTGCACTAATGCAGTACAACTACAGAGGTGTTTTAAACCAGTACAGAAACTGAACAGAAAAAAAAGGCAAAACAAATCCCATTGATTGATGGAAGTTGTTATATCTCATCTGCCGGCACTGGTGAGGCTGCACCTGTAAAACCATGCTCAGTGTGGTGGTCCCTCACCCCTAAATTCGAGAGAGATATGAAGAAGGGAATGGAGGTCCAACACAAAGCTATAAAGGTGGCCGGGACACACATGAGCTGAGGCTGAGGGAGCCAGTTTTGCTGACTCTGACCAAGAGGCAGTCAAAGAGGTATCTAGGAACAGACCACAACTATTTGAAGGGCAGTTACAGAGATGATGGAGCCAAACTCTTCTCTGCAGTGGCAGGCAAGACAGCAATGGCCACAAATTGAAGCATGGGAAGTCCCAGCTGGACATCTGGAGAAGCCTCCTCACTGGGAGGTAGTGCAGCACTGACACAGGCTGCCCAGGGGGTGCTGAAGCCATCTCTGTTAGGGGTTTTAGAGACTTGGTGAGACACGGCCACAGCTGACCTGACCTGCTGGTGTTGGTGAGAGCCCTGCTTTGAGTAGGAGGCTAGACTAGATGACCTCCAGAAGTCACTTCCAACCAACTTTGATAGGATTCTCTGATCCTGTAAATAAGAGGGTGATAATCTATAGATGTAGTTAACACTGTAATACAATAGCAAAATGTTTTCAGAAGACTTGAATAATGGCTCAGTTAGCTCAGCACATAAATGTTCATTGGTGTTCAAACTGGAAGAAGACCACGGCAAAACGTCTTTATCATACTTGGAGGAGCATATTTATCATCTGTTACCATGAACATTTTCCTAGCTGCTTGTAAATCTTTCTTACTACGTTTTAACTAATTAGAAGTCATTGCACATCCTGCTCTTTCATTATGGAGTTTCATATTTGTTAATCTGTTGTCTTTGTAAGGGAAATTTATCTATTCTATTTTGAAATATAGAGATTTAATTCCCCAGTTTTGTTTTAGTAGTTGATCAACTTCCAGAACTCATTATTAAATTCAGCAGGCTGCTCCAAATTATCAGATGTATTACCATGTTGCTTTTTAACTTGTTAAATAATTTTCTGTTTCATGACATATTTAATATCAATTTTTCATATGCTTAAACAGTGGTAAATTATTCTCAGTTTCCAGTATTTTTTCTTGTTCTTAATTAGCAGCTTTTCCAACAAGAGTCATAATTTCTTAATCCAGTAGAGTATATGGTATTATAGTATCATGGACATTCATTTTTATATTCTAATATTTGCACTGTATATGTCCATTGGCTTTCCACTTTGAAATAGGACACCTTAACACACACATAAAATAAGGAGAAGTTAGTGAGGTTGTAAAGGCATTCTGATAGTTGGTGTTTATTTCTATAAATCAAGGCAATGCCTTGGCTTTTCTGAAGGTATCTTATACAGAAAGTATCTTCAGTTTACAAGGCTTGCTATTTGTTTGGTATCATTTAGCAGCAAGAGCTCACTTGTTTTAAATTATACAGGCTAATAGGGTTCTGCTGTGCATATTTAGCCCATGTTTAGTGTTTTAGGTATAGTTTAGCCTTTTAAAGCCTGTAAGTCTTGCTCTCCTATCACAGCTTCTTCCAGAACGTGCACTCACTTGGAAATTATGTTTTGTACTTGTTTTTGTTTTGTGATGTATCAATACTATATGATATAATAATAATAATAATTCCTCTCTCTTATGGGGAAGATATTTGTATTAAAAAATAGAATTCAGAAGCTGAGCCAAAGCCATGTGCAAGTCGTGTATGTAGAAACTGGATGTTGTAATTGTCTTTTATAGAATAGCATAATCTTTTCAGGCTATCAGACAATAGATAAATAAGTGTTCTTACATTTATATGAAGTTTGTACAGATTAGAGTCAATTTCCCTGCTTTCAAATTGCTCAGTCAAAAGTTAGGTGATAATTTATAACCTTTTGGTTTTACAGTTGACTTAGCTCACTATTTCATACGGATATGTTTTATTCATACTGTGTATACCTCAGTTTTTAATTTCAGCATTATAATAACTTGGAAGATTTTTGAGAGAATTTCTTTCTTTAGAAGCATAAAACTGTATAAAAGGTTGATAATATACTTGTATGCTCTAATTAGTTTTGACAAATCCTAATTAGAATAGACCTAAGAAAAAAAGCACTCATGAAAGAGCTCATTACTGTTTTATTAGTGTATTGTAAGACTGTGGAGAAGGGGATAAGGACTCTCATATGCCTGCAAACTGTCAAACGCACTGCTCTGTGAATGCCAAGAAAAGTGAAAAACAAACTGAATGTCTGATTTAAGTAGTTCTGAGAAAATTTCTTGTTCTGATATCACAGTGCTGCAGAAGGTGTTGTTTACTGAAAGAGAAAATGAGGACTTGACTTGAATCTCATTTACAGAAAGGCTACTTTCCACTGAACTGGTAAAGTGAGATGGGACAAATTGTAATTTTCTCACTTTCCATTGCATTTGAACAACGTGAATGACATCACATGATTCTGGACACTGAGGGCGCAACTGTCTTGGTTTTTACCTAAAATGAAAAATACAGTAGCCTTGAACCTCATTTATGTCAACAAAACTGAGGTCTCATAAAAATAAAGTAACACATAACTTGTCTGCACTCAGTCACTTCCCTGAGAGCTGTATCCAACAGGCTGTATCCCCAAGCTTAAGACAGCCCTGTGCTTTTAACCCACAGAGCAGTACTAATGGAAACACTATATGTAAGACCACAGGACTGAAATGTGGGGTGCTTAACAGTTCCGCAGGTTCCACCTATATTAACATTTCTGTTTTTCTTTTTTCTCCAGTTAATTTCTACTCTTTCCACCTCTGATCATCTTTCCTCTAAACCACCTGCTGTCCGCTTAATTTCTCCAACTAATCAGAAAATAGTGTGTGGTGCCATGGTTAACCTGAATCAAGCCTCTTCGCTGGAAGACTCCCATAACAACTGGCAGTCAGCAATCACGTTTTCTAAGCAAGATTCATGTCTCTACTTTCAGCCTGCTTCCCATAGTTCACCCCTCTCTATGTCTAAAATATCTTCTTCTGCATCAAATTGTTGTTACTCTACTCCTCGATTGTATGATAACCTACAAACACCAAGTCTCTATACCCCTGGCTGTATTTGCAAAATGGGAGACTTTACCACATCCTCCGTTCCAGCAAAGAGCCCAAGTCTTTCCCCTGATCCTCCATGTTCAGCTGAAACTCAAGGATCTTCAGCTCAGCCTTTATCCTCCAGTTCTTCCAAAAGATTGAATGCTTTATCTCCTGTCCCTGTACATATACTAACACATTCATTATCTCCTAGCCCTAAACCTTTGTCTCCACCCTCTCTTTACGGCTCCTCTTCGACCATATGTAGTCTGAATGAGCCTTGCACAAAAATGTCATCTACAGGAAATTTAGCAAAGTCGGGAGTCAGATCCCCTCTGCCAACCAGACTAACCCTCTTAACTGCTATTTTGAGATCAGGCTCTTCTCAGCGGAGACCGCTTTCCCCTGCTTCTTGTTGCACATTTTCTCCTAGCTCCCTTGGTTCCTCAACACTCGCAATAGATCAAAAGTCTGAAACAACTCCCCCAACCCACAAGAAAGCTGTTTCAAGCCCTCCTATAAGGCCAGATTCTCCCAGCAGAGAGGAATATTGGCTTTCAGGATGGGGTCAGCATCTGCCTTTACCCTCCAAGCCTCGTTCCACCCCTAGGGCAAGGTCTCTTTCTCCTAAAAAGCACCTTCCAGTCAGAACGCTTTCTCCAGACTCCCGAACTGCTCTGTCATCCCCTGTCTCCTCCCATAGAAAATCAGTTGCCTCTCCAGGTTTGCAGTCTACGCTGCCTCGTCCTTGTGCCCCAGCACCCTTTTCCCTTGCACACCCTACCTCTCCTCCTCCAGAAGGGCTGCAGTATGCTGCCTCCAGGTCCCGGGCACCTCAGAAGTCTCGGAGAGTACACACTTACTCACCCATCTTTACCTGCCAGTCATATCCTTTGCTTTCTTCTACCAGTCTTAGTGGCATATTCTCCCCCACCCTAGAAAAACACTCATCTCCTTCCCCAAGTCTTTTGCATTCAGCTTCTAGATCTAAATCAGATTCATCCCAAACGTCTGTTCAGGAGACGAGTGCCTCCTCTCCTACCCCTTCAAGTGTCTCAGAGCAGTGGTCTCTCTCACGACCTCATTCTACTCCACCGGTTCCACAAACTGGTAATATTAATTCCCATCCACTTCAGCGTAATTCTTCACTGGTGCACACAAATTATAGGTCTAATTCCTCCTTTCCAAGACCTGAGCAATCTGCCACCTCACCGGTGTTAAAGTGCAGATCTCCTGTCTCAGACAAGTCACCAGGCACACTGCCATCAAGACCCAGAGAGCTGACTTCACCACAATCTTTTACCCTGCATCCTGACCATGAAAACATCAAACCCAAGGTACTCTTGGTGCATGCTTATTTTCTAATAGTTCTTTGTCCCTGTAGGAAAAATCATGTCTGTGTTGCACAATGCTAATAAAATAAATGAGCTGTGGAAAAAATGTTTAAAAAGGAACTGGTTTTGCATTGATAGTGGAGATAGCAAAGACTAAATCCTACCATATCAAATTGCTAGCAATGTGTTATGGGGGAAGATGCTGTAGGAATTCTTTAACATAAAAATAAAATACTTTATACATGAGTGGGAGGAGATGCTACTGAAGATTTGGTCCAGTGGCTCTGATATACATTTGGGGCACTTATTTTTGAAGCTCACTTAAAACACTGATGTGTCAAAAATAAACCATAAACCATGTTCTATACACCCCATGCTAACATAAATCCACGTGTATTCCCACTGAAAGTAGTAAAAGTGTGGTGATCTTAGGTGGAGGGCTGAGCTAGAAGCAGCTTAAACTGATTGATGTGAACTGGCTGTTCCAGTGACAACCTATTCCTAAGCACCCCATCCAGCCTGTCCTCCACGCTCCCCAGAAGGCTGTACTCACCCCAGCCATTCTGTGCCTCTCTGGCACCAGCCCAAAGGCACAGCTGAGCTCAGCCTGAGCAAGGGCTATGGGGCCAAGAGCCAGAGAGGGAAGGCAAGGACAGTCTCCTGCTTCTTCCCTTTCTTTGGTACTTTTTTCATCTTGTTGTGCTAGACAGAGGGCGAGGGGGAAAAAAGCCAAGCTTCTTACAACATGGGCTACTGCAAATACAGAAGTCTCACACTCGACGGATCAGCCACGCTCCTGCTGTTTGTCATCCACCCAAAGGCAGGAGAGTCCCAGCAGAGTGAGAATAAGCAATGATGGCGATTGCTGCAGGAGGGCTTGGGAACCAGTCACACTTTAAACCTAAAGATAAATCTCAAGAATGGGAAGGGGAAGGAAAGGAAAGCTGATCAAAAACATGCAGCAGGTAGGTGAAAACAAAAGGAACTGCTATGCAAAAAGGAAGAGCTGGTAGCAGAAGGCATCAGAGCTGCAGAAGGCTTTCCAGCCTCTTTTATCTTATCTTTGCACTCCGTGCTTCTTTTGTGCCTCCTCTTGCTGATATCTGAGCTTTGCCCATCACAGAAAGGCTATCATAGTTTATTGATTTATTTGTTCACAGCACAAAATTACAGCCTGGTCTGCCAGATCACTGTGTCAGATGTGTTCCTAACAGCTTGGCCATGGCAGGGGTGACTTGAACTGCTTGGAAAATGTTAATTGAAAATGAGAGGTTTAAATCAGCACAAAGTAGCAGTTGTCATGAATGGTTCTTTTAAAAACCAAACAACCCAAGAGGAACCATTGTACCAAGCACAGCTGTACAGTGTCGCTACACCCTGTCAGTATTACTTAATGAAACAAAAAGAGAAATGAAATTGTAGAAATTCCAAGGAAAAAAGCCCCCAAGACAAAACTGGAAGGTGTGACTGAGCATGCAGATTGCAAAGCAGTTGCAGTTTCTGCTAGTCAGTGCAATGAGCACTGTGACAGTCTCTGGCAGTGAGGAAATTCTCTGCTTGTGACACAGAGCTATTGCCTGGGTTTATATATGCAGAGGTTATTACACCCTTTCTGTCCTCCCTACTGTCCCTTTTCCTGCTAATTCTGCTTTACTATGCAATACACTGCCACTTTTGAAACTGCCCTACCATCCCATTGATTGAATATCAATTATAAGCAAACAAGGATGCATTTTGTGGATATGCCAGTTTTAATACTTAGAATTTTGGTCTTCCATCTTACTTCAGTGTGCAGTATTTTCTGTCTTATCTGCATATAGATTTTGTATATGCTTAAATATATATATGAACCTACACGTATTTATAGCAGGGTGTTGCTGTCTAAATGTTCAAATGGCAGGATTCAACTCACATGACTTTTGACATTTGAAAGTTAGATATCCAGGCACAACTTGGGCAATTCTATTATAGCTAGTAAAGAGAATATGGTGTATTTACAGGATGATTTTATTTTACCTTTCTAGGTGCCTATTTTGGGATGAGATGAATTATCCTGTAGAAATGCCTATGACTATAAAAGGCATTAGTTTTGACTGAAGCACCTAAATGGAAAACATCCAAGTTAGAATCACTAAATCTCATATAAATTACTATCCCCCCTCCCAAAAAAAGAAAAAAAGTGCATTTCCAGCATTTACATTCATCTGCTTTGCCAGACTGTTCATTCAATATGATTACTGTGATTATTGACTTCTTGAATGTCTGTCAATCTCCACCTTCTGACTAAGAAATATGAGTGAAGTTGAAAGGAAACATAATATTATCTATACACTGAATTAAAAGGTGGTGTTCTACAATATTTCAAGAGAGGTGCAAGGATGATATAAATTTCTCTTTTCTGAATTAAAATTTTGGCCCCTCTGCTGTCATCAAGTCTTTTATTAGATATAAAGTGAAGAAAAATGTGACAAAAAACCGACCCAAAGTACAGCATGCTGCTCAGCCTATTATCTCATAATCACCAGCATTCACTGTTGCAGACAGCAGTACATTAAAAAAACTGACCTGATTAATAAGCAACTTTATTTCTGGGTGACTATCACAGAAATAATCAACCAATAACTTAAAACTCTATTATTGTGTGAATTTATGATTTTTGTTAGAATGTTACTGAAAAGGGAGCTATGTAGCAAATCCCTATTTAATTGTTAAAAAAAAGAAATTCCAGCAGTCATGTTGTTAAGAATCCTAGCTCTTGAACTCATGTAAGTATAGAAGAATCTCATCAATCGTTTAAAAAATATTGAATTCAACCTCCTTAATTGCAAAGAAAATGTAGAAAGTATGGTTTCTAAAGAGTTAAAAATAACTGGGCAAGCTAATATAGTCTAAAATATAAATTGTTTAAAAAGAGTAATTTTTAAGGCTGGTCTTAGAATTTTTGTACCCAAAACCATGCATTTTGTATGGTTTAGATTGTCAGTTCTGTATGCTTGGTTATAGTGTAAGATTTCCTATACTTGTTTTGAAATATTTGTTTGGGTGCTGGAATTATTTATTCAGGAGATGAAAAGCTGTGTCATGACTTACATGCTCTATCCACGCACACAGTTAATTCAGTGTTTAAGGATCCTAATTAGTGTCATTAAAGCCAGTCACAGAAATCCCTAAGAGTTAGTGGTCCAGGATTACAGCACACAGCAGCAGTTGTTGAGGTGTATGTACTGGCAGAAGTAGCTGTGCATTGTCTTATCAAATCACAAGCAAACTTGGCAAAAACTCACAGCCTCTTCTGATACTCATTTAAGGATAGTAGTCAGTAGAAAGTGGACAAAATCACTTTGGAAGTTATAAGCTGGTACAGGGAATTCTCTTTATCCTACTTCATTCCTAAAACCAAAAGATGTACGTTACAGTCCTTTAAAATCTGAACAGAAACATTAGATTTTCTTTAAGAAATAGCTTCCCTAGGTAATACGTAAGCATTGTATTATTGCAAGGTGTTTGCAAGACAATTGGAATCTTCTTTCATTCTGTCATACCTTTCTCCTCTCTTCCCTCTCTCTCCCTCTCTCTCTTCTACCCTGTTTTACTTTTCTTCCTGCTTTCTGGTTTACCCTTTTAGCAGCACAAGATCAAGACAAGCTACAAGGCATTTGCAGCAATCCCTACAAACACATTACTTATGGAACAGAAGGTTAGTGTTTGCTCAGAAACATGGGAATTGCGTTGTATATTTGAGACCATTCAACTTTATGTACATATTCTGACATTTCTGTGGGGGATATTGTAGAATGTAAGCTCTGGGAACTAACTGCTCAATATTATAATTACAACCATTTTTCAGGGTCAGCCACTTTCCACTGAAGCTCAAAGCCTTCACTAATCTGAATTTCTGCAAGTAAATTTACTGTAAAAAAACCAAGTGTTCTAAAGGAATTGCCATTTATGACAACATCTCAAAGTCTGGTTTGTTATTGGAAAGTGTCTGGAGCACTGTTGTTCTGGGACCTACCAATCAGTAGGTCTTAGTCAGTTAATGATTGTTCAATGGCTGTGCTTATACTAGTAAATTTAACATCCCAAGATATGCAACTTTGACCAGCCGTATTGTTAAACTGTGAGAACGCTCCTGGCCATTGCACTGACCTCTGTTAACTACCATTCTCCCAAACAACTTCCCTGAGCACTTCAACAGTTAGCATGGGCCAGGGGTGCATTCCCAGTACATAGTTTGAGGTGATAATCCTTTTCTGTAGGGTAAGATTATAGATCCAAAGAACAGTCTTTAGTGCATCGATTTACTACCAAAGACACAGCCAACAAAGCCTGGGTTGTATAGTCCTTATTTAGAGAATGCAACTTTGGAAGTCAATTGAAAATTTAAATTTTGCATGAAGGGTTCAAAGTACCTACAAATGTCTATTTTTAATTTTTTTCCCCTAGTTAGTTTTGCACAAAAGAATAGCCAAATAAGTTTAACAAAAAATTTCTATGATGTGCAAGTGTCTTATATGTTTAAAGATACGCTTAATCACCCTGACATCCAGTTTATAGCTTTATCAGAGAAGTCTTTCTGTTCAGGACCTAGTTCAGGAACTTAGCCTCTGATTAATTTCTGTAAGATTAACATTCCTAACTACATGTTTAAATACGTATTCACATACACAGCTCAGTTGGTTTCACTAGAAGTTTGCAGAGCCTAAAGACATTGGAGAGCGTGAACTTAACTGTGTAAAAATTTTGAAGATGATAATTTTTTTCCTTGAAATATTACTGATTGTGGTCTAGTAGTTATCAGATAACTGCTATAAATAAGATTTTTTTTTTCCAAAAAAGTAATATTTCTTTCTTTTCCAATGTTCTTTTAATCTTGAAAGATTTTTTTAATCATTTGCCTAAAACCTGGTCCATTCCTCACTTAAATCTTGAATCAACTAATGAGGGTTATGTCTGCTTTAGCATGCAATGTGGTCCCGTAGAAATGGCTCTGAAGAGGAAAATAGCTGATACAGGGGATTCTAGACCCCTACAGCATGTATTTTGGGAGGGTTTTGTTTGGGCAGAGTGCCTGTTAGTGGCTTGAAGCATTTGATGGACTCCTGAAGTGCTACTTCATGGTTGACTTCATCTGAAATGTTTGTGCACTCTTATGACTGCACCACTCTGCAAACCAAGCCAGGTAGGTGACTTTGAGCAGGGTATTCACTCTAAGAGCACACTCCTGATGTGAACTGGTGGGTTAATGTCAGCCATCTGATTGATTGCACTTTTTCAGAAGAAAGGGGATTCCTTTTGATGGTCTTGCTGAGACTCTCCAGGGCATTGAGTCACAACCTGCATGTTACTTATCCCCAATCCATAAAACCAAATTGTACAATCTAATGCCAGTATCTGTAGAAAAAGTAATGACTCAAAAGATATCTGTGTTTAGATAGACTTTTGGTTATGCACCACTTTATTGAAAATGCAAGCCTTGGTGTACCCTTCAGTAGTGAGAGCACAGTCATGTATAACTAAAAAGAAATTCTCTGCTACAGGATTGCCTTCGGGAGAGGCTCTTGACTAATTTGTTTTCTAAACTGTATGTTTCAGCATGGCCTGACTATGTGCTTTCTCTCATCTTGGGAATTATGGATAATAATCTCCTATTGATCTGTACCAGCAGCTAATTATAGTGCTCCTAAGCTAGTCCTGCTGTGTTAGCTGACATGTATTTAGAGTATGGCTCTTAAAGGAAGCATGAAGGAGTCACATGGCACAGGCAGGCCCCATTGTACCAAGCCCTAATATTCAAGTATTCTCCTCAAAAATATGGGGGATGGAACCAGGAAGGAACTCATGCTACATTGCAGCTCAATGACAGTAATTATGTTGCTCCCATTTTATGCAATGCATTTTATGCACTGGATTAGAAAAGAGAGAGATTCAGGACAGTAAGATTTTAACTACGTAAGTGATGTTTTATTAACACTAAAATAATGGTTATGTGGAGAAGAAGTTTTTGAGTGGTTTTTTTTTTTTAGCAAGGAAGGCAGGCATGTAGTATCTGCAAGGCACAGATATTACTGATCTGAATGCATTCTTAGGAATACATCATCTGCCTGAAGTGCTAAAAAATTTTTTTGCCTTGCGATTGAACTAGAAATGCACATTCTCAGAAGTCAACTTTTTCTACTGTGTGAGTAATTATGTTACTTAATTTGACTGTTCATGAGAAATAAGATTAGTCAGAACTGCAATGTGGGTGATCCTAGTGAGAATTCATATGCAGTATTAATTAGATCCCATGACAGAAAAATGCCATTGATATGTCATGTAAGGTACAATGCTTTGTCTTCCTCTAAATTGTCTCCTTGTGTCAAGTAATTTTTTTATTTTATGTGTGTGTAGATGCTTTAATTTCAGCCAGCATTTTTCAACAACTTCTCACGAAACCATTAGGCTATTGTAATCTTAATGGTTTTTCTAGAACATACTGTTCTTATCCTCCAGTACTCTTACACAAAGCAAGTTGTTCAAATCCGTGCTCACTGGCAGAGAAGAAAAGGTTTATTGACTATATACGTGTATACTTTGGCAACCCCAGAAGTGGCTTAATCTCATCAAATCTCTTAACTGGCATGCTTTCCAGCTGTTTGAGTTTGTATGAACCTGATGTTCCTCACACCACCTGTGCTCTGCTCAGAAAAAGCCCAATCCAGGCTATCTCTTGGAAGACTGGACTGTAACATCCTTCATAGCCAGAAGAGCAAAAACTTGTTTTTCAGGGACTTATCCTCAGCATGGTCAGGCTCTGTCAGGGAGCAGCAAGAGCGGGCTGCTCCACAGGGAAGGTGAATGGTGGCCAGGGTGACAACAGCATCGTCACTAGCAAGGGCAGAGCTCCACAGTGCCTGAGCAGGGAGAGCAGAGATGGTGATAATGAGGTGGTGGTAACCATGGTCGGTCAGCAGTGCCATCATAGCACACAGATTCATAGCGATGAGGCAGGTCCACAGACTGTGATAATGAACTCCTCAGCCCAGCAGATGATAGGATCCACTGGCTAGAAGAGGAAGGTCGACAGGTTTAATATAGGTATAAGGCAAAAGTTTAACAGAAAGAATTAATTAACCATTAGAGAAAATTTCCAGAGTCGGAAATGGGCTCTTTATCACAGAAATTGAAAAATCAAGACCGGACACTTTTCTGGCGCTTCATACAGTAATTCCAGGCAGTTCTGTGGTTTAAAGAAAAGGTCAGACTAGGTGATCACTCTGGTTCCTTCTGGCCTTATTATCATTGAGTCAGTGAGTCACCCTTCTACTGACACTCACTCTTGTATAGCTTCTACAGTTATATAGATGTGATCACAGTCTAATTCAAAATTCCATTCCTAAACAGATAGTACTTAAAAAGTAATGCATCTATTATTTAGAGATTGTATTTATCAAGTATCTATAAAAATATCTTTCAGTCAAAATAGATAGTGATGAAGAGTTTATTTCAGGGAGCTACAGAAATATTCTTAACTTTAAGTAGACAGTCTCTTAAATCAGATCCTACTTCATCTTCAGAATTATATCAAATTTGAGATGGAACCCAAAAACTGTTGGATGCCTTGGAATTGCAAACCAAAAAAGTCTTCTCTTAACAATTCAGTGATCTTTGGTCTACAGCAAAGTCTATGCAGAGGAATTTGGGTTTGCTGTGTTTGTCCAGACATGCCCCCGCCTCTGCATGCTGATTGGGGTGAACTTCCCTTATCTGGGAATCATTTTGATGGGAAGGAAACCTGGGCATACAGACTTGGGGGTGAGAGGCGCTGCAAATGTTCTGTTCAGACCTCTCCCAGTCTGAACTGTGTTGAAACCGGGATGATGGGGTGTGCCATGAAGCAGACCTGCTTCACAGTTGAGGCTTATCCCACATTTACGAAGTCTTCTGAAAAGCGCAAGGTATAACTGGCTATGGATGGAAGAGGTGTGAATGAAAGCACCGTTGACTTATTTGGCTTGTATTTATCAACTAATTACAACTAGAGAACTAGAATTTCAATTTTAAACAAATGTAGAAAAAAGTCTTCTGTCTTAAAGAATAAATATTTTAGGTTATTGATTTTGTCTGTTTATGGCTGTTCTTCACATTTTCTCTTGTTACAATGCAATTTGGCTAACTTCAAGAGAGTCTAAAACAGTCTTTCCATATGATGTTACACTTCTAGGAAAACTCCAAAGTGGTAATTGCATCCCGTCACCTACACAGCAGACTGCCAGCAGTGCAGTATGTTCTCCTTGTGGAGGAAAAGAATAAAAACGAAAAAAAGAGTAACCATTTTCTTCCTTATGCAGAAGGAAAAAGAGTCGTTTGGGTTTTGTCATGAAAAGAGAGGAATGCAACTGAGGAAATATGGCGGTGATCTGTTACATTGGAGACCCAGCTTTAAGTTCTTGCCTTGAGGGAACTCTTACCTATTGTATTATCAAACACACATTGGTATAGAGACTGATCATGGCAAATGCAGATTCAAGTCACTCCTTGAAATCATATAGCAGGAACTTGGAAGTCATTTTTTCCCACTCTCAGATGGTAGACTTAACTGCCAGACAATTGGCTATTATCAAGCATTTCAGGACCATTCTGGACCTGGAAAGCATTCCTGACAACACTTTGTTGAGAATATTTTGATAAAAAAAGATTTTAGTTTTCCCCAAGTACTTCTGGTGTGCACTCACTAGGTGAATTTCTTGCATCTAGATTATGTGTTCATGTCAAAATCCTTCTCAAGGCTAGAGTGGTAATACCTAGTGGTAAGAAAGAAAGGAAATAATTTGTGCAGTCATAGAGTGATAAAGGACACAGTTTATTTGTAATAATAACCAAGTGTGCCATTGTAGGAGCAGGCTATGAGCTCCCCCTTTCTTTCAAAGGCTCTGCAGCTTCTAGTGTTAATTATTTTATAAGAGGAGAAGTAGTCAGATCTTTTCAGCATCATCTCCCAGGATCTTCAAGGAATAAGTTAAAGGAAGTTATGGTATGTGAAGTTCCGTTACACAGAGGGATTTTTTTGCATTTGCTGAGGGCTTAGGAAAATATATCGATGGGAAAAATATGCAAGAGAAATAAAAGAAGAGGAAACTTCTTGGCTTTTGCTTAGCCTAGGGTTTTCACAATACAGTAAGAAGGAAGCTGTGTCAGATCCAGGTTACAATATTCGTTTTTTCTCTCGCTATTCATGTAGTTCACTGGTGGATGAAACAATGTTCTGTATTTCCTATATGTTGCCAAGAGTTTTCATTCTTCTAACAAAATATTGGAGATCCTGTTCGGATCATTTACCAATATCCTTTCAGCTCTGACACAGCTTTAGCAATCAAATCGCTTGGGGGAAAGAGGAGCGAAGGGTTGTAGTCATCACTGACGTCAATGACATATATGCATCACACCCCCAAAGTTGCCCTTTGCAAGGAAAAAAATCAGTAGCTCAGCAACTGGTTATTTCATCTGAACATTTAAATTCTGTCACAAGTATGTTTTCATTCTCTAAATTCCGCTCTTCTTGTAAGTTGTGGTCCAACTGTTGTTTTTCATATATAATAAAAAAATTGGAATGCCTAAATAGGATTGTTCCCCTTTTAGTATTGTTAGATAGTCAGCATAGGAAGTGAAGCTTGAATACTGTTGATGGCACTAATCAACAATACTGTAGATAGCACTAATGCTTTAAATTAATCATAACATTATTGGATGATAACTCCAGTAATGAGTTCAGAAACACTAGTCGTACTTTTTTAATCTCACATTTTTCTCTATGCGGAAATGTGAAAAAAAAAGGCACTGATGAAAAAAATTTGAGTAGTATTTTGAAAAGCTAACAACAGATTAAACAGAACATTTTTTCTTTGTAGAGGTGATAGAGATACCCAAAATGTAGTTCTTTTTGTTTCTTCTCTTTCTTTGGAGGACGCAGGCTGTTCAAATAGAAAAAATAAAGAAAAAAATAGAGATAAAATAGTGAAAGAAATTAGACGGATCACTTTGAAGATTAAAATTTTCCTTCCCCAAAGGTTCCAAAAGGGAGAAGAACACTGCAGCTTTCTCTAGCATGGCTCCTGCATGATGGTCGTATCTCAGGGGGACTGTGGATGGCACAGACCTTGGTGCTGTGCTCACCTGAGTTCTTTAGTTAATGAAGGCTCCAAAATGCAAAGATATTTGGGTACCCAATTTCTACTGAAATTGATGGACGTTTGGTACTTAAATTATCCAGAGTTTTGGTTCTGAACAGAGACTTGTGGATGTGGCTGTAGTTCCTCCAGAAAGATTCCTCAGTATCTTCCGGGTAGTTGTTCCTTACCCTCGATTGTGTTCATCCTCTTCCACTGCTCTGGTGAAGTTAATATGAAACAGAAACATGTATTTTTTCTTAACAATTACTTTATTATGTTCATTACCCTACTGGTTCCTTGGGGGTTTTGAGAAGCTTAGCAATTTCTCCATTCCGAACCCATGACTGATTAAAATTTGTTGTTTTTCCTAACTTACATTCAGACTCATCATCTCTCTGCAACAGGCTGCTTTGGCAGTCCTGGCCCTAATAGGTACTGGAATGACTCTTCTACTTCATTTTATCACTTCATTTTATTTTTACCAGGAGGATGTAATCTCAACTGATACTGAGCCAGGGACACAGTACTCAAATGTAATGCTGAGCCCTCCTCTTCTACAGGAATGTCTGTTGATCTGAGCATTTATCTGGGTAGCAGTGATGAGACAGCAGAGATGAGAAAGACTATTTATCTTTTTATCTTCTGTCTTGGGATAAGATTACATTAATTTCTGTATGCTAAAAATAATAATTCTTTTACTTTTTTCCTTTTGAACTACAACTACTCTAAAGCCAACAGGTTTGTCTAGAGCTGGAGGGGAGGGAAGAAATCTGTTTGGAAAGAAACTACTCTTCATTTTTTCTTACTCTACTCTCTGATAGAAGACATGGCGTTCCATAAGTGTGCTTCTGTGCAGGATCATTTGTGGATGGTATTAAAATAATATTAAAAGTAAATTATCATTGACTTTTCAGTTATGCATACATAGATGTATGCCTCCCGTAGCTGGGCAAGCAAAGAAAAAATTGTACTCAGCAAAATTAAACTCAGAAATAATTACTTAAGTATACTCTTTTTTTTAAAGATTCTGCTATTTTCCTCCCAGCTCCACGTATGTGTTCTGTGACTGGCAGCCCTCCTACGCACCTCACTGGGATCAGTCCATTCCCACAGAATCCCACATGCATGAAAAAGTGCTTTACTGGGATGCTCTTTTTTAATCTTATTATAATTTATTTTTTTCAAATAACTAGCAAAATGAAACTTCAGAAAAAGGTAATGTGTTAAATAAAAAATCCACAAACCCTGCGGATCCCTCCCCTGTAGTCCAGTTTTACACATCAGCAGGTTTCCAGAGTAATTTTTGGTCTCGGCACGGAGTCTATTTGAAAATCGCTTCAAAGCAAAAATAGGTGATGGCAGTGAGAGTGTGCCTCAAGACTCCGGATGAAGATGAAAAGGGAACTGGGCACTGGAGTTTGGCTTTTGAGGGTGCTTTGTGAGTTTCCTGATAAAGCGGAGGGATCAGCAAACTGATTCCCACTGTTCTTAAACCTGCTCCAAGTATGGGCGTAGGAAAGCAGGAGGTATATCCAAACACAAGAAGCTTGTGTTTAGTTTTGGAGAGATTGCATACCTGCTCAGTGTGATATCACATATGTATAGCACGTATTTTGCTTTATACATTTCTGATTTCAGGCTAAAATCCAAAAACGTCGAGCACTGGTTTTGTTGCAGTGTGGAATCACTATCCCCTTTAAACAGGAGGCAGTTTTTAAAGAAAACATCTACTGGAGGAACAGAGAGGACCTCCTGCGTGCTTGGACCCCTGCCTTGTCCACCTGCTTAGAGCTGGTGGCTTTCCTCCGATGGCGCACGGCAGGCAGCCCCCCGACCCCTCTGTGGCACATGGCACACATTCACTGTGCTACATTTGCTGCGAAGGAGGGGGGCATTGTTGAAGGAGAAGACAGTTTAAACTGGTATTTTCTGATTTCTAAAAATAAAGGCAATTCACCTAGCTTGAATACTCTCTCCCTCTCTGCAAATCCTCCTCTAATTCAGAATCAGAAGTTGGTAACCTGAAGAACATTACTAGGCTTGTAATTTCTTCTTTTTCCATCTTTCCATGACGAAACAGGAAGTGCCACCTTTGGAAACACGGTATTGCAAAAAGTGTATATTTGCTTGTTTTTTTAAATTTTGAACTCAGCCTCACACCAAGATATTTTGAATTGCAGGCATTAGAAGAGCCAACCAAGACTGCTAGTGTGACTGAAGGCACTGCTTTGGACACCCATTCAGAGGTAGTGCTGTCATATGTCTTTCAAATCTCTATTTGAAAACAAAAAGCAAAGGTTAACTGAGTGATCCATCCTCCTTTTTCAGATGTGCTCCCCTGCGCAACTCAGACAACAAACAGAAGAGCTGTGTGCTGTCATTGATCAAGTCCTGCAGGACCCATTGACTATGGTAACCCATCAGTATGTGAAACTGACTTCTCTTCCTTTCCTTTTGTCTCTTGTCATTAGTAAGTCTGTTCTCTGTCGAAAATAATTTTTCAGCGTCGATGTGAGTCTTCTCCAAGTTTTCTGCAGATGAGCATGGAGTCAGATGTTGGCAAGGTAGGTGAATAAGTCCACCCACACACCAAGGGCTCTTTCCTGGTAGATATAAAGGAAAGCAAAATCACAATAGAGCCTATGGCAACAGTAAAGCCTACAGCAACAGAAAGCTGCAGCTAAGACATGCAACATCAGTGGAAGTGTCTGGTGGTTTAAAAGACGTGGAAGGACAGAACTGTAGCGCTGGAGTTGGTACAGTCTTTGTTGCAGGATGCTTTCCTGAAGTCAGAAGGAGTTACATCATGAAAGAGAAACTTTTTTAAGGCTTCAGAGGCTAGGATACACAAGGAAGAAATCCCTCATACCTTGCCTTCCATATTGCAGGGTCTCTGGCCATTTCCCAGATTTTGTTCCATCTATGTGTCCTTACTACAAAGGAGCCAATGTTTCTAACTTCAATGATTGGAAACGTCTTTCAGAACATTTTTTTTTTTTTTATGTTCATTATTGGTTTTCAAATAATGGGATAAGTAAATGAATAAGTAGACTTGTTCTTAAGTGCTGATTTCCTTTTAACTCTGGCCCCTGACAGGAGGGGGATGTCTGCTACATCCATTTACCCTGGATAACTCAGAAACAAGTAGTGAGAGGCAGGGATAACTTTCTATACTGGTGTTAAACTTCTGGTTTCACTAAGTTATGTTGATGTGCCTTCTGGGTTCAGAAGGATAACCAAGGAAAGACGGTCCCCTACTCAGTTTGCCCCAGGTAAATTTAAGTTGGTCGTGGTAGCTATAGGAAAATGAATGGCAGAAATCCAACTGGAAATGGGAGGAAAGGGATTTTTGGCAAAGGAACACATCAAAAAGTTAATACATTCAAAATGTCCTGCACAATGTCCAGTCCACCATGCAAAAGCAGGGCACGGAACCAGCATTCCTGAGTGGCTATATTCAACATACACTTCAAATTTAATTTTCATTTTTGAAATTACTTCTGTCAACCAGCGCGCGGTGATGAATTGGGCTTCAGGCAGCTGAAAGACATAAACGTGATAGTAGCCGAAGAAGCAGGCAGAGACTGTTATTGAGGGAATGTTTTCCAATGCCTGTGCTGAATCTGAAGTGGTTAAAATGCTGTTAGTAAGTTGAGCTATAGCATCCAAAACCTGCTTCCTTGGGAAACTGAGAAATGAGCCTTGACCAAATGGAAGAGATCTGTTAGCAGTCATGAAACCAAATAAAGGGGGCAAAAGGTAAGTTTAACAGGATGCAGCATAGGGACCAAGCTAAATGTTGTGAGGACATCAGAATTAGAGAGCAAAATGCTTAAACTGAGGGTAAAAGAGAGTCATAGACAGGAAGGAAAAAAAAGTGTATGTTATAAGTAAATGCCTTAGAAACAGCATGGATTATTTAGATGAAAGCAAGTTCTTGAAAATGAGAACATGGAAAGGTGCCATTTCAGGTTATTTTGTGAGCAAATGTAACTTAAATTTCATGGGGCAACCACACCTATGTCTATCTACTAATAAGCATTTTGTTATGAGAGTTCTCAGAGATAATTTAAATGCCATCCTCAATAGAGTGGGATCAATGTTTCTGAGAAGTAAATATGAAATAGTATTTTCTACAATAAACATATCAAGCAAAACTTTAATATACCTTATTCTCATGTATCACATAAATCTTTCTGGAAAACTGAAGTTTTCTTGAATTTGAGCAATTAATAACTTGTCACAGTGATGAAAATCTCTTTGAGTTAGTCCTCAGAGTAACTCTTTGCTCTTAATATATCTATTTATTTTGTACAAGGTGTCAACAACACTGCAGAGAGCAGCTGGGCGTGAAACTAGATATGTAAGTACTTTTATAATTATTCTACATTTTGCATGCAGAAATGTGTGATTTGTCTGCTCTTGCTACAATACTGGGTGAGTCTGCACAGGCATCTACTCATGACATGAGGTGTTGACTAGTAGAGAGAAGCGAGTATGTTAGAGCACTGGCAATTGGGACTTCAGATGTCCTCCCACTGCTGTCAATCCATCATGGCTGGAATATCTTTAGTCTATTGATAATTCTACCTGTGTGAATATGATATTAAAATTAGTTTCTTCACACACTTCTTTGCTGTTGTTTGCTTCACGTGTGGGTCAAGAGCTCAGCTATTTGGCAAACAGATTGTTATGGGTGCTAAAGGGTGCCTTTGTCTGGACTCAGCCTGCACTGTAGGGGACTTGCTTTGGTAGAAGTCCTTTCATTTTTGCCTGTCCTTCAGAATTTGGGGTTAACCCAAACTTTTCTTTCCAAGGTATAGAGCTGGCCAAAACCCCACAGTTTATCCTTAGACGAATAGAAGCTGTTTTGTCACATATACACACATTCCAACATAAAAAGAAAATCTCTATATTGAGTCATCTGTTCAATTATTGAAACATTAAACCCAATTAACATTTTAATTCTCACTAGCACACACAGTTACTGCAGGTTTCATATTTTACTTACAACTCATCTAGTGATGTGGTGAGAAATCTCTGCTTACTATTCATCATTCAGCATTTCTATTGAACCTCAAATCAAAGCAGTGCTGGCAAAGCAATAGAGGCCTTCCAGTTTCATGCCAGCACAATGCTTGACTGATCAATTCAATTTTGCTTCTTGAACGTGGTGGTATGCATATTTTATTGCATACTGTGATTTTTTACTTGACAGACTGTGCTGGCTCATGCTAATTAGAAAGGATATTGGAAAAGTGCTTTTTAATGAAATAAAAGAGTGTGTTTCAGAGGTAGTCTGTGAGAACAGAGTATATTTAATACCCCTCCAGTTCAGATCTCCAGCTCCCAAAGCTGTGGCTGACATATACCATAAATTCAGGCATCCAACTTATATGCCTAGGCATACAGTTATGTTTTCTTTGCTGGCATAGAAAATCACCCTTACAAACTCTTCCTTCCCAGTCTCCCAAGGAACTTTCTAGATAAATGAAACAAATCAATACTTAAAAATACATTTGGGAATAACACAGAGGATTATTGTTAGGCTGACCTTTCCTATAAATTGTACAAGCATGTTGAATTTTTTGTGTGTCAGAAAACAGACTGTGGTCTCCAGGCTGTGCTGTGGTGCCTGAACTCGGTGGGTCCAGGCTCTCCTGGGCTCTGCCATCACCGCACTCTGCAGCAGAGTCTCCTCAGGGATGAGCCAGGTGTCCCTAACAGCCCCCATACATCACAGGTCTTTCCCCGTCTCTTGCTCTGCTTCCTCGTTAGGACATACAAAAGCTATTTCTGACCCAGCTAATAAACCAGGCGGTGGCTTGTCCTCTGGCCCTTAGGGCAAGGGCACACTGAGGTGCTTTTCCATAGACTTGACTTCTCCTCTTCCCCTTCCACTTCCCTCCCCTCAAAGTGAGCCCCCCCTTGCCCAGGAGAAGACCCAGACCAGACCACCAAGAGCAACATGCTCCATGCTACCACACAGACCACAATGGAGAACTGTCTGGAAGAGTGATAGGTGGTGTGGGCCAAAGCATGCAAGGGAGTGTGGTAACCATTAACTGGAAAGGATCTGTTCCTGAGCCTCTGTGTGTGCTGACTTTTGTTCACTAGAGGAGACATAGTCCAGGAGCCAACATTTCTTCATAGCAGGTACAAGATGTATGTTTTGAAACAAGGTGCCTACTTTGAGCCAATCTAACAGTGTCTCCGGTAGAAATCAGGAACTGAGTATCGTTGGGACACTTGTTATCACAATATCAAATTGTGAGTTCCCCCAGGTGGTCTGTGGTGTCTCATGTGAGCTGTCTTGGAATAAAGATTTTCAGCCATCCTTTTCTTGCGAATCTTTTTTTCTTTTAGAAATAGGCTTTTAGTTTATGCAACTGAATTAATTTTACTGGAAAGAATTAAAATGGTAATTTAGCAATATAATTTTCTTAATCTTTTTGAATTCATGATGTCTGCTATCGAGATGCTTGTCAAAATGTTGCTTTGAGGGTGTTTTTAGTTAAAAGAAAAGCTTTAATTTGTTTATGAGTCAGGGATAGGAAAATCTGTCATCATGCTAAACTATTATTTATAAACACACACACATATAAATGTATGTGTATGCACACATATTCCTAATTACTTCAATAGGTTATATGGAGTAGTAGACTATACAAATATGTTGAAATAGCCTGCCATTTAACAATTAAAATGGCTTAGATTTGCCTTGGCCTCAATTAATATTTGTCTTCTCATGCACTTCAGAATCTTTTAAGGATGTAAATGATTGTACAAATAGCAAGGGAGTATATAAAAAGTATGGAAACATGTCTGACTTCAGTGAAATTACAGCAGTTTGTACCAGCTGACAGCTAAGTACTACAGTTGTCATTTAGCAACTTTTTAAACTGTATGGTCCTTGATATTATCCTATTCACCATTTTATAATAATGCATCTCTGTTGGGTTTAGGGACGATACTGCTGATTTGTAATAATAATAATATAATAATATAATTATTCTCCAGATTAATTACTTTTATGGCTATTGAGTGCCCTAATATAGATACTTAGTTAATGTGTTTCCATATAATTACTGTCACCAGTGAAAGCTTTCTTTACTTTCAAGTTCTAGAAAATTTATAATTTTGTCATTTAGCCCACTTACAACTATTTAAAAAATAATTTCTCAAGGTTAATTGGAATAATTACTTTGCATATTATTGATATTTTTGCTCTTCTTGACAGTTCTATTCTAAAAAAAAATCTTTTTTAAGTGCTATAGACATAACACAAGTGAAAAAATGAGAGAACAAGCAGCAGCTAAAAATGCACACAGAAATGCAGAAATAAGTAGTGCTTTTCTTTATCTGTGGTCTGCTGTGCTTATATACATTTCAGGCAACCCTTCTGAAATGAAATTTACTCTTACTTTGCACCACTGAGGTGAGAGAATTTAATTCCAGCCCGCTTGTATCTGTAGATCATTCTGAAGTGCTTTGATGTCTTTAAGCTCATAATGAGATTGGTCATCACACTTGGTTAATGGTATGAAAGAGTATGTAAGTAATCACTAGTAAAAATTCTGGTTTACTCTGTCAAGAGAAGAAGATGTACTTCTTGCAGATTCAGTGCTAAATCACAGATGTCCCTGTGTGGGTGGGAAGGTTTCCTCCACTAGTGGCGGTGTTTAGAGATGTGAGTGCTCTCAGTGAGGGGCACAGTCCCCTACCATGACTCGTGGTGATGCTGTTCTCACCAGCAATGCAGGAGTAGAGCCAACAGGTCCAGGCAGTGATTAAACATCTCTGTTTAGCCCTTGGGAGACCACAGCTGGAGTTTTGTGGCCAAATCTCTGCAAAGTCTTTGTCACAAGGGGAACAAAGGAAAAGCATGTTCTTCCCTCTCCAAACATGCCGGCATTGCTTTTCTGCTTGAAACAGTGAGAAGAACATATAGTTGAGTTGATAAAAATCCAACTGTAGTCATCCTTCTGCAGAGGGTGCAGGCTGTAATGGCACTGACTTGTCTTCTACCACAGCTGTAACATCTAACCATTGTATCTAGTACTTTTTTTACCACCATACTGAAGAATATTCACATTTTAGAGTCTCAAGGCCTCCAAATCACACCTACATGAAGAAAGGGCATGTTATCTATACAGAAACACTGTGTTATCCAGTGGAACTCCTGCAGAGCTTGAAGGAGTTGATTGGAGGGATCAATGCACCAGAAGTTCTGAATCTCACCACTGCGTGGGCAAATAAGCATGTGGCACATGGCTATTTCACATATGTACACAAGTACTTTGTATTCATCACATTTACCCTTGATCTGGAAAACAGGGCTTCTGCTGTTCAATGTATACTCAGAAAAAAATCAGTAATGCCTGAGTAGGATTGTTCTGGTTTTCATCAGAAGGATGAGAAAGTTGGACCAAGCTCCCAATACAATTGATAGTGTTAATAACACTGATGCTGCAAATTAACAGACAATGGCAGGCTCAGAAATGTCAGGATTTACGTTTTGAGATTAGATCAAGATGAAAAAGTGAAATTTTGTTGCACTTGGAAAAAAGTATCCCTAAAATTTTAACAACAGGCATTCATATTTGATTTTACCTAGAAATAAACTGGAAATGACAATATTTTAAATTTATTACCAGTTGCATGTCACTGCAACAGCAGCAAAATCTTCTGTACCTAAGCGTACTGTTGTGCATGGATTTTTTTTCTGTCATCAATATAATTGCTATGATATTGTATGTAATACTGTATATATTTACCTTTGTTGCAGGCCAACCTTTACAAATCGGCACCTATGGTAACAGAGAGTCAGCTGGTATGTATTGCACAGCTGTGATAAGCTGTTTTTCAAAATTTGCACAAGCACAAAATCTAAAGTAATTATTATTTATTTTCTTAGTCCTTTGAAAGAAGCTGCAGTCAATATCATCCTGCAAAGCTGCATTGCTTCTACAGAGCTGCATTACTTTCTTCTGTACTGAATACACACCTGTTTTAAGTAACTGTAAATCCTGACACTACTGGTAAACCCATGGACCGAATGACAAACTAGAGAGTCTTGCTAAATCTTGAGGTGCATGACAACTATAAAGTCTATTGCTGGTTCTTGGACTCTTTTAATATTCCTCATGTACAATTTTGTTTATAGGCAACAATGTTCTGGCATCTATTTTCTTCTTACACGCTGGTTTAAATCAAAGCTGGCTTAACTAGTGAAAAGCAAGGGTAAAATCAAATAAAGAAAGGGAGATTAGGCATCAGATGTTCATTTTAGCTCTGATCACAATTTAGTCTGTTGGAGCCAAACTTTCTGAAGAAGAGTCGGAAGAGAGGTCACAGAGCCTGTCCAAGTGACAGTGACCACTAATGAATGCTTAGGGAAAAACTGAGATGTTGATGAGAAATTTTCCCCATTGTATTTCAGCTAACGGAATTTTAGGGACCTCCTGAATCAATTTCTTCTGTTTAGTACTCTTTGACCACTTCATCTTTCTTGATTTTTTCCAGTTACTTTTTGAATCTTGTTATACTTTGGTCTCTACAACATTCTGTAGCAATAGGGTTTACTTTTTAAACATGCATTGTGTGAAATAATACTTTATTTCTTCGTTTTAAACCTACTACTTGACCTCAGTTCTTGTACTGAAACAGCAAATAATTGTTCTTTCTTCACTTTCTAAATAATATTAATGATTTTCTAGGTATTAACCACAATACCCTATCAGTCACTTCTTTTTCATGGCGAAAAGTCAAAATTGCTTAGTCACTCTTCGATAAGTATGGTTACTGTCCCATGTCTTTGATGATCCTGTTGCCTTTTTCTATATCTTTTTCGGGTTTTTGTTTTTGAGACTGGGAGACTAAAACCATAAACTGCTCTTGTCTAGCTCTGAACACAGCGCTTTCTATCTACATGATAATGTGATAAGGTTCTTTACTGTTATTTCTCTTCCTTTCCTAACAATTCCTAGTAATTTATTTAGTTCATCTTTCTTGTATTGAGCAGTAAGCCAATGTTTCCATAGAACTGTATGCAATAAACCCAAGATCTGTTTTCTGGGGAGTAAGCTAGTTTCTGAGCTAACTAGTTCATCACTGCATATGTAAATTTAGGATGTAGTTTAGTTTTCCCCTGTGAAATATATAATTGTTGAATTCAGTTGTTTCACCTGCCTTTTTGTCATTTGTTTGCTCAGCATCATAAGATCTCTCTGCAACTCTTTGTACTGCTATTTTGTTTTTACTCTCCTGAATGATTCATTTTTACCAGCAACTTTGTCACCTTACTAGCCACTCTTTTCTAGCCAATGTACATCCATAATTCAAGGCCCAGATGCCAGCGCATATCTCTGAGGAACTCCATTTGTGACTTCTCTCCACTGTGAAATTTAAATATTTATTCCAACTTTTTGCTTCTTATCTTTTAATTAGTCCATAAGCAACATTCTCTTTTACTCTGTAGCAGTTTCATTTCCTTAGTAGACCCTGCTGAAAGACCTTCACTAAAGCCTTTGGAAATCCACGTACAGCACGACTGCACATGCACTGGACTTTATGCTCTGTGATGCAGCCTCATTTTGTTATCCCTGGTTATGCATTTAGGGACCCGGAGGGAAAAAAATGCCAAACACTGAGCCTCACATAAAATGGTCTGTTGATTCTCACTTGGTTTCATCTAACGTGTGTTCACAGAATCACAGAATGATAGGGGTTGGAAGGGACCTCTGGAGATCATCTAGTCTGACACCCCCACCAGAGCAGGTTCACCTAGAGCAGATTGCACAGGAATGCGTCCAGGACAGTTTTGAATATCTCCAGAGAAGGAGACTCCACAACCTCTCTGGGCAGCTTGTTCCAGTGCTCTGCCACCCTCAAAGGAAAGAAGTTCCTCCTCATGTTTAGATGGAACTTCCTATGACCAAGTTTGTGCCCGTTACCTCTTGTCCTGGCACTGGGCACCACTGAAAAAAGACTGGCCCCATCCTCCTGGCACCCACCCCTCAAGTATTTAGAAGCATTAATAAGATCCCCCCTCAGTCTTCTCTTCTCCAGACTAAAAAGACCCAAGTCCCTCAGCCTTTCCTCACAAGAAAGATGTTCCAGTCCCCTAATCATCTTCATAGCCCTTTGCTGTACCCTCTCCAGCAGTTCCCTGTCCTTCTTGAACCGGGGAGCCCAGAACTGGACACAGTACTCCAGATGCGGCCTCACCAGGGCAGAGTAGAGGGGGAGGACAACCTCCCTCGACCTGCTTGCCACACTCTCCTTGATGCACCCCAGGATGCCATTGGCCTTCTTGGCCACAAGGGCACATTGGTGGCTCATGGTCATTGTTTTGTCCACCAGGACTCCCAGGTCCCTTTCCACAGAGCTGCTCTCCAGCCAGTCAGCCCCTAACCTGTACGGATGCATTGGGTTATTCCTCCCCAGGTGCAGTACCCTACACTTGCCTTTGTTGAATTTCATGAGGTTCCTCTCTGCCCAACTCTCCAGCCTGCCCAGGTCACGCTGAATGGCAGTTCCTAGATGGCAAAAGATTCTCATATTGCTAGTTTAAACATAACCTACATCTGCCGTTCTCAGCCAGCTTTCTCGCATCATAAAAGATTTATCAGGCATGAGTGCCTTTTAAAACGCCATTCCCTATTATTTGTTCATATGTATAATAATTCTGTTCTTTAGTATAGTTTGCTCCTACTGCTTTGCACAGCTTGAAATGTTATACATAGTGATTTGCAATTCCAGGTTCTCTTCACGATCCTTTAGTAAAACCTGCCCCGTAGTTGCCACTTCTCATTCTTCTGGTGCTGATTATGTCTGAAATTAAATACCACAATTCATGATGTGGCAATTTCACACTGGAACTGCTTTACAACTTTATTTATTCCTTGCACTTTATTTGTTCATTTTATTGATTTGTTCTCAAATCTCTCTTATTGACACTGTACTCGAGACAGTTCCTCCAAATTGTTTCTTTGCCATTGTGCGAACGTCCCTAAGTCTTCCTGTGAGGAAAGCTGAAGTGAGGAATTAATTTTCAGCACTTTTTTAATTTCTTGATTATATCCACTGGCCCCATAGACTTTTAGTTGTAAGGAAATTTAACAAGTTTTTTTTCTCAAAGTCTTTCTTGGCCTAATACATGGCATTTTTATATTATGGGCTAGATTTTCTTTTATTTTTCCTTTTCGTCTCTTTTTTCTCTAGATTGTATTTGAACACAACTTTTTGTCTTTGGAGCCTTTTCCTCCTTATTCCTTTTTTCACTTTTTTTGCACTGTTCTTTGAATATTCCAGAAGTTACTGACCTCTTCAACTCCTCCTACAGGCTGATGCACACCTTCTCTGAAATGTTACTGTCTTAAGCAGTATTCTGGTCACTTATAACCATTACATCCTTTTGGCACCTGCTTTGATTTTTTTTTTCTTATTTTTTTATAGTTATTTTAATTATTTAACTATATGTTTTATTTCACCGGTTTTAAATTGCAGTCACTACAGTGGAATTCTTGTGCGTGTTCTTTCATCAGACAGCAACGCTGTCTCTGAGCACGTTGTGATCTCTATTAATTGATGATGATTATTCAGTAGTAACATTTTTACTTAGAAATTTTGCAGCATTTATGATTCAGCCAATTACTTCTCCTCTTGTGGAGTCTCTGACTAGCTCTACCAGGGACCGATTAGTTATGGTGACCGGAAATGTGGTATCTATACCTCTCAGCTGTGTGACTTTTATCCAATGGACAGGCAAAGCATTGGGCATGCCACTGTGACTCTCATCAACAGATTTTCTACTCTTTTAAAGGATGACTATGAATGACTCATGATAATAAAGTGCAAAGCCATACCTAGCACACCAACATGACACACAATATTGCCATTATCATTAACAATAATGTCTTTCTTCATACATCATGCAACTAAGGCAAAATTCACATGGGGCTAGTCTTGCATATCTTGGTACCATTGTTCTAGGTCTTTCTGGTTCAGATATTTTAACACTGCGTCAGTCATTCACGGTTTTTGAGTATGCAATGGAAGGATTTATAAAAATATATTTATATACAAAAACAGTAGAAAAGGAGTCATATATTTAGAGCAAATACAGAATGGCATTTCTGTATTTTGTGAGCAGGTTTAAATGATAGTAACAGAAAGAACATACTGCATTTTCTTGCATGAAAAGGATTGTGGATAGGAGTTGTAGGGACTCAAGGCTGGACAGAGGATGAGTTCAAGCATTTGAAAGGAAGAAAAACATGAGAAAAATAGATAACAATCTAACAATCATGGTCTGGTCCAGGAGTTAAAGGTGGAGTGTTTCAGTTAATATCTAGACATATTCCTATGGCTTATTTTGTTCTGGGGTGTTTTAGATGTGACTTGGCAGCTTGAAGTACTTTTTCTATAATTAATTCATTTTGAAGCTCATGTATTACTGAGGTTCGGGTATTTCCTGTATTTAAAGCTATTGAGCCCAAAGCTCCATGAAATGAAATAAACCATGGCTGAGAATATGACACCTCAAGAGTTATGGCATGATTGCTTTAAAGTAAAATAGTACTAAATTCAGCATCTTTTAAGATCCACTTCAGGTCAGAATGACATCAAATACAGCATAGTTGTCAGGTCCAGCATAAAATCAGGGGTCATGGGTGCATCTATCCACATCTATCATGGCCTTTGAGCACCGATGAATGACTTCTGGAAGGCAGTGTTTGCCATGTTTAGCCTGGAGCAGAGGAGACTCAGGGGAGACTTATCGCTCTCTACAACTACCTGAAAGGAGGTTGTAGGGAGGTGGGTGCTGGTCTCTTCTCCCAAGTGACAAGTGATAGGATAAGAGGAAATGGCCTCAAGTTGCACCAGGGGACATTTAGATTGGATATTAGAAAACTTTTTTCACTGAAAGGCTTGTCACACATTGGAACAGGCTGCCCAAAGAGGTGGTTGTATTACCAAACCTGGAGGTATTTAAAAGACGTGTGGAAGAGGCGCTTAGGGACATGGTTAATGGTGGACTTAGCAGAGGTAGGTTTACGGTTGGACTTGATGGTCTTAAAGGTCTTTTCCAACCTAAATGATTCTATGATTCTATGGGTCTACATCTATACTTTGTCAAGCACCGAAATGTAAGCACTGCTGAAGTGTCAGTTATACTGAGGAGTGGTCCGTACAGAGCCATCACACAGCAAAGCAGGAAAAGAAAGAGATTCCTGATATACCAAAGGAAAATGTGGATGAAGGGAACTTAAATGTGCTAAAAGAGTTTCTTCAAGAAAGGGAAGGAAGCAGAGAGGGAAGCAGAGAGCCTTGTCAGTGCTAAAGGCTTGCCCGTAGCCCCCTCCTTGCCACCAGCCTGGGCAGCAAGCAGCGCCTGGGGAAACCTGCTCCATTTTCTGGTCCCCTTTCCCCAGAACAGCAGCAGAGGTGAGTGTCTCCTTCACACTACTCTTACTGTGGGTCTGTCCCTTTTCTCCAGCTGTTGAGAAAAAGACTCATCCCTGTACTGATTTTAGCTTTGGATATGTTTAGCACACAGTCAGTGGAAAGCATGATACAGTATAGTATCAGATATCTTGCTGAAAATTCATGTGTTTCTTGAAATGCAAATATTTCAGTATGAACAAAAATAAAGACAACCTGAATTTCAAACAGGTGACTGTCCTTGTTCTCTAGTGCAAGACCTGCTGCTGCTTCAGCATGGAGGTGGAGAAAATAATTATCCTTCCTTCCTAGGCTTTTCAAAGTGATATGAATAATTTACTACTTAGCCAGAGGAAGAGGAAATCCTTTTAACCACAGTTATATGCCTTCACACCTTCAAACATACTAAGGGAGAACTTCATTGTAGACTGATACACTGCCTGGAATGTTTTATTGCATTTTTGCAAGTGTAAGGCCTCTACAAGGGAAAATAATAATAAATAATAAATAAACTAATACGTTCAATAACATATTTCCTCTTGTGAAGACTAATTTGTGGCAGAAAAGAAATAGAAGAGGAATATTTTAAGGTGATTAACAATTCAACTAAACAAAGCCTCTATGTTTGTATTGTTAGGGCAAAAAGCATCTTTTTGCTGACAGTGGAAACTGCAATGTTCCTTCATGACAAGGGAGCCAGTTCCTCACTATCTGAAAGCAGGTGCTCTCAACAGTTTAGAGGCTCCTCAGGTGATTCTGGCTTCTCAGTGCTGACAGAAGATGACTGCGTTGCCTGCGGCGTGCTGTGTTGCATACTTGCCCCATCTGTCTCACGGTCCCTTTTCCCAAAACTAATGAGTTTGTTGGAAAGGACTGGGAATGGTTCCTCTCCATAAGGAAATTCTTGAATTCTTCCCATTTGAAGCAGAAGGCTTCAAAGACTGCAAGAGACTATTTGTACAGAAAAGCTGGATATAAAGGCTATGCAGGCAAACAGATGGACTTGGTGCTTGCTATTTGTCAAGCGAGGTCTGATGGACTCAGAGCAGAAAGGAAAGAAAGAGAACAGCTAACTCTTTTATCCCAAACCTAGCTCTCTTGTTTTGTTATATATTTTTATCTGATCATGTCATATCTTTTGTCACAGAGTCAGGCTGCTTCAAAACAGCACTGCATTGAAAACATATTGAAAAGCCAATTTCTCGTTAAACATTGAGGCAGCTTTCTTGTTTACAGGAAAGCTGCTCAGGGATCCAGAAGGACTTAATGTCTGTGTAGTGACACAAAGCATGGCAAGGAGGGAGTGCGGTCCTTGCTAGCTATCAAAGAAAGCTCTGGCCCTACATATTTTGGGGATCTCTGAATACTCTGGATAAGGGGAAGTGACAGTGACTCAGATAGGAGAAACATGGGACTCAGAGGGTTTTAGGCCTCTGCTGAGAGGAACGGGGTTGCAACTGTGACCTTACTCACCAGATTCAACAAGATCCTAGGGAAAACCAGTGTCATAGTAACAGAGGAAAAAATTAGAGGTGAACACGCTCATACACCTGCCGACAAGAAGGTCAGTCTTATGACTCTTGGGATGAATATCATGCATGGCTCATTTTCATACAGCCAAAATACCTTCTGTCCCTGAAGAAGGGTGGCCATGTCCATACTGCCTATCAAGAGATGCCCTGGCCCACCGTATCCTCCTATTTCTGACTGTGTGCTTGCTCACCTGGGCCAAAACCATGCCAGGGAGCACCCTGGCATCGTCAGTACAACTGATTATGGGTCCGCTCTGGACTTTGTGTCTTGGCCCTGTGTAATTTGCTAATAGGGTTGTAGCCATATGACAGCAGACCACTGCAACCATAACAGCCTTTACCATTTTTCAGTGCTGTTGTAGGAAGACCAACACTTTTCTTGCCAAAACTAAGTCTTAGTTTGTTTCTCAGCAGTGTCAGTTGTGCCACCCTCTATCAAAGAAAGAGTTCAAGTTTTTAGTTTTGGATCAAAGATTTTATATACCTTGTCAGGGAGCTAATAAAGCATTTCAAATTCTGGTTGCTGGCTGATATCTGCCATTCAGTTCGCAGAGTCAGACATAAACATATGATTCAGTCAGCACTTGAGTGTGTGATGTTGTTTAGAAAATGCTTCCTTAAAAGCATTTCTACAGCATGCTTTTGAAAGAGATTTCCTACATAAGGAGAGTAGCTTATCCTTGATGATTTCAGGTACCTCAATGGGCTTTTAATTGCATGGTTACATGGTGTGGAGGAGTGCTAGAAGGCCACAGGTCCTTTGTCTGCATAATGATGACTTGATAACAACTGTAGCTTTCTTTTTAGTTTTATATTTACCTTTGTGTTGAAAGCCAGGAGGCATTCACTTTTACAAACTCTTCTCAGAAATCTTGGAGAGGAAAATAATTATTTTACAGTGAATCCTACAAAGAAATAGTCATAAACTAGGGACTGTAAGTTCATTAAATAAGCACCACGTCTTTCACTAAGTTGTCCTTCTTAATGAAAAAGTTTAAGTTTTTAATGCAACTTGGCAGTCATTACTCTTTTAAAAATGTTTATATCACCTCATGTCTTATTTTTTGCTTTCAGTTGAATATGTTTCTTCTTACTTGATGAGGCAAATGAAAAGGCCCCAACCTGTGGAAGGGAGGGAGGGGATAAAACACAAAGCTAAGGGAAGATACTATATTATTCCCCAGAAAGACTTTCCCCTAATATCTTGCTGCCTGGGCAGGTGTTCTTCCCAGGTGTGTCGTGCTCCTCCTGCCTCTGCTGCCTTCCACTCAGCCCCTGAGCACTGCTCTGTCCTTTCCACAAGACATGGGGACATCTCCTGCTTTCTGCACCCTCCCCCCGCAATGGGCACCCCTCTTGCCCTGTCCTTGCTGGATGCCTGCAGATTTAATTTTAAGGTGATGCGTAACTCAGTTTACATGATACATCCAGAAATCTCAACTGCATCATTTTAAGCTTAGTTTCATAGCAAGCTTCTCTTTTTTCCAGACAGACTGCTTAGGTGTATTGCTCTTGTAAATAGGCAGATGGTGTTATTAAATGTACATAGTCCAAATCTTAAAAATAAATCTAGTGGTGATCAAGTTTCTTCTCTGCATTTTTATACCCTGCTGGGTACTGAGGATGGGGAGCTGTGACAGTACTTATTTCTCAGTCCCATCTGGGCAAGCTGCCCCTCTGGGCTGCAATCACAGAAGGAGCTCAGCAGCACTCCTGTTGTTATCTATATCAGTTGTGACAAAGACTGCCTATTTCCTATGGGATAGCTGTAACAGAGAATAACGTAATTGAGTTATTGAAAAGTTTAAATTCAGTCACACACCCCCCCCCCCCCCCCAACTTCAGTACTTAGCAAATTTCAGTGAGAATGTACACTTTTTTCTTGCTTTGCTTACTGAACAAGTTGTCTATGTTAAAATTATCCCCTAGCCTCTACTTAGAGTTTATGCCACAATCCATCATGTCATAATTTACTGTAAGAATTCTGAAAATCATAGATGTGCTAAATTGGCAAGTTAATAGTCGATTTTTTGGTTGGCTGGTAGATAACCAAGAATTTTTTTCTTGATTAAATAATCCGATTTGTCTGAAGTGAGGGGTATCACACATCCATGCTGACTAAATTCTCTAAAATTGTACTTTTCCAAGTGAGCTCTTAAAGATACTGTCAAAATCAGGCATGCAATCACTGGTATTATTCCCTAGAAAGACTTTCCCCTAATATCTTGCTGCTTGGGTGTAAGTTAACAGCATCACCTATTTCCCTTCCTTTTTTCACAGTTACTGTTTTGAGGAGCCCAGAACAGAATTTGCAGCATGAAAGAAGACGTATGGCTGTGCATAAAGTGTGACTTGATGAACTTATCAAGATGCAGCTGAACAGCTAGCAAAAACATCCAGCAAAACCCACAAACAATAGTTTGACAGCCCAGCATCTATTTTTGTGTCAGTAACAAACAGATGTCAGCAATGAGGTTCTATGCATAAAAGCAGCTCTTGCCATTTTTGTCTGCAATCTGTATTAGAAGTAGGCCAGGCAGCATGACACCTGAATAATTTTGGTGGTGAAATATGTTATTAATAAAATTTTAAAAATATCTAGTCACTACAGCCTCATTGGAATTGACTTGTCTAACAAATATTCCGTAAATTGTAAAGTATTTTATTTTCTTTTTCTTCCATCTCTTTTCTCCTGGATATGCTATGGGTCAAGACAAAACCTGGTGTCATTCGTCCCGTGCTGGTGAAAGGAAAGAGTGCACAGCAAAAGGAGGAGCCCTATCAACCCAATCCTTTCAAAAAGTACCTTGAAGAAATCAGTGATCAAGAAATTGAGCAGGTGAGCAATACTTTGAAGGATTTTGTAGCCTCAGATAGTTTCCTTAAAGATGATGCAATAATCTTAGATCCTTATTTTGTCCTGGTCTCTTGTTTTTTGCAAAGTTAGATGATTCCCTGAAGGGCACCTGGCTCCTGGAGGAGAGTCTCCAGGCTGGAGATGGGCAGCTGGGCTTTCTACAGGGACATTTTTTTGTGGCAATCTAAAAAACTGTATGTTGGGGAAGGGGTCTTTTAATGATGTCCGTAGGAAACACTATACAAAAGAAAGTGGAAATCCTGTACTTGCCTGTCAATCAGGTGTCTGGATCAGATCTACCAGAAAGCGCTTTCTCCTTTTGGGGTCCAGACCTGAATCCTCTCTGAAGAGAAATGAGGACAGCAAGGACTGGGCAAGGTTCACTCTTCCCTCTCCGAGGGAGACTGCAGAAGAGCCCCACCGAGTTTCTGTGTCACGCCCCAGTGTGTGGCTCCCCCAGGTCCATATTTGGGCCCCTCCACAGCTTAAGGGAACTGCTCTTCTACTCCACACAAGGGGCCTTATCAGGCAGCCCATGGGACAGGAAAAGTGCTGTCTTCTCCCACAGACCTCTGCATAAAGCCATAGGATTACTTTGCAAAAACACATCTTGAACTTTGCTGACCTGTATGAGGCATTTTCTCAGAGAAACCCCAGGCAAATGATTCTGTCAGCCGTTTCTTGTGCATTTGTGTTTGTGTGCATTATTGTGAATTAAACCTTAACTGCAATATGTAATCTGAAAGTCCCTGTAGGAGCTTATTATTAACCTATCCAGTATGTTCTGAATCTTCCATCTGGAGGGTAGTAAAATGAAGCCAGGAGTCCTCTTGCCAGACACAATGTGAATAAAATACCTTACTAATTGAATTTCTCTTACTGTTATGCCTCTCTAGTCACATTAGAGAGAGACTTTAGCAATGGCAGTCCTGTCTTCTTCCTTTCATAACTGAATTTTTTTAAGATTTTCTTTTTAGTTCTTTCCATTCTTCCCCATAGCTCTGACTTGCTGTAGGACATTTCCAGCATTTTTCAGAAGTACTGCAGCATTACCAACAGAGAAAGATTTATTTGTAGCATCAGTGGGTTCCAGCAACACATATGGCTGGCATCACAAGGTTTCTCATTCTATAGGTTTCTATAGAATGTAGAGTTTCTGTAAAATATAAGAAAAAATTAATACCAATTATTTACAATTTTTCTCCTAACTTTTGAGGTTGGCAGCAAATATTTGACTTCGGAGACTATGTGTGAGTTCATAGCGAGTTTTTCATGCTTCAACTTACTGAAAACCTTCTGATGCCCCGGCACTGTGCTGCCATTTAGCTGGGATGAAAGAGGAGGAGAGCTGACCGGGAGATGCTGCTAGATAGCTTCTTGTCTAGGCCACCTCAGCAGGACATCACTGCAAAGGCAGGGGCAGCTCATACCTCCTTTTCATCACGGCTGGGCACTGATTCTGCTGGCTATAGTTCTTCTGATGGAGGAATGATGAAATCGCCAAACCTTGTATCTTCAGGCAAATACAAACCTGGGTTTATTGCCATACTCAGAAGCTTTCTGACATTTGAAACTAATTGTGAAAACAAATCATCTTACACCTTATAAATTACTTATGGTACATATTACTGAAATACTGAGGACATCCTAAGTCCATGGATAAATGTGATGTTAGAACAAAAGCCAAAATTATTTTATATAAAAGCTATGAATTAAAATGAACTAAACAAATAGTGCACTGACTTGATAGATCTCATTAATTTCACAATGAACATGTTCAGTTTTGCTTCCTTTATTTATAAGAACAATTACATATGCTTTTAAGTACTGATAAATTAGCATTTTTACCCTCAGGTTGCTGTGAAATACTTGTTATTTTGGGGAGTCCTCTATTAAGAAGTCTTTGTTCTGAAAAAGGAACTACTTAGGCCTGTATTCAGGTGGCTTCATTGACTTAACAGGAACCGGTTTTGTTTGTGTGAGAAATGGTTATATGATTCCAGTGGTGGTCTGATATAACAATTAATAGTACCATAATAGCCAGATCTAGGGAAAACAAAAAAGCACATGCTTACATCACAGCACATGATTACAATTTCAGCTCTTGCCTCTCAGAGTAGGTTTCTGGAGCTGATATAAGGTCCTTGTGTGTGGAGGAGACTTAGGTGCCCACATGAAGGTGTTCACAATCAGACAGCATCTCTGAAACTCTCCTGAGGGGTTTTAGTGCCTGTAAGAGGGCTGCAGCACTGCCTGTGAAACTGGGCTCCACGCCAGGACAACGGTTTGAAACGTGCAGTGGTGGTCCCTAACCAGGGGGTTGTCAGCCTATAAGGACACTCATTCTCCCTCTTCCCCTGCTCTCAGTAGTTAGCATTTTCGGCTGCACAGCGGCTGGCTTCTAAAGAGTGGGAGGTGTTCCCACCAATATTACCCCCAAATCAGGTAAATTGACTGCTTTCATGGGATATGAAAGCTGTGGATTAAACCTAGGAGACCTAGCAGCTAGGCTTTCTGCTTTCTGTGGAAGAGCCCATGCTAGTCCATTTGTCTTTGAATAAGAACTTAGCAGGCATCTACTGCAGCTGAGGGCAAAACTGCTCATACTGTTACTGATTTTCCCTGGTTTTCTTTGAAGATTTTCCCAGTCCTACTGGGAGGTTCAGCTCTTACATTTCTGTTCTCTCCCTCTCTCTGCATTTTCTTTTCATTTCTTTCTAATACCATTGCCAGTAACACCCTCCCTAGGTGACGTTGCTGCCCCTCCTTCACCCAGCCCATCTTGAAAGGACAGACCCTTTCAGGCTGCATCTTCGAGGGTGGTGCAGATGAGATGAAGTTCCAGATGGCATCAGCTTTATTAACTTCTCGCTTCTGAATTTTATTAGACCTTCACAATACCTCCCCTCCCTGCCAAACCTCCCAGTGTGACACTGAGCATTGGTGACTATGCGGGTGACATTCAGCTTGAGCCATAATGATGCAGCCAGCCATAACTGCTGACCTTCAGCTTCATGTCCCTGTGTTGAACACATAGTTTTTTGCACAACAGAGAGTAGCTTGTTTGCTTTTCACTTCACTAAGAAACACCCCCATGTGGAAAAGGCCATTTCGCTTGTAAAAAAATAGTAATTTTGGCTTTAACAGGCAGCTGTTCTCATGCAGATAATCCAAAGTAATAGATGGAGACAAAAGAGATTTCTAAATTAGTAAAGATCATCGGGAAAGGATGTAGCTCAGCTCACAGATAGCTCTTTTTATCTGTGTTCTGGGTACGCTGTGTATAGATTGACACTGGTGTGCCAATAAAATTTATAAACCTGGGAAAAATCCCTTTTTATTTTGGCTTTTTCTCATATTAGCTTATGGTGCCTTCTTTTTTTTTTCTTCCTGAGGACATATACAACTTGTAGCACTGGCTATTCAGTGGATATCCCCCCATCAAACACTTGTTACGGACAGAGTGTAGTATTTCTCAGGTTCCAATCTGACAGTATTAAGCTTCCCACATTTTTAGGTGTCCTTACTGGAGATGGTAATTTCCCTATCACGAGAAAGTATTGTTTTCCACTTGCTTGGTACATTTCAGTAATGTTTCAGGAATTTTGCAAGTATGCTCCGATTTGTTCAAAAAATCACCGTAATGTACACCGGAAGTATATGTAACTCATGAGCAGTGCTAACGTGGCGGCTTCATGAAAATTTTCACTTGACACTGGGGAAACATAGTCTTTCTTAGGGAAAAAATAGGGCATTTTGTTACATAGTGATATGAAAACAACTCATAATGAATGTTAGAGAATTCATGCATTTGCCAATATTAACAAGAATGTACATAGGCTCCTTTGTCATTAAAAAACCCAAACACTTAGGGCAATGGAAGAGCAAGATAAGGATGAACTAAAGAGATATTAGTTACACTTGGCATGAAGCTGTGAGGCCAGTTTGCCAAGGTTTATTATTAACAGAAGTAGGGCTGGTGCCTCTGAGGAGCGGCAGGAAGCAAGGTTGGTGTGAAGTGACTGCTGCCCGGTCCCCTTCCAGCCGCTCTCGCTGCTGCCTGGCTCTGATCCACTCATTTGCTCACCCTAGCTCTTTTGGCGGGCGATACATTAGCTTCTGCTGGAACTAATCGCAGCTATTGTCACAAATTTTCTGGGTCTTGAGCTCAAAGGCACAGCACACAGGGGAGTGTCTGGTCTAGACTCAGCCAGCCAAGCGGGTGAGAATTCAGGATGTATTGTGTCAATGGCCTTTACAAAACCTAAGGACGAGATTTGTGCCAAAAGCTGGGTACGCCTCCTTGACTCTATCCCAAAGCTTTTAAAAATATATTTTTTTTAAAGGGTTTTATGCTTTTGGTGCAAAAATCACATAAGTATTGGGGTTTTTTAACCAGAAACACTGTTAACCACTGACAACTTGCAGTAGTGAAATATATTGTGTGTGTACCTTCACTGGTTTAACTCTTAAATGGCTGAAAAGGCTTGTTAGAGTCCTGTTAAAAAGCCTGAAGTGCTCCTGCTAGTACATAGATAAAGCAGACTTTCTTTTGTACCTCTCAGACACTGTTTTCAGGTTGGTTTTGCTTCCAATCCACCCTCAGAAAATGTCCCAAAACGTGGCCATCTTATCGTAGCGCAAGATCCTTCTGGGCTTTCCTTTTCTGTCACTTGAGCATCAGCTGAGCTTCAGGAGGGATATGCACTGGAATCCAGTTGAAATGTAACTGGTTTAATGGGACATCTACAGCAGGTTTTTGTCTGTGTACTTTCAAGCCAATGAAAGTGCTTAGTGTAGAGCAATTGTATTGGCATGAAAGTAGAGTATCTTTCCTAGTTAATCATCAAGCCTTATGAAATGTGAAAAAGGTGCAAGACAAGCACTTTGCTTTCTGTCCAAAGCTTCTCTTTTGTATCCATTAACCTGTTTCTGTTTACTTTTTTTCATAGGAGACTGCTCTCCTACACCCTCTGTATCCAACTAAACTGATCCCTCCACCTAAGTCCCCTTCGCGTCCTCCGTCCATCTCCCTTGCTGACTGTCTAAACCCTGGACCTTTCAGCCACTTGTCTTCCATCACATGTGACATTCATGAGAATCCTTACAGCTCTTACAGTCACAAGTCTTTGTACACTAAGGCTTAATTCTAGGTAGAATTCAGCTGAGTCATTAGGATTCAGTGCTGGCAGGTGCTCTGGGAGATGCATCTCAGGCAAGCCGGTGTCTCCAACATCCCTGGAGATATTGCTGCTTTTCCTTCCCTTGGCACAGCTTGTGTCAGGGCTTGCTTCCTCCAGACCAGCTAGGACAGGACTCCTACCACTCTTCATTCAAGCTATTTGTTCTCTAAATGAGGAATAACCTATTTCATCCCTCATGCTTAGATTACTTTTTACATTTACCCCTGCTAAAGTAATGGGCTATTTCTTTTTTCTTGGAGACTGAGGTAAGGGAGGCTAACCTGAGAGAAATACAGGCTTTTCCAGTAGCTTCATCTGTCATCCTGACGAGCAGTTGTCTCTTGCCAATGCAATGGGAGTCGCACCCTTGCTGACATATGTGTCTTTGAAACAGCGATGAAAAAGTTGGACAAAATGTCTGTAGTCCAAGGTGTGTGGGTGACAGGGCTGGCTAATGAGCTCTGTAAGGTGAAAACTGGGCCCTAGGTCTTAACTGAAGTAATTTCGAAGAGCAGCTGGCATGAGGGACTTACAATACCTCAAGAGAGCCCTTGTCTGGTGTTAGGAAAGCATCAGTTGTGGAAGCCCATAGAAGATGCTGTTTGGACCCCTCAGATGCATCCCTCCCATGTCATCTTTTTCTAACACAGAATCTGGCTGCAAATGCTCAAACCTTGATGCCAGGAGAGAAAATCCCACTCCAAGATGTACAGTGTGCTTTATTTGGGATGCAAGAGGTTAAAACACAGGCATTAGGTGCCGTTTCTTTAGGCGATGTCACGGTTTCCTCCTCAGGGGAAGCACCAGGGTGAAATAAGCATTACTAGTTTCAGGCACCATGGAGCCAAGACTACTTTGGAGAGAAGTACCACCTCTACAGAGAATGTATGTTGGTCAGCCATCAGACTCTGAAGAAATGCCTGGAAACACCTTTCTTCCCCATTGACTAGAAACATAATTTAGGTTAATAGGCAATGTCAATAGTGTCTGAAGTTGGCCCCTCCGTCCTGTGGGATTTATAAAATTTACCATTTTACCCATTTATTAGGATGGACTAAAACTAAAACTAAAACTTGAAAAACCCTTCCATTCTGTCTTTGAGGCATTCTGAACTCAAACACGTTTTCACATCTGCTAGACTGGGTTTTGTTCTGTTACAATTTTTACTAAACTGGGCTGACATGTTTATTTAGCCAGCAATGATTTTACGATCAAGTATTTTTTGAGAAGTTTCCTGGTTCATTGCAGGGCATTCACATGAACAAACAAACATTGCACGGCATTCACACAAAAAAACAGCTGTCATATGACCACTGAAGCCAGTTTTTATGATGAAAATGGGTATTTGCTGTTGCTAATGAAAACACTGTTAGAAACTCAGAAATTTGTATAGGAATGCGAATACAGCAGGGAAAGTTGTCTGAAGATAATTAAGACAGTGTAATTTTTTGGTATATCATGTTAGCTGTTGTCTCAAAGAGGGATATTCTTGCTGAATGATTGCTGAAATAAGGAAATTTTGCTGCTGCTCTTATTTCCCATAGCACTGTACACCCAAAACACTTCTCTTGACTGCAGAGGTCAGGAAATACATAGGCCCAGCCTATGTATTTACATTCCACCCATATGGTGATGATTACGAGGCCTCTTCATCCACAATATCTCCAGGAACTTTTGCCATTCCAAGCAACCTTTGTGATCTGATAAATGATAAATTGCAGCCACACCTCCCCGATGTTAACAGGTTCTTCCTGTACAATGTAAATACGAGATATTTACATAGGAGATAAGGAAATACGGGAGAACAGGTAGTGTTTTCCTCAATCCCTTCAGTGGCAGAGAGGAACACTGAAAGGAACAGCAAAGCGAACCTAGTTAACATGTGGCTCAGAGGCTGGTGCTGTTGGAGGAATTTTGGGTTTTTTGGCTACAGGGAGGTTTACACAGCACCGGGCTGACTGCAGATGGAGTTCAACTATCGTCAAGGGGGAAAAGGATTCTTGCTTATGAGTTAGCGAGCCTCACCGAGAAGGCTTAAAACTAGATTCGAAGGGGGAAGGGGGTGAAACCAGGCTGCCTAGAGATGAGCCTAGGGGTGGCATGCCAATGTTGGGGGCAAAATCAATAGCCCAGCTCAAGTGCATCTACTCCAATGCACGCAGCATGGGCAGCAAACAGGAGGAGCTGGAAACCGTTGTGCAGCAGGACAGCTATGATGTAGTCAC
Source organism: Gavia stellata (assembly GCF_030936135.1). Lineage (NCBI taxonomy): Eukaryota > Metazoa > Chordata > Aves > Gaviiformes > Gaviidae > Gavia > Gavia stellata. The sequence continues at coordinate 86,356,749 of NC_082595.1, read as the reverse complement.
CATCACAGAAACATGGTGGGACGACTCACATGACTGGAGTGCTGCAATGGATGGCTATAAGCTCTTCAGGAGAGATAGGCAAGGAAGGAGAGGCGGTGGGGTGGCTCTCTATGTTAGGGAGTGTTTTGATTGTACAGAGCTCAACGATTGTGACGACAAGGTTGAGTGCTTATGGGTAAGGATGAGGGGGAAGGCTAACAAGGCAGATATCCTGCTGGGTGTCTGTTATAGACCACCCAGCCAGGACAAAGAGGCAGACGAAGTGTTCTACAAGTGACTGGCAGAATTCTCGCAATCGCAAGCCCTTGTTCTTGTGGGGGACTTCAACTTGCCAGATGTCTGCTGGAAATATAACACAGCAGAGAGGAAACAGTCCTGGAGGTTGCTGGAGTGTGTGGAAGATCACTTCCTGACACAGCTGGTGAGTGAGCCTACCAGGGGAGGTGCCCTGCTTGACCTGTTGTTTACGAACAGAGAAGGACTGGTGGGAGAAGTGATGGTCAGAGGTCATCTTAGGCTTAGTGACCATGAAATGATAGAATTCTCAATTCTTGGCGAAGTAAGGAGGGGGGTCAGCAAAACCACTACCATGGTCTTCCAAAGGGCAGACTTCAGCCTGTTCAGGACACTGGTTGAGAGGGTCCCTTGGGAGATGGTTGTGAAGGGCAAAGGGGTCCAGGAAGGCTGGACCTTCTTCAAGAAGGAAATCTTAAAGGCGCAGGAGCAGGCAGTCCCCATGTGCCATAAGATGAGCCGGTGGGGAAGATGACTGGCCTGGATGAACAGGGAGCTTTTCCTGGGACTCGGGAAAAAAAGAAGAGTTTATCAGCTTTGGAAGAAGGGGCAGGCGACTGAAGAAGAGTACAAGGATCTCATTAGGTCATGCAGAGAGGGAATTAGGAAGACAAAAGCCCAGCTAGAGCTCAATCTGGCCACGGTCATAAGGGATAACAAGAAATGTTTTTACAAATATAGTAACAACAAAAAGAGAGTCAAGGAGAATCTCCATCCCTTACTGAATGCGGGAGGGAACGTTGTCACCAAGGTTGAGGAAAAGGCTGAGGTACTTAATGCCTTCTTTGCCTCAGTCTTTAATAGCCAGACCAGGTATCCTGAGGGAATCCAGCTCCCTGAGCTGGAAGACAAGGATGGAGAGCAAAACAAACTCCCCATGATCCAGGAGGAAGCAGTTAACGACCTGCTATGCCACCTGGACACTCACAAGTCTATGGGGCCTGATGGCATCCACCCAAGGGTACTGAGGGAGCTGGCCGAGGACCTTGCCAAGACACTCTCCATCATTTATCAACAGTCCTGGTTCACAGGGGAGGTTCCAGACGACTGGAGGCTTGCCAATGTGACGCCCATCTACAAGAAGGGCCGGAAGGAGGATCCAGGGAGCTACAGGCCTGTCAGCATGACCTCGATGCCAGGGAAGATTATGGAGAGGTTCATCTTGAGGGCGCTCACGGGACACGTGCAGGACAACTAAGGGATCAGGCCCAGCCAGCATGGGTTTATGAAAGGCAGGTCCTGCTTGACCAACCTGATCTCCTTCTATGACCAGGTGACCTGCCTAGCGGGAGAGGGAAAGGCTGTGGATGTTGTCTGCCTGGACTTTAGTAAAGCCTTTGACACTGTCTCCCACAGTATTCTCCTAGAGAAGCTGGCGACTCGTGGCTTAGACAGGTGCACTCTTCACTGGGTAAAAAATTGGCTGGATGGCCGAGCCCAGAGAGTCGTGGTGAATGGAGTGAAATCCAGTTGGTGGCCAGTCACAAGCGGAGTCCCCCAGGGCTCAGTTTTGGGACCGGTCTTGTTTAATATCTTTATTGATCTAGATGAGGGGATGGAGTGCACCCTCAGCAAGTTTGCAGATGACACCAAGTTGGGTGGGAGTGTTGATCTGCTTGAGGGTAGGAAGGCTCTGCAGAGGGATCTGGACAGGCTGGATGGATGGGCTGAGGCCAATTGTATGAGGTTCAACAAGGCCAAGTGCCACGTCCTGCACTTGGGTCACAACAACCCCATGCAACGCTACAGGCTTGGGGATGAGTGGCTGGAAAGCTGCCTGGCGGAAAAGGACCTGGGGGTGTTGATTGACAGCCGGCTGAAGATGAGCCAGCAGTGTGCCCAGGTGGCCAAGAAGGCCAATGGCATCCTGGCCTGTATCAGAAACAGTGTGGCCAGCAGCAGTAAGGAGGTGATGGTGCCCCTGTACTCGGCGCTGGTGAGGCCGCACCTCGAATCCTGTGTTCAGTTTTGGGCCCCTCACTCCAAGAAGGACATTGAGGTGCTGGAGCGTGTCCAGAGAAGGGCAGCGAAGCTGGTGAGGGGTCTGGAGCACAAGTCTGATGAGGAGCGGCTGAGGGAGCTGGGGTTGTTCAGTCTGGAGAAGAGGAGGCTGAGGGGAGACCTCATCGCTCTCTACAGTTACCTGAAAGGGGGTTGCAGAGAGGTGGGTGTTCGTTTCTTCTCCCAAGTGACAAATGACAGCACAAGAGGAAATGGCCTCAAGTTGTGTCAGGGGAGGTTCAGGCTGGATATTAGGAAAAAGTTCTTTACTGAGAGAGTGGTGAGACACTGGAACAGGCTGCCCAGGGAGGTGGTGGAGTCACCCTCACTGGAAGTGTTCAAGGAACATGTGGACGTGGCATTGTGGGACATAGTTTAGTGGGCTTGGTGGTGTTGGGTTGATGGTTGGACTTGATGATCTTACAGGTCTTTTCCAACCTTAGTGATTCTGTGATTCTGTGATTCTGTGATTCTGAGAGCTACATCATCTCTTTAATTTCTTCCATTTCACTCTATAACATAAATTTGCTCTCTTACTTGGGTCATTTTTTACTGTCTGCTGTTAGCAAAGGTATGGTTTTCCTGTAAGCGTCACATATCTGTAAACAGCTTTTATTTTTTTTTATGTTTTATATTTTTTAATATATTATGTATATTTTATATATTCTTATTTCCATATTGAACTCTGACTCTCGATTTAAGTCTGCAACTTTCCAGGGTTGAGCAGCAACCTCCATAGCCCAGAAGCCTCTAAAGAGTGTTGTATTCTATCATAGAAAAGCTCAGAGGATCATTTTATTTTACTTCAAATACTTCTGCAGCAGCATTTTGAATGGTTATGTCAGCAGTAAGCTAACTGGGAGAGCTGTGCCTTAAATGAGGCCCTAGTACTGACCTGCTATGACAATTTAATCAAAAAAGTTTACACATTTGGGCTTCTGGTTGACTTCCTACTGCCATCCCTCTTGTTGTGTAAGTGAAGTAGGTTCCTGACTTTGGTCAAGACCACATGCAATGATAATGCTCGTGTTTCTCCAAGTGCGTCCCTTAATTTAATTAATGTAGCAAGTTCTCTTTTCCATCCCATAAGATTTACTGAAAATCCACGGGAATCTATGATAGGTACAAAAAAATTCAATAATTAGATCTTCTGAAGCAGGATTGGTGAGAATGACAAAGAGTTTTGAGATGAGTATCTTGTTTGAGACTTCTTTGGAAATTTTCAGTATAACTCAATTTACCATTGATTTTTTCCTAGTGTTTAAAATACTTTTAATTATTTAATTATTTGCAAGAATTTTAAAGTCCCAGACAATGAAGATAAGGTTAATTGATATAAAATGAGACAAATGTATTGTCAGAGGTAGGTAAGATTTGTAAACATTACTGGTAGTGCTAGTAAATACCTTTAGTAAAATGTATTGTATTTCTGAACTGCTGTTGCTCTCTAGGTAGGTGTGGCCCAATACTTTGGGAAACAGAATAATCAAATGTCAATACTGGGCTAGTTTAATACAAACGGAGGTTTATTTACACAAAAAGTAAATGTTCAAGACTTAAAATATTTTTTTTTAATGTTTCCGTTTTGGTCTATAGTATTAACATTCTTTGGTAACCAAAAGAAGATTAATTTTGATCTTATTGGCATGACCAGTATTTAACATTTGATTCAATATATGTTGATAAAAACTGACAATATTTGCCTATCATTTCTTGCAATAACCCTGTCTTCCACACCACCCAACTACAGTCTGAGCTATTCATGTTTTTAAAAAGAAATGATTTGATTTATTGTCATGAGTAATCAAAGTAACAGAAACCACATTACAATAGACACAGTATCAGATGTTGAGATTGCAAACTGTTAGACCTGTTCCATAAACAACATTCTGACATCATCGGAATTTATTTCCGTCCTCTACTAAATCTTGACTGCCATCTCTGTAAATTCCCTGGATTTCCCCCTCTCCACTCCTCTTCCCTTGGAATATGGGATAATATGCACCATGACTCACTTGCTGTCTCTCCAGCCATCCAGTAAACAAACGGTCAGTGTCCACATGGTCAATCTATATATACATATGTGTTGCATTTCTAACTATATGTTGTATTTTGCTTCATCTTCCACTAGAGGGCAAAACCTGCCGCCATAAATCTTTGCAATGATTTAAAATATGCTGTAAATACACTAATAAGAATGGACAGGTTGTGCCAGGGAATGGAGTTACTACTCTTCACCCGCACTTTCATTAAAAAGTTACCTTACACAGGCATTCCCTCAGAAATGGGAAATGGGATATGGGAAAAATGATCACCTGTGACTTATATTAGGAGGCTAGATATGGTGAACTCCTAAAACCAGTATAATTTCGTTTGTTGGCTCAGGGAATAAGAAAATAGCAGCTGTCTCCATCTGAAATGCTTTCTTGAAAGGACAATGTCGTGTTGATTAGGCAGACTGGACCCAGTGCCACATTGTTTTTGTTTGAAGCTCCACCAAGTACCTGAATCTTCATAGCTGATGGCATTACACAGACGAAGCTGAAAGACAGATCTGGCAAATTTTGTAGATTATAACTGCTCAGAGTGATGAAATCCATAAACTTGCCCCAAATCATTTCACAATGTGGTTTTAGGTTCGATGGGTGGAGGCAGCGGGAACCAAGGTATTATGTCTGTCCTTCTGCTTGGAGAAGAGCAGAGAAGTCTCTCTCCTCTCATCTGTGCACAGGTTGCTTCTGAAATAAAAATGTTGCCCATTCAAGTGAGCTGATTCTGTTCTCACTGGCCTTGTCATCTCCCTTCTTCTCTCGTCCCCTACTCTGCTCCCCAGGCACCAGATACTGCTGATCTTATTTACACTCCTTGGTCTTGAATAATTATGAGAGTTGAACTTCTTGTTATAAAAAAAGGTCCGTTTCCTTTTGATTGGAATAAAACAGCTCAGGAAGGTGGATTTGAGCACAGCTATTACAGTGATGAAGTGCCTGAAGTAACATTTAGCTCTGTGGTTAGCTCCAAAGCGTGCTTCTGCTGGGAATCCCTCCAGCCTTTAATGGACAACTGTGTAAGGTGGAAGAGCACAACTCTGCACCTAGAGTACTAGGTCCAGTTCTGGCCCCTGCAATTCAAAAAAGATGCGGACACATTGGAGAGGGTCCAAAGGAGGACCATGAATATGATAAAGGGCTGCCCTTATGAGGAAAGACTGAAGGATTTAGGTCTTTTCTCCCTGGAGAAGAGAAGGCTCAGGGGGGAACTCATGGCAGTATTCCAGTACTTAAAGGGTGGCTACAAAGAGGACGGACGCTCTCTCTCTTCACAGGGAGCCACATGGAGAAGACGAGGGATGATGGGTACAACTTGCACTTGGAGGAGTTTCATCTTGTTATGTGAAAGAATTTTTTTACCGTGAGAACAATCAATCACTGGAACAACCTCCCCAAGGATGTGGTGGAGTCCCCATCACTGGAGGTTTTCAAGATGTGTTTGGACAGGGTGATAGATAATCTCATCTAGGCTCCCTTTCTCAGGAAAGGTTGGACCCTTCCAACCTGGGCTGTTCTATGATTCTATGATTCATATGGAGGTGCAATCAATGTAAATATCTGTCAGGGCAGAGAGTATTAGATTTTGGGGAAACTGGTCATCATTTTGAAGCAAAAAGGAATGACCTGTGCAAGTGAAGAGGCAGGGGATGAGAGGGTGTATCTCCCCCAGCTGGGGACTGCCTCTCAGTCCCTATTGACTTTCAAACTGCTTTTTGTTTAGAATAGAATCACAGAATCATAGTATCGTTTAGGTTGGAAAAGACCTTTAAGATGATTAAGTCCAACCATTAACCTAACACTGCCAAGTCCACCACTACACCATGTCCCTAAGTGCCACATCTACACATATTTTAAATACCTCCAAGGATGGTAACTCAACCACTTCCCTGGGCAGCCTCTTCCAATGCTTGATAATCCTTTCAGTGAAGAAGTTTTTCTTTATTTCCAATCTAAACGTTCCCTGGTGCAACTTGAGGCCATTTCCTCTTGTCCTATCACTAGTCACTTGGGAGAAGAGACCAGCACCCACCTCTCTGCAACCCCCTTTCAGGTAACTGTAGAGAGCGATAAGGTCTCCCCTCAGCCTCCTTTTCTCCAGGCTATACAACCCCAGTTCCCTCAGCCACTCCTTATTAGACTTGTACTCCTTCTGTCAGCAAGGGCTAAGCACACGATTCATGTACATTCTGGTGAAAATCTCCCTGTCAGTTAAGTATTTAGCAGCACAACCTTGAAAATGGATTGGAGGGAATTGGCTTTTTGCAAGAGGTATGAGAAATGTTTAAAAATTACCATTTCTGTACCTGATCAGACATTACTTACATGAGTAAAGGTGCCAGCTTGCGGAGGACAAGTTTTCTTTAACATCCAACTTTGGGCTCAAGTCAATTTATTTTTTTTTCTGGACCTAAATGGAGTTTTCTCAAAATCTCTAAATGTCATGTTGGAAGTGTCAGCCTTTCATAATCACATGCAGGTCTGCAGGCTCATAGGTAAGCAGCATATTTAAAGGGAATATTTATTATTTTTTAAATGAAATCAGTGGTGTTTACCTGATCATCCAATCTCCTATTCATTGGCGTTTGTATTTGATTAATAGTGCATAATGGGAATTGACAGTCTCTGAATGCGGCAGCCTTTCAAGGTTGCCATGGAAAAGCACTTTTCTCCCGGTCATCATCCGAGCTGCTTTTATTTCTAGAAGAGAGTTTCCTTCTCTCTTTTGAACTTTGGTATTTAAATGCTGTACTTGTGTAGGTGTATTGTGGTTGATCAACCTTCCATCACCTGTGATCCAGAACAATTTCTTTAGTGTAGAAAAATAAATCAGAGGCACACAGGCCAGTTCGTTAGTGCTGTGCTACAAATTAGACTGCCTCATTGGGAAAATATTAATGCTTAATATTGTTGTGTCTCCTGTATATTCTTTTATGGCATTGCTTGGGCTTATGGAGCTATTTTAATCATATCATATGAGATGAGATAATCACATAATCACATCGGATGAGATTTCTATCACTTTAGACTTGGTTTGATAATGCCTGCAGAAAATGCCTCTAGAGTTCTTGCTCAGCTCATCTTTAAAGAAAGGCATTTCTCCTGAAACACTTTAGAAGGATCATAATGCGGTAATCAATTGTTTTCTCTGAAGCCATCAAATTAGCAACACAACATGAAGATATCTTAGGCTCAACAGGAGACACAGCAGCATGCACTTAATGCGGAGATGTCTTAAGTCTGGCACTGCCTGGAAAGAACTCTGCTACCCATACCTGCAGAGACAGCTCTTCCAAAGGAAAAAAAGGAATTGATTACCATTTCACTCCTTTTGGTTTGGGTAGTTAGGCAATTTTGAGAGCCTTGCTGTCTTATTTCCACTAGGAGAAGCTGTTGATGGTAGGACTCTGGTGTTTCTTTGGTGTACTTCTGTTTATTTAGAAAACATGCACACAAAAAGTTGTTTTCTTGAACGCGGTAATATCAAACCCCAGCAGGCACTTTTCACACTTAGAAATCAAAATGTGCTTCCCAGTGAATGCTGTGCCCAAAAGTGTCCAGGTTTCCTCTTGGAACATACTTTCAGCCACTTCTGTTGCTTTCTGCCTTCTCGTTTATAAAAGCTGTCTCTACTGGGATAGCTTAAACCAGTCTTAAGCACCAAGAAGTGCTTTAAAATGCTTTGTCTTCATTCTTAGAAGTCTCTACATAATATAAAACTTGAGTTCAGTCTTATGCCTGGCTTTCTAGGTTAATTACATATAGTCTTCTGCATAGTGGATTTCAGGCAGGCATTTTTAATCCATAAAACAATATCAAATATAATAGAAATTTTGGTGCTAGCTAACAACTAGTTTCTGAGATGTCTTTATCTTAGCCTTCTGTATCTTCAGATTAATATGTGAACATACATCTTAGGAGAACTACCAAAGGAAACACAACAGCCCAAATACACTCCTAGTATCTGCTTCTAATGTCAGTTGGTTTGTGAAGAAGATTCTATGACATGCCCCATGTTGATATGGGCCAAGACTGCCATACCTTGGGGTCTGCTTCTGATGCTAGGATCCTGATCCATGACTGGATTTGGACTGGATACAGCTCCTTTTCTAGTGGAACTTGAAACCATAGAAAATGGGAATATTAAAAATTGATCTCTATTAATGATTTGGCAAATGGGAACTGCAACCTGCAGACATGTCTTTGCTTTTAATATAGTAATAAAAACAAAGACAAAGTTACAAAGAACAGAAGCCACTCAGAGGTAACGGTCGTTATTAACAGCGAAAGCAGAAATACACTATTGAGTGAAAAATATCAATCAAGATTTGGTGGGCATGTAACCTATACGAGAAACAAAACCAATACTTATATGCTTTTTATTGAAGACAGTGAGAAAATAAAGTCTGAATGAAAATAATTCATAATTAATGGAAATGATGCCAAGACACCCAGAGATATAGAGAAATTTGTATCTTAGACCTCACTGAACATATACATTTCTAGAGAATTTCCTGCTGCTTTTTTAGGTTGTAAATAACTCTTTCAAGGTATCAAGGAAAAGTAAACAATGAGCTGATGAACCTTTGGAAACTCTATGTTTTAAAGGACAAATTGGCACAATTAGAATTCACTTAACTTTTATTGCAGGTATTGGTATAATGTGTACTCTGAAATATATGGCCTTAATTAACTCCACTTCCAGTTATGTTAGAAAAATGTATAAAATATAATTAGTTCTGGTGAAATCCAAGTATGTACTTAAAGCTTCAATTAAAGAAGCTAGTATTTACCTATATCACAGAGATGTTATGAACGTCAAGGCATTAGTGGGTTTTTTCTTTTTGGCAAAGCGTTCTGAATCTTGATGAAGAGGTCATGTATGATAAACTGTAAATTATAGTACTAGCTTTCTCTTTTTCTTCATTAAAGAGTGTCTATCATTTTAGTAGTTATATGATAGGCAGAATGTGATCTTAATACAAATTTTAATATAATATGTGACAGTTACACATGTACACTCTTGAAAATTCAGTCAAAGTTTGTGGTTTGGATTTAAAGTAGCTAAGGTCAAAGATCTCTGTTGCATGAGAAGCTTACTCAGAAAACAAGGTTTATTTTGTTTTGCAGCTAATCTGGGAAGAAAATATGGGGGGAGAAGGTCAGCTCTGAAAATTAAATCCATTTCATTTCACACTCTCACCTGGAAAGGAGTTAGAGTTCTTCGGCTGTTATCAGTCAATGAGCAATGAGCCCCTATCTGCGGCAGGAAAGCATTGTCTCTTCTAAGCAATGACTCGATTTGTGTGAGTCCATAAATCGCTCACAGTCAATATGCTGAGAGAAATTTCAAACACTTGTGTTGCTGGAAATTCTGAAATTTTCTTTCCAATACAGATGAAAATTTGACAACATTTAAATACTCCAGAAATCAATATGCATCATTTGGCTTATATGAACTAACTCAAAGCTGATAGTTCTAATCCATGTGATTAGAAGATGTTTGTCTCCTCTGCTTTCTCACTATATGGGTGTGTAGGCTGTGGTTCTCATGCCTCAAGTCTTCATTACGGACCTGGTACCCTTGCTGGCCACCAGCTCCTGTAATCACCTATATTGAAACTGTGAGCAACTGCAGAGCTTGATTAGCCCACAGCAGAAAATAGAAGCTCTTATCATGATTGCCACAAAGTGCACTGATAATGAAATATATTTTAGTATTATATGGAACTGATCCAAAACGAAACATCTAGGTCAGAAAACACAATATTCCAGTTACGGATGGGATTTCTTACGATTAAACAATTCATTTTAATTTTCTAAATGACTAGTGAGCATTTGCAAGAAACATCAAAATGTTTTGCAGAAAGCTTCATTTTTCTGTTGTTAGTATTTTTCATTGAAAAATCATTTCAGCAGAAAATCCCCAGCCAATTCCATCATAGACTAGCCCTGCATGAGAAGTTTAATTTGTCTGGGGAAAAGGCAGCCCAAGGAAAATTGATGTATTGCTGGGCTTGTGTGCATCTCCCTCCCTCCATCTCCACTTAGAGATAAGGAATCCCTGCTGCAAAGCCCTGTAACTCCTCCAGCCTCTGGTATTCAGGTACAAATCTTTCAGTCTTCCCCTACTCTGTGTCCTGTAAGAACTTGTCAGGGGACCATGTCTGCATGCGAGTTGTCCCTCTTGTGCAGGTACTTACCAGTATCTGGAGAGAGTTTTGAAATCTTCAAGTTAAAAATGCACAGGTACAGTGGTGTACAATAATGATTTGCAAGTCAGTCAGGATGTTCTATTGCATCCGTGGCTGAAGGCACATTATAAATCTTCACTGTGATCACCATTTCTACTTTACATTTCCTTTTACAGAGAGGTGAGAGGTGCAAAAGGGTTTGGTGCTTAACTGACTGAATCTTTGAAATGGATTTTATACTGTCACTTCAGAGAAACTATAGACATCGTAATTATAAATCGTCCCTTTAGATCATCTATTTTCTCTCCCCTTAGTTGAAGGTAGTCCTTGCTCTGCTGCTGTGGGAGTTTTACCATTTATTGATACCCTAGATTCCATGTTTTTGTACTTAGAAAAGATTAAATACAAAATGGTTTTATAAAAAAAGTTTGCTTGTTATGCATGTGTAAACAAACATGTTTAGTCTTTGAGAAATTACCAATTTTTTCCTATTGTGAATGAATGATTCTATGTTTCGTAAAAGCCTTAAAGTTGAAACCTTATTTCTTATGTACATTATGTCTCACTAGTTCCAAAGAATTTTAAACCTGTGTCTCAATTAGCGAAGGTTGCAGACCCTCTAGAGAGTGACTTAGACTTATGAAAAAGGTCTTATACTGAGAACACCTCAGAAGGCTTTATATTAGTTCAGAGGCAGCTGTGATTCATAGCACAATAAAGGTAAACTGACCTTTTAAACGCAAATATGTCTTGCTGATTACCCTACAGACCTAAATGAACAAAGGTCCAACTAAGATGTTATATAACTAGCTCTTTTCTAAGCCTTGACTGAGTCTGTAAGAGGTTATTTTGGCCAGGTGTATAATTTCCCTTTGAACTTACATACTGCAAATACTTATATATTATCAGGATATTCTGCTCTAGTCAGTACAATTTTTGCAGCCACAAATGCAGATTTGTCTAGTTTGCTCTTTCACTATTCTTAGAAATAATAAAGAAAATGTCACGTTACCAGAAAACTGAGTGACACCTGGAAAAGTTAAGAATTATTAATTAACCTTGTAAGAGTATTGCAGAATTTTGTAACTGGCAAAGGAAATAAGAATAGAAATGATAGAAGAATTATTGTCATCTTCCACCACCAATAGATGCAATCCTTTTACATTTGTAGAAGAAAACAGGGCTTCTTGGCAGTTGCTTTGACCTGGAGATGAAAGAGTGCCAGTGACAGAGCTTGATGAGGCCTTGCTAAGACAACACACCTGTAAAAAGCACATAGTCCAAGTTGCATTCACACTTCAGATCTTGTGGATGTGGGCACATTTCTATACGACTCTGAGGGATGATAGTCACACAATGTCTATTAAGAAAGGGTTAATCCCACCTCATTCTGCCTGCTTTGCATTCTGGTACTTTTAAGTTGCCTGTCTGGTACTCTGATGATTGTAGCTCATCTTTGCAGAGAGATGATGTCATGGATTAACCCCAGCCGGCAACTAAGCACCACCCAGCCACTCACTCCACGCTCGCCCGCTGGGGTGGGGGAGAGAATAGGAAGGGCAAAAGTGAGAAAACTTGTGAGTTGAGATAAAGACAGTTTAATAGGTAAAGCAAAAGCCACGCACACAAGCAAAGCAAAACAAAGAATTCATTCACTGCTTCCCATTGTCAGGCAGGTGTTCAGCCATCTCCAGGAAAGCAGGGCTCCATCACGCGTAATGGTTACTTGGGAAGACAAAATGCCGTAACCCTGAACATCCCCCATGTCCTTCTTCCCCCAGCTTTATATGCTGAGCATGACATCATATGGTATGGAATATCCCTTCGGTCACTTGGGGTCAGCTGTCCCAGCCTTGTCCCCTCCCAACCTCTTGTGCACCCCCAGCCTACTCACTGGTGGGGTGGGATGAGAAGCAGAAAAGGCCTTGACTCTGTATAAGCACTGCTCAGCAATAACAGAAACATCCCTGCTTTATCAACACTGATTCCAGCACAAATCCAAAACATATCCCCATACTAGCTTCTATGAAGAAAATGAACTCTGTCCCAGCCAAAACCAGTACAGATGGCCATACCTGTCAGGATCTTTCCCCTGTGCTTAGGGCCATAAGTTGTACTATGATTCAGGTACAAGGCTGATTTTAATCAGGTGGACTATCTGTCCTGTTAAGTGTCCTCCAAACACCCTGGGCTGACCATCATGCAGAGAAGACAACATGGAGATGCCAATGCCCTCCTTTAGTACTTGCGCAGATAGTGAGAGACCCGATTACAGTGCTCATCTCACCCTGCAGAGTTTCAAACTTGTCTCTCTTCTAAAAGAGTCTAGTCCTTACCCATGGAACTGCAGAAAGCAAGTGCACTGGGACAGCAATTTCCATCTTGCTTGTGGGACTGGTGTGGTGTGCACTCAAAAACACAAAAATCATATTTGTAAGGAAAAATCAGGGTGGAAAGAATAAGACTCTGTAGCCTCTTGGTTAAAGTCTGGGAGGACAGGTGCAGGACCTTCTCCACAGGAAGGCTGACACATTTCAAATTACATTGCCACTTGATGGAAATAAGCCAGAGAACAGGCCTCCAGCTCTTTAGGATGAAGTCACCCTGGCCAAGGCACTCAGCTCCTTTGCAGCTGGCAGAGGCAGAGCTATACAATTTCAGGGAAAAACCCAATGTTCTCCTTTCAGGGACCTGCAAGACTAAGCAGTATTTCAGCAGAAAAGATGCAGCGCTTGGCTTATGTGCTCCATATTCACTAAAGTACTACTTAAAGTTCTTTATAAATGTAGCCATATGTGACTTCCTTAAGACTACCCTATGTCATGGCAAAATCAGGTCTCCAGACACCTGACTACTGGAATGTATAGACTTCTGTGATAACTTCAGGGGTTTTATGTCAGAGAAGCCTTGTGAAAACATAGACAACTCTATATTGTTCCATTTTTCTCCAAGTCTTAAGCCTATATTATTTTTTTCCCCCATTATTAATTAGTGAAGTCCTTGTTTGCCTCTCACTTGTCTTCTTTGAATCAAGCCTCTCCAAAATAATCAATGTTAAGAGTGTCTGTTCAGAAAATACAGATAATTTTCCCTCTCTGTGGAGACTGTTATACATGTTAGCTCTTTAGTTTGAAATGAGAATGCTATCAAAATAAAGGAAGCAAATGTATTTCTTGGACAAAAAATGATCATTACTTCTGTCATGTCTAAGGAGGGACCTCATACTCAAGGATCAAGGCAAGGCAGAATCATGACTCTGAGATGAGTCTTGCTGAATACCAGCAAAGAAGGCCAGGATGAGATAACATAATAAAAGCGCATTTTTCATTGATTGGCTCTCTGTGCAATTTGAGAAAAAGAGCTCTTGCATTCTTGCATCACTACCTGACTAGGGAGCTTTTCTTTCTTGCAAGCAGTGGACAATTCTCAGAGACCTTAGCCGCACATCAGAAAGTAAAGAGAAAATGATCAATACTTTCCCTCTTCTCTTTGTGATTGACCCTTCTTAATTTGCCTGGAATACAGAGATGCCATATTCGGGTGAGGCAATAGGTAACTCAACTCTAGGGTTTATTTCAATAAAATAAGCTTGCCAAGATACCGCAGGTGTTGGTAGAACTTTGTACCTGTATATCACCAAAGATTGTCCACCCTCAGTAGCTGCAGGATGCTGGGTTTGGAAATGGGACTTCTGTCTCCCACGTAGGCTGTTGACACCTCCTGTGTCTGTTGTGAAGAGCTGTGCTGTAGCAGTGGCATGATGTAAGGTCTGGGGGCTGCCTCGGCGGCTGTGCTGGCTGAAATCAGGAGCCAGGTGTGTGGCAGAGGGAGGGATGCTGCCGCTGAGAGGATCTAGGCCCCTTACCCCTTACCCTTGCTTTGCCTAAAATTATTCCCTTGTCTAAATTTACCGAATAAATAGATAAACTTATTGCCTAAAGCTATTCACTTGCCTTTTCATTTTTTTGGGAAAAAAAAAAATGTTAAATGGTCCAAAGATTCTGTAACTGCTGCTGGTGTTAGAGTTGATTCCTGCTTCCCTGAAAATTAATCAGGGCAAATTTACAAAGGGAGAGTGCAATACATAGCAGATCCATTATGTAATTACAGAAAGTTAGAGTATATTCCACTTCAGTATCCTTCTTTCTTTATAGGGCCAGTTTAGCAGATCAGTTTTGCTTCTCAAAAAGCAGTTTCAAAATTAATTTTCTTAGGGCAAGAGCAATATTTTTTTAAGCAACACATTGTTTGTTAATTTACTGTTTGATCTAAATACCAAAACAAAGTAATGCCTTTGATACATTGAAAATAGCAGTTTTCTTCCAACCTTGTTTTTTGTACAGTCCTAAAATACCCAAACCCAATACTTTCATCAGCCTTTGCTCTAAAGAGGATGTCTCTTTGTCACTGTATAGGAAAACCTCACAAGTTTATGATCTTAACATTGCCTTTATAAGCTCCAACTTATCTATTTACCTCTATTCTAATTAAAATCTCATTGAAATTGGTATGGTTCTTCACCTGAGTCACATCCATCAAACTTCATTACTCAGATGCAAATCATATGATACTCAAAATACTGGAAAATTACTGAGATCTAAAACTCCTTTCTGCACATACTAATTATTCTTATACAGCATTTCTTAATTAAATGTTTGTATGATTTATGCCTATGAAATTTAAGAATAAGGAGAGCTCTTTTGAAAGAGATTTAAGATGACATATTCAAAGTGACAGAAATACAGCTGCAATTTTAAATAACTTTATGTGCATTATCTCATAATAAATGTATTATAAGGCAGGTGCCCTTGCTGTGATTTTTACTTGAGATGCCTCTTTCAAATTGGAAAGTCATTTATCCCTTCCCTACCCTTTTAATTGTGGGAATATGATATAACAGAAAAAAAGCCCTACCTTGAAATAAATTTTCATACAGACAAGGAGTAGTAAAAGAGCCTGTTCAACAGGGAGCTTGTTGAACACAAATGGGATCTCATTGCCTTGCTATCCTTTGCATGACTGAGGGTATTGGCTTTCTTTATTAAACTGTAGTGATATTTTATACAGAAATTGAACTGGTAACAGATTTCTTTTTCCTGTTTTGAACCTCCTGCTCTCTCCAACCTGTGACATCTTGGCTTGGCAGCCCAGTCATCCCATAGTGCCTATTGCAGAAAATGAAACGCTCAGCTCTAAGGAGGTAATCCATTGACATTTAATGGGTTTAAGTATTTGCATGTTAGCTTTCTCTTTTATTTATGTAGCTTGTGTAGAGTTGATGAGCAAAAATGTGCTGACCTCCCAAATCTGCTTTTGTCCAGTGCATGGACTAGATAAGTATTAATTATTCTTAATGATTAACGAAGAAAAAACCCAGTCGTTTTGCAGACTGTGGTGTTTATGTGAATTTGGAGTAACACTAATATTTATACTTCGGGTTCCTGATATGTGCTGTTGGGATGTTAGCAAGTGGGATTTGTTAAATTATGCAGTTAGCCTAATTTAAATCATAGAATCACAGAATCACTAAGGTTGGAAAAGACCTGTAAGATCATCAAGTCCAACCATCAACCCAACACCACCATGCCCACTAAACCATGTCCCTCAATGCCACATCCACACGTTCCTTGAACACCTCTAGTGATGTGACTCTGTTCCTTAATTTGAATACACTGGTGTAGCTTCTGTTTCAAATGCTAGGTACAATAGCTACCAGAAGCATTTAGGATAATTAGTTATAGAGAATTTTGTAAAGGACTGTCAAGAAAACATAAGACAACACATAGTGCAAGTTTGCCAGTATCAAAATTCAGTGCCACTTTTATTTGACTTTGAAGGATACAAATCTTCTTGAAGTCTGAATTCAGTGGCCAGGTCCCTACTACATTTACGTATCTAAACTCTAGGACCATAATGGTTACCACCCTAGATAATACATTCAGTAAGAGCTGAAGCGATCTGCTACACATCATCAATTTTCTCTTGAGACAAAGCATATAAAAATTAAAAAGGTTCTACTGGCACAGGCAAGTCTTTTTTCCAACAAGGTCATGAATAGGAAGCTGAATTATAGCGTCAATGTTGAAATAAACATATGTAATTTAATTAATGATCATATTCTTTACTGTAGGCATTGGAATATAATAGAACGTCTTTATTTAAAGGACTTTTTCAATACTATTTTAGAAATTCACATAAGAAGGCATAACTTACTACCAATAATAGCAGTATGAGTACATTTATGACACAAGAATGGAATTTTTACTAATGAGACCTCTTTTGGTTACCAGGCACATGCTCATAATAATTTCACAGGTTTTTTGATGAGTTTAACAATATAGTTAGGAAGGACAGTTACATTTTTGCAACACAGTTTATTTTTAATTTATTACTTTAAAATTAGATTCTAGTCTTGCTAAAAGAAGCAAAATGAGCATTTAAATAAATGAAATGGATTTTTGCCAATAATTGCTACCAAATGAGTAACTTTCTTGTTGTTCTGAAAAATATTGAGGGAGTTTTGAGGTCAAGCCCTTCACATGTTGGAAGCAGAGGGTTTGCCTGAATTCTGAGTTTGTTGACAGAGCCTGTCAATATATCCTCACAGTTTATCTCAGTTTCCACTGAAAAAAAAGGTTAAAAAAGTAAAAGAAAAAAAAGGTAGACATGTCACTTGTTGGATGGATCAACGCACTGCTGTTCTGCACCAGGAGTATGTAAGACATGAATGTAGCCTCTTATTCTCATGTGCATCCCTGGCCTCTCTGTGCAGGGAGTCAGGGACTTAGAGCTACTTCATATCTCTTTTTGTTTGAATCCTCATCATGGCCTTCTAGCCTCCTGCCTTTTCCTTGCTTTTGACCTTTCTGCTTGTTTCTACACCATCAATGCCCCTTCTGCTGCCTCCCAGGAGCCACTTCTTGGTTCTCGGTTCGCTGTGGATCTGTCCAAAGGAAGCCCCAACATGCCTTCACAAAATGAAGTTAGACAACAAATACCTTGCTGGGCTTCTTAGATAGGTTGTTTTTTTCCATCTCATCTCTAAAATTTCTGAAATATTATTGAAGTAAAGGTATTTCATTAGAGGGTGGTGAGAGGGACTGAGTAGTTCTGAGGATAAATTTGTTGTTGAGATGAAACAGATTTGCACTACATCAGGCACTCTAAAATGTGTATATATATACATATATGTGTATTTGTATAACTGTGTGTATATATAGGTATGCTTGTGTGTATATATATATGCAGGCTCTGATGATGCAGCTGATTTTCCTATATTTGAAAATAAGACAGGGGAAAGCAAACAGCTAGATCCCCATCTCTCATCCTTCTTTACAATTTACACATTGAGGGAGAGCTTTGCAGATATAATGGAAAGAGAGATCTTTTCAAACAGAGCTTTTTTAAGAAACAAGGCACATAATTTAACTGATACATTATTAAGATCAGTTCAGAAAGTGGAGCATCTTGTACTGACATAGTAAAGTCAGACTACCGTGACTGAGATATTCTTGAAAACATGAGGTTGTAGCAGCCAAATTGCTGACAATGACATCAAAAGTGCAAAATTCCTTTGGTTAGAGGTCAACTTGGTCTGTTCCAAGGCAGATAAAATACATAGCACCCTCTTCTAAAAGTTTCCTTGTATTTCAAACAAACACTTCAAACAGAATTTCTATCAACCAATTTATTAAAAAGCTTAAATGTACTCCAATAGTTGGAACATTCGTACCATGACCTGCAGAATAAAGATCTCTGATGAAATTGTAGTTGCATTTATAAAGACCAAAGACAATATAATGGAAAGAAGAGGATTTATCTGGGCTGTCATCAGTACTCTTCGTATTTCCCTTAATTAACATGTTATTGGGTGACAGTCATTCACCATTTACAATAATGTTAACTGAAGGCAAATAGTTAGCTTTAAAGTTAAAAAAAAGTGTCAGATACCATTTGCCACAGCTGAGGAAGCTGAGTATTTGTGCTGGTTCCCTGGGGGCCTGTCACTAATGTGTTCTTTGTAACTGACTATGACTATACAGGTGGACTCCAGTCCACCTGTAGAGACAACAGGAAGAATTGTGTCAGGCTCACCACAAGATGGTCAGGAAATAATGTCAAGAGATGACACATTTTCTGTTTTCTCTATTACAAATCAAAGTCTTCTCCAATGAACTTTCCAAAGTATTTGTACAGGGCATGTTAGCTAATGTTTTCCCCAGTTTTTAACCTCATTTTTAGCAGGAGGAGGTGACCAGCAGACACCATGCTGGTCATGTTGAGACAGCACTGTCTGTCCACGTTTAGGGAGTGGTAGAGAAAACACAAATACATCTAGAGACAACCCCCTTTGCTCATTCTCAGTCAAGAAGGACTGAACAAAGGCATCCATTTCCCTTGAGATCTACTGTTGGAGACAGAAGTATATAGCACTGATTCCCAGAAGAAGATCAACATTTATGCTATCTTGGAGACAGACAGGAGAGCAACATAGAGCCAGGAGCAGCTCAAAACATTTGGGGCATTCTTCTTAGGTGCCCTGAGGGTGGTGGCTTCTTTGAGATATGTTGTCATTGAGCTGTCTCTGAAGAACCACCAATTTTCACCGTTTTCTCTTTTTTGTGGTTGGTTCTTCAAAATTGTGTGTTATGCTGCTTTCCCTTTTCAGTGCAGTGAAAAAAATAAGGTAAGCCTTAGTTGATGATTTTTAAAATAACAACATCTTCCAGGTGCCTGTATTGTTCCTTCTCATTTAGGAACATATCTTAACTCCAGGAACTGTTAATATTGAATTTACACTTTATGAGTTTACATAATCCACAAGTCTCCACCTAATTTAAAATGTCCTTTTTATCAGCAAAGTCCTGATTGGATGCTGAACTGATTAGGAAAATTCTGTCAAGTTATAAGCCCAACATTACTCTTACTGCTGTAATAAGAACCTCAGATCTCTGTCCTATAGTCTCTGCCCTCACCAAAATGCTCTTCTTTATCTAAAATTACATATAGGCTCATACTTAACTTCTTCTCCCACAATGTTCCTCCCTCAGAGCTACAAACACAGTGAGAGAAAGTCAGTGTGATTTATGCAATTCCAAAAAAGAACGAGTGGGCAGATGCTCTGTGAAATGTAAGCACCTCCTTGACCTTTAGGAAGGAGTGAGAGAGGTGAAGAAGGGAAGGTGCTGCTAGTTTCTACTTAGTAGTTCATATTGTTTTCCTCAAAACAAAGTCTTCACAGGGAAAAAAAAAAGGAGTTACCTTTGTATTCAGAAGAACAGCATTCTATTCTTCATGCAGCTTTATCTTCATTCTGTAACAGCATGAAGAAAACCAGATCTGTCACTTCCCTGTGAAAGGAAAGCAAATAAAAGACATTCTCCTCCTTGTGAAATCCTTCTCTACCACCAGTGCATTTTAGTTGGAGAAGAGCTGAAGGATACTGCTGTAAAACCTAACCAAGAGATATACCAGTAATTTCCCATACTTACTGTCTTCCTTTAAAGTAAACCTAGTGCCTGCCCAGGTTATGGTGTGTGAATGATGTTATAATAATTCTCAGAATTTTATTGAGTCAGAATATTTAGAGAGAACATGGGGTGTATATCTCTGTAGAGTCAGAAAAAGACACTGCATGCAGGTGCTAAAAGTATGTACTCATTACCCTTATTCATATATAACTTGCAAAATCCCAAGTCTATTATACAATTACTTTAGGTTCATATAATCTTTTGCTGCAGCTGTTACTCTGTCTTATCTGTTGTTATTCCTGAAAGATCTGTGATAATTATTTCAGATAATAATAGTGTCTGTAAGATCAACATTCATAAAAAGACCCCATGAGAAAAAGCTGATTCCATTGAATTGTGTGGTGACAGGATTTCACCGACTGTCTTTTATGCAAATTTGTGAGTTTTAGTACAAGAAGCTCAATTTTTTTACTAAGGAAAACAATTAATCTACCCTGCTCTGCTTTAAACAATTTTAATAGCTAAAGTCCTTGAAATTTTAAATTCTATGAAAATGTCAATAAGGTCCAAAGTTCTGTCATACATTGCTCTTAACTTTTATTTACTTAAGGAGTGTTCCTGGTCAGAGGTCAACATTAGTATTAATCATTGATAGATTCTACATATAAGAAGAAAATGCACCCATTTTATTAAAGAGTCCTTGTACTAAAGAATTTATGTAAGAGGTTTTAAGTCAGATCAAAGCTCCAATCCAAATGGCAGTATCAGAGCAGAGTCATGTTCTTGCTGTTAAAAATATTGGCTTTATACCTTGGATTTACAAAGAATATCCGAGAGCTTACAAAATCCCCCCCCAAAGTTGCTTGACATCACGATCACTACAAAGCCAGGGTGGATGAGCATGGGCTGTGCCTGTAGTGGAGTCCTGCCCTTCCCTGTCTCTGGTGGGAAGGTAGGAGGGCAGGATACAGGCTGCCTTCTCCAGGTCACACTGACAGCCTCGGGGAGGCTGCTGATGGTGGTTAGGTATTCTGTAATGATCCAGCTCTCTGGTACTGTTCAATACCTTTTCAACCTGTAAAGAAGATCCCTGTCAAAGCAAGAGCAGGGGTATGGTAGATAACTGATGATACTAGAGGGAACTGTATCGGCAGCAGCTCTTACTCAAATGCTAACTAACTCCTTTGTTCAAGCACCTTTGTGTTCCATTTGGTGCTGGGACAGGTCTCTCCCTGCATGCAGACATCTTGGGGCAAAAGACTGTGTCGGGCCTTGTGCTTTCCCTGGAGTGACAAACATGGGCTCTCCACCCATCACATTGTGGCCACACTATTCGCTTTTTACTTTCAGTCTTGCATAAAGTTACAGCCCCCTTCTCCAGACAGTGGCGAGCTGGTATACACTAGTATGGCAGAGCATCACTGCCAGCTCTGCCGCTAGTCAGACTTTAGAGCACGCGTGTGTTACGCTGTGACCAACTCAGCATCTCTTCAGTTTCCATACCCAGGCTGCAGGGTCGGAGTGGTCTTTGCAGCACTGCTGATTTGCAGAGTGTATGAATTAATTAATGAACTAGGGGGCATTAGGCAAGTCATAAAGAATGCTGCACAGACTGGGACTAAGCATGGAGATTAAGGCAGCAAATAATAAGGCAAAGAGCAACAGCAATACATATAAAAAAAGCTCTCGGATGATGCAAATTAGGAAAGATTTTGACATCACTTACCTCCAAAACAAGAACTGTTCTGACTTGACCTGTGATCTTCCAAAATACTTTGGAACAAAGTGAACAATACCTCTCTGAAGTGATAGTCTCACCACCTTTAGTTTATTTTGTCCAAGCCAAGGACTGCAGCCCTAGGCTCTCTCCATATCATCATAACAGTTCATTTAACTGAAAATTTAATAACCCTGCAAATGAGCATTAAATGTAGGAATAAATACTGCTTTTATTAGAGGAATAATAATTTCAGGTGTTAGCTGTGACAAATTCTTTAACCTCATAAATGGATGGGCCACTAAAAGGGAACAGTAAACTGCAGTCTTCCAATACTTATAAATAGAAAGGTAGGTCCAAAAAATGCACATTTGTAAATTCTCAAATAAAACCTTTAAATATCAGCAGACACACTTTCTATTTAAGTTATAGTTTAACAATGCTTTAAACTTTATAATTTTTAATACTTTATACATACAACAGGAAATTTATACTAGCAACAGGTACTTGGGCAACACTTTTGGCCAGCTTCAATGATATATCCTTGTTTTAAGTAAAATTTTTCAGTTATAGCCTACTGATATGAAATAGCATATTAGATCACCATGCCTTAACAAGGAAAAAGCATTTTATGCATTTATAGGCTTTTATTTCTAATGTGATTGCTATAAAAAGAATTACTATTTAAATTACTATTTGGCTTTAAGAAACAGCTGTTTTATTTGGTCCCCTTTTAATAATGGAAGGAGTACTGTATAATAGTTTTAGAGGAAAAGAGCACAGAACACAGTTGTAGTTTGAAGAAGTTTTTTATTATTCAAATACCTCCGTAATGCATGAGTAATTAGAATTACATAGAAAAATTAATTATAGTGTTTGACTGCTGTTATGATGAAAATATTTTTCCTTATGGCTAGTTAAAATTTCCCCACTTGTGGCCTCCTGTCTTTTCACCATGCAAATCTGAGTTCCCTATAAACCCTGCTTAAGCAGCTGGAGGGAGAAAATGGATACCTCTTAGACTACTCTTCAGGTTAAACAAGCCCTGTAGTCTCCCCTCATATGTCATATGCCTTTTTCAGAAATAAAGGAACAAGCGGAACCATCCTGATGGTTCTCCGTTGGGTTTCTTCTGGTTGCTTGACAACTATTTTCTATTGGGAGGGCCCCAAAATGGAAACTGTGTTCCAGATGCAGCTTCACTAGTGCTCAGCAGAGGGGAATAATAACAACCTGCTGTCTGTGCTCTGATTAATGCAACCGTATATGAAGTTATTCTTCAGCTCAAGGGTGGACTGACCCACGTTCAGCTTGGTGTCAACCAGACCTCAGGTCCTTCTCTGCAGAACTGTTACCCAGCCAGTCAGTCACTGGCCTGTACCGTTGCATGGGGTTGTTCACTTCCTCCACCCGCCTTGTTCCTTGCCAGATGCAGGATTTTGTATTTGCCTTTGTCCACAAAGTTCCTGCTAGCCCATTCCTCTGGTCTGGCAGAGTCCTCCAGAATGGGAGCTGTACCCTCAGCATATCAGTCTCTCCCTCCCCTCCAAGTTAGTAACATCTGCAGACTTCCTGGACATGTAGGCTCTCCTACCACCCAGGTCCCCGATGGAGATGCCAAATAGTATTCACCTTAGCATCCTCTGAAATGCTACCTGGAACAGAGACTTTGAACTGTTGACTACTACCATTTCAGACCAGTGGTCCAGTCAGTTATTCATCCACTCTGTAATCCACACCCTTCCTCAGTTTGGGCACTAGGTTACTGTAGGAGACTGTGTCGAATAGAGGAAAACAACATCCCTATCATGTGAATGCAAGGTTGACCACATGCTCTGTCCTCCCACGATGTGGTCCAAAAAAGAAGTGAGTCTGAAATGCCCTCTAACACGCATTTAGCCAAGGTGATGCTTACTCTGTTGAAATTTGCTATGTGCAGTATACTTTCTCAAACCCATCAATGCATGAAAAATCATCCCAAGATCAGTAAGCATAGTTATAAATTATCAGTGCAGGAAACCAATGTTTTTAAAAGACAAAGTGCTGTATGAAGTTGTCCATCAGTTTGTACAACTGTCCCTCCTTAACATAGTGCAGTTTTTATTCTCCTTTCCACTTTGTTTTCACCTTTTATTTGTCTTTTTTCTACAGGTTGCCAATGAAAGAGGTTCTGTTTAGCTATGATGGTGAGTGTTACTATTTTTCTGACTTGATTACAGTCACACTTTGAATATGTAACTACTTCTTTAACAAATTTCTATGGTTCTGTTTAAAAAGATGATAGGATGCTTTAGCTATACAATTTAGTGTTTGGATAATAAGCTGGCTATGTTTGGTGAATGATTTTCTATTAATATTTACTAATACAGAATAATTCCACTTCCTAGCATCACAGAATAAAGTCACAACTGAATTAATTTTAAGTGGGATGCAATCAAACAGTTGGAAGAAATTGAGGTATGGTCTGGAATTAGATTGTGAAGTAACGCCATTGACATAAGATGAATATTATTTTGTGTTTGAGTGCATAACCACACAGAACCATTAAAATGAATGGTTTGCTAGAGTTAAACAGTATTATTGCAAATAAATAATCCGCTATGTTTAAGAGCAGATATAATGTAGTACTTAACAAGGGAGGTCAGCAAGTTAGTGATACAGAAAAGGCTGAAATATTCAACGCCTTTTTTTTTGTTTCGGTCTTCACAAAAGATGTTAGTTATTACCAAAATTTTATTTCAGTTATTATTAAGAATTTGGAAGTAGGATCATGCAGAGAATAGGAAAAGAATACCTGGAGGAATACTGAGGTAAATTGGAGTATTCAGGATGGCACAGCCTAATGAAACTTACCCTTAAAATACTTAACCAAAGCAATTTCTCAAACACTAGTGATTAGCAGGATGAGTAAGTTCCCAGAAAACTGGAGAAAGGCAAACACAATGTCATATCTAACAAAGGAGGAAGGGAAAATCTAAAGAATTACAGAAAAGTCAGCCCTAATAGCATTTCCAAGACACTGGAATAAAGTCTTAAACAACCCGTTTGTAGGCATCTAGAGAATAGTAAGGAGATAAGAGGACTTGCACAGGGACACATTATAAACAAATCCTATCAAGTTCATCTCATTTCCTCTTTGACAGCAAAACAGATACAGGGGGTGTATTTGATACAGCATATCTTTGACATGGTCCCATATGACATTCACAAGCAAGCAAAGGAGATATGGATTAAATTAAATTCACGTAAGTTAGATGTGCAACTGATTGGAAAGCTGGACTCTCAGAGCAATCATTTGCTGCCAAAGTGGGAGAACATCTCACACAGGCTTCCACAATGCTGTCTTCTAGCTGTAGCACTATAAAACACTGCCATTAATTACTTGCTCAATCACATGGACAGTAAGCTTACCAAATTTACAGATAATGCCCATTTGGTAGGACTTGCAAGCAGCTTGGAAGGCAGGATTAGAATTCAAAAAATGTCACTTACGTTAGAGGAATGACTTGAAATCAATGAGATGACATTCATTGAAGACAAATACAAGGAAATATGAAAAGCACAGACAGAAAAGGAATGACAATAATACTGCAGGAGAGAACCTGAGGATTACAGGGGGCCACAAACTGATTCTGAGTTGAAGAGGTGATGCTCTTAAGAAAAATGCCACTCAAGGGAGATGTTGAAGAGAGTGCTTATAATATGATGGAGGTAATTACTCATCTCTGTTCAGTGTTAGTGAAGAATCAGTTGCATGGGATGTGGAAAACAAATGGGATCTTTAGAAAAGATGTAATGGTTTCAGTGTCTTCATGCAGAAGAAAAGAAATAAGGAGAGAGCAGAGGCACAGCAGTTTATATCTCTTCATAATGGGCTGTTATAAAGGCATATTAGACTTCTCCATCCTTCCCAAGAGTAGGAGAAAAAGAAATGGGCTTAAATTTCAGGAAGAGAGATTTAGTTTAGAATTTGGACCTTTACAGCTATGTGGAAATTGAAGTACTCAGTTTACCTCTGGCTGCTGCAAAGACAGGCAAGCATCTCACAAGGTGGGTTTTGTCTGCCACCTGTCATCTTCTTGACAACAACAGCACAAATGAGATGGCTGAATATTTCTTGAAGCCTTTTCTTCTGTGAAACTATGAGTTACACTTGTTAGTCAGATCACCAGGTTGTATAAATTAGGAAAACTGAGTGACCTGAGTGCATGTTACACAGTTTACTAATCTGTATTTTTGACTACTTGTGTTCATGCAAAAACTCTTCTTTTGCAGCCCCGATTAGGATCAAGAGCTAAAACCATAGAATATTTTGAGGCCTGTTTCTATACTAAGAAGAAATCCACAGCACAAATGTTATTTAAAGCACTGTTTAAAAAAACAAAAATTGCTTCCAGTATGGTAATTGCAAAGCGGTAATAACAATCAAATATTCTTTCAAGAGATAATCATATGTACTAGCATAATTAACCCCAGAGTTACACATATGAATGTGCCATATTGAAATATTATTTCTTGAAGTGCTTGTTGGTTTAAGAGATGCCTAAAATAACACAGCATATTTTCTTTAGAAATAATATAAATGTTGAAATTAAATAAAGCCATATTTTTGTTGCAAAGTGTTTGCTGTGGTTCTTATTTTTACTCCTGTAAATCTTGCTCCATGTATGTATTTCAATTAGCTGAGAACGAATGCCAGCATCATTGGGAAAGAAATGCTCCCACACTCTTAACCTTGGTCACATTTTGCCACCACACAAGCACTTAAGTTTTGTGAAATACTCTGGGAATTAGTCACATTTGTGTCAGCACCCACAGCAATCAGCATGCACAGTGGTTCTTCCCTGCCATGGAATATTCATAGGCCTTTTGGCCAGGCAGTGTCCATGCCAGCTGCACTCCTGGTGCATGTGGAAGAATCACTGCTTTCCTCTCCAGTTAATGCTGCTGGTTTTTTGATCCTGTGCTGCTCCCACAGCCTGAATGTTGCCGGAGCCGGGATCTTAAGCAATTTGCTTTCACAATGCACTATAAAAGTCTATGGAAGCTGATTGTCTATGCTTGCATGAGTCAACCACCTTCTACCTGACCCCTTGATCCTTTGAACCACAAATCACCCCACAGGTATGTATATGTCCAGGAGCTTTGCATTGCAGCCCTGTTCTGGTGTGCAGGAGCATTTTACCTCCTGACACATTGTTATGTGTTGTGGTTGAGATTGATATTTTAATGAGACATGCTGCTGCTTTCATTAAAATTAATGCGATGAACTAATTTATAAAATATTATCACCAGTTAAAACATTAAAATTAAAATCAGTTTAAATGGAATAGTCCTTAGGCTACTCAGCCTCTTGCACTATTGGACCTGATGTAATTTCAATCCAGCCTGCATTTAAACTGTTGAACTGTGGAACTGTGAAAACAGAAGAGAAGTACAGCAATCAGTGAGCCTTTCTATATAGGTAAAATATACATTTTTCCCTTGATACAGGAGCACACATGTCCTTCAGAATGTCATGAACAGGTTGATAGACATACAAGGTTTGGTTTTGTATTAGTTTCTTTTCTCAATGCAAAAATAATAGAGGTTAAATGTGTACATCTTGTGGACAGCACACCGATAACCAGATGGCGAAAAAAAAAAATTGAGAAAAGCATTTCAGTGAGTTCAAGAGAGGGTTCCTGGGGACAGAAATCAACACATATAGGTAAATATAACAAAAAAGTATTCAAAACTTAAAAAAACAGATATAAATTCATACATATAAGCACATCTATAGCTATAAATATAAGTATTGTACAAGATGTAATAGGTATACCCACCAAGGACCTAATAGTATTTCTTGTTTTTAGTCAAGCATTGAAGGAGGCAAAATTCATATTTAGAACCAGTATGATCTGTGTGATTCTCAAAAGTCTGCCCATTTTTTCAAAGCACTTGCTTTGTTCTGAATTTGTTCCAACCCTAAATTTCTTTTCCTCTTAAATGTAATTTTTGTAAAGCCCAAATCCCATCTAGGATGTCTAGCTAAGAGAATTCTTCACATGGTATGTTTTAGCTTTAAATTAGCCCAAGTGATAGACTTGAAGTCCATAGGTGAAAGGAACACAAGCAAGAGAAAGAACTACCAGGATTATAGGAAGGGCAAAAGAGGAATCTTTTTGTTGACATCTGGGTTTGTGAGTTTGGTCATCTGTGCATATTTTAAGAAACAGTTTCCCTATCTTTTCAAACAGCTTCCATTTATGAATGAAAAATGAGAGCATATTGGCAATTACAATCTAGGAAGTCTATCCTGAGAAACCAATGGAAAAGTATTACGAGAAAAAAAACCTTTAAGGAGAGATTATAAAGAGAAAAACTCAACATGAAAAACTGATTGCTTTTTCAGTAGTACTATAATATTAACAGATGCTGTTTATTCAATAGTGTAATTCAGTCCAAGTTCTGATGCCTTTACCCTGCTTTTATTAATTATTTTTCCAGTAAAATACACATTCCTGTCAGGATCACAATGACTGCCTATGTTTAGCGAGGGCTTATGGTCCCCTTTTTCCCTCATCTTCCAGGCTAACATGAAATCTGATACACAGTGTTCACCCTGTCCTATGTATGCTTCTGGTGTTTCTGTTGTTGCTATGTGCTACAAATCAAGCTGGCAAAAAAAGGTTTATTGAAGTTGGGCCAGATGGTCAGAAGGGATATTTGCCTAGCAGAAGGGATGTAGCTGGGCAGTGACATAGAATGGGCCATGGGAAGGAAGATCAGAATTCATTACTTGAGAAAATTCAGTTACTGCATCGGACTAAGGGCAGCCCTTGGCCCAAGGGTTCAGCTGTCTGGGATCCAGCGCCTGATTTGGTGTGGCACAGCTCTGTGGTCTTGACTCAGTTTTAGTGAGAAAATTGCTTAAATACCAGAAAGTTCACAAACTAAAGCTATGCAAAATGAGAAAAGTGGAAAACACAGAGAGAAGCATTTTGTTAAAAGGGTAATAGTAGCAGCTCAAGGATACAAAAGTTAAAAAATCTATACCTTAAGGTATTAAAAAATCCTTAAAAGCAGAGAATCAGAATGCGGCAACTCAGCGACACTGAGGATCAGCTTGTTATGAGGATCAAGAAACCCAGTCCTTCCTCACCTGACTCATGTTTGCCTGCCCTGCACAGGCTCACTGGCTGTCTTACTGGGGTTGGTGAGCATGTTAACAGTGGCTATCTAGTGCGTGCATTAGCCAAGGCATAATTGTTTCATATGAATAAGTTGCATATATCATTCTTGCAACATCTCTTTGTACTGTGTAAAAATGGCCTGGTGATTTCTATGTAAGACTGCTCTCACTTATGCAAGGAGTAGCATCTAGCCATACACCGGGCAATCCTAGGCTATGTCTACACCAGTCAAGTCATACACCCCAAAGCAAATGGCACAGAGTAGCTTGCAAGTTAAGGGAAAAGCCTGCTGCAAGCTGGCTTCTCTAGAAGTGGACTGGTGACACTCACATTGCAATAACACCAAACTATAGGCATCCGAAGCACCTCTAAATCTGCTTGGTGGTAAGGCTAATAGTAGGCACATGGACAAACTGTTGAGGTTTCTAGTATTGGTTTGAGAGGCTACTTCTGCCTCTGCCCTTGTCAGTCTACCCATGGTCAAGAGAAGAGTTTAGACTTGGGGTGCCAACATTCACTGGTGGGATCAGATAGGGCCACATATTTGAGATGAACACCAGTAGGTACACATCTGCCATGCAACTCCAGCATAACACCTTCCGAGAGCTCAAACTGACAGCAAAATACAGTATGTTCCCCCTTTTGCTTCACCTCTAACTGGTTGGTGAGGTTTGGGACTGGCAGGCTCACTGCAAGCATCACCTCTCTGAAGCTATGTGCAGCCATGCACAAGGTAATCTGTCCACAGTAATCTGCACTGACAGCATAATGAAGGTGGCATGTGGCCCATGATGTGCTGGGGCCACTGACAAGATTTCTATGCCCGGTTGCGTCTCCTGAGAGGTTCCTATCCAGATATACGCCACAATGACTGCTGTTACCTGTTCTGCAAGCCCTAGTGAAACACTGTTTAGGAGAGCATTTGCAGCTGTGTGGCTCCATGCATACTGTGCTGGTTCATGCACAGGTTCCCACATTCTTCACAGGTGTTTGCTTGACTGAGCCCAGAGTGGGCTGACCTCAGGGCAGTGCTGGAGTATGGCTGACAATAAGAAGAATGAGATGGCACTTGCTGCCTTGATGTTGACCAAGTGATGCAGCTGGGGTGGGAAGCATGCGTGGTGAATTACTGTGATGGGAAGAGTGAAAAGGCTATGAGGCTGTAGCAACCACTTAGTATGATGTAATACCTATAAAGTCATCTTCTTTCACCTGTCGTTGTTGACCCTGAGTGCTTGAGCACTTGCACGTGTGAATCTGTGTGTGTGAGGAATGGCATTTCTTTGGCATGGGGAACTGGGGTCAGTTTCTCTTCCTCTACCTCTGACTTTGCCCCTAAATCTGTTGATTTAAATATCTGAGGAACTGGGCACGTTGGTCCCAGAGGCTGTGTACAGCAAGTTGCACAGTGGCAGGACTCTACCTAGACATCTGATGAAATTTGTCACCTAAACCACCATTATTCTGAGTTACACGTAACCTGGATTAATATCAGAAGAATTGCGATAGGCAGCCCTGAAATGTTTGAATTAAAAGTGGCACTGCTTGATACCATGCCAACAACCCACAGCACTGAGCTGCCAGGCTGTTACCAAACAGGGTGAAAGCACCCCCATTCCCGTGCCTGCTCCAAACATATGGAGACCAAACTGACAGTGAGGAAATCCCTTTACACAAAGCTTTTCTCTGCATAAACACATCTAGGAGCTAGTCACTCACAGTTCGGGAGGATGAATCCTATTCTGCCATTAGTACATGGGAGAGAGAAGACATTGTGGGATAATACTTCTGGTGACATGGTTTTGCTTTAAAAACTTCTACTGCATTGCAGCCATTAACAGTAAAGAATAGTAAATATAAACTATTGCAGCCATTACAAATCAGTGATGTATTTTGTGCAAGGAGTCACCAGTTAAATTTCCATTTGAGTTCAAAGAAAGGGATGGCCCATACCATTGCAGAGTTTAAACTGGAGGTAAGCAGTTACATGGGTTCTCTGACGCATTGAGTTGTGTCTACCGGCAAATGACTGAACTGGGGTCTGGCGTCCCGGTTTCTTCCCAAACTGGCTGAGAGTCACTTAATTATCCTGGCACAAGGTAGCAGTACTGCAACTCTCCCTCTGGGTCTGGGTGCAAGGCTTGACTCCAGCCTGCTTGCGGCAGCCAGGAGAAGGGAAAATGCCGTGGGCTTCTGATGGGGTGGGCTCTGCCATCTGTCTTGGGAGTGACCTTAAGCACCCAGAGCCTCGCTGGCCACTGCTATCACTTGTACTCTGAAGGTGATTAGAAATGAGATTTTTATGATGCCAAATAGGCTTATTCAGACAAATCAGCGAGACTTTTGAAAGAAAGGCTGTGGATAATCCTGCTCCAGCTTTGAAGACATTCTCGGACATTTTAAACTGTTTTTTACTTGTTACTCCACCAAGTGTTCAGTGATATTAATATTTGAATTCCTGCCAAATGTGTGGTGTTTTTTGAAGCTCAAAAGTAGACATCAGGTAGAGCTAAAACAGTTACAAATCAGATATTTTTGTACTTAATTGTGAAGACTAGAACTAGAACTAGGACCCTAACTGAAAAGCACAGCAGAGCTCTTATGCTTAAAATAGGTTAATCTTCAATAGAGAAAAAGGATCATGTTTAGCTGTTACTAAATAGTTGCAGGTAAGTCAACACGTGCTTTCTTATAGTGAACATAGAGCTACCTTTGCTTACAAAGGAAACTGCTGAAAAAAAAAAAAACATTTGCTGAACCACAACAGAATAGATTTGTGGGTTTTTTTTAAGGTTTGAACATATGCCAACAAACGGGAATTGGATTTTATCAAGCATCAGCACAGTTTCTTGTGTCACAAAACAAGGCTGTTTAGAAGCACAGGTTACATTTTCACATCCCTTTAAAAGAACTCTCATTCCTCTGTAAACTAGCTCACATCATTTCCAAGCAAATCCCTTGCCTCTGGTTTCTCATCAGCAAGTCTTTAAAGCTGAAAATTGAGAAAAAAACATGAAACAAAACCAAATGAAACCAGCGGTTTAAAACACAGGTATGCCTGTTCACTTAGTCTCACTGGCTGATAACATTTATCACATATGGCAGCTTTTTTTCTTTCTTATGCTTCCAGAGCAAGGACATAACTTTGTAAAATTATTTCCAGGGATCTGTAATAAAAAAGAAGATTTGCATTTTGCTAATGTCAGTGCAAATCAGGAGTTATTCTCTTGGAATTGACAGAGCTGCACAGACATAAGGAAAAGAAGTGGATTGCCATTTCTAGTGAGCACTTCACTTTAATTTCCATGAACATGTCTTCTCATTTCCCTCATGTTATATTTGGTGCATTACAGCAGTCAGTGGCAGACTTAACGTTGTACAGATTTTTGTCTCATAAACAAAACAATAAAAAAAACACAGAGCAAATTTCAAGGCTAAGATTTATGTCCTATTATGTGATGTACAGTGATGCATGTTGCTGACCTTGGCCTTTCTATTAACTTCCACACAGAAGACTGCTTGCAACAGAGCAAAATAAAAATCGTGTGGTCTGATGCATTTTTCCCTCATCCACAGTTCTTTAGCTGTGATGGGGATAGTGTGGGAGGCAGGTCCACTAAAAGCACTGCTGGCAAGAAATTGTATTAAAGAGTTGAACATTTAGATTACAAGCCCATATATGTATAAACACACACACATATTCCCTCTTAATGTCTCTGCCATTCTTGGCAATGAATCCAAACCAGCTGTGCTTTCAAAAGTAGCTGCCCTTTGATGCTATGACCTCCTGCAGCACTGAAGAGCCCAGCTGAAGTCACAAAGGGAAAGATCCCCTTTGTTCCCTAGAAAACATTCTGCCATGAAATTCGGCAGGTTCCTCTTATTTACTACAAAATGGAGACAGAAGGATGACTGTTTTTTACCCCTGCTTGTTCAGCTTTGGAGACTTAAATTGTCTTGTAACTGTTCAGATTTCAAACTGCAATGTTTTTTGCAATTTAGCCTTACGTGTTACCTCTGCTAGGAACTTCAAAGTTCTTTGCTGCTTTTTTCTGAGTTGTTTAAGTTTTGGCAGCAGTACCACGCACATTTCTTTAGGTTTGCTGTTGAAAAACCTGGAGATCATAGGTCAAGTAGTAAAGACTGTTAGACATAACTTTTGATATCTGCTCTGTTTTGCTTTTTGGTTTTATTAATAGAGACATTTCCTTTTTAAAGAGGAATGACCACTCATCAGTGGGTATTTATTGCACTATTTACAATGATTACCAAGTTCATTTTGACTAAAGAAATGCAAACCTTAAAAGAATATTTTTGGGTAATAGTGTATACTGAATATCACCTGACTTTTTTGCACAGTAGAACAGTGCAAAATTAAGCATATAAAGCAAAGCTAGATAACTGAAAACAAGACTGAAATGGGGGATACAAGACAAGTCTACTGCATATCAGAAGGGAAAATGTAGATGAAATACAATCTAAGTGTCATATAGTTTCCAATCATACAGAGGACATATTAGTTACAGGTAAATGAAGCTTGAAAGAAAGAGAGCTTCCTTTGACACCATGTACTCATTCCTCACATTGTTTTGATTTTAGAAGTTAAAAATACAGAACTAAAATATTGGCCCATGTATATTCTGTATATTCTGAAACCTTTACTATAAACTTTCTCACTTGCAAAAGAATGCACCCAATGTTTCATAATGATGAATACATAGTTGTGGCTCTGTTTCCAGTACCTCTGTATCTTTGGCAAATAAATCAGTTTACAACATGTCTGACTAATAATTAACACACACACACAGAGTCTTCCTAGAAAACCATAGTCTGCAGCTTTCTGTTCAGATTCCTTTCTGAATACTAACTGAAGGTATCATATCTACAGTAAATGGACATTTACCAATAAAGTGAAGCACAGAGAGCTTTAAAAAAAAGCTGCTAGAGGCAGAAGAATGTGGCTCAAAAGTCATATTTTGCTCTTGTATTGCATTGCAAGTGAAGTTTGGATGGCAAAGCAGCTTGACTCTAGAAGAAATTTCCCCCGAGGACTTTACTCTGTTGAAGACAGTGGTTCTGCGAAGTGGAACAGGCTAAAAAGGAGTCTGTATCAGGGAAGGTCCTGCAGGATACGAGGCTGCTGCACAGGAAGAGATGATGACTGCAGCTTTAACATTGTCTCCAAAGCAGCTATATGTTACTGTGACCAGTTCTGTGTCTCAGGTTCTCCTGGCCCTGTGGACTGTTGTGCTGACTACTGGGATGTCTGTGACCACCCCATTGAGCCCACCAGGTCAGATGAGCCTTGGCCACCTCCAGCATCAGGTAGGTATAGGGAAAATGCTCAGTTGGCACTAGTGCATCACATTAAAAATATACTTGGAAATAAAATTACTGATTAATCTTTAGAGAGTATACATCCTAAAAATTTGACTGAAGACATAGTGGACAAAGACACTGAGTATGAAATGAGAGTAAGAATTATGCTTGCTGTTATTTCCTTGTCTCTAGGGTCATATTTTTAGCATTGGTTAGATCATATTTTTTGTTGGACAGAACCTCTGTTTTTCCTGAAACTTCTCAGAGATAACCTCATTGGGTCAAAATTAGTGTAATCTCAACAATTTCAATAGAGCTTCACAGATTAACGTGAGATGAACAGCAAGCTCTAAACTTTTGTATTCATCAGAACAAATAAATCATCAAGAAAACTGAGGCTTGTCCTGCATGATACTGCTCTGAGGTATTCTGCAATATTTTTGATCCAGCATAGCTTTTCTGTGGGACAGTTTTTCCTGCAACAGCTCAGGTGCTGGAGTAGGTGAAAGGATGTGGTTAGAACAAGGATATCTGGCATATTTTAGTTTCTTACCAGTTAGTTTGTAGTGGGTGTTCCTCCAGGACTACTCTAAACTCAGTCTATTTTTTTAGAACTAGAGATTGCAAAAAAATTATCTACAAACAGCTGGTCCTCCCTTGGTTCCTGCATAGGCCAAATCTCTGCTGGTGAGAAAAGTTTAGAATTATGGATTTTAAGACTATGTAGCTTCTTATAATTGGTAGACCAAATCTGGCTGAAAATGTGGAAACTGTACTAAACTTTCAAAAGCCTGAAATCAACAAACCCATCACTTTTTAAAGTTAACCGTTTCTTTGCAATAAGCCTGCTGCTTGCATTCCAGCACTCAGACCGCAGCTTTTCAGGAGGCTGTGCTCTTAAGCCAGGCATGCAGCCAAAATCTGATTAGTGGGAGTGACAGAAATGCTGTAAAACAAATTCGATTTTTCAAAGTGTTTCTAATCATCTGAAAGAATGATTTATGTAAATAAAGACATTTGTTTCATCTTTATTTGGTGCAGTAGTGTATATTACTTCCAACAGAGCAGGGGGTTGTTGTTTTAAGCTTTACATAAACATTTAGCAGTGTTTCTGGTCCAGAGCTGACAGACAGCCTGTGGGTCTGGTTTCGCAAAGTCTTTCACGGAAACGAATCACTACAAAACCAGTTTGCCATGTGGGCCCTGCCGTAGGTCTACCTCTAAAAGGTAAAAGTGTAACAGGCGGTTCAGATAACAGAATAGGTGAGGAGTAATATTTTTACTGCCTCTCTCAATCCAATTTTTTGCATGTGTGTTCACTGCTTTGTAACTCCTGGACTGTACATACCTGCCAGAGGTAGCAATTATATTTACTCTATTCAAGCACCTTTATTTGTCCTATAGGTGAGCTTATATCTTACTTTTATAACTCAAATCAAAACAAGATCCTGTTTTTCTGATCCTTAAAATGCTTCCCTGATGGAAAGTCTGCAGCTTTTTAAAATCTGTTTATTGGATATTTGTTATGTAAGTAATTTAAAGGGTAAAAGGAGAATAATAAAACAGCCAAAATACAGCAGGAATAAAGAATAACTCTAAAGGAACTTTCTAGAACTGGAATGTCTGAGGAACAGGGAAGAGATAATTTAATTGGAAGAAAAAAATGGAGAAACAAAAAGGACTGAATGCCTGAAGATTAAGCAAACTATGAGGCATTTTTAGAAATGACATAAGTATATTAGCTCACTTTTAGTAACTGAGACAATACTTCTGCCTTTGGCTAAGAATTATTTAAGCACTAGATGACCACATACGCCAAAGTACTTTTCACCTGGAAGATTTTGATCTTTCGGTTGCCTGTGGTTTTGCTCTCAGTGCTTCCTGAGTCATATTTCTTTAAATAAACCAGTAAACCGAAGTGCTTTACATGGGCTGGAATGAGCAGCAATAAAACTGCTCAGTGCTTTATTACTGGATCCCCGTCTATTTACTGACTAGGTGCATGGCAGCAGTAAGCCACGCTGTGACTTCTTCCATGGGTGTGCGCCATGCTGAGGGCCAGTCTTGATTGAACTACATGGAACTGCTTTGATTTTGCCTTAATGAACCCAGCATTCAGTGCGTTTCAATGGCTTTCCTGTGTAGTTTCAGAAGACTGTGCACATTCCTGCCTTAGATACCGAAAAGAAGTTCTATTTGGTAGACGTCCAGACATCCAGAGAGTTTGCTAATTGCTTTTACACTCCACAGTCAGGATCTGGCCTACAAGTGAGTAAACCTGGAGACGTTTCACCGGCAGAAGTACTTACATCAATACTGGGGGCAAATGACGGAAGAGCTGAAAGGGTATAGGAATGCTGGACTGGGAGGGAAGTCCTCATTTATCAAATGTTCTTCCTTCCAATCATGATTTTCACATCATATACTCCCATTCATAAAGTCATCAGGCTGCATCTTCAAATTAATTAATTTCCCACTTAATATTCCAACCTCATATATTCATGGCCAGACAATCTCACTGTGTTCTCATGCAAACAGCGTTTTTTAGCTTAGATATCTCTGCTCTCTGCCACCTATGCCTCAGGCAGCACTCCTGGCCCTCTAAGTCTTAATTTGGCTAGACTAAAGAAACTGTATGGTTTTAATATTCAATACCCTAAGCATACATTATTAGAAAGCTGCTTCTTTACTTGTCCAGGTTTGCATTTTTTCTCGGGCATGGGTGGTTGGGCCTGCCAGCGGAGCTCCAGCGAGGCTCCGTCCTGTCGCTCAGACACTGTGCCAATACTTCCGTCCCTCGATATATTTGAAATATCTTGCTTGACGCCTCCTTCCAGCTACTGCCTGATGCTGACTTTGTGGCAGACTGTGACAAACCGTGACACTTAAGCAATTTGCTTTGGGTATTCTCTGAAAAATGGCTCTGATCTTAGCAGAAGCTGAATTAGAGCAGACACTTAGGGCTTCAGGCTGCTTAGGTGGGATATATCTCACCTACATCTGTGCTTGCTAATGTAGCCTGCTGTATGACTAACGGGGAAAGATAGGCAGTTATAATTAATTCATCAGCTCTGGTCTACTTCTGTACTTTGGTATGAAATCAGCTATGGCTTAGAAGTGCATATTTCTCTCCTGCCGATAAAGGAGGTGTAGGCGGCTGTAGCGTATATGTATATGTCTGGGCAGACAAACTCCAGCCCTTGCCATGAGAGGAGGATGGCCTTTCTCACACTTGTGGTGGGAAAAAAGAGTGATATAGTGCAAATGCAAGTCAACACTGTATTAATATGAAATATGTTTAAGCTTCTTGAAAATGGAGGAGAAAGGAGAACTTGGGAGTTCTGGCTCCAAACCGTTTCTGTGGGGGAAGGAACATGATCTCTACCTGTAGGCTCACCAGTGGAGGGATCGTGAGAACAAGCTGGACAACGAAGACCGATGTGATAAATGTACAATGTGTGTTATAGACTTGATCCAAAGCCCTGCACAGGCATTCTGGATCTTTCGTTTACTGAAGCTTTGACAATCAAGCGCACTGAAGAAACAGTTTAAGTGGAAGATCTTAAAGCACACACAAAGCCTTTTCTCAGTGAAGTGTTACCAAAGAAAAAAATTAGGAGGCATGTTTTTGTTTGGAAAAATCATCGCTCAATTTAGGTTTTATACTGGGTTTTGGAGAGTATATAAAACATACATTTGCCTTAAAACATAATTGATCTGTCTGTTTTTCAAAGAGGAATTAAACTGGCAAGGAAAAAGAATGTATTACAATAGGTTTGGAGAGTTATTAGTTTTTTAAATTTTATAACTGGAAAAACTTATTTCTATTTTAATTGCCAATTAGGAAATGATTTTTATTAGAAATGTATTCTGGAAAATAACTTTATTTGAAGAATTATTTTTATTTACATGTAAGATAATAATTTTTCAGTGGGTGTTCTGAATCTGTTGCTGATTTTATTTGCTATGAATGGTAATGTACCTGGTAAAAAATTATAATACATCAAACTGCCTTCATTACTTGGAAGAAACTGGAAATAGATATTGCCGACTTTCAACTAAATAATTTATGCATACTGCATACAATCAATTAATTCAATAGTAGCAAGAGTTTTGAGTTAATTCACTTCAAAAATGATTTTCTTTTTTCACACATCTATATGTTATGTTGACAGGTTGTTATAAAGATGGCCGATATTACGGAGAAGGAGCAATAATTAAAGACAACTGCAATTCCTGGTAATGTTTCAGACAACAGCAAATTGCATTTTATTTAGCATATGTCATGAAACAGGAATTAAGGTAGTGAGCATCCTTAAATTCATATTAAACATGTAATCAAATCAAAATGGTTGGAAGAGTAGTGCTGTATTAAGGTATTGTAGAATGAGATTACAGACAATTTAGAAGAATGGCAAGAGGTCAATGGGCTTTCTAATTGAGATATGAAAATAAGAGTATTAAAAACTCCTTCTCACTCGCCTAATTCTGTTCCTGCTCAGTCAATCTGCTGGCTCTGACCTGAGTCAAAATGGTTTCAGCCTAGACCTGGGCATTGACCTGAATGCAGACAGAACAAATAACATTAAAGTTTAGGGGATTATTTTAGAACATCTTCCTGTGTTTCTCTGGCATGAGTGATGAGACCTTACATTATTTCATAAGGGAAGAATATATATATGTATATTTACATAGGAAAGGGTTGAACTGTTTGAGCATCCCTTTCTCTGCCTTGAGACAGGAGCAGACAGTGCAGGAGGGGAGCTCTGCTGCTGACCCTGGCAGTTGGCTGCCTGAGCTGCTTCCCTGCTTCGCCTCCAGCACCTGCTTTTGCCCTGCACCTCCAGCCCCAGGGCAGCCCAGGGCGCTCCAGCAGCACCCAAACAGCTCTGGGGCCCCCACTGCCCTGACTTTAGACCAGGGTCCTTGGAGCAAGGTGTCTATGATCAAAGGGATCCTTTGTGGGTTTCCAGAGTGAAACTTCCTCAAAACATCTCATTTACAGGACATTGCCTTTTTTCCCTGGTTTGGTCCCACAAAGATGGAAGCAAAATTTTTCAGATACCACCTTTCCCACAAGCTGTAAATCTTCCCACCTTGTTCCATTTTTTTCTCCATCTTTCTTCTGCTGTTAAAGTGCATATTTTTCATTTGAAAATTCATTTTCTGCTCAGTGATATTCTTGCCTTTTCAGCAAATGCTTCCAAAGTCTCTGGAAGTGTTCAAAAGAAGTATGCCTAGTTCGCCAAGACTTAATTCAGCACATCAATTCTGGAGATTATGGGTGAGAACACTTTTATTTTAAGGTTTTGTTGTAAACTACTGTATTGCTTATCGTATGTATGTGCAAATTACAAGTTATGCAGTCCTCCCCACCCCTTCCTTCCACAATTCCATTACAGCAATTTGACATTAAATGTACACCTGTGAAATTTTCCTAAATCTCTGGCAGATTATAGAGTTTTAAATGGAAGGCTACTGAAAGTCTCATGCTCCTAAGAGTTGACATTGTAAACATCTATCTAAAACATTCTCCAAATTTAGTAAATTTTTTTCCTCACAGAACACAATTTAGATCATTTTCCTCTATTCTTTACTTTATTTATTACTTGGGATACATATTTAAAGTCATTTTTTCTCCTCCCTCAAGAGCATTGTTCCACATAACAGGACTCTAGGTAGCATTGGAAGAGGAGAGGAGAGAACGGGTCAAATGGAGACCAAGATATCAGAACTTTGTGGGGCTCGGTGTTTTTCTTGCTACCAGATTTTATTCCCCCCAGGCAGTGCAGAGTGATTAGGGACACCTCAGTACTGGAGCTGTGCCTTGGGAGCCTCCTGATCATTTACAGACAGAGATACAAGGGGTTGCCTCCCTAGGAGCTGAGGTACTAAATTTATCAATGAATGAAGCCTGCCCAGATTTCAAGCTGTGACTCAGTGCTGAAACATTTTGTACTTCATGGGAGACATTCAAACCAGCTGAGTTACGACAGACAATTATCCAGGGAACTCCAGGCCTGTCAGCCTGACCTCAGTCCCAGGGAAGATTATGAAGCAGATCATCCTGAGTGCCATCATGTGGCACGTAGATGACAACCAGGTGATCGGGCCTGGTCAGAATGGGTTTATGAAAGGCAGGTCCTTGACTAACCTGATCTCCTTCTATGACAAGGTGACCTGCCTAGTGGATGAGGGAAAGGTTGTGGATATAGTCTACCTGGACTTTAGTAAAGCCTGTGACACTCTCTCCCACAGCATTCTCCTGGAGAAACTGACTGCTCATGGCTTGGGTGGGCATACTCTTCGCTGGGTAAAAGACTGGCGGGACGGCTGGGAACGAAGGGTTGTGGTGAATGGAGTTAAATCCAGTTGGTGGCCCGTCACAAGTGGTGTTCCCCAGGGCTCAGTATTGGGGCCAGTTTTGTTTAATATCTTTATCAATGATCTGGACAAGGACATCAAGTGCACCCTCAGTAAGTTTGCTGATGGGCTGAGGCCAATTGTATGCGGTTCAACAGGGCCAAGTCCTGGGTCCTCAACTTGGGTCACAACAACCCCATGCAACGCTACAGGCTTGGGGATGAGTGGCTGGAAAGCTGCCCAGCAGAAAAGAACCTGGGGGTGTTGGTCGACAGCTGGCTGAAGATGAGCCAGCAGTGTGCCCAGGTGGCCAAGAAGGCCAACGGCATCCTGGCCTGTATCAGAAACAGTGTGGCCAGCAGGAGTAGGGAATTGATTTTCCCCGCTGTACTCGGTGCTGGTGAGGCCGCACCTTGAATACTGTGTTCAGTTTTGGGGTTCTTACTCCAAGAAGGACATTGAGGTGCTGGAGCGTGTCCAGAGAAGGGCAGCGAAGGTGGTGAGAGGTCTGGAGCACAAGTCTTATGAGGAGCGGCTGAGGGAACTGGGGTTGTTCAGTCTGGAGAAGAGGAGGCTGAGGGGAGACCTTATCGCTCTCTACAACTACCTGCAAGGAGGTTGTAGAGAGGTGGGTGCTGGTCTCTTCTCCCAAGTGACAAGTGATAGGACAAGAGGAAATGGCCTCAAGTTGCACCAGGGTATTTTTAGATTGGACATTAGGAAAAAAATCTTCGCTGAAAGGGTTGTCGGACATTGGAACAGGCTGCCCAGGGAGGTGGTTGAGTCACCATCCCTGGAGGTATTTAAAAGACGTGTGGATGAGATGCTTAGGGGACATGGTTTAGTGGTGGACTTGGCAGTGTTAGGTTGATGGTTGGACTTGATGATCTTAAAGGTCTTTTCCAGCCTAAATGATTCTATGATTCTAACTTAGGCAACTGGAGCCCTTCACCTCTCTAATGTCGGTAATAAGTGGTAAGGTTTGCCACAGGGTGGTTAAGCCCACCTGAG
Source organism: Gavia stellata (assembly GCF_030936135.1). Classification (NCBI taxonomy): domain Eukaryota; kingdom Metazoa; phylum Chordata; class Aves; order Gaviiformes; family Gaviidae; genus Gavia; species Gavia stellata. The sequence continues at coordinate 86,315,157 of NC_082595.1, read as the reverse complement.
ATATGACTCAACTTCTGCAGGTGCTTGCACTCTTCACTGACTACAGGCAGTGCAAGAGCAATGAGGCTTCTCATTTAGGCAGCATGAATCCCACCTCCTTGTTCCTCATACACAAGCAAGCAAGAAATGTGTGAAGAGAATGCTGTCCCCTGTGGCTCAGCTCTTTTCCAGTAATAATAAATTTCAGTGTGTTCCAAATGTGTATGGCTGCAAGTTTTTTTTTTTTTTCTGTTGTGCATACAGTTTGCAGGGTTAACGCTAGAAGTCTAGCCTACCTGAGAGTAGGGAGGGAATAATTAAAGAGCCATGGGGAGCCCTTTCTCTCTACCTGGCTCTTGGTGTAAAACTCAGGCAGAATGTGTCAGCTGGACTTTCTTCTGGGTTCAACAGTGTCTCACTGCTGGTGCACCAGAGCTTAAAGGCAATGTAACTCACTACATGAAGCTGTTAGTTCTCTGTAGGCATCTGGTCTGAAGCATAATTTGAGCATAACTTCAAGACAACAGTAACTGTTATAGCTGAACATCTTGTTTTCCAGTACTTCTCTGAAGCATTGCATGCTCATCTCCTGCAGGCTGACATGATGCTGACCTCAAATCACCACTTTTCATATACTGCTGTGTTGCTCTATCCTACGCTCATTTGAAGTGGAAGAGCCCGTACTAAATATTTTCTCATGCGTATCAAATACAATGTTTTGAAATGTAATTTGAAAGATTTCTTTCTGGATGTTATTGTTAGCAGTGCTCTTACAAAGGAGCAATGCATTAATGTGAGTGGTATCTTGTTTGTTTCTTTTCTGTCTGTGAGGAAGATGGAAAGCTGACAACTACAGTCAATTCTGGGGAATGACAGTGGAAGAAGGTTTCAAAAAGCGCCTGGGCACCTTCCCTCCATCTCATTCCTTGCTGAATATGAGAGAAGCTCCAGTAAGTGTCATGTACAATTGTTAAATTTTTTAATAACTTTATCACATGGAAAAATAAATGTGGACAATTATAAGATTATGATTCAGGTATTTAACACAAAATGCTTCCATGTTGAATATGAAGCTCCCAAAATAGTTCTCCAAGCCATAGAGTGTGTGGTCCTATTGATGGAAATCAAACAAGGAGGAGCAAAAACAAATGATAACCATTGGGAAGCTGTGCACCAATATTAACTTATTATTGTAGATCACTGTTGTTTGAAATCTTTGCTTCTTTAGCATGGTTCCATACTATCCTCTCCATTTGCTAATCATTGCACACACAGCTATAACCATAAAGAAAATAAATCTGGGCATAGTTCATTAAGGCTAACAGCTGAGACTAAACAGCAATCTTTGAAAGAAGCTGTGAAAGCCCATAAGATAAAGCAAAGTAAAGATGCAGTAAGAGGCTGGAGTTTTGGCCAAATGGAAAGAAAAATTATGGGAATAATGGGAAAATGAGATGATTGTCTACTACCAGCTTTCTAAACTTCTTGGCCATGGCTATTTTCATGACAGATAAATTAAATATCCTATCATATATTTATGCTCAAATTAGTTCTGCAGCAAAGCAAATATACTTTAAGTTATGTAGGTAGGTTAAGTCATTAAAGAAGAAATGCATAGTTATTGAATCCAGAATAGATTTTCCAACGCTTTGGATCACTTACTTAGCTTCTTTCTTAGAAGACCCACAATTATGGAAATCATAGACTGAAGAACTAACTACCTCACCATAGTGAAATTAGAAAAATTGCAATAAGTAGATGGATCCAAGGTTTGCAAATGACATTAAATATAACAGGTTTTTATCTTTGGCTTCTATATAGTTTCAGGTAAGTGATGCCATTTGAGTATCTATTTGAAGTAAATTGTTGATGCTTGTTGTATATGCGTATGGCAGAAGGGCTTCCACATCAATGCCTTGTGGGGACAGCATTGCAGAGCTACCACTTGACAGGGAATTTGGGAAAGAGGGGGAGGGGCATGTGCCTCTGCAACAATTTTAACAATGCTAACTCTTTTGCTTGATGCAGACTGGTTCTTTGTCCCACACAAATTCAGCTCCCTGCGCCAGCATGGCAAGGCATTGGGTTGTAGCCCAGATTGGCCAGCTTGCTCAAAATTACGCTATGGAGGGTTGTCAGAGCAAAAAATTGACAGAAATTAAGCTTCGGAGTTTTGCCTCATATGATTTGCTAGACTACTGTTCGCAGCCAAAGAAGGATCCGTTTCAGTTGAAGATGGCAAGTCAAAATAAGACAATAACATAGAAGAGTTTAATGCAATATTTAGTAGGTATCTGCCACAAATTACCAGTGAACTGCATTGAGGCTCAAGAGAGTTGGAGTTCATTTGTGGTTGTTGTTGGCTTTTCCCTTGAGGAATACACTGTGATGCTTATATAGCAGAAGCAAAAAGTGGATATCATGTACCTAGCTCAGAGACTGACATCTGTATTACTAGGTATCTGTCTAGGTGAGACAAATCCCACCTAGGAAAACAAGAAAAGGAAGGTTACAGGAAATTCTTTACCATATTTCCTCTTTTCTATTCAGTCTGGGGTAGCTGGTCACTCAGTGGTCCTGCATTATGTCCAGCCTATTGAATCATTTTTATTAAGTGTCCTGTAGCTTCTTTGACTGCTACACTACTTATGGCCTTTGTTACACTGATACATTTCTCAGTCATATTTTCTCTATCTGCTATCTTTTTATGAAATCTGTGAGCCCCAACCCAACTACCTTTGGCCCTGCCAGACACCCAAGGAGCTTCAATGTGTTCTTCTCCAGAAATCCAGCTTTGCACATTCATGCATTTAACCCTCAGGAAGTCCTACATGTTGCTGGAAACACAAGCTTTGTACAGGATTCTAAGAAATCTTTCTCTCTACCTACAAAAGCTAAAAATATTAAATAATAATATCTGTATGACTTTCTCAGCTTCTGGAGAATTCTTTGAGCTTGCAGAAAATTGCTCTGAATTGTACATGATCCTGTCTCTTACCTATGCCTTCTCTTCAGAATTATTAGAACTTTCTTGCTCTTACCCCAGTGGTTTCTGTCTTAGCTAGTCTTGATGTAAAAATATTTTTCTCTGAAGCTTCCTGCAGAGCTCCAAATCTCCCTGATTCTGTCCCCTTCTATAGTTTTCTAGAAGAACATAATCTCTTTATTGTCCTTGTTCTGCCTTGGCAAATTTTCTATCATCTGCCATCATCTGGTTTTCCTCACTCATAGCCAGCTCTATACCTACCATCACTGCACGATCCAGCAATTTCATAGCATGGATTGGGCTCACCAGGGGCACATTGACAGATTCTTCCAATTGGCAAACCAACAGTAGCCATGGAGTTAACTTCCAGGCACTTTTTAAGATGAGTATCTTACCAGATTTTCAGAGACACTTGCCTCTGCTTCACCTTCCATGAATAATTTTGTGTTACTGATATTTTGTGAAGCATACTTACACATTTACAAAGTCTTAGGTGATAAAAAAAACAAGTGAGTTTTCGTGACAGTGTTTCCATTAAGCTTCACCTATAACCAGGTGACAGCTCAGAAGAGAGTAAAAAGATAAGAATGACAAAATTCAGAAGTAATGACCTTTTAATATTTTTCAGAGACATTGTCCAAACGTTAATGGCTTGACTTTTAAGTGACTTTGTTGAGTACTAATTCACCTGCAGGCCAAGGTACTAGTTACTTACTGTGGATAAATTGGCACTAATTAAATATTCATGCATTCTCTGGGATTATTACTGCCTTTCCCATTTTGCAAGTGAGAAAACTGCAAGTCATTTGCCCAGAGTCATATATTTAGTGATAAAAATGCTACAATTAGTGTTCAGGAGTTTTTGGCTCTATCTTGTGATGACCTGATTAAAACCTGGTAGCTTTTGTAGTGTAGAAAGAAGACCATAGCTACCTGTTCATTAAACATGACTTTTATGTACTTTAAATAAAACCATTTCTTCAGCATGCTACTGGTCTACTATTTAGGGAATAAATGACAGTTTCTGGTACCTAACAGCTTGATGTTCTGATTATTTTCTACTATCTTTTGGGGTTGCTTGAGAAAAGCATTTTTGTGTAGAAGGGGCTCCTTACTTAATTGCATGGAAAAAAGAATCAAGAATGTAAAATCCTTCTTTGTTAACCACTTTACATGTACTTCAGACTCTTAGTTCTCAACAGTGTTGAAAAGTTTGGTTGTTTCTTTGGCTGACATATCCAACTACAAATATAGCTTCATGACATTACTTCAAATTAAACGGTGTGACAGAGCTATATTTCATCTCAGGGAAAACACAAACTTCTTGAAGTTGCTCATAGAGCTTTTAAAAGCTCTGCTATTAATAAAAGACTATACCTGCTCAATAAGGTGATGCTTATGACTGGAAGGGTAGTTTAACATGATGGCACATTAGAATACCTGAAAGACAGTGATATAGAACAAGAACCTAATCTGAACTGAGGACCCTCTGCTGCAAAGTAAGGCTAGACCTGAACATAGACTGACAGCTAAATACACCACTAAAATTGTTGTGACTCCTGACAAAGCTGATGCTCCCAATAGTGTTATGTGTATTATCTGAGAAGGCATTTTGAAAGTGTTTACTCACTGCAGGAGATAGATAGTGTAATAATTCTTGAAGTTCTATGATGTAGCACAAAAATAACTGCCATGCCTTCAAAACACATTGTGATACATGTTTGGTGGTATTCTGTCAGTACATGTTCTGGCAAGAGGTACACTGCAATGCTGGGATCGGCACCTGCCGGCAACAAGGTGCTTGCCTAAATGCCATCTTAGAAGAAAATGGAATACATAGTTTAGTAATAAGGCACCATTTTGGATTACGTATCAAAGAACTCGTAAAGACAATGTGAAGGTATACAAAGTACACCAGCTGTTCCTCTGATATATGGCTTTTCATAGTAAAAGAGCTCAGCAGTTGTAGATCTCCCTCTTGCAAACTGAAGGTCATGCATGCCCATTTTGTCTTCACAAAGCAAGTGATAACCAGAACCTTTTTCCTATATTAAAAAAAATATATTGCTTTCCCTCAGAAAAACTATTTCCACGTTTGCAAATTCAGTAATCTTCAGCCTTTTTTCTCTGATGGGCCACTTAACTTTTCTGAAGAAGTCATAGCTGAAGTACGAGTGTTCTTTTATATTCGCTTACCTTCCTGCTTTGGCCAGGCTGCTAGCTTCACTGCAGAGAATACATATGAAGTTTTAAAAATAGTTTGCCAGTCATTTTGCTGATTGCATTGTGCTGTCTGATGCTGGTCCATGGAGCATACGTTGGGAAATAATTGTCTAGACTTACTATTTGTCACAGAATAACAGTGCTTCTCAATATCAGGGTAGCAATCTCACAGACAAAAAGGTAATGTTTCTGACTACAGGTCAATCCTGCATTTCTAAAAGACAAGGCTGAGGGTTAATGAGGGATTTGCTCTGGGATTTACAATATGAGGCTATTAAATACATTGGCAATAGTTTAGGAATACATGAAGTAACACATTGTCTCAGACCAAAGATCTATTTATAATTTTGCTTTTCTCAACTGCCTCATTTATCGCATTGTAAGTGGTCATTGCCCACATAAGTGTGCTAAACAACCTTTGCCAAATTTTGCTTGTTTACTGGTTGATAGTGAGCAGTCTTATTATGCAAAAGAAATGTTATTTGTCTGGGATTTTGCCTGTATGATTCATCTTCAAAGTAAATCTTGTGCTTGTGCTTGCTCATTAATAATGAATATAATGATAATTTAGCAAGATATTCTTTAAATTAGCTGTTGCTTTCTGTGTGTCATCTGAGGTTGCAAGTCGCATGTAGCTAACATGCTTTTGAAAGAGCAGACTTTTGAAAGTGATTAATCAAAATATTGAGATTAATATTTTACCAAGATTTAAAAGATTACTGGCTTGTTATGGGTGGAGGTAAAACTTTCAAAAGCACTTAAGTGACTTAACAGCTTGCAGTATACTTTAATGGTATTGAGGACTCACAGCTTGCATCTAACATAGCGAACCTAGAAGCACTTGAGAGTTACTGGGTCTGGCATGTGCACAGACTGTATCAAGCCGTCTGTTGGGGCTGTATCCCAATCTAATGTTAGATACAGACCTGAGGAGCAAGCTTCTTTTTTCCTTACCCATTTCTTCTCGATCATGGGTTTTCTGTGAGAAACCCAGGTGTACAAGCTGGATGGAGACACCACTGTTTCCCAATGTACATAACAAAGTGATCTGAATACAGCCAAAGTGGTAAAGTTTGGTTCCCTAGAGAGTCCTGAAAGAGTTTGAAAGAACTGGCCTCAAATGTTTAAATCAACTTAGGAAAAAGTATGTAGTCTTATAAGTCACATAAGCAATTTAGAAAAATGGTGCAGCAAGGACACCCAGAATTAGAAGACTAAGTAAATCAAAGTAAAATAAAGGAATTTGAAAAGGATAGAAGCCATTGTGCTTCAGGGTATAAGCCTGCTTATAAGAAAGAAGCATCAGGGAATGTTTTGCTTAGGAAGAGATTATCATATTTTGTATATTGTATTTTCCTCTGGAACAGATGTTATCAACAATTGTTTGAGACAAACTGATAGACTGGATGGACTAATATTGCAATTCTGTGTGGCCCTGCACAGCATAAGCAATCATTCCATAAAGTTCAACAGTAAAAAACCAATGGGTCAATGGTTTTGATATGTTGAACACAGAGCAGATTATTAGCAGTTGTACCAGATGGTTCTTGCGGATATTTATGCAAAGGTCGGAGGACATAAATTAAGACTGAGAGATGAAGATGCCAAAAATGTCTGTCCAAATGGCTTTAGTGAGCAGACCATGAATTCTCATCAACTCAACATCAGATTGCAAAGCAGAAGGAAAATCACTGTTTTTTGTTCTGGAATGAGAATAAGTGCTGGAGATTGAAAAACTTCTGTGTAAAAGACAAATCCATGATACACTGTACTGATGCCTCCCCCGTGGTAACTAATATTTCCTACCTACAGCCATGTGTCAAGGAGAAGAGGGTAACAGGTACCTAACTTCACTGCTATTTGTAGCAGTGAAGGTTTTGCTTTCCAAAAATGCCACCTGGGTCATAATGAACATGTTTCATAGGGCATTGTTGTTTGAGATAAAAATCAGAGAGAAACTGGACAGGTTATTCAGGTTGGCAGTTGTGGAGCTCAGCTTTCCAGCTCAGATAATGGAGTGCCAGAACCCCCCTGTTCTCAGGGGCTCCACAGCACCCAGCCACAGGGTAGCCAACACAGGGATGCTCAGGAAGCCACAAGTGCCAATGCTTCAGGTTTCCTCAATTTAAAAATTCAGAACATTAAAAATAAAATCAGGGTAAAAATTTAAGATAAAATTAGGAATTGAAGCCTATACAGATCTCCTACTTTTTTTTTTTAGGGAAACTCACTTCCAGAAGAAAAATTTCCTGCATTTTTTGCAGCCACTTATGCATGGCCTGAGTGGATTCATGATCCTCTGGATCAACGAAACTGTGGAGCTTCCTGGGCTTTTTCAACAGCAAGTAATATTAATTTTTGTCTCCTTTAAAAAATATAATTGATGTTAGATGTGTGATGAAAATTTGTAGTTATTATTAATGAAGTAATTTCAGCTTGGTCTTCGCTTTTTACCAGCAAATAGGAACATTTAAAATTGCTACAGCTTTCCCTCTAAATTGTCCCAAAGTCTTAAAAAGTCAATCTAATCTGTAGAGCTTTGTTTGCTTTTCATAAGCTTGTGTAACATAGTGAGATTTCTTGGTGACAGAAAGTAGAAAATTAATTGACTAATGCACTTCATTGTAACTGGTAGAGTAACTTTTAAAAAATCTACATCCCTTGCTTGCACAACTACATGATTGACTTGAAAGCTTAAAACAGGTAGGCTTTTGCATTTGCCATTGTACAACCCTTGCTATTCAAGTAAATTAAGTATAATCTTTTCAATAATTTTATGAGAAGAAAACCCTGAAACTGCTCAGATATTTGTGGAAGAAACTATTTTCAAATTCTGCAGGCAAAGAAATGTCAGTAATGCAATTCAACCTCATGTGCTACAACCTCTGATTTTATGAAAAACAGACACAAGTGTTTGTGTCACTTTCTCCAAAGAAGCCACAGCAATCAGTTGTGTTCATTTTTTTTATGCTGCAATAAATCTCAGTACATATTGGGATATATAAAGATACAGACAAAAATTATGCAATCAATCTTTATGACTTGATCCAGCCTGTGGGTCCTCATGGGTGCAGGTTTCTGCAACTGCTTCTTTAAATCACAGCAGTAAAAGAAGGAAAGGAGCATTTAGATTGGTTAATCCCAGCTCCCTGCCAAAGCCAGACTGAACACACTCTGTTACCATTATGTCTTGTCCAGTGTAGTTTTAAAAGAGAAAACCAAGAGAGCTTCTAAGAACATTCCTGACACATTACTGCCAAGATGAACAGAGATCACTGAGGGAGACTTTCCAGATACTCAGTCTAAATTTTCCCTTTCATAAGTGAATCTTTTGATTTTAATTCACATAATGATTTTCAGTGCTAAATATTATGAGATGCCTTCCCATCTTGTTTAGGGACATCTAACATTTTCAATCTGAATTTTCAACCCTTCTTTGTAAGACTAATTGTTGCTGAATTAATAGACAAGCGCTGCTGTATCATTTTTTCTTATAATGAGTAATTCCTATAAGTATTCAAAAACTTTTCAGTAAAAAGCTTTTACACCTATGAAAATAAATTTATTATCATGTGACACCTCACAAAAGCACAAAACACAGTCGTTGTCAGCTGCCATCAAATTCACTCTTCTGAAGTCTTGGTCAAAGTTCACTGAAGTTAGTGTTGATTTTGATGGGGCTTTAGATTTCAAGAGATTTTTTTTTTATTTTCAGGTTCAAAAATGAAGGGCTAACAATAATAAAAATATAATTTAAGCACAGGTAATGACTGGGATTGGGGCTTAATAATTGTTTCATTGTCACTCGTTAAAGAAAGTTGAAGTGGCTTAATTTCACCTACAATTTAGTTAACCTAGTCTGCCCTTAAATCAGTGCATAAATATATTAGTACTTAGAATTATGACTACCTGACTGAGTTCAGATATCTGAGGTGTCTATCTCAGAAGAAGAATTTCATGTGATAAGGGAAGGAGGTCCAACGAATCCCACATTTACACATTAATATGAGCATTTCCAGATATTCTTTCTGGTAAAATCAATACATACTTTCAGTCCTGAATTTTCTTCTTCATAGGACTGTTCATTTTTGCTTTTCTTTTTTTTCTCAAATAAAGAAAGGAAAGGTAGAAAGGAAAGAAAAGGGGTTTGGAGATTCATCTGCAAAGAGGTGGGGGAGTATTTGCATCTTCTGCTGAAGTCAACCACAAATGAATATGTGTTTACAAACACGGTAGAGACTATCAGACTAAATTATGTAAATGTCTCATCTGATGTTTAGATACGTGGGACTTTATGATAACGAGTAAATCTATGGATTTATAACACTACAGCAAAGTTGCTCATGATGCTTTGCAGTTTCACAATCCTCTCTCCCGAAAGTCTGTACAGATTGTATCTGTATTGTTTTGTAAAGATATCTGCACAGAGGTTGTATTTCAGTCCCTCTTTCACAATAACCACGATGAGTAAGTATTTGTTTTTGATAACAGAAAATTTATTTCAAAACAGGTGTGGCAGCAGATAGAATAGCAATTCACTCTGAGGGTCAGATCACAGACAACCTTTCCGCTCAGAATTTGATCTCTTGTGATACCAGGAATCAACATGGATGTAACGGTGGAAGTATTGATGGTGCGTGGAGATATCTGAAAACACATGGGTAAATATTTTATCTATCTGTTTAGATTATTTCAACTTGAACCAGTTGCTTAAGTTACATATTGCTTGTGTTGGACTCGATGATCTTACAGGTCTTTTCCAACCTTAGTGATTCTGTGATTCTGTGTTACAACGATGGTTTCTGACCTTTCAAAAAAGAGGCATTTAGCTCTGTCATAGGACAAATTAACTGTATTACTTCATCAAGACTATCACTCTCTCACTTACACCTTCTTTAAATCCCCTTCATGTAGCGCAGGAACTACGAAGCATTCTCAAAGAAATAAGTGAAGACTGTTTTGAACAAGGGCTCTCAGTGAGAAAGCTCTGCAACCACTTAGCTCCCATTTAAGCTTCATTACATCTAGATGTTGTCATTAGCTGTAATACAACTGGGCAAAAAGGATAGCCTCTCTAACAGCAAGACAAACAAGAATGGATTTTTTGATGTCAAAGACAATATTGTAAATGGACTGAAAACTTCTATGGTTCTTGGGATACAGGCTCTTCATGTTAAACAACCTTGAGTAAGCAGCCAGTTGCATGAGACAACATTTTGTATATTCAAAAGGAACAAACATTGTCTTTCTATAAAGCAAATTGTAATCATGCCATCCCAAGCTTGTGCCAGAATGCAACACTGTAGCAAGGACTATACCTACATCCTTCTTCCTTCAGGTCGGACTAGCCAAAGTTAACAGCTCTCAAACTCCGCATGAACAGCTAGAAGATTTTTAAAATGACACATAATAATTTACAGAATCACAGAATGATTTAGGTTGGAATGAACTTTTGGAGGTCACCTTAGTCCAACATTCTGCTCAAGGCATGACTGACTGTTGTGATTTAAGCCCAGCCGGCAACTAAGCACCACACAGCCGCTCACTCACTCCCCCCAGGTGGGATGAGGGAGAGAATTGGAAGAGTAAAAGTGAGAAAACTTGTGAGTTGAGATAAAGACAGTTTAATAGGTAAAGCAAAAGCCACGCACACAAGCAAAGCAAAACAAGGAATTCATTCACTGCTTCCCATGGGCAGGCAGGCATTCAGCCATCTCCAGGAAAGCAGGGCTCCATCACACGTAACGGTTACTTAGGAAGACAAATGCCATTACTCCAAATGTCCCCCCCTTCCTTCTTCTTCCCCCAGCTTTATATGCTGAGAATGACGTCATATGGTATGGAATATCCCTTTGGTCAGTTGGGGTCAGCTGTCCCAGCTGTGTCCCCTCCCAACTTCCCGTGCACCCCCAGCCTACTTGCTGGTGGGGCGGTGTGAGAAGCAGAAAAGGCCTTGACTTTCTGTAAGCACTGCTCAGCAGTAACTAAAACATCCCTGTGTATCAACACTGTTTTCAGCACAAATCCAAAATGCAGTCCCATACTAGCTACTATGAAGAAAATTAACTCTACTCCAGCCAAAACCAGCACACTAACTGAAATTAGATCAGGCTGCTCAGGCCATGTCCTTGGTCATATTTTGAGTGTCTCCAAGGATGGAGGTTCCACAGCCTTTCTTGCAGCAGGTCACTTTGAGCACTCTTGTGGTCAAATATTTTTTTCTTATATCCAATCAGCATTTTCCCTGGTACAACTTGTGATTGGTACCTTTCACCTTTTCACTGTGCATCTCCAAGAAGAGTCTTGTTCTGTCTCCTCTATGACCTCTCCTTATGTAATTGAAGACAGTAATTAAGTCCCCTTTTAGCCTTCTCTTCTCTGGGCTGAACAAATGCAGATGCCTCAGCCCCTCCTTGCATATCACATGCTTCAGCCCCCTCAGTAAGTGCCTTCCACTGGACTTGCTCTGTCAGTGTCTTTACTGGGGATGCCATAGCTGAACACAATACTCCAGATGTAACATAACAAGTGATAATTTGAGGGGAATAATCACTTTTCACAATGTTTTGGCTATGTTCTTGCTAACACAACCCAGTATTGATTGTCCATGTTTGCTGAGATGGCCCACTGCTGACCCACGTTCAACTTTTTGCTCCTCAGGACCCCAGGTCCTTCTCTGTGAAACTGTTTCTACACAGGCAGTGCCCTGCCAGTACTGCTGCATGGACATTTCTGGCGCAGAGGTGGATTTGGCTTCTGCCTTTGTTGAACTTCATGAGGTTTCTGTCAGCTCATTTCTCTAGCCTGTTAACATTGCTCTGAATGGCAGCCCTGCATACTAACCACTCCCCACCAGTTTGGCACCCTCCACAAATTCACTGAGGGTGCCTTATGTCCCACTGTCTAGATTTTTAATAGAGATGCAAAACAGTGTTGCTGCTGTGTTGGTTCCTGAGGAATGCCACTAGCAAACAGCTACCAGTCACTTTGATCTGTCAACCTTTCAGCATGCCAGTCTAGTTCAGTTACTGACCTTGTAAGCAACTTATCTAGTCCAATAAACTACAAGAACACTACAGGAGATCATGCTGAAAGTGTTGTTAAATCAAGGTAAATCATATCCACTGCTTTTCTTGTTCTCCATGGAGCCAGTCATTTCATCATGATCAGACCATCTCATCTTATCATCTCATCATGGTGAGGCATGATTTGCCATGGTAAATCTGTGCTGCCTGTTCCCAGTCAACTCCTTGAACTTCATGTGCCTGGAAATGACTTCCAGGAGAATTTGCAATAACTAGATATTATATACTGTATAATTATATTCGGCTGTTTCTCACATTATCAGGAAATTTTTTGTACTTCCTGTTCCGTACCGAAATCTATTTCCTCTCTCACTTTCATACACTCTCATCCCTTACTCTGTTTTTGATATACTTGATACTGACAGACAGAGAGATCTCAGGTGTGCTGTCTGTCAACTTTTAATTTTAGTTAAAACCAACCAAACAAACCATGGAAAGAGCAGAAGAATGTCAGACGTGGTGCATCAGACGTCACAGTTGGCATGGCAGCCTGGGGATCCAGATGAACACCAAAGCGCTGTCATTCACATGGACACAGTATACAGTGTGGTCATTCTGCTTTCTTCAAGTGTACCAAACCATTTCTGATCTGACAAGGATTTTGTATTGTTACAGGGAGAGTTTACATCGAGTGTTCCTTTGCCTTTCTGTCTCAGGGTTTACACTAAACTAGTTTTGATCCAGGTTTTGAGTGAGACATCCTTTAGGTGAGGGGTTACAGTGGGCAGTAATGGATTCCACCCAGCAAAGGCCCCTCGGCACCTCATGGGAGTAAAGGCAAAGGCTTCATTCATGAAGAAATGAAAGATAGCTTAACATTTTAAGCAACACTTTTCTGTAACTAGAAGAACAGGCTCATTTTAATTAGTAGTAGCTCATGCTCTTAAGAGAGTAAATGCAACTCTTTCTCACTGGACTGTTTGCTTGCCTACCATGTTAAGGACAGAAGCACAAGAATTGCCAGTGTAGATAAGAGATCCATTTTAAAGAGTATTATCTCCACAAGAGTTGGAGAAAGCTATTTTTAGAGGAAAAGCCCTAAAGAACACAGCAGTAGGACAACCTCCTAGTCTTCTGTTCCCTCTGGCTGTTATCCCTGTATGGGCATAACCACCACAAGCCCATAATAATAAGATTCTTCCTATACCAGAAAGCTGTATTTTTTTTTTTTTTACCTGAAGCAGTGTGGTCAGTGACGCAGCTTGTTCTGCAGAGGCAGTTTAAGTATACAAGGTTTAGCTTATTTCTACAAGGAAAGCAAGGCAGACTGAAGCTGTATGAGGCACTTCGCTATCAACCTAACTGTATCCACACAGGAGACCGTGCTGGTGTAAACACAGTAGTGAGAAGATTGCTCTCTGACTGACCACAGAGTACCAGTGTGAAAGTGGTGTGCAGAGCAGACTTTCTGACTGATGTAAGCCTGGAAGCATGCAGACAGGGCACCCCAGCTCACCAGAACACACCTGCAAACTGTCTTTTCACCTCCAAAGTCCCAAATACTGGCATTATTGCTCAGTAACTTGAGACAGCTCATGGTATTCACCAGCCTCTTGCAGCTGACTGAGTAAAGAATCTGCAGGGCAGTTGTGAGAATCAACACAAATTTTTGGAGACTATCTAGATCTGCAATAAATCTCTGCAGTCCAAGACTATTTTCTTAATCATTCATCCAGCTTTCTTGTCCTCACAGAGCCAGCTCCAACATGTACAACATCACTGCGCTCTTACAGACCTTTGCCTGCTACCCATTCTTATCCTCAATCATTGATTTGCCATCAGAGTACCACACATGAAAATATCTCTACTTACCTATTTTTATAAACATTTCTAAATCCTGATTTTCTTTTCTCAAGTTCAGATGATACTTCAAATCCTCTTCCAACAGTTCCAGACACAAATAAACACCTTAAGGAAAATATCCAAATATCTGCAAGGACAGATACTGAAAGAAGACAAGACCGGCTATGCTGGGTCGGAGCAAGGGTCCATCTAGCCCAATATTTTGTCTCTGACAATGGCCAAGAGCAAATAGTATCAAAAAAAAAAAAAAAAAGAAGAATTAAGCTTTTTGATTCACTGGAATGATAATTGAATCATTTTTGTAGCTGAAACCACATAATCCATATCCCTTTACCTTTGACAATGAAAAAGATGGGAATTTATGGCATAAAAGTCTGAAGTGTCTTTTGAATGAGCCCTGGTAAAGAGTGCTTGCTTCCTCACACTTTCAGGTGACTTTTATTTTATGAGCCAGTATATTGCAATCATTTTTTTCATTATCTCCATACGCTGCAATAGGGAGAAAGCACATCATTGATTTTTCTGTGTGGGCTTATAAATTTTCATAGCAGGTGTTCAATGCTGTTTTAAAGCTTCTGTTTTTCTGATTTCTGAAGTGTGCTTATGTCAGGTTTTTGACAGATTTTCAGGAAAATCAAGTGCTGGCCTAAACTATCCCCAGTGAAGCCAATGGGAGACTTCCATAAAGCTCAATGAGGTTAGGACAGTGCTGAGACCTGACTTTTCAGAATCACTAAGCACCCAATTAACAGTGAAATATGCTATAAGTGGAGCTGAATCACTGTTTAACTCTCTCTCCCTCTCTGTCCTCCTCCATTAATTAGAGAATAAATCTATATTCTATTTCAAATTATTATTAATTTTAGGCATTTCAGTTACAAGCCACAATTTGGGAGGAATCAATGTGGTTTGAAAACATCTATTTTATCTGCTAAGGGAAATTAAAAGCTTATAGTCTTTAGGAATGAGGAAGAAACATTTCATTTTCAGGTAATAAAAAGGTTACACACTTGAATGCAAATACTGCTTCTAATCAGGGCTTGATCTGATTTGTACCTTTGGCTCTTAGCAGTTGCAGGGTATGATAAGGATATTATTGTTAATAGTTTTGGCCAACTTGCTAATAACATAATTTAATGTTCTAGATTACATTCTCATCTCACAATTTAAACATGTAAATACAATAAAACCACACAAAATGTCATTAGATTGAAGACATAAACATTACTTCAGATTAATTCTGCCAAGAATGTATGAACACACCACAGACTGTTGCTGCTTCTCCCTGGATGCTGCTTATCCTAGTAGTATTTTTGTATATGTGTATTTATATGTGCACAGAAACACATTCGTGTTTATTTCTATTTTTCTTCTATGACTCATCTGGCAAGGTCATCTCCTTGAAATGTTTTTAAAGTTTACTGTTGTTCTGATGCTTCAGCATGTACAAACTCATGTTTCAGCAAAGAGCTCTTAAATTATGTTAATCATGACTGCAGAAACTATGGTTAGTGAAAAGATTCAAAAGTTGACTGTTAGTTCAGAATGAGTCATCATGACTGGATGACCACACAGCTCCAGTGTGCCAGTGCGTCATTTGGTGCTTCACTTCTATTGCCATAGAAGTAAGACCCATCCATGCAGAACCTGTGACAACTCCAGTGGGACAATCCAACTGAAAGGAGGGGAAGAAAAATTCCCCCAGGAATGAATTTCTCCTCTGTTGTCTCCCTCGGAGGTGTTTTTAAGTACACCTGAGGAATAGCTGTCATACCATTCCTTACACTGGGTTGCAGTTACCTACTCCTGCCCTGCTTATGCTAGATCATGCTCTGAGGACTGTATTTGCTCACCTTATCTGCTTTGCAGGCCTGATTGCACTCAGCAGCCATCCCTTATTTCTTTTGGAAATCCGTGATCAGTCGTGACTAGAATGATTATGTATATAAAGATAGATGCATTCTATAAACATTTTATATCTATATATACAAATATATAAACCAAAGGTTTCCTTCTACCCAGCAACAGAAACAAAGCATAATAGTTTTTAAAATGAGTAATAACAACCCGTGTCTATTTGGCTTAAATACTTACCATTCCCCATTGGAAATCTGGGAATCCAGCACACCTTCAGACATCCAGAAAGGATTAAAAGGTGTTGCCAGTGAGTAGATTGAAGACCTAAGCAATAACAGCCTCACAACCTAACAACCTTAGATAGACAATCCCTTTTCATGTAAGCAGAATTACTGCTTTTTGCAACTCCTGGGTGTGTTAATCTCGTTTGGGTAGAAAGAATTTGGCAAGTAAAAGCCATTTTTCCAGGGTCAATTTTTCTACCACCAAATGCTAACGGGAAAATGCCATGTCTTATTGGAAGTAGCTGAAGCATATATGTGCTCATCTTGTAAAAATCCTGACAACTAAGCATACACAGGCAAACATAATTATCCACCATATTGCATGGAAATACAGTTTTCAGTTCTTCAGATTCAGAAAGTTCAGTATAATTGGTGAGCTACTTAAATACATATCCTTTTTGTAGGACTGCCTATTTTAAAATATTCTGCTTCAGTGAACTATTTAATTATGCTCTTTAACAGAAACACTCTCATAGGCCTCCATGGCATTATCACAGAAATGTGTATATTGTTTTGGGTATACACAATGTATGTGTATGTAGAATGTAGAACACTAGGAGGTCCCAATGTCTCATAAAAAGGATAAAATAATAAGTGGCAGATTCGGTGTGCCTTTATTTGAGTATTTCAGATTGATAGTAAGTGCATTTTCAATATATACTTCAATACTTCATTGAAGTAAAAAGGATGTTCAGTTAGTCAAACAAAATGGCTGAACAATTCAGGATAAGCTACTTGAAAGAAACAAACTTACTGTATGAAGCAACAGTTCATCTGATGTATTGCCAAGGTAAAGAATTATAACCCCTCCTTACTTTTCCTTGAAACCACCTCTTATTTTCATTGCCCTTCTCCATTCTTGGATGCAGTGAGAGCTCTTAACCTGTGCTTCAAAGCTCATTTGATTTAGCACTTTGGAGATTTTCAAATCCAAAATTAGCATGGGTTAAGTATCAGGTGAGTTATCACAGCTCGTCCACAATCATTCCTCTGCCTACATCAGTATTAAATGCCTTTGAGTCTTTGAAACCTGCAACTAGAAATGTGTCGGACAGATGAAATTTTCTTTGTTATTCAAAGATTTGTCTTTGTTTCATTTAAAGCAATAACTACAATTCATATATTTGCTATTGCACATTTCCCCCATGATGCTTTTCATAAATGGATTTCTGTAGTTTTGAAATCTTTGTTAGAATAGAAATTGCCCAGTCATTACTGGACTTAATATTTTTAAATTGACAACTTTGTAGAATACAGAATTTTGTTTAAAAGTGTTAAAAACGAGTTATATTTCCTGTAGATAAACTCTAAAACCTTGAAATCAAAAGCTTTAATGCAAATTTGTAACAAGTGGTAGGAAAAATATAACTGCTGTATGTGTGAGCAAAAACTCTTCTCAGAAAACATTTTGAGATAGATGTTTTTCTAAGAAATAGCCATGATGTTTTCAGGAGCTGTAGAGACCAGACACATACCCCTGTGATATCATGGCACAATCTGTCATTTTAGTTTCCTTGAGAGGCTCATTGCTCTCAATAACCAGGAACTGACAGAAGGAGCCACCTGGATTAGTCCCCAGCCTTTTGAGCACGCTGGATGCCATGTGTTTGTAAGCCACAAAGTCTGTCTCTGTCCTTCAGTCCACATTTACTTCCAGGCACAAAACTATCTTTCCATTAAGGAAGGAATAGCCTGAACATTACTGCAAAATAGCAGAATTGTAGAATTGCAAAAAGTCCCACCTCTCTGATACCTACCCAATCTCACCTGTTCTATGTCTCATATTTTGTCAGTGTTTCAACCTGGGCAAAGTCCCTCCTGCCAGCATCTCTCCAGATAATTTATTATTTTTATTTCCCTCTGTGAATCAAGATGGAGGAACCTGGTCACCAGCCCCAGCCCAATTGCTTCCCCTAGTACTGCTCTGCGGCTGGATTGTTCGTTAACTTACCAAAAGCTCAGTGCTTAACATCTTCCGAGGCTATGTTCTCACTTGTACTTATCTCCTGTGTATTTCTAGTAGTAGAGGTTCACTTCTTTTTTAAGGAGGTACGCTCCCCCCAGAAGTTTGTTGTTAGTATCACATAAGCTATTGGTATTAATCACTAAGGGTTATACCTCTCTTGGGAAGATGCAGCGTATTTACTTATGTACCAAAAGGACACCAATTATTTGTACCTTTAAAAAAAATGAATATAGGACTTTTTATCTCAACAAATGTTCACAAAAATGTGAGAAAATGTTCCCTTTATATTGTTAGAAAAATGGAAGGTCACACACTTTTTAGCTAAAAGAAATAAAAAGACCTGTAGCTTTTCACCAGCATTCCTGTAGAAAATGTAGATAAAACTAGAAAATGGTTCATTTCCCTTAAAATTTTTCTGCTGCAAATATGCCCATTTCACAAGCCATTTTTGCTAAACGGATCCTGTTGACAACATTGGTAATGTATTGATCTTATTCAGTGTCAACTTTCATGCGTCATTAATGAGATGAATGAACTAGGTGACAAGGGCTGAAACACATTTTCTACCCTACATCTCTTTGGAGAAGGGTGGGCAAGGACTACTGCAGCTGAAACTTAATCATAAACATCATGCATATGAATTGAAGCAAATGCCTACCGGTTAAAGACATGAGACATTCACAGTTTTGAAGAATGAGGGACTCTGTAAATTTACTTGAAATACGACACTTGTAAAATAGTTAAAAGCTTGAAATAAAACTGCAAAAATGTTTAAGCAAGCTTCTTGTCACCTTCTTTTTTTTTTTAACTACCTAAACAGGGTTGTATCCTACGCTTGTTATCCATCATTTTGGAACGAACACCTGGAGCCATCAGGTGAAAATCACTGTTATGTGTCAAGTGAATATGGAAAAAACTATACAAATGGGCCGTGTCCCAATGCTTTAGAAGAATCCAATCGGTTATACCGGTGTGCCTCTCACTACAGGGTCTCCTCAAAAGTAAGTTCATGATGTTCACCCATTTTTTTCCTTTGGGGCTTGAAAATTATCTGGCATATGGAAATATGTTCACTTTACTTGAAGACTAGAGCTCTGAATATTCCTTTATAATGCCCTTGTATTTTCAGAAGAGTTTAAATTCTTTATAGTTTCTCAGTTTTACATAATCTCTTCAAAGCTGCTGCTTTGTGGTCCTATAGAAATTAGAGCTAGAAAAGAAAGTATGCATACTGTGCATTAGTGCTTCTTAAACATGTTTCTGGAAGTTTTGTTCATTTAGTAAACCAAATATTCTCTAGCAGAAATGCAAGTACAATGGTACATTTATACCATAAATATATATGTACACAATGGTAAATTAGTATGAGTTTTAATTTTATTTAATAGAATGTATTATCTTCCCTTGCCCTCTCTGCTGCTGCTCTTAACTCCCCTCAGGAAACGGATATAATGAAAGAAATCATGGACAAAGGACCAGTGCAAGGTATGGTAAGTTTGGAAAATGATGGTATTATTATTATTGAAATAATTAAAGTGTGTAATGTCGTTGTATCAAAATATTAGAAAACACAACTCACATTCCACAATCAATAAAACAGACATATGCACTGTAGTTCATCCAGGGATGTTTGGTGGTCAAGTAGTGAGTGCCCCTAAAGGCAGCTATACTGCATTGGAGTCCATAATGAATAAAATGACCTTGAGCTGGATTTGTTGAAAATTTGCACAAAATCTGTGTGCTGGAAATGTGCCTTTTTCCCATGACAGTTCTTTGCTCATTGATGACATAGCAATTTGGGGCTGTCCAGGAGGATTTAAATGTTAGCAAAGCTCTGCTTTCTAGGGCTGAGATCAATTCCCCCACTGGCTGAAGCCAAACCACCGAGCCTGCTCTCCTCTGAAGGCAACACTGCAGTATATGGGCCCTCCAGCAAATCAGTCAGTGCTGGAATACTTCCAGAATTTCCCCTTTGCCCAAATGCTCTAGTTGGTTGTAGAGCTATCTGGTTTGAATTTTTCTGCAATGAAGATCCCTGAACTCTCAGAGAAATAAACTTCAGCAGGGAGTGAGGGGCTGCAAAAGAGTTGTTTAGCCTGAATACTCTCCATCTGCAGTCATGGATGGTGCTGGCAGCACCTGAAAATACAGGTTCCTGCTCACACCCCAGGCCAGTGTAACTGGAGAGGTTGAGGGATCTGGGGTTTGGGGTAATGGGGAAAGGTCATAGTGTGGGATGTCCACCCTGCTTGGATGGATGGCTGATGCAAAACCAAAGTATTTTACTTCAGGGGACTTCTGCATTTCTACTGCCCTCAATTATATAATGAATTATCATAACCTTCAATTTATTACTGAAATAGTCTTGATTATTAGATTTAATTCATTTCAGTGCATCATGGAGTTGAAATTACTTCTTAAAGCTCTTTATGTCGGCAGTTGCAATTAATCTGAAGCTCAGACTTAACAAGATCAATATTATCAGTCTTTTTTGTTCTGCCCAAGTTTGTTTGCTCAAGGAAAATATTCTTTCCCGTGCTGTGTTTGATCTAGAAGTGAACACAGTAATTTCTGCTGGTTTTAAGAAAATGAAAAAATTAGGATCCTCAAGATGAAATTTCAGACCCCTTTCTAATATTGCATTCGTAGTCCATGTATACACAGTTTGCTGGATTAATCTGTCAGTACTAAATCTTCCACATAAAATAATCTATATTCAGCCATTTGTTAGGTTTTAACCACTCAATAATTCATACAATTTTTTGATATGTCAATGCTTTTTCAGAGAAAATGTCTGTATCAGGTTAAGGTAGACCTGTATGTGGAAAAATCAAGATCTAAAGAAGGGTATATAGCCAAGAGCGTGTATCACTGAGTGAAATCACATTCCTTTTTTTCTTTTTGCTATAATGAAATTTTTAAATGAGTCACAGTTATGACCCAATAATTTGTCACTGATTCTCTCTTCTATCTTCCCATACTACAAATGCAATCAGGACATAATTCTAATTTTAAAACTATATAATACTTTTTTTTTCCAAAAACATCCTGCAAATGATCTTCAGATACTCGAAGAAATTTTTCAATTATTCACTCACTTGTCATTCCTCAAGAACTTACAAAGTGCTTATGGCTAATGTACTAAGTAATGTTTAATAGCTGAAAAACATTCAAGATCCTTTTAAGATCATGATGTAGAAAGTCATCCTCTTTGATGACGAATGTACTTGGATTTTTGGGCATATTCAAAGTTAAGAAAAATACATATTTTTTAACAATTGTGAAACAGTAGGCATAGGAATGTAATTGAAAACTTTCTGTTACACATCTTTCAAGTTTGAATGACAATTTCTCTCTGACATACGTCATTATTTTATATGGTACAAGAACTGAGCAATTAGCATTTTGATGGAACACTAGTTTTTAAAAAAATTCATTTTCAAATAAGCATAGTGAACTTTCATTAATGCTTTGAAAACATTCAAATGGACTACCTAATACTGCCCGTTCATCTTTTTTTAATGGACTTCAGGAAATATTCTGATAGTTATAGTGCTGACATAGGAAAATAATCCTTTCTGTCACCTTAGCCAGTCTCAGTCAAAAGAAAAGCTAACACATTGTTGGCAATACATCAAATTTTTGACCCTACAAAACTTATAATCTCAGCTGTCATGATCTTGGAAAAAAAGGAGTATTTAATTTGCTGACACAAGAAAAAGATCTGGAAAAAGCACTAGGCTACATTAATGTACAGTGTTACACTGTAATTCCTTTTCTAGTAACTACCTTTAGGTTTTTGTATCTTCATGTGCCTTAGAGACACAAATTCTTATTTAAGAATTTCATGGAGAGGAATCCATAGTGGAATGAATCTTATAATCTGCTGCATTTATAGGCATAGATGTGACAGCCTAGCATGAATGAGGTAGCTCATGCATGAGCTACAGTCAACCTTATGAAAATTGCTACTTCTCTAATTTATTAATAATTAATCCATTCATTTTGGAAAATGCAAAGTCTTTTCTACATGGGAGGGAAGAAAGTTGACTGGTGGACTGTGATCATGTCATCCTGTCCAAGTCACAGTCCATATCAAGATAAAGTCACTGAGTAAATAAAAATATTTCAGTGCTTGATTTTGAACTATCATCTCTCTGTTCACACTAAATTCATGTACTCAGCCCACTTAACTCCAAAGACTGTACTATTATTTAGCTCCTGATTGCAGGGTATATACATATAGATATAAATATGCATAAGTATACACATTTACATATCTATACATACATATATACACACACACTAAATGTAGATGTAATCATGGAAAAAATTCTCTCACATCATAGACTAAAGTTATTCTGGAAATACACTTCAAAATTTTCTATTTCATTTCAGTAGAAATAATTTAGGTATGATGTTTCTTCACAGAGCCAAGAACATGTGTTTGATTTAGAGTTGTTGATAAAGAATAAATTGTTTTCTGAAACTGAACATACGGAGCTCGATTTCAAAGACCAATGTGATTTAGAAATGAAACTACCTTCTCCTGTCTCAGCCTGATGATAAATGAGATCTTCTAACCTCAGACCTCCCGTGGGAGAAGTGAATTTGCAGTCCTTGCACTCACCCCTGTTTCTTTGCCTCCCTTTGGCCAAGGTATCAAAACAAGATCCAGGGAAGCCTCTACAGTAATTTTTTGAATGATTCATCCCCTTCACTCTTCCTCTGACACTCTCACCTGGACTAAGGCCAGTGGGAGTCTTCCTCCCCCTTTCTGTTCCTTTGTACCGCTTTAAAGCTCTCCCTCCACAGGCTCCTCTGCAGCTCAGAAACCTCAACAGCTGGTATTTTGCATAGCAGTACAGGGACATCCGCAGGAGTTGTTAAACTCCTAGCTGTATACACTGGTGAGCCTGGGGGCAGAGGAAGGGGCAAAACCTTCGCTGAGAGCCTTAATGGAGTCCTGAGCTTGCAGCTAGGAACCAAGAATAAAGTTTGTGCTATTTTCCACTTGGTCTGTTGCTGTCAACATGTGTGAGCTCCGGTTCTGCAGACAGCTCCGCAGAAGCTGTAACATTATTCATTAAAAGCATTTAACTTTTTTTCTGATTTAACTGATATAGCTCTCCCCCAGACTTGCCACCTAGGTACCATCATGGCTGCTTATTCCCCATGTGTTGTTATCTGCATACATTTTTTATGTGAGTGACCTCATTACCAAGGTATATTTTTAGCCAGGTTTCCTGGGCAAATGGGCTCATTTGACCATGTCTTGAGCTGTTCTCTTTCATCCCCGAAAATTTGTGAATGTTTTCTGTTTTCAGCCAACTATGATAGAGGCCAAGAAGTTGTAAAGATACTTAATTTTGTTCAAGTTTATGAAAATATTGAGGTAGGAAAAAGAAATTTGAAAGTGTGCCAGACAGAAAAAACTGCGGCATGAGCACACCTTACTGGATACCGCAGGCACATACGTTATAAATGCTCCAACCACATAAAAACGGTCAGTGAAACTTGTACTTCATGGGACTCCCAAGGTGCAAGACTTTAGGAAACTGGATTTCACTAATTCTCATGTTCCAAGCTGTGTGGCAGTCTAAGACTGTTAAAACGATAAGCTAAAAGTAAGTTGGAGTTAAGCTTGTATTTAATGCTTCTGATTCACTGGAATCTAAAGGTAATGTAGACCTTGAAAATATTTTCATTTCTCTGATAGCCCACCACATAGCAAAGCAAATGGTACTAAGGTGGCAAAACAAATGTGGAAAAGAAACCCAAAACATTTTTCTTAAAAACCAAGTGAATGATATTCCTAGGAAATAAGGAATGGACACAGTATGCAAATTGTAATCTTCATTCTCTTGCACAAAATTTCCACTTCATCAGCTCTTTCTCCTTACATTTTTATGGACACAAAGTGTGGTTTTTTCCACACTTCCAGCTGAAAGTCAAGATGAAGGTATATACAGACAACCTAGCTTTCCATAAGCAGATTGCTGTGTACTTAATGAACTCTATCTGAGTTTCAGAAAAAGGCAGTATTTCTTCTTCCTGTATTGGAAGAAGTCCATGATAGGGAGTTTCCATGACAGGGAAACCCAATTAACTTGACAAAAGACCTTTGACAGAACTCTGTTGGAATATTTCCCTCAGTTCCCTCACAGCAGGGAACTTCTGAGCACTTATGAAATTTAGTGTAATTACAAAGTACACTTATGCAGTCCAACACACAACAAAAATCTCACTGGTAAAATGCATGGAGTAAACAAGAATAGAAGCAATATTTGCTGACTGTGCTGATTTTTCCTATTGTTTTTTAGCTATAATGAAAGTATATGAAGATTTTTTCCTTTACAAAGAAGGAATCTATAGACACTCCCAGAAAGCAGGATCTAAATGGAAAACTCATTCAGTCAAACTCCTTGGGTGAGTAAAGCATATTCTTTTACCCTTTTCCTCTGCCAGTCATGAAAGTAGTAAAATGTCAATGACCAGTTTGGAACCCAAAGGTTTCACTGTCAGAGGTGGAGCACTGTTAGCTCCCAACATAAGACTGCTGTTTCATTTTCATGTATCTGAGAATTTTAGAGAGCATTGGAAAGAGGTATAGTCCCATTGTCTTTTAATCTACTCTAACATTTGCTCTAAATCTTCAAATACTCTCGTTTATAGAATAAAAAGCTTTGCTGAGTATTCACAAATATTCTGTGTACACATCAAGTCGTGGATAAAACTGACACAATTTCCCTCAAATATGCCACCAAGCAGAATGAAAATGGAAACATAAAAATTGCCAGTGGCCTCCTAATTATCAAGCACAGCTTACTGACACAGCAGTCTGGGCTTTCTACACCCCAAACAGACATCAACTGCTGCTGGGATGCTGCTGATTTTATTTGGGAGGCAGAAGAAATACACACTCAGGACTGAAACTACTGCGGAAGAGTGTGTATAATACACTAGTGGATTTCCCCTCAAATGTAGACCAGTGCCACTATATTGACAAGTATCTAATAATGCACACACTCGAATTAGAGAACACACCATGGGGCTGTATTCTTCGACATGGAGGGAATATGCAAGGATGTGTTTATTAAATCACTGAGTGAGTAGTTACACAGAGAAATGACTGGAGAGTCTCAAACAAGTTTTTTATAGGTGATCAAATAAATAATGATTCAGGCCTGTGCTAGGAAGATTACTGAGAGTATCTTCAACATGCAGTTCAAGAAAATAAAGTCATGAAATAAAGTGCATTTTGTGTTTGTGATCTTAGTGAAGATATCCTTGTAAAGGACATGGAAATGTCTGTGGTTGTGGAAACTGCTGGCTATGAATTACAAGAGAGTGCCTGATAGTGGCACAAGCAGCCAAGAGAAGCGTCAGGCTTATGCAAGATCATCCCTGACTCTATACTCTTGCAAAAAGTATTGACTCAGACTAGTAGAGTTAAAGCTCCTGAAGTATGCTTATAGTGAATATTGTGAAGCAATGAAAGAAACTAGAATTTAGCATGGAAAAATGGGGGACTGAATTAGGAAAAGATGTTTATGAAGGACAGCCGGTACATATCTGTTTATGTGTATCTAGTTAAGGTATATCTGAAGGGCCATGAGAAACCAATAAAATTAGAAGTAAAATTTGCAAGGCAATTTGAATACCTCAGTTCAGGGATGAGCTTCTGTGAGGCTGTGAATGCAGGTGTTGGGAGGGCTATGAGGCATGCTTGGTGCAAACATAGGGTGATGACAGCTATTCCCTCAGACATGCAGCCCCAAATATATGCTGAATAACCTACTGAGGTGAGTGATGAAGCCAGAATGGCACAGGGGGACAAACTGATGGCTGAGAAGGGAGGGGGGGTGCTATTAATATGCTGAACCGGATGCTGATTTAAATGGGAACTGATAGGCTGTGCAAGGAAAAGATAGCAGCCCTTAGGCAAGGAGCCACTCATGAGCAAAAAGCTGAGTGCCTTGACTGAGACCGGCAGTTCCCTGTAAAGGAATGTATTGAATGGTCAGCGCAAAACACTGTGTAGGAGGACAGCCAAGTGGTCTGATATCCTGAAGAAGGACACGGCAAGTGAAAGAAAAAGAAGAAAACTGAAGGCCATGATATTTAAGAAACCTCAGTATAGTTTGGAGTTTAATATTTGGGAAATGCATTTACTTACTAACTTTCATTGAACATTGCTGAAGTATCCAGTGGATCCAACAATACAAAGAATTACCTATCCTTTCATTGTCTAATGCGTAAGTGTTCTGACCTCTGAGATCATGCCATATAAAAATATTTGCATAGGTGTTTAACTGTAAAAAATTGAATTTAAATTTGACAAGTTGGAGGCTGTTTGAGCCCAAGGCTAGGCATACTTGAGTTTCTAGCAATGATAAATCCAGTCATAAAATGTGATTCTGCACCACGAAGTCTAAAACATTCTTTTGTATAGATTTTAATGTCTTCAGGATTAAGCTGTCACTTTTTCATATAATTCATTAGATTGAATTAATTTAAATGTCAAATATGTGGCCTGGGTGTAAGTTCTTTGCCACTCACATATAGCTTGGGTGGGGTTTTTTTGAGCAAAGGATAATGCAAACTCCTTGACCTAAATAAAAAACTCATGAGAATCTCATTAGAGTTGGACTTCAAATAAAAATATTGATGATAATTTGCATTCTGCTTATCTGAGATGGTTCCTGGAGAGAGAAAAAGGAGTGAAGACATGCTGATACATAGGGTAAAAAATGCAGTTTTGTGTGGGTTGATGTTTATTTTAGTCTGATTTTTTATTTATAACTCCTCCTGTAAAAGAGATTCAATATTTGTTAAAGGCAGCCATAATAATGAATGATCATATTGAACTGATATTTATAATCTCTCAGAAACATTTCTGAGAATGCTTGAAACTGCCCATGAATTGTACAACATATAAGGTGATGGAGTCATAAGATGGAAATAAATTTTGGTGAAGCTTGCAAGAGCTATTTGTGCAAAACCAGAAATGCACATATAAACTGCCTAATTGATCACTGGATCATAAGGATTGTAAATGCATTGACTGGCTTCCGTTGTTCTGCAACTTGAAATCATTACTTATTTTCTCTCATTTGAAGGCTTCTTATTTACAAAATCAGCTCTGATAAGACTATAAATCTATCTCCAGTGAGGTACTGTGTGACCTCAGGCTCAGGGAGAGAATGGGAAAAGACAGAACATCATGGAAGCAGGAGAAGAAAATGTGGAACAGCCAGACGGAGGGTGTTGTGGGTAGCAGATCATTTGGGTTTGATCACGGTCTCTATGGACAGTGAAATAGGGCTTTCAGCAATCTGAAGGCAGGATGGACTGACCCCACTAACATTTAGAGAGAGTAGGATCACTCAAGCAGTTTCTGTGTGTGTATTCCAGAGATAGGGAGGTAAGCAGAAAAAGTGAGTAATGGAGACTGGGATACATAACAGCTAAGTTTTGATGTGTACAAGTTAGATTGCTGTATCTCTCTTAGGCAGCCATGGTTACCTTTATTTTCCATGGCTATTCATCTACTCTATCCCAGGTATCTATCTTAAGGTGAGTTGAATTGCTTTGTTAGGTCTTATTTGTCTTTGCTGACTATAAAAGAACCTGTGGGGTAACATCGGACTTACATAGCTAATGTTAAAATGTCTAGGTTAGACTAAAGGAATCCCGCTTGTAATGGCATCATAAAATAGCTTAAAAACAAAATGACCATCTGATTGGTGTGTAATATTTATAGTAAGATCATATCTTCACAATGTCTTGCATATGTATGTTTGTGTATATATATGTACACATACACATACACGGATCTATGTGTATATACACATACAATTACAGCTCTTAGTGACACCAGAGTGAAAACAAGCTAAAGAGGCACAATGAAACTGCAAATGGTAAGTGGGACTAAGGAAGACAAGTTGGTCAAAGTTTGGTGATTTTCACTTTTGCAGCTGCACTCTGTTATTTTAAGAAGACTAATGACTGAAAATGACATATGAAACTGTCATCTTTATCTCAAGATCTCTTAATAATAAAAGTAGACTGAATTCACATCAAAGATGAACTTGGTAGCAGATTTATCTCTCAGATCTATACATTTAAGCTAGAGTTGCTGAACAAACCTGCCAAGTATATTGTATAGCAGATTTTCTGTAGAATGGTGCATCTTTTTTTTTAATCTTTTCCTTCTACGCCTCTGGCTTTCTTAGATTCACCTAGGAAAAGACAACAGAAGAGAAATGTAGTGTCCATAGAGAAAGAAAACATGAGGCAGATTTGTTGATGGTGTAAAGATGCTAAAGTCTATTCAGCATAGAAGAAGCACATCGTCTTAAATAGCTATGGTTCTAGTTCAAATATATCTCTTTTCAAAATTAGGTGTAGTGAAGTAAAGTATCCATCATTAATGTTTGCAGCCTGTTCAGACAAATATTCTCTCAGACTCTTTCCTCTGCATCACTCCAGCATCAGTGCCAAGCTACAATATTTGATCCACACCTTCATTCAAAAAGCTGTATCTTCTGATCCCCTGACACTGAAAAATTCAGAAAGGCCACAAAAGCCCGAGTCTTTGCCTACAATCAAAACTATGGACTGTTACCTTAAGGCTTGGAGGGGACAAGAATAATTTTATTAAAAGCCTTAGATACTGTTTCATGAACAAGATAGATTTTCAGATGTTTGGAAGGTGCTCAGAATGATAAAGAACTTTCATAAGAGGACATTGAGAGATGTACATTAACTGGAAACACATTTCCCCTCTATTTTTATCAATGATTCACTGGAAGCTTTAAATTCAATAGTGCAGCAGATTAAATGGCATTGAAACATCTATGCCCTGAAAAAACATTCGTTGAATGTTTCTTAATGCTGCAAAAAGCCATACTAATGGAGTCAAAATTGACACTAGGCAAAAACTTGTGTCTTAGTGTTGAGGGGATAGCCAGACAGAGCAACAGAACTCCAAGATTTAATACACAATTAAATGACTCACTTGCGCAAAGTCCAAAGGATTAAAAAAGATACCAGTGACTACTGTTAGTCACATCTTAGGTTTTGGCTTTGAAGACACTGTTTTTCTCCTCTTCACTTGTCCTCACTCGAGCTTAGACTCAGAATAACAACAAACAAGCAAAATCTTAAATCACCAAAACCCATGACCCAAATTATTTTCTTCCTGAGTAAAGAAACCTTGGGTTGAGTTCCCTTTTTCTGTCATGGGGGGGAAAAAACTCCTTTATTATCAGACAATCGACATCAGACATTATAGTTTAAAAAGTAAACAGCAACACATAAAAATATTTTACAGCAGAGAGAAATACATTAGAAGATCATGGGGAGAAGAAACACAGTGTCTGATGATTCATGCAGTTAAACCCACGAGACTGTCTCCCATATCATAAATTAAAGTAGATTTGTGGGAATAATTTAATTATTGACTCACTGATAATTTGGCTCATCTCTCATGCTGAGAAGTCCCAGCAAAAACGCAGTTTCAAATTCCGGCAACCATTTTCTAAGAAGTTTTGTCTCACAGAGAACACTAGTCAGTGACCCTAACCACCTTCTTATTAACAAAAGATTAAGAATCAAACTTCTGTCTAATTGAGTAGATGAAAATCCTAGTCTTTGAGAGGTACTAGGATTTTGTTACAGCACTAAGAATAGGACATAACCTGCCACAGTTATACCTTTTTTGTCTGGTAGCATTATGACAGTTATTTGACCGAGTCCAGGGAAGAAAGTGAGATGAAAATTTTCGACTGCATGCATTTCTGTCCCACTCTCTTTTTGCCTAGAGCAGGAGGTACTGTGAGCCTTTTATGAAGGCAGAACTTTGGTATCGAAATAAACCAGGGCAAGATGAGATGGACCGAGTAATCTTTGTATCATGTTGCTTTGTACATATAGTCTATGGGAAGACAGTATTTTTGTCCAAAGTTATTTCACCATTTGTTTGGCCAGTGTGTTGACAGCAACTTCATAATGCCTATGTAGAAAACATAGTATTAAAGAGACAAATGAGTCCAGTTTGTTAGCACTGATTGTGGTCAGCCCTTCAGTGGGATAAATTATCTTTAGGAGGTATTCCTCTTTCTTGATAGTAGAGAGTGGCTCTTTTCCTAATCCCTAAAGTTGAATTGGATGAAGTTGGACTTCGCCAAATCTTGTTCGATCACCAGCATTTTTTTTCAGAGATGGAAAGGGTCAGAAATATCTCATTAAATATGTAACTGTGGAAATCCCATGGTTTTGCATCCTGGAGTGCATCAAACACAGTATAACCAGCCGGTCAAAAGAGGTTGATTATCACGCTGTATTCAACGTTAGTGCGGCCTCACCTCGAATACTGTGTGCAGTTCTGGGCCCCACAATTTAAGAAGGATGTGAAGATCCTTGAATGCATCCAGAGGAGAGCAACAAAGCTGGTGAAAGGGCTGGAAGGAATGTCCTATGAGGAGCGGTTAAGGCCTCTGGCCTTATCTCGTTTGGAGAAAAGGAGTGTGAGGGGCGACCTCATTGCTCTGTACAGTTTCCTGAGGATGGGACGTGGAGAGGGAGGTGCTGATCTCTTTTCCCTGGTATCCAGAAGGATGTGTGGAAATGGTTCAAAGCTGCTCCAGGGGAGGTTTAGACTGGACAGTAGGAAGCATTTTTTTACTGAGAGGGTGGTCAAACACTGGCACAGGCTTCCTAGAGAGGCGGTCGACGCCCCAAACCTGTCAGTGTTTAAGAGGCATTTGGACAATGCCCTTAACAATATGCTTTAGCTTTTGGTCAGCCCTGAATTGGTCAGGCAGTTGGACTAGATGATCATTGTAGGTCCCTTCCAGCTGAAATATTCTATTCTAAGTTTATGTTGTGGTGGTATTGGAAGTAATATAAGGTTTTCTAGTTGTCTTATTTGACCTGAAGATCCTTATGAATGCAGAAGTTAACAGAAATGGAAATATTTGAAAAACCAAGAAAATTAGGAAAAAACTGTCAAAGGAAAATATGAGTAAAGACCATAACCTTAAAACCAGAATACACACGTTTCCTTTATACATCCTCTATGTATGCTGTTTTTTAACAAATTCATTGCTTCCGTCTGTGAAGATAGGATGTGACACAATCCTATCTTCAATGCACCCCCGCTCTAGAAAGAAAGGGAGGAGCCATTGCAAACAAACAAGCAAGCAAACAAACCAGAGACAAATCTTAACTTTATTCCTGTAAATCTGGGAGTTTTGCCAGTGACATCAGTGAATCCAATATTCAACCTACAAATTGTATAACTTGGAAACTGCAACTGTGAGTTGATGTGGTTGGGAAAAAAACCTGCAGGAGAGATTTAGAATTGTATTTTGCTGTGTGTATTTTTGATTGGTAGATGGGGTCTGTCAGTATGTGGAAAGAGTCTGTTCTAGATATAAATTGTTGAATGGCAGAAGTTAGAAAGATCATGCAGAATGCTGATTCCTAGAGCTCCAGTATTCAGTAAACAGTTTAACTCCTCGGTTAACACAAAGCACTGACTTCCACAAGCATCAACAGATCTGCAGGAATTAATAGCTTGAGATCTGAGACCTGTCATTCTTCTTTACTCTTAAGGCCTTATTTCTTTTCAGTTCATATCTTCAGTCCTAAGGAGTCAGTTTGTGTGATATTATTTAGCACACTCTTCAGATGTCTTTGCTGTTAACAACATTTTACCTACAAAGTTGAATGTAAGCATGATAGAATCTAGTTTCTGTTCTCCTAGAAAACATCTCAGTTTTGAAGCCACTGCTGATAACCCTTTCTGTTGTATTAGGTTGTACTTCTAGCTTTTTTACTGTCTTATTCAATGATATTTAATTATCAACCACTACTTTTTTTTTTCTGAAAATTTTCTTTATACTTCTACTGTGAAGTCCACTTTCATTGTAGTGATTCAGTTTCTTGAAAAAGAAACTGGGAAATGTTCAAACAAAAGCAGTTTCTACTCTGTGGAAGAATACTGAAACAGTCTCCGTATTCTAGTTTTTTAACTGCCAGGCGGTGCTGTGCATTCAGGGCCTACTCCTACAGAGTTAATATCAAGGGAAAGTTATTACTGAAAAGGAGGGCTAAGGTGCCTCTACTGTATAAAACCGGACACAAAATCATGAAAATCTTTTTAGGGAAGCACACAAGTACTCATCCTTTTATCTGAAAGAGCATCAGAACTCTCTTTACAGAGTCAGTTGGAGCTGGTTTCCCTTGAGTAAATGGAAATACCTTGCTTACTTTTTCTCCAGAAGGGGACTGAATGCAGTTTGGTGAAATTACTTCTTTTTATTCAAGGTTATTTTTGATTGAAGATCATGATGGTTTTTCTTGGAAAAGCTAAGTGGTGTATTTCTTACAGAATATTTTTGTCAGACAGAAGAAAACTCCCTTTCTTAAGCAATTTTTGGTAATTGATAGGCAGACATTCTCCTTAATGATTCCTTAAAATCTCTTCTTTTTCTTCTTAATAAAAATGGAAATTTTGCAGAGGGTAAGTTTGAAAACTTTTCCTAAAAATACCAAAGGTGGGGACATTAGTGGTCTAAAGCTTTGTAAAAATAACCCTAATAGATTCCCTGGCTCTGTGAGTAATGAGGTCCAGCATCTGTTTGCTTTTGAAATGTCATTCATTTGGAATAAATATCAAGGTGGAATAATCACAAAAGCAAGAGACAGAAAAGTGCTATTAGATTATTTTGGTCATCT
This sequence comes from Gavia stellata, assembly GCF_030936135.1. Classification (NCBI taxonomy): domain Eukaryota; kingdom Metazoa; phylum Chordata; class Aves; order Gaviiformes; family Gaviidae; genus Gavia; species Gavia stellata. The sequence continues at coordinate 86,282,226 of NC_082595.1, read as the reverse complement.
TCCAGAAAATGTAATCTTGTTCTCTAATGGATGTTGTCCAAGAATGTCCAAGAACTCACTTTTAAGTCTCTGTCATTTCCACTTGGGAACTAATTCCACTGGGAGTTAAATTACTTCATTGTTGGGATATTTTTTCTTAATGTTTTCTTCCCTGGACTTCTTCCCTCCATTTGATCTACAGACTAATATATGACACTTAATTTTCTCTTTCTGCTTGGGATTTGAGCCCTACACACATCTAGGTTGTTAGTGTCCATATATTTTGACTTATTCTTTTCTCAGTTTGTCACACAAATACCTGTTGCTGTTGGTCTTTTTATTCCTAGCAGTGACTTACCAGATTTAGTGTAGCACTCCAGTCATACACTGTATAATTCTTTACTCAAAACATGCATGATCTTGCTTACTTTTAATCCCACCCTCTTAGGTTTTCTTTCTAACGTTGTTAACATACCTAAAGCAGTCTCCATGTCTAATTTGCTGCTCACTATCACATCTATTAACTTCTAAGGCCTTGGCTTCCCTGGAGACACTGAAAATCTCTGATTACCTTCAACAAGGTCAGGATGTCATTAGTTAGGAACACATAGCTTTCATAGGTCTATATTAGGAAAAATTGCTAATGACTACATTGGCTACATGAAGTACAGGATCTCAGGAATGAGAACTGTCAGAGAAAGAAAAAGAATTGTAGGAGGAGATACAATATTGACTGTATTAAAGAAATTGTATCAGCTAACAACTCTGAAAGTGTCATAGTTTTTTATGAAGTAGTGACAATCATTTATTAATTCCCTTTGATTTTAACTTACAGTCAGAATATTGATACCTCTCAGATTCATGAATAGATTCCCATTTCTTTTCATTAAAGATTAATTTCTGAAAGTAGATAATGGCAACAGTATTTGCTTTTCTACTAAAACATTTTCACTTACAATGCCCAGCACAAAGGGGTTCTGTTCCAAGGCACAGCTGTTTTACAGGAAAAATTAACTAAAGTGTCATTATCCCTTCCAATCTGTTGGTCCCTAAACCAACTCTTGCTCCAAGTCACTAGAGAATATAAAATGCATCTCAGATTATTTTAACAACCTTTTTAGCAGAATAAACTCCTGCCTTAATTTTGTTCAACCAAACTGTAGTATCTATGATTTTGTGTTATATTCTGAAAAACATATATATCAGAACCGTAATTTCCATGTTGTTTATTATGATAATTTTACTCTCTTCTCTAAATTCTTTGATTTTATCCCTGATGGTTTAAGATGGACAGAATCCAAGTCCTTCAGTCTGTAATGTCTTAATTCTCCTTATCAGTTATTTTGAAATCATGTGTTACAGTTGCATAGTTCTGGAAGCTGATACATTCTATTGTCTGCTGATTCCCATTCTAACACTTTACTCACTGTATATTTCCTAATAATTTCCAGTCTTCTCCTTTGCTCATCTCATGCTTCAGTAGGCAATTAATTATGTCAGGACTAAATTTGAAATTCAGGCAGGTGTGATGTGCTAGAAATCCAAATTCTCATCACAGAGATGGTGATCTTGTCAACAAAGTCAGTGGAGACCAGAGGGCAACTCAGCTACAACTGCTCATGGATCCGTTAGTTGCCCCCACACAAATATTTGGCGCTACCAGAAGTGGGAAGAGCTTCCCACCCAGCTGTGTCTCCAAAAAGGACATGGATGTCTCATATGTCCTCTTCACATCTGCCAGAAACATGTGGATGTGTCAGGCACCCTAAGGCATCTCAAATAGCCCTGGACACCTGCATATAGGCAACTGAATGGATCCCAATATACTCTGTTTGCAACTGTGGAACACATACATTTAGATATCTTAATCCTGAACTAAGTCTCACAGTGTTTTACTGTCAGGAGAAAGACGAATTCTAATTCCAGTTCTGACATTAACATTTACATTAAGGACAATAATGCCAATGTACTGCTTAAATCTCAGAAGAGACCACTAAAACAGTAGTACACTGTATTAACTACTTTTTTGAAAATATTATAAAGGAACTATTATGTATTCTCTTTTTCCACAGTATACCCAAAGCAAAAATTTGCATTGATTAATAATATCCTTGTACTACTGGTGCCTTTCATCATCTGTACAAATTTTTCACTTTTCTGGGACAGAAATGGGTGGTATGGGTTTCACTTTTAAACCCCGGTGGCTTATTTAGCTCCTTCAGGATTATACTTCTAGGTAGTTACTAATTTATTTTTTTTTTATTTTGGTTTTAAAGATTTTGAGGGACCAATCAACACTTTCTTTGAGCTGCTACTCTCCAGGGAAAATGATCTGGAATGCTATCGCTTTCCACAATTGCTATCAATAATATACCAGGTTACTTTTTACTCCCATAGTGTCTTCCATGAGGGCTCCTTTCTAATTTCTTAATGAATAAAGCTTCGCAACTAATGTATATTATAAAATATGAAATAAATAAAGAAGTCAAATCTCAAAGATTACCCAGATTCAGGAAAAGATATTTGTACAGTCATGTCTATGTAGGAAAACATACAGGACATGAACTCCATCGAAACAAGCTTTCTGAATAAGATGCCATCCAGTTTCCCTTCAGCCGTGTGTATGGCTAAGAGTTTTAGAAGTTTAACATTTCCTCTGAATTTATTTTCAGATTACTAAATATTATCTAATCATTTTAACAATATCCTTTCAGTCAGTCTTTGTTCATATTTCAAGGAGTAGTACTTTACAGTAGCAAGTAAAACAACAGTTAAAATTCAAGCTGAATTTAACATTATTCATTTATAGCACATATTTCTTTATAACTCAGAAAATTCACCCTCAGGTGCCTGGCTTAGCAACAGAAAGGATATTTACAGATTTGTTTTCTCTGAGGAATCTAAACTTAAATTAAGCTTAAAGTGGAAGCTGTGCTTGGATGCCATAACATGTTTGATAGGTGCAACTAAGGGTTACAATGCAGAATGAATTTATTCCATCAGTAAGGCTGAAATAATGAAAATGAAGTATAACTTCATAGGCAGGAAGAAGGAAAAAGAGAAGTTGCAAAGATCAAATGCAATACTTATGCTGAGAAATCTATTTTAGAAAATATGTCCTCCTTTCCAAAAGATACTATTGCAGAAATACTTTCCACTTAGGAGTTTTTTGAAAGAATTGCTTCCTCTTTAGGAGGTATATTAGTATGAATGAGCCAAGAAATCTGCAGAAATGCTCTTGATGGAGCTGGCATTCATTCCCAGAGGCAAGATGTCAAATCAAACTGGCATGTGGCTACAAACACTGCATCATTAAACAATATATAGGGAGCGTGGTTCACAAAACAACAGCTGTTTGCATTACAGCTGAGTGCTTTTTCAGACTGAGAGAAGCACGTTAGCCTGGGAGAAATGAGAATTGGTAAATCTCAGCCAGTCTTTGGAACAAGCCTGAACAAACTGTGCCAAGTTTTAAAAAAGGCTTGGTAAACAGGCCAGGACCTCATGCCACAGTTGCTGCCAGTAAAGGTCAGCATCTGTGGAGATACACTTCATTCCACCTTTCCTGCTCCTGGTTCATGCACTAACCCCAAGACTGGTTTTGATCAGTAAACAGTAAATCAACCTTATTATCTGCTCTTTAGGCTGCAGCCATTAAAAAAGTTGGCAAAATCACTTGCCCCCTCACAATCTATTAGTATACTTAGTTATTTAACTGTTACACAAAATCTATACATTGAATACAAAATTTAATAATTCCTAGAACTGTAGACTAAGTGAGGCTGGAAGTTGTTTGGTCCAACTCTCAGCACCCTAAATTGGCAGGGCCATCTTAGATCAAGTTGCTTAGATCATTGAATATTTTAGATTAGAAAGGATCCCTGAAGGTCATCTAGTTTAATACCCCAGGTCGAAGCAGAGCCACCTTGATAGTTAAGGTTCAGGGGGCTTTTCAGGTTGAGTTTTAGATCTCTCTGAGGACAGATATTCCACAGCCTCTCACTTCAGTAGTGCCTAACCACACTTGTTATAAAATACTTTTTTTCCTTATGTCCAATTGCAATTTCCCTTGCTGAAAACAGTGACTGTCATCTTCTGACCATTGGCTGTGCATGTATCAGGAGAGTCTGCTCTAACTTCTCTATACCTTCCCTTTGTAAAGCAGAAGACAACAAATAGATCTCCCCTGAGCCACCTCTCCTGAGGGCTGAACAAAGCCAGCTCCCTCAGCCTCTCCTTGTAGATCATATGCTCCAGATCCCAAACATCTCAGTGGACAGGTGCTGGACTTGTTCCAGCCTGTTAATGTCTTTCCTGTGTGGGGAAGCCCAAAACTGGGCACAGTGCTCCTGACGCAGAATGGTAGGTCCTGAATAAAGGGGCTTAGTCACTTTTCTTGACCCGGTGGCTGCACTCTTGTATACTCTAATTTAATGTATTTTAATTTAGAGTATTTGGATGAATGCCCATGGGCATGGATTACTGAGTAAGCAGCTCTTCGTTCTAAACTGTAAGATAAAATGCATATGTCAAGTACCTCTGTTTGTATCTGACTATGATGGAATAAAACCTAGGAAATTAAATACATAGATATGTTATAGTCAAGGATAAAAAAGGATCCTTTTCCATTTTGGTTTCAAAGTTTTCTTTCATTTAGAAACATTTCTGAGAATCAGTAAATTCCTATCAGTGTATGAAACTAGAAGTTGACTTTTTTTTTTTTAGGAAATAACAGATGTTAGAAAAATATTTAATCACAGAAATGTGAGTCTGCAGGAGCTGGTCATCATCCTGCTCATACAAGTGGGAGAGATAATGTGTAGTACTGAATGCAGGTATACATGAATATAAATTCAAGGCAATTTTTCTCTAAGACTGATGTAAATATTGGACATGAGGATAGAAGTAAATCTGAATCTGATATGAAATCAGATAGCCTATTATATATTTTTTTGTAAAATTTATTATCATGACAGACTGTATCTGAAATATATTTGGCAAAGAAATGGCAAAGATTATTAATAATCCCTAAACTTTCATGTGGTAATTCAAAGAAAAAGCATCATGAGGCCTTTTATAAAACAATTACGTTCAATGGTCATTATGACCAATATTGTTTTTATGATTCCTTGCATTTAACGAGCTGTAGCTACAATTTGTGCTTGCAACTGTAATCCAGACTTCACCTCACTGCTAGTCACGAATTTGTCTTGCTTTTTTTTTCCTTTGTGCAGGTGTTCCACATACATTAGGGTTCACTGTTAACCAAGGAAAGCTGATGTCACCGTGGCTGTTCAAATTTTTCTACAAAGATGACACAAAATTCCTAATTTGCCCATTCACAGTGTGGGATTTCTCATCATATTTTTACTGCTTGCCTTTCAAAATGAATGGAGCACTGCAAATACAGCTCAAACATGCGGCATTGATGGGATATACACCGATAAACACCCCATCAATGACATTCTGTACACTCTAGGATTAACTTTCTACTGTGGAAAAACCTGTAAAAGTTCCTATCTTTGGTTTTCTGTTTATTGTGCCCTTTTATGGGCACCCAAGCTTCATGACCTGTGATTAACAACTAGATATGCATTCATTGTATAAATGCAAAACAAGACAGAGCTCTTCAAGCAATCAGTAGACATACCATATATACTTAGCTACCTAAGGTGTGCAGTGCAGCTTTTGCTCATTGAACTACATCCAGACAATGGCCTTGGAACAACTTCTGCCCCATATATATATACAAAGCGAGGTTTAACAACTCAGAGCACTGTGCAGTTCAGCTACATGATTATGAAAGTCCTAGCACACCTGGCACATGGGGACAATCTCTTATGTGGTTTCATGGATGTTGCCACAACATTTAGCATGTCCTCAAACATGTCAAAGAAACATCAAGCTTACAGGTCATCCCCCACACTCTGCAGCAAAACAGATTAGCAATTTAATTTGCTGCAGCAATTTAATTGTCAGCAATTTAATTTGAGCTGAGAAAATCTGGGAACATTTTCAGTCCCAACTCACCACCTACTTTTGTAAAGGTGTTAGATGAGATCTTTAACAAAAATGTTCCTAGGGATCTTCAGCTGGATTGAAGAAATGTGTTCACATTAATTTCAATACTCCTACACAGTTCAGTTCAGTTCAGCTGGCAAGCTCTCCAGAGGAGAGATTCTGTCAGGTTTTTGCAACGACAAACTAGAACTACACTTGTGTTAAGTTTTTGTAGTCCCTAATGGCAATTTGGCTTGTGGCTAGCATGATACTTCTCTTCATTTTCATCATTAGCAGAGTTTGTTACTTAAACATGGAGATGTCTATCAATCATGCTTTGTTCTGATACTGGTATTAAGACAACTAAGACAAGATTTTCTTTTCTGGTTGCTTGTTTAAAGCTACAAAATGTGAACATATGCATTGCAGGTCTCACTAGTACCATCTCTTGTAACAGGTGGGGAGCATTAGCTGACAAAAATGGACAGAAACAGAAGTACTGGGTAAGTGAATCCTTAGCACTGTGTTTGGAGGCAGAATTAAAAATCTCTACAACACAGATCATCTAAAAACAACTTCTTTCCTTTCATTCACTCTCTCAGTGTCTGGTTTTTTCCTTCACCTTAAAGTCTCCTGAATAATTTTATTCCCTTTCTGGCAACTTTTATCATGCTGACCCTTGAACTATAGCATCATCTACCTCAATGTAAAAGCCTGTTTCATCCGATCTCCCACTTATATCTGTTTTTTCCTACATTGTCTTTTTTGTCTCAAATCTTATTCAAATTCTCAAATGTTATTCAAATGTCCCATGAAGACTCAGTTCTTTTTGATGCCTGCAAATGAGACTCAATAAAAGTAATCAATATTATTTGTTAAAACATTTGGAAAAGACAAGCTATCTATTTAAACAGTGTTAGCAAATGCTATCCAGCTATCAGAAAAAAAAATTAAACATTGGCTTTCTGCCATTTAGAGTAAGTCAGATTTTATCACTTTGATTATGATTAACAGCTCATCTCATTATTCAGGTGTTCAGCAGAAGGTAATTTGGAGTTTACATAGCTGTTGGCAGGGCTTATGGTAGATAGTTTCACTGACATCTAGGGCAAAACTTCTACTGACTTCGTTAGAAACTAAATTGTTCAATATGTCAATAGCTACCTGAATGAAACCTAATTTAGTAAAAGTCAGCTTTTTCTTATCTTGGGTTTCTTTTTAACAGATTAGTTGTAATTGGAATTGTGACCATTGTTGTTTCAATGACCACTATCTCCAGCCAATAGTCGAATTATCTAATGATTTCTGCTTCAATTTATCAATCATCTGCCTTGTAGAAGGCATTTTTATTAACCCTGGGTTTGGAACTAAAATTTTGAGCAAAACAAAAAGCAACAAATTATTAGAAATCATAAAAAGATGCATTCTGATTCTTGGTGCACGAAATCTGAGAAACTCTGTTTCTTAAAAAGGAAACTAACGAAAAAGACTCATTTTGCATTTTACACCTTGCATTTTTAAATACTACTTTAAAATTAAAATTGATATTTTTTTCCTCTTTGTTTTTCTTCAGATTGCTGCAAATTCCTGGGGAAAATCTTGGGGAGAAAATGGTTATTTTAGGATTCTACGTGGAGAAAATGAGTGTGATATTGAGAAGCTGATTTTAGCTACTTCGGGATAGCCATAGTCTTCTACTCTAATTGTATTCTACCATACCCTGTTTTATGTATCTGTTCTTTCTATTGTTGCATATTGAGTCTTTCTAGAGAAATAAAAATGTCTTCTCTCTAAGTTGCCTTTCTTTCTATTATGGCTCATTAGGGCTTCCTGACTTGGAACACACCACAGCCATCACAATGCTCTCAGATCTCACCTGGTACAAACACTGCTTTATCAGCAAGTTGTATCCAGAATTACTGAAAACCTTGGTGTCTCACAGAGCAGGAATTTACCTCCTCTGTTATTTACATCTCACCACTATTTTGTATTACTAATGGTTGATTCAACAGCACCTGAAATAAATGGAGTTACATTGTTAGTATTAATCTCTTTACAATATATACTCGGGTCACAAATCACTTTAGTAATATTATGTGCTCTTCCACACAGAATTGGCTCAGACAGCTCATGGTCATACTGGATAAAAAATTTCAAAGAAATGTAAGTAGAGTTCTGATCCTGTTGCAGAATAATTATTTCCTATCCTAGCTTAGATAAGTTGTATCTATGTATCATTATCTCTTCCAGGAAATTAATTTTTTCCTAGTAGATCCCACAAAGCTGATGCTTTTAGAGTAATACAGAAATTACTTGCAGTGAAACAGCATATTCCTGTTCCCACAACCACAATTAAAAATGTACAATTTTAATAATTTGTTTAATTAAAGGAAAATAAAGAAGAAAATGTAATTTCTCCTCAATTATTTCTAGACTAGACTAATTCCTGAACTGCTTGCCTTCCACTCACTGTTTAACCTGGGAACAGGCATGTGCCACCATTCCCAAAAGCCTGTTTCCAATGGATAAAGATGGAAAAGGCATTCTGTTGTTTGTCTCCATATCTGTAGTCCACGCACAGGTCCCAGTGTTGGCCAGCAGGATCATTAGGGCAGACAAGACACCCAGAGCTCCTTTCACTCCTAAGGCTCCTGTAGCTGCTTCCGTCTGAAGAAAAAGCCTGCTGGCATGCATCCCCTCCTATCAGCATTGCTACAAATCTTGACAGGCTTGAGGACTTTTGCTTATTTTTTAATTAAAATACAGATATTGCAACTATTGAGGTAAGAAGAAATTAACTACTTTCTACCCCTTTTAGTTTCAGTTAATCCAAAGGCCAGATGCCAACAGGAATCATCAGTCATAAAATCATCTATGAAAGTAACAACCCTGGCATGTTAAATAGATGGAGGAAAAAAGCTACCATGAAATTTCAGTGAACAAGGAATTTCCTGTGAGACTTTCAATGTCTTTAATAGACTATGCTTCATTCTTTCTAGAAAATTAAGAACTTGACTTCTAATGCCATCAGCAAGGGAGTAATAGTGTTTCCTTCAAGAACTTTTCATGGTGGTGGTATACAACAGATATCCTTGCCACTGAAATAATGTCTCTTAAACTAAACTTAGGTGACAATTTATGTTGCATCACTACTGAAAGAGCTATAATCAAAATGTTAGCATCATACTGGTGCACAACAAGCTCTTCAGTGGCATCTAGTGTCATACAACAAACTGAATTTAGACAAAAAAACCTTAATCCCTTGAAATTTATAGCAAATTGTGACACAGACAATTTTAGAAGAGCTAAGTGCTCTGACAGAAGAAGTAACTTTTCTAGGTTTAGTGAGCTAAAGCAGTATTTGAGAGGAAAGTGTGATGAGCTATCTACACAGCTACTTCCCAACCTCTTGGTATGTATTGATTCCATAAACTTCAAGATTTCAAAAGAGTAGAATTTAGCTCTGAAGTGAATGATACTGTAAAAATATATCCAGCCAACTCTGGGTTTTTTTGTTTCATTCAACTTCAAGTTGGTTTGCACTTCTGTAGCTCTTACTTTTGTCAGTGGTTGTTGCTACTCCTGATTTTACTTGCGAGATCTTTCTAGGATCTTCAGTGATGAGAAAGCTCAAAACTAGTCTCCTAGATCTTTACCTGATCAAATGGTCGTCTTGGCTTGAACGAAACACCATATGCAAGTGAAACAAATCCAACCATGTCAAAGCAATTTAATTGTTTGCAAAGTGATACTGATTTACCCACCTTCTGGTGTTAACCTTTGGTGCCCTGAGTGATTTATGTGCTCGGCACCCTCTCCATACTCCCTCAGTATCATAAAGCTGCTGTCTGTGAAAATGCCACCCAGAATTTAACAGGCAGGCACCTGGCATGTATCTGCACCTGGAAGCCAATCTGCTCTTTGAAAACAACCTTGATGCTGAGGCAGCTATTCTGCTGCTATTCAGAGCACAAGTAAAGGGTCTCCTGCCAGTGCAGGTCTTCTCACTCACAGTGATCAAGAGACAGTGGGGCCTGGGAGACACCAGTGGCTCTGTCTCACACAGACTACCTGGAGACAGATTTTAAATGTCAAAAGGGCTTTGAGATCTTCTAGTCCATTCTTTGGTGGGAGTATGAGGAAACTCGCTCTTCATTAAGATGCCACATCTCTCATTTCTCTCCTTTTTTTTTTCGCCTTTCCATCAGTAATGCTCAGCCATGCCTGCTAGCTTGGACTAAAAGTGTCATCTAGCCTGGAGCTTTTTCCTGTATGAATAGAAAGGAACAATATGTGGCTCAGGTTAATTCAGCAGAGAGCTCATCAGCTTTAAATCACTAGTATTACTAATGGGCTGTGGGAACTGCAGAAAGGGGTGGTACCAGGAAGGGAAGGCAATGCAGGAATAGTCCTAGTCTTTGTGACATAATGTAAATTTCCTTTTCCATAAAAAAAAGATAAACAAAAAAATAAATCCCCACTCAGATTACACATTACAATATTTCTTGTTAACAACATGCTACATGAAGTTTGATTAGTTGTCAGTCTAACTGTGAAACTTTAAAACTGGGTATAGAAATAGCTAGAAGAATATATGTCTTGGGACCTGATACCTGACAGTAGTCATAACTAATGGAAAACTCCCTGTTGAAATCCCTATATGTTTAGAAACAGTTGCAGATAGAACTCTGAGCAGAAATACCTATGAACCTTGCGAGCATTTGAATCTTCCCAATATTAACTGAGCAGAACAGGCTCCTTTTGCAATTTATATTGATCATCCTTCAGGGCTTTCCCACAATCAGATCCTAAATGTTGCTGACAGTATCTAATAGATGAACACTGTTGATGCCCCTTGAGATGGCTTTAAGTGGAAATACATTTTAAAATTAAAATGGCTAACAAGCCAATAAAGGAACCCAGCTATTTTCACGCTATTGTTACCCTTTTTTCCATCCTGTTTTTATAGAAACATCACCCATCTGCTAAATGATAGCTAATCACAGCCTGAAGATTGTCTTCCTATTCCATGGAAAGCACTGTCAAGCCTGACAATATTCTATGAGTAAATCAATTTGTTTGCATAGGCTGCCCTGCAAGCACTGAATTCCTGAAGGCAATTGCTCTGCTGAGGGGTCTGAGTCACACTCAGACACATGAGTCACAGGGGCCTACCTCTACACCAGGCTCCAGTCAGAGATTTTGGTGGGGCTTAGAGGCACAGAAAGCTCCTTTCCTACCTCACCAGCAATCACTGCGCACAACTTGGCAAGACCAGGTTTCCCTAGATCTGGAGTTTGTTCATCATTATTAAGAAGTCTGAAAAATTGATGACTCTTGCCGTAACAGGGATTTTCATTTCGTATTACTATTTCAGAATCATGCATGATGAAAATGCTTTTATACAGCCATACAACAGCATTAAAGCACAGTATGTGCATAGTCCTGCTAAAATTAATTGAGAAAAGAGAAGCATTTGAACATCTCACCTAATGAGCACAATTGCTTGAGAACAAAAAGCTGAAGGCAGCCAGGCTGCAAAATGAGGTTGGAGCAGAGGGAAAGGTTTTGCCAGTGTGGTATTTAACCACTTCAAATCATGGGAGAAGTAGGGCATATGGACATCCTCCTGAATGCCACCTTCAGAGAACTGAGAAGCCCTTGTACCAGCACTGTGTTATATTGTGTTATTCCTAGCCTGCCTTTAGCAGGGGGATGTAACATGTGGCTTGGATTTTGCCTGTCTGCTGTTTACTGCCTGTACCTTTCCCTTAGGAGGCTGTGGTTAGGCAAAAGAGAAGGGTTTTTTTTAGGGTGGTTGCTTTGTTCCGGATGCCCAGAGTGAGGTCCCTCCAGGAGAGCTTCCCCTGGGTATGCTAAGCTTATGGAGGCTTCTGGGCTTCAAGCTGGTAGCCAGCACTGGGACTCAAAGCTGCACAGCTTTGTGTAGCTTAGTAGAACAAATGACATGTTTTGGGGGAATGCAACCTAAAGCAAGCAGAAAGGGAAATCCAAGGGACATGAGGAACTTGTATCTGGAGCAGGGACTAGACAAGCTCTGTTACAGGGCATCTTGAGAAATAAGGGTTAAAAGTAAGAAAGAAAAATGTAGAGAAGATACTTTGTAACAATTGCACCCAGTACTTAGTCATATTAGAGATAAAGACTGTCTTCACTGACTCTCTGCTGATAAAGATTGCCGTCACTGACTCTCTGCTAACTAGCAATAATGATTAGCACAAGGACGAATCGTAGAAAAATAGAATAGACTGCCAAAATAGTGCCCTAGAGTTAACTTGTCTCATTGTAATCTCATTTTAATACTAAAAAACACACCTCCTAGCTAGAGAAGCCCCAACCCAATTTAGCCCCCTACTCTCCGAGCATGCGTGGTGAATTAAAAGAGAACTGTAACTTTAAGATGAAGTAAGAAAAGTATTAACCAATAGTTAATTAAGGGGTAGCACCAGTAGGCGTAACTAACTTTGTTAACTGTTTTAAATACCTGTCATGATTTTAACCCTGTGTGCAAGCTTTGTGGAGAAATCCCCTTGCACCCGGTGCCGCAATAAACATGCCTGCTTTATAACTCTTTGTGAGTTGTGAAGTTCGTTTCCGCATGTCACCCTGAGAGGAATGACAAGGGGACTATTTTCCTGTAGTTCCAGGGATCAAGGAAAGTTGCTAGACTGGGAGCAAGCCTGAAGAAAAGGAGCTAAACTTCTAGGAAGCTGAGGCAGAGGGAGATTTGCTTGTAAATCTTTTCAGCTTAATGTTTTACTGGAGACATGACAGGAACTTGCACCTGGGCACTTAATGCTGGACCTACCATTTGGTAACTGTTCTGTGTATGAACGATTGGCTTACATCTTTGCACCCATTCCTCACTGCAAGGATTAAGCCTTTAGCAAGATGGAGACTGTGTCTTTGCCTGAGTTAACAGCAAATTGTGAGTAACGTTGCTTTATTGTGAAACACTTCTACGTCCTTTCAGCTAAGATATACCCGTATCCAGTTACCATGTTTATTTCCAGACAGATTCGGTGTGGGGAGTCCCCACTGCTGAAATTTTCTTGGTCTTTAACTCCTGGTCCCATGTGTTGTTCAGCAGTCACTCAGAGCTAAGGAGGTTGGCAGAGGTCAGTGAGTGAGGGCTGTATAACGGGAACCTCTGCTTCGTATAGTAGCAACTTGTTGTTAGGGCATGTTAAAGGCAGAATGAATGCAATGAAAGAAATGAATTTTCACTTTTTTTTATAACAGTGTAGCTGTCAAATACGCATACCATATTACTTACATCAGTGAACGTTATTACTTCATCTGTAACACTTTATTGCTGTGTCTGGAAATCTTGATCAGGAAGCAGCACCATGCAAAGCTGTTCCTGGAGAAGGCAGCTGAGGGAGAAGCCTGAGGCAGGAGGTCAGACTTTGCTCGCCACTGAAATCCTCAGTGCTTTAAAGTTTTTGGGGGCATTTGAAGCCATGGACTGACTCAGGCTGTGTATGAAAGGGTTCAGGGTTATCTGGAGGCCCAGAGAGTCGTGACGAACAAAGCAAAATCCAGCTGGCGGCCAGTCACAAGCGGAGTCCCCCAGGGCTCAGTTTTGGGACCAGTCTTGTTTAATATATTTATCGATGATCTGGATGAGGGGATAGAGTGCTCCCTCAGCAAGTTTGCAGATGACACCAAGTTGGGAGGGAGTGTGGATTTCCTCAAGGGTCGGAAGGCTCTGCAGAGGGATCTGGACAGGCTGGATCGATGGGCTGAGGCCAATTGTATGAGGTTCAACAAGGACAAGTGCCGGGTCCTGCACTTTGGCCACAACAACCCCATGCAATGCTACAGGCTTGGGGACGAGTGGCTGGAAAGCTCCCCCGCAGAAAAGGACCTGGGGGTGTTGATTGACAGCCGGCTGAATATGAGCCAGCAGTGTGCCCAGGTGGCCGAGAAGGCCAATGGCATCCTGGCCTGTATCAGAAACAGTGTGGCCAGCAGGACCAGGGAAGTGATCATGTCCCTGTACTCGGCGCTGGTGAGGCCGTACCTCGGATCCTGTGTTCAGTTTTGGGCTCCTCACTACAAGAAGGACATTGAGGTGCTGGAGCGTGTCCAGAGAAGGGCGACGAAGCTGGTGAGGGGTCTGGAGCACAAGTCTTATGAGGAGCGTTTGAGGGAGCTGGGGTTGTTCAGTCTGGAGAAGAGGAGGCTGAGGGGAGACCTCATCGCTCTCTAAAATTACCTGAAAGGGGGTTGCAGAGAGGTGGGTGTTGGTCTCTTCTCCCAAGTGACTCGTGACAGGACAAGAGGAAATGGCCTCAAGTTGCACCAGGGGAGGTTCAGGCTGGATATTAGGAAAAAGTTCTTTACTGAGAGGGTGGTGAGACACTGGAACAGGCTGCCCAGGGAGGTGGTGGAGTCACCCTCACTGGAGGCGTTCAAGAAACGTGTGGACGAGGCATTGTGGGACATGGTTTAGTGGGCATGGTGGTGTTAGCTGATGGTTGGACTTGATGATCTTACAGGTCTTTTCCAGCCATAGTGATTCTGTGATTTACTCAGCTGTGCCAACAGTGACAGCCACATAAACACATAGCTAGGAACTCATTAATTTAAACTACTGCCTTAATCTAAGCATAACCGCATTTCCATTGCATAACTCTGAAGACTATCCTTCTTTCTTTTCTCTGCAGCAAAACCATCATAAAAGCACTGCTTTAGTGCATTACATCTATCACATCATGGTGCACAGCACAATGTTTTATCAAAGAAAAATTTCTAGAAAACTTATGTGTACAAGACAAATATTTAGCCCTGCTGTACTGTCATAGTGTGAAGGACTCAGCTGATGGTCTGAATTCATTGGCAATATAGCCATTGAAATTAATGGTAATACTGTTCTCACTGGGATGGCATAAATTAGCCAACAGGGCTTCTGTTCATCAAGAAACTTGCAGGCAGGGAAACTGGATAATCAAGGCTTTAGAACCTGCATATATCTTCTTTTTTACTCTACGCAAGCAGTTTTTAAAAACTGTTCTGTGCTCCTAGCTGCCATGATCTACAGCCTGAGGAAAACTGTATTAAAAGTGTGCGACCTCAATAGAAGCCAAATTGCTGAAGTTTGTGAAAGTCTTGACATTAAGAGAAAGGCAAAAAGGGTAGAAGGAGAAGGAAGGGGAGAAGTGATTTAATAATTCTTTCTGGTTTCCACCAAGTCTGGAAGCAAAAACAAATTGTACTTTTTTCTTGGAAACAAAACTCAGCAGGTTTTGCTGGGTTTCAGCTCACTCTAAAACAAAAATTAAGGACATACAGATTTCTCAGCAAGTCTGGGCCAAGCTTTGAGAAAGCCCAGAGCAAGAGTATGTTTCTACTGGAAGCTGTATTACACATTGTCTTGTAATGGTTCTACTCCATCCAGTCTGGTTTGGAACTCACCCCCATTTCACTCTGATTTCCTTATTGGAAAACTGTCCAAAACCAAAACAAACTGTGACAGGAGATTAACACAGCTGCACTGAAGGAAGGCATCAGGATTTAAAAAAAAAAAAGCGTGTTTGATATCCAGTGAATAGATCCTGCCATGTTTCATACAACACTGCTACAGATAAAAACACTAGAGCACCATGGGGGAGGCCGCCCTAGTGGCATTTTCAAGGTAAATAATCACATGATGAGTCATCCAATAAAAAAGGCCAGATAGAGAGGAAAAAATTACAACTAATCACTCATGTTTCCAAACCCTGAAAAATTAATTATTCCATTAAACAGGAAAACTTCCTATTTTTGAGTGAAAGTTGGATGAGCAGATGGCATTTCACTAATTGGCTAGTTTTAATGTGTATTTTCATTCAATGTTCTGATGTTTCTCTGCCTCCTCATGGTGTGTTGCTTCTCAATGTGTTTGCATTTCTGTATTACCTTTGGCATTACTGACAAGCTCATGTTTGGGACAGTGAAGCTGATATTTAAATAAGGTCGCAGGCAAGCCATCTGTGTACGCTTGAAATATTGTGCTCCCATAAGTTTCTGCGGTGTTTCAGAAAGGCTGCTGGAATTTACTTCAGGAGAGCAGAAGAACAAGAAATTTAATACAATACCTGGGTACTGATTTTTCTCAATGGAGAAGCCACCCAAGTGGCAATAGCAGAGAGGGAAAGAATATAAATGGGCTTAACAGCAGTTCTGATATCACATATCAGTCTGATTCTGTTCCACTCTTCTTTCAGCCTGAATCTCTGCCATCTTCCCCTCTATGCATGGCAATGCATGCTCGGTCCTCGCTGGGGTACTCTGCTCACTCGATATATAGCTCCAACAGCAGAGGCTTTTTTCCAGCAGGGACTCACCCTAAAACATAGGTAAACTATTATTCATTGGAAGATAAAATATTGAGAAACTGGGCACACTTAGGTAAAAATGTTAAGGAAAGCCTTCCGTTTAAGCCTTAAAGTCCATGCTGATGTTGGAAAAGCAAGGTGCTTGAGTAGTTCAGATTGATGTCCCAGGACAGTATTGTGTGTGTGTAGCTTTTAAGGCTACTTAGAATTTCCTCTGTGTGAGGTACCCCGAGTTTTCACATGTGTAAGCGCAGGTCCAGGGAGAGCAAAAGGCTGTTTGGGATATGTGCGCTGCGAAGAACAAACAGGGGTGACACTAATTGGCATGACAATAGCTACAGTACACTTGTGCATCTGTGGGTGCATGGATCTGTGTGTCTGGATAAACACAGTGAGAATTTTTTCTCCATAGTACTGTCTTGGGTCTAGGGCTGTTCTGAAGCAGAGCTAAATCCCAATGACAGGTAATTCAGGTTGTCAGGGTGTTCAGAACTGGATAAATCTCAGGGAAGAGAATAAAATTTTCATTCTAAAGGCAGGTTGCTCAGTTAGTTTAAAGACCATGAAGGTATCTGTAGGGAACAGGTAAATTTACTTCGCTGTGAACACTGAATAGACAAGATAGGACTGTATAATCAGTTCTTCCTGTAATATTTTTTTTTTTTTTAAAAAGGTGCATTACACATGAATTAAGCTGCAGCCAGAGGCCAAGAACTTTACCTTTTCTTACCACAGGGACAGCTCTGCAAAAGTACACCCTTCAGTATCCGTGGCAATGCTCTCTTTCACACAGGAGAATAGGAGGGAAAGGGGAAAGAAATCACGCATATCCTCTTTGTTCATGTGTGTTCTTGAATACAAAGATCTGAACTCTTATGGTGTCATAATGACAGAGATTTGCACTGGTTTATATTATTCACCAGCTTCCTTCCCCCTCTGCAAATGTGTGCAGAAACCCAGAGGAGCAGTGTTGGCATACTGAGTGTGCACAAAGATTATTCTCTGCCTAGGTTTTAATGAAGCCTGACTGTAGACTTAGCTGAACTGGGATTCATTGATTTATTTTGAAAGTCTCCCTCTTTCTTCAAGCCCTTGAAACACTTTTTCTCAGTGTTGCTTAGTGCTCATGTTGTTCTGAAGGGATTCAGTTGTATTGCCCACAGAAGCATTCTGCATGCTGTCAAGATACGGCCTTAGAGGAGTGCCAGTCCGAGCAATAGTAATTGTCTTTATTCAGAGGGGTCAAACTCTGTATCAGAACCAGGTGTAACAATCTCTGTAGGCCTGTGTACATCTACACATGTGAAAGGTATCTCCAAGGTAATGCTGTAAAGTTGTGTGTAAGTGTTTATATGATCAAGGTAGTTAATGCCTTTGTTTAAGCCTTTTTTTGGGAAAAAAATAAAATTCTTCACCTTTATAATTTATTTCCAATAGAGCAGAATATAGCAAATTTCCATATGCATGTAGTATTTTTCAATTATGATACAGCTCTTAAGAAAACACAGTACCACTATAACAGTATGGCACAAGTAATGTCAAATTGTACTTGCTGAAAAATAAAACTGTTCCTGACTCTTCACTGAACAAATGTCCTATAGTGCCTGCTTAACCTTTCAGTTTTGCTGATCAGTGGTTATTTGTATGTAAGAAATCTATGATCTTTGCGTAAGGTTGTTATTGAATATGTTTCTTACTGGTAGCAGGTAAAAAATATTGCAAAGAGTACTACTTTTGCCCAAGGAAAAAGCCTGAAGAGCTGGATATATTGTCTGTTAAATTACTTTTAAAAAAATCCTCCCTTCCCAAATAAATTCTGTCCCGCTGCAGTCCATGTGGGTTTTTTCCCTTCTTTAAGTGAAGTAGGCTTCTCTGGGTATTGGTCCGCCTCCCTCGGGCTGACCTGCCCACCTATAATCCACTCCTCCCATCCCCGGATTAGGTAACTGGACAGAATTGACAGAGATGCAGTAAAACTTCGGACCATTCAAAGAGTGAGGTAAGCAAGGAATCAGCAGTTTCTTTCTGTTAATTTTATTTCCAGGGCTGACGTTCAGCCAGAGTAGCATGAAGCACTGCCTTTGCTCAGGGCCCAAGCCAGGATGACCTGGCTCTGGCTGGAGTGTCCCTTTGAGGTGTAAGTGGTGGCCCCACATTTCATGTGTTTTGCACTGATCTAGGCTCCAGGTCTGTTGTGTTAAAGCACCTTTTGGAGTTTGTAGGTTGGTGCATCTGCCAGTGTAGACAGAGCTAACAGACCCAGAGGCATCCCAAACCATGTATCACATTGGTCAGAAGTTCTTTCTTTATTCGAATATACTTTCAAACCATCTGCTTTCAACACAGAGAGAAATGCTCTTTGAGTTATTGATTGTCTTTTTTTCACAGTGCTGTTTCTATTGCTGCTATTTTCAGAAACAAACGGGCTGTCTGTAGTATAACTTAGTCATCATTGATACATTCAATACCAGACATGCAGGTAAGGTTTTTTGAAAGCGCTTAAGAAAGCTGCGAGTCAAGTTCTATTGATGCACAGGGAAGTTGGGTGAATTATTTCTGGGTGCTTATGAAAAGCCCACTTATGGGTATTAGAAAACTGATTTATGTTCATAAAACTCCACTCTTTGCAGATACAATGTGACTTAAAAGAACATCTTAATGGAGTCTAGCTAGAACCTAAAATCAATTATTTCATTTCTCTTAAAGAGAGTCTTTGCTGTCTGAAAGGCACAAAAAATAGTACCTAGAATAAGGAAGTAAGAGGTTCTGCCTGATAAGGTCATGCAACCCTTCATCCACTAGAATTACCACGTGATACCACTCATTTTCTTTACTTCGCGCTTTACACTGTACTTTCTTTCGATATGAACAAATTGAAACACAATTTCTAGCTCATGATTAAGCACCTGATTTAAACTTAGAGGTACAAAATTTTGTGCATGAATTTACATACAGGTTCTTGTATGAATCGTGGAAACTTACACAGAGTTGCTCCAAGGTCAGCTAGGTGAGTTCGCCTCTCAGATCTCCTGTGATCCACCAGAACAGGGGTCATCTTCTGCGGAAGATGGCAGGTAACTATGTGTTTTGTATTCACATGCGGAGGTGTATGTAGGACTGATTAAAATGAGGGATAGAAAAGGAAATGTGACTGATGCTTTGAACAGTATTTTGTGCTGAAATACATGGAGGCATTTATACAACCCCTTGCGGATTATGTATTGTTCCTGTTTACCGGCTGCACACAGAGCACACACTTTCTCTTTATTCCTACTTTGACTTTGGTAAACATAGTACATCGGTATGTCTTAGATTCTTCCACATCTTTACTAATGCTCTTTACTTGCCAGATACATACTTCTTGAAATTATGATCGTGCCTGCTCTTACAAATTCCTGTCCTCAGAAGGAGTCTGATTGATTTCAACACACATGTAGGGTATGTTCCTCTAAACTGTGTGAGACTGGGAGAGAAGATGAGAAAGTGTGCAGAATCCACAGCAATTCATAAGGTACTGAAGGTAGTGACTGAGATCTAAGAGGTTGGAATCATTCATTATATGAGCCTGAAGCAAAAATAAATTGTTTAAGATTATAAACATTCAGAAAAATTCTTTTCATGCAGGATTTCCTCTTCCAGGTGAAATGAAAGTAACCACAAAATGAATTGTACGGAATAAGTTAAAAAAAGAGTAATGTTTTCTGAGGCTAGTGTAGCACTCTGTTCCCTTTGCAGTTTCTTATGTTAAATCCCACATATGCAATTCCCACAATGGTAACAGGACACAGGGATCTAACTTCCGTTTTCTTTTTTCAACAGATAAAGCTCCTTATCATAGAGAGGTATAGAGAGTCCTTCAAAAGGGCCAATATAGGTTTACTGAATATCAGCAAACATTGTAATGCAGTGATGTCTTTCCCAAAATTACTTATAACTACATTTCCATTCTCTTTAGACTCCACAGAGGCACAGGCATTAGATTTCAAGCTGGGATTTCTATTTTTAGAAAGGCAGTAAGTTTCATTAGCAGTTTTTCCAAGCTGGCTGTAATTCTGTCTGAGCTGAATGGAACTGAAAGAATGAAGTCATCTCATTCATTAGTTTCTTTAGATGTGTATCATTTAAAATAGCATTGGTTTGCTGGCTTTGTTTAGCTTGACTGTAGCTTGCACTCAATCTAGTTGTAATGGGAAGACAATAATCAATGTCATGTTTCAAAGTAAAAGCAGTGTTCACCCATTGCATCCTTTAGCAGAAATGCCAACCTGATCTCCTTCTACGACCAGGTGACCCGCCTAGTGGATGAGGGAAAGGCTGTGGGTGTTGTCTACCTGGACTTCAGCAAAGCCTTTGACACTGTCTCCCACAGTATTCTCCTGGAGAAGCTGGCGAATCGTGGCTCAGGCAGGTGCACTCTTGCTGGGTGAAAAACTGGCTGGATGGCCGAGCCCAGAGAGTTGTGGTGAATGGAGCGAACTCCAGTTGGCGGCCAGTCACAAGCAGAGTCCCCCAGGGCTCAGTTTTGGGACCGGTCTTGTTTAATGTATTTATCGATGATCTGGATGAGGGGATCGAGTGCACCCTCAGCAAGTTTGCAGATGACACCAAGTTGGGAGGGAGTGTTGATCTGCTTGAGGGTAGGAAGGCTCTGCAGAGGGATCTGGACAGGCTGGATCAATGGGCCCAGGCCAACTGTATGAGGTTCAACAAGGCCAAGTGCCGGGTCATCCACTTGGGTCACAACAACCCCAGGCAACGCTACAGGACTGGGGACGAGTGGCTGGAAGGCTGCCCTGCAGAAAAGGACCTGGGGGTGTTGATTGACAGCCAGCTGAATATGAGCCAGCAGTGTGCCCAGGTGGCCAAGAAGGCCAACGGCATCCTGGCCTGTATCAGAAATAGTGTGGCCAGCAGTAGTAGGGAGGTGATGGTGCCCCTGTACTCAGCGCTGGTGAAGCCGCACCTCGAATCCCGTGTTCAGTTTTGGGCCCCTCACTACAAGAAGGACATTGAGGTGCTGGACCATGTCCAGAGAAGGGCGACGAAGCTGGTGAGGGGTCTGGAGCACAAGTCTTATGAGGAGCGGCTGAGGGAACTGGGATTGTTCAGTCTGGAGAAGAGGAGGCTGAGGGGAGACCTTATCACTCTCCACAATTACCTGAAAGGGAGTTGCAGAGAGGTGGGTGTTGGCCTCATCTCCTAAGTGACCAGTGACAGGACTAGAGGAAACAGCCTCAAGTTGTGTCAGGGGAGGTTCAGGCTGGATATTAGGAAAAATTTCTTTACTGAGGGATGGTGAGTCACTGGAACAGGCTGCCCAGGGAGGTGGTGGAGTCACCCTCACTGGAGGTGTTCAAGGAACATGTGGACGAGGCATTGTGGGATATTGTTTAATGGGCATGGTGGTGTTGGACTTGATGATCTTACAGGTCTTTTCCAACCTTAGTGATTCTGTGATTCTGCGAAATGTCTTGCTAAATCCTACAGATAAATAATTGTAAATCAGAAATCAAAGACTCATGAGAGTGGTGTAAATCATAAATAAGTTCAAAAAGGGTTTTTTTTTGTCAGTTTCAAGAGTTTTGGTTTATGTACAGACCATGTATTTCAAACTCTTTCTCTGTAGCTAAGTAGGCTTTGCAATCTCTTTAAACATGGTAAAATTAATCTGAAACTCTCCCATGTTCACTTGAGACCAGGAACATAAAACACTTGCTAAGTTTCCAGGATGTAAAATTTAAAATTTTTTTAAAAAATCACTCTGTATCTAATAATGATGTGTGCATTTATTATATGCATATATAATCCTTAGATTCAGTGAAGATGGTATTCTGAATGTTAGTGAATTTGGCATGTTTGTTAGTAATTATTGTAGTATGCTGTGGCAATTTTAAGTTGACTGCTGTAAATAGTTACTGGCATTTCTACTTATTCTAGTATTAAAATATTGAATAAACAGGAATTTATTTTTATGTGCTTCCCTATTTTGAGTGGTGTCACATCGCCTTTTCCCCAAGACCAATTAAAGGTGACACACTGCTATTAGGAGTTCTTATATGCTTGTACTTAGCGGAAGACTTCTTACTGGAGTAGAAAAGGTCTTTTTTAATCACTGCAATCATATCTGGTTCACACTTTCCTATAAAAATATAATAATCACTTAGAGTTGGGAGTTTCATCCCCATCTCTTTGTAGTATGATTGTCTTGTGACAGCTGGCTTTAGATGGCAAGCTGACTTATATTTCCATTTAAAAGCTAAATATATAGTCCGGTTATGAACCTGAAAATTTTGGACTTCATCTCTGTCAGTGCTGTTTGTGTCACTCTGAGGATGTTTCTGCATTTTTCTGCACTTTGGTTTCCCATGTATAGAAAGAAATTGTTATTCTTCTACCTCATGGTGCAGAAATACATCCCAGGTTATTATCCTTGCTCTTAATAACAGTCCTGGCTTACCTGATAGATGTAATATAGGTCTGAATGATTCTACTGCCATCCAACTGAGCATAATTTTTCTCACTATTCTCACTTCGAACAAAACAGAAAAAAATATGGTAACTTGTATAAATCCAACAGCTCTGATACCTAGTAATGAGAGGTGTTTCTTGTTTCACATATATTTTAGTATTAAACATTTGAAACTTGATTTTTGTCTTACATCAAGCTCTTACAGTTCATACTTATGAAATATTCAACAGAATTAATGGAAGGGGAGACTGCGAAAAGCCACTAAGTGACTCATTAAGATGTATATCCTTTAAAATTCAAAATTCTTAGTTAGGAATATAAATTGAAAGTCCTGAAACATGAGAACATGTTTCATGAGAACAGCTGTACTGGGTCAGACAGATTTTGTCTCTGATAATAGTAATATTATGTGTGGGATATATAGCAATATATATTTTTTAGGTATATATATTTTTGAGAATTTATTGACTGATATTTTGGGATGTAGAGTTGACTGTCTAAGTATTCAATAATCCCAAGAGGATTTCTTCATTCTGACTAATTAAATGTACCAAATTACCAAATACCAATTACATAACCTTCAGAATATCTTTAAAATATTTAAAAGTATTGATCAATTAATCTTCGTAAGGTACAGAAACATGAATGTTATTTTAAAAATGGAGGAAAAAGTGAAAAAAAGTTACTCATGACCTGTCACGCAGAAGTTCTGTAGAAAATAGATGATTCTGTTGTATTGATACAGGACAGTACACTGTCAGCAGAACACCCCTGGAATTGATCTGGCAATTAGAAGAAAAATAGTCAGACCTTATCATGGACCTTTGAGCTTTACCATTATTAGTGTTGTGTTTTCTTAAACAGCTCTTACTTCACTAAAATGCCGTTCTCCTGTTGCTGATTTATACCCTGGTTTCCTAAGGAGTGAGTTCGACTCTTTCTTTAATAACTTATTGCCAGCTGCAGCCTAATTCAATGGTAGAAGACTCGTAGGAACTTAATCCAGAGATGCAGGCACAGGCAGACCTTATTTGTCTCCTTGCTAGGGATGAAGCACTCCTTAT
The DNA here is from genome assembly GCF_030936135.1 of Gavia stellata. Lineage (NCBI taxonomy): Eukaryota > Metazoa > Chordata > Aves > Gaviiformes > Gaviidae > Gavia > Gavia stellata. Next base: position 86,258,371 of record NC_082595.1, on the reverse strand, counting down.
TACACAATGGATAAGCCACACTGGGGGGAAATGTATTAAGTGAAAATGCATCAAAATCTTTCACTGAGCATTTGCTGGACCTTATGCATACTTTAAGAACAAGGAATTTAAGCCAAAAACCCAAAAGAAATTAAATGTCCTTAATTCTATTGTTCACACCCAGTCCACCTGCACAGATTTTTTTGCCAGTTTCTGAAAGAAGAGCCTGTGGCTAAGACACAGCTCACTGAGGTGCTATCTGGCATGTTAGCATTTGCATTTAAATAATGAATCACGGTGTAGTAACAGAACAGAGCCTGTTGCTGGGCTAAGCCCAATCAACTGCCTTGTTCCCTCTCATTATACTGTTTCAATCACTTCTTATCCTAACATTTCTGCATTTGCAGAAAAATCCCAGAGTCATTTTAGCAACCTGAGCAAAGTTATGTTCGGTAGACTTCTCTCAAATGCCATTTGCTTTTTCAAGCCGTGCACAGCTTCAGTCACAGTGTCCCTTTTGAAAGCTCTGTTAATCCATTTCCATATAGTTACTTTTCTTGCTGGGTTTTTTCCCCTGCCTTCCTTAGTTCAGAATTCACCATGCCGCTGCCGATAGCTCTCTGCTAAGATAGTCCAGTTGTGCAGTAAAAAAGTGCACCACTGTATTGAACTGCTGATTGCACTGTGAGCAAAAGTATTTATAAAGTTCATTCCTGTGTTACAATCATTGATCTAGTGAGGCAGTTTCTAGATGAGTAACTTCATGTGCTGCTCATGCTATGAGCTGCTTACCCACCTTTCTTCTCAGGGCAAGTGTTGATAAAGACTGTTCAGGTGTGCAGGTGTGAGGTTTCCAAATTGTGTAAGGCAGATGTGTGTTTCTATGTGGTCACCGGTCAATGTGGCTGGTGCACTTAGTAGTGTGCATCAACAGTGCTGCTGCTTCTTCCTAAAGCGTTACCTCAGGTCTGTGAAAATTATTTGCATTTAATTCTTTATAGTTTTTCTGGCATCTGAACAGTAATTAGGGGTGTACTGCATGAGTGCGAAAGTACAGGCATCACTCTTCCAGTCTACATCTGGAACAAGCTTTGAAGGTGTTTCAGAAGTGCTTGGTTTTTTTCGCAGACATGACCGAGTGACATTTCTAGTCACTGCATTTCCTTCTTTCTTGTTCAGTGAAGTCTGACTGGTGCTGTTGCATCTGTTGCAAATTCCCTAGGGATCCCAAATATTCAAGTGTCCATCCCTCTCTTGCTGTGTGCCAAGGAACTCTCCACGCTAGTGACAGTGAGCATAAAACTCTTCTTTTACACAGCATCCTGTTGCAAAGACCTCCTAAGCTAACCTGAGCATCCTGGCACACCTTGGCTGCCCTGAAGAGTACTGCTGGGTAACGTGGGAGCCTTTCCCTTTTATCTCAAAATCAGTGTCCCGCAAGCCAGTTTATGGCAAGTATAAAGGATGTAGTTGCAAAAATTAAATACAGGCAGCTGCCAGAAGTGCGTGGGAGATGGCAGCACTTCTTTCCTCTGCACAGCTGGTGACTCCCATTCCTGGGGCAGGGAGAAAGTGAGCTGCTGCATGCTCTGAAGCCATGCTCTGCCTGCCCAGCCAGGCAGCCCCGCATTGCCCACCTCCAGAAAAAGCAAAGGGCTGTCCTCTGAGAGGTGCCGAGCCAGCCAGTCACACGATTAAATGCTGTCCTCATTGGGATTTGACCAGAGGGCTAGGGATTGAATACTCCTAATTGCATTAAAAGCATGAAAAAAAGAAACTTTTGCTCTCTCGTTTCTTACACTGGGGAATATGGCTTTGATGAAGATGATATTGCTCCCCTTTCCAGTAATAAGTAATACAAAAGAGAAATGTTTTCATGGGGGCATCTCCCCCCCACCACCACTGTATAGTAAAAAATACATTATTTCTTTAGAAAGCATGTACTTGACAACTAATTTTTAAAATACGTATTTCTAAATATAACTTATAAAATTAATAAGAGAAGAAAGTAGGCTAAGGAGGGATCATTCTGTATACACTTTGTTCCTTATGCTTCTCCCTAATGCACCTGTACTAATTCCTGGCAGAGACAAGATGCTGCATTAGGCAATCTGCTGGGTCCATTAAGAACATTAAAAAGTAGCATATGGGATAGTTAAGTGATCTTCCAGTGTGCATTTCCTGTGGCTGAGAGAAACACATGCATGCACCCTAAGCACTGTTTTCTTTTTATACCTAGTAAAGCTGCATTATTCTTTTGAATAAAACGTGAGTGGAAAAACTTGATTGACTTGGATTATGCCATTTTCTGCAGAATGAAACACAAGTCAAATTATGTCAGTGAATAATAGTCCAAAGGTTTTCAACAAATGTGGAACATTTTTCTTCCTAATTTAAAAAATGCATGAAGCTCTTTGTTTCTGTAATGAAATTGCCATCAGGACAACCACATTAGAGGTACAGAAACAGAATTCACATTCAAAAAGCAGTAAGCTGCCTGCGTGCTATTAAGATAAGGAAACAATATGTTTCCAGCTGAGTGACCATACTTCCTTGTGGTCCATAAGGCAAGCAGAACTTACAGCTCATTACAGCCTACATGTAATTCCAGTACAAAAACCAAGACATGATGTCAAAACTGGGGAGTCACAGATGGCCTTAGCCCAGCACAGGAACCGACTCGCATGAGACTGACAGTAATAGAGAATATTGCTTTAGACCTCAAGGGTGTTTAAAACAAGGAAAAGTCCTTTTGAGAAGATTTGGGATGGCAGTATGATTCATTAGTTACACTGTACAAGTACTATGCTGTACTGCACGAGAAATGTTATCAAGCATTTAGAACCACAAACTGGTCTCAGCTAAAAAGACAGAACTGAGCAGCTGGGAATATATGCTGGAGACATGCTGGATAAATGCTGGATTTGAAACTATACATAAGATACCTGTAAAGTGCACAAATCTTAGTGGAAAAGCAATGCAGGAAATGAGTATTTCCTATAATGACACTAGTTATCCAATGTAGCCTACTGATATTAACCTGTGCACTCTTTTTTCTTTTTTTGATAGAATTTTGCTCAGAATCACAGAAAATAAGCTGGGAATTGAAAGTCCATCTCATTTTTCCTCCCCCATTTGAGGCAAGACTGCTTGTGTCTAAACTATTCCTGACAGATCCCTGGTAAGTTCATAAAACCTGCAGAGGAAGATGTTGCACATTATCCCTAAGCAATCTACTCCCGTACTTACCCGTCTTTCCCATTAGAGGCTTTTCCACCTGCCTGATGTACACCTCCATTGCTGCAATTCTGGTCCATACTACTTGTCTCATTCACAGTAGGCATGAAAAAAGTTTATTCCCTTCCTTTTTTTTAAGCAGCTTTTTAAGCTTGTTGTCCTGTTTCCCCACAGTTTTCTTTTCTCTTGACAAACCAAATCACATTTTCATGTTTCCACATTTACTGTCTCTCTGATAATTCCTGTGGGGACATCTTTTTGGTGTGTAACATTCACAACTGGAAACAATAGTCCTGGGGAGGCCATATCAGTGCTGAGGAGAGCAGAATGATTACTTCCTGTGATTCACTTTAAACAATTCAGTTTTTATCTTTCAGTATTTCAGTACTTCAGTAACATTAACTATGATTAGTTTGTAAACAATCATTACCCAAACTCTTATTTGCACTGACATTATGTGCCGTTGATTGCTATGTGTAACTGATTTTTAATTGTCACTACTTCCTGTCTAGGACTGGTATTTCTTCTTCTTTTTTTGTTTTTCTGACAGTTTCTTCCATTTGTCAAGACGTTTCATTCTCATTTTCCTCTTATAGTAAGCTTACAGCCCCTCACGCTTCTTAAACATTTAATGATTAGTCTTTAGTTCAGGTCCCTAATGAAAATATTTAAGATTATGGAACCCACAAAATCCTCCTATAGTACTTAATTCATCCTTTAATTTTTGAACTCTTGAAAAAATTTTCTCCAATTGCCTATCCATTTTCTGGTAAGCTAATCATGAGTGTACTTTTGGAGGAAGTCAAGTGAATATCCTGTTGGATAGGGTCAAAAGTCCTATTCAATTCCAAATGTCTGCTTTCACCTCACTACCAGGTTTGTTGTTATGTCATGGAAATTGAATTGGTTCAACAGGATTTCTTTTTGACAAACCCATACTGACTATTGCTTATCATTTTGGTATCTTCTAGATGATAAGTACACTTTTTCAGGTTTTTTGCTTTAATATTTCTTAGAGAATTGAAGTTACATTAATTTCAGTAGCTTTTAGGCCTATTCTATTGTTTGGTCTCTTTTTTTCTCTAGGAATGTAACACTACATGACATGATTACTGTCTCTTATACTGCCAGTTTTCAAAAGTGGTTCAGAACTGACGAAGTCACTATTTTTCGGGTGCTGTCTTAACTTCCTGGATTTAAAGATATTTAGCCATGTCCCGCTTGCCTGTTGTGTAGTCTTGTTCTCTTTCTTCAGTGGATCTGGAGTTAGAAACCTGCCATTAACATCAAAGCCTATCTGTCAGATGGTTGTGCTAACACTTTTTTCTTTTTGTTCTTTTCTAAAGGCTTCTTCCACTTGATCTTGTTATTTTAGAGGCCAGCAATAGACCATACCTGACAGTAATACTGTTGGGTTTTTTCCTTCTGTCACTGTGCAGAGGTCTAATGAGTCTAATTATCATTATAGTTTGGACTCAGGGAAAGTGCATATGCCCTTGATATACAAAATTCTATCTGTTCTGTCTATTCCTTAATGGGTGTCATTATTCTTCATCAGCATTCATGTTACAGAAATGATGAACTGAGTGATAGCTTTGGTGCAGCAATAATGTTGATTACATATACACATTTTTGTTTCTTCTTGTTCGTTTGCCATAGTTCTTTTTCCAGTGTAGGTGCATCTAAAATGTTCAGTAGATTGATTGACCTGGTTGCCCCCCTTACCATACTTCACCAGTTTTTCAGGGTTTTATCTAGTCTACCTACCTCTAAATTTGACATGAGCTGCCATCCGTCCTCGTTCTAGCTCTCCTCATCCAGTGAGAAAATCCAGGCCTGAGATCTTTTCTTCTCCCTTCTGTGTGAGAAAGACTTAATTCCTACTGAACAGTTTCCTTCTTGGGACACTGGCATATGATGAAGGAAAAAAACCCAGACCTTCCCAAGCAGCCACTACCTCTGCAGCTATGTTTTTATGGCTCTGTCCCTCTGGGCTAGAGGGACGGAAGATTGTTGTCTCCCCCAGATCCTTGACTCCCCTTCCGTCAGGCTCAGAGCCTGTTATCACCTCTGCTCAGGTGTCATCCATGCCACAATGTGGCAGTCAGAGTGAGCCTTGCTGAGCCTTGGTAATTCTTCATACTGTCACAGGTATGAGCTCCTGGCAGGGAGCACCTTGATGCATCCATCCATTTAAAGGGAGACTAGCCAACCATTACCGTTATTTTATTTCCACTTTGCACAGTAGTCATAAATATCTTCAGGAGCAAATGACTTTTCCTCCTTGTCCATCACTGTAAGTATTCTTTCTTTGGTGGTGCAGTGCGGATGCTGGATTGGATGTAAATGACCTGTTGAATAGCAGGTTCGTCTTCCTGATACTTGTGCCCCTTTTCCCAACTAACCATTTCCCCCTTGTTGTGGTTTAACCCCAGCCAGCAATTAAGCACCACACAGCTGCTCGCTCACTCCCCATCCCCACAGTGTGATGGGGGAGAGAAACGGAGAAAAAAATGTAGAACTCATAAGTTGAGATAAAAACAGTTTTAATAAGACAGGAAAAAATGGAAAAAAAATATAAAATAATATGCAGAACAAGTGATGCACAATTCAATTGCTCACCACCCACTGGTGGATTCCCAGTCCATTCCCAAGCAGCGGCTGTGGCCCCCCAGTTTTTGTTCAGCATGACATCATATGGTATAGAATATCCCTTTGGCCAGTTTGGGTCAGCTGTCCCGGCTGTGTCCCCTCCCAGCTTCCTGTGCACCTGGCTGGGCAGTGCAAGAAGCTGAAAAGTCCTTGACTCAGTGTAAGCACTGCTCAGCAACAGCTAAAACATCCGTGTGTTATCAACATTATGCTCATCCTAAATCCAAAACACAGTACTATACCAGTTACCAGGAAGAAAATTAACTCTGTCTTAGCCAAAACCAGGACACCCTTCCACTAGAGATTTGTATGTGCATTATGTTGATAAGCTCCTGGTCTTCCTTGAAACTCATTAAGCTAATTCAATCATCGAAGCTCTCCCACTTAATTAGTCTGACAGGAGACACCCCTCACACCAGGTGATCTTCCTGACATTTTTTCTTGGCAAGAAAGTGGAAGACACATTGTGTGGAAACCTGGACCAGGATACAGTCTAAGGATTTTCACTCTGTCAGACACAAGCATTTTGACAATACAGCAATATCTAGCCAATTTGCTTCTTCCTTCTGGAGTCTTTGCAAACTTGGATGATTGCTTCAAACGTTATTGTTGCAGGATCGTACATGGAAGAATTTAAATGCATGTTCTCACAACTACTGAAAAGGAATTGAGGACAGCCTAGATTAGCATTAAGATGGAAATGTGTAACATCATGAGCCACATAGTAACGTGTTATGGTCAAAAACTGTATAGCACATGGGGCTGGGGTTTGAGAATCTTTTTTTTCTCAGGAAACTATGAATCCAGATCCATTAATGTGGTTAAGTTTATTTTTTAGACCAAATAGTGTGAGAAACACTGATGTAGAAAACAGTTCAAATCCCAAAGCATAAGAATTAATTTCTGGAAATATGTACTATTCAAATGATGAGAATAACCAACAAACATTTAATAACTGCAAGAGATAGCCATTAGCCATGATTGACTATTAGCTAGAAAACTGATCTTCCTTATCAGTTATAACTTCATGGCATAAGAGAGAACATCTCTTTACAAAAAATACCATTGCTCTGTTTTGTTTCCAGACTGTAAAAAGCCTTACTGAGTTAATTTGGATTAAAACTCCCCCAAAGAGAATACCTATAAACAAATGCAATTTATTTTAATGTTTTGGTTTTTTTTTTTTTTCTGAAGGGTGTTTTAGTCTCTAAAGTTATGGGAAATACATGTAGGAGATCTCCGTAATTTTAAATAATATAAACAATAGAATTTAATATTGGAGGGTTGATAAAAACTTCTTTATCACAACAGTACAGATTACTACATTAAACTAAGTGAAGTAAATTTTGTTTTTGAGAACAAAACAATGAAAACAAAAGGTAACAGAACCTGTGGTCTAGGCATATTCAACTCCTCATTGTAAAATAAAAGCATAATATACACAGCAGGTCTGGTTGTCATTTTTTATGTAGCAACTGATTTAACACAGAATATAGCCAAAGGAGATGCACAGTAGAATTAACAAGAGCTAGTTGTAACTGATGAATGTAAAGAATTCATTGATATTATAGCATACAGAAAATATGCTTCATTATTTGAAATAAAGGTCACCACAGTAATAATTTCAAACAAGCTAACATATGCCTGAAAACCTCTGGGATCTGTCATGCTTTCATTGATGCCAAGGTCGAAGATAAGGGCTATGCTCAGCAGGCATACTTCAAAAGTACAAATTACTGCAGCCACTTATTGTAGTGGTTTCTGAATAACTACTACCATCATTGGGATATAGGTCAAAACAATTATCATTTTGAGCCCCTCAGATAGCTGTTATGTTACGAAGTATATCTTAGATATCTAAGAGTCAGACTCAAAAGCGTACTTGGGACTTAGAGGAAAAACAAGCAAGGAATATGAATCAATGAATTAGTGGTTAGAGCTCTTAGATGGTAAGGTTGAGTCTTGCACACAGGTCAGGCTCCCATAATTATTACCATTTCTTGTTTCTCATCCACTGCTAATGTGAAATGTATCCCAGGGAGAGGATCAAGGCTCCTCTCTTCCTGCTCCCTCTCCCTAGTATCATTGCCACCCACTTTTAACCGAAAGCTCTCCAGGACAGGATCTGTAGTTGGGAGCAGAGATGTCTGACTGCAGTAACTTCTTGAGGCTCACCGTAGGCCACTGAGCACTCTCAGCCCTCTTCATCCAGGGACCCCAAAAAGAGGGATGAAATATGCACATCTTCCTATAAAAAGCCTACACACTTCCACTCCAGGAGAGCCAGGTAGCTAGAAGTTAGGTATAGTGTTTGTGCCTGAATCCTGAGTTTAATAGGGAGGGAAAATTATCAGTACAGAAGCTGTCCAAGCACTGCAAGTAGTTGAAAAGCATTGGCTTGTTATAAGCTCTAAAGTAACATCTCAATTTTACAAGTAATGTTAGTCAGGAAACCATTAGGGGAAAGGGCTGAATTGTTATTAAAAATCACTGAAGGATAAGCAATTGAATTTGGTTTACTCAAATCAATAAAATGAACTCTAACTAACTGTAGGGATTTGACACAAGCCCTTACAATGATTACAAACTGTGGCAAATACTTTGTCTTCCCAAAATGCAGAGGCACAATGAGCATTTTTCTCAGATATCACGGAGAAGAATAAAGGAAACAAGCAGTAACATACACAAGGGACCAAGACCAATATAGGATTTCAGTTGAATTTGGAGTTAGGCTCCAAAACTGATCCTGAAAATGTCTTTTTCAGCTGCTGCTGGACACTAAAGGTACCTAGATAAGATAGACACTTTGAATTCAACGGTCAAATCAAACTGCCAAACTCTTTAACCAACAGAAGGTCTGTTTCTGGTCACTTGTGGTATCGCTTTTGCTGACAGGACTGAGGGATTGGGTGCCCAGTTCCCATGCCTCATCCTGCTCTGGAGCTGTAGAGAAGGGGCTCTCCACCATGGACCACCAGGTCACCAGTGTCTGAGCTGCTGCCAGAGCCTATCCTGTTGCACACATGCATAAGACTGGCATTCACATGCAATTGAGTGGTATCTCCACCTGGGGAGGGAAAGTTGGCCTGGCTTGAAGAGAAAGGTATGACTTTCTGTCCTAACAGTTTGGACAGTCATTCAAGAAACAAGCAGCCCCAAAACTGAGTTCCCATTCCCACAATTTTACATATCTTATCTGGTGACTTTTTCAGTCACTGGCCAGAGGAATAGTTTCAAGAGGAGCAGAGGAATATAGCATCCATCTTCTGCTGAAGCCTGATGACAAAAGAGATGGAAAATGGTGGCTGGTTTCCTTTTTAGTATGTAGATTATAAGTTTCCTGCATCATTCATAAGTTCTAAGTATATACAGTCTAAGTAAGTGTGTTAGAGCTGATCCCTCCTTTTTTTCTTCTTTTTTATTTTTTTGAGAGAGGCATTTACCTTAGCACAAGAACTCTGCACTTGAGTGCAGGAAACCATCTTCCTTATTGGACTTAACCAAGTTTTCAGTATTTCTTTTGGGCTTTTGCTTTCTCTTTTTCATTCAGTTTGTCTTCTGTCTGGAGGTATCTTTCTTTTCCCATTCACCGAATAGAGAGCTTATGTCCCAGTTCAGCATTCTATACCAAACACCTAAAGAGTAATTAAAAAACATTTGTCATTTTTAGGACCTGGCATAAAATACTTCTAAATTTCTGAGAGGAGTTGATTATCTGGCTGATATTTTTATTGTCCAAAAACCCCAAACTCTCAGCCCTTTCTGATAAACCATTTTTTATTTTTTATTGCATCCTTAATGGCATTTTATTGTCCAAGAAGTCTGAGGAGATTACATTGTACTGAAAAATAATTGCTTGATTTTCTGTCCTAAGATGTGTCTCTCATGTTGGCATCTAAGAAATAAATAACAGCACAAAACCAAACATCACCTGATGACCTATTGCCAGAAACCTGGATGGTATTCTCTAGGCTGTGTGTGATCTTCAAAAGATGTTGGAAGTCTTGCATATAGAACTTTTCCTCTATAAAGCAGGAACAATTCTGTTTTGACATGATTGCAGAAAGCTGGAGGACAGGCATTTTCAAGGGTTGTTCTTTCTATGTTGTCCCCTGTTGAAGGCAGAGCATAGAGTCCCACTGAACCTTTGCTGGCACGAGGTCTGAGAGAGGAGGAGCAATTTTGCTGCCTCTTCAGGGTTTCCTGGGTTCTGCAAGGCACAATGAGAGGATGCTTTGTGAAGCATATTATTGTCCTGGCTCTCAAGGGAGGCTAGCAAAATCTGTGTGATATCTGTGAACTTCCATTCCTTCCTATAATATAAGGAAAACCTTCATATTTCAGAGGCATAGTATGTAGCTAAGTTTAATAAAGATGGTGAGGTGTTTACATACATATTTCTGTGGTTGGAGAGACTGTAACTGTCAAAAGTAATGTGAGTGGAATGGAATAGAGTGGGGTGAGAGCATGGGATGAGTGACAGAGCCACAGAGAAATGTAATTTAACAAAATAGATGGAGCAATGCAGACCAACCTGCTCAGCTCAGTGAGCTGCTGACAGCTTGCTTACCTCATGCTGAATGCTGCTCATTGTTTAATCAGTCAAGATATAACTCCCCAGACTGTGTTTGCAGGATTGAGGAAAGAAATATTGAAAAAATATTTCTCTGGATTCATTCCAAGGCTCCATTGTGACACCATTTTACTGCTGTCATATAAGACTTGTGCGTGTCAGCTCAACAACAGAGCACTGTTACTCAGGCTCACTGTATTCCTAGACAGGCTTACAAACTGAAAAGGGAAATTGAAAAAGAGAGGGGAAATAGGGAATCAGTCACAGGACTGGCCAAGCAGCAATTTTCCATAAGCAAACAGGCAATGTAGCAGTAATGGTCCCCCTGTTAGCATGTTCCAGCAGGGCATTTTAGAGTGTGATCCCAGTGATGACATCAATTTCAGGAATATGGTTGCATTGTCCAAGTCTCATGTGCTGAGCATGCAGCCAACACTGTTGGCTCCTGTTAGGCTTGTACTTCCTACATTTGAAGTATAAAGCTGTACATTTTTTTCCATCTCTGAAACCCTATATACATTTCACTGCCTCTGCAGTGGAATCCAGTGCAAAAAGGGTAGTGGAAGGGATATTAGAAAGCTCTCTAACAGCAATCCGGCATGAAAGGGGCTCCCACTCCTTGTGTTTGCACTCCCTGAGAGGGAGGAAAGTGATCCATCAGTCATGGGACATAAAGGAACGAATGGGGAATGGAAATTACATTCATTTCAAGCTAAAATTAAACCTCTGGATAATTTTGTTTCACCTCTGATTCATTTAAAACTTTGATTAACCAGGCCTGGCTTATCTTTAACAGAGACTAGAATTACATTTTCTTTATAACCTATTTATGCTTATTGCTGGCAAGCCAAATGAGTCATGTGGTCTCTTAAGTCCAGGTTTTTACACATACTGACAAAACTGCTCATGCAGATTTCAGCCATTGTATTCCCATGCTGGCAAATTCTGATTACTTCACCTTTATATCTCTCTGATCCTATTGACTATTATATCTCAGAAATGGAAGAGATACATCTAATGAAAAAGTAAATACCATCACCTGTGTCTCAGTGCTCTTCCTCCCCCTCCAAAAAGAAAAGACCAAAGGCTCTTTCATCCAGAGGCTACAGAGATTTTAGGTGAAATCCCAGTGTTATTGAAGGCAATGTCAAAACTCCCACCAAGTTCAATAAGGTCAGGATTTCACCGCCTGGTTTTGTAAAGTGGGTGAATAAGAGAATGTGGGATATGGATATATAAAGCAATCACAAATCACAGAATGTGAATCATGCACTGTATGAGCTGGGCTTTTATAATAGAAGAAATAGGGTCATCCTGGGAAACTGAGAGTTGCAAATCTAAAGCTGATAAAAGGCAATTGTTTTTATCCCATGCATAGTTACTTCTGGGACACTGTGACACGATCTTCACATCTCTGAGGGAAGGGCTTAGACAGAGTCAACATTAGCTGCTGAATAAAATTGGGCTTGAATTACAAGGGGCGAGCATGGAGATAAGTAGTAGGAAATAAGCATTCTAAACATCTATGTATCAATAAAAGAAGATTAAAACAAAAATAGATGAGCTTTGGCAAAACACTTAGTTGTAACCACACGCTTCTGAAAGCCAAGGAAGTGACAATTATTGCAATACTTTCTCATAAATTATTCCTGCTTGCAATCTTAGCTGAAGGAAGCAGAAGAGATTCCATAAGTTCTGTTGAAAATTAGTGTGAACAAAGAAATGATGCTGTGAAATTAGTGCATGCATTGTATGCCCCAACAATAGACACAAGGGTATAACACTGAGTAACCTGATGTTTCCCAGTGCGGACAGGAACTGCACTCTGTGCCCTGCCACTTACTGTCCCATCTTTGCAGTGTGGCAGGAACTTAGAGAGAAAACAAATTTACTTGAGGCAAGCAATAAGTCAAGCCCTTAATTACAAACTTAAAAAGCAAGTTAGAAAGACTGAACAAGATAGGAGCAAGGGATTGCAGTAGGTGACCAGAGGTCCCTTCTGACCTGAATTATCTTTTGATCCTATGAAAACACAAGAATATGCAAACTCAAAATACACCAGCTCTGAGCCTCCTTTTCTCATTGCAGTAAGGGATTTCTCTGATGCCTTTCCTGGCAGCAAGGGCTCAACTCGATCGTACTGCTCCTTACATCCCATCTGCAGAACTTCCTTATTAATCTGCTTGCTAGGGGATATCTGTACTGTTGCCTTTGTTTAGGTATCTGGCACTTATGAAAATTTTAATGGATTGCTCTTCAGTTTATCCAAAAATTAGTGAGATTCTCCTCTCCCTAATGCTGATTCCTCTACCCATGTAAACCTTTATCTCCCAGGACATCAACTGAGTTGAAGTTACAAATCCACAGTTGCAATATTTTGCAAATTATGTATTGAGAGGTATGTTTTTTTCTTCACAATGGTCTTTATGTCTGCTGGCTTTTACAGAGACAGTTAATGGCACATGAATTCATATCTTTTACTTTAAAGGGCACCCTGTCACAATATGCTATTGGTCTCCAGATCAGTAATGTGTTAATAAATTCACCCTTTTAAAAGCCAGATCAAGCTGGATTAAAAAAAAAGAGAAAAAAAAAAAATCAAAACTTTTTCATTAAAAAGTTCACATTTTTTAAAAACTTGAAAATCCCATCATTTTTCAAGTACTCTAGTTCAGAAAAGATTGCTGAGGCCACACGATAATGTGTCAGTCACCTTAATCAGTGATAGCAGCTACTGAATAACAACTCGCAAACAATTTTCTCTTTCCGTTCCTGCTGGATTTGTTTCATTCTGTCAGAGGAAGAAAAAAAGTTGATGACTTTATCTTTGTTTTACTTAAACTTAGCAACTGAGATGTTTGGCCAAATTGGATGCTCTAATGTTTTTTCCTGCCACGTATCATTCTACAAAGAAAGTACCAGCACTGGGATTTTACCTAAAGACCTTGAACCAGCCCCTGGCATCCACTGAATCTGTCATAGCAGGTTTATTATATAACTGATTCAGCTTTGATTTCTGTTCAGAGTGTCTGGATTTTAATTGTACAGAAATCCGTAAGCCAGGAGGGGAAGGAAAAGAATCATTGTGACTCATCTGAAGACTTAGCAGAGTCCCTTTTTTGGATCTTTTCCACATGAAATTAACCTCGCAAACATGAATTGACATAATCCACTTGCTAAAGGAGGTCCACTCTTTTAACATTGGGAGTACCTTATCAAATTATAGAGAACACCTGCACTGCAGATAAATTCAGTAATCAAAGCTACCAACAATAGCTACTTTACTGTTTAAGAAAGAAAATGCTTATGAAGAGCCAAACCAAAGAAGTAGATAATGAAAGTGGCTCATTTGGCTACAGTCTCATTTTGGCTCTTCTGCTTTAAGAACTTTGATGGAGAATATTCCTTTAGGATGGCTCCCTTCTGAAATAGGATTAAAATTACTTATTTCATAAATTGATGGTATGAGTTATCTTACTGTATTACAGATAGGGAAATTTGGGCTGTATCATTTCATGTAAGGATTGGGAAATTCTGCTTAGAATATTTATGGATGATTTAAGAGAATTTTTAAAGGGGAAAAGTATACTGATCTTACCTGAACCTATGACATCAAAATAAGTATTAAAAAGCCATTATTTACAAAAACTCCATTATTCAGATTGTTCAGGAATAGCAAGCCATTCATACCAAGAAATTAAAATCTTATTAAATTTGTCTCTTTCAGAGTACCGGAAATCAGTTCATGCATCCTTTTCTACAGTAAATTGTTGAAAGGAAATATGATTTAGCAACTTAAGCCATAATTGATAAGGTTATTTTTATTCCAGAATATTCTGGAGCTATAAAATAATGTCAGATGAGCCATGATTTTTATAAATCTTACTTGTTATCACTTAAGACATCACCAAAATGTATCATTTTGGCATCTCTTACCCTCACAAAACAAAAAAAACCCAAAGCAAAGCAACCCAAACCACCTGAATAAGTCAATAGCATCTCTATAAGGAAAAAAGAAGTAAATTTCATCATTTGGCAGAGCTTTATAACTTTATCTCGTCACCGTTTCTTGAGCTAGATATCTCACATACATACAGTGAGGCATTGCCTTTGTGTCTTGGGAGATGTCCTTGTTGTTTGGTTGACAACTGACAAAATAGTCCCTAACTGTAAAAATAACCATGTACAATGTACTGTAATTTGCAGTGACATATACTCCATATTCATTTGAATAACTAGCTAAATACTCTAAAACAGTAGAGAAGAATGAAGGCAAAATGAGAACTACAAAACCTGCTTTCCTGAGTCTTTATAAATGCATTTGCAAGTATTTATGGCCAAGAATGTTAACTCCTTTGAAACTTAAAATTGGAGTAAGAGATATGATAAGCCAGACAATATAATTGTCCCATGTAATCTCATAAAATAAATAAATAAAATCCCAGTAATATCAGCACCAGCTATTCTCTCCCGAAATACGCCTTAGCATCATGGGTAAAAACAGCAATAGGTGCCATCTGAAGCTCAGTAAAGGAGCAGGCTAATTATAATAACCTAATATTATAAGATTAAAAATTAGAATTTTATAGAATAGCCATTTTTAATTACCTTGCTGATAGCAACTATCCAATTCAGGTGCTAATTTAATGTGGGATCTCACCTCTGATAAACAAGAGGTGGAAATGGTTTTTGGGGAATTAAGGGTCTGACATTCATACCCCTAATGCCTGACGTAGCAAGGATGGGGCTCCCTTTCCTTACCTCCTGCACTCTCAGACCAGGCCTGAACTGGCTGAAACAAAACTCTCTGTGCTGTCTCCCACTTTTTTTTATTATTCTACTCCCCTTGAAAGGTATCAAGCTCAGTGTATGGAAGTTTTAAGCAAATACTTAAAAAGCAAGAAAAGAACCAAGATCATAGAAACATAGAATAGTTTGGGTTGGAAGGGACCTTTAAAGGTCATCTAGTCCAACCCCCCTGCAATCAGCAGGGACATCTTCAACTAGATCAGGTTGCTCAGAGCCCCATCCAATCTGACCTTGGATGTTACCAGGGATGGGGCATCTACCACCTCTCTGGGCACCTGTTCCAGTGTTTCACCACCCTCAGCGTAAAAAATTTCTTCCTTATATCTAATCTGAATTCACTCTCTTTTAGTTTAAAACCACTACCCTTTGTCCTATTGCAACAAGCCCTACTAAAAATTCTGTCCCCATCTTTCTTATAAGCCCCCTTTAAGTACTGAAAGACTGCAAAAAGGTCTTCTCATAGCCTTCTCTTCTCCAGGCTGAACAATCCCTACTCTCTCAGCCTTTCCTCATACAAGAGGTGTTCCAGCCCTCTGACCATTTTCGTGGCACTTCTCTGGACCACTGAAACAGGTTGATAAAAGAAGTTCTCTAGTGGAAACAGTGTTCCATTAGTGGCTATTCTTCACTTTTTCTCTTTTCAGTGTTTAAATGGCTTTTCCGTTTTAGGACTGTTGTATGGCTGTTAATAACTGCCTCAGTTTGTTAGTCCATGACTATATCATTGCACACGACAATAGCTTTCTGCAATATCAATTGCAAACTGAAATCAGTTAGAATCATAGAATCATAGAATTGTTTAGGTTGGAAAAGACCTTTAAGATCATCAAGTCCAACCGTTAACCTAACACTGCCAAGTCCACCACTAAACCATGTCCCGAAGTGCCTCATCCACACGTCTTTTAAATACCTCCAGGGGTGGTGACTCAACCACCTCCCTGGGCAGCCTGTTCCAATGTCCGACAACCCTTTCATCTAAACCTACCCTGGTGCAACTTGAGGCCATTTCCTCTTGTCCTATCACTTGTCACTTGGGAGAAGAGACCAACACCCACCTCTCTACAAACTCCTTGCAGGTAGTTGTAGAGAGCAATAAGGTCTCCCTTGAGCCTCCTCTTTTGCAGACTAAATAAGCCCAGCTCTCTCAACTGCTCCTCTAAGACTTGTGGTCCAGACCCCTCACCAGCTTTGTCACCCTTCTCTGGACATGCTCCAGCACCTAAATGTCCTTCTTGTAGTGAGGGGCCCAAAACTGAACAGATTATTCAAGGTGCAGCCTCACCAGCGCTGAGTACAGAGTGACAATCACCTCCCTACTCCTGCTGGCCACACTATTTCTGATACAGGCCAGGATGCGTTGGCCTTCTTGGCCACCTGGGCACACTGCTGGCTCATATTCAGCCGGCTGTCAACCCACACCCCCAGGTCCTTTTCTGTGGGGCAGCTTTCCAGCCACTCTTCCCCAAGCCTGTAGCGTTGCATGGGGTTGTTGTGACCCAAGTGCAGGACCCGGCACTTGGCCTTGTTGAACCTCATACAATTGGCCTCAGCCCATCCATCCAGCCTGTCCAGATCCCTCTGCAGAGCTTTCCTACCCTCGAGCAGATCAACACTCCCGCCCAACTTGGTGTCATCTGCAAACTTGCTGAGGGAGCACTCAATCCCCTCATCCAAATCATTGATAAAAATATAAAACAAAACTGGCCCCAATACTGAGCCCTGGGGGACTCCGCTTGTGACCGGCCACCAACTGGATTTAACTCCATTCACCACAACCCTTTGGTCCCAGCTGTCCAGCCAGATTTTTACCCAGCAAAGTTACAAGATTTAATTTTAAAATTATTTTAACAGAGATATCAAAGTTATAAATTCACTGAAAGAGAGAAAAAACAAACTACAAGTGGTTAAGTCAAATAGAACAAAACTAAACTTTCCCTTCACCATTTTACCTAGGTCTTCATCTGGAATCCCATGCAAAATTTCTTTTGCATTCAGAAGTTACATATGTGTTCCATAGGCACACGACTGCCAATAGTTTCTTTTATTTCTGTCAAAGGTACAGAAGGCATATTTCCTTTTGGAGAAAAATGACCCCTTGAAATTATTTACTTAATCTGATGTCTTCTAGATCATTTATCGTGGTGTTATCTAAAGATATTAAAATCATTACCAACAAGACACTCAGCAGTTTTTAACCAAGATATTAAAAGGTCTTTGACATTCATGCAGCAGTAGGTTTGCAAAACCAAGAAACTGATCTGTTAGAATCTGTGTAAGTTTGTAGGGAACCTATGCAGCACCTGTCCTTGCTCCAAGCCTCCTTGGCATTTGCCCCTGTTGCAGCCAGACATTATTTGACACAGAAAGAAGCTATCTGAATGCTTTGGCACATATGATGTAAAATGAGAAAACAGACACACATCCTTCAGTCACTGTTTCTATTAACCTTTCTTTCCTTCCACTGTAACCAGCTTTTCTCTACACATGCTTTCTAATAGGAAACAGAAGGGCCCCCGATACAGCAATAAGTAAGAATCTAAGTGGGTTGTTGGCTGTACTCTGTTTTATTCAGTATCCAGCTTTTAAAGTTTAATTAATTTTCAGGTACATACACCAGAATTATCTTACAGGATTTTACTCGCAGAGGGTGATCTTTTTTAATTGTCTTTGTCTACCGGTGCTTTCAAACTTTTGATAACAATTATTGCATCACTTCGTAAGGCAGAGTCAGGTCATCTGTGTTCCTCTCAAATTTAATATGCTTTGCTTCCTTTTTTTATGATTTTAATTATTTGCTTTTAATCCTTTTTCTATGTATTAGTTCCACTGAAACCTGGTCACTTCTGTCTTGCTTTGATGACTTTTTATAGCTCTTCATTCCTTTCCTTTTAATTTTGCAGCACTGAACAAGGTGAGATACTGTCATCAGCTAGAACTACGGCCACTGAACACATTTCTGATATAACTGCATTCATTCAGTATATACTTTTAAACAAAGTTATAATGTTATTTATTGAATAAGTAAGTATAAAGATCAAATTTCTGTAAGATTAGATTGTATCATCACAGGGCCTAAAATTAATGGAAAACTGTGTGGACTTCATGGAGCTCTGAATGTAAACCTTAAATCTTAATTTTACCTAATCACTTAATCCTCTCTTTTTCTTTTTTTAATGACCTATTCTTTTATCCTCTTCTGCAAAGAATGAAACTTTGCCCTCTAAGTGACTGTACCCTCTGAACTGATACAAAACCTTTTTGATGTTGTTCTGGGGTTTTTGTTTGTTTGCTATTTTAGCCATTTTCACAGGAAAAAGTGACCCACAATTTGGGCAAATATTACAGGCTTGCTTTGTTTTCACATAAACATAGTATCTAAATATGGAGACAATTGTCACTCACTGAGACTCAAACATCCTTGAAGCTTGGGCAGAGCATTTGTTACCTTTGGTTTTTCTAGCTTAAAATGTTAGCACAGTCCTTTTTTAATGTTTATGACATGCTGGTAATCATACTGTAACCGATGCCATTAAGTATATAACAGTGTCAGCTTCATTTTTTTCTCTGATGTAATCATTGGATGAATTTTTCATGGAAGTCACTGTTTTTACGTTTGAGATGAAAAGTTATTTATATCAAAGTCTTCGTAGGCTGGCTGAATGTGTCTAAAATTATAAATACCATCTTCAACTTAATCCATGTTGAACAGTAGAAGTGACTCAAATATTGCTTCAGGCTCTGGAAATAGTGGAAGCTTAATTTTCAGACTCCTATTTTCCTGTATCTTTCTGCCAGCTAGGATCTAGAGGTAGAAGATATTGTATCTTAGGGATTTGATCCTTTAACCCTTAGGAACCAGTTCATGCAAGAATTGAAGCTTGCTCTCTAAATAACCTACATCAGATATTTGTAAAATATATTCCACATGAAATCTGAGCATGATGTTCTGCAGATTTCACAGGTTTGTACAAACTATCCAAAGTTTGAATAAGTATCCAAAATGTAAATATTTGTCTCATCAGAAACCTGAATTTTTGGGGTTGGCTACTACTAATTCAACTTCTCTGTTTTCTTTTTCTCTTGTATTCCTTCTTTTCAAGGCTCTGCCTTATTGCATCTCTTCTATTTAGTTATATGCAAAAAGCAAGTCCAGTTCTATAAAAACCCCTTTCTTAACTGGACTTCCAAGGCTCCCCATGCTTGTCAGTGAGTACATCCAAGTATAATCTGGTAGAGGTTTAAGCAACGCCATGAGCATAGGTAAATTACCAATTTCTAAGGATCTGCCAGTCATTGCTGCCTTAACAAAATGAATCTACTCTCTCTTTCCCTTACAGTTGCCCTTTTCTTCATGTAGATTGCATTTCAGATATTTACACATTTAAAGGCCAAATTGTGCCTTGACACACACCTCGTACAGTCCTGGGCTGTGAATCATACGAGATGAGACAAGTTTACAACTGTTTGCCTGACTTGCTAAAGAATGATGACAAAAAGAGTCACTATTTTAATGCAAAATCTTGCATTTAAAAAAAAATCATTACAATGTGCAGACAGTTTGTCACTGGTATTTGGCTCACCCATCCGGGAGCATTTAGCTGAAAGGCAGAAGTGCTGACTGATACCGTGTCTCTGCCAAAGAGCACAGAACCACAGGAAACAGAGGCAACCTGTCCTGAAAGAAGATTATACCACAGCGTAAATTTCCACATTTCCAGCTGCAGTAGCAGAAGGGAGGTCAAAGTAATCTATGTTTTTAACTTCTGTTTGCTTTCAGTTGTTTGAAGGCTGCAAGATGAGATATTTTCTGAAATTCCCATGGCAGACTGGTAAGCATAATGAAAAATCAAAACACCAAACAGGGGATTGAGCGAAAAAAAAGGGCCGTGAGTGCCAGCTTTCCATTTGGAACAAAGCTGGGCATGGTCAGACAGCTGGTGGGAATTGTTCACGCCTGCCAGACCCATCCAATAGGTGTGCACAGCACATGAAGGAGAGATGGGAGAGCACACATGGGAGCATGAAAACGCTCCTGAATAACACACTGGGCAGTGATTGCAGGTTGCATCACCTAAACACGCTTTAGAGACAAATGCCTGTACTTCGCAAACAGGACTCATTTTCAAATCAGTGAGAATTTTAAGGAATGAAAAGACTTTGTGTTCTTATGCAAGGGTTATGAAAACAATATACAACTGGGAAATTTGTATGGTTTTCTCTGAAATAACTTAATCATTTTTAAAAGCCCTTCTTACACAAAGTGAAGCAGCCACCATATCCTGAAAGTCATTCTTACATGTGTTTTGCTCCTTAGCCAAGTGTAGCGTCTCGTTAAGAGTTAACGTTTTAACATTTTTGTGTTAATGTGCAACCAAGGGTGCAATGACCACTTATTAAACTTTCTTCACTGTTCTTAACAGTATCCCCTTTCCATATTTTTACTTAAAATATTCTTTTACAAATCCAAGATTTTCCATTTGACTAAAATTGATTAAAATTACAGCTAATTAGTTTACGTTTTTGTACTGTGTGTCTATAGGACATGTTTTAAGCATTGTATTCTAATGACAAACTTCTAGTCACTCTGATTCCCACCAAACATGTATCTGCCATCAGGTATCTTGATATTAGAACCACTAGCATTGTACCCTCTTTGGTAACCCTAGAGAAGAGGAATGTCTCAAAAGAGTAAGCTAATAATGAATATATAAGAAACAAAGACATTTCAGTTTTTCAGGGAAACAGATGCTACCTTGTAATTCTGATTTCATAACTGTACGCTTTTCTTAAAAAGAAGAATAATATTCTTTGGCTTTATAAGATGTGCTTGGTAACTACTTGTGCAGGATCAATGAACATGATTTATGGTCTAAATGTGCTATGATTTACTAATTGTTTGGGTACAAATGCTTGGGAATTCTATTTTCCTTTATATATCAGCAAAAGACAGGAAGCGAAGAGGACAAAAGTACAAGCAGAAAAGAAAAGAAAAACCAAGAAGAAAAAAAGATGCTGTAGTTTTTGGACCAATCCAAAAATAGTAAGTGTTATAAGGAAAGGAAGAGTATTATTATTTGTATGATCTGTTTCACATTTCATACTTTTTTAAAATTAAGAAACAACCTGGAGGTGACAAAAGAAAAATATTAGATAAAGATGTAACAAAAACCAGGAAGGGTTATAGAATGGTCTCATATGATAAGTACATTCTGTTGGAGATGATAGATAACAATAAATGAATGAGATTACAAGCAAAAAAAAAAATTGTATCAGATTCTTAAATAGCCCAGGATGTATTGAATATTCTTTGATGACTGGTGACCTGGAAATCCTACAGCCTATTTTATCAGTATTGGTTCAGTCGCACAGTACTGGAAAGCCAATATCTGTGTCCTAATGAAGCTTCTGTATATTGCTTCCCTTTGTGCTCCAGGGTCTGCAATAAGCCGCTGCATTTTACAGCAATATATAAAAGAAAACCCAGACCCTTAAGTGTATCTGGTTGCTCTATAGAAAGACATATGTCAAACCAAAGCAGGTGTGTAAGTTGATTTTTTTTTCCAGCTAGTTTATTTGTAAAACCTGACAAGCATGGAAAGACAAACAGTAATTTTTTTAGAGGGTGAAATGATATGCAAGAACAAATTTGCACGGAATTAACATTCTGGCAATCAAGAAATGAAAAGAAAAATAAATTGAATGCAAGCATAAAAAGCACATTATACTTTTAATGTCATGATACTAGAAAAAAACTCTAGGTCATTACAAAGACTGTGATCTCACATTCTTAAAAATAACTGGATTATTTATTTGAGATGTCAACCTGACTGACGATCTGTACAAAACCTTGTAGTAAAATTTTCATTAAACCTTTATCATCAATTCAATCATTCTTCAAAAAATTATATTGATTTTTTTCTTCTTTTGTAAATTAAATTGTTCCTAGAGGAAAGCTTTGAGATAAAAATGTTTAGTGCTTTATTTTAAAGAATGCCATTTTTAATTGTGATTATCCTTTCAATATCACTTTATTTTTTTCTGTTCTGTTATTTTATTTTTTTGTTTTCTCATGACAGTATAGAATAGTGCATCAATCAGCAGAAATTCACAATAATATAAAAATATTGCTGGACTTTATTACATGTCTCAACCTTTAAAGGACAGCTGTTACCACTGATTGAAACTACTGATTTTCTAGAAGTGAATGTCTTCTGTGTTTGCTGTAATAAAACACTTCGGCTCTTCAAACACAAAAGAAGATAAACTCAAAATATACTAATTATGTGAACAGCAAGTTTCAGTACCTTCTGTTGGGAAGATTTTTTTATTTTTGTAGTGAAATAGTTCAGAATCTATCTCACTTCCTTCAGGATAACTAGAGTACTCATGCCATGTGGCATTAAAACCCCAAGTTATGAGTCTAGCCTTTCTTTCTGTCAATATAGTTTATGGAGAGAGAAACATAACTTCAGAGAGCCAATAAGAGCAGAAGCTTGAAATTCTCTAAAATGCTCCTAGCTCACTACTCACTGAAAACAGATCTTAGGACAAACAGGCTGCCAGGTTAGGGACATAAACTGAAATGCTTAATGTAGGCATTTTAAATACTCACTATTTTCAGGCAGTATTTACAAATACCTAGCCAAAATAATTTTAAAAGTTAGAAAAAAATTAAGAATAGTTATATTATGCCATAGTATAGTATAGTATTGCATATATAATGATATATTGAGTTATATTGCTGCTGGTACAATGTGTCACAATGTGATGAAATTTAATGTGACAGGAGGTGTCACATCATGCAGCAATAATGCTTACATGTCACGAAATATTGCAATAATAATAAATATAAAGGTGAGAAATACATTTCAAAAATTGTATATTCTTCTGATGCAGAATTTCAGTTTTCCCCCGAAAGGAAGTATCTTCAGAAATTCTTCTTTGTGAAAAGCCTTTTTGGTGGATTAGCCTTGGCTAAGAGCCAAAAGCCCACCCAGCTGCTCTCTCACTCCCCCTCCTCAACAGGGCAGGGATGAAATAGGGTGAGAAAGCTCGTGGGTCGAGATAAAGACAGGGAGATTGCTCACCAGTTACTGCCACACATAAACCGGACTCCACTTGGTGAAAGTTAATTGAATTTATTGTCAATTTAAATAGATTCAGGTCGTGAGAAACAAGAAGACAAACATCAAAACACCTTTCCTCTCAGCCGCGCCCTGCGGTGGGTGGGTTGGAGCCGGCTGGAACCGGCTGTGTCCGGCACGGGGCAGCCCCGGCCTCTCCTCACAGGGGCCGCCCTGCAGCCCCCGCTGCCAGCGCCTGGCACCTGCACCCGGTACACCTTTATCGGAATGAAAACAGATTTTGTGCACTTAATAGTGTCAGAAGAGTGAAAAATTTGAGCAAGATTTCCGAAGTTCCCATACGTAGCAATGACATTAAAAAGGACCTGATATTCAGTCATGTCAACCATAGGTAGGTCAAGCAGGACTCAGACTAAAATATTCCTCTTTGGCATAACATCAGTTAAATGCTAGGAGACGTTTTATAAGGACGGTGCAGTGGAGTCCTGGAGTAGACTAATTTTTTGTTGCTGTTTAAGAGCAGCACAGTTAAACAACTGGTACTGCTGGTCAGGAAATATATTCTCCAAACTCAGATTGGGTGGCACAGTTATTTAAAATCCCTTCAGCACCACAAATCTCTGATTTGAAACTGTTTTATGGCTTTTGATGCTTCACAGGCACAATACACATTCAGACGCACTGCTATTGATGATGCTTTGCCAGGCAAAGGCCACCCATCCTCTTTAAGAGTAGAAAAAGTCACTAATTTATCTGTTTCAATAGGCATTAATTTAATGTTTATTTTTTTATATACTTTTGAGTGAGTGGTTATGCTCCTCCAGATCTTGTTTTAGGCTACTGTTTCGATATGCCAATGTAAACATTAGTGTGAGTTGTCAGAGAGAGGATGTCAAGCCAGCTCACACCTTGGTTATTACGCTCTGGTGCCATGAAGACAATCTTTACACTGCATTTTCATTTTTGCCTGTACCCAGTGGATTTCTCTGCTGGCTGTTACTTAGTAGATGTGCTCTTGAATCATGTGAAAAGATGGGAGCATTTAAAAAAAGAGGTGGAAGCATTTATTTGTTCTTGATATAGCACAATGTTGGGAGGCTTTTTGACAGGCACCTGTATTATTTTGTCAGGAAACAATAAAATCTTTCCAGTTATTTAGTCTAGCTATCAATGGCTTAACAGGTGTGTGTTTTTCACATTTTCTGAATAACCGAAGTTAGTTCATTACCTTTGCTCCATACCACAGGTTCTTCATACCACAGGACTGATCTGTATTGACTTGTAATTTAGGAAAAGAAAATTCATTCTTTGTCAAGCATCCCAAATACATGCTTTGTAATGTGTAATATTAAAAGGTATTTCTTTTTAACCTGTTTGAAAAATAGAAACCTTACATTACAATATTATTACATTGAACGGTTGCTACTACGTGGGAAAGCTATGTTGGTCAATATCTAGGAGGATTAGATGTTTTCAAACCCGTCTCATGGCATCATAGCCTCACAGGGTGAACTTGGCCATATTTTTTAATTCTTCTGTGTCCTGAACTTGTCTATTTGTAAAGCATTGCTTTCTGTAAGCCTTGATAACTCTGAAAATGACCCCCAGATAAATTCTGAGTGTTTCTGAGTGTACACTGGCAAGTCCATCAACATAAACATTTCTCAGGAGTCATATTCGCTACCTTTTTCTTCCACATGTAATAGCCTACTGAGGGTACAATGATGGCTGGTTAATGTACATTTCCTGCAATTATTGCTGGTTACGTATATTTTCAATCATACTTGTATATTTTCTGAGCAGCAAAATTGATGGCTAAAGTCAGGCTGTGTATAATATCTCTCAATCCCAGCTTGAGCAGGTGGTAGTGGTTTATAGGAGAAGTGTGAGATCAATTCAGGAAAACACAAAGCAAGTAATTACTATACACAGTCAAGACACTGGAAAAAGGCTGTAGACATAGCTGTCAGACTGCAAAAGAAAGGAAATTGAGGATAAGGTGGTTTATCCCAGGTCATAAATAAACACAATACTGGGACCAATACTTGTTTAATGTCTTCATTAATGGCCTAGTTGAATGGAAGGGTTGCCCTCGCAGCAAGTTTGTGGACAACCCCAAGTTAGAGGGAACGGTCAATACTTGGAGGCTGGAGAAATGGGCCGACAGGAAACTTGTGAACATCGTGCAGCTGGGTAGGAATAACGCCCCACACCACAACAGGCTGGGAACCAGCTCTGTGGGGAAGGGCCAGGTGTCCTGGTGGGCAGCAAGGTGAGCCTGAGCCAGCAGTGAGCCCTGGCAGCAGAAACGGCCAAGATCATCGGGGGCTGCATTAGCAAGTGCAGCCAGCAGGTCCAAAGGATGATCCTTCCCCTCTGCTCAGCACTCTGCTCAGGAGTAACACCCTGTTATGATTCTCATCACAATTTCTCAGTAATCTTTAGCGCTCCAGGTTTGAGGTACAAACAAAAGTAACTTTCTTTAGCAGACTTTTCTCCATTTATTTAAATGTTAAAATTTTGCTTTCTTCATAAATCCTTGTCCAGAATTCTCATACGTTAGCTGAGTTTTGATTTAGGGTTTTTTTGCCCCTGTATCATTGCAAAAACAATGTTGTCACTCTATGTTTAGTTCTGAATTAGCTTATCCCATCTTATATTCAATCTCCTCTCTTCTGCAGTCTTACAGGTACATCAAGAGCTCTTTTTTCGGTGTTTTCACCCTTTGTAGTAATTACTTGCTTTGTGTTTCCTGAATTTACTTTGTACAACCTCTCCTATAAAACACCATCACCTGCTCAGATTGGAAGCCATCTCTCATGAACCACCAAGTTTGGGCTCAGTCTGGCTGTAGCTCAAGCAACAGGTTCAGGATCAAGTCTGACGTGTGTAAATATATAGATGAACTTCCCTAGCCTATTGTGCTGGTTTTGGCTGGGATAGAGTTAATTTTCTTCATAGTAGCTAGTATAGGGCTGTGTTTTGGATTTGTACTAAAAACAGTATTGATACACAGGGATGTTTTAGTTACTGCTGAGTAGTGCTTACACAGAGTCAAGGCCTTTTCTGCTTCTCACACCGCCCTGCCAGCAAGTAGGCTGGGGGTGCACAAGAAGTTGGGAGGGGATACAGCCGGGACAGCTGACCACAACTGACCAAAGGGATATTCCATACCATATGATGTCATGCTCAGTATATAAACTAGGGGGAAGGCTGGCCGGGGGACCGCTGCTTGGGCTGGGCATCGGTCGGAGGGTGGTGAGCAATTGTTTTCATTTGCATCACTTGCCTTTCTTGTTTGTTGTTGTTTTCATTACAATTTTTATTATCATTATTATTATTATTATTTTACTTCATTTCATTTATTAAACTGTTTTTATCTCAACCCACGAGTTTTCTCGCTTTTACTTTTCCTATTCTCTCCCCCATCCCACTGGGGCAGGGGGGGAGTGAGCGAGCGGCTGTGTGGTGCTTAGTTGCCAGCTGGGCTTAAACCACGACACCTATATTGATTGAAAAAGTAACAGATGCTACTGCTGGTTAAAATGAAAACAAAAAGATAGGAATTCATATGAGGTTTAAATATCCTCAGCTCTCTTCCCTTTCAGTTATTAATAATGTCTGAGAAGGCTTAGGTGCAGCTGTCTTGCACTACATTCACTCCTTTAAAGCACAAAGCAAATAATGACCCATCCCTGGTGAGAAATGGGAAGAAGCTGGCAACAGCCCAGGAGTTTTCAGTCATTGGTAACTTCTTAGAAATCTAGCCGTTCCAACAATATTTAATTTTAATATCTTTCAGGTTAGGTTTCCATAATTTTGACCAGAAATTACTCCCAGCAAAAATGCTCAGGGTTAAAAGAGGCAATGTAAATACACTGGTATCTTACTGTACAGCATTGCTATACCTAAAGGCACAATCTAGTCCTAAATACTTTTGTAAGATTTGATTGTTTTCTTGTTCTGAAAGGCATGTGCACTGTAGAAATTAAATTCAACAGCATGGTGGAACAAGTGATTGTACAGCAACAGCTACTACAATTATGGGAACATTAAAAAAAAAAAAAAATCTTTTGAGATTTCCATCTTCCAGGATACATAACACTTTTCTTCAGAACGTCACCCAGACTAGTAACATTTCTCATGTTCAAATCTTGCTTGATACTGGCTCTCTAGTTCAGTGGAAGCTGCACTTTTTGTGGTTTATCTTACAGGGCAGTGATTTGCTCTGTGGTAGCTGATCATGTGGAAAGCTTACTAGCTAAAGCCTCATTTTTAATACTCAATAATTGATATGCATTTCAAAAGTACTAGAGATAGTTTTCAAATACAGGAATCAATTATGTACTTAGAACACAGTAATAGGCATTGTACCTTTAAAAGACTGCCGTAAGACAGAGCATTTTGGATACACCAGACTGTTCCTGGGCAGTCCTAAGGTAGGAGATGGGTGAATTCTCCAAAGTGGATGAATGAGAAGAATATGAATACTGATATTACAGCTGCAAAAAGATTTGAATAAATCCCAACAGAAAAGTCCAGCAGTGGAAGATACTACTTACGACACACTGGCTCAAAACATAGCTTCATACTAATCCATACGGATGACACGTAGTATTAGTTGTTGATGTTGTTTTGCTGATATTACTCAGCGTTCATCAACTTTAGAAGTTTGAAAGAAACCTTGAAAGACACAGCTGCAGTTACCCCTGTGATAGGTGGAGCACTTCAGAAACTGCTGGGCCAGGAGGGACCGCTGAGATCAGCTGGGCTGAGCCTGAGGCTCTCAGCATGTGGCAGGTACCAGCCCATGAGGCAGCCCCAGAACTCAGTGTACCTGCAAGGCAGCCCAAAAAACAATAGACCTCTCCTGTTCATCAATAACAAGAGCATTGGGTTTATGGCTAGATAAGTCCCTGCTGCCAAGTTTAATTTGAGGTTATTTTCCTGGAGTAGGAAAACAAATTAATTTCCTGATCCGAAAACTATATTAGAACTGTATCTTCAAGCTATAAGCTATGTAGAGAAACACTCCAAAACTAAACCCAGAACAACAACATGTTATTTTGAATACCAAAGGCTACTGCAAAAGGCCAGTCTTCAAAAGAAATTGAGTGGTGTGGATGCAAACTTAATAATTTTTTATCTATCATCACATTTTCCAAGATACTTGTTATTACTGTTTGCACCACATCTTCTTCCCCCAGCTCTGTCCCACTACCTTTCCTTGTCTCAGCTGCCTGCCAGATAACCTCTTAGATACTTTGCACATTCTTTGGGGGAGGGAAAGGAAATATTTCTTACTGCCAGACCACATGACATGTAGCTCAACAGAACTTAAGTGTGATGGGAGTCTCTAAGTACTAGTGAAATGTTAGTAATTAGGTATACCATCTACTTTTTAGTGCCTCTGGCTCAAAATTTATTGATTCCATTTTTATCTTCTAAGTCCCTCTTCATTTTCCTGTGTTCCGGATTACCTTTTTCGACAGAACTTACTAAAGCTCAAGCAGTTGTCTTCTTATCTATCAAGCATCCTCCTCTTCTTTATGTCTGCAGATGCTCCATTTGTAAAAGCTGCACAAAGCAGAGGTGCATAGTGACTCACGTCAGTTTGTCTAGTATTTTTTCCCTTTCCCTGCTGGATGTTTTTGCCTGTCTGTGCATGTCTTGTATTTTAGATGACCCCTCAACACCTAGGAGAGAGCAGCTGCGCTTGCCAGGACTCCACACAAGCCCTCTTGCAGGACTGAAGCCTGCCATGCAAAACCCTCAGGAAAACAGCTCCTCTCAGACTGTGAGACAGACAGCGTGCAGCAAAGACTTTGAAGATGATAAGAGGCAGCAGTGGTAATATAAGTTTTTGGCAAGACCAACAAGTGTGTGCATTAAAGAGGGATTTTGAGGAGTTCATAGAGGAAGCTAAGACGACAACAATTAGGCTTTTCCCTCTACACAGAAGTATGTGACTAACAGCTATCATATGCAGCAGAGTGAAATATAATGTATTTATAATAGCTCCATTTTTCTTCCATGCTCAGTATTGCGAGCAGCGTGGGAAAAACTGTACTGAGCACTAGTATTGCTTTTGCAGTATGGCATATTGCAAAAAAAGACATCTACAGAATATTATATTACCATATAAACCATGTTTAAAATTTCAGATCTTAAAGATAAAACTTACGGCAATTGTAGAAATACTGCTTTTCAAAAGATGCCTGATTTAAACAGAGGTTTTACAATTTTAGCTTTAACCAGAGTCTGTTCTACAAAGCTCAGACTAGACTGCTATATGTCTATGGATAAGCTGTAATGTCCAGATATTTTGTGTTTAATTTCTATCAGCACAATTTAAATTTTCTTTAATTTATAACATTAAGAACCGTTAATGAATGGAACAATCACAACTAAGCTCACGTGACACAACAATTTAATTTCAATAGCAGAGTCAAGCAATTTCTTCTTGAGACAAAAGAGTCAGCAAGTGATCAGAGGAACATATATCCCTTTATGATCCTTCTAAATCACTGCCTCCTGCAAAGTCCATGCTTTCAAAGATCATAAAAGTTCTAAAAATGAGGAATCAAGGAAAACGGAATTTTTGTGAATCCCCGTGGATCTTAACTGGTTTTTGGCATTGCAACATCATCTGGAGGAATGACTGTGTTTACACAGACTGCATTTTATCTGCAGAACCTTACACATTGAAGAATTCTAAGTGCATCAAGGTTTAACTGTTCTATACAAGTGTATAAATGTCAATGATATCCCAAAACTGGGATTAAATAACTAAGAACACAGGTACTCAAATTGCCATTTCTGCTCTAGACATTACATGAACTCCAATGACCAATATTGGTCCTGGCTACCGGTATCTGTTCTTAAACTGTTTCCTGCTTACGTTCCATGAGAACTTCTTTCCATTTGTCTTCTATATGAAACTTTCTACTCACCTCCCTGTCATACAAATGAAAATCATATGAAAGGAAAGAGAAAATTACAGAAGCAGCAGGAATAATTTCAGGAATGCAGATAAAGATGGACTTTGTACAAGAAAATAAGACAGAGTGTTTCTCAGTGTGAATAGTTAGGTTTTCCCATTTGCAAGTATTAAATAATCACATTGTTATAACAGAGAATTGTTAGGAGGAGGAAGGAAGGAGGCAGAGCTCTGCAGGAAAGCTGCAGAAGTCGGGGTATACTGAGCATAATGAAGAGCAATAGGACAGAGGCAATAGAGAGAAGTAAAAGATGGGGACTTTGGCACGTATTGGCCTTCATTTTTGAAACGTCTGCGGTCAGCAGTGTCTGGAGCCTGCAGTGGGAGGGACTGGAGAAGCCATAGCAGAGACTTAAAACAGTCCTCAGCCAGGCTGACGTTGAGTCTGCTCAGCAGTCTCTGCTGACCTGATCGCTGATCACCCAGCCAAGAGAGTGAGGTTTATAGGGGAATGGATTACGGTTTTACACTTCATGGAAAAGGACAGCAAATCACATTTCACATGCTGCCTGCTCTGTCATCTAGCTGTAAAATGATAGCTGCTTACATTGTAAAACGCTCATTTGGAAAGAGACCAGACTGGTATCAATCATGGTAGGCAATTTCCTTCATTCTTCAAGTAGACAATGTACATACAAACACTGTAGGGACAGTTTAAATCTAACTGAAAGCTTATCCAATTTAGTTTCATATGCTACCCGTGCAATCATTTTTTAATGTCCTTCCAAAGCTACAAATCTCTCCACAGGATGAAAGACCGGTTGAATATTGCTTTGTATTTCTGCAAGATGGAGTTTGCTGTCCTATTTTTAACACAAACACAAAGCAACAGCTAGTTTGTCTTTGCACTATACTTCATTTTTGTACAATTACTTGATGGCTATGTATCAAGATGCATGCATAATCTCCTGTCTCATCTACAACATCCCAGTCATCTAGAAAACAAAAAAGCTAAACTTAAAAATAAATAGTAGATTTTAGTTTGGGGCAACATAAGACATTTATATGACAGTGTCCCACTGAACTGAATTCCTGAGATATGCCAATTTCTTCTGTAGTTCTAATGTTTCTTTATATTCATTCAAATGCCTTAGCAAAAAAGAACTATGTTTATAATTTCCTTTTTAACAATAAACTATATATAATAAGTCAGCAATTAAAAAAAAGTCATAAATGTCCAAATTTCACCTGTTTTGGTGGAGTACAACTGAGATAATTTTGATCTGAAGATACAAAACAATACATATGCGAGACTGCTTTCAAAATCTCGAATGAATCAGAACATTGTCTGCCTCTTGTCTTCAAAACAATCAATTAACCACCAGACTTCACTATGAATAATTGATACATATGAAACATGGTGATCAGAATCTTTTAGCAAATCTTATTTGTAGTGTTGTGTTGAAAGCAGACCCTTTCTTGTGATAAAGTGTTTCAGTCAATATTTGAATATACGATAAGCATAGGAGTCTTGAATACTGATGAACAGAGTATTGATTAAAATTTTTTTGCAAAGTTCGTTTCCTACTGAGACAATGTTACCTTAATATGTCACAAGTTCTTGCTTGAAACTTTATGGACTTAATAATTTTATTGGAAACAACTTTTAGGCAAGTACGTCTAGCCATTTAGACTCTTCTATGGCCACATCAGAGCTGATCATCTTATCATGGTTATATGTTTATCCCTACCACATTCCTTTGAGATAGAGAAACCACATCCCCTTTTACCAACAAAGCTGAGTACTTTAAAGAAACAAAAGGCCAAATCCAAAGAAAGACTTCTAGTGATTAAAGTAGATCTTAAAAATATTATAGGAATCCATATCTGAAATTGTGCTTCAGAATAATAACTCATAAGCTGCTTAACTTAGAACATAAGTTTTTTACACCAAAGTGAATGAAATTCTCATGTGTTCATAGTTGTATACATGACCAGACCAAGTCTGGTTTAAGAGATCAGTCTCATTAGACTCTATAAACTTAATGGCACTGCGCCTAAATTCCCAAGGGACCAAATTCATCCAGCACACTCACAGAATCACCACTCTTCCCTCCCAGTACAACCAGTCTTGCTCTCCGCACAGCATAATGGTGCACCTTTGCCAAGAGTGGGGCAAGGTGCCCAGCCAGGGAGTGACTGCCTCTTGCACCTGTGGGGCATTTGCTGAAGAAGGAGAAGGTGGGTTCTGACTAAAGCAAGACAAGCTGAGGACCTGTGATTCCCCTTCCCTCCAGCTAGTTACACAGACTAATCTGAAAATGGAACACCTCTGACTAGTTCTTTCAAAGAATCATTGCTGATATTTATATTTTTCACTGGCTTAGGGATTCTCGAGCTCAAATTACTGTGGGTTTTATGCAGAGAACACTTTGGTCCTTGACTGAGCTCCAGAACTGGGCGACAGCTAGGGTACACCACTGATGAGCATTTCCTAGGGCTAGCTACAGTAACATCAGTATGATCAAGGAAGGGACTTGGACACGGTCTCCCATACTACCAACAAGTGATCTCACACCTGGGTATGTTTGAACAAGGGTGAAGCTTTTCTGGTTAAAATGCCAGTGCAGTACTTTAAAAAAACTAAATAATTTCCCAGAATGTAACGAGAAGTGGAAAAAATGAGTGCAAACCAGTGGGCTTCCAAACAGAATATTTCAAACCACAGCAGTGGTACGGCATCTTCTTTCCCTCCTTTGTCTCAGAGAAATGAGGTCTTATGGCCATACAGACAAGTTGGGATGAATTTCATGTTTATTTTCTTTTGCATGGACTTATGGCCATATCATTTAAAGAGCTATCAGTTGGCATTGCCTTTAAATTTGGGTAAGTAGGCTACATACTACATTGTGATATATATACTGCAGCCAGTATATACTGTACAGTCCTGCTGAAGCTAATGCTGAAGCTCCACATTCATCTCACTGATGACAAAAATGACAATGCATCATTTTTTATGCCTGTAGCTGATGTAACCTTTAGTTTTGCATGATTTAACTTAACAATTTAACATAATAGGGTGGTTTTAAACTCAGCTGGCAGGGATGGACCCACTTAGTAAGAATACCACAACCTCATGAGTTACAGATCCTGTCTTTCAGGTTGAGAAGCAGCTGGTTCACTGCCAAGTCCCCACCATTAAATCGCAACTGCAATGGGTCAGATTAAACAAACAAGCAAACAAAGAGCAAAACCAAGCAAAAACCCATTTTGTACCACAATTTATTCTGCTAATAGGTTGAAACTGAACATTTAATTATTTAGATTCAAAATAAGGAGCTTAAACTGTGTCAATTAACATGAAATGTCATGGATTTTCTTGATTTTGCAATGGGGAAAAAAAAACTTTTGGTAGATTTTTCACCTCTCATTCCTCTTAACATTGCTCAGTGAACATAATGCCTTGCACAAAATTACCTTAAAGGTGACCTTACAAGAACATTAAATCCAAAGCTAAAATCCATCTGACATAATTTGGAAGATGTTTTTGAAGACAAAGAGTAGCATTCTCTTGTTTCTTTCTCCAAAGCAAGGTAGAAGATGACCTTGACAATTACAGCCTACAGAAAACACTTCTGAAATTGAGAGCAGCTGGAAGCAATGTAGAACAAAGATATGAAACGTAGAAAGACATGCCTTTCTCCAAACACAGTGTTATTTGCATCTTACCTTTCTTCAGTTTCTTCAAATCACTCACAACCTGCAATACAGCAAGTGGATAGAACCACTGACACCCTCTCTCTTCACCTCATAGCAATGCCTGTGAAAAGAAATCCAGTCTAAGAAGAAAAGGAAATGGAAAGGAGATGCAGAGGCAGGTTTTCGAAGTCCCTTCAGCTGAAAACTGAACAGTCATAGCTGATTAATTAACTTTTTTTAAAGGGATTTGGGGAATTAAAAGAAGGGCCTTCATAAAAGATGAGCAAAAGTATCCTATTCCATTTCTGTATTTAGATTTTTTTATTGTTCTGTCCTTTTAAGTTGACACACATTTGTATTTTTAAAAGCAGCAAGTAGTTTTAAAATTTATATCTCTACCAAAATGTATGCAAAGCAATGACTATGTTCATGCTCATCTATGGCTGTGAGCTGAAAAGCGTTGATATTTGTACTACAAGACACATGAATTTTCTGAGAAATGCACTGAATACTAAGAGCTTTTATTGACTCACTAATTCTCGCTGCATTACCATAAGAAATTGCTGGAATAAAGATTTCCTGGAGGTTATAATTAAAAAATAATGCAGCCAGATTTTCTCAGGTACAGAATGACTTCACAAACTTTTCAGAGGATTTGTTTTATTATTTTTTTCCTGCTTTTACCTGCTGATGATAGATATCCCTGGGAGTGAAGTGGGTGGGCCGGTGGAACATAATATGCATTCAAAGAGACACAACAGAAGTGGTCCTGTCACATCTGCCCCATTATCATCTTTACCTCTGAAGCATCTGATGCATGTTCTAGGTGGAGCATCTCAGTGCTAAATGAAATGGGATTTTAGTAAACATCATAACAGAATTAACGTCTGTATGAATTCTCATAGTCATAGTGACCATCTCATAAGCAACTGCCAACAGTTTTGTGTTAGCTGGGAGCCTGTCACGGTCTTGCGTTCAAATGAAAGCAATTAGCTATTTGTATGTGTTCATTTTGCAAGCTATCATATAAAGGTTCATACCATTGATGTTAATGAAACCTGCCTTGTAAAAACAATTTTGATGGCAGACCCTCAGCTATCATCCCACTCTTCCTATTAAGCTCATGCAGTTTGTGTCATGCCACATACATGATGACCTCAGGTATCATGAACTGAATTATGCAAAAAAACCATAGATTGTAAGCAGAGATGTTACAGCCTTAGGCTGTACTTCCATATTCCTTAATCAGGTGAGATTCTCATGAACTCAGCTGCAGGGCTCAGACACTGAGTCAGGTCTCAATGTTGCTTTTGCTGTATTAGCAACCTTGTGAAATATCTTAATCTCCATTCAATTGTTTCTGTTTCATTGACTTCTATCACTTTAATAATAAAACTGGAGGTAGATATTTCTTAATGTGTATTTTACAGTACTACTTTTGTGGTCAATTAAGTCCAGAGCTGAAAGGAATCGGAGGGAGTGTAAACATACTCATCCATTTTAGTACCAAAACTAGTTTTCCCTCAGTGTCTACTTAAGCTTGTGGATGCTTCATCTTTTGCTGATGTCCCATAGGAGTTTCACTCTGAGCTGCTACTGGGCAAACACAGACCAGCTATTTCTTTAAAACATGAGAATAAACTTCCAGTGTATTGATTACAAGTGGTTTTGATAGTCCACAACTAATCTTAGATTTTAGTGATTGAGTCAACCCATCATACTAAAAAGAAGAAAATTCATGCTTACTCTTCTGTAGTATATAAATGAACAACGCCATTGTTAAGTTTTATTCCTCTTTAGTAAGATACAGCATACTTCCTCATAGAACGTGCATTAATCAAAAAGGATATTTAATGCCAAACAAGGAGTTTAAAAAGTCCAAAAGGTTATTGCATATGCTACCTCAAACTTCAGCAACGTCATGCTTTTTGATGCAAAAAGAAAAAAAAAACAACCCCAACAACTTTTAGAAGTAACATTAATTCTTACATTAGCCTT
Organism: Gavia stellata; assembly: GCF_030936135.1. Taxonomy (NCBI): domain Eukaryota; kingdom Metazoa; phylum Chordata; class Aves; order Gaviiformes; family Gaviidae; genus Gavia; species Gavia stellata. The sequence goes on along the minus strand of NC_082595.1, from coordinate 86,222,400 downwards.
TACAGTAGGGGAATAGAAGGAAACTTCTCTTTCCCTATATCATTCTGATTTGTAATGGTGTGGAATTTGGATAATGAGGTGGGATTCCTGTGCACAGAGAACCATTAAGACTGCCCTTGCTATCTCTTGTGCGACCCGGGGGAGTGGAGACTCACTCGGCTAACACAGGGTGCAGATAAGGAGGGGGCCCTGTGGAGGCAGGACAGCCCTGCTTGTGGTCAGCAAAGACAGTAAAATAACAGGAATCTGAGGGGTCCTTTGTTTCTTCGAAAAGGCTTTGTGTCTGATAACTGACCTTTGCCTCATTACCGGTGAAATGCATATTACAACTCACACCCCTGCATATGCTAATGAAGATTATAGAGATCATGCTAAACATATATGACTATAGCACTCGTCTCTCCACCCAAATCATGCTACACGTCACATATGGTGGGGAGAACCTCGTAGTTTGGGGGATAAAAGACAGAGAAAATGATTGTTAAGGTGGGAGAGAAGAACCTCGATACCTGACAGACCAGTGGACGGGCTGCGTTCTCTTCCTCCACCCCAGGCAGGGACGCCTCTCTGGGGAAGCGCTGCGCCTCTCATCCTCTGGGTGACAGTTATCCCCGGGTTCTTGTATTATTATCAAGTTTGCTAGCAATATTAACCTCAATGAGTAGCACTACTGTAGTTAGTGAATTTATCAATGGCAATCTTGAAACTGATTCTGTCGCTCTCAATAAAATAACTGATTCTGATTTTTGTGCATCTGCTCAGTGCAAGTCCTTTTGCTGGGGCTCTGATAAACGAATCAGTGAAAGTTCTGGGACTCTGACAGACAAATTTCAAAACTGCATTCCTTTTAACGCGGCAAATGGTACAAGGCAAAATATTGAAAGTAATGGCAGATAATCATTATTTGCTCCAAGGGAAAGTCTGGGGAATAGAAAGGGCTGGTTCACCAAAAAACAGATCTACCTAGCAGACTAAGACTTTCACTGAGGAGGAGAGGAGGGAAGACAAGGCATGGGAGCTATAGCTTCACAAAGATATGTGTTTCTTCAGGTCAAAACAAATGCAAAACCAGTACATATACGGCAGAAGAGGAAGGCAGGCTGCCATTTGAATGAAAAAGATTTAGTCGTAAAAATCGGTAGTTGGAACTAGTGTAATAAAATCAGAAAGTCCTGTATGAGAAAAGGTTAAATAGGCATATGAGTGAACAAGGAAGGAAGGACAGAAGGTGGCAATAAAGGAAGGGTAAAGAAAGTGGCTAAGATACTAGCCTCATTTGAATCTCTTCTACAAGAAAAAGTTGTGATTTGACAGGATAGCCAGGTTTTCTTCGCTTTATGTGACAGAGTGGCTGATGTCTGCAGTCAGGAAGTGGAGGTCATTGGGAACGGGCAGCAGAAGTGCCAGAGTCACCACAGGGTTTTCTACACCTTGCTACGTAATGTAACAATGTGGAAAGTACTTGTGGAAAATACTTCTGGTAAATCACTAGAAAGCCTAAAGATGACCACCATCCTGAGAAAAGACAAGCACATACCACAAAAACAGGTGGCCTTGATGGCTAACCTAGAAGAGTAAGTCAACTGGATCATTGATTTTGTGACAGTCATATCTGCAAAGTCAAAATGTTCATGAGGAGCAGAAGCACAAACCTACACAAAAGCATAGTCATTGTCTTCAAATATAAAGAAAGTAAGAGGTTAAAATTTATCAGAAGCAAGCAAACAATCTGCAAATCTATGGCAAAATTGCTTTTTTATTTGGGAGAACAGTTCTATTGCATCCATTCCTGCCTGCATGGCCCTCACATGGGGCAGTAGTCATTCTGGCAGATAGCATGTTTTCCAAAGAACGTAATTTTAGTCATTCTGAAATTGCTATGTGATATCATAGAAGCATTCACATAATTTTGTTTATGTGGGAACTTAAAATACTATTGACCTAGGTTTGTTTCACTTATATAAGCATGCGTTACATAGGTTCACAGTCTGTGTAAAGTATAACACTGTCTTGAATATTTGTTCCCATAATTTTGTCAGCACCATTTTGTTATACCAGATTTTCTTGTCCGTACATTTTCTTTCTCAAGGACCATTATTCTTGACTACAGCAGCCCAGAAGCTTAGCTTGATAGGCATTTTAGAACTGTGAATTAATTATAATCCAGGTCTGCAAAACATCACCTTTTTTTCTTTCTTTCTTTCTTTACTTTCAACTAATCTTCTGTATTTCTCTTTTTTATTGCTTTCAGAAGAATTTTCAAATTACAACTGATGTATCAGTTTCTTGCTTTCAAAGGTATTTAAAATTTATTTTTTAAATACAAAAGTGAGCTAAAACAGAAGTCAAATTTTATGAAGAAGAGCCAGCAGATCAATACCTGGCTCTGAGACTGATGTCACTGGCAGAATTTTGGGTTCTTTGGTCATGGGTCGGTCTATATGGCACCAGGCCTACTGGCGACAGATGGGGAATGCCTGTCTCTGATGGGGAGAAGGATCCTGGCACAGGAGTTGGCAGGGCTCATTGAAAGAGCTTTAAACTAGATTTGGAGGGGTAAAGGGATAAAACCAGGCTTACTAGAGATAAGCCTGGGAGTCGCACGCCAATGTTTGAGGGACGGTGTGCTGGTGAGGACCTTTGGTCTGTCTTCTCAGTGGAGGTAGGGGATGGAGACCCATGCGGTAGCAAGGATGCAGGGGTTGTCGATGTGTTAGAAACCAGGGGAGCACCTGAAAATAGTCACATAGGAATTAGGGCTTGTCCCCCCAAACAGGTGGTGGGATCAATAGCCCAACTAAAGTGCAATGCACACAGCATGGGTGACAAAGAGGAAGAGCTGCAGCAGGAAAACTGTGGTATAGTTACCATCACAGAAACACGGTGGGATGACTTGCACTACTGGAGTGCTGCACTGGATGGCTACAAACTCTTCAGAAGGGACAGCCAAGGAAGGAGAGGCAGTGGGGTAACCCTGTATGTTGGGGAGTGTTTTGATTGCCTAGAGGTTAACGATGGTGACGATAGGGTTGAGTGTCTGGGGGTAAGAATCGGGGGGAAGGTCAACAAGGCAGATATCATAGTGGGAGTCTGTTACAGACCACCCAACCAGGATGAGGAGACAGATGAAATATTCTATAAGCAGCTGGGAGAAGTTTCACAGTCCCTAGCCCTTGTTCTCATGGTGGACTTCAACTTACCAGACATGTGGATGATGTGCTTAGGGACATGCTTTCGTGCTGGACTTAGCAGTGTTAACTTAATGGTTGGACTTCATGATCTTAAAGGTCTTTTCCAACCTAAATGATTCTATGATTCTATGTGAAAAAATTACTAGTTCAATTTACAAAGAATTGCAGATACAAAGCGAATGAATACTGTGTGTGTTGCATTAGGCTTTGTCCAGATGTAAGCAAGAACTCTTGCATAAAAAACTTCAGATGTGTGTACCAATATCACCAATCTCAATAGGTTCAATTTTTTTTTTAACCCAGTCTATGACAATAGCATAGTCTCACAGAACTACTGCTTATTCCTTAACATAATTGTGATCCTTAATAACAAACATGTTTTTCTTTGTTCCATGTTCTAGAAAACTTAAACTGTAAAAATAGTTGTATATGGACTTTGAAGCTGCATTCCTGAACTCTGTGTGAAACAACTCTGTTAGTTCTGCTGAAATACAGATGAGAACTACACTTCCACCAACAGAATGCATTGAATGACTCGGGCTAATTGTGCATCTACAATTATTATATGAACAAGCATAGTGATGCAGATGATGGCTTTAACAGATGCTGAACAGAAGGCTTAGCTCTCCTGATTAGAAAATATGCAAAGCACTGATTGTTTTTTCTTTTTACATGCCTGATGGCACTACATAGTTTTATTTTAGCTATTGATTACTGGACAGGGACACAGGACAAGACACTCTATAGAAAGCTTGTGTTGGAATTAGGGATTATAATATTAACTGAACATGTATAGATTTAATATCTTGGTAACATTTATTATGAGTATATTACTCATGCCAAGTATGCCTGTGGGATAAGTGAATAGTTCAGATTGGGTGGGGTTAACTGGCAGGTAGAGTTAATCAGAAGCATAAGGAAAAGTCCTTAAGTATCTGAAATTCCCCATTCCACGACAAACTATCCAATGGTATTTATAGAATTCACATATCTGATTGCTAGTCCATTCTGAGAAACCACACGTAAGCATCTGTATAAGCTGCTTCCAGTCAAGAAAGCTCTTATTGGTGTCCAAGATCTAACCCTAAAGGAAAGCAGGTTAGGAGTAAGCAGAAATGGGGAGCTGCTGGGGAAGCAGAAAGTCTCCAGGAGTCCTGCACCTCCAGCAGGTGCTTGGAGACATCAAAGGATGTCTAGGAGAGAGGTACCAAAGCAGCCGGGGAGGATTCCTGTGGGCTAAAATTATATCTTACATTTCTCATTTTTATTAGTTTCCTTGCACATGTTGCTGTTAAATGAGTTCCCTTCGAGGAAACTATTCTGTGTTTTACTATTAAGCTTGTTAAATGCCAAGAGAGATAAGAAATGATTGTCAAAAAAAATCTGGGTGTGAAAACTGGTGCTGTCAGATCCCAGCTTTCTTATGGGTACAAACTAACAACCATCTGCAGAAGTTAAGGGGTCCAGTGGGGATTATAACAGACAGCAATTAAAAGATTAGAACCTTTTTAATATTTAGTTTAATTTTATTCATGGGCAATTTATATTTATCCATTCTTGTTCCAGCATTGTCCTTTGGCTTAAATCGTTCTCATTACTGTTACTCACTCTCCATTGCTCTTTCTGCCTTCCTAGCCTTCTACCTTCTAAATAAATGGGCTCTGTTATTCTATATGTAATGATGTAAACTATTAGAAAAGGAGAATAGTACTTGAAAACAATGACCTAAAATTTTACACTTGTTAAGTGACCATTAAACTTGTTCATCTGCTGAAACAGCAAGTAAGTGTCAATAGAAGGACAAGAAAATAATAATAAAAAAAGAATTATTGAGTCCTCCAAAATCTATGAAGGAACACTGATCCATACTACACAGTTAGAGACTTGTGAAGAATCCAAGTAAATTAGCCTAATGATGAACAAGAAAACTCCAGGGTGTAATTACTTATAACCAAACTGCCTTGGAAATCTTATGTAATTTTTGAGAAAAACACTAGTAGTATCACTCAGTTACTTAATTTCCATTATGTGAATGTATAAAGAGAGAGAGAAAAAAAGTGTGAGAACATTCAAAAACAGTAGGTTAGAAGCTAACTTAAATATGGTAAACTAAATAAATCCCATTAGAAAATATGCATCTTGAAAGCTTTTAATCACTATGCATCACATCTAATACCAGCTACTAACAGCAACGTAAGTCAAGTATGATAATATTGTACAAACTTATCAGGTAGGCATGTAACAAGGGAAACTGCCTCTGTGAATAATTCCACATTATCAAATACTACCAACTGACTGTGATCTTGAGAACAGATTTGTGGGTGACTATTACTGTTCACAAAACAGGATCTAAGGGAAGGCATTTTAAAAGTTTGTGCAGCTACAAATAACTGTTCAAGAATTCATGTCAGGGTTCAAAGAGAAGTTGGTAAGTGAGCGACTTCCGAGCTTCAGGAGTGCCTGGTGTGGATTATATTTCATACCATGAAAGAAGACTGCGATGGAAAAGAACAGAGCATCAACACAAAGAATTCACTTTATTAGGCCAGGCTTTATGTTCAGTTTCACACCTCCAGTGCAGCAGTGAAAACTCACCTTTTGAGCTCCCCAGGACACCTGCCTGGCCTGAGGTTTTATATAGGCAGCTACTATTTCTTAGATAGTATCTCCTGGCTATATTATGTGTATATATAAATACATATATATATTTAAAGTAATTTGGCTATAATATTAGTTCTGCCTTTGCTTGGTACAGAAGAAAGGCAGGTAATGCCTAGGAAAACAGTAATAGATTTTGCTTGTGTTTGACTGAAGTCTGTTATCAATACTGTGGATCAGACAAGTGAATCAGTTGGCAGGAGAATATGCAAACTGAACTCAGGTAACTATTTGTACCCCACGAGATGTGGCCACAAGTTATCTTGAGAATTTTTGTTTTAAGATTTTGGAAAGAGGGTATTGAAACCATGTTAGACATTGATACTGGCTTACGCCACTGCAAAATAAGTACCTTGACGAAATTTTTTCCTAGCTACTGTTGGGAAAAAAATCACAGGCTCTGAGGATTCAAACTAAATTATGTATTAATAAAACTTCTCCTTGTTTATTTTCAGTTCGTTAGGCAAAGTATAGTTGGGGTTTTTCCCACATGCATCACCATTTTCTATTCCTCTAGCATGATGGATAACAGTCCTTTCAATATATGTTATAGAGTGAATGGAAGAATTGATATTGGCAGGAGCTTAAGCTTTAACAGTAGTATGAAGATTAGTACTACATTTATCTCATTAATACAGTGAAAAGAAAAATCCTTAATGCAGTTTGTGGAATCTAACTCACCTGGACTTTTTTTCCCCCTTTTTTATAGAAATGGAAGGGAATAAACAAGCAAACATACTTGAAATGATAATGTTCTGGTTGAAACTGCTGGCTAGAGCACAACTCCTTTTTGGGGGGCTTAATAGCAATGTAATTAGTGATCAGTAGCAATCCCTTCAGGGAAAAGGCTTCAGATCCATGCCCCATCTCCGAAGTCTTTGGGCATACCTGCTGTATTTTGAGGGGAGATGAAAGCTGAGGGAACCTGCATAGACTTTGCCTGTGGTTATTGCAGCAGACCTTGGGTGAGCAATCTCTGCAGGGTTTTGCAAAGGCAAGTTCCATGTCAAACACAGATCTCACAGCTCTGCATGGCAGATGGAAAAGACCTGAAGAAGAGGATAAAATGGGTTGGGACCATGTATGTGTTGTCAGGGTTTCAGTGCATCTCATTCCCATGAGAACAGGCACACAGGCCAACGGAGTCCCTTAGGCAGATTTTGGGCCTGCGTCTCTTTGCTAATGTTGGTCTTTCCCATCATGTCATTGAGTAGCTTAGGCTCTGCCAGGGCACTGTGGCCAGACCCATCATGTCTGCAGCACCTCATCCCCCTACAATCCTGTCTGGAAACTACAGAGCTTTCATCTTTGTCTGCTGGCCCCATGCTTAGCCTTGTGCTGCATTGGTCCCACAGCTGGGTGACGAATTGCTGCCTTCCTGCTCTCATATGTCCTCTGTCCCAGGCATGGTGCTCCTCCTGGTGCTCCCCGCCCCGGTCCCCAAGGTCTCCCTGACTCCTGTGCTGGCTCCAGCCTCCCCAAGCACTCCTGGCACTGGGGCTGGAGATCCACCCCTGAAGCCACCACACCTTCCTCTTTCAACCTCCTTTCCCTTTATTCTGTGCACGCCCTGGGATTATCTGTATGGAGGACCATCCTTCAGAATAGAACAGAATAGAATGCATGTATATACATAGACAGATATATACATATAGACATATATAAATATATACATATATATTCATATATATACACACACACACTCACATATATACCTATATATGTATATTAATGATTAAAGGGATTTAAGGCAGTGGGAGCAGCTGTTCCTTTGCAAAAGAATGCAAAACTATGACTGGTCCGCTGCTATGCCCACCAGTCCATGCTACGGTTTCCTGTAAGAGTCAAATTGGGATATGAGGCCACCTATTCACACACAAAATGCAAGTGAGGAAGCCAGAGACGAGACAGCGCTCAACTCTCTAGCTTTGTTTTTAATGAGGATAGGAACCAGCACAAAGCAAAGTTACCTTCCTTGTTTCAAAGTTATTTTCATGTGGGAAGTCGTGGGGAATAAACACATCTGTGCTTATTCTTCTGCAAAGAAACCCATAGAGTACCTTGTACTTTGCCAAAAACAAGTGTGGCAGTTTCTTTACTGAGCTCCCAGTTTTCACATTTCACTTTCCAAACTCCCCTCATGCACGTGACTGAAACAGAAAGGAGGTTATGTGCACACACGTGCGAGTGGTTTCCAACATCAGTTTTTCCTGGGTGACATTTAAAAAGGTTTTGAAATTGAGTTGTACTGGCTCCACTCATTTCTCCTTGATGCCTGCTTTGTTCCAGCAGCATGGGTGTGTTTATAAATAACAATTTGTATCCCTTGACAACTTCCTGAATTAGAACAGCACTTGTGGTCAATCACAGCAGAAAGAGCAGCAGGGAAATACTTTGGCCCAGCAGGCACAATCATGCCATTTGTTGACTAGTAAAGTGGGTGCTTGAGTCGCAAGTGAAGGTTTTCAGTGATGTCCCCTTGCTTGCTATAATCACTATCAGCTTTTCTGCTGTGCTTTACAAAGGTGTTCCATCTGCTGCATTATCTCTTGACAGCTCTAATCTCTTGAAGGGAGAAAATGCAGGTGAGAAAAACAGAGTTAGGTGACTTAACTGCTTCTGAGCTGTGATTCAGGTAACCCTTTAAAAGATGGGTTCTCCTTCTCCTTCTTCTTTTGCTTCACTAACCTTGACTTCTTGTGGCTTCAGGAAGAAGGCAGATCTGTAGCTCTCGCTGCTTTTCTCTAAAAAGTGGCCAGTTCTCTACCAACAGTACCTGGAAGCTTGTTTGTTTATTCCTACAGGAATCAATAAAGAAATCCTTCTGCAATTAATTAGAAAGTACAGGTTTTATGAATAAATCTAATTATGGGTAACTATAGTAATTTATCAACTAACAGGTTAACTGCCAGATTTGAAAATCAATATAATTGTCATTGCCAACGTTTATTGTTTTCTTCAGCAAGTGCATAGAGAAACTTAGATGTCCTCGCTTTTCCCAAAAAGTTTTTCTATTTGAAGGGAATGGTATGAGTGAAGGGGGAGGTGTGGACTTCCATGAGATGTACAGAATTCTGGAAGTTCCAAAACAATGCTGGGTTTTAAAAATGAGAAAAACTTTCAACATTTCAGCAGTCTAACTCCCTCATATATAGTTAGAAAGGTTGTCTTTTGCATATTATTAGCTTTGCTGACTAGCACTATGATAAAATTCCTTGCTTCCTGTTATTCTGTTTTATTTAATTAAACTACTTTTCATTTCTCTTAACTATGTGTTGATTTTAGTGCAGCAAGACAGCTCAGGCAGGGATGCATTGCATTTTGATGTTTGTCAATAAGGGAGTGGGGTCGTATCTAAATTTGCTTCCTTTCATTACTTTGACACAGTCATGTAAAGACTCACTGGAAGATGATGTCTGTATTCACATTTCTGTTGTCCCATAAAATTAAGAAAATTGAATTGAATATAGACTACTTTGCACACATTCCCAAATCAATGTGAGAAGATTTCAAGGAGCATCTGATTTTATATTGTATTATGGAATAAAAATACAACGGGACAAGCTAAGCCTATGTAATTATACAACACAAAAATTGCTTGCAGAATTCTCTCCTCTTGGTGATCTGTTGTAGCAATTTGCCACAAACCCGGATCTTTCAAAGGCAATGACTGCTTTAGAGTCTCCTTGTCCACTCCTTGTCCATCTTAGTGATAGTCCCTTTCAGGATACCACCACTGTACCCTGAAGCATGCTTTGGAACTTACTATAAGATAAACAATTAGCTAAATATTAGTTTACCCAGGCCTGCATTCTAGTTTATAATAGTTGTTACCTTAGAGCAATAAATAAATGAGTAACATATGACCATGGATTATGTATATGAATATACATTAATATAACGTCCATTAAGAAATTTTACATTTATTTGTAAATTGCCTTTCAGGAAACTGATGTTTATTTCCTTTATCCTCATTTACAGAAGCCTTGCCATATAAAGTGCTGTATTCTGTATAGTAAATACATTTCAAGCCTACACAGGAAGAATTTTAATTTAAGTGAAAAGAATATTTTCCTTTATTTTTTACAGCATTTCTTTTTTTTTCTGTAGACAAATACTGAGCCAAATAGACTAAATGAATTCACCCTGGGTGAACACTACAGAGTTGTTTGTTCAAACAGTACTAAGTGTTACAAAACACAATTTAGTGTCCTCGATACACACACAGTTCAGATTCCTTCATTTCTTAAATCTGCTAGACTTATCATTTAATAAATACAAATAGATTAACCTGTCTGTTGTTTGCTTTTTTGAAAATGTCAGGGTCTATTTTGGCAGAAAATAGAATACCTTTAAGTATATCAGTAATATCTGCTTTCAAGGCAATTGAGAAACTGAGATTCAAAGAACCTCATTCCTAGCACTCTATACGGTCAATAGCGAGAAACCAGTCAGATTCTGTTTTGAAGAAATTGCCACTTAGATTTACATATGTTTTAACAAATCTTATTAAAGAAAATAATTCTACAAAACCTGAAAAGATTTATCATAACTGAGAAGGAAAAACAAAACCATAAAACTCTTAGTCAAACACACTGCCATTTTAATAGATTGAATTAATAGGACTCATTCTGAAATGAAGTGGTGCCTTTTAGTTACTAATCTCAGATGGGCAAGGATGTCTCTGCTGTTGCCAAGGGGTGAGAATCTAGATGATATAGTTCATCTTCTATTCAATAAAGATTTAGTAGGGATCTGGAAAGGAGCATGAAGAAATTAAATGGAGGAACAGAACAGGAAGAGAAAGAGAGAGAGAAAGAGGGGAAAAAACAGTCTGCAGAACAGATGAAGACAGAGCATTCCCTCATACCTGGCTTGCTCTTTGTTTTTCTGTATCAAATACAGAGTACATTCCTGTTGCAAAAAGGCCCTTCTGGAGTCACTCTAGGAAAAAATCACTAGCTGGGATAACAGGTAAGTATTGACAGAACTTCAGTTTAGTGAATAAAAAGTACGGGTTATGGCAATAACAAAACCATGAAATTGCTGTCTGTGTTCCAGCCTTTGTGCATTTTAATGGCACAAAACTATATATGAATAATACCTTTTTGATGCTTCAGTTCTCCAGTATTTCTGTGCTTTCATTGAACACTGGTTCTGATACTGTAACTGCTCATTCTGAGTCTTGTTTTGGGGGGAAGATGTTAAGCACATTCATGCATAGCTGTATAGGAAAGGAAAATAGTGCATTTTGGTTCAGATAGAATATTTTCTATTTCCTTAACAGATGTCTGATTTTAACACTTTACAGTATCTGCTTTCTGACCAAAATGTTTTGTCACAATTTCTCTGTGCCCTTGAATCTTAGTCGTTTGCAGCTTTTTGCTTTTTGAAGGCTGCAAACATTCAAACTGACAATTCAAGTTAGGTTGTTAATTTTATGTCAATATTATTTGAATAGGAATTACAGTAAGTAGATGTAAACAGGCAACAAAAGAAGTGCAAAATTATCTCCACTGTGTTTCAGACTGGACAGGGACCCTTCCATAGTCGCAGGGATGATGGCTGCAAAAAATGAACAGCGCAAAACATAATTTTACATTCTCATATAACTGAAGTCTGCAAAGAATTTAGGGGGCACCTATATGCAAGACACTATGTAATAATGCTCATATGAGTCACTTAACACTTCCCGTTTGTAAAAGTCCAAGCAATCTTACAAAAGCGTAACTATCGTCACCTCTGTCTATATAGATTTGCTCACATTCACTGTGACTGTATGACACAGCAAGGATCAGGCTGTAACATTTGGTTGTACCGTGTTGCTAGAAAGTTTCCAGCTGAGTGTTAAAAAAGGTGCTGAGCTATTTACCAGGATGGCAACAGTAAATGTCCTGTGTGAAATTCTGTTGCTGTCAGTGTGGATGGTAAGACTCCTGATGACTTAAATAAGGCTAGATTTCACTTCTCCTACACTTCATTTTCCATTACGGAGAGCTTTTAATGTGACTAGCAATTAAGACCTTAAGTGGACTACAGAGACATTCAAAGCAGCTTTTTCTGTTTGCCTCTTTAAAGTTTTATAGGGCTATGCTTCTTCATCATTATAAACTCTTCTGAATCTTTCCTGAGAAGAGGGGAAGAAAGGCAGAGGGGTGGGGGCAGAGAGAGCAAGACACTAGGCTTGGGTTTGCTTATTTGCTTTTTTCTTTAAACTTCTTCCCTTAAAGTACTTAGGTGGTGGTAAGTCACAGTTCTGTATATAGATTTTTTGAAAAAGATTTTTTTTTAAAAGATGAACTTCCTGCAAATTTTGGGTCTCGTGTAGGAAAATTTGATTTCCTCTGGTGCCCTTGGAGCATGTACAACATCGATAATCACATAGCCCTTCTGAATAATTTGAGACTGTCTTTTTTATTATCTAAAAATAGTGGCATCTTCAGCTGACCATTTTTTCTTGAATTGCTGTTTAGATGCTTAGTGTTATTCCCTGTATTTCTCTGAACAGGAGGACAATCTGAGGTCTAGCGCCCATCAACGTGGCCTGTCCTCAGGAAGCAGCAGCAGAAGAGGAGACTGCAGTTTCACACTTGTTCACTTGGTCTTCCATACATCTGCAAATTCCTCCTCCTCCCTTTCCTTTTCATGCAATTTTTCTTGTCTCTCTGGGGCTCTCAGAAGGAATCTGTACATGAGCTTTCCCCCGGCACAGAGAGAAGCTGATTAATGGGAGGGAAGGTTGTCTTCCCCAAGAGTGAAGCCTTTTGCTAGGTAAGCTCAGAAGAATTCCTGTAAACAAGCAAGAAAAAGCTCATTTGTAGGTGACCTGAAACCTGCACAGGAAAGAGAGGTTCAATTTCTTGCCTCAGTAGCTAAATAACCTATAATAACTTCAGTGGGCATTAGGTTAGTCCTTAGTCTGTATTTAGCTCATTTAATAGAACCGGAAAGGTCTCATAAAACCAGTCACAACTAAATTCTAGAAAGATCTCTGCAGTAACTGTAAACACTCATTTCAAACAGTGTGCAACCAGCAAATTTGTCATTCTTCCTTTAATTTTATGAAATCTCCCTACCATAATGCCATGCACCAAGTAAATAAAATGCTGACCTCCCAAACCAGGACATTCTTCAAATATTTCCCATCTTGCATTTTTTGTTAAATACTTCCCACTTGTAAAAATGTCATGGTATAAGATGAAAAGCTTTTTCTTCATCTAAATATCTAATCTATACAATTAGTTTATGATAAGCAGGAGTTGTGTGTTTGGGTTTTTTTTTCCTGGAGGAAGAATCAGTAGGTTGTATTGTTGCTATTCTCAAACTGGTTTTGCTGATACATATTAAATTATTCCTCCTCTCCTGCTTTTTGCAAACCTGTCAGAGATTAAACAAATACACAGGAGATGGCAGAAGCAGCACACAAAATTTGGATGGTGTGCCTGGCACCCTTTAAAACACTTGTTAGAGCAGATGAGAGTTTAAAGAGAGCACCCTAATTACTCAGGGACAGATACAGAAGAACTTTGAAAACTGGAAATAGAGGAAATCATTAGGAAACCTTGGCTAAAGAAATGGAATTCTAACTCTCAGCTGGGCATAATTCCCCACAGAAGCCAAAGCCTGTGTTGTAGTATGCACCAAGTTTTAACGTTAACATGTAAAAAAACCCATATGTCATCTCCCTCTCCAAACTTAATTGTAATGACCTTTTTTAGAACAATGAGGCTTTGAACACAACAGCAATGGAAACACAACTATCTTGTTTCTTTTGAAGAAATCAAGCTGGCATTGCAGCTGCACCTTTGAGACCACCTTAGTTTGATATTTTGTTCCCATGCTGCATATTCCTGAAATTGAGACTCTCACTTTCACTTGAAAACTGCACAGAATACCTCTGGGAATGCAGTGGTCAGCTGGAAATTTGCCAATATTAAGCATTATGGGCATTGTTTCAAATAGCAGTAGGGGTGTTATTTTAAAAACATGAACAGAATACTGCATAGGAGAGAAGACAGTTTAGGACAAAGAAATCCATGGGGTTTTGACAGATAATGAACCAAAATCCATACATAAATAAATAAAGCATCTAAGGATATACAGGAGATGGTAAGAAGCTCATACAAAGAGGGAGAGGAGAAGTTCAGGCAAAGTCCATGGTGATGTTCTAAGTAGATAAGGGGTGACAGGTAAGGATAATAAAGCCACATTCAAACCTAATGTGTTATGCAGAAAGGGTCCAGTGGAAGAAATTCATAGCAGGTTCATGGTCATAGCCAAAAAATGGACTATTAAGTGAACTTTTAAAGTCATTTAAATATCTGCAGTTTTATTGCAAGTTAAAACATGAGTGTTCATAAAAAGGCTACATATTACGAGCACTTTTACCTGGCTAACTTAGACCTGCTCCAATGCTTTCAGGCAGTGGAGTTCAACAGTGCATGTCGAAAATTCTTATTTCCTGAATACCAGAGCCAACACAATTTTATTCAGAAACATTTGCTTCCTTTCTTTCATTGTAATAGAAAATAGGAAACTTATCTGACTTTTCTATTATTTCTCTGGTATTTATGTTCCTGTTTCATAAGGAAACCAAATTGTCTGTTGATGGCTCTGGTGTGTGCTTTGCTTCTTTGTCATCAGTCAGTGAGTAAGTAACCAGTAAATATATTTTGACTGAAAAGTCCTAGTTTCTTTCAAGAAGCATTCCACTAATAGCTCCCGCAAAAATAGCCAGGTGACTATATGACTATTGCACAGGTCAGTGGCTCATCACTGAAATCAGCCTTTGAAGCTCCTGTAGAATTCTGTTGACTCAAATTGGTTTCAGAGGCCATACTATTGTGCAAAACTTATTCTCCCCCTTCAAGTTCACTTTTTCCCTGCAGACCTTCCAGAGAAGAACCTTTGCTTCTGATCTGAAACCTGTGCTACCCTCTGACTTTCTCTATTCTTTTCTCTTTTGTGCTTTTAGTTGCTTTGGAGGTAAAAAAAAAGAAACTGATAGATATCTCTTGATAGATATAACTGGGAAGTTTAGTGGATAGTTAATGGAAAGAAATTACTTGGTTTTGACACAATATATCCATCTTGTGTTAACAGGCTTAAATTGGTGTGTTTGGTTTCTTGAATTGAAAGCTGTTTAAAAGGTAATTATGGTGTTCTTACAAAATACTTTTGAGACTGGGACACCTTGATGCCAAGCATTTTGACAGGATACTTTTTGATGCCTAGGTAATTTTTATAAGGAACAGAGAACTCCTAATGTTGTTTCAAATATACAACAGATTTAAAGGCAATGAATGAAGTTTAGCCAGAAAAATAAAGTGCCTCAAATATATTGGGGATATACACACAAGAGTGTAAAATACACATAAAATAAAATAAGAGTATGCTTAAGGGACAGTTTCATGTTTATTCATGCAGTATGTTTCCCTCTCTTTCCATCCTCTTAGGTATGGTAGAACAATTGGCTAGCACAAAGATTGTTGTGTTTCAGAATGCTTGTTTTTAGCATTAAAAACATTAATACTGTCTTGATTGTTACTGAAGTTGGTGGCCTTCTGTGCCTCATTGCGATTGTGTCAAAGAAATCACATGGATTACTCTTCTTATCTAATCTGACAGTCAATAGCTATCTTTGTTTGCTCTGCCAGCTACCACAGTCCCTGGCCTTGCTCATACATCTTTTGTCTTGAACACATATCTGTTTTCCAGGCATTGTTTTTCAGCAGGTATCTGCAAGGGCCCAGTCGTCCCTGAAACTTCATCTTTATTCTGTTGTTCCTTCAAATACCCATTCTTCTTCAGGTCTATCCCTATTTTTCAGAACACATGGAAACCAGAGACGTGGCAGGTGATAATTCTTTTGTATGACTAGCTTACACCTACTCAAGGATAATACACATCTTTAAATTTTTGGGTTGCTTCCACTGCTGCCTCAGTTTCCATCATAGCCTTTACTTCCTTGCATTACGTGTCACAATGCCCTTTCCTGTTTATTGCTCTGTTCTCTGGCTCCTCCAGTTGGTCTGCTCGTCAGACTAATTTCAAATAATACTACTTACGAAATATCATTCTTTATTTGATTAAACACTGTGTAATCCAAACCACAGACTTTGGGTAAAATTAATGGTATGATGACTGAGTTAAGTTTTTTGGTAGGCAGGATTTAACAGGAAATAAATAATTTTCATAAAGTGAATCTCATAAAACAGAAACTAGTTCATGCTAAATAACTAGTAAGAAAGCAGTATCTGCAAAACAGCTAACAAAGAAATAAAGAATTTGTCACATATCACAGGGGGCAACTCAGCAACGACTCAGATCTAAAGGAGAGGAGGGCTCTAAATGCCCACTTGGGCATGGGTGAGTCTGAAACTGCTGCTAGGGAAATGTGGTTATACAGAATAAAATATCTCACTTTCTGTTAGAAATATCTCAAATCAGATCAAGAACACCAGAAAGAAAAAAGGTCTGTTGATTAACCCTTTTCATGTTTCTTCTGATATTGCATTTCTGACATCTCAAACTTTCTTTGAAATGTTGTATGATGTTCCATATTCTCTCCTGAAACCTACTCTGTGAACTTTTGGTACAAATCCCTTTGTTACCATGGGAGCTGAAGGCTGTAGAAACCCATTCTTCTTCATCACACTCTTTTTTCCTTCCTTTTGTCTTGCCATTTCAGGTGTCTTGACCACAAAGAGGGCTACCAGTAGACTACCACCAACTAGGTTTTACTAGGTTTTACGAGTTAGTAAAATACAAGATACAGGAAACAAGAGACATTGCTAATTTAGATCTATCAACTTCCATTTGGTTGGCGAACTCTACAATGAATCCTAAAGAACGCAAATAATCAATGTATTAATATATACATAATTCCTCAAAAAATTTTTTGCCTTTGCCAGCTGCTAGCATCCTAAACTCTTCAGTCTGAAACGTGGCAACTCAGAAAAGACTAGGAGGGAGAGCATGGGCATAGTCTCTTCACTATGGACTGCTACTATCCAGTACTCCTTCTGACTGCTGAAGCAAATGAGACGTCTCTCGGGTACTTTCTTTCAGGATAAAATCTAGGCTGTTAGGTGCTGAAGTTACTCTGGTTTCCAAAACCTCCCCCACAAAGTAACAAAATAAGTTATATCTCCCATATTATTTAAGCCCTCTCAGAAGATTTTTGGGAGTTCAGGTGTGATTTATCTGGATTTAGCAGGGCAGAAGTGGACATCTGATAGTAAGTGCACTTAAATCATAACCACCAAATTCTCATGACACATCAGCATGGAATGACATCTGGAGAAAGACTAGATACCTCAAGCCATATGTCAGCTGGATTGAAAGAGGTACTAGTAAGAAAAAAATAACAAGGTGTGAACCTTTTGCTCTCATATTCCCCAAACAATGGCACTTGACTGCATTTTGTTAGTCTGCAGCCCTGATGTCCTTGAGCTTTCCTCGGTAATACATTACATCCGTGCAAGCCCCAAACCCACATCTGACAGCATAAATCTAGCCAGAAAGATTCATGTATGTGTGAGGTCAAACTGGACTACAGCAATGCTTCTGGTATTGTGACAGAGCAATAGACTCTCTGCTCCAGTTGTTAGAAAAAAGCAGCAGCTCACTGACCTTGCCAAAGTGCTGGGTAAGACGTGGCTGTTAGCACTAGTCTTATTTCTACTGAATGCAGTCTAGTGTCAAGCTTGCAACAGAAACTGGCCCTGGCTGCCTGTGAATCTCCACTGCTGGTCATCACCATGGTCGTGTTCAACACACAGCCCTCACTCAACAGGGGAAGCCTTGAACAGTAATTTCACAAGGCAGTAGAGCACAGCCCTCACTAGTGCTAGGTACTAGCTGTAAAATAAGGATAGCCAACAACTCAGCATAAGTTTTCCCATGCACTTTGGATTTGGGGCAAGAAAACCAAAAATAACTAACCCACGATTTTTTCTTTCATGAGGATGGAAGGGCATATCTGTTGTTAAATGCTTGGATATGATGCATAAGCAGGCCATGTAAGAACTAAAGTAGCATGCAGGTTTAAAATCCCCACCTGCATGCACAAAGTTTGCTTGTACTCACTAGGGTTTGAACATCCTGTTTTCTCCTTGATTTAAATCACTTCAGGAAATACTGTAAAGACATAAATAGCAGTTAGGTATCAAAGTTATTAAAAATCAGTGGGAATCATGCTCCTTCTTTCTAGCCTCATGTATTGGGTTTGCGTGGCAAGGTTTTGGTAGCGGGGGGTAGGGTTACAGGGGTGGCTTCTGTGAGAAGATGCTAGAAGCTTCCCCCATGTCCGATAGAGCCAATGCTAGCCAGCTTCAGGATGGACCCACCACTGGCCAAGGCCGAGCCCATCAGCAACGGTGGTAGCGCCTCCGTGATAACATATTTAAGAAGGGGGAAAGAAACTGTTGTGAGAAGAGCAGCCGGAGAAAGGAGTGAGAATATGTGAGAGAAACAACTCTGCAGACACCAAGGTCAGTGAAGAAGGAGGGGGAGGAGGTGCTCCAGGTGCCGGAGCAGAGATTCCCCTGCAGCCCGTGGTGAAGACCATGGTGAGGCAAGCTGCTCCCTTGCAGCTCATGGAGGTCCATGGTGGAGCAGAAGTTGAGCCTGGGAAGAAGACAGGGGTGGGGGGAAGGTGTTTTTAAGATTTGGTTTTATTTCTCATTATCCTACTCTGATTTTGATTGGTAATAAATCAAACTAATTCCCCAAGTCAAGTCTGTTTTGCCTGTGACAGTAATTGGTGAGGGATCTCCCTGTCCTTATCTTGACCCACGAGCCTTTCGTTCTATTTTCTCTCCCCTGCCCAGTGGAGGAAGGGGAGGGATAGAGTGGCTTTGGCAGGCACCTGGCGTCTAGCCAAGGTCAACCCACTGCATTGCATATTTTGAATCTTCCCTTTTTTGTGTGTCCATAGTAGCAAGTTAAAACTTTACTCTGAAGAACAGCATAAGGACAGAAGAAATGGTAGCAAAAATAGAACTGAAGTACCTCTGCAAATCTGAACTAAGCTCAAACTTCAGTTACATGACATATGCAATATTTATTTAATACATTTAATGTACTAATGAACTTCTTCCACTGTATAATTATTAAGAATTACAGAATAAATTGCTGACAAAATGAAGCTCTGATAACTAATTTTTAATTACTTTATGTGACCATTGTCTAATATAAAAGATTCTGAGCTAATTTATGTGTGTGTTTAGATATTCAAGGGAAATCAACAGCTAATTCAATGCATTTAAATTTTAGTATGTAGCTTAAATGCCTTAATGAAAAATCCTTTACCTACGGGGAAAATAACTGACTTTTGTATTTTTTGATTAACTAACATAAACACAATAGCATTTAGCTCCAGAAAGGATAATGCAAGTCACTTGAGCTTGAAAGAATAAAATTATCATCACCATAAAGCTGCATCCTTCCCACTAACTGTACTCTCTCATGTGGTTTGACTTGCTGCTTTCCTCTGCTCTTTTTAAAAATTGTGCTTTAAAATACTCTACTTCTAGCCAGCTGAAATATTTTAAACCAGCACCAATAAGACACTAGAGGTGTAAGCTTCCATACGTAAAGGTGCTTTTCTTACTATTGAGGTTATGAAAGCATATTACTTGTCCACGTATATTAATGACGACTGGTAACAGAACAACCAAGACTTCCCCTACGGAACATAAGTTACATATAAAACATAATAAATTACAAGAAACCAAAATGTAAGATCAAATAGCCCTAACATTATATCCTTCCTTTTTTATTTGATCATAGCCTAAGTGAGGCACCTCAGCTCCTTCTGTGATCAACACAGAAAAGAGCATCCGAGAGGTGTTCATGGTGAAATGAATCGTCTTCTGGAGGTGTCTTTGAGGTGATGCAGCTTAGATTGGCAGTTTAACTTTTAGACGGCTGCAATGAGCTGAAATGAATACCATGCTCACTAAACAGGTTGTGTACAGGAAATCCCAGGGGGGTTCAGTGGCAATACTTTGTCTTAGTTTTAGTCTACTCAGATATAGAGTTAGGCCACTCAAATATAGACTAAACTTTGCGTGGCTGTTACATCATAATTAGCATTAAATATGTCGGAAGGCCAGACTGAGGTCTCAAAGAGACTTGGGCACCGGAGTGCCTCACCGGAACGCCAAACAGGCTTGGGTAGAGTAAGCCTTTACCTGTGGCAAAGTGCAGCCAACAGGGAAGCACGCCTGAACGTACTCGCTAGCAGTGCTGAGGGGACTGAGCACATCATTCGAGAGGAACATAGGTGCCTGCAACCGCTGTGGCAACGAAGTGGCATTTCTCCAAACCAGTGAAGGAAGGCTGACACCTAAATCTTGCCAATGCAGAACAGACATCTAACCTGGGCCTTAGGTCCCTGGGGCAACCGCTGGCCACGGGGACCAGCACTTTCCACCTGAACCAGAGCTGGGCTTGCTGCTAATGAAAAATTGATACTACTGATTGGAGCTGCATTGGTTTCTCTTGATGTAGCATGTCTGCTTCAAGCTTGCTTCTGTCATTAGGTATATGGATATTTTAATAGTTTTAATTCTGATAAGACTGAATTACCTTTCTTACTGCCTTATGTTCTCCCCTGTATTTGCAGATAAAACAGACTTTAACATGAAGTGTAGGAAAAAGTTTTTTAAAGTAAAAAGAAAAATATTGTCCATCTTCACCTTAGTCTAAATATCTGAATGTGTAAGAATCAGGAAATAATGCATCATTTGAATTTGAATGTTATACTTATTAGTTCTTGGCAGCTCAGTTACCATGAGGTCTGTAATTAACACCTCCTTTCCTTCAATAAAATGGGACTCTGCTGACTTCTTTCATCAGCAGGTCTGTATGCTGGTTATTTGACACTTGCTATTTTGTGTGACCACAGAATAAAAAGTACTCAGAGGATGGCTTCTCCCACACCTATTGGTAGAAATGAACATTAAACATCGTATTGGAAAGTAGCTTCCTTTTCCTTTTTTCAGCTGTCCAAAGCAGTCAAAAATATGCAATTTGAGCCAGTTCAGGCAGTTTTTTCTCAGGATGGTAGGTCCTTTTTCAGAGAGAAAACCTACTGAAATTAGTGGGCCTATGAGAAAGAGCTCCTCTGGCTTTGGGGTGCACAATCTGACTCTCTGCATGTCTCTAACATACCTAATACACTGAATAAAAATCCATCATTATTCATCCACTTCAAGTACATGTAATTGAAAATGCAACTTTCTTTCCCCCTTTATACAGATCTTGGAACTAAGAAAGCTGAATGAGTAGGTCAAAGGAGCTTTTCATAAGTTAAGATTACTCATTCTAACAAAGGTTAGAGAGCAAGGTTGAGACCACGTTAGCCTTTTAAATTGTTACTGTCCATTTCTATGATCATACCCACAAGGAGGGCAATAGATATCTTACTTAAAAAATCCTCTCAGTTACATGCGTAAATGGCATCTTTTCTCATTGTGCTCATCTCTGCTGGAAATGGCTGGTTGATGCCTGCTGGTCATACATGTACCTCTGATACTGCTGCTTGATTTTCCACAACCTCAGCTTTAATTCTGCTTTATTCAGCTGTAGCCATTCTGATGACGACAGAACTCTGTTCTTAACTGAGTGTGAGGATGCACAGACAATCCTGGCATGCACACTGTGTGACAGCTCTGGGTGCTTCACATCAACACATTCCTGTTGGTGAGTAGTGTTGACTATTTAAAAGTTGACCGCAGTTAAACATTTTTACACTTTGAACTAAGAAGGAGAAATCATGTCTCAGTTTGACATAATTGACTTACTGACCTTATCCTGATGTCAAAAATGGAATATGCGGGGGAGATACTATTACTTTTCCTCTTCAAAAAGAAATTAAATGAAAAGCAGAGCCCATAGGCCCAGTAGACCCCCTTTGCAGTGGCCTGATTGTCAAGTGTGTAGCTTTGGCCCAAGCTGTAAAGATAAAGAAGGCAAGGACAAGCCTGGGTCGTTGTCAGGCTGCATAGAAATATTTCTTTACACTGTGTCAAAGTTGCTACGCCACTGTTATATGTTCATTATAAACAGGATTTTCCTCTGTTGATCTGTATAGAGTCACCAATTTGTGGGTGGAGGCTCAAAGAGAGACTTGTATTTCCCTTGGTTGTTGCTGTAAATTTTAAATACTAACACAACATTGACACAGAAATGACTGTTGGTATGAATCTTTTTCATGCAGATAGGAATGCATATATTCTCTAAAAGAGCCATCATCTTGGTTGCACCTTGAATTTAAGAAATACTTATAGATATTATTGCTGAAGGTGGGGCAACTGCCTAATATTCAGCCAGTGTAAAGGCAATGCTGAGATAAATGAGGTAAATAAGCACATGCTCTGTACAGGCTCTAGTAAGAATTATGTCTTTGCATGGTCTTAAAGAGGAGGGAAGAAAGTGTGGAAGCAGCCCAGGCCTTTTACTTCCTCTTCCAGGGGGATGTTTAGGACACCTGCAGGACTCAGTGCAGCCTAAGATAGAAAAAATCCCCAACCCCCACAACCTTGTTTCTTGAAGAGACAGAATAACACACTCGCCAGTTAGCATCAGCCTGGAAAACATGTTTTTTCTATTCATGCCCATCCTCCTTACTCCTGCCCCAGCTATAAGGAATCACAAAATCACAGAATCATTAAGGTTGGAAAAGACCTGTAAGATCATCAAGTCCAACCATCAACCCAACACCACCATGCCCACTAAACCATGTCCCGAAGTGCCATGTCTACGCATTTTTTTTAACACCTCCAGTGGAAACATGTTATAGTACAACCTCTTTTTCAGTCCCATTATAACATTATGCTGAGATCCTGGCTGTATTCTTCTCAGCTTTTCATCTTATATCCTTAATGATTTTGTAGGCTAAGGAATTCCTTGTCCAGCCTCTTCCGAGTTGGTGAAGAGCCAGCAGGCCATCCACTCTACCAAAAAGGTTAATGAGAATCCCTGTGATCACATATATCCATACCAGAAAATATGGCTTGTTATGTGGCCCTGAGGGCAAGTGGTGTAGTACAGCTTGCCTTAGCTAAACTCCCTTCCCTGATCCAAACAGCCCAGCTCTGTCCAGATTGCATACTGGAAATAATCCCTGGCTCATGCTGTTCCTCAGACCTTTCCTGGGCATTGTCTGATAGTTGCTACAGCCCTAGAACTAGCCCCGCCATGCCTGGAAGCCTGCTAGGAATGGAACGGTACGGATGATAGGAACAGTCCTGAGCTGGTGTCCTGGCCCTATATTTTAGCAATTCGCACATGCCTTTGGGCCTCCTGCATGTCCTTTGCTCTGTACTGCCTCCAGGCTGGCCCATAATATTGTCTGCTTCAATGCATTTGTGAAAGGATATGTGCAGAGCAGATGCATCTCTGATTTTACTATTTTAAACCTCTAATTTTATATTTTTATTATTATTATTTGTTGTCTCATAAGTAATTTAGTTTAGTCCTGTTGTTGCTCACAACCCAAGAGGTTTTTTATTTCCTAGTGGCCTTCGATCCATTGGTCAGAGGTGAATGATTAGAGAAAGCATGTCGAAGTACTGTGCATGGATAAAGGGATCTTTTTCCTAGAAAATCATTCCAGCTTCTGGTTATTCAAGCATATTTTATGTGGGAAATAGCAAAGGTTTTAATGCTTAGCAATGGACCTATCTTCCATTTATTTCCTTCCTTGAATTTCATTATAATCTGTCCTCTCTAATATGTCCTGTCAATGAGTTCTATGTTTTTTTATACATTATGCAGGAAAAAAGTAATTATTTTTAGCTATAAATCTGCTAGCTCATCATCTCACTAGTTGTCCCCAAGATATTGCGACAAATAGTGAACTATCCATCCCTACTCACTTCCTCCAAATCCCCGCTCTTTGTGATTTCCCAGATCTTTATCATAATCTTCTTGCCACCTTTAGCCAATGAGTTTTATTTTTTTTAGTAACTCTTCAAGTTCTCTCACATCTTCAAACATTATTGTTACCCTTTTGCATTATTTTGTTGATATAGATGGTCAGGATTGTACTGAGTCTTTAAGAAGTGTGTGAACCATCACAAACTGGCAGAAAATAATGACATTTCTGTTTTGGCCTCAGTTCTTAATAGTTCTAAAAATCAGCTTACCTGTTTTTGGTTTTGATTTGACGTTCCTCCACTTGGCCTCTAGAGTACAATCACTTTCTGAGTATTTCTATTCTTCATTTTTGTACATGGGAGTTATGAAATTATGTTCTACTTTTTTTTTCCTTTTTTTTCAGTTCTGCTGGGTTCTTTAGTCATCACTTGCTCAGATGCTTATCCCAGCTGAAAGCTGAGGATGATATTTTTTGGTGCTTCAGCTTGCATTTATTGTAGTACTTTGACAAATAGTCATAGCATGTCCTGAAGGACTCTACTTAGTTAACGACAAAATTCAGATTTCACTCCCTAGGTTTCACAATTCTGGGAAATAACATTTGAGTGTTGTTTGAGATGGTTTAATCATTTGACTTCTTTGTTATCTTTTAGAATCCTCAAGCAGACCATGCAAATGATTGTGAAACTGAACTGCATCTATTTTCTGGTAATGTCAGTCCATCACATATTATAAACCAAAACCCAGTATGTGCTAAATTCCCATTTTTTTTAATATCTCTCATCTCTTTCTTTCTTATTTTAATGTATACAATTGTAACTATTTTCTTTGGCTTTGTATGCAAATGTCAGACTTCCTGCAAAGAGCTGAAAAGATTTCACAATGAATGTAGAAGAAAGAAATGCCTCAAGCAAGTCTTTTGGGTGGTTTTCTTTTCCTCTCCCATGGTTACAAAGGTCTATACAATATCCAATGGAGAGAAATTACTCTTTGCATTATGTTTAGTAGGATATATTTTACTGACAATTATTCTTAAACCTACCCGCATATTTTCTTCATTTTAATAAACTCTGTTGAGGTGTGTATGGTATGTGGCACAATGGATAATTATGAATTTGTGATGAATTTAAATGGTTGCAGTTCAGTTCCTTAAATTTCAGCACTCCCATGAGTAGAATGCTATATTCACAATCTCCTGCAGGTACAGTATGCCAGTAGAGCTTGATTTACATGCTGTAATAGTTCATGTGAGAGTAGGCTTGAAAGACTAAATTGTAAAGACAGATATTGCAGGTAAACCCAAACATGCTGATGCTTAATCAAACCCGATCTGACCATATTAAAACTTTGTTTTTAAATTCCAAGACTTACAACTTGTATGGCTAGAAATATAGGGGGGTTGTTTTGGAGAAACTAAAAGGATATAGTCTAGGTCATGCCAAAGTTGTCAGAAACATCATTTGTGTCTGTATCATGATAAAGATGGATATTTACTTATTCCAAGTGATAAGTTGTCAACTCATACTCTGAGCCAGGCAGGTGGAGAGCTTTTGAAGGGTCTGCCTTAGGCCTTCTCTGCTCACATAACAGACCCCCATGAGAGATGCAAAGGCTTTTCTAATGACAGTCATTTCAAAACTCAGATGAAGTAACTGCTCGTTTGAGTCATGGATTAATACAGGTCACTTTACCTTTCCCAGTACAAACAGGCCCTGTTGCAAAAAGGGATAATGAGCAAAGCACTGTTGTCCTGCCCATGGTTTTTAAGAAGGAAGAGGAACACAAAGAAAATGTGGAGCTGTAAGCAGCAGTAGCTCTAAGAGTCATACTTAAGTGCAGCCCCTTCTGCTAGACTACCTCTTCAAATCAAGTGTTCCCATTTAACGTTCCTCGACAATAGCAGTCTGCTGGAGATTGGCCTTCACTTGCTTGGAAGCATTTGTGACTGTGAGATTGGAGTAACTTGGGATTCATGCGGGGTTTTTTTGCTAGGCTGGGCCCCTATTACTCTATTTCTTTTTGATTAAATGCCATCTACATTGGTAACAGCTTCCACTGGATGAATTTCACAGCATACAGTTGATTTCTCAGTACCTAAGTGATACTGAGGCCAGCACACTGTATTTCCTTTAAAAAAATTTAATTTTCATAGGCGCTGAAACTATGTAGATAAAATGAAGGAATCACTTTTCTAAAAACTTTTAAGGTATACCCTAATGGAAGGACTAAAGTATACTAATTTCCACTTTGCCTCAGCCCAAGTTCCCCGAAGGGACTTATTTATCTGGTTGCTATAGCAGGATCAAAAGCTGTCCCTGTGTGCCTTCAGCCTGTTGCAGGAGCAGAGCTCAGAAGACTGTGTCCGGAGAAGACTGGAGTTAACCAAGACAGAAAATTTCAAGGACAGTCTGTCTGGGACTTTTATTGACCAGTCATCTGCTGATAGAAGGTGCCTTCTGCACTCTGGATTTACAGAGCTGAAAATACTTTTGCTTGCATAAAAATCTAAAACTTTTTGGTTTTTTTTTTTTCCAAAATGTATCAGGAAGAGTTACCCTCTAGAGTGGCCTAGTATTTAAAACAATCATCCAGAAGTAAGAAGATTTCTCTCCTTGGCTCGAAAGTATCCAAGCCCCCATTTTCCACTTTCCAATTACTTGTTGCAGTCAGGAGAGCAGTCAGTTGCAGGGTACAGAGCTTGCTCTTGAAGCCCTGCCACTGCTCCCTACATGGACCCAGGATCTGTGGGGAACAGCTAGCACTATGGAAAGAATTTGGAAGCCAGGGAGTCAGTTTACAGGCAGGACATTTGCGTTCCTGGCATTTTTGCTGGACAACAGGCTTGGCATCACTTCAGGAGAGGTGAGGGCAGTGGTGGCTTGGGGTGCAGGGAAGGGTGTCTGCTGCAGCCCTGCCTGAGAAGATGCCCTGCCATCTGCCCGCACAGCCCTTGTCCATCCCAGCTCCTCCAGCCCCACTGCACCACTCGCCCTGACGCACTCGCAGCTGCAGAACTGCCCTTGTGGCATCCTGCTGCTTTCCTCTCAAAGGAAACATCCCTGCCCTTGCCAAGAGGTCCCAAAGACCCAAAAAGATGGTTTGAGCTTGTTCCTGGTGGGAAAAAACTTCTAGGAGAAGGGGGAGCACTGTTCGTACATCCTGGCAGAGCACAAAAGGAGGAAGTTGACGAGTAAAGGAGGGAAGAAAGAGCATCCCTTGGCTTTGTCTCTCCCCCAAACGCATCCATAATCTGCTACAGAAATGTCTTTCTGAAACTATCCGGACTTTCCTCTCCTACCCAGACCTCTAGAGATGCCTGGACCCTTCTGACTCCTAGCTCTTGCTCAGCATCCCATGCAGGTCTCCTCTGCCATCCTGCTTTTAAGAGAGCCATCTGCCCTGCCAGATCTCCCCCTCCTCACGCAAAACTGCTCAAAACATCCTCTACCTCTCTCAGCCCTCTCTTTGCCCATGCACATAAAAATATGCTCCCTCCAGTGCCCCTCCTTCCTTCAGTCCTGTTATCTTCTCAAAACAAATGATCAACAATTGTAGATTTAGGCATTTTCAAATTAGGAAGTGACTTTGTAAGATATATATGCAACACTCAACTTTAACCATCCTTCCTATGATTTACAAACAATTTTTAAAGAGTATTTAAGTTTTTGTTTTGTTTTATAAATCCTGTTATAGGCTTATTATTTTGTACTCCATTCAGAAAAAGCCTCATAAAAAACGTGAAGTGACTAAAAAAAAAGACAGAAGTATGAAATTAATTGAGAAATACATGCAAAGAAACACTCTGATGGGTGAAAAACTTAGTGTTATATTATTTTTTTGTGTTGAACCAGTAATGAACCTCAAAGTCAGATTAAACTAATTGTAATTGAACTTCCTATGTGATGCAGTTGTCAATAGTACAATAGCATGCATCAGTGAGCTGTAGCTATTTTTTTCTTTCATATCTATTTCCTTGTCTCTGGCATTTTATAAAACAGGCATTTTTTTTCCTACAAGACTCAAAACCCATTGATTTTTGAAGTTACCTACAGAATTCTGCCTTGTGAGGTGCAAAATGAACAGGGAAAATCACAAAATGTGGTAAAAGACCCCATGGAGCCCTCTCTAATTAACTGTGCGTTCCTGAAGGATCCCCAGGAGTGGAGAAAGGCACTTGTTAAACGAGGCAACAGTTTCTATGGAAATGGAAAATAACCACTCTCTGAAACTTCCTACATAAAAACAGTTCACAGAATCACAGAATCACAGAATCACTAAGGTTGGAAAAGACCTGTAAGATCATCAAGTCCAACCATCAACCCAACACCACCATGCCCATTAAACCATGTCCACACATTCCTTGAACACCTCCAGTGAGGGTAACTCCACCACTTCCCTGGGCAGTCTATTCCAGTGTGTCACCACTCTCTCAGTAAAGAAATTTTTCCTAATATCCAGCCTGAACCTCCCCTGACACAACTTGAGGCCATTTCCTCTTGTCCTGTTGCTAGTCACTTGGGAGAAGAGACCAACACCCACCTCTCTGCAACCCCCTTTCAGGTAATTGTAGAGAGTGATAAGGTCTCCCCTCAGCCTCCTCTTCTCCAGACTGAACAATCCCAGCTCCGTCAGCCGATCCTCATAAGACTTGTGCTCCAGACCCCTCAGCAGCTTCGTTGCCCTTCTCTGGACACACTCCAGCACCTCAATGTCCTTCTTGTAGTGAGGGGCCCAACACTGAACACAGTACTCGAGGTGCGGCCTCACCAGCGCCGAGTACAGGGGCACCATCACCTCCCTGCTCCTGCTGGCCGCACTATTTCTGATACAGACCAGGATGCGTTGGCCTTCTTGGCCACCTGGGCACACTGCTGGCTCATATTCAGCCGGCTGTCAATCAACACTCCCAGGTCCTTTTCTGCGGGGCAGCTTTCCAGCCACTCGTCCCCAAGCCTGTAGCGTTGCATGGGGTTGTTGTGACCCAAGTGCAGGACCCGGCACTGGGCCTTGTTGAACCGCATACAATTGGCAACATATGGCCTTGCTCTTTAGAAGGCATATTCAGTCACCTTGACTTGAGTTAATGATGAAACTGGAAACCAGAAATGTTCAGGGAGTACAACATCCTGTGTAAAATACAGAGATTTTTCTGAAAAAGATGAGACCTAAAAAACCAAGCAGTTCATCTCTACTCTAAGGCAGCAGATCCAGTCTTACAAGTTTTTGAGGTTAATGGAGTCTGTGATAACAGGCTAAGTCATGACTGGGATACAGGCCAAAGCTCATAGATATGTTGAGGAAACCCAGAGTTAACACTTAGGCAAGGAGTTAGAATGTGCTGAGAAAGAAAATCACCCAGTCTTGACTGAAGCTTGCTCTTTGACACAAGAACAACACTGAGAGCCAAAACTACTGCAGTCAGAAGCAGGGTGAAAGTCATGAATAATACAAAATCTGAGTTCCCTATGAAGAGCTAGAGCACCATGTTCTGTCCAAAACATCATCCAAATGTGAGCACTACAACCATGTGCATCAGGTGGGGAGATATCTGAAACACCCTGGGAGCATGTGCCTCATGGTCAAGGAAGATGACAGCACTGTTGGCTCCCAGGAATTCCTCATGGGAGAGTTAGTTCCAAGCAAAGAAGAAAATAGTTGCCATGAAATCAAGTCGTGTGTATTAGTTTTAAACTGGGCATATGCACGTGCCTGTTATATCAGAAATAGCAGGACCAGTACTAAAGGAAGAGATACAGGGACCAGAGGTTTCAGGTAACTTGTTTCTTCCAAATGGCTAACCACACCTTCCCCCATTCCTTCCGCTCCCATGCACATATCGCATACAGAATTGTCCATAAAACGCATAATAAAGAGGGCTTGATACTAACAGGTCAAACTCTGCCTGTTGCTATGTAAAAGTACCCCTGTCTTGAGTGAAAACTGGATAAACAGGACTTTTTAAGCTTTGAGAAGAGAATGCACTAAATATACCCTCACAGGCTAATTCATGTGCTTCCTATTATCTGTATTTTTGTTTTATCTAGTTTTTCCCAATCCTCCATTACCCCTGATAACTGAGTGATGACTGTGTGCACTTAAAACTCATTGCTTAATGGGAAAAGTTCTTTTCACAGAAGGTCTAAAGACCTAAATGCATGCCTTTGTGAAAAATGAGAACGCTATAATTATGATACTATTGGAAAAATAGAGAGACCAATACTGGATTCAATGTGTGTCAAGGTGTTGTCAAGTCAGACCCCTTATGAAAAGGTAGTGAATCAAAATAAGAAAAAATTTGAAGGCCTATCAAGGGAATGGAGAATCTTTCAATGGAGGGTAGATGGGAATTGGAGGAGTTTTATATAAAGGAATATATCTACATAATTTTGGACATTGATTCTGAAGCTGTATTTTTGTTTATAGGTGTTGGACCTTCAGCAGAAGAGGATCCATGGAAGCTCAATGGCTTGCATTACACAGGCAAACTTACCTCATGGTAGTGATCCCCTCTGGTCTTCAACTCTGTATCACAGTGGAACTATAGGAATCCACTGCAAACAACATTTTTCCTCTCAGCATTCCTAGAGAGCCCAAGCATTGTGAACCTTTCTGGAAGTTAATCCAACTCTGTTGACTGATGTGAAAGAGAATTTAGGACCATGGTTCATCTCAGATTTGGGCTTAGGTTGTCACTAGTGCGTTTGTGTACTTCTCTACAATGCTACTGTGTTGGCCAGAATATGAAAGAGAATAGAAAGTTAATCATAACTTTCCTGAGGCATTAATGAGCTGGAATTCTCATTGAGTAGTTACTAATTCTCACTTTCCATATTTTCCACTGCTGTAAAGGTTTGGAAGGGTGCTATGTCACATTTTGATTGTGAAATGAAAGCTGATGTTCCTATACTATATACAAAGAGATACACGGATATCCTTCTAAAAACAAAGCATACAGAGAAGTTGTGACTGTCACTTCTCAGGATTAGCATTCTCATATGATGGCTTCCACTTGGATAAAATATGTATCTATATCTGTACTCATGCTTGTTTATTTGCAGATATACTGAGAACTGGTTGAACACCCTGTAGCATATCAATGAAAACTCTTTGCTTCTACAAGCTAGAACTAGCAAGACACACCTTGAATGGCATGAGAGACTAGTAGGCGAGCAACGTACCTTTCACACATTAATATACATGGCATAAGTTTACAGTATGTTGAGGACAGTGTAGATATGTCTTGAAGGTCAAGGTCCTGCTCAGGAGCAAAGTGTTATAATTTGGAAATACAGTTTTGGGTAAGGCACTGTAATACAGCCTACTCTTCATCTAATTGTCCTGAATGTGCTGGTTAATCATGTGTGGGATGAACTTCCAAGTAATTTGAAGAGTATTATTAAGGAAAAGTACACAGAACAAGGCACCCTGTGCCAGCATTGCTAGAGCTGGCTCTTTCTTAAACACCTCCTACATACTTGATGCTGGGAGAGACATTGCAGCTTGCACATTCCACCCCTACCAGCAAGCTTCATCTCAGATTAACAGCTGTTGAGAGTAAACTATTTAATTTAGGAGGGGTGTGAATTATCTCTCACTTAGCATTTCTGCACAAACCTTTACCAAATGATACCGCTCAATCCATATTTTAAAAAAAATCATACCAGTATTTCAGCTCTTCCTGGGGTCTACCATAATATAATTTCTGGTTTCGTGAAAATGGAATGGAGGGTTAATGCAAGAAGGAAACAGCATTCCTTATTTAAATCTCATCCCTATCTTCCAATTCTGACCTCGAATTAAAGTTTTGTTTCTCAAATAATGGACTTAATAGAAAAAGATAACTGTTTTATGAAACCTCATATCTAATAATTATTTCACTACATTTAAGAGATTACTTAAAACATAAATTAAGATTGCAACAGCTTTTTAAATTCTATAACATTTTCAGAATAATATGCAAATTATATTTCTTTTTCTGTGTTTGTTAAAGGTTTATGTAACATGATTTTGTTATTGTATGCTGCAGTTTCTAGGATTTTTGATAAGCCAGTTATTAAATGGGCTGATTTTCAGATCTAAAATAATATCAACTTTCTTATCAGCTTTCTAATATATTTTATTTGCTTGGATTTTCCCCACACACACCTCCAAACCCTTAGGCTATTCT
The DNA here is from genome assembly GCF_030936135.1 of Gavia stellata. Lineage (NCBI taxonomy): Eukaryota > Metazoa > Chordata > Aves > Gaviiformes > Gaviidae > Gavia > Gavia stellata. The sequence goes on along the minus strand of NC_082595.1, from coordinate 86,190,495 downwards.
TTTAAATTATCAAATTAAATTATTTAAATAAGTTTTCCAAATGTGGGATGATAATTTTCAACAGTTTTGAAAAGTAAGTAAACCAAAATGGAAAGTTTTAAGAAAAGATTAGGCAAGAACTTGTCAGGAATAGTCTAGGCATCTATAGTCATAGTCTCAGAACAAAGGTGTGTATCAGATAACGTGTTTAGGTCCCGTGCAATTCTACCTTTTCATGATATTTTTTTTCATGATTTTTTTTTATTATTCAGATATAACAGAAATATTGAAAAATAATTAGGAAAATATTGCCTGGGAATGGAATAGAAAATACCATAAAAGCATTACATGCTTTATCCTAAATATAAAATTAATCAAGAAATTGCTTTCATATAATGAGGAATGGAGGTGGATGCTTAGATTATCTAACACTTTGTAGAGTCAATCAGAAGGCATATTTTCCTCTCTACACAGTGAATATTTTTCATCCCTATACAGCTTCAGTATGCAAATACTACCTTGAAACTATCCTGTTTCTTTTATTCCTCTTATTAGATATCTATCTATATTTATTTAAACTTCTTGATTGGCCTTTTCTCTTGTAAAATGAGCACAAGAAAGGTTGCTTTTGTTTCACAAATGCACACATATTGAACAAAGTTAGCTAATCTGAATTACACTCTGGCAGAATAGTTTTGACCTATGTGTGGTTACCTTGCCCTCTGAAAAATAGGAAGTAACAATCATTGTAGCAGTGATGAAAATCTTGAACCAAATGAGTAAGTGAATAGACATTAGCTAGTTGTCAGGATTGTCTCCCAGATGCAGGAGGGGAATGTCAGATCAGCCTTCCCACTGAATTCTCTTCAGCAGTTGTTCATTTATGTAATCCGAGCAAGAAAACATTAAAGTCTTCCCTGTCTTTTAATCATCAATAACAGAAGTTGGGGGGGAAGGGGGAGGGTTCCCTTAAGTACAACGCCAGTTTTTGGCATCTCTGATGCAACTCCATTGAAACTCGAGCAAAGCAAGCCTAGTATTATCCATAGGTACCTCAGGGATATTTGAGACAGCAGCAAAACCTGCTTAACCTGCTTGCTTTCCCATACTCCTAGGCTTTACCTAGCTGCCATATGCCAACCTCCGGCTTAATTGTTTGATTTAATTGTTTCTCATAGAATAATAGTTTTTTCTAACCACATCAACAGCTGTTATACAGTTTTGTTGTTTTTCTTGCTTTCATTTATAGTCACTACATTTTGTTTGTTTGCTTTTGACATTGAGGAGTTTTTAACTCATCCAGTACTTAATTTAGGGCCCTAATGTTTCTCCATTCCCTGTGTCATAGAAAGAGATTAGCAAAGCCAGAAAGTTTCATGAGATTAAATTAGCTGAGATTCTTTCAATTATGTCTTCCCATTGTGTTGAAAGAAGACAGGGCCAGCAACCTGTAAGTTCTGCATATCCTTGGGATCCTAAAACAAGAAAAGTGACAGAAACAACGGGACGGGCCAAACTGCTCCTTTGAAAGGATGAGCACTGCAACAGCAATATAGCTGCTGGAAAGTATTGCAGGCAAATACTCAGCCCTCCCTCAGTTCTGCCAAGTGTGAAGTGAACAAGCATGAAAAACTAAACATTTGTGTAACTTCTGTGATTCACTCTGTTGTGAACATCTGCAGCCATATCAGCGATTAAATGTAAAACCCCCAAAAATGAAAAGCAATCTTGTGCCTGCAAGAAACTGCTTTTCAGGTGCCACTATAAAAAATTTCTTCAGCTGAGTGCTATTTTCTCTCATGCCACATCCCATTACACAGATCCAGTTCCATCGGCCTTTATTCAAAAACAGGAACAATGAACACGTTCCTATCATGCATCCCAATGAGTAATGTATGGCAGTGCTTTTTTGAAGGACATTTCTTAACTTGTTAGAACTTGATTGTGCAAAGGCACATAGTATTGCATGTACTTGCCTGTTAACTGCTAAATAAAGGTCTTAATTGCTATATTTTCATCTTCTCACTCCTTCACAGGAGCCATTGCCTGTGCTTTAGCTGCTTAGCAGAGGGTTGTTATTCTGATCACATTTTATCCTACCAGGACTTTCTCCCTTTCCCTCCTCAGTTTGCAAACAATTCAATTACGGATGTCAACTTTTGCCAGATTTTACTGATGCCCGGTGGAAATTCCGTTATTTTCACACTGCCTGGCTCACACGGCATGACGGCGAAAGCCTGCATTGCAAATACCTGGTGTACGGGGGAGGTACGTGGAGAGAAGCTGGGCAGTGTCCAAGCCCGTGGTGCATTCCCATCTGCTGGAATCCACAGTGTTCGCCTCTCTGTGCAAAGCAATGTTAGCACAAAAAAACTTTGATATTTTAGCTCATATCCACCTCTACTGATAGTTTAAGCTAGAAAGCCAGGCTCCAAATTTGAGGGAGTGAGGTAGGCATACGTGCTTTCTACCACTCCAGTGCTAGCCTTACTGGATGCCTGGGTCTGGCCTGGAAAGTCTTGATTTCTGGGTGTTTGCTAGACATACAGATTGCAGTACCAACAAGTTTTTTAAAAGCCTGCGTATGCTCAGTTTTGGGTGGTTTCAGTGTGGCTCATGCGGGGCTGACACCACTTTGCCGCTGGTCTGGCAGCGTTGGCCTGACTCTCTGGCTGCCTCCAGCCCACAGCCAGGAGACAATAGTGAGGGACACATCCCAGACACAGCTCTGACAGTGCCAGCCTTTACACACCGACACGGGGTGAACAGAGGTTTGGGACTGACGTGTGTTGTCTAACTGCAATGGAGGAATGATCCCTGAGGATGTGGGGAGAGAGAGGATGGCTCTGGGACAGCAGAATTATCAAGGCTCATAATGAGAAAAAAAGTGCCCAGTCCAGAGTTCTCCAGACTGCCCTTTAGCAAAGTTAAACAGACAGCCAGGTAACTTTCACCTTCCTCAAGGACGTGGAGGTGCAACCGATCCTTGATTGCAGAAAGGCATTTTGCTACATTAAGGACATGGACCCTTTCCCCCTCTTGCAGTTGATTAACTGTGCTGGTCTTTCCTCACAGAGTTGCCCCTTGCTGGGTGCTGGGCAACTGAACTGCTCATCCAGTTCATCCAGACCCAACCGTATCCTGGGCTGCATCAGAAGAAGCGTGGCCAGCAGGTCGAGGGAGGTTATTCTCCCCCTCTACTCTGCTCTGGTGAGACCCCACCTGGAGTACTGTGTCCATCTCTGGAGTCCTCAGCACAGGAAAGACATGGGGTACAGTCTTTCTGGGCAGAGGACCTGTGCTGGAAGGAACTGGCTGCAGGGTATGTTCATGCCCTTATTCTTTTCTCTTCTGTTAAGATGAAACTAAGAAAGCCTTGTAAGTAAAATGGTGTTTTCTCACCATTTTTTCCCCACCTGAATCAATGTGATCACACTACCATTTTGTACACAGGTGGGAATGAAATGGCAAGACTAGTTTGAATCCAGGACTGTTTACCATTGTTGAGACATTTAAAAAAAACAACTCAAAAAACAAAACAGCAACTAGATATAAATTGCCATTTTGCATCTGTGGCTTCAATAGTTATGCTGTATCATGTCATTTATTTGCAAACATAATTTCTCTTTAGAAAGGCCTTTTCCACTATGTTGTAGTAACTATGGCCCACATTTCAAACTTTCTTTTCATTACAGAAATACAAATTTTTATTTTGTGTATTTGTTGACTATCCTGCTCACTATTAGCTCACAAAAATATTTTTCTGGAGCTCTGCAATATGGCAGTAATGGGGTCAATTTATGAAATTTCGATGTTTTCTTCCTGCTATACTACCTAGCTCAGTATTTCTCTTCAGCTATACTTGTGAGCCGTCTCAAATACAGGTAATTTGGTTCTATGGGTCTAATTTTAATTGGCTGTTGTGTCCTATGTTGTTGTGTTTTCTTATACAGTTGTGGTGAGTTGCCGTGCTTTTATATGAGGCAAGGAAGAAGAAATACATTTTATTAAACCAACTGAGATACATGTGAGTTATGGTAAAGCTAGCCACAAATTAGCAAGGTGTGGACTCCTCCCTGAATAGATCTCACCCACTTGAACAACGTGTTGTGAAATTTCCTGTTTCATGCTATTTAGAGTTTTCAGATTTAAAGGCGTAGGGGAAAAGATTGTCATGATAATAGTGGTAATAGCTTTTACCACAAATATTTTGTGAATATAATGTTGATTATAATGTTTATGGAACAATCAGATTCAGTATTGTGTCACCAGGTCTGAAGATGCATTTAGGAAGGATGTTGCTCATCCTCTGAGAAAACTCCAGTCAGTTTATTAACAGTCATCTAAGTAACCTGCTTGAGAATTTGGGACCCGGAGATGACCCTCATGAAAAACATGATAGCTTCTTTCATTTTGGTGCCACTGATTCTGGGCTTCACCAACCTGTCAAGTATCAACTGTTGAAATTAGGATCTTTGGAGCCTGTCTTGTTCTGTCCTTTTAGCTAAACATCTGCATTACTTAACTTGCATTACCACACTGTGACTCTTCCCAATCCCTAATCCAGTGCTCCATATATTTTGGTCAGTTTGATCTGTTTTTCTGCAGACAGCGACCTATTGTATGTTGTGTCACCAGACCTCAACCTTTGCTAGTATATTTTATGATGTACTCAAAGAAATACATAGAGGACATAATTCCTAGCTTCAGGCTCTTGCTTAGGGCATGATCCATTCTGCAACTGGATGTTTCAGGAGAGAAGAAGTCAGAGAGATCTGGATTACCTACCCATAATCCTGTAGCTGTGAAAATGAATATAAAATATGATTGTGAATTGGGAAGAACTTTGCAACTTCTGCAGCTACAAATTCAACAAATTAGAAAAGTGCTGATGAATATATTGTATTAAAATTCTGTTTGGAATAAATTTCACCAAAGAGTAAAAGTTATTTTTAAAGCACATCCAATGACATTAGCATAGGCTTTTCATCCAAAAAACTTCAAGTAATCTATTTTCCCCTCTCTACATGATGAAACACAGAAAGTGAATAATGGAATGAATGAGGTCTTTGTGTCAATGTAAACTAGAAAAAATTGTAACAGAAACGATGCAAATATTTTGGGGTTTTTTTAATATGAAATTAGAAAATTAAATCTTTATTTTCAGAGGAAAGGTATTCTCCATTTCAACCAAAAGCTACAGAGTTGATGCATAAACTGGATGAATTTTAAAATTTGTTATCTTCCTATGGCAAGAGGACTTCTGTTATCAAAATATATCATCATTACTATAGAATTTGAGTTATGTCTCCAACAGCTGATTATTGCAAATGTAGGAACAGGACCTGCATCCAATGGTTTCCAGACCAGTGCCCTCTCTGCTGGGCCATGCAGAGTAGAACAACACTTTAAAACTTATTAAATATATTATATATGTTAGAAATGTATTTGTTACTGCATCTTAAGCTGGATAGCTGCTGCCTTCACTGCCACAAATAGTCCTCACGACATGAACTTTATGTTTATAATGTTGCATATCAGAGAAGTATAGTTTTTGTAACATACATTCAATAAATAGAAACCATTTTTCACTATTAGAGGCAGTGATGGGTCATCTGTTGATGGGAAAATCATTTTTAACTAAATGTAAGTGACCTTTTGTCACTCTTCAGTACTGCTATACTGCCATGTTGGTTTGCTTTCTTGTTTGCTCCAGGGCCAAGTCAAATGATCATTTTACACAGCATACATATTAGTTCATTCCCAAGGTCCAGCTTATAGCAATCCAATTAGTTCCCTTGTTGAAGAAACCTTTGGTCAAAAAGAGAAAAGCTTGCTGAGAGCTGAGTCAGTTCTTTTATATTATCCCAAAACGCCACATCCCAATTTACCTATGACATAGCTTTATATGTACAACAAAAGTACCCAAGTGTGGCGGGCTGTGAAACAGCCATTCCATTATTCACCTGTTTGTCTCTTCTGGCAGCATCTTCTGCTGAGGACAGAGCATGCAGCTGCTCTCAGCCTCTTTTCCCAGCCCACTGCAGAGAATTTGCTAGGTTATTTGTGAGAAAATCAGCAAGCCTGCTGTGCATACTCAGGCATCCTGGGAATTTCACCAGTCAAAGTTGAAAAGTGCAAAAGCTGCCAATCAGTGTGCATTTACCAGTGTGCATTTACCAGCTTCCCTTCTTTGTCCAAGATTGACGCTGTTGGAGGAGACGAAAGACTTTGTGATGAGACAAAAAACCAGCATGCCTAATGCACCATTTATTCAAGAGATGTCTTTTTGTCCAAATTTTATCGCAATTTGTGCACATCTCAAAATTGCCATAATACCTGATATGCAATACAAAATAAATTTATGCATAACATACAACATAAAGGGCACATATAATCCATTATCTTTACATTTCTGGAAAACAGTTCTCACCCAATTTCCCCTTCTTTACACAAATTTTCCAAGATATGTTTGAGAGTATTTATGTTTAAATATGATATCCACCTGCCTAATAGAAATTTCCATTTAAAAGACCACCACTTCACCCTGTTCTTACAGCACTTCTCATTGAGAGATTTGACTTACTCTTCAAGTCTGAACTTTAAGCCTTCTTGATAAGGTAATAAGTCTTTCGTTCAACTATGCAATTAGTCCTATCCTGATTCTTACTCCAGTCATTATTTTCTCTCTTCTTACTCTGCCATATTGCTATCTGCCCATTTATTATCCCATCTCCTTCACTGAATTTTGAGGACTGCCAGTGTAACTATGAAGAGCTTGTATTTTTTCTTCCAACCATAACACAGAATGATTGCTTGTCCTGACACTCCTGTCCTTCCATTTTTTTCAGCTGTGCTTACTAGAAATAAATCTCGTCTCTACTCTCTTAGAAAAAAATAAAATATTCAGGAAGGACAGTAGTGTTTGCACCTGCTGACAATAGGTCTTATGGGAATGGATAATACTGTTTCCTCCTCATTTTATTCAATAACCTTAAAGGGGAAAAAATTGCATTTTAACCATCTATTCCTATCCTTGATGTTTATTTATTACATTTATCACATTTTAAAGTATGTTTCAGGTTTTAGCATTTCTTCCAGTAACAGAGACTTTCACTACATGTTAGATGTTCTTAACATTTAAAAAATTCATATTTAATCAGCTTTCAGCTTTGCAGAGATAAGTTTTATTGCACAAAACCCTACCTTACTTTAGTTAAAAGACAAAAAATCTGGGGCACCTTTACCTCTCAAATGTAAAATGGCTTTGAAAGGGTAGCTTAGTCACAGAAGCCACTTTTCAGTTACAGTCACATACTTTTCATGTAGAAAATGCACTTAGTATTATCTTTATCAGGGCAAAACACCTTTCCTGCTTCATCTAATTCCCTGGAAATATTTCAGTTGAAACAGAAGAAAAAAATAGGAAGATGATTTTAACGTGTGCTTTTCCTCAGAATAACACCTTAACCTATAGTAATATGGTGTCTGTTATGGGCTGTTGATATAACATACTATATATACTTTTACTCAGCTGAAAAGGGACCAAATGAGAGGAAATAACAAAATGGACAAAGGATTAAAGAAGTTTAGCCCCTTCGCTTCATGACTTTTCTGAACCTCTTAACTCTGAAACCTGTTGTCTCTGTAGGCCTGAACAGGACAGGACTGGACATCTTTTTCCATAACTTCTGTAAAATTTTAATTTGGAAATGACCTCTACAACTCTTGTGTTAAACAGACTGACTAACAAACCATTGCTTCAGGAATTCTTATAGTTTGAGTTTTCATATTGCTTAAAGCAACAGGTATCTGATGCTAGTTAATAGAATATTTTAGACACTATAGTATTAGTTATAATCAATTTTTTTAGATTATTGTATATCTATAGTAATTCAGTTAATAGTTTTCTCAGACATTTCAGGCTTGGTTGTTCATCAGCTACTGTATGTGGTTTAAAATAAATGGTCTTTTTCCACATTCTTTGTTACTTTACAAACCCTTGCCTAACTGAAGAACCTGAGACAGCTGAGCTTGTTTAGCATAGCAGAGTGAAGGCTAAGGAAGTTCTCATAGTACGCAGCAACTACTCAAAGGGTAGTAACAAAGGTGACAGAGCCAAAGTCTTCTTGGTAGTGGCAATCAATATGACAAGAAGGCCAAAGGAGACATGGAACCTTGAGAGGTTCACGTTAGAAATCAGAACACACACCAAAAAAATCACCAGGAAAAAAATGCAACACTGAAACAGGTTATCGCATCCCTGAAGGTTTTCAAAACTCAGACAAAACCATAGCTGAATGAATGGAGTGTTAGTGACAGTCTCACTCTGAGCAAGAGGTTGGAATAGATGTTGTCTAGAAGCCACTTTCAAGCAACATTTCCATGATCTAAGGATTCTGTGCAATTTTTACCCCACCAAGCAGCCAAATCAATCCTCTGCATTACCATCAACATTGGCAGATGCTGAGAAAAATCACAGCCATCTCCCTCTGCCATACCAGCTCCACTGAAGATGCTACAAATTGAATGTGAAAACCCTGCAGAGGTGAAACATGGCAGTTGTTCCTTTGTCACTGATTTTTGTAGATACAATGCTCTCCTTGTCCCTACGAACCACACAGTCTTTTGAAGTTGTGTCTGTTTTGAAAATGACTGTCTCTCCCAAAATTCCCATCAACCACAAAATCAAAACCTGGTGAATTTATTCACACTGACTAAAAATGGAGGTCTTCAGCATTTTGGCTGCCTGTTTGAGGGGATGGAGCTTCAGAAACAATCACTCATGAACTAACTTAGGTTTGTGTATTTAAATCCCTGTAAGTCAACAGACTAGGAGGAAGTTTTTTTGCTTTCTTTTTTTTTTTAAATAAATCCTTGTGCTAGACAGTAAAGTGTGCCCTAAGCTAAGTAAAAACACAGAATGACGGCAGTAAAGAGCCATATTCTTCAAAGCACCATCAAATACCTGGAGATATTCTCAGCTGTGGATTTTCCACAGCTCATTTTAGAGCTGACAGCTGTGTGGACCTCTTCTTAGATGGTACTGTTGTCCTTTTTATAGCTATATTTTCTCAAGGCTGAAATGTGTCAAGTGTCAAGGATTGGTGGGTTTTTTTGTTCAGTTCTTATGTTATAGATCTATAAATCCAACTCAGTCTAAAGCCTCAGAGAAGGGAACTGGACTTCAAAAGCTTTAAATTCAAATAATATAAGCTCCTCTGAGTACCAGTTTGGACAAGTTGTCTGATGTGTACTGAAATCTGTTATCTATTCTAACAAAGTAAGTTAGGCATTGTACAGTGTAGGATTTATCTGAAAGCACATTTTGACAAAATGCATTATCTATGATAAAAATAAAAAGAATAATTAGAGCAATATAGCTTGAGAGCCCAAAACATAATTGGAGGATATAAAACTCAGAAAAATAACCACTGGCAAAGTATTCAAAAATAACTTTTAAAGAATTGGATCAGAGACGTTACAAATACTGTGGGGGAAAAAAGAACAAAACCTGGATACTCAAGAGGAAACAATATCCAGCACTGTTTAAAAGAAGTTATGTAAAATGATGGTCAATTATTTCAAAAGCATACAAGGAAGACAGAATGTAAGAGTGAACCACTCTTGTACTAAGCAATGAAATATTCCATTTTATATTAAAGATAGTTTTGTCTAGAGATAGAAACAAGTAGTACAAGGAAAAAAAAATTTCTCAAGCATGGTTATGTTCTCTGGAACTAAATCTCAGAGACGCAAAACTCTCTTTTGATTTTCCATTCAGACTTCTCTAGCTAGGGCCTTGACTGACATTTCATTTAATTGCTTTTGTTAAAGTACAAGGACAATTAAAAATTTTTGCAGTAAACATATTTGACATAGCCCTGGAGAATACACCAGTGAAGAGTCCTACCAAACTGCAATATTTTACTCTGAAGCTGCAGGGTGAAAATATTTATTCTGCAATCAATGCTTAATTCATTATTTTTCAGTGACTACCTCTTGTCTTCCCACCTCCTCTGTGTCTCCCTTCTCACACATACACATTACCAAAGTGGTATTGAATTTGTAGATACCTCAGGAGAACAAGGAACAAGTGTCTTTAAGCAACGTTCACAGTTTTTTGATTCTGAGTGAATCCAAGTGCTGGTGATGCTATGGGAGTAATTCACATCTTCAGTTTGGCTAAATCACCTCTCTCAATTGACACTAACAAAAACCCTGCAAAGTTAAGAAAGATACAGCCTTGTTCTTAGGTGCAGATCTAAATAATCAGATTTCAAGAACAGATAAATGCTTGTCTTTAGCAGACCACCTGTAACTACTCTGCTAAGATCCTCTTATGCTGCTCTAGGTCTCTTACTGGATGAACAGAAATAATACCAAATGTGAAGATGTTGCTGTTTGAGGATCATCAGGATCATAAAGAATTTGGGCCATCCTCTTGCATCCCAGTACGGGAGTAAAATTCCAGACACGAAGACGTCACAGCAAATAAATATTATTTAATCACCTGCTGATGAGTTTAATACCCCAGCAAGTCACATCAGCACAGAACTGACTAGGGGGGTCCTGCTACTGGAAATGAAAACACAGTGGGCTCATTGTATGTGTTACTTGTTGCCCACTGTTATGCAGCTTCTAAGTAGGCAGAATTTCCTCCAAGTGCACAACAGTTGTCATTGACTTGGATTCATACTGCCTGGTCCCGGCACTGAGCAGAGCTGTAGAAGTAAGAACACATTTTCCACTTTAAAAACTAGCTGTTAGAGGAGCATAAATGAGAAAGGATATACCAAACAAAGGGTAGTTATGTGAAGGTTATATCAGACAAATCATGATTACATGGATTGCCTAGAAAAGTTGCAGGAAATTAACTCCAAATGATACAATACATCTAAAATGAATAAAATGAAATGGAGAAATTATGAAAAAAGATGTTAGAGTAAATGATGAAATTAAAAATTATTAGAATAGTATTTCAGAAAGCTAAGTCATAGTCAAAAAGGTGATGGTATCAGGGAGTTTTGAATCTAGCCACATACATCTTAATGGGTGTATTCAAATCCATGCGTTCATAACTGAGCAAAAAAACCCAAGAGAAAGTTCTGAGTAAAAAAAAAAAAAAAGAGGAAGTTTTTACTGATATGTAGGAAATAAAACTCTATACTAATTTATACATCACTGGTAGATTTATTACCTAAGTGCCTGATCCAATTTCCGTTAAAATCAAAAAGGAATTCAGATCAGTTCCCTATATTTCACTTAAAAATTTTTTCAATTAACATTGCCAATATGCAAACTGGAAAGAACTAAGCTTTACTTTTATGTGGGAGATATTTCCACACAGTTATTTCAATAGGTCAGTCATCACAAAAAAACCCCAAAACAGTTTCAACATATAATAAAGTCCTGTTAGGGTCCTTTCTCAACTGTCCAGTTCTCAGTTTAGTGTCTGATCCAAATATAAAACTTTGTTATTAGCATGAGTACTTCAGAGGTCTTCATTGCGAAATATCTTTGTTTTTAACAGTAGGCCTGTCACAACTATGGTTAAGAGTGTTGTATTGCTCAGCAAGCATCTAAAGCCCTTTCGCCATGTATTTGAAAGGCAAATGTATATTTATGGCAGGATGCTATGACCTGTGCAGTTGTGTAAAGGTGGTTTTGCACTCTCTTCTTCTGTTTTCTTAAAATTTTCTGGCACGGGCACAGATATGCTGAAATATATTAAGGAAAAAAGCAGAGCCAAAACCTCCCAAAATATAAGATCATTGGGGGAATAGCCAAACACCTTTTAGAGTGTTTTTTATAAGTGCCAGCAAACTCATCTCATCCTAAAATTTTGAGCAGAACTTCATATGTAGAATAGGTGAGTTCATGTAATAAAGCAGCTTATGCTCTATCAGTGTAGACAGGGGACACAATTGTTTTAAAATAAAAAGCATAAAAATATATTTTTCCATAGAAAAAGATCAATTGTTGCACATGCTTTTAATGAACATTTAATTTAAATGGAGGTTCTGAAAAGGTTAAAGCCACTTCATTTGGATAATTAATAATGTCATGGTGAAGGTATTCAGCAAGAGGAAAAAAACAGCATGATTTTCAAGGATTTTTAATGGGTTAAAATGTCTTGTGGTAGGGAAGCCCCTTCCACTGGTTCATTTGCACATCCTGCATTTAATAAATGTGTAACTATCAGAATTGTCTCCTCATGACAACTTGAGGAACATGCCTTTTTGTCAAGGTGGCTAGCAATTAAAAAAAATCTTTTTGCCTTTAGACCTTAATTTCTAAAAATAAATAGATAACCACAATTAAACTCAGTATCCAAAGGTAGTTTCTGATGAGAAATCCCTATGCTAAGTGCACTCCTTCAGAATATTATATTATAGACAGTCTTCAAGGCATTTTGAAGGCATCTCTGATGCTGGTCTGCAGTCTCCAATGACAAATGTGCATGATGAGCACTGACTCAGAAAATATGAGCTCAAAATATCTTTCAGAACACAATAGACCAGCTATATTATTATAATGTCAAGAGTTAGGTACATTGTATTTATGTGTATGTGCAAACTCTATGTATTTAGAGACAAACTTTTATTACATATAAACTAAGTAAAGGTGCAGTTACAGTCAACAGACACTGTTCCTGAACATATAGTTCCACGTATCCTGAAAGCTCCTGGTTTAGATCACCCAGACTGACACCTCAAACTGCTGGAAACCTTTGACCTTAAACAACTTCTGTACTGGTTTTTGTACTGAAAAAAATCAGTTAATTTGAGTTTTGTGAGACTGAATGAATTAATGTTCGTGGAGCACTCCGACACCCTAGAGGAAATGAGTAATTCTACCTTACAGCAGTGTTTGAATAATGTTAGGCAAATGAGGCCATGGGGTATACAGTGAACAGTGAGAGGCAAATATAATATACAACTGCTCACCGCTGGAGTATTGTCTATTCTTTGTGCTTAATGAAGCAGGGGTCCTATGTAATTACAGTGTCATAGTATATTCAGCAAAAGCGGGCTGAATTAAGGTTTCCCAGGCAATTCTAATTCTGGCATTTCCTATCTTTTGAGTACTTGACTCTGCAACCTGAATAATGTTCTTTTGTGTGTAAGATTATCTGTGTTTTAAAGACATCAATCATTACAGTATCTAGGCAACACTGCATGAAGTGCAAACAGCAAATCCTTCATTACAGAGGAACTTGCTTGCTTTCATCTCTTCCTCAAGAGGAAATAATCCACAGCACCGTGTATATCCCACAGCGTGCTCCTAGGAGCAACTCTGTCATTAGTAAAGCACCTGCAGAAAGTGGCCTGGTTTTGAATGCTCCTTTAGATTTGAGGACAAGCTTATCTCTGGCAGCAGCATGCTCCACGGGGAGAAACCCTTCACTGAAAATACTCTGCCTTCACCCTGTCAGAGTTGAAGCTTTCATGAACTGCAGTGTCACCATCAAATGCAATAGCTGCAGGATGAAACCAATGCAAGGGAGCAAGCTGGAGAAGCTGAACAGGAAGGCTATATAGGCAAACAGGCATTTTAGGGTATTGCACTGAATCCGGTGTTGCGTAAGTAGCCACTTTACAGTGAATTATGATACAGCCAATTTTCTTCCATCCATGGTAGCAGCTGGGTCACTGAAGAACAATAAGAAGCTGTAGCTTCTGCAGAGCTTTCAGATTTCATTGGAGTAAATTATAATCCATTTCTGTGGTAGTTAACAGCATGACTTGTTTCAGTTGAGACCTCTAGCAAAAATTTGACGGAAGAAAAGAAATACACAGCTTGCTATGCTTTGGGAAGAAGCCCTTTAGTCCACAGTACACCCCAAAATGTGTCTTTAGAAATGTTAATCAGAATACACTGTGAGAAAGATACCCGCCCAGGCAGACCTGCTGGGTCTGTCTCTGAGAAAGCATGCGGGCAGGAGGGCTTTGCAGTCATGTACCCACAGCTGAGCTATGTGGCTATAGAGTGCCTCTCTGGCTGATGCTGGCTGAAAGGAGAGAAAGTTAAAGTCCTTTTGCTTTCAGTAGACCTGTGCCTGAGCCACACGCATATACCAGACACACTGTGGTCAGATAGGAAAACACTCTTGCCCAGATTACAGCCTGTAACAGAGGAAGATCACTGAGAGAGCTCAGCTTTCTTTTTCCAGTGAGGATGACTTTAGGTAAAGAACAACACAGAAGTTCAGCTTACTGCATTCATTTTTATTTGACTTCTTCCAGAAAAGGCACTGTGCCATCGAGAGCTCCTTGTTACTTACTGTTCCAACTCCACCAGGATCTGAAGAGTACGAAGACCCCATCTTCTCTTTTTGAAATAGTGTTTTCTCCCTGAATGAAATGATTACCTACCTCCAACACCATCTTTCTCTTATCAGTCTCCAGTATAACTGTTTCAGGATGTATAGAACTTGGGTTTTGAGGAAGGTATTTCAGACATGTAAACAGGTATCCTTTTATAATTTGGTTTTTGCTCTTCAATTTCTATGAAAAATAGGGAAAATCTCTATTTCTATGGGGAGTCACTCCCTATGTCTAATAACCAAGGCTATTCGGAAGGATTATCTGGAAAGCAAGAACAATTTTTGTATCCTGCTGTTTACTACTTCATAGTGAATGGTAAAAAATAGCCAAAAGCCTCAATAAAATTTATTGTCCTTTTTACGATTTCTTTTAAGCATTTGGGATACCAGAATTGCAGTGTAAGAATCAGTATTATTTCACCTTCATCCTCCCTTACACCCATCTCTTTGAAGGATGACAGCTGCAGCATGATATCTCAGGTGAATTGTACGGTGATCTGCCTGTAACTCTTTATGAAAGAGAGAATGATGTTCCCAGTGAAAAGCAAACAGAAAGATATGAGTTTTTTCCTTTATTAAAGATTGATTCAGTTGAAGGAGCAATGGAACAGTCTTTTTAATACAGTAAGCATTACAATGTAAGGCCAGTTTATATTGCTGTGCTGCAGTTTAGCTTTTTGCTCCAGGTGGTAAATGCTTAAACAGAAATGCA
The DNA here is from genome assembly GCF_030936135.1 of Gavia stellata. NCBI lineage: Eukaryota > Metazoa > Chordata > Aves > Gaviiformes > Gaviidae > Gavia > Gavia stellata. The sequence continues at coordinate 86,175,475 of NC_082595.1, read as the reverse complement.
AGAAAGATAAGCTATATTTTGTTGTTTGCTTAGATTTCTCCAGAAAAAAACCCCAAAACTAAACAAAGCAGTCCCACCATTGCTGAAATACTTAATTCTCCTATTGGCAATTTATTAAATCCTTCTCCTGGCAATGCAAAAGATTCAAATTAGAGCCCAGTAAAACCATCTGAAGTCAAGAGACATGCTCCTGGAGACTTTACTGGGAAGCAGAGATTCAGAATATTCATTGTCAACGTAGATTGAAGCTGAAGCTGAAATGAGGTTGATGATGAAAGTAGGGAGAGGACTGCATGATAACATAACCTCCCACACCTATATAATGGGAAGTTCCCCATATCAGGTAGTGCTAGTGGGTGGGCAGAGCAATGCTCTCACATTTCTCCTTCTGCCCTCTGTGTCGAACTGTGCTGGGTCTGCACCAGCCAGACAGCTGAGCTACTCCTGGAACAATTCCACAGATGCCTTGTCATGCATTTCCAGGAAGATATTAACTTTATACACCTCGATTGAAATTCTTAGATGGTACCGCAAAAATGCAAAGAGAAGAGAAAGGATGTCATGTATTCTTGTGAAAAAAACATTGCACAAAAATGTCTGTCCATCTAATCCAACAGGGTTTCCCAACAACAATAATAAGGTTGGCTACTGCATAGATGTCTTCTGAGAAAACTGGCATGAGTAGCCTATACAGGATGACTGGGAAACAATTGTTTACCATTTCTTGTAATACAACGTAATACAATACAACACATTTGAGAGTTACTCATCTAAGTGAAAGACAGCCATCCTTGGCTCTCCTTTTAGTCAGTGTGAGCTCCTACAGAACAGTCCATTTCACCTGGCCAAATTCCTGAGACTTTCCGTGTGTATCAATGCGATATAGCCAACTTTCAAATCTATATTCCTAAAACTGAGCTCAATGCTGCATGATGCAGAATGTGTTAGTCTAGTCAAAGACAAAAGGCAATCAGAAAAGCACACTAATCTTTAACAAAGCAAGGCACATTAAAAAGAATGAAACCAACTTCAGTTGTGTTAGTCATACAATTACACTTCAATAATGACTAGATATTTTGCTGGGTCAGACCTAACAGCTGGAGTATCATACAGATACCACTAAGATTAGGTACCCAAATACTTCTTTCTGTCAACTGAAACACCAAAATACATAACTTGTCAGCTTTTATTTTGGCAATTTGCTGTCTTATATTTTCTTCTTCCAAGCTTGCAAACTGTGATAATGGATAAGGGTGGGTTGCCATGTTGGCTTTGATTTTTTTTTTTTTTTGCCTTTAAGCTTGCCTTCTTTAATTGTAATACTTCAGGAAGCAGTTTTTTAATGCTTGGTACTCTGTCAAAAAGGTAAATGTGATTTTCCTGAAAAATGCCAAAACCCTATAGGCTCTAGTTGTATACACAGCCAAGACGTTTCTTTTCAAGAGCCCTTAAGTATAAGGATGATCATCAGGTATGAGAAAATTCAATTGGAAAAGTACCTATGTTACAGAAATATGTTTTTCCATGTTGTAACATGAATTTGAAGATTCTTTACCTAAGTATTGAGTTACGCGTGAGTACGCTGTGAGACAGTCGCCCTTGAGGCATAGTACAGCTGAAGGTGCAGAGGAGTGAACTCCTCGGAGGAGTCATGATTTACTGCTGACCACACCTAGAGCATTTATAAAATGTCAGTACAGCACATCTTGGTGTGGGAGAGAAAAATACAGCCAAGCAATATTTCCTTTAAGAGCTCTTCTTTTCCAGGGTTTATGTCTGCTGTATGTTTTCACTGAGTTTGAAGTCTGAAGTTTGAATGCTCTTTTTTTTTTTTTTTTTTGAAACAGAATTATCATGCTAATGACATTTACAAACCAGCTGCTGAGTACAACTCCTCCAGAGGAATTTTGTGGAAGGATTCCAAGTCCTTCTTTACATATTTATATATATGAAATAAGTTATGGTGTTTGTGGATAAGACAGAGTTGGAACTGCTTTTATCTAGATGCCTTTTATTGTCCACAGGGGAAACCTGGGCCTCACTACTCCATTCGAGTCCTTCTTCTCAGACACTAGTGCTGATACAGCTTTCAGGAGGGAATGCGGTCGCCGTATGAGATCCCACTAATGTCAAAAGGGGACATCACATGAAGAAGACACATTGTGTCTTCTAAGTCTAAGGATGAAAAGTTCTAGTAGAGCAACTTGAGGCATGGTCTGTTTTGTGGGAGGGAAAACAGACTGCCAAGAGATCAGGTCAAAGAACTATGTCACTTCGGATAACCATTTAAACAATTTCTAGAGGGTAGCAGCTTCTTATTACTAACAGCCTGACAGATGAAATGGTGAAATGAATCAATATTTTCTACTGTATTTCTCATAAAAAGAACACCTGGTATTCAATGGACACTTCCAAAGTATTGTCAGTGAGTGCCTGCGAGTGCTGGACCTTTTAAAACGAAAAACTTTTAGCATGAAAACTGTGATAGCTGAGGAGCATTTCTACTTACTGAGCAAGTTTGTTCCTCTGTCAAAATAAGCATTGTGTTTTAAAGGTATTCGGCAAGGATCTGTATGAACACGTTCACAACAAGTAGAGTCACACCCTGCTGCATGGGGTTTACAGCATGAATCAGAGACGGAAACACAGTTTGAAAGTTTGGCCTGTTTTTTTGCAGAGTGCAGATATACCACAGTAGTTGAAAAAATTATGTGCAAACTTTACTTGGGAACAACCCAAGGAGGACGTTTCCTTGTTTCTGTAATGTTCAGCTTATCAGGAAACATTGCCTTTGGGATGTTACTCTTTCAATTAGTAAATAAATCCCAAGACAAACTTTGCAACATCACAAAGTGCCTATTAAGCACTCCATCAAGGGAAGAGTATCAACAGATGACTGACCGTCTACAGCAGAGGACGGAGAAATGAGCTAAAAGATAAAACATTAAACATGAAAAATGGCAAAGACAGAATTAATTATAAATCACACAGAATCCTATTTTAGCCACTCTGGAGTTAGCCTGTAAACACTACACTTAGAGATCTGCTGGGATGCTTCTGATGAAAATTAAGCTTCTGTTATTGCTCAAATTTAGATATTTTGAGAAATGGGTTTAAAGAAAAATTCTTATTTGATTCACTGTCTGACATTTATATATTATTTATATTTATATTCCGAGTTTATCTATTTGTTGAACAGCTGTTCAGCTCATAGCATGCAACATCCATGTTTTGTACCGTATTCTTGAATGGGTTTTCACACTTCAGACTAACTGAAGTGAAAATATAAGCTTGAAAATATGAATTCATATCTGTAAATATTGTTCAAGAAAATGAATGTTTTCCAATAGTTAGTATTAGAAAAATGCATAATTCACATTAACCTAACGTTCCTAATAAACAATAACTTAAATCATTCCATTAGTGACATTTTAGGGGTACCCTTCTCATGTCACCCGGTACAGCTGTTGGGCCTCTGCTTTAGAAAAACAACACTCTTTGTTGAAACCACAGTAAAAAACAAGCTTACTGACTGTGTTGGCAGAGTTCAGTAACATCCAGTTACAAAATACACTCGGGATTGCTCCACATAATTGTGGGTACAGTATTGGTAACATACATTTCTATAAATGCTCAACTATGTTGGCATTGTTTGTGAGGACACACCATTTCTAATAATTTTGTTGTTGTCATTTTTTTTTAATTGAAGCAACACGTACCACACGTAAAAAGGGATGGCAAAATCCTCATAGATAGCCTGAACTGATGCTTCAAGGATAACATGAAATTTTTTTGATAGAAATGAGCTACATTCTCAGGCAGTCCAAAGCTGCTTCTGACTAATGCTGAGATCCATTATCAGAAAGAATCCCTCCAGAAGTCTGTAGCTGGCAGAAAAGGGCTTCAATTTGTGCATTTCTATTAGTACTAATTTCATATTGCTCAGGCTTCTAGTTCCAAAAACCCACCGCTGCAGTCCTCTTCAAAGATATAGCCCATGACACCATGCATAAGCAAAGGTGAACTCCACTGGTTCAAATTGGCTAGATGGTGATTCAGACACAGCCGATCCACAAACTGTGTACTTCCAGGTTTTTCGTGATTGTGGAGGGCTGACCCTGGCTGGACGCCAGGTGCCCACCAAAGCCACTCTATCACTCCCCTTCCTCCGCTGGACAGGGCAGAGAAAATAGAATGAAAGGCTCGTGGGTCAAGATGAGGACAGGGAGAGATCACTCACCCATACCATCATGGGCAAAACAGAGTAGACTCGAGAAAATTAATTTATTATCAATCAAATCAGACTAGGGTAGTGAGAAATAAACACCAAATCTTAAAACACCTTCCTCCCACCCCTCCCTTCTTCCCGGGCTGACCTTCACTCCCAAATTCTCTACCTCCTCCCGCCCAGTGGTGCAGGGGGATGGGGAATGGGGGTTGCGGTCAATTCATCACACATTGTCTTTGCTGCTCCTTCCTCCTCAGGGGGAGGACTCCTCATACTCTCCCCCCGCTCCAGCGTGGGGTCCCCTTTCCACAGGTCCACAGGTCCTGCCAGGAGCCTGCTCCAGTGTGGGCTTCCCATGGGGTCACAGCCTCCTTCGTGCATCCACCTGCTCCAGCGTGGGGTCCTCCATGGGCTGCAGGTGGATGTCTGCTCCACCGTGGACCTCCATGAGCTGCAGGGGGACGGCCTGCCTCACCATGGTCTTTACCACGGGCTGCAGGGGAATCTCTGCTCTGATGCCTGGAGCACCTCCTCCCCCTCCTTCTTCACTGACCTTGGTGTCTGCAGAGTTGTTTCTCTCACATACTCTCACTCCTTTCTCCGGCTGCTCTTCTCACAACAGTTTCTTTCCCCCTTCTTAAATATGTTATCATGGAGGCGCTACCACCGTTGCTGATGGGCTCGGCCTTGGCCAGTGGTGGGTCCATCCTGAAGCTGGCTGGCATTGGCTCTATCGGACATGGGGGAAGCTTCTAGCAGCTTCTCACAGAAGACACCCCTGCAGCTCCTCCACTACCAAAACCTTGCCACGCAAACCCAATACAGTGACACAATGAAACCCTTTGCTACTAGTCATGATTAAAAGACTGGCTCACTACTAAATCTAGAATTTAGCAGGTACCTTCTCAGACGTCTGCTCAGCATAACTGCATGGCTTTGCACCTAATCAGATCACAGTGTAATCCTATGCAATTCTGGTAAGGAATGACAATAAGCTGTTGGTTCCAAATACATTTATACATAAGCTAAGACACAACAGCTTAAATGAAAAACTAAACATCTTCAGGTGATTACCTTATGGTCTTCCTTTTTTCTTTTTGTGGGTGTTCCAGAAAGCTATTAATACTGGTATAAAGAGGGATTAATTGACAATAGTAGTGACTGAAATACAAGGCTGCTTTTAAGCTAGGGCTTCTGTCTTTTCACTTGTTGCTCTTATGTATTTCTTGTATCAGTTCATTGCATACTCTACTGCTTAAACCTTTATCTCTTTTCCTGAGCTGACTCTGGTGCTAACATCTATCTGGTTTTGCTGCTGTTCAGTCAGCTAAATCAAGAATATCAGTGGGGAATATATAATTTTGGCTAAGGATAGCTTTAAAACTAACCTGATTCCAAAATCCTTTAATTAGTTAGAGGGGATTGCAAACTCAGGGAACCTAAAAATGGAAAAGCCGAGTCTTAAAATTGTTATTATTTCAAGTGATTCACCTCAGAATCAACCTGACGTTTGCATAATTCATTCTTCTTTTTCAGTTCCCTTCCCAACAATTCCAATGTCATTTCAACCCCAAATTTGTGGAAATAAATTTGTAAATTAGTACATTTGCTTGAAATATGTCTAAATTTAACTCCTTTCCTTATAAGTAAACTAGCATAATGACAAATTCACCTAAATGTGAACAAAGCTTTACAAACAAGGGGATTCTCTGAACCTCAAAGCAAGGACATGGCACATTCCATGTAGTACCTAAAAGCAAACATACTGCCCCTGCCACCCTATGCTCGGACTCTCTGAAGCTGCTCCCAAGTTGAGGAACTGCTGAAGAAATGCAGTCCACCATCTCTATATCCCAGAAGATGCAGATAAACAGCCAGCAGCCACAGTTCATAGATGAACCCCACGATAACAAGTCTCCTTACCGTCCCTGATAGCGATGACTGGTGGAGTGCCACAGGATACATCTTCTCTGCAGACAGATCTTGCTCATGTTCTTGGATCCAGAGGGCCAAATGCTGCATCTGAAAGCTAAAACACCATATGTTTTCATCTACTTCCCACCCCGACCGCTGACAAGCACAGGATGCTTTAATGTAGAGATTTCTCCTGAGCAGTAAAAGAAAAAAAAATAACAAAGGATCTTTGAACAAAACTGTGTGACACAGTGTGTCAGACACATAAGAATATTTTTATGTTTTACTGCAAGAAAGACCTGCCTCACATCTGATACCTTCATTGGCTCTGGCTGTCAAAGTATATGTGCTTGCTTTAGGTTGCTGTCCTTACTGTTGTTTCTATTCCTTGTCATCCCTCTTATCTGTGGCTCCTTCAAACTTAGAGCACAGTGTTTATCCAGGGAGTGATGGGGTGCTGATATAAAGACACGCATGATAATCAAAACCCTTCTGGGTTCCTCTGTGGTGTGACAACCTAGCACTCTACCTCAGCCTGCCTTCCTGCCAGCACCGCCTGGAGACAACAGTGTTGATGGGAATTTTGGGATGTGCCAGGAGTCCTGGTAGCCTAATTGCACATATTGAACTTTGCATTTGGCAATAAAACCAGCTGCAACTGTGTTGCTTAACATTTTCCTCCTGGTAATCAAATATTCTACAATTAGAGATCAAACATGTAACTGTTGGTGAATTAATAAGGGATAGATTTTCTAGGTATCTATAACCCAAACCATCAAAATACAATAAATGGCCAAATCTATGCCTAAGCTGTGTGGCCATGTCTCTTTACACATGCTTTTTAAAACACCTGACGCAGCTTGCTGTGTATCAGAATACACATGGGGGGGAATGGTGTAATTTTAACCTGTGGGAGACAAGCCCTACATAGTAGGGAACAGGGTATACATTTGTAGATACCAAAACCCCTTAAGTGAGAACAGAAAGAAAGTTTCATTTTCACTGTTCTTGGGGAGATTTCCACGCCAGCTAAAGATCAGAAGGAGCATTGATAACTTACAGCTTTTTGTGTTCACTGAAGTAATCTTGGGAGGGATGGCAAAGTATCCATGGACATAAGACTCTGTGCAGAGGGATTCTCAGAAGCCATTGCCAGCCATTGTAAACTGCTGTAAGCCATTATTTTGATCAACATACACAAAGTCTTAAGGTCTTATGTTTTTGAATGACTTGAACCAGATTTTGACCTTGGATGCATTGGGATATAAAGTATTTGTCTCTGTTCGTACAAATTTTTGAAGAGTTGAGTGTCAAGATGTTTGTTTATTAAGTATTAATAATAGCTACATGCATATTTCATTAGAGGTCTTCATCAAAGCCATGAGGTGTGTATCAAAGGAAACTCTCTTTCCTGGTGTCATACACATCACACAACCTTCACCAGAGACATTGCTAGAACGGGAAACCCCCTTGGGAAATGAGTCTGGAGAGATAAAACAAAGGTGAATGATGAAATAGGGACAAAAAGGAATAAAAAAAAAGAATTTCCCCTTTGCTATTTAGATACCTGTTGTGACTTTGTTCAAAGCAGCAGTCTACCAGTGGTTTCTTAGATTTCTAAAAAGTAGTATTTTTTGCCAAGAGAAACATAAACACCCCACAGTGAAGCATACTTACATGGGAACTTTCTAGAAGCCCTTGAAAGATCACCAACATTTCATTTTGTGTAAACAGTCAGCTATGCTGCGGATGACATATAAAATTTGTACATGTAAATCAGCTGAAGCCTGCACAAATGCATTGGTCAGGTGAATAGTCCTGTTAGTATCATCTGAGTTTCTTGGGGTCTGGGAATGTCAGAGAATGATGCCTGGATCAATGAAGTCTAGTAATTGTGTTTGCAACAGAGGTGATAACAGTAACGTTATGCCCACCTGAAGTTCACATCCTCTTCAGAAAGAGATTCCTTAGTGAGAAACAGTTCGGAGAAATGGCAGGGGACATCTTTTTACTGAGAAAGAACAAGGTATAGAGAAAGAGTAAAGGACATAAGAGCCTGAAAATACTCAGAAGTTATAAATAGAGAACATGTTTATCAGTATGGTGTTAGATGTCCCAAGAGACCAGGTCGCCTAAGCTCTTTCTTCCTATTTCCCTGCTGACATGCTGGCAGCACTGAGGGCAAAGAGAAGCTGCACCTTAACCAAGCAGCTGTGTCTTTACACACTTACTCTCTGCCCTCCTCCATACAGTGCTGTGCTCCAGTTTCAATCCTCATGAGCCACCTGGGAGATGTAGGCCAGGTGCATGTTAGGAAAATGGCATCAGCCTCACTGTTCACAGATGAACTGCACGCACATCCAAAAGTAAATTGGAGAAACGTATTCAACTTTTCCTAGAAAAACGGGGAAAAATGGTGGAAAAGGAAGTTTAGATATTCTGCCAGAAGAATCCAGCCAAAAGTAAATATGGAAAAATATTACGGAGGAGCAGAAAAATTACATTGCTTGGCACATTTAAAATCATCCATGCTGGTTTAACTCCACTTGTAAAGAGGTGACAAGATGACCTAGTAATTTCTTTCCACTTGCACATTCTTTGGCACTAATCTGTGCTACTTCACACCAATTTTGGACATCAGCAAAATCTATTGCTCATTCTGAGACTGCTAGTGAGAGCAAAATTGAACAACATGACCCTCTGATAACCCATTGGCTAATACGAAGTTATGTGTGTAATTTTCCAGTTGCTTGTTTTCTAGACAGAAGGCGTTTCTTGTCAAAAGCTACAATGGCTGCTAAGAGTGGGTAGCTCATATGACTACATTAAAACCAGACATTTGTCACACATAAAAAAGAAGTTAATACTGTTGGTAAATGTCTAGGAAACTCAGCTGCACATGTGTTTCCATACCCTGTATGAACCAGGTCCATATGGGGCTTCAAGAATCAGGCAAAAATGTGGCAAAGGGAAAGAAAGTAATAACTTGAGTGTCCTTATCTTCCACTATCTTCAGGTGACTTCTTATCCCTAAGGGTACTGTGCAAGTTACAGGTGTAATCTGCCCTAATAAAGCTCAGTCTGCTACAAATGGCTGTTTGAAGGGGCAGTGTAGGAGTGTATGAATCAGACAACCTCAGATGAATGGCCAACGGGAGTCAGAGCTAGTGGACCATTTTTCAGTTCTCGTTTTTAGCAGAAGTCTGTTCTTTCAGCAGCAGCCAACGGCTGGTGGCAAATAAATCTGTTTGTGTCACGCAGATTCTTCGCAATTGTTTTTCTTTCTCTGAAATAGAGATAATTTTGTGTTCTTCCTACGTATGCTAAGAAAACGCCAGTATTTACATTAAATTGTCTTAAATGAATATAATAATATTGTATATACAGAACAAATGAAAGGTGAGTTCTCATTAAAGTATTAGAGCCTGCCCAACGTTTCGTGGCATCCTACATTATAACACATGGCAAGTCGAAACATTTTTTTCCTCATGCTTGGTTTCTTCTGCATTTGCATTCCTACCTCAAATACACCAATTGCCTGGGGCTTTCCTCAGATGATGAGGACTCTTCAGCCATTTTAAGGATTTCTGTGGTCTCTGGAGACTTCCTACTTGAGGCCAGAAGTGAGAAAGAAGATATGAATTCCACATTCAAACCTGGGGATTGAGAGGTGGCTAACCTATGGTGCAATTTCCTCCTGTCTGAGCAAGAGAATGTGCAAGAATGTGCAAAAACAGTGTGTAGCTACTGACTGAAAAGGATCCCTTCGTAGCTAGAAGGATATACAGGTTTAGTGCCACTGCAGTCTTTCCCAGAAAAGGACACATCATCTGTCAAAGAGATCATATATTAGAAAGTAGGAGAATTTGGTTTTATTTTCACATTGGCACAGGAGATAAGGAAGCTTCATTTACCAGCTGAGTCTGATATCAGAGATACCAGGGATGTCTGTTCAGGAAAGAAACTTCAAGATCAGATTGAGCTGACAGCAATTATATCCACAACTATGTCCCCTGCCTGTATCGTATCATGTTTTTCCTGACATTCTTCTTTCTCTTTGTTTCTGTTCACCAGAGCTGAGCAGAAATTAAAAAAATGTTGATGTTAAAAAATGATACAAAAATTGGAAAAACATTTTTGTTGGAATTCTGTTTCAAGAATTTGCTTCTGTTGAAAGATTAAAGCCCCACATTGGAGGGGAGGAATTGGTGAGAACAGTCAGATTTCAGCTGCTAAGATCTGAAAATATTTTCATGTTCTGAGTAAAATACTGAAATACTGACATTCTTGCAAATAATATTGCTTTTTTGAAAAAAAAAGTTCAAAATTCAACTGAAGTCTTTCAAGTAGGTCAACAATAAATGTCAGGGGTTTATTTTTATTTTTTTTCCAGGAGAGAGGGTTATTATTGATCACTACTTGAATTATCTTTGTGTATAAATCATTTTGTATGTTCTGCCTTATAGCTGAAGATTTAGACTTCTGGAGGAGTTCTGTAACTTTCTATTTCTCCTCTATTTTTAAACTGATAGATAAAAAGGATCTAAGTTAAGACAGCAAGGCATACATGTTCAGAAAAATGATCCTAGCTTTCAGAACTAGACAGAAAATTAGTTGAAGTAATTTCCGACTAATACTCAACTTGATAGGCATAAACTATCTGAAATGTTGCTAAAATATGCCAACTGGTTTACTTGTCAATCATATTAAAAAGGATTAAAAAGGGCAAAAGTAACTCTGAATGTTCACTTAATATTACATTTTGAAAATTATTATAGTCCAGAGGCTGCCAAATCAACATGAAGAAAAGATTATAGTTTTCCAACCATTTGTTTTGTGCCACTCTTGCCATACAAGGCACAATCTCATCACAAGTCTGGATAAACTGTCTCTGATTACCTCCCACATGTGAGATTGAGACACTCTGCTCATGATGGGCACACTCTTTTTTTCTCTATGAACGATGCCATTAGGAGATGATTTCACAAAGAAAGAAGCAAGGTCGTCATTATTTTTAACAGAAATACAGTATTTTTGTCAGATATTAAAAAGAGCTGTCTACCTCAGCAGCTAACATCTAAGTAGTTTCTTGAGTAACAGTTGGTTTTAAAAATAATTACCTGAGTTCAGGGTATATGATATTATGAAACAAAACAGACAAGTACCAGATTAAAACAAATAAACAAAAAAAAAAGTGCAAGATCAATGTACACATTATTGTAGTTTTTCCAAAGTATTTGTAGGGAATTGTGTATAGTACTGCAGTAACAGGTAAGGTGTTTTCCGTGTCCCAGAGAATCTACAGCCTTAAAATAGCATGCCAAAACGTAGGATTAAAGTCCAAAATAAGTAAGGGTGTGAGATTGTTACTGTGGATTATACAGAAGAGAGTTAGTTTGGAGATATGTGTTTGGGGGAAGACTGCAGAGTGAGTGAGAAGAGGGTCTGATGGGTGAAAGCAGAAAAGGTATTCTAGCAGGATAGGAGGAAGGAAGCAAAGCAGATAAAAGGAGCAGGAAAATGAAAGGATTGGGAAGAACAAAAAGAACAAGAGAAGGAAGATAAAAGCAGGGGTGAGGTGATGAGATATGCAAAATTCTACAGACACTTATAAAATTAAAAACACACCCTGGTGTGTACAAAACTTACCCACACCTTCTCTTCACGCACAGATCACTTATGCTACCTGATAGTCCCATAGATATGCACTCCATTTCACAAATATAAAGGCATATAAAATCCATGTCCAATTAACTTCCAGTCTAAATCAGATACAACCCTCAGCTGAGCAGCGATTTATATACACATTGAACTTATTACCATGAGACATCACAATGATTATTAGCAGAGCTATACACCATCCTGAAGCTTGATATGTAAAAAGATACAGGTTGAGACCTCTATGTGTATCCTTCCCACTTTATTTCCAGTCTAGTGCTATACCTATAACTAAGAACCTAACTACCATTAAAACCCATAGAAGCGCACTGATGGTACCCAGTGTGTCACAGCACATGAAAGTGTCATCCTGTGAGATCTCTGGCTGGTGAAAGAAGTGTGGTGATAAAGTCAGGGAGCAGTGTTTGAGAGGCACTGCTTTCATGTATACTCAAGGCTGCAGACAATGTTTGGGCGAAGGTTTTCTTTTTGTTTCATTTGGTTTGGTGGCCAAACCCATCTTGCTCTGAGGGACAAATGGTGGCAGGATACCAATGGGAAAGAAATTACAACAGTGGGCTTTGAGATCATATTTGCGGTGTAACATAACAAATGGTTTCAGAGCTAGAGTGTAGGGAAAGTCAACTACTACAAGATGCCTCAAGCAAGAACCCATCATTCAGGCTGTGTGGATATGCAGTAAAATCTGAGAAGGGATTTGAAAGCTTATATAAATGAGTATGGCGAATGTTAACCCAGACACACGTTCATGTGGGTGTACACAGTCTTCTAAGCAGAGAGACAAACATACAAGTAGATGTAATAGTTAAGAGGGAGTGATAGCCATAACCAAGCGCCTACACATTTTAATCCTAGGAACATTTCGTCAGATGCTTACAGCTCTGAGACCTCCATTTTTACTGTTAGTGCATGTGGTGTTTGTAGCAGGGTGATCTTGCACTGAAAAAGTTTATCCTGATCTACTCTATCCATGCAGCCTAATACAGGATGTGACTCTAGGAAGAAGTAATATCACTCCCAATATATTCTTGTCTCATTTGGAACATCTATTTTCTGGCTCCCAGAATAAGGAAAATAAAGTACAAATAGAGGTCATCAGCTTCTCAGGGCCACTCATTTTTCATGGGTCCGATCAATACATACCATGTTTAATTAATCTGATAAATCCTGTCACACTTGACCTGGGTTTGCACATCTCTCCTAGCCATACAAATACAGCAGTATCCTCAATGTCACCCACCTGCTGACTCACTAGCAAATGAATTGTCCTGCTAGATGAGTCTGACCCTTGGGCCACCAGTGGGTCAGCTCTGTAGCTGATGAGGAAGAGGAGAACGCTTACTGCGAAGAGCAGAACACAGGGGCAGTCTCTCATGCTTTCAGTATGGCAACTCCTGCCTGTTGGCTGAAGCCCTGAATGTTTGCCAAACATTTGCTGGAGCCCTGAATGTGTGCTGAACATTTGCTGGAGCCTTTGCCACAGCCTGGCTAGGATAGCTGGCAGCACTGCTCACCTGTGTTGTGGGGAAGGGGGAAAGGAGAAAAAGCAGTGCTGGGAAAAGGGTTCCATCAGGAATGCCTTGCAGGCAAGTGCTCCTGAGGGCTGCAGTCCCCTTCTGCACGGAGCTGGCGAGGGTAGATGGTTAGTCCTTTCCAGCCTTACTGACCTTCGGTTCCTTTCTGGACTTTTTGCCACAGAGATGGCTTAAAATGTTGTCAGTCTGGTGTATGTCTTTCACGCACTGAAAACAAGCACATTAAAGGTGCCAGTGTTACATACTGTTGCTATGTCTTCCTCAGCTTTAAGGTTTTTCTAGTAATTGTAGTGAGGTGCCTATGACTTTGATTACAGGTGCTGTCAAGTTCACCACTTCCCTTCATTATGTGCGTCGACTCTGTTACCCCAACACCATTGGCAAAGGAGATAACATCACACACTTGTTCTTTCTTCTATCACCACATCCCAGATTTTTACAGGCAGTTTGGCTTGTTTAGAAATGATGGTGGGTAAATTCTGTTTAACAGGCCCAAGTAAGTACGGCAGCAGTACGCATTACAAGAGACAATTGCAGGAGCAAAAGGGCTCTTATTTTAATCTGTGTCAGATACTGGCTCCCATGGACAGCCTCACTGCTTGTTTGGAAGTTTTGAATATGTCAAGATTATCTATTTGGAGAAGAAGAAATATGTGGTAGATAACCTTATCTCCAAACAAGTAAGAGATGCAGAACCATGAGATGTCTGTTCCAGAAATAACAAAATCGGTCTAATGACTGACCACAGTGAAAAGCTCAGTACTAGAAGGTAGGAAGCAAGTGCTTCTATCACAACATCTATAAAAATTTCCTTATTATAAGTTCAAAAGTGAGTCTGGACAATTTAAGATTCAGGCAGCTGCTCCTCTTCGAGGAAATAATTTCTTGAAGGCTTTGTGGTATCTTTTTAGTGGTAGTGGTTACACCACTAAAAATGACAAATACATCTGAAAACCATTGGCACTGCAGCCTGCACTGTCATCCTGCATGTCCAACAGGTTTCACGTAAATGCTCCAGGAGGGAAGCTTATAGGTTTCTTTAAGTAGTGTTTTGTCTATTACCCATTGCTTGTCTGTGCTCTGTCAGAAGATTTCGCTAATATTGCATCATCTTGCTCAAGTAGTATCATGTTGCTGGGTTAGCATCTGTATAAGCATGTGGATAAAAGCTGCAGAAAAGTCTAATAAATAAAATGACATTGTCCATAGATAAGCCATGTTTACTTTTACATGCTGTTAAAATATTCCTCTTTATGTGCCAACAGCATGAAATCCATGGTTTTGGTGGAGGTGACCTACTGCTGGAATTCAGTAATTTTTACTTTCTGTGTACCTTTGTTTATGAATCAGAAGTTCAATAAGACTTATTGGTATGACAGAGTCTAGGTCTAGTTCATTTTTTTGGAACTACCATACAGTTCTGCATTTCTTAAGGTTATTGCCAGTTGAACTTTGCTGAAGAAAGCATCTTTTTATGGCTTTTACTTTTTAAGGACAGTTATAGGTATGTTAAGCAGGCCTGTGTAACACAATTGGCAGGGGAGAAATTGTATATACAGAGGATTTAAAATAAAAGAGAACTTGATAGATAACATACATTCGCTTGGCATATGCAACTTCTATTTAACCCAGGTTCTATTTTAATAACGTAAGAGAATCTCATGGCTCCTTCTCTTTCACACCCAGAGCAATTGTTATAATTGTAGGTATTTGACAATTTACTGTTTGAAAAAGTATTAAAATAGTTGACATTATATCTAAGTCAACAGATGATAGTTTCAACAGTAATTTTCAGCTTAAATCTATTATCAGTGTATTTAACTTTCCTCCAAAATTTTTGTACATTTTAAGACAAAGCAGAACTCCCTGTTTCTGGAGGCAGTGAGGTCTTCAAAGCATCAATGAAGTAATTTTAAATCTTTATTACTGTTTATATTTGACTATACAGCTGCTCTAAAATACTCTAACCTGTCTATTTGTTTTAAGCTGAATTTCTTTTCCTCAGCACAGCATCTTACACAATGTGTCATAAAAAGTATAATATGTCCTGGAAGCCCTTGCTATGAAATTGTTAGTGTTTAACTGGTTGATGGACATTTTTAACTTAAATGATCTGCTGCCCAGAAGATAATGTGTAAAGCTTATCTGAATTTCTTCATTTTTCAGTGTTAAAGGCCCATGACCCAAAAAATTTCCTTTCTTTCTCTTTTAATAATTTTTTCTGCAACTAGTGACTGACTTCTCTCTACCACCACCAATCTCCATTTTCTCCCAAGTGCTGAGAAGGTCTTCTATCAGTGTTATCCACATGCTAAATAGATGAAAACACAATTTTTCTCTCTAGGAATATTTCTTTATTTTTTGCAGCGTTACCTCAGTTAAAGCTCCTGTTGTTTGTATTTGAATTGTTACCCTGTTGTCTCCCTGACGTTAGTGGCTGTGGGAGATAATTTCAGGTTAGGGATATATTTACACTGCTGGTTGTGCTGTGACTGCAGATGGTGCCGACATACCTGAGCAAGGCTGCAAAACCCACCAGGAAAGACGAATAAATAGTTTAGAAGTCAACCAACACACACCACTTCACGCTGCTGCACTACACTGCTGCCACCTGAGTGCCAATATCCATCTAATACATTTTAAACCAGCTTAGATATGTCTTTTGAGACTGCAGCCAGCCTTCAGACAGTGCAGTTCAGGTCCGCCTTTAGAGAAAGTAAAAATGATTCAGGAGTTAACATGCCCATGAGCTTGGTGAAGTAACCAGTGATGTTCTCAGTGCAACAGCGACGGGCACTCCTGAGACTGCAGCCTCATAAACAGCAGTTAAGCTTCATGGAAAAATAAGAAGCAGAGGAGGCATTAGGCCATTTCATAGGTGTTAGACTGAAATTGCAAATCCCTACTTACCGGGAAAAAAAACAGAACAATAATTTGTATTATATGATTCCCTAACTGCAATGGGATTGATCTGACATTGATGCCCAGACTAGTAGTTCTCAATAGACCACAGCCAGTATTCCACGTCAGTTATTACCTTAGTTTGATCAGTGGATTAAATTACACGATTCTGAATAATCATATTCCATTTACATAGCCAATCTTTTGCCATCATGGTTTAAAGGAACCTTATTACATGCAGCCGTGTAGCTCTGTGACTTTGACAAGCACAGACCCTCCTCCTTGACCTTTAGTATTAAAAATTATGGGTGTGTGGTAAATAGCATTCTTGGTCTAAAAAATATTTAATAGAGATTTTTCTTCTAGCTTGTTTCACACTACTGAAAGCAGAAAACTTAGAAAGCATGAATGGTCCTTTCAGAGCCTAAGGAAAATGGTAGCTAGTTGTTTTCTGATTTCAGAGAAAAGCTATGCTAATAGTTGCCTGTGCCAACTTTATATAATTCTATGAAACAGCAGTGTAAACTGGGAAACATTCTGTCTGCCAGAAGTATTCTTACCCTGTTTGTTACTTCATACAAATTTCACTTGCAGAATAAACTTACTGTTAATGGATTAGCAACACCCAAACACTATTTCAGCCTAATACAAGCAAAGCCATGTAAGTTACTGCCACTCTAAAACTACAACACAATGTCTTTTAGCCTCACACTGTCATTGGATAGGTCACCTATTGGCCTTTTTAGACATATCACTCATCTATTGTATCTAAAATAGAATCACTTCTCAGATCATATCAAAGTGTCAGCAAACGGCACTTTTTATCACTTTTATCACCACTTATAAAAATCGTTCTAAACTCCTAAAAACATCTAACAGCATTTGTACAATTTGCCCTTCAAATACTCTAAGCTTTGATTAATATCCTTGAGCTTAGACATGCTGCTACTTTGAAGATGTTTCTTCCACTTTAAATTAAGCTTTCTTTCTTAGTTTGCAATATTGGGCAAAAGGAAAATTTAAGCCTATTCAGTATTTACACAGGAGAGCACAACCCAGGGAACAAGTGAGGCTGTGATTTCACCATTCTTAATACCAGACGTGCATTACCACATCCCTGAACAAGACAGACTCGTCCTGGGTCACACAGGGGTACACAATCACAGTGCAGAGGATAAATGGGCAGGCAGCCACAAGACATGATGCACTGATTTGGTCAGATTAATGTTTTTAATTTTGGCTTGATGCCAGCTACAGGAAGACACATGATAACATACAGTGAATATCTACATTAAAATCCATACAGCATTTGATCTATTTATCAAATACTAGTGTCTGTTCACTACTATGCCATCGTAGTCAATTAGAACAAAGTTTCACAAATTTCTACTCTTAAGAACAGCCCTAATTCATGTCGACTTCATTTGAAGTTAATAGGAATGTTCATCTTGCCTGGGCAGGTAATATTGTCTTTATTTCCTTGTGACCTTGTAAGAACTGAGAAAACAAAAAGGTCATAGCAATCAATTGATCTCAAAATTTTATATTTTCAAAATAACAACTAATCAGCATTTCAACACTGCAAAATCATCACAAACAGATCTTTGTAAAACATGTCTATGATATTCAAACTTCCTTTTAATAGCAGCCCTATTTTAGCTTTTACTCATTCTGGTGTAAATCGAAGTATCTGCCTGAAGTGGGATAAAAGGTCACTCTCGTCTTTACGTGCACTGAGAATTTCAACCGTTTTCCAAAACTCCTGAATTCCTGAAGAGTTCATTTGACAATAGGAAAAGGCTACACAGATAATGGGCAAAGCCTTAGTGACAGAATATAGTACCACCTGTCATCTGCTGACACTTAGATACAGGCTCAGAGTTGTTGACTCATTGATGGAGATCATCGGTTGCTACTAATGAATTATGTTATTGGAAGCAGCCAGGCAGAAAGCTGGAATACCAGCACTGAACAACACAACCTGTCAGCAACACAAAATGCTTTTACAAGCCCGTGTTCGGCAGCTGGAGGTAAAATAAGATTTCTTCCTCCACATGAAGAATGCAATGGAATTGTACATCTATAGATCTGTACAGGCTTATTTTAATTACATAAAGCTGTGACAGTATATCTCAGAGACCAGACCCAAGTGCAGGCATTTAAAGTAGCTGACATAGAGAGGGAATCATTCACATGGAAATTAAATCCTCATCATTTTACTAAAGCACTGTCAAAAGGCTTGGACTGCGATAATCAGCCCAGATCTCCAGGGTTGAGAACAGTCCACAGCACAGAGGTGGCTCTAAATATTTTTCCAAGTTCTGCCTTGTTTACAAATCTTGGACAAATTGATTAAGAACAGACCAATGCTAACCTCCAACAACTTGGTATTCTGGGAATGTACTCCAAGTTCCAGCATGTCGTATCGGTCAACATCCTGGACACAATTAGTGTTTCTGACCCTGGCCAAAGATTAAGGTAGCTCTGATGGTTGTAAAAGATTCAATAGGGAGCAGTCACTAAACACACAAAGTTCATCAGGTGTTTTAAACAGGATCCAAGAAATAACTCTGTAGTACGTAGCACAACATTTCCTTTTAGTAATCCTTCCTGCACTGGACACTGAACTAGAGCTGGGACCAAGCCTGGCCAAATCCTTAGCAGTGGCAAAGAAAAAACCCACCCCCCTATTGTGCAACAACTCAGATATGACCATTAGCTTGCTAATAATATCAGTGTTTCTTATCAGTCCTAAGAGTGGGTTTACCTTCACGCTGAATAATAGCAATGATAAAAGCGATCCCGTAAGATTCCACAGAGGAGTGCACTAAAGGCTGATTGCATATCACCACGCAGGCTTAGCAATGCATTATTTAGAAACACACAAAAGGAAGGATGCCACAGGATATTTGTGGAAAAAGTACCACTCCTAGCTTCCTTATGGATTGTCCTCCCTTCCCTCGTGCACATCTGCATGCAGGAGCAGAAGGAGCTGGGGACAGGAACCAACCTTGCATGGCCTACATTAGGTCAAGCAAACACAGCAGTTAACTTTAGGGCACATTGGAGCTACTCTATTATTAATCCAATTTAGGAGCATGGACCTTAAATTGAGATGTGGAAAGAGGTAAAGAAGAGCTTGGTTTAATCTTTCCCAAACATCATGCAATAGTGACAGCTTTTCACACAAGGAAAACCAAGCTGTACTCCAAAAAAGGATGTAGTGATGGGTTCAGAAAAGAGGAATCCTTGAAAGCAGGCAACAAAGTCCTTCCTACTACTTTTCCTGAGGTGGTATGCTTCAGTATAGCCCCTGTCCTGGAGAGCTGCCAACAGCACCATGTAGTCAATGGTATTTTGGAGAAGGAACAAATAAAAGGAGGATTATTTTATGTCACAATGTAATGCTGTGTTTCAAGGATAGAAAGAAAGAGAAATTGTAGGAAAAGTTTATGTCAAAGATAGACATGCTAAATATCTATAAAATTTGATGGAATATGCATGAAAGTGAAATAAAAGTGAGAAAGAAATAAACATGCAAAATGCATGTTTATCTTTCTATAAGAGCTTTAATGATGTACATAGAATATATGGAATGGCAGACACACATTTAACATGGTTACAAGTGCAGGAAAGTAGAGAACTCTAAGAAAAAGAAGTGTTAGGAAAATAAAGAAAAGCAAAACTGGTAACACCTGAAGATGACAAAACAAATTTTTTTAAAGCACCATAGTAAGAAGACACAGGGCTTTATACAGAAACTTTTTCTCTTGAGAGGTAATAAAAAAGCTTGTAAGTGAGTGAAAATACTTTAACTCAAGCCTGCATTCATTCCTTCATCCAAGAGAGAAAAAGTTTTTCCTTGGTGGTGTTTTCAGTTACAAGAATAAGTTTTTATCACTTTTCCTTGTAGCAATATCTTTACTGTGAATAAATCTGCCAAACAGAAGATTGCTTCCAGGCAAATCATAAAAGCTGCAAAGGTATGAGTGACTTTCATAGCAGTAAGGTGTTCACATCTCAAAATAATTGAGACTGTTCAGGTGCTAACCTAATTAAGGATGTCTGTCTCAATTTAAGTTCAGACTAGATGCAAGTTGGGACAGTAGTTATCAACAGATCATCTTCTTTTAGATCAGTTACTTTGGTTTCCATTAAAGGCCACAAAAGCATTAGAACATAGGCATTGTTATTAAGCTCCATACTAATTTATTCAGAAAGGATTCTCCATTTACCTACTTATTTCCGTAGCAGGAATTTCCTGATACACTGCTTCAAGTTAAAAAAAGGATTGAGACACCTTCTTGGCTTTTTTCCCCTTTCATTAGCAAATTTCCCAGTGTGACTACACTTTACTACTGTAAACACAGGTGCCAGCAAGTATCTTCCACAAATCCTAGACTTTGGGCATTATTTCCTCAAAGGTTGGTAACTTAGTCATGATAATTGAAAAACTAATTTCATTAAAAGCATTTTTTAATTTCCTTTAGTGATCCAGTTTTAATCCAAAGTATTTATTAAGCCTGTTTTACTTAAGGACTGGTCTGTTTGTGAATTTTCTGTCTGTTAGTCCATCTGGTGTCCTTGTCCCCTTTCCACCCCTACAGTACTATTAATCCACCGGCCAACTGCACACAAACCTGCAGGTAGCACCTTATTAAATTGCTGTGGATTTCATTAAAATTGATTTCTGGGGACAGAAAAGGAACCCAGATTAATGCCCTTCCTGAGCAAAAGCCTCCCATGTGCTCCATTTCCCTGCCTGAGTGGCCTGGCCAGTCAGTCAGAAACACATGCTGATCTTGACCTGACAGTGCGTGCAGTATGGTAGAAAATCACAGAATCACAGAATCACTAAGGTTGGAAAAGACCTGTAAGATCATCAAGTCCAACCAAAAAAAAAAAAACTTGAAGCATGGGGGCTTGAGAAAGGAGCTGAGGTTATTGTGTCAGATGGAGCCTTACATGGGACACATATCCACTAAAAAATAAGAGTTGTAAGAAAACTATTCTAAAAAGTCAATCATAAGAAAATAAGACAACATGGTTTTGATTCATGGAAAGCAGAGACTTTTCAAACATCATCTCAGGATTAGCTTGCAGACTGCCTGGGAAGCTCTGTTATTTATCCTATGCACACGGTCTGCTTTCACTGCTGATACTTTCAACACCAAAAATAAAAGACTTAAGTATGGGACACCCTGGTTGAGTCAGTCGTTCAAACACTTGTGTGATTCCTTAGAGGTCCCATAAACAGCTCTGGGTACAGACATTGCTGACCGGCATCTCCCCTGGAAAGACCCTAGTTTCAGTTACTTCCAACTTTGTCAAATGTTAACCGGTTGGCTGGAATCTCTCATCTTAGATATCTCTCTTGTTGACCATTTTTTACCTTCCCATCTCTGTTGTTGCACTGCCCAGCAGAGAAAGATGCCTCCCTGTGCTTCACCACAATGCAGCAGCTCTAAGGAGGCTGCAGCTAAAGGATGAAACCAAACTCACATGCCAGCTGGCCAGCTGAAAGGTCAAGCAGAAAGAGTTGTGAGTAGAAGGCTCTTTCAGAATAGCAATGGGAAGGAATTGATGTTAAAATCAGAAGAAATGGGCAGGAAGGGATGAAAGAGGGAGAGGGTAGAGGGGGCAGATGGGGCTGGACTTGGTTGTTCCACATGACTGGAGCAAGAAACCACTAAGCATTAGTGGAAAACTGAGACCAGAAACAGAATAAAGCACACTGAGAGAAGATAAACTTGACAGGACTCTGATCACCTGCAATGGTAGAGAGGGGCATGAGTTCTGGGACTGATGGAAAACTCAGAGGCAGGACTACAGACACACTGGTGGGACAAAACAGGAGCAACGGAGTGGCATCAGTCATGATTAGGGAAAACAGGCACAGATATTTCTATTGGCAGCCTACTCTGTTAGTGGAGTGAGACAAGTGAGCTGGCTCCAAAACAAGGTAACTATTGCCATAAAGTTACTGTGTGTGAGCTAATTCGTCCATCTGAAAATTGGGGCTTGTTACTAGAGGTGTGTCACCATGCTGATATAAAGATACCACTTATCTGATAGCACAGGATCTGTGCTTGTATTTCCTAATATGTATAGTATCATGTGGACATTTCAGTTCAAGTGGCCCTAGGTTAGTGCCACTCCATACAAACAAATTCATGCCCAAAACTATCAGAGCACAATCCCTTCCACAACAAAACTGAAGCACCATTTTCCTCTTCTGGCAAGGCATAATTGTGACACTCAGTATACCTCATCTCTCAGATACAGAGCTACAAATCCATTTGCTAAACAGCCAATCTTGGTCTCTCCAGGCTTAGACACAGCTACAATATTGTTCTTAAAGACAATCAACTTCAAGTTGATTAAAGCTGTGCTTTGAAGATTAAAAGTGTGAAAAAATTATTATATGTTTGAAAACGAAGCATGAGACATCTCATGTTGGGCATCCAAAATTAAGGGATGCTTTTGACAATTCTGACCTTAATCTTTGTGTGTCTCAATTTCTCAGTTATAAAATGAGGACAATAGTGGCATTTAATTTTGTAGAGAACCATAGATTAGCTAATTTTATGAAGCACTTACATGCTATCATGCACAATCATCCATGAAGATATTAGGTAATTTCACATTTGATGCATGATCCGCCTGTTGGATGTTGAGTAAGATTTGATATCAAATATTGAAGGAAGAAGAAATACGGAGTAACCACCCCTTTACTGAATAAGGCAGGATTTCTCAGAGACAAAAACCAGTACCTGTAAGATCATGTAATTAAAAGCTGTCTGATAATGTGTATACATAAAAAGGTCAGAATGAAATTTGCA
Organism: Gavia stellata; assembly: GCF_030936135.1. Lineage (NCBI taxonomy): Eukaryota > Metazoa > Chordata > Aves > Gaviiformes > Gaviidae > Gavia > Gavia stellata. The sequence continues at coordinate 86,152,376 of NC_082595.1, read as the reverse complement.
CAGGAAGCCTTTATTTTTACATTCCTCACATTTTAAGCACCTGACTTTGCAATTCTCATCACTGTTTTGGTATGGTTTCTCCCTGTAGGCAAGTCTACTTTAATTACGTAAAGAGTTTATTGCATAGAATCACAGAATCCTAGAATTGTTTAGGTTGAAAAGACCTTTAAGATCATCAAGTCCAACCATTAACCTAACCCTGCTAAGTCCACCACTAAAAAAACCCATGTCCCTAAGCGCCTCATCCACATGTCTTAAATACCTCCAGGGACGGTAACACCACCACCTTCCTGGGCAGCCTATTCCAATGCCTGACAACACTTTCAGTGAAGAAGTTTTTCCTAATATCCAATCTAAACCTCCCCTGGCACAACTTGAGGCCATTTCCTCTTCTCCTATCACTAGTCACTTGGGGGAAGAGACCAGCACCCACCTCTCTGCAACCCCCTTTCAGGTAGTTGTAGAGAGCGATAAGGTCTCCCCTCAGCCTCCTCTTCTCCAGACTAAACAACCCCAGTTCCCTCAGCCGCTCCTCTTAAGACTTGTGCTCTGGACCCTTCACCAGATTCATCACCCTTCTCTGGACACGCTCCAGCACCTCAATGTCCTTCTTGTAGTGAGGGGCCCAACACTGAACACAGGATACGAGGTGTGGCCTCACCAGCGCTGAGTACAGGGGCACGATCACCTCCCTGCTCCTGCTGGCCACACTGTTTCTGATAGAGGCCAGGATGCCGTTGGCCTTCTTGGCCACCTGGGCACACTGCTGGCTCATATTCAGCTGGATGTCAATCAACACCCCCAGGTCCTTTTCTGTGGGGGAGCTTTCCAGCCACTCGTCCCCAAGCCTGTAGCGTTGCATGGCGTTGTTGTGACCCAAGTGCAGGACCCGGCACTTGGCCTTGTTGAACCGCATGCAATTGGCCTGGGCCCATCCATCCAGCCTGTCCAGATCCCTCTGCAGAGCCTTCCGACCCTCAAGCAGATCAACACTCCTGCCCAACTTGGTGTCGTCTGCAAACTTACTGAGGGTGCACTCGATCCCCTCATCCAGATCATTGATAAAGATATTAAACAGAACTGGGCCAAATACTGAGCCCTGGTGGACACCACTTGTGACGGGCCACCAACTGGATTTCACTCCATTCACCACGACTCTCTGGGCTCAGCCATCCAGCCAGTTTTTTACCCAGCGAAGAGTGCACCTGTCCAAGCCATGAGCAGCCAGTTTCTCCAGGAGAATGCTGTGGGAGAGAGTGTCACAGGCTTTACTAAAGTCCAGGTAGACAACATCCACAGCTTTTACCTCATCCACTAAGTGGATCACCTTGTCATAGAAGGAGATCAGGTTAGTCAGGCAGGACCTGCCTTTCATAAACCCATGCTGACTGGGCCTGATCACCTGGTTGTTCTGTACGTGCTGTGTGATGGTACTCAAGATGATCTGCTCCATAACCTTCCCCAGCACCGAGGTCAGGCTGACAGACCTGTAGTTCCACGGATCCTCCTTCTGGCCCTTCTTGTAGATGGGCGTCACATTTGCTAACCTCCAGTCAACTGGGACCTCCCCGGTTAGCCAGGACTGCTGGTGGATGATGGAAAGTGGCCTGGTGAGCACTTCTGCCAGTACCCTTGGGAAATAAACTAGTTAAGCATTTCAAAAGTTTGAAAGTTCTGGTTCTCATACACAATGTCATTAAAATTATTTTGATTGTTCTTTTTATCTTTACCATATATTTCTGATTCCTTTGTAAGTATTCTTATATTATGATAAAATAATTTATTGTTTTCATTATTGTTACTGAAATCTTATCAGGAAGTTAGGCAGTTCATTAAATTACATAATGTATGAAGTAGGTGGAATGAATTAAATTAATGGAAAAATAGACTTCTGACATTTTATTAAAATAACACCTTTCATTCAAAAAAATCCAACTGGTATCAAAAAGTTGTAAATGAGATTTGTTGTTCAATACAATGCTCTTATCAATTTAGGTGCACAACACTCCAACTTTCTGCCTAAGGGTAAAGTGAGTCTCCAAGAGAAGGAATTTTTTGTAGGTTATTCCAAGAAGTGTAAAATTCTTTTGGACAGAAAATAATAACCATTGTATGTTTAGCAATTTGTATTTCAGATGCAAAGCATGTCTCTTCAGTCTTAAATTTTCTAGTAAAACATACCAGGTGGGGTTTTTTTGTTTGTTTGGTTGGTTGGTTTTTAAATCCCCCAACTCTTCCTGGGAAATATCCTACAAAACCAAGCAGTATAATATGTAAACAACTTTCCTTCTGAGAGAAAAGGAACAGAATGAACTGTATCTGATGTTTCATATACCATTGGCAAGGCTTAGCCAAAACTTGGTGGGGGGATGGATAAAATGGTGAAGGATAAGAAATTAGATCCGTATTGGTTGGAATATGGTTTTCACTGTATTTAAGAGTATTTAATGCAAACTGTAGTACATACGCATGCAGACTTAAATATGTTTACTAGCACTAAATGCAATTTAATATCACAGAAATTCCATTACAATCGGGGTACAATATCTGAAATATAAAGCTGCCCAGTGTAAACAAATACACAAAAATATTGACCTTAATTCACTACAGTCTTTCCTGCATTACAATCTTTGTTTCTCCTCTTAATAGCTATTGTTAATTTGAAGAAGAACTATATTCCAAGTATGAGCACCAGCATATTCTGGACAACTGTGTTGATTTAGTTCTATGAATAAATTAGTTTTTCTTACGAAATAAACCATCACTGTCATATGCTTTCCCTTTTTTCCCTTCCTTTTCAATACATGTTCTATGCACCTCACTTTTGTGTTAAATTTGCTGATCTGAATATTTTAAGCTCCGTTTTGATTATTTGTATTTTCAGCTGTATATCCATTTACTATGATGCCAGTAATTCATTGGAGTAATCTACTCAGTTCTACTGTGACAGCTCTCCTCAAAGTTGCCAGTCGCTCCTACACATTTCTCAGTGTTCCGGTTAATGCATGTCCAGAATGCGCTCATTAACAAAATAGATTCCAGTAGCTGTTATGAATGATAAGACTGAATTAGAACTTTAATTTTACACTACACAGAATTAAAACTTCTATGAATCTCCTTTCTCCCTCTCTTCATACTTCCAGTCTCAAAAGCCAAGATCACCATTATGGCCAGACATTTTCAGAAATATCTCATGGCTCCTTCTAGGGACAGTGTGACTCCTATGTGTCAGTTGATAATATGATGATCTTCCACCGTGCTATTCTCTGTCTGGCAATGGAGTAAAAAGAATCCAATCAAACACAGAGTCACTCAAGCACTTCTTACCATAAATATTATTGATTTTTGTTGTACCTGGCTTTCTGCAATGCCCAATCTGAAATTAAATCAAATCAAAGGTATAGACCCTCAGTGCTATGTGCATTTTTGCACTTTATTAGGCTACGGAGGAATGTCTTGCAATAATAATGGACAAACCACAAGGGAAAGGAGAATGAAAATCTATTTTTTTCAGGAATAGCAGGCTTTATTGGGAAACTGAATGACAACAAGGAAAAGAGCAAAATTTTGACAGTGAAAACTATATTGCTAAGGAGGTATGTTACAACACTGTGTTTGTGCACTTTCAGGTAAGGGGATAAGGGAGATTACACAGGAGGCTATTAAGTAATTTGTCTATAAAATAGCCCTCAAGGAACACTTTGTTCTTATCACATCTGCAATTACTTGTATCGATATTTCTCATTCTTCCTTTTGTCTCTCAATCTGTGTTACTTTTGACAGAGGGAGTAGTTTCCCAAATTCAGACTACAATTCATTATGACCCTCCTTCACAAAAAACCTATTTCTGCTATCAATAATATAGCAGATAAATGCCTAATGCTACTGCCAATTTGGCGGTTTTTGATCAAAATCTAACTGTTGTTGTTTACTTGTCTTCCAACTCCACTATTCTTTTATTGCTTCCTACTACTAGGATATGCATAACAACTGGACATAACCTTGTATTTGTTGTTCTTCCTGTGGGTGTGGACATGTTGCATGCTGGTTCATGATTTAGGAGGTCACCAGCACTGCACGTTTCTGAGGTCACCGGAAGCCTTCCTTACTCACTGCAGTCTATGCACCAGTCTTCTCTGATGCGCCCTGTTTGTGTCTCTGCTGAGATTTGCACTGTTTATTAAGGGCCTGAACTATGGCTGATTGAAGGAAATTAAAATGGGAGCATTTTCTTTCATTTCACTGCAAATCACAGTAAATGAAAACTGAAATGTAGCTGAGAGGTCTAGAGCCAAGAGAGGACCTAAGTACCTAAAAACCTTTTGATCTGAGCATCACATGGGATGCAAAAGGAGGAATTCAAAGCTTCTGGATGTTGATCAGGCTTAGGAGTTAGGTGTGAAGGTGCCCAGAGGGGCCAAGATCTGTGTATACACAGGCATCCTGGAGCTTTAAAATGGAAAAGTAAGACCCTGTGGAGTCAGTTTAAACAACAGTTGAGGAGGGCTTATTTGATGAGCAATTTTCAACACAGGTGCCTGAGGTCCTGTGTTAGTCATCAAAGTCCTTTATTAGAGGTGAAATCATTTTGGCTACTTTATTCAGAAGTTGCTTAGGCTTTGATAAAAAATGAAAGGATAGCATTTACTTCATTTGAAGAAGGTTTTTATGCTGCATTAAGTTTTTATGATAGTCTGCCTCATTCTAGCTTGCCATACATTTATAGTTCAGCGTGATTGAACTTTAGATATTTTCTAGCTTCAAAACACTTTTTTTTCTTTTTCTGCATAAATGATTCCATTTTAAAACAAGTTTAATTCTTAGCAAGGGCAACTGCCAATTTCCATGTTCATAACCCAGCCATTTTTACTGAATTACTCCTTAGTCTATGTATTTTTTCCCTGAGTTGAACTACTCTTACTCATTTACTAATTAAGTACAACTCATATTAGGATTGCCACTTAAATGTTAATGTATTTGTTTGATCAAAATTAATTGCAAGCACATGATGTCTCATAATTGGTAAACGTAAGATGATAGCACAAATCCACCTCTGGGCCTTTATCATACAGGTTAACAATTTTCCATTTCAGATAGCTGAAGGGAATGGACAGAATCCACAAATGTTTGAATTTATGAGTACATTTTGCCCAAGATACTGTTCAGGAACTTGACTATTTCAGATTAACCATCAAATATCATACAAGACTCAAAGTGTTGAATTATTTCAAGGTTTGATGCACAACACAATCTCTTGAAGCCATATCAATGTTACTGATAAAGTACAGAAACTTTTCAGCTTGTTTGTTTGTAAACATTTGACATAAAATTTCCCTTTGACATGAGATGGTCCAATAATAACCAGTAAAATCTCACAGCATTTGTTTTGCTTGACTTGCGGTTTCATAAGTGATAACCGTATATACTCCTTACATAAGGAATCCACATAGCATCACAGAATTATGGTTTCAGATCTAAGCTTGTGTTTAAAAATAATATGTATTTCTGGGCTTCAGGATTTCAAGAAAGACCTTAAGGACATTAACAGCTAACCGAAGACTCTAGTGTTGGGAGTGAATGGTCTCCATTACTCTTGCTGTTTTAACTCCAAAGCCAATTTAAGTATCAGAGAAATTAGCCATTCCATTGCTGATAATATTAGTAGGCACAATCAGGTAATAACATTATTTCATAAGCTCAAGTTGCTACTTCTCACTATTTCTCAGTTGCTTCTGTTATGATCTGACAAACCCCTCAGTTTCCTAGAAGTAACTTCTACAGTGCTCTTACATGCTGATAACATAAAACTCTTAAGCTTGTAAAACCAAAATTTTGATTATCACCACCAGGTAATTCCAGTTAAAAACTGGGGACTATAATCTAACATACAACTGAGAAGCGTGAAGGAAAATTGCCTTTTAGCGAAACTCTGGTGAGGACCTTACCATTCTAGGGATGGAGTAAACTCTGTCAGAATTGCAGCTGTTACAGGAAGGAGAGTAAGTATAGAATCACAGTATCATGGAAAAATTAGGTTGGAAAGGATTTCTGGAAGTCCGCTAGTCCAACCTCCTGCTTCAAGCCACTCTAGCTGAAAAATTAAAAGAGGACGGCCAAGGCCTTGTCCAGTCATGTTTTGAAAATCTCCACGGAGGCGGTTCCCACTGGCTGTCCGGGAAGCACATCCCAGTGCTTAACCACCCTCACAGAGAGGAATTTTTCCGGTGCCCAATTACAATTTCCCTTGCTGCAACTTGTGATTGTTGCATCTTGTTGTCTCATTGTCACGGCCAGCACTGCCTAAGTGCCATCACAATGTATCTCCTTCCTCCCACAACCTCACAGCAAGAATTTTTAAAAACATATTGAAACAAGTGACTCTGTATTTTCTCTATTTGGGTTTTCAGTTATGTTCAGGTTTTCAGCACACTTCATCTGTCTTCCCCAACTCACATATGCCTCTGAAAGAGCTGGCAGGTGAAGATGGGAGACTACAAACTTGCCCAAATATTTTGTTCTAACCACTTACTGTCAGAGACATGATGTTGAATTAGATATACCTAGTATAGCTGCTCCTGCATTTGTATGCTCTTTCTCTTCTGTACTTGAAATGTCTCTAATTCATCTCAGAGCAATTGTTCAAAATTTCTACTTGGATTTGAAGTTTTCTGTGTCTGTTTCAGGCTTGGAGAAGCTTCAGTGTCCATAAGCTTGTCTACTTTTCACAACAGTATTAGCTGATTCGATGAAAGACATTACTTCTACTTAAAAACCTGTATCATTGATATCCTTAGTTTACCATGGTCACAGTAACACTACTTCTACATTAATTCTGAGGACAGCTTGATGAATGCAGGGTAAATGATGTTTGTTTTATTAATTGTACATATAAGTTAACAACTTCATACTGATTATAAGGCACCAAATTCACGGGAAAGCATTTGCTGAGCTCATGTGTGAACTCCAGCATTTGATTTGTATCATTCAGCCAATAAACAGTCCCTAATCATAGGCTATTTGTGTTTTCTGGACAGGTATATGGACAGTTAAGAAAACCTTGTATTTGAGGATGGAATATTTTTGGAACTTGTTTACTGCTTATGCCATTGATAATAACTTCCTTGGCTATAACTTCATTGGCAGTTTATGAATCTACCCTGAAAAGAACAAGCCTGCCGTTTCCAGCAGCTGCATTATGGTTGGACTTGATGATCTTACAGGTCTTTTCCAACCTTGGTGATTCTGTGATTCAGACTTACGATGTTCTTGATACTTTGGAACATTAACATAACTTCCTGTGCTGTTGAGACATTTTTTTGATTTTATTATTTGATATAGGCTGCTCTAGTCCCTGATTTATTTTTCCCTTCTACTTCTGTCAGTATTACTGTTGATGGCCAGAGAACTCCCAAAGGCACTGTGAAACATTTAATCCTTCCTGAAGTTTAGCATTAGAAAAAGGTTACAAGAAAGATGGGCTTGGGTTTACACAGCTCATTAGGACCACAAGCACCCAAGCAAACACTAGGGTAACATTGAGGGCTTTAAGCATCTACTGTAACCAGCACTGGGAAGAACACTAGCTTCAGGCACTTCTGGGATTGGAAGGAGACAAAGACCTTTCATCCTTTTGCCAACCTCACCTCCAAGCAGAGACATGAATACTAGGCCAAAAGCGGGTCCTTGTAAGTGCCAACACAGGCCTGTCAAAGTGGTTATAGCTTTGAAAATAAACCATGTGCAAATCAAGCAACAATTTGTTCCCTCTAGCCCTAGTTGTTCATCTTTTTCTTTCTATGCATTTATTTACAGGACTCATCTTTTTTCTCAGTCAGAAGCAACCTAGGAGCTGTGAATTCTCCTTTTGACTAGAAGATCCTTATAGCTATGTAGCGAGAGTCTACACGAACCCAGTTGTACTTGTTTCTAGTTCCTGGCCATGGCCTAATGTAGGATATGGATCTGCAGTTCATTAAAACATTAAGATCAAACAACAGCAGACAGCTTGCCATTCCATAAGGGAATTATTCTGCCTTCCTATGGGGAGCCGAACACTCACAGAACCTGTACTGAGGAGAAACAGCTTAAACGGGAAGAGATATTTTCCATTACTAATGTATCAACAGCAAACTGGACTTTGATGTACTCAAAATCTTGGTCCAACTGGTGTATCCTGGGTCTAAGGCTAGCTTTTAATAATTTGATTCTTACTTATACATGATGTGAAGTTTCTATAGTATTAAAAATGTATACTATAAAAAATTCTCTGTAGGTTTACCTTTTACTGAATTAGCATAAAATATTCATTATTGATCTCTGCATTACCCCAAAGTATGTCTGGCTTCAAGAGACAAGCATATTCATTCCTAATCTCTAAAGCCTTAAGCCCTGAATCTGGATCACAAAATATATGGTTAAGATTTTGTCATTCAATCTCGAGCAGTGCACCAGCCCTTGGGAAGATGTGATGAGAAGAACAGGCTAAGACCAGTAAGGAAGATACTCCAGAAAGTTTAGTTTCCTGGGAAAGTGAGCAGGTGGAGAGCAAGATATAAGAGAGGTTTCCAACCAACTAGAAAAATGGATGTATTTATTTTTTTGCTCTATTTTCTGGTCAATTTTGTATTACTGCTTGCTTGTAGTAGTAATAGTACAATGAGTACTATTTCCAAAGTAAGGCAAAGGTGGATGTTAAGGTAAGGGCAAGTGAGAAAAGAAAAAATGACAAGAGTCAGCCTGAAGTATGTATTTTGGAAGTTACAACAACCACATGGATACCACTGGGGCAAAAAGATGAAGACTGAGCCTGAATCACAAGGATACATAAAATCTCAGAAGACCTCAGAAAATAGGAAGGTTTAAGTAAGTTTGAAGAAGATACCTAACTGTGTAACTAAAAAACTTGACAAGCCATGAAGAAAAAAGAGAAACTGGGCCACCTGTTGCTAGCTGTGCAGCCATCCTTCCCCAGGGGCAGGGGTGGAACCATGTACAGGGCACACACAGAGGTCTAGGAGCCTGTGAGGAGATCAAGGGGAGCTACCTCTCTGACCCATAGAGAAGGAAGTTAATCTGAAGTAAGGAAACTGTAAGGAATGCAAGAACAGCTGTATGAAGTCAGAGAAAAGGTCTATGTAGCCCTACATATCTACCTGCCCTTCAATGACTAGCAGCACATGCAGACATGCGCTGAAGAGGAAAACGAGAGGAACAAAGCATAGGGGTGGAGAATACTTTGTCATCCTCCATCAGTTTGGAACTTCTTGTCTCAGAGCCTCCTGAGCCAGAAGTGTTGTCTTCATATTAGAGTAGACCTCAGAGGAGCTTCCTTCTCTGTATTCAGCCCTGTTTTACAGCAGAGCTACATGTTATGTGATGAACCACATCAGGAAGCCTCAGTCACCAACTTCATTCCCAACCTGAAAAGTCCCAGTCTGTGTGGTTCTTCCTCAGATGGCAGCGGTTCTTCACCTTTGATCATCCCTGTCACCCTGCTTTTTTACCCTATGTTTCAGATGTATATATTGGGGGCAGAAAATAAAGACTGGTGGATTTTTATTTATTTACTTGTGTCTCAAAATTAAGAAGTTTTACATATTTTTATTCATCTCTTACCATAAATTCCTAAAAGGAAACCCTCAGATTCTCTTCACAATTGAACTTCCTAATGTCATTTCAGCAGGTTTGCACAAGGCTTTGACACAGGACCTGACCTAGGACAAAAATCTACCACATAGTATAGAGCACATATACCCAGGCCACCATATATGGGTTAGGAACCCTCTCTCAGTAAAAGATCTTGACTTTAATTCTTTGTGTTTCAACTACTGGCCATTTCATGATAGAAGCTGTGGGTGTAATTGGTAAACTAATTGGTGTTTGGACATTGCCAAGTATTTCCATCATGTCACTATAACCAAATTAATGTATCCCTGATTTAAGAATATGATACCAAATAGAGTAGGTTATGATTATTTAATTTGATAAAGCATGTACTGACAGTCGGACACCTGCTTTTCTATAGTAATTTGTACTTTTCTGTGTCCTTTTTCTCTCTGCTACTTTATGAAAGGTGGGGGTTTTGTATCAGTACTCATCAAGCTTCATATAAACGCAGTGCAGCTCCTTTTATATCCATATCTGTAATAGCACATTTCCTCTAATTTTAAGATTAGTGTGTGAAGTCTGTGTGCTTATGCTTTAGATGAGATAGCCTTTGATTTGCAAATAGTATGAATCTTCAGGACTGTACTCTTTCTTCATCTGTTTAAAATCTAATAAAGCTCAACTCATAGATGTCATGAATTGTATAAACATCTACTGATTCCAAATCAATGTCCCCTTTAGTAAATCTAAATTAAATCTTAGTAAGCATGCAGTAGGAATATAAGTATCATTCATATAAATATTTACCCTTAATAATTATTCATATCATAAACTTGTGGACTGGTGTCATTGTATATGTGATAACAATCTTTTATCTTCTGCCTGCATTCAGCTAGACGTGTACATGGCAAGATGATCTGTCAATACAAAAAAAAGTCTCAGAACTGACAACTGGAAACTGATGGAAGTCACAGAGATGATCATCCATCCGCACCACCATCTGACTACCCAGGTCACTTAAGACAATCAGTGTTCTTTCTGATTACATTCCCAAGACGGTGGTATCAAACATATGGAGTTGATCCTTTTTTCCCCATGAACAAGCTATGTCTACAATAAGAACTTTTTTTGTAGTTTTGAGGCTTCATGAATCAGTGTGATTCCAGTAAAATGATTTCAATCAATAGGATGCTTCAATTGGTCTTGCCCAATGTTACGTTTCCAATGGCAAAAGGAAAGGCTGTTCAGGCAAGTGAGAGCCTGGCCAGTTTCTGCAGTCCCTTCCCTGCAGCTCCACAACTCGTGGAGTAAGGATGCTACAGGGCATATCCCTGCCTCAACCTTTTAGAATCCGTTTTTATATCTATTGTTTAAGAATTTGTCTTACTGCTTACTCAGCTTGCTCATACCGTCTGCCTCCACTGCCTCCTGTGGCTGCAAGACCCAGAAGTTTACTACCTGCAGAGTAAAAACGCTCTTTATCTTGACAGTTGACTGTGGATAGTTGGTTTCAAAAACACATTATTCAAGTTAAGTTTAATGAAATGTGAGGTCTGGTATAGTATACTGGAGGGCTTCAGTTGATAAACTCAGGCAGCCTCCAACTGCGTGGAAGAACCTCCAGCAGCATTTGCCATCCCCTTTTTCTATCTTCTGTGCAAGGGCTTTCTCAGTATTTAAAAAGATCTGTTTAAGTTTTCCTCATCTCTTCTCATCACTCTGTTTACCCATTAATTTTAAAGTTGGCACGGTGTACTGGCTATTTAGAGAGCACACTGTTCTCCTTAGTAATAACAGCAATAATAATGCCTTATTATTACTGATATTATTGTTGCTGTTTTATACTGTATTGTTCATTTGTATTGCATATGTACATGTGTGTTGCTTAAGATCTCAGTATTAGATCGGTTTCCCACTCAGCTGGGCACTGTAAAGGCACAGAGAAAGACCTTTTCTTGTATAGATACTAATGTAGCAAAAAAACCAGGTCCTTTTTTCATGCAGATTTCCTTATTTAGAAAGCTATTACAGGTCTCATCAGTTTTTTGTTTATGCTAAGCTGGTACTCAACCACTGACTTCTATAAAAGAAAGACCCAGTAATACTTGTAGATTTTATGTAATAAAAGTCCAACCAATTCCGTCAAGGTCAAAAGTGCTCTTGTGATCATCTGTCTACCTTCCTACCCTTTCAAAAATAATTTTAGAAAATAGATCTGCTCTTTTAAAAATTTACATGGCCCTACCTCTTTATGGACAAGTTTCCACAGAAACACTTTCTCCTTCCTGACCACACATTTTCATGGGATAAAAAGTGCTGTGTATTAACTAACTATAAAGTACTAAGTACATTGTAAAAGTTTGTTTGTTTTAACAGCAGTTTTTCCCCTTCATTTTTTATCAAAACTGGGGAAATTACTTTTTGGGTGTGAGAAGCTCCTAATCATTTAATCCAGGTGATCTTATGCCTGTAAAGGGTAGTCCATGAGTATATTGACACCAACTACTTCCTCTTGTGCATTCCATTACCTGAATTAACTGTACAGAAAGTCACTGCCTGCTGGCCATCAGGCTTATACATTTATATACACATATTTTTGTATAGATATTGCCTATTTTTACTTTCTTCTTTTTTTTCCTCAGAGAACTGTCATCAAAAAGTCACAGTAGAACCCTGCTTAGCTTCAGAAACAGGATATACCCTGCACTTACTACTGGGCAGTAAAGATTAGAAAAAACGGTTTGTGCTTAAAGCCAGTCTGGATGAATTATTGCCGATGAAGCAAAATTGTCAGGGTTACACTGCATTGTCTTAAATGGTTCATGAAAAAGCTGCCTGCAGTTATGCACCACAGGGGTATGAGATGGACAAAGCCTCTAAAAATTTTTCTGTTGCTTGCCATTAATTTAAAATGACAAGGAAAACTCGGTGTGCTTAAGCCTCGGTGTGCTTAAGTCATGCACACACGTGACACGCTGATTCGTTGGCTGTTGCATGATCCTACTAAAAAGATGACCGTGTTTTAGAAGAGCCTTTCAGAGAGGGCTCTCACACGTTTCCAAATGTGGGACTGCCACATTGGCATGCCCAGCCTGCGGGCAGGCGAGGAGGATGAGGCTGGCTGGAGGAAGGCCTGGCCGGCACCGCAGCCCGGGTGGGGGGCTCTGCCTTCAGGTCCGCTTCTCTAACCTGAGACTTGACGAGCAAAAGAAGGGCATTTTAAAGCAACTGAGCTATGGAAAGGGGGCTCATCCACATAACCTAATTTAAAGGTCTCCAACGGGTATCGCTCCCTTGCCGTGACTTGCTCCCCCGGAGTTGTTAACCTGGAAACCGTGACTCGAGGCTGACGGGTTTATTTCTTCTTCAAGCCAACATTTGCTTTGAGTTTCGTCTCCCACGCACACGCACACCCCGCTTCCAGGGCCCCCCCGCGGGGCTGCCGATGTGCGCGGCTCGGGCCGGCCCCCGCCCCGCGCGACCGCGGGCGCCCGCGGCTGCCGGCCCGCCCGGCGGGCAGGGCGGGCCGGGCTGGGGCGGGGGGGCCCCGCCGCGCCCCTGGGAAGGCGCTGCCCTTCGCTCCGCGCGAGGGCCGGGCTTCCCCAGTTCAGACAAGTCCTTGCCCCGCTCCCGCGGCGGCGGCGGGTTTGGTGCGACACCGTCCTGACATGTTGTAACTGGTTTCCACACCCACCGCGCCTGAGAGCGACGGGAAGTACCTGCGATGAGCCCTGCGCCGCCTTGACTCGCCGCCGCCGCGATCGCAGCAGCCGGGTCGAGCCGCCCCGACGCTCCGGAGGCGAGACCCCACCGCGGGGCACCGGCGCGGTAAGTGGGTCTCCCTTCTGCCTCCCCCGGGTCGGGCAGGGGCAGCGGCAGCGGCAGCGGCAGCGGCAGCGGCAGGCTCTGCCCCCGCCGGCCCCGCGCTGCGACGGGCGGGTGGGGCGGCCGCCCCCCGCCCCGCCAACGGCCCGCGCGGTGCGGAGCCGCGGGGCGTTTGAAACGGGGGCGCGGGGATCGCGAAATGGAGGCGGCGGCAGCGCCGCCGATCCGGCCGCGGGCACCTGAGGGGAGCCGGCGCCGAGCGGCGGGGGGGCGGCGGCGGGAGAAAGGCCGGGCGGGGTCGGCGGCCCGCGGGGACGGGCTCCCACGCCGCGTACCGTCGCGGGGCCGCGTTGCGCAACGCCCCCCCTGCGCGGCCGGGGTCCCGCGGGGGCGCGGGGCGCTGCGGCCCCGCCGTGGCCGGGGGCGACACACGTGCGGTGTCCTCAAGGCTGAGGCGTGCCCGAGCACGTGGCGGTGGCAGCGGAGGGCTGGTTGCCTCCGTTTTGCCGGAAAAGTTAACTTTCTGGTTTGAAAAAGGGAAAAGAAGAAAGAAAGATGCAGGAACGCTTGCGGTTTTGTTTTTCACTTGAATTTGATGCCCTTTGCATCCATCTTGCGTGCTGTAATTTCATTAACAATGAAATAAGTGCCTGTCACTGCTTAATGTAGGTAATTATTATTTATTCTTGATACAATTCCTTAATACAAAGGTTGGTGGAAGGCAGCTGTTGTAAAACGCCTGTTTATTCTGTTAAAGGCTGGTCACACCAGGCCCTTAAGTGGTGGGGAGGCTCCTCAGCAGAGCAGTGGGTCAGAGGCGCTCCGCTGGATGCCCCAAAAACCATACCTGAGAGAGGGGCCTGCGAGAAGGTGTTCCCATGGGCTAAATTGCCTTTAACTGAGGTGCCAAGGTTGAAACTTTATGCAGAAACTGTCAAAGCAACCGCATTTCCTTTGGAAAAGAAATAAGGACATCCCGAGGAGAGCACCATGGCCAGGGCCTTGCCAAGGACGGGCTGTACGAGCCTGAGGTTAGAGCTGCTCCCTGAAGTTGCTGAATAGGAAATTTTTCAAATCCTGAGAATATTAGTAAGGCAGGGAAGTTGCTTGTCTTTAGCTCTAGCCTGGAGGACTGTGCTCCTGGAACCACCGCAGAACGTTGCATCATTTTCTTCAGTGGGCATTTGTCATCTGCTGCTTTTGTGGAAGCTGGGATACTCTCTTTCTGTGAAAAGGCACATTTACTTTTCTTTCAAAGAAAAAGCTTTCTTCTTGTTGGGTTCCTGATAATGGCACTGGAAGGGTCTGAGCACGTTGTTAACAGAAGGACAAGGTGATCACATCAGTGCAGGATTCAGAATTTGTGTTCTTCAGCAAAAGATTCAGTTTTAGCAGCTGCATTGGAGTTTAAGTTCAATTTAAGCCCATTAATAGCACTTAATAAAAAAGTTTTAAGTAATTGATCCCTGTGTACAAGCAGAGAAGATGGCTGATACGCTGGGCTGGGATTAACAGCCAAGGTTATTTCTCAGAGGATGAAAAACAGCTTTTCTGGTGCTGGTGAAATTTGTAATCATGTACATGAAGTGTGATAAAGCTCTGGAAGCCTCCAAAGGTGGGCCTCATTCTGCACAACCTTTCTAATAGAATGGTTGACCTGAGGAGGATCTTTGAAGCATCAAGCTGATTATGCAGAAACCATTATACATGGTTGACAAAGACACCAAAAAGTTTATTTTGGAATTTTGTTTAAACCTCTGCCTCTCTATCCAAAATTATATTGGTTTCTTAAGTGTATTTCCTACAAATAGCTCTTACCTTCTAAGGAGGAAAATGTCTGTGTCAAGACATCTAGAGCTTTTGTCAAATATACCTGAAGCCATCATTTTAATTTGGGAGTTTTCTTTTGTTTCTTCTCATGAATGTATCGCGTGCTGATGTCCTTAATCCCAAAAACCAGAATTAGAATTTTTTCATTTGTCTCATCTGTTCTCTGATTTATTTCCGTGCTGACAGATTTTACATTTACTTTCTTAAATAAATGTGCACTGCTTTAAGCTTCTTTTATAAACAGCACTTGTAAATCAAAGATCAACATCAAAGATATTCACTGTAAAATAACTATTCTTGTCTGGAAGACACTGCACTAGAAGTCTCACCTTTCCAAGATTACAGTATATTTATACCTTGCTTTCAGCATAAGTCTGAGCATAAGTTACTGCATTTGACCTATGCCACAATTAATTAATTCACTGTTTTCAATGAAAAGTCAAACAATATACTATACTATTACAAAAAAACAAATCAAAAGAACCAAACAAAACAAAAAACGCACATAAGCCAGCACACACGTGCAATGATTTTTTGCCTTTTACTTGTTCATAACATTCAATATTTTTTATTGCACAACTTTACATATTAAGTATAGTCCTGTTCCCTTGTATTATTTTCAAGCGAAAGAGTGAGAAGGAGAAAAAAGGGATTTAGACAAGCTTTTGAAATAAACATTTCTGTCTTTCACAACTGTATATATGAAATAAGTGGCAAAATTCCTATTTTAGAAGTATATCCATTCCAAAGTAGTAGGAATTTTAGAAATACCTTTCGTTTGCTGTTGTAAAATTGGATTTAGTCTTAAAGGTCATAGTAAGACTGGCTGTTTTGCTACGCTGTTTAGAGAGTTACTTGTCGTGGAGGGCCCTGCAAGAGGGGTGTATTAGATTCTCGGTAAAGTCACCTGTATTAGTGTTCAGACTCTTCAGAACAACTCAGCTGTGTAACTCTGTGTTTTGTACTCTGGGTAGTTTTTCATTCTTCATCTAAAATGTCTTGAAAACCTGTTCCAGATGATTGGCTTCCATGGGATACTGATGCGAAAGTTTTAATTTTTCAGTATTGTAAGAGTTTGACCTTTGAATCGGTCTGTCTTGTCGGTACCCTGTGCTCAGTTCTCCGTCACTTTACACCACAGGCATCTGGGCAAAGTGAAACAGTATCGCTCCTGTTTTATAACGTTTTATTTCTACCTGTGAGAGCAGTGTAGAACGAAGCCCTGAATATCGTCACATGTAGTTCTTGATTGGGGGAGAGCAGTCGGATCCCTTTCGCTTGCTGCTTTCCAGTTCACCACAAAGAGCTACTCTGGAAGCAGGCAGAAACACTCCTTTCCCCCAGGCTCGAAAGCAATCCTATCTGGGAAGATCTACCCTGCTACTTGGCTGAGAGACAGGATTCAAATGGAATTACTTCATATGACATGCTGATGCCAGCCTCAGATCTGGATTTTTCTTTCTTGGTCTTTTTTTAACCTCAGACTTCCCAAGTTCCTCAGAAATCTTGGTCTAATTGAACACTGAATGGGACTTTGGAGTATCAGTAGTGTATGGAGGTTTTGATTTTGATTCCTTTAGGTTAATGTATCTAATTTACATTTCCTTTCAAGAAGGTTTAAACTGTTCCCAGCAGACAATGGAAAGCAAATGCACTGTTTGCAAAAATACCTGAAAAGTCTTGGTGTGAAGAGAGAATTGTGCTACGTTTATATGCCCATAAATGAGATCAGAACTCCGTACAACTATTCCTTGCTATTGTACTGCTATACTATTAATTAGGCTTGTAGGGAAACCCAATGTTAACTTTCAAACTATACTTTGTGTGTGCTTCTTATAATTATTCTGCCTTCGTTGGATGTCATTCCTATTTCTGCTCTTTCTCTTAAGCTTCATGCTCTAGCCCTGAAAGATGAAACAGGGCTACCATGTATCAGCTTTCTGTTTTACGTGGCTGTGCTCATGCTACTCTCATGAAATTCCCCCCCCCCCTTTTTTTTTTTTTTTGTGGCTTACCTGCCCAGTGCAGAAATTCATTGCAGTTTAGGTTTTAGGCGAACAGTGGAGTTGCTGGAGTCCTGTAGGGTTGCACAAACATGAAGGAAGAATGTTGGCCGCTTGTCCTCTCTCTACCTTAAATCCCAAATTGTCGCAGCAGGAACCAACCCTCTCAGCTCTTGTTAAATGAAATAAAAAGATGGTAAGAATGAATTTATAAATCATCAGCAGTAAACAACTTATTATTAATGTTTTGGGGAAAAAAAAAGGTAAGATTAAAGCAGCCGCTCCTTTTGGCAGAAGGAATGAGCAGGGTGGAAACTAGACATCAGATTGCTGATTCAGAGTTTGATCCCAGATGTGGGAGGAGAAATCCTTCTGGAGTTCCTCATAACTCACTGAAATGAGGTAGGCTGGTCCTGCTTGGGAGCAACAAATGGATTAGATCAGCATGGGAGAACAGACAGATAAGGGGAAGGACCTGAATGACTGTGGTTTCAAAGAAGCTAGAGGAACGTAGTGCGTTGCAGAGAAAGATTAATGCATCAAAAAGTAGGAAATATAATTGGTTTCTGAAGTGTTTCTCTGAACACTACTCTGTTAGTTGTTATAAAGAGAGTTTTGGAACATAGCCTACAGTAGCGTATTGGAACGTGCTTTGGGTATGTATTGGTGTTACAGGTACAGATGTACAAATCTTCAGTGTATTATGAGCTCTGCTGTAGCTTTTAATATAAGAACTTCATCAAATCACTTAATTATGTGTTTAGTTTAGCCTTATGTAGAAGCAGCTCTTTATCTAGCTCTTTAATATTCATTTGGCCTTTTCAAAACATTTTTAAATTCTTGGAAGGTGCTAGAAAAACTTAGAGCAACTTTACTAGAAAAGTATTTTGAATAAAATCTGTGTGTGTCATACATCTCTAGAAGTATTCTGATTGTTTTCTTACTTTTCTCTCTTTACAGATACATTTCATCAGCTCACGAATGGAAGTTTAACAGACTTTATACAAAATATATGTGAAAATGGAAACTTCATCTTTGCTGTCATCCTTACATGATGAATGCAGATCAGACAACTATATTGAACCTCATTACAAGGAATGGTACCGAGTAGCTATTGATGCTCTAATTGAAGGAGGTTTAGAAGCCTACAAAGAATTTCTTTCCAAAGAGAGATGCTCAGAGTTCCTAGCAGATGAGGAAATTGATTATATTTTGAACAATGTTCACAAACTTCCCCAAAACACAATTTATTCCTCTAACCATGCCATTGATGACACCTCTTCCTCGGGAACCTACTGGCCCATTGAATCAGATGTGGAAGCTCCAAATCTTGACTTAGGTTGGCCCTACCTGATGCCTGGAATTTCTGGTGGCACGAATATTGACCTGCTTTTTCATCCACCACGAGCACAGCCTTACACCATAAAGGAAACTATTCGAAAGATGATACGAGATGCAAGAAAGGTAAACATGAAAAATATTATTGAAAAAAAAATGTGGCAATAATAATCTAGTTGGTGTTTTACTAGAGGCTTTTCTTTTTCTTCTGGCAGGAAAAAACAGTCTGGCTGCTAACAATTCAAATGGAAAGGTTTTGCCAGACAGAGATCGGTCCCTTGGTATCACATGCACCAATGTTATTAACATTATTTACAAGGGATCAGGGATTAATTGGAGGGATTAATGAAGCATAATTACCATTTTGCTGTAATGCTGACCAGTCCATTGGAAATGTGTAGATAATCAGCACACCTTTTCTTTGACCTCAGTTGAATATACCTCAAGTGATACAATTCTGTCTAACTTCAGAATGTATCCTAAGGTTCTCTCTTGCATCAGTGGGAACATGCATCAGTTTGGCATGGTAGCCAGTTGTTATAAGAAAATAACACCTTGGTGTACATCCAACCCGTGGACCTTGAGAGTCTCAGGTTTTGTGATTTTGCATGCCAACTGTCCTTGCAGAAGTTAGTCAGAAGGTATTAAAGAGAGCTCAGAAGAAAAAAAATGAGGTTTAGGCAGGAAGAAAATACATTTTAGTTGGGTACCTTTCCTTCATTTCTGACTAATGACTAATTTATAAGAAATGTCGACACTTCTCCAAATGTACTTGTCTCCACTTAGGGGCACTTGCACCTTGAGTTTCCTATGGCACACCCGGCTTACACCTCAGTGACAGGGTGCTGTATGTACAAACCACCTTTTGCTTTCCTGTGTCAATATTAAAAAAAACACCAAAAAATGTGTTAGCATGCTGATCTGTTTGACCCTGGGCCACGTTACCTCTTTAAAGAGATGTGACAAGGTTTCAGAAGTATTCCTAGCAAGCTTGTCACACTCCCCTTTCTTCCCTGTGAAATAAATGGGCTTCTGCATGACTCTACGAGCTTTAAATCAGTAGGATGGGCTCTAGCTCGAGTGCATCCGTAAACACTTCAGTGGCTGAAATGTGTGTGTAAACGGGTGCAATAGAAACAGACTGAAAAGGGTGGGGAAGGGAAGGACAACGTCTTTTTACAATGTCTCTCCTCTATTTAGGTAAAGCATATAATTTGTTGCCATAATAGAGTTATCGCTAGGCCTTTTATCCTGCAGTTTACAGTCTAGAATGACTGTATGCTCAAGGAAGATGAGAATTAATTACTTCTCTCCCTCTTTGTCCCTTTCAGAGTGAGATTTGGTGTTTTCCGCTTTTGTATGTAGTGAGGCTTGACCATGACTTGCCCAAGATGCTCCGTGATCTTTTTCAACTGCAGCCCCTGAGCTACCAATGTATCCACTGTAAGACAAACCACAGTTAACTCTATTGCCAAGACTAGTTCAGTTTTGCTGCAAGGTCTTGAAATGTCATGAAGAAAGGCTGTTTCCTGTTAGTTACCATGCTTTTTGTGCCTAGCTGCATGTAATCCAGTCCCTTTCTGACAGCTCTCTTAGCTGGTGGTGCTGCCTTGTAAAACATCGTTTTAAGGAGTATGCCTCCTTTGAATGCAGCTATGGAGAAAAATTAGGTGTGATTCTTACCCCTTTTTGGAAAAAGATTGAGTGCATAGTATATTGGCTCTCCGATATGCTTGTGGCGCTTCCAGTTTATAAAGAGGATGTTGTGTATGTGTCACTGTCAAATCTGACAGATGAAAGTTTTGTTTAGTTGATCAGGACAACCTCAACAGCAACAACCATAACACTTTTGATACAGTGATATGGGTTGGTTGCTTCAGGAAGCAGCAATTAAATCTAAAAGACATAGTGTTGTTCAGCCTCTTCTGTCTGCAGATGCATAGAAAAGTTTAAAGGATTTCTAAGTAAGGTAAAGTAAGGTATTTAGAACATGCTTACAGCAGGCAAACACTTTGTAAACAGGCTAACCTACTTCTCCTAAGCTACTTATAAAAATATACTCATATTAAACAGGGTTCTTTCTTTGTTATGTAGTAGTGGAGATGTGTAGTCTTATGAGAATATTCAAAGGAAATAGGAAAAGGTTACACATGAAAAACAGAAACCTGTAAAGAGTAAACAAGTTTTTCAGCAAATCACATTAAACCAATACAGCTCTAAGCAAAATCTATGGGAATTTCGGCAAACTTCTGTGGGAAAATAAACAGACTGTTGAAGGCGGGTGTATTCATACCACCTAACTTTAAGCACCAAACCTGAGTGCCTGAGTTCAGGCATTGATTTCCCTGGGCTACCTGAACACTCAGTGCAGTAGGAAACCAGCTCCTACAAGGGCAAGACAGAATGTTTCTGCACTGATTCACCCTGTGAAGGAACCCATTCAACATACATTTGTATGTGTATAGTAGCCCAGAAATTCATGAAGGAGACTGAGCCAGTTGAAACCTAGATTCTTTTGAATATTTGGAGATATATAAGGATAAGATGACATTGTTAGTGGACTTAGTCTTGTCCTCTTTCAAGTGACAATCCTTAAAATGATCATTACATATGTTAATTTTGACCTTAAGAAGACATGTTGTAAACAACATTAAGCAACTTGTTTGCTGACAGTGATTTTTCCTGACTAAAGAGGAAAGTCATTTGTAAGGCTATGCTACACTAGACAAAAAACAGTGACTATGAAAAAGTGTCGTAAGAAAATCTTGTCACTTACGTGTTTCTTAAATGCATAATCTGCATAAAAATTATGCACATCACCTTTATGGTAAGTACAGACAATATAATGATGGAGTTTTTCTTACAGGAAAGGATCAATATTATTAAATCCTAGAAAAATGAGCTAACCATTTTAAAGAGATGAATCCATGCATGTGATATATGTTTCTGAACTTATATTAGAGCAGGGGAACTGTATTGTACATAGGATGGCATTACATTGCAGTCTATACTACAGCACTTCTGCAGGATAGGTGAGATGTTAGCAGAGTGCCTTAGGTCAAACCTAACACGTCAACAAAATGGGTTTACTGTTGGTATAACTAGACCTCATCTCCACACGGTACAGCTTGCCAACCACCCTTCTCTGTCAACATAACCTGTGTTCATACAAGGAGGCTGGCTGGTGTGACTGTGTCAACTGGGGAGACACGAGTCTTTTTCAGATGTTGATATAACCATGCGGGGAAAAAGCACTGTCTGACCTTAATGATGGACAGACTTTTGCAAACAAGCCAGTAGCCTTATTTCTTGTGTGTTTTGGAGGCTTCTGCCTTTAATCATTGGCAGGTTTCTGGCTTCTCTGAAGCTTGAGGTGCTCCTACGGTCTTACTCATCCCGGCTGCGCTGTGTGAACCACAACTGATAATGTTTAGCAGTTTTACCTGAGAAGATTATTCATCTGGGAAATGATATCACGATGATTACTCATCTGTGTCAGGTTAACGTGAAACTTCCTTCTCTTACTATAAAGTAACACAGGGACTTCAATAATGAAGTGTTCTCTCCCTGTATGACTTTTCGTAAGGGTTGCCTCAAAACCATCAGTTATGAGGCTGTACATGTATGCAAGAAACAGCTCATACTATCTTCTCAGGCATGATTGACAGGGTGAGGCAGCAGGGACAGGACAGAGCACCAAAGGGTCATTCTGGCAGTGTGTTTTTCTCTTACTTCATAAACTGCATTCCTCTCTCTACCACTGAGACATTCCTACACAGTTTTAGAGAGAATGCATAGCTCTGAGTCTTTTAGATTGATATCCTAATAAGGATCAGCTTTTCCTGGAGAGAATTCAAACCTGTTTTTTAAAGAACCATGTTGTTTAGACAACCCAAGGATTGCTGGTTTGTAGCGCAAGCCAGAAAACACTGAAAGACTTCCCTGACACACTTTTGGGATTTCTGATGGAATGTATGAAGCTGCACACTGTCCTATAAATATGCAACACTTTTCACTGATTTTATTTTATTCAAATAGACTAGTAGTCTTAAGCCTGGGTTCGTAAGACCACTGATAGTTGTAAGGCTTTTAAAAAAAGTTAATTGTTTAGAAACTTAAATAGAAATTTAGATGGTTAGTGTGTTACCATTTCGGAAAATTAAAAAAGGCAGTTGTTTTTGCTGAATTACTCATGATTGGGCTTTTTAGTGTGAGAAAGGGTTGCGAAACTTGGACCCTTGGGAAAGAATTAAGTTACGGTGTAAACAAGTGTAACTTGTTATTAAGTCTTGCTGGACCCACTGTAGGTAGGCCCTTAGTAAGTCAAAAAGGAGTTTCTTTGGATTCTTGTGAGAGAGAGTTATGTACAAAGTCTGATGCCTGTGTTGTCTTCTAGAGCAGTGGACCTAGTCAAATAGACAAAAACAGTTGACTCATTTTACAATCATATAAAAAGGAAAATATTTTCTTATAGCTTGGGGTTGGTTTTTTTCATTTTGTTTTGTTTTGTTTCAGGGAAGAGTGAGAGGTTGTGTATTACAGAAAAAATGATTATTCAGTATTGATCTGTATGGTCATGTGTATAACACAATAATAATAATCTAGTACTGGCTGCAGTCTAGTATTAAAGAAAATCAAATTCCTTACATGCCCAGATGAAGAGTGATGTTTCTATACAGAAGGAAACTTTTAGAATATGGGTGTGCTGAGCAATCTTCTTTTACTCTCTCAACAATGCTCTTTGCCAACTATTTTAAATATAATTTGAACACAGACTGTAACAATGATAATGAATCGTGCTTGTGGCAGTGCTTGTCTTAGCTCATTAATTGCAGCAGTCCAAGCAGAAGGGAGAGAGGGGCTGCATTTTTTTGTTCATAAAAGCTAGAGCAATCTGCTGAATTCAGGGAGAGAATAGATAAATGCAATAGTCATGCCACTCAAAATTTTTCTATATTATCTGTAGGGTGTCTGATAAACTGTGGATATCTTTTTTAAGCTGAGAGTAACATGTAGAAAGACTCAGTTCCCAGCTGAAGACGTATAAGCAACATTTTCCCTGCCAAAATATTCTGCCCCACAAGGATTTCAGCAGGTGCTTTTTGGTTCGGCTGCTACGCTGAAGGGTGCATTCATCATTCACTTCCAGTCACCTTCTGTTAAATGACTTCCTGTTAGTTGAAAACCAGCATGGCAGTCAAGCATATGGTTTCCAGGTGAAACATGTTTTTTAGCTTTTGATAGATTTATTAGGAAGAGTGAGGTCATGTCCCAGCTTTTCTAATCACACAGGGCACATGCCATGCATGGGAAGAGGGCACGTGTCTTGCTCTTGGTGCTATTACTGTGTGACCTGGTATCAATTTTTTGTCATCTGCTCACAACAAGTAATTATTTCAGGTATTTTATCTGCTTGGATTTACCTTTGGAGTCTTCACATTGTTTTACTTGCCTGTCCCCTTCTCCCCCTGCCCTCCCGCTCTCTCCGTGTAAGGGTAGTGCCAGAGCAGTCACAGCAGTGCACTTAAAATGCAAACAGAGAGGACTGCCATTGATGGGACACGTCTGTAAGCACTTTTATAATCCGGAAAGCCTGGAACTTCTATGAAATGCATTTCTTATACGCAGTTACTCTAAACATGAAACCCACAATTTTTTCTGGTAGCCCTCCCGTTAGGTGGGAAGGATCCAAAACTGAAAGGCAAGCAGAGGCTAGGGCTAGTCTGGGGAGCGGGAATCTGATAAAATAATTTTTAATCAGTTGCAGTGATTTTTAATTAAAAGGTTTCTATCAGGTCAAAGGCTTGCAAGACTATTTTGACATCTTTGATACTCGTAGTTTATATTAACAGATGTAATTAACTATTTTAAAAGTATTGCCATTTTTATGTCACAATTGTGCTAATGTGTTATCAAAATATCACACCTCCATGATGGATTTAAAAATGGAATAGGGAAAATTAAAGGCCGGATCTTACAGGCAGCTGTATTTCTTTATTAATGTCTGTCTCATTCACATATATATAAGAGGTAAGTATACACATACGCTTTGTAGCAATATTTTTTCATTAAAACCTTTTCTCTCATTGTCATTGTCTTCATTGACATAAATCTTTGTCAAAATAAAAGTGCTGTTGAAAAGTCATTTACGCTTTTTGCACATTCAGTAGATTAAAATGTTCTTTATCATATTCAACAATAACTTTGTAGTACAATATGCTGAAGCAATTATAGGTCAAAATATGCTATAAATACAAACCCATTGATTTACAACAATTTTGCCCAGGCGGAATGCTTCTTTCATTGCCCAGTCCAGTGTATTTGGGTTTCGTCCCTCTCCTTTTCTTGCTTGTCAAAAAAACCTGTTAATGCTGAAGTGCTATTTTTGTTCTTCTGAATTCTTATCCTCAAGATGATCTGAGTTTTTCTAATGTTTTTCAGCCAGAGGACAATCTTGCCTGAGGAACTATAGGCTTAATCACTTCACATTCATATTGCCATAGGCCTTTTTTGATCTCTTGCAGTTTTAGCATAGCTTTTGATCTCTAGTAGCTTTCCAACATAGCCAGTCATGCTCTGAGGGATAGGGGGCACATTTTGGGTGATTTTAAACTCTAAATTTGTTTGTTATGTCTCAGAATTTGGAAACTAAAATATTGTACTATCTGTGATAGAATTTTAAATGAACATAGCTTGGTATACAGATACCTGCAATACTGCAGCAGTATTTGTGTAATACAGTATGATAGAAACTACATGGAAAGTGAACAACTGCTGACATGGAGCAAACAAAGCACAAAAATCCAAGGAGAGCTGCCAGTTAAAAATTTCCCATTCTGTTTGGAAGGAGCGGGATTGAATGCCACCGAGTTACGTGTATTAAGTTTCCTCATATATCAGATCTGAGTACAAGTATCTACTTCACTTGTAATTATTTCAGAACGATTTGCTTAACGCTGTGTTATTTCCCCCAAGAAGCACTGCAAGTATTCCAGCGCAGGCAGTAGAGGAGTCAAAGTACACTTCAGTATTTACCTCTAAAAGAAGTGCAGACCTTGCCATTGATACCAGTGTGATCACACCTTTCCTTTTAGCCTGTTGATAAATATGTCTATAACCATTTTCTAATAAAGATGTGCTATTCTGTACAACAGAAGTTAAAGTCCACATTTTCAAAAATGCTGTCAGCATGCCTGAGACCTTAGAGGGCTTTTACTCTTTAAAATCCTACCATAATTTGCCTTTGGGAGGAAAGAAGCAATGGCCTTCACAACAGTAACGGGGTGTAACTGGTGTTGAGTTTGCTCCTTTATAGTAGGATCTGTAGACATCCATAAAATGACTCACCTCAATAGAACTGTTCAAAATATATAATTGCAAGATCTGGCTATGGCTTGCTTGATCAACAAAGTTAATAATTTTTCAGTATACAGTCCACTGATCAGAAAGCCAGTTGAATTTACAGTAGTGTTATTTGCATTATAAATATAGAAGTGGAAGCAACCAAACTAGCCATCTGTGCTTTCCTTGCCTTTGTGTGACATCTTTTCCCATATCCTGGGTGTTTGTTTTCTGAAGCTGTAAACATCATTATGTTTCGCTGCATGTCTGTATATCATATAGTTTACTGGCGTCTTAGTCTTCCTGATTGGTGCCAGCTAGTACAGACATACCACTACTGCAGTCTAAACAGTAGATTCAGAATTTATATGCTCTCCTTTATCCTTAGCCATCAAAGAACATGACCAAAGTGTGTGCAGTTTTATGGATGAGAATACTGAGCCACAAAAGCATTAAATTAATGTATATCACAATTCAAAGAGATACAATTATAAACCAAAAGCCTAAGAGTCTTATACGTTAGCAAACTGTACTCTGAGCAAGTAGGAGCCAGATAACAAGCTTTATTTTCTTGTCTCTGTGGTTTTAGTTGATAAAAAAAATCAGTACTTCATTTAGTGTTACAGTTACGAAAACTAATTTCTGAGGAACATCAGTACTTCTCCAAAAAAGTTTGCATTAGTATATAACTGTAGCTTTGTAGTGCTTACTTTTCAAAAATACTTGTAGAAGCATAAAGTCCTTTCTTATCTTCAGATAAAGAGGGTGTATCTTCAAGACATACACAGGGTGTTCTCATACCTTAGCTAAGAGCAGATTATCTTAACCAGTTCTGTCTCTTGGTCTGGAGTGCTTGCACTGACTGCCCAGAAGATGTAAGACATGAGGGAACCAGAACAGATTCCTCAAAAACAGCGTCTACAGTGACCCCTGCTCTCCCCAGCAAGGCGTGTGGGCATGAAGCTGCCTTCAGAAAACTTCTGTGGTGTGTCTTTTATCCAGGGATTTTTGCTAACTGCAGCACCAGATCTCCTCAGGCCTTTTCACTTCTGCCAGCAATCCTGCTGTAAGAGATGAAGCTGGGCGATAGGATAATATGAGAAGTTATGCATTGTATCTCTTAGAGATGAAAAGAAAACTTTGATATCTGTTTCATCCACTAGCAATCGGGCTCGAAGAGTAGCACAGGATTGTGCATTCAGGTAGCCAGATGGGTGTGCCTTCAGTTCAAACAGCAGATATAACATCTCAGCCTTATTTTCATGCTGTTTCCTGGAGCTGCAGGCACTCTTTGCCAAGCAGGCTGCACTTCAGCTCAATAAACTCCCTTTATGGCTTAAGGACTAGGTAAAGCGCTAGACATCACCTTCTAATTCAGGTGGATCTGAGTGGCATCAGCCCACAGAAGGTATTGTAGTTAGTGTTTTCCTGCTAGGCTTTTGATGCTCAATAAGCCAGAAATAATAATGAGGGTGAGATGAAATAACCAGCACAGAAGAGCAAGTGCCTGCTGATTCTCTGTGGGACCTTTCTCAAGAAATGCCCACCAAGGGACAGCCCTTTTTAAGCTGCACAGAATTCACTGCTGGTGAGCTGTACCTCCTGATCAGAGACATCAGAGGCAGCAAACAGAAGTGGCACTGTCAGCCAGCAAATCTGATTTCCCTCAAATGTCAGGGGATACTGCCTGTCAAAGCAACCAGGTCTCCATCCAGCATGACAGAGCACAATAATATCTGAAGCTATCTGCTGGTCTGATAATTTCTTGGCACTGCCTGATGGTGAATTAGCACAGGCACACAATGATTGCCTGAAAAGTCACTGTCAAGGGTGTGGGTTTCTTTTAAATAATAGGCAGCTATATGTGACTGAACAGTATCTGTTTGACAGAGATATGTAACCTGTCTTTGCTGAGGATGGGCCTAAAAATATCAACCATCAACACATCCAACTCTTACAGTAGTATGTACTGTTACGAGTCTACAGAAAGCTGCTTTAAAATGTAACAAAAGCTGTATTATTTTGCTAAAAGGAGATACTTCTGAAATGAGAAAACTAAGCATAGAGATGAAACTGGGAATTATGACTGATTCTTCTATTTGTTTGTTTATTTGCTATCACCTTATTTCATGTTTTAGCACTGTATGATCACCAATAATATCATTATATTTTATGATAGATTTTATGACGCACTATATGATTGCAGTAATATCATCACCTATTTTGTTCATGAATTAAAGGCTTATTGAATGACAGTAAGCCACTTGTGCCAGAAATCTAATTAGTCAGGTGATTTGATTTCTTATGCATAAGTTAAATTTAATGATGGGTGTGCAGTCCAGATCTGAAGTGATGTGATACAGGATTGCAATCTCCTGTTACAGGATTTCTGTCCCTAGTAGAGGCTTGGTGCTTTGACTTGAAGTTCAGAGAAGTTAAACAGTGTCTTTGCAATGAGCTCTTGAGAGCCCAGGAAGCTCTTCTGTGTAAACGTCAGAACCTTGCTAAGCCAGGGGTCCAAGCGCTTTTTGGAGGAATAAAAAGGAAGGAAAAGACGTGCTGTTCTTGGGAGTTGGGAAAGAGGCATGTCAGAGGAGCAGGAATCTCTGCTAGACCTTTCACTTGCTGGAAGGCTTCCTATTAGAAACCAGGGCAGCAAGTAATGCTATTTAGACCTCTTGAGAGACCATAACACTCTAGAGCCTGCACCCAGGGTGAAAATGCTGGCAGCTTTGGATTACTTAAGTCTTACAGCGTCATGTGGAAGGGGACAGCTTAAGACAAATGCAGGTGAACTGATGTTCAATTCAGCCAGGCTCTGCTCCGTGCTGTTGTCCGTTGATCAGAAGTAACTCCATCAGAATTGGTATGAAATGGATGGAAGAAAGGCACAAAAGTTGTGTGTAGTGTCTGTAATATGCAGGCATTTCTGCTCTCACCCCCTGAAGTGACCATACTTGCAGTAGGATGGGATACCTGTACATTTTCATCAATGCATCTAATAAAACTTGAATATAATTTTTTTAGGTATTTAGTAAAGGGCAGAGAGAGAAAAGTATAATACCTGCTCAGAGAAGACACTTTTTTTCTTCTTCAAACAAAATTAGATCCCTAATCCTGAGAGGATTTAAATACTTTAATTTGTGTGCATGAGAGGTTCCATTAATTTAACATGCATATGTGTTTGCAGGATTGATGCCTAGGGATATGACCATGTATCATTAAGAATCTGATTTATTTTGGAAAATAACTGGGTAAACATGATCCTGTAATCAACATTTGTAGCCTTTAAAAACTCAGTTTGTTTGAGGGCCCTCCCTATTCATCTTTGCAGCCATTTCCAGACTGCAAAATCAGCTGAGGTTGATAAAACGGAGACATTCACAGATTTTGATGCCAGAAGGGACTATTATGATAATGAAATCTGACTCCCTGTGCAACACAAGCCTGACACTGTTGCATCTTCAAAGAGCTGATACTAAGAATAAATCTGACCTTAAAACACTTGGGTGCTTGTAGTCAGCACTTCTGGGTAACTAATTCATAATTGCTCAGGAGATCAGATTTTTTTTTTTTGTACAATCACTTTTCTCTAAATGATGGAATTCGCTTCAAAAAACCCATTTTGCAAACCCAGACCAAGCCTGCCTGAGCTTTCTGCTTGTGTATCTCATCACTCAACATGACAGTCAGCTAAAAGAGAAGGTGCAGAGAATTTTAAATGCAGGACTGGAGGGTGAGGTGAGGCTCGGGCTGCTGCATGGTTGCAGGGATTGCTTTCAGAGGGACTTTGGGATGCTCAGTGTCTCTGTAAATACAGGCCATTAGCCTCTGAGGATTTGTTCACATGGCATGGTAAGTGCAGCGAGGAGATTTACAAGGAGTGGGGTGTTTTCACCTTCCCAGAGCATCATGTTAGCTTGACTAGACTGTTCCCAGTAACAAAACTAATTAGCGACGGGCTGACCCAGATGTCCCTGCTCAGGACAGCGGTGTGACATGCACACACCCCCCCTATATTTCAGTTTCCCAGATAGAAATAGATGCAATAATGTTATTCTCACATTTATGAAATGGTGTGCGCTTTACATATGAAAAGCTTTCTGTATGCACTTAAGTGTTATTGTAAGTAATTTAAGAGGAATTCAAAAAGCTGCTTGTTTTTTCTGGTAATATTTCTGAGTCTTTTATGACAGAGAAGTAGCAGACCAGTAAGTTTTAATTTTTTTAGTTATGCCATGGATGATTTGGAAGGCCATAAATAACATTAGTCTATTAAAAATGTATTTCTGTGCTAATATCTTCTAGAACTAGCTAAAATGGTTTTTTGGAGTGATTCATATGCTTTTCTAGCTCTGTGCATTTGTATCGATTCAAAGACCTTTTACGTCCTTTAAAAATAAATAAAATGTTATTCTTGGTACCCTTTTATTTTTGCTGAATATAAAAGTCCTGTGATTAAAAGCATTGGTCTAGGACTTGGAAAGCTTGTGTACAAATTCCTCGTAGAACACAGACTCCTCATCTATAAATGTGAATATTAGCTCAGAGTGATTTGTGAAGACATATACATAGTTTGGGGTACTGACGTACTAGGGGTAGTGAACACAGTTTCAAGAGCTTAAGCTGGAATTGACCTTCTCAGGTGCTTCTAATGGTTTAAAATTTTATATTTTGCATGCCATCTTTTGTGTATTTGTTCTTGTCCATGAGATTGTTTGTTTGCTTTAGAGCGTTCAAGCAGTAATGTCAGTCATATCCAAACACGAAGCAGAGAGTTGTTCCCGTTATCTGCCTGTGTTCTGCTGTTACTTTTTTCTCACAATGTTCCTCTATGTAGCTGTGAGAAACAAGAAAATAATCTTTTTTGTAGTTCACTTGAAGTAATGTTGCTGATTTAGGTTGCATTTCAGCGAATACTCAGTCACCCACGTAAATGTCATGGAAGTCTTACCTGTTGCATACCTGGCTCTTGTTTCATTGCAAAAATTGTTCCTGTGTCAATTAAGATGATGTATATTGTATTTTTTATGATTGATAAGAGACTGGAGTACCTTTTAATTACCAACTATCGGTCACAGTTGACCAAAAATGATAAACACCCTGAAAAATTCCTTCCTGACAGCTGCACCTCGTATCTCTAGTGAGTGTGGACTGCACCAACATCTAAGAACAGATTCAGAATTACAAGGAAAGACTGAAGAACAGCAAAAGATATACACATTTTTAAGTGAGCAAGAAAAAAGGATAAAAGCTGTCCTGTTATTACCTCTGAAACAAGTGCTTTTTTTTCCACACTTTTGTCAATACAATGCTGGTTTGAAATTTTTTATCTAAAGGAAAGAGGCAAATATTAGAATATTTCTTTTTCAGTCAGTGTGCCTGCATGTGCATGCAATCCTCTACATGCACGTGTACACACTGTGCTACAGAAAGCACGGTTTCTAAGTATGCACACATGCACAGGATGCATAGCAATTCCGTACGGAGATCCTTATTGGCATGAATTTGGAGTGGGCAGGTTACTCAAGGGAAGATCTTTCCTGAGATCAGAGAGGTACTTCATAAGAACAAATGTTTATTTGAAAGGCACTAGTTTGCATCAAAAAGCAGTTATTTTCCAAAGTGTCCTTGGAATAAAATGTTCACCTCTCCTCCACAGAGGTATTACAGGTTCTCATCTCCATCCTTATTTCAAGCAACTCAAGTCACCGTGTATATTAAGCTATTAACATGCTTGGCACGTTTTTCAAGAACAAATTTTCCAACAGAATGTGGCTTAGTGTAAGTCCATGGATGGTTTGGTCAGTGATGTGTCTGCCTTTTGTTCCTTACATTTAGACAGGTTCTGTTTTCAATGGCAAAACAAGTGAATATTCCTCTCTACCCCTCAAGTTTGGTAGCATATATAGCCCTGAGGTATACATCTATTCAGCATGAGAATGTTTTGTGGCTGCAAGGGCCTCACTGGCACAAATAGGCAGCAAATCTCTCAAAGAAAGCTACTGAAAAGTTGCAGTACGTGCCCCTGAGACTGATTGTCTTCTTCCTCTGTTCTTAAATCCAGGTGCCTGCTGTGATGTTTTGGAAGAGACCCCCTTGCCCTAGAGGGAGCTTTGCATTTTTTGCAGGTGTTCAGCATTCTTCATGATTAGATCTCTGATTATCATTACCCAAATGGGGGGGGGTGGGGTGTGTGTGAACTGGCATGCCATGCACATCAGGAGGAATGTTTTGTAGAAAGGGGAATGCTCTCACATACATGAAGTTGTGCAGTGGAAGACTTGTGATAGCATGTTTCTCTTCCACCCATTAATAAAACCCTGTTAACTTCCCGTGTTGGTCACTAGCTCAATTGGGTGTAAAGGTTCAGTTACTTGCACACTGATAATTCATTTATTTGAATAGCTGTTCATTTTATTCGTTCATGAATGAGTGCTTTGCATTGTCCTTGTGAGGATGAGACAAATGAGAGGAGCAGAACATGAGCGTAGGATGACAGTGCCCATCTGTGGCTGAGTCTGGATCGCAGAACTCTGTCCTGCCGCCCGGCCGTGTATCTGCTCCTCCCCAGACGCATCTTGGAAGTGGCCTAGGACTCTGATTTAAGAAAATATTATGAATTCACTGAATAAACTTTCAGACAGTAAAAATAAACTTTCACATTTAAATGGAAAGACTAATAGATATTGAAGATCGAGTATTATGCGTATCTGATCTGACTTTATTGCAAAGACCAAATAATCTTTCCTGTGATTTTGCATAATTGCAGTATCAAATTGCAAATGATGAATTAATACTTCTCCTGTGGCCTTGTTGAGGAGCTGTATGTAGATCAGTGAAAGCTGATGCTAACTGCACATACAAAAAAAAAGAGTGTCACCAAGATCATTCTTAAGCTGTATGGCTTGCTGTTGTCTGACAAAGATGGTTATTCAAAATTCAGCTCACATAGAGACTAAAATATTAGCTTAGCAAAAACCTGGCAGAAATAAACAAGAAAGAAATGTTTATTTTAATTTTTTTAAACTTTTTTCTATTAATATCCTTTCTTATCCATTGACTTGCTACTCCCTGAAATACCTTACTGTCTGTGGAAGAGTCGCCTTTGAACAAGAACTGTCAGGTTTCTCTTAAAAAGCTTTTAGAGGCTTTCAAAATTGAAATAATTTTTTAAAAATACAATATTTTAAAGCATAATATTGCTACTGAGATTATAACTCTTTCAACTAGTAATAATTTTACTTGTAATTCCTCTCTTGTTTTATTTTGTTTAAGTGCTGCACTTGATCCAGGAATTAAATTTTGTTTACTACATTATTTAGTTCCAATTCACTATCCACTCCACTGGGGTCTATGAGAATTGTAGAATTACTTATCTGCTTCATTTCAGTTTGCTTCACAGGAGGTTTAAGCAGAGTTTTTTTAATTGCTTCCCTACTCTTTCAGACATCTTGCTCCATATGATACTGTGCATAAAAATTTGAATTTGTTTTCTTCCTGAAAAGCTGCACATAATTACTTATTAACTAGATAAATCTTTTCTTATCTTTAGGACATTCTGCTGATGCTTTCAGACGAGGACGCAATTATTTTTTCCTTTTTCATCTAATCTGTAATAAATAATCTAGCATGCCAGGGTAATGGATTTCACCTGAGGATCTCAACATGATTTGCAGGCAATAATTAATTAATTAGTTTCACAACCTGTCTTTAAAATAGGAGAAACTGAAATGCCGCCTGCCAGCACACAGTCATTAACAACATGTTGCACCATTAACTGTAGCTGCTCTATAAGCAGGTGGTGTAATCCGCTTCTCTCGAGTATCAGGGAAGGTTCCTGCTCAAGTGACTCCATGTTTAAAAAAATAAATAGTTAAAATCGTCTTATTGGGTTGTTTACCTGGTGTTCAGATGTAATTATGTGCCATACAGTCATATGCAGGCATACATTATGTCTGTAATATGTATTGCAGAATGATGATCTGACGTCATTGCTGTTGCTTTTGTTAGCAACGTAAATGTTACTACGGGTCTTTGTCCAAGCATGGTATTTTTACTTATAAATGCATTTTACTATGTCATGTAGCTGAACTGGAAAAATTTTAAAGATGATTCTGTGGGATATATGTGAGGTGAACAGAGAATTTGTCAGAGTTTAACCCTGAGGAAACTTCTCATTATTCATCCTCTTTTGTTTATATGGGAGGATCATTGGCTTTCCCTCATGCTGCCCCATCACTGACCTGTGACCAGTAATTTTAAACAGCCTGGATTCCGTATTTTTCTGGTTGACCCTAACCATATTACTGCTTGAATTGGACTCCTTAAACAGACTTAGGTACATCTATAGGGTTTGAAATTAGTGGCAGTGAAGTAAATAGCATCTGTAGCAGAAAGGAAAAGCTTTATTGTGAATATCATAAATACATGGTCTACAATTACCTGAAAGGGGGTTGCAGAGAGGTGGGTCTTGGTCTCTTCTCCCAAGTGATGAGTGACAGGACAAGAGGAAATGGCCTCAAGTTGCACCAGGGGAGGTTCAGGCTGGATATTAGGAAAAAGTTCTTTACTGAGAGAGTGGTGAAGCTTTGGAACAGGCTGCCCAGGGAGGTGGTGGAGTCACCCTCACTGGAGGTGTTCAAGGAACGTGTGGACATGACATTGCAGGACATGGTTTAGTGGGCATGCTGGTGCTGGGTTAATGGTTGGACTTGGTGATCTTGCAGGTCTTTTCCAACCTTAATGATTCTGTGATTCTGTTCTGTTCTGTAAAACGTGCAATAAAAAGTGGTGTATTTTAAAATTTGCATAAAATGCATAGGAACCCATTTTAAGCCCACATTCAGTATCCAAAACCAGATAATTTTTTTTCCAAATTTAACTGAGTTTGAAGTTCTTGAAAGAGGGAGGGAGGGACAGAAAAGGAGAAGGAGAGAATTAAGGGAGTGAAGGGGGAGAAGGAAAGGAGGAGGAGAGGGAGGGAAAGAAGGAGGGAAAGGGAAAGGAAAGGGAATGAGAGAAGTGAGGGAAGAGGGTAGCAGAAGTAAGGCATAATAATCAGTAAATTATAGTGGGTTTGCTTGCACTTTTGTGACAGCAGTATGAAAATCTTTAATATCATTGAGTCCTACAAGCTGCTAGAAATACTCACACACAATCAAAATGTTTTCACAGGACAACTGCTTTAATGATCTGGCTATTAACCAGTCCTTCAGTGTGCATACCTCATGTGTGTATTACTGACTGTTAATCACATGTATGAAGCTGAATACAAAAGCTATAGTCTTGAAAAAGGATGAAACAAGCAATATTTGAAAAGATGGGGTTTTCCCGCTTGCCCTTCCCTGAATATATGATTAGCCTTTATTTCTGTGTTCGTTGACTCTTGTGTTGGTTTTCCTTTCAGAAGTCAGGTTGAGCAACCAACCTGGTCATCAAGCTGGTTTTTGAATATTGAGCGTAAGCGCTATTTCCTTGATACTAGTTTTACTGGTTGATACTAGTTTTATGAAAAATTACCAACAGCAGACCAGGGAATTCCTTCACTGTCCTAGGTGTGAACTATCCAGGTCTGCTAATGACAGTTGTTGTAAAAAATATTAATCTATTGCTAATGGACTGTCATGTTCCTTCTTAACCTTATAAGACAAGGAGATTAGCCCACTTCTTTCCAAATACTAACAGGAGCCTCTGTTGAGGAGTGCTTTTTCCACTTCGGTATTATCTTCACTATACTATGAACTAGGGTAGGTTTTTAACCAGAATGGTTCTAGACTCAGTTAGGGTTCTGTGGACATGTAACAATGTCCTCTGCAGGGAAATCCAATTTTTTATTTCTCTTTTTCTTCTATGTTTATCTCCCAGACACTTTCACTAGCAGTGTCCCTTAGGACTATGAAAGACACCTTTTGGAAGAAGTTTTGAGTGTCTATAGAGGACTAACGTCCAACAACTAATGATATAATTAGGACTTGTTTCTCAGTATTAAGTATAATCAGGTCATGCTCATTGGTCTGTAGGCTTTCACTAACTTGAAATATGGCAATTAAATATTTTTTTTTTAATTGGTCACTGACACCCAAAATAGATTTGTTTTCTTTTGGATGCAATGTCTTTTATGTTAGAAAATAATAATCTTCTAATGAAGTTCTGTTCTTGCTGCAAGGTCACCCTGGTATAAGGCTTATGGACTTACAAGTCCTCCACAACTGTATGTTTTTTATTTTTCTGCATACTGAAAATGTTTGATAGGCCATCCTTGTGGACTGTGGTTAACATACTGCATATAGGCATTCGAAAGTCTGTCCTTCTGAATCATAAGCAACTCTGAAACACATCAGGTTTGTGTGCTGACTTGGACCCGCCAAAATCTTCCTGCACTTAGAAAATAAATGTTTCCTGCTTTTGAAACACTTATTTTCATCCACCTCCATTATTTTCCAGGGTCTACTATGGAAGCAGTATTTCCACCTCGGCATTAAGTCCCTGCCTGCCTTTTTTTATTCTTTTCTTATGTGCTCAATGTATCTGTAGTACAAATTTCATTCCTATAAGTAACAAGGGATTTCAGGCAGTATTGTACAGTTGAACAATATTGTTATGTTTTATTGGAAATCTTTTATCTGAATTACATGTATACTAGCAGCAGTATTGAACCTGGTTTAGGGTATTTTATATATGTTGTTTATTTATAAAATAAGAATATTGGATATTTAGCTCTTCCCATTTCATTTCAGAAACATGTGTTTACTATTAAGGTCTCAAAGATGACAAACAGCGCACAGCTCTTGCAAAAGCAAACTTAAAAGCAAAATTATTCTTCCCAGTCTAGAAAAGTGGGTCTGAATCATCTCTTCTTGCTATAAATCTGCCTTTGACTAAGAGAATCTTTCATTGTTTCCAAGTCTAATTAACAAATGCCAGCAAAGTTGTCTATTTTAAAGAGACGTTGTTTCTTTTTATAGTTTAAAGTCTACAGTCTGTAAATGTTCATTAATATTGTGGTTTTCCATACATCGTCTGGTGTTTTTAAGTATGTAAACTCTCAGGAAGTGGGGTTCAGTTTTGACAATGTGTTTATACAGGATTCTTGAGGAAACTGAATGGAGCAGAGGGAAGGCAGACTGACTCAGAACTTCACTCCATTCCCAGTCTCAGAAGCCCCACCAAAACTTACTCTTAAAGGTGGCAAAAAATCAAAATCTTTTCAAGAATTGTTACCCAGATTAGCTGAAATCTCAGACATTTACTTTGACTCTTTGATAAGCAGCAAATTATTTTATGATTTCTTGAAGGAAATCTCAGAAAGAGCCCACAGATGTGTTGGCGTCCAGTCTAGTTTACCTTGGCATGAAGAATATTTGTAAGCAGGAGCAATTTGAATGAACAATTTTAGTACATTTTTAAAATTTTTTTTGTCCCTTTGCATTTCGCACCCCTCTCCACCCCCTGAGTTTAAGATGTTTTTTTTCCCATGTTCCTTGTTCTGTATGGCAAGGCAAGGCAGCCATTCATAGTTTCAAGTATTGAAAAAGTTCTTAACCATATGGCAGTCAACTCGTACTTCCCGTGGCCGGGTAGAAGCTAGCCAGGAGAATCTACTGCTCTTACTAGTACTCCAATTATTTGGCGGAAGTCTCAAAACTGAGACTGGTCTCTGAGGTTGTCATATGAGGTTCTCAATCATGCACAGCAGATCAAAAAGTAAAATTTAGTAAGAGTTTAGCTCTAATTAATATTGGCACTTTTTAAAAAAATAATTAAGGCTTATCACATGGTTGCGCATTGTTTGGTTTTGGGCAGTCACTAAGTAATGCACACATGAATAAATACTTCTACTTAGAAACAAATTTAAAATAAAAAGGGTAACATTATAATGGTAATTCAAGTAGCCTGAACATTCCCTAAATATTAAGGGAACCCACATATTAAAGCTGTTAATACTCTTTTAAATAAATAATTATTTCTGAAGCAGCAAGTCTTTGAAATTCATCATAGAGAAAGCCGGAGGCTAGAGAAGTACCTTTTTATTTTTGTCTTAAATTTCCATTCTGGTATAGCTGAGTCGTAGGCTGTCAGAAAATCCTGGCATTTCCTTTCTGTTTGCTTTCCTCAGGAAAAGCTTGGCAGCTTCCCAAAATAACAACTGAATAAGAACATTGTGAAGAGCTAAATACAAATATGAAAATCCTGCTACCCAACCAGGTGCAGCCCACATGGCACTGAGAATAGAGCAATGATATCAATGGCAAGAGAAGAAAGGACAGCTCCCAAGAAAGCTCCCAAACACGTTCCCTCCATCATACCAAGGATTTTCTGTGCTGCCTTATG
This sequence comes from Gavia stellata, assembly GCF_030936135.1. Lineage (NCBI taxonomy): Eukaryota > Metazoa > Chordata > Aves > Gaviiformes > Gaviidae > Gavia > Gavia stellata. The sequence goes on along the minus strand of NC_082595.1, from coordinate 86,114,100 downwards.
TGATTCTCTGTAGGACTTCTGCTCACTTCTGTTCGCAGTGACAGAAGACAGCTTGCTTGTTAAATACCAAAAGCGGTTCAGTTATTGACAGGAGCATTGCAAGCAGAAAGGAAAGTCTTAAAATTAAACATTGTGAATGCTTGTTGCTCTAATCCATGCATGACGGTTCTTTGCAGATTTAGGTAAATCTTTTCTTGTCTATGGTGTGCCAGTTGCTGGGCAGCAGCTGTTTCTTTGCAGATCCCTTCTTCCAAGGGTTAGGTTTATAAATGCTTCTTGGAAAGTCCCCACAAGGAATCCCCAGAATATTCCCTTCCCTCCTCTCCGTGACCTGCTGAAACTCTATTCTGCATGTGCGGAAGTAAAGCTTCAGAGGAATTATCGCCTCTGCTGCCAGCCGCAGCGAGGTGGTGTCTCCTTTAATTCGGTCAGCTCAAGCTGAGTTCTTACTAATCCTTCAGCCAGAATAACAGCTACCAAACCCATAGATACAGATCACATGTATAGAATTAATGTAGCTCACTCGCATACGTTTTGCAAGATACTCACCTGTAAAATTCCCAGTTGCGTGAATTTGAAGAGGTAACACTGAAGGTGTCATTTTAAGGTGGTACATGTATGAGTTGCTAGCTCAGCCTGCAATAGCTTTCTGAAAGGTAATGCAGAAGGCCACTGTACATTCACTTTTCAGAGAAAACAATCTTATCTGCACTTCAGAGAACTTTTCTTTTGTGTTGATTTTAGTTTCATTTGTAGAAGAGCTAATCCGATCTCCTGATCTGCCTTTTTTAGAGACGTGGCAAGCTGCACAAAAGTTGCCAAATTGAGCAAAAGGCAGAATTGTCAGGTAGCTATTACAAGATGGTACATTGTCAAAAATGGATTTTCCCAGTGTATTTCGAAGTTAAATCACATTCTTCAGAGCAGCTGTTTGCACTGTCATATCATTCTTTGCTGCCAGAATCAGAAGATTTTCCCCCGTTACTGATAGCTGGAAAGTTCCTCTTCCACACATCTTTCTTACATGTCTTGGGCAGAACGGATGAGGCTTCACCATGTGGGCTACACAGCTAAACATTAAACTATTTCTATAGTGCTTTATGTGGTTGCTTGCATTCATAATTTTGTGAGAATATTTTGCATTGGTTTTCCATATTGTTTTGCAGGAGATTTCTAGAATTTTAGTTTACCTTTTTTTCTGGACAGTGACTCTTACGAATTTTCATTGATGTTGAGCATGTCTAACATCCTGTTACAGAGATAAGCTGATAAGCTGTTGAGGTTATTGAAGACTGCTAATGTACATGTTGAAATTAATTTTTATTCCATTTAAATTTCGTTTTCACCTCAAAATGCTTATGTTGTGTAGGTGGTATATGACCTGATAAACTGAGGCTTGGTGACCAGAACAGAAGATATAGTCAGTTCTGAGCTGTACGCTTCGTGTGTCCTCAGAATTGATGGTGGAAACGTTCTTTTGGAGCAGGAGGAGGAAAAGAGGATAGTGATGGTTAGGAGAGCTTCCTCTGAGGTAGTGTAGCTGCCTGTTATAGTGAAGTGCCGGATTTCACCTTGTAGTTAATTAAATTGCTTTTAAAGAATATAATAATGGAAGAACATTCCGAAGTACACTGTATGGTTATGGTCTATTGCTCTCTGAATGCAGAGCCAAGTTAAATAAATTAAATATGATCTCAGGCAGCCAATTTTGGTGATAATATACTACAAGTAGTGACATTAACTTCATGGAAGTTGCATAAGTGTAAATCATCTGAGTGTTTGTTCCATTACATTGCTACAGTAATTGTAGGAGAATGGATCATACTCAGTTGTTTGATTACTATTTGTATTATTGTATCTAGACTCTGTTTATAGAGGAGGGCTTCCCCCATTATACTGCTCTTTGGCACTTAATCTCAAGACTTCTGATGTGCTACAGTTGCTATGTGAGAACTCAGCAATTCAGCCAGCCCAAAGGTGACCTGAGATACTCAGATGCAACTCACAATGGTTTCAAAGTATGTTTTGCAATGGAAGGATGTGTTGTGCAAAGCATTTCAGGGCTGCATTTGATTTTTAAAGTTAATATGAAATTAATGAACTGTCATCTTAGGAGCACCCTGGTGTTAGCACCAGTGCCATAAAGTGTGGATAGCAGATGATTTATGAGGATGCTGCTAATACGAATTGCAGCAAGCATAAACTGGATCTAGACCCTCAACCATAAACAACAGCATAACATAATTGAAAAAACCCACAATAATTTGTGGGACTTATTATATAGCTTTCTAGTGGGAAGGCTATCTGCATTGATCACAAAATTTGTCTCTCTTTCTTTTATGGTGCCTGAAAGCCACCCAGTCAATTTGCTGTCTGCCTCCTGTTGCTAACAGCAAGGTATGCAATACCATACCTTCTTTCTGTACTGTTGCAAGAATCATGACCTGCCCGCTCTCTGAGAAAGGCCAGATTCAGATAACACCGAGCCTGTGCCACAAGGAGATTCTCTCCAAAACAGAGATCTGTGAAAAGGAATTTGACTGGAGTACCAGGGCAAAGGTCAACAAAAATAGAGTTAACATTTCCATCCGAAATGTGGTTCTTCGGTCTTGGGGTGAGGAAGGGTGGTGGTGTTCAAAAGCACTGCACAGCAATATGGATTTTTGTCATAGTATGCCTCACGTATGTTACAAGAATTCAGTACTCTTGCAGTGTAGGGTAGGTCTTTAGCATTATTCCCTACTAGGTTATTGACATGCTCAACATCAATGAAAATTCGTAATAAAAGAGTCACTGTCCAGAAAAAAAAAGGTAAACTAAAATTCTAGAAATCTCCTGCAAAACAATATGGAAAACCAATGCAAAATACTCTCACAAAATTATGAATGCAAGCAACCACATAAAGCCTGACCTAAGGAAGCAGCTGTATTAGAGGATTTCTCTTTTTTACTGTTTATAGCAAAGGAGGTATTAAATGTCACACTCTGCAAGAGAATAGTGCTATATAATGTGCTAATACAATTATATATATAATTATATAATGTGCTAAATAGTGCTAATATAATTAGTGCTTGTGAAGGGAGTGAAGATACTGGGATAATGAAACTGTCAGTTGTTCACAAAAGAGACTTACAGAGCACTAGCAGTAAAGGCCTTTCATTACATCTATGCCTTAATTTCAGTACACAACCATTAAAAGGGTTGATTTTGATGTCCTAAAACTGAGCTATGAAGATTAAAATCCATTGATTCTTCTTACCAAAATTCTTACCAAAAATGGGAGAAGTAAAGCAGAACAACTCCTTTACTTCTCAGCATTCTTTATTTATAGTCTCTGTTTTCTTTAAGCCTCACAGCAAAGTTTATAATTACTACCAAAGATGGCAAAATTTGCTTGGATTTTGACAATGATGGGAGTGGAGGTCTCTGAATCATTGAATTGCAGACTTGGTCAGTTGGAAGGGACCTCAGGAGGTCTCCAGACCAACCTCCTGCTTAAAGCAGGGCTAGCGATAGGGTCTGACCAGGTTGCTCAGGGCTTTATCCAGTTGGATCTTGAAAACGTCCAAGGATGGAGACTGGACAACCTCTCTGGGCAACCTGCTGTACTGCTGGGCTGTCCTTGTGGGAATAAGGGTTTTTCCCTATATCCAGTCAGAACTGCTCTTGTTTCAGTGTGACCATTCTGTCTTGTCCTGCCACCACTATGAAGAACCTGGCTTTGTCTCCTCGAGACATTCCCTGTAAAGCACAGGGGATTGCTGTAAGATTCCTTGAAGCCACCTTTGCTCTGGACTGAACAAACCCAGCTCCTTCACGTACTCTTCACAGGGCAAGTGCTCCAGTCCTGAACATCTTGGTGGCCCTCCCCTGGATATGCTCAGGAGATGTTTCATGATAGATCACAGAATCACAGAATCACTAAGGTTGGAAAAGACCTGTAAGATCATCAAGTCCAACCATCAACCAACAAACACCACCATGCCCACTAAACCATGTCCCACAATGCCACGTCCACATGTTCCTTGAACACTTCCAGAGACGGTGACTCCACCACCTCCCTGGGCAGCTTATTCCAGTGTCTCACCACTCTCTCAGTAAAGAACTTTTTCCTAATAACCAGCCTGAACCTCCCCTGGCGCAACTTGAGGCCATTTCCTCTTGTCCTGATGTATTTGTACTGATGGGATTGGCAACTCCTTTCTACATGAGCCTTTGAATAGAGTTAGTTTCTGAAGGTGAGAACCATTTAAGCAAATATAATGCATGTGAATGGGCCCAAACTAGCGACTCCCAGGAGCAAGGCCTGGCCCTGTTACAGAACAACAGAACTGAGCATCAGCCTCCATTTACAGTTTCATAATATCCAATGTGGTGTAGTTACCATGTAATTAAGCTCCTGTTTTACAAGAATCTGCATAATTTTGCAGGAAATTTCAGCTATAGCTGTTTATTTTAACCTTCAAAATATGTGTGTGTCTGTTTTTCATGAATCTTGTCACTAGTATTTTGTGTAGGAGTCATTTCCTGAACTTGGAGATTATTAAAAACTTTTGAAGGATGAAAGAAACTTCGTATTAAAATGATCTGATAGTTTAGAGATAATGAGTTTTAAAATGTTACTTTACTCAATACTGTGTGGATTAAATAAAATATATCAGCTTACCAAAAAATGTGTTTTAAAATATTTGCATAAAAATAGTGCTATTCAACAAAATTATACTTTTTTGCCTATACTTAAATGTTTCTAAAATGTTTAAGTAATGTGTGAAGCTTTACTTTTCTGTTGCAAACCATAGTCTTAGTGTCAAGATAGTAGTAAGAATAACAGAATATGGCTCTACTGGTGCCTTCGTTTAAATTAATAAAGCTATTGGCTTTATTAGGAGTAATTTTGTGCTTATTGACTTCAGCAGATTTTATTCTTCTGTAAGGATGCCGTTGAAACCAAATTTTAACCTTAAAAAGCATTCACCACTTTAAAAAAAGAGTTGGTAGATAAGGTGAAAAGATTAGTAGCGACAATCTAAGATTATTTACATTTAATTTGGGGGGAAGAAGACTAGTATAAAAATTGTTTTCTGCACTGTCTTCACTTCTAGTTGATCACTGAAATGTGCTCTTCTACCTAATACCAAATCAGGTGGTGGTAGTTCACTCTTGCTGTGCATAATATCAGTGCTATCTGATATTATGCACAGCACGTATATGCTCCGCCAACTATTTTCTCCTCCCTGAAAGTGTAAAATGCTTAATTATTCCCAACTAAGGGTCATTTTTGATCAGGGAGATAATCAGTTTCTCAAGGTTTGGAAAGTTGTTCCAGAATTCTGGTGCTTTCAACAGAAAACTGCTACACCCATCCAGTGTCCCCTACATGGTTGGATGGCCTTTGTATTTCCTATAAAAGCATTGGTGCTTGCTTTTGAAGAGACCTCTGCTATTTGGAAAACAAATATGCTTTGGAAAGAAAATGTCAGTTTTTAAGGAAGCATACTGTATGACACTGGAGTGTTCTGCCTTGGGGGATTTTCTTGACGCAGGACAGCGTTGTTATGCCCAAAAAGAAACAGAATTAGTGGGATAGGTGATTTTCTGACCTATTTTCTGCAATTTGAATTCTGTCCATATCTTCCTTGCTGGATTTCACTGTTACGTGGCTTCTTATAAGTATCAGGGTGGAAATGGGTTCTGCTATTGCAAAAACAAATGTAAAAGCACAGTGGTGAAATCTTTTTTTCCAAAGTGATGCAGCAAATAACTAATCCTGCAGCTGTTGTTACAGCTTTAATTAAAGGCAGATGCACATTATAGAATACCTCTTTTGAAGTAACTTCCTAGTCTTGATCTCCTTAATTAATCAAAAATTGGGACCCTGAATACCATATTGGCTTTTTCTTTCCCCAAGCTCAATACTCCCTTCTGCTGCAAAGTAGGCAAATGTATGGGGAAATGTACCCTCCTCCAAAAAAAAAAACCTAAAGGAAGTTTAATGCATTTAAAAGCCAGAATATTCTATGACATTTATGGAATCTACTCTTTCTACATCAAAATCTATAGTTTATGATCAAACAACTAGTCTGATTTATAGAAATCAGTATACAGAAATGACCTTATCACTGTAAATGACTTTTTACTTATGACTTTATATCATATGCATTGTTCAAATTTGGCACTCTTCTTCATCCAGCAATTGACCCTAATTATGTTTATGTTGACTAGATTAATTGAGTGTTGCTAAGAGTGAATGGGCAGGCTAATGAGGGCATACAACAAGAGTCATCTTTGGTTTCCAGGAAATGCAAAACTGGATGTCCATTTGGTTGTCAGATCATGACTGTGCCTTTGCATACATGTCCTTAAACCTGGTGAGGATTTTTCAGCTAGCACAAGCTTTAGGTTTCAAAATGTAATCCCTATTCCAACTCTGGAAGTGAAACCTACTTTTTCTTGCAAGACTACGTTGATGCTTAACAGAATTAACTCCAAAATTAATAAGCTAAATGGTTTAAGAACAATTCTACTAGTGAAGACAAAGAGGGTTTTCCTGTTCATTCCCAAGTTATGAAATATCTGCATAGTAGTGCACATGCATCCCTCTTATGCCACCAACTTACTGGCCTGCTTGCTTATGGTTTTATTTCTCTCCTCCCCTCTTCATAAAGATAGATATGGCCATTCTAGTCAGTGTTGGCTTTTAGTTTTTATTACTCATTCTTGTTTTTTCTTTTCTGTATATTTCTGGTACATCAGCCTTTGCAACCACAGGGGCTGCAAGCAAATGAGCGGCTTAGATATCTGCCACAGGAAAATGTTAGAATGATTTTTGAAGGCTGTACTGTTGACTTTGAATATTTCATGTATTCATGTCACTGTATGCTGATGAATCCACTCAGGATTTCTGTCTATTTAAATAGATCCCTGAATATAATGAACACCTATTTCTAAAAGATCTGAAGAAAAGGAAAGGTTAAGAAGAAATTAGGGAGTTCAGAGGGAGGGGACACAGGTAATGAAACAGAACTATTTGAGAACAGACTTTCTTCTTCGGTCTTTTTACTTAACACACTTGATCCGTCTTGGCAGATTTCTGCTCAGACATAAGTGAAACACAACAGATGTATAAATAGGGTTGCCATGTTCAGTTCGCATTTTGTATCTCAAAAACAAGACCAAGCAGAAGGTGCCGTCTGAAAGTGATGAGGTCCTTAGAGTCCAGATAAACTTTTGTGGTTTTCAGTGTTTCCTTTCAAATTTAGATAAAGAAATATAATTTGTACTGTTAAAAATCACATTTAGGTTTTATTTTTAAAAGGTCAATAAAATGAATGAGGTAGTGCCTGGGCATATTACCTAAGATTTTTGAAAGAATTGAATTATTTCATGCTATTCATTTTCTCTATGACTGGTGGATTTGTAACAAGTCTTTTTATTGCCAGGTGACATGTTACGGTAAGGCCAAGTCCTTTCATTTTTACTACTTCAGGAGTTGTCTTTTTACCTTTCCTAATAACATTGTTATTTTACTCTTATTTTTTGTAGGTCAGCTCTCATTAATATTTCTAGTGTTTTAAGTGCATGTTTGGCATAAGTGAGTCTTTTGGTTCTAAGCAGGTGGAATTCAAAAAGGTAATTCACACGACTGGCTGGAGACCTAACTTCTACCTGGTTGTGTGCAACAGCATTTACCAAATTTTGTGAGTGAAGTAGATGTTTCAGTTCCAGAATGAGTGAATGTAACTTAGTAATTGTTAAAGCCTCATTAAAGTTGAGGTACAGATAGTTTAAACATGCTCACTGTCAAGCCTGCTCTGATACCTGTGAAAGGCTTTATTTGATTTGTATTTGCACCTGAGGCATCTCATTGGAACTTTTCATGAAGACTCTAGTGAATAAGAATATTATCTTTAAAAGTTACACATATACCTGTTCTCCCTCTGTTATTTCCTCTAACACTTCAATACTAGTTCTTCCCAAATTGATAATGATATGTCAGTAGTATATCATCTCCAAAATACCATCAGTGGGATATTGCTTTTCCCAATCAGAAATACTTACTTTATCCCCATAGGTTGAAGGGCATCAGTAGCTGGTGTGCAGCACTCTAATCTTCTTGAACCAAGCTTTCACCAGCTGAGGAAGTTTCATCCCAGTAAGAGCGCTGAGTCAGTATGGATCCTGAAGTCCTCAATGCCTCCAGCTCTTCAATGTTTGCTTATTGACTCCTTCAAGCTTTTGGGCCATTAGCTTTAGAGAAGGTGACGAAGGATGAAGAAGCCCCTTGTACAAAAACATTATCTGAAGCTGGTTTTATGTACATTACAGTTATATTTAGATGGTTTAATTTTTTCCACTGTATTCATATTGCTGTTTCCCCTTCCCTTCTTTTCCGCTGGATTTCCTTTTCCTGGTATAACCAATCGCTACAAACACCCACAACACAACTTTTTGCCAGACTTTGGTACTTGTGACAAATGTCACACAAGCAATCACCTGACTTCTCAAAAAGAAGATCCGGTGGTCTTGAAAAGCCTTCCAGTTTAAGTGGTACCAGATGGAAAATATTAGAACTTTTTGATGTGTAAAAAATATTAGTGTCAGCTGCCCAGTGCAAGCTTCAGTGAAGAATTTTATATATATGTTTATACAATACAATAATTTGTGACTTTTCTGTTTTATTCAGGTCATTGCCATCGTTATGGATATGTTTACAGATGTGGATATCTTTAGAGAAATTGTGGAGGCATCTGCTAGAGGGATTGCAGTGTATCTCCTGCTTGATGAGTCAAACTTCAGTCACTTTCTGAAAATGACGGAGAAACAAGGCTGTCAAGTTCAGAGGCTCAGGGTAAGGCTTCCTGTGTTCCCATGTATGAACATTCACTACTCATTCCTCCACAACCTAATGAAAAGGGACTATTATTCAAAAAGTGATTATCAAATACTGCTTTTTCAAATTAACTAGGAGGTATAAATATGTAAGCTCTCAGCAGAACCTTCTTTACAAATGTTTTTCTCCTTAGAAAGATTGTTATCTTTTTCATGTGTCAAAACAAGAGTATTTCATAGAAAGACATAATTTTTCATATATTATTTATAAAATAATTTTCCATTTAGGAATACTACATGTTTGAAAAACTTAGCTTCTTTTCGCTTCCTTTTAAAGTAGCCTGCAAATAGAGTCATAAAGCTTATGTAAATTAATAAATTGCATACTTCATTTTATGATCTTTTTCTTTAAAGTTATTATCTATTAAAATACTTAGAAGATCCAAGATTCTATTTTATTACTGTTTTCCTGATATCTATATTATCATGTTGTCTGCATTGTGTCTTAGACAGTATGACTTTTATACATGAAATATGTAATTTTATCTTCTAAGAAAGATAACAAGAAGACTAACATTTACATTTTTCACAGATGTCCTCTGTCGCCCTAATGTTTCACAAGGATTAGAATACAAACCATGAGCTGCACTGACCTGACGTAAATGCTTCATAAATACTTCTAGATTTACTGTACTGTGGGTAGCACTGAAGAAGTTCCAAGGACATTGCCAGAGTTTCTTTGCAAAGCTCTGAGCACTGCTTTGGCTGAACTTCCATATAGTTCCATTTGCAATTCCTTGTTTCTGTAAATAGTTAGGCTATGTTTGCTGCTGGCAAAAATATTATGAAAGCTTTTCTTAGCAGCATGTGTTTTCAGAATCCAGTCCAAAAATCAGATAGAGGTGTGGTGTATTTGTGTGGATAAAGAAGGCTTTTCGTTAAAATTTTGGAGCAAACCTGTATTTTATACCAGTTTTTGCTCTGGAGTGTTGACTTAGGTCCTTAAAAGTATTCCCACACCACTTTCCGTGCTTGTTTCTTGTGTATGAGTGTGTGGCATTGCCCTCTGGTGGCCTAATACACAGACCTATGGGAACTTTTGGAAAGAAGACATTAAAAATATGTTGTGGAACTGTAAACACTGGTCATGATTGGCAATATTTTCCATACTCTGGAACTTGAGATACCACCATTTGCTGATTACTTGGGTTAGTTATGCCACAGAGTTTGCCAGAAATGGTGTATGTCTTTTTATGGCATGAGCTTTATCCTCCCAAAATAGAAGAAATTAGGAGCGTGCATTTCCAGTGATCTCTCAAAAAATGCCATACTATGCCTTTTCAAATTAATTCTATGCAATGTGTATCTACAGCTATTTCAAAAGCTTAACTTCTTTTGGGTGGGTTTGAGGTTGTCTTTTTAATATGCTTTTATAGACCTACAGGCACTTATACTGTGGTTGAAAGAATTCGTGTACGTACATTAGAGTGGATTTTGTATGGATTAGTGTGGATTGGAGAGGTTTGGACTTGGCCTCTTCAGTGACATTATGTGTTATATGTTTCTGTTTCGTAACAATGGGAAAAATAAAATACATCTTTACTCTGCAAGGTTTACTTAGAATACTTCAAGGTTTATCAGAAAATGAAAAACACATTCCAAAGAGAGTTGTGTGCTGGGTTTCCAGTTTAGCTTGTAATAAAGCTGTTCAAATTAATGGTCTTCTCATCCAAGTGCTACTCCCAGTGACTGTTGTTCTGGGAATAGAAGCTTACTACTCGCACAGTAATGCTCCTGTGCCTTTCTTGAGGATGAAGAGAAACAGCTGGTGACTATGAAAGAACAGTCAGTACTTTGGAGAAGTTTTCTCCCTTTCTCTTTTTCCCATCACCTCAAGGTTCATGAAAAATGAACCATCTTTAACTTCTTGCGCTCTTGGCTTTTGGTCCTCCCCTTCAGCAAAAGCAGGAAGAGGACAGAGATGTATGGATCTGTTTCTTTTCCTCAGAATGTAGAACCAGCAGCACTGGTCTTGTTATTCTCTGGCATGATTTGGTTCAGTCTTGCAGGAGTATGGCAGACGCTCCTCATGCCATGCGCTCATGATGAGGAGTTTCTGTAAAGCTTTTCTGACTCAATGCCTTCTCTGGCTCTTTTTCTCTTCCTTTGGATCAGTAAAAAATGAGATGCAGTGATGAGTGAGACTGTATTTTTGAATACAGATTTACAATTCAATAGTCTGTATGTAAAATCTACATTAAATGGCTGTGCAGACAGTTTTTCTCATCTGTAGTCTGACTGCGTATCAGGACGTGTTTCCCTCTTTACTGAAAGACATAACTGGAAAAATGGAGTGACTATATATTCTGTGATTATTATGTGGATTCTGTAGGAGAATATGAAATCAGGGGTTTACTAGGAGCTTTTTCAGTCTTCCCTACAGCATTTCTTCTTGTCGGTTGATTTTTACTTAATGTTCACCTTAACATCACCAGTGGAACTCAACTCAAATAAACAATTCCTTTTTTATACTTTCCCATTTTTCTTTCCCCACTTTCATTTATCTGTTTCCTGACTGTCCTACATTTTTCCCCATTAATTAATGTGTATCTCTTTTTTTCTCATCTTTATCTAAGCTTCTTTTGATAAACTTTGCATAGAAAGATGAAGAGTCATTACAGATTCTGACTTTTTTCAGGTGATTTTTCAAAAACTAATAGCTAAATTTTTTGAGATGCTTTTTTTCTGCTACTGACAGGTGCTGCAGCAAACTATGAAATATATTTGCACTGCAAAATGCAGCACTGAGACAACAATCCCCAGAACCACCAAAATGCTCAATGCAGTAACTTAATTTTGGATTAGAAACAATGAACTAGTGTAGGCAATGTTGTTTAATGCCTAAGAAGTCAATCGGGCTCCTCAGCTGATGCCAGATCTTCATGTTTTATTTGATATGAGGTGAGGCATGTGGCAGAGACTCCGTGCACTGCAGAAACCTATTTTTACTTCTCTGGCAATAATGAAGAATCATCTTGCTCCAGGAGGATATTGAAAGCAATCTGGCAGGAATTGTTTGTTTATCGCCTGATACTCCTCTCAGCATTTTTAATGAATTGCAGGAATGAGAAAATAGAACCACTAATGAATTGATTTTACTTTCCTTTTGTGAAGTCTACACCCAGATATGCATGCTTAAATACATAGTAGGAGCTGCTCATGAGACCTGATTGCTGCCTGTTATTTCTCACCAGTGTTACAAAAATCATCAGAAATACTTCCAAGTCTAAGCCAACTTTAGTTATTAAATAGATGTGCACAGCACAATGTTGTATCTGTGAGCAAACTTCTGTGCTAAGGGACTCCAGACTCCAGTGAAATCACTGAGATTTTGTCTTCAGTGGTCATTGAATAAGATTTGAGGTCAGAATAGATGTGAACTTGAAAACTACTTAGCATTTGTACACCAACTACTATGTCTTAATAAGAAGAGAGGCCCAGGATAATAAATAATATTGGTAGTGATGAACAATATGAGAAATATGGCTTTTTCTCCTTTAAAACTGTTAGGCTAAGAATTAGGTAGACATTCATTTTTTTCTCTGTGCATTTTCTTGACAGCAGTTCAGGGTGAGTAATTGAACACCGATAAAAACAGACTCTACAAATAAAAAGTGCTGAAATGAAATGTTTGAGACCAGTATATTCATTGTACTTAAGTATCACGTTGGAGGGTTTTTACTGATGAAGATAAATGTGTAATGTTGAATTATACTTCAAAATTTTAAATCATTCTTATGTGGCTCTCTCTCTGGGAAGATAGTGGTGCAGTCATATATAAAAAGAGGTTAGAACTTGTTTCCCATTCATCATTTGGGTGTCATTTAACTGCATAGCTCTGATGATCATCCTTACACTGCAGCCACTGGATGTTTTAAATGTCTCTAAGTGTCCTACACCCTGCTCTTGGAGGAGGGAGAAGATCCTGTGTCTAGCTTCAAAAACCTAAAACATCAAGTCCTTGATTAAATTATTCTTCCGTATGCATCTACTAGCAGTCACTGACAAAACCAGGTTACAGGACCAGACAGACATTCTGTTTGACTCGCTATCACCAATCTTACATACTTTTGTCTGTCCCATCAGGCTAGCTGGGATCCTTCATGATGTGTGGTTTATGGTTTGCCCATGATTTTCCTCTCATGATTCATAAAGGAATTACTGCTTTACCCACAATGATGTATAACACTTCTGCAGTGATCAGTGACATGCTACTGCTAGCGCTGTTAGCAGGGGAGTCCTGTAGCCTGAGAATGAAACCAAGTAGGAAGGTGAAGCCCAACTGTTCATACCCAATAGGGCTTGCAGTTCAGTATGTACATATTTACTGCTTCTAATCCTAAGTGGAACGCATTGTTATTATATATCCTCAAATATTGTCTGTATTTGGGCAACTATTCAAAGTATGCATCCCTGGCACCTAATTAGAGGGTTTGAAATAGGTGAGGAATGCCAGATGAACTGTGGAGGAAAAGGAAGTGTTATGTGAGAAAGGTGAGTATGACATTTGTAATGCTGTCATGTTGCCATCTTTCAGTGGATGACCTACCAAGACAGGGAAAGAGTTGGCAGAATTAAGGAAGCAGCATAAAAAAGCTGCAGGAGGAATACTGAAGAGAAGGAAAAGAAAAAGGAGAACAGAGGAAGCAGTGACTATGATTTTTTTTAAAAACAGCAATTTAATCTAAATTTTATTCTTTTTTTAGGTATGCCTACTTGAAGTTATATTTCAACTTAGGAGTACCTAAGGCAAAGGGTTTTTTATATAGAATGGTAATTTGCAAGCCATTAGCCTTGCTTGTGCCTCCAGCATTCCAGATTCCCAAGTGATACCCTATCCAATACCGATCAGGCCTTATCTCAGTAAGATTTGATGTGTTCAACTGGCATGTCTTTAGGCCAGCATTGCTTGTTATGGTTATTTGAAAATGTGTAAGCTAAGCTGCTTCTCAAATTACCTTTTTCAAATTACAATGACATAAATATAATTTAATATGGTTAAATATAAATCTGACATACAAATATAATTACATGGTATATAGAATTGGGTGAAACAGTCATTGGATTAAATGCAAATTTAATTACTAATTAACAAAATTTTATTTTATAGTAAATAAGGGTTTACTATTGTGATAATCTTTAGAATGGGTAAATTCCAGTATTTTCTTTTTTTCTTTTTCAGGAATTACTTTTTCCACTCCATTTAACTTTCAAATAAAAGCTTTAAAAGCTTTTTATTTAATTACTTTTGCTTAAAGCTTGAGTAGCCGCTGGAGAAAGAGTTAATTTTTTTCAGTGGGACTGTTGTGTTCAAAGTTCAACAAATCCACACTGGAAAAGCCGGAAAATTGACTTTCATTGATAAGAAAACTTCTAATAGAAGTGCAGAAAACTTGAAAGACACAATGCTAGATTGTCAAAAATGATTAGCAGGTAGAGATGCAAAATTATGTTAATCTCCCATTCAATAATGCAAATTGGTTCTTATTGTTACTGATTCTTTTTAGCTGTTTCTGAAAATAGACCTAAGCAGCCACCTGTATTTTCACTTTTAAATTTTTACCTTTTAAAAGTTTACAGCACTTATAGATAATACTTCTTTTATTTATCTAATTAAGAGATAAACTTTGTGGTTTATGTTTCTAGCACACTTGCAAGACATTTAGGTCACAAACAAAAGTAGTTTTTAAATGCTGTCTTTGTACATTTTAACGAATTTGCATTTTTGTTCAAACACAGGTTGACAAAAATGCTAAGTAATAACTCACCTAATAAATAAATAAAATTTAAAGAACTTGGATAGCTTGAGTTAAACCATAATTTGCAAACTCAGCAGCTTTTAAGTGTAACTCTTGCTTCTTTGATTTGATTTTTCTTTTGATAAAAGTTTCAAGATACCAACAGTGAAATATATACTGATTTAGCAAGCATGTGTTATTTCGAAATGTGCTTTTATTTCATGGAGATTTTTTCCTAAGTTTTTGAATTTTCTGTTTGGAAAGATAAAGTTCACTGGATTGTAGTAGACAGTATCATTAAAACTCCTACAACCTCTATCTATTAGAACTTCATATGTTTTAGGTAAATGTGTAAGTGCTCCCATAAGCTATAAAGGTTTATGTAACTGTGTTGCAAACTCAGTCATACTAGACTGGAATCTTAAACACTTTTGTAAGTTTAAACATCTCTACAGGTTCCTGAGGAGGGGAAGTGGAGAGGGACGTGCTGATCTCTTCTCCCTGGTATCCAGTGACAGGACGCGTGGGAATAGTTCAAAGCTGTGCCGGGGAGGTTTAGACTGGACATTAGGAAGCATTTCTTTACTGAGAGGATGGTCAAACACTGGAACAGGATTCCTAGAGAGGTGGTCAATGCCCCAAGCCTGCCAGTGTTTAAGAGACATTTGGACAATGCCCTTAATGACATGCTTTAACTTTTGGTCAGCTCTGAAGTGGTCAGGCAGTTGAACTAGATGATCAGTATAGGTCCTTTCCAACTGAAATATTCTATTCTATTCTATTCTATTCTATTCTATTCTATTCTATTCTATTCTATTCTATTCTATTCATTTTATCCCCCTGATTTTGCTGAATTTACCCTGAGTTTACCCTGTACACAATCTTACCCATTTTGCTTCATGAGCAGCCCTAATCAATCTGTACCTGGCCTTTACAGAGGACATCTGCTGTGATTTTCAACCTGTCCTTGTAGCAGTCCCGTGAAGCAAGACATTCCTCTGTATTCACAAGTCTTATATTCCACTATTTCCATATATACAGTCTATGTAATAATCATATAGATTCTGTTTTCTTACTGCCAATGCTAAACTACAGATTTCACTCCCCCTGGAATACTTGTAAATTACCACAAATTAGCATTGCTAGAACAAATATTGCAGGGCTAGAAACTACAGTAAATATTGTAATCATTCCCAGCTATGTTCCAAGCTATTTTTATGTCTTGTGAAGCGTTTTGTAACTTACAGCCACGTGAGGTAGATGCTGTACATTGGTTTGCATTGAATATATGTTTTATTTTTTCTATAAATAAGCACCTTTATCGTAAATGCTTTTATATTTTTTCTACATCCATGTAATAACTTTTTGAAAATTATTATTAGTACAGTCCAGAAGGTGTTGTAACACTTTTGAATTTTTTATTTCTAGGAGCTTAAAAAAACAAGTGACAGTAGAGGGGGAAAAAAAAGACACTGGCTTAGCTGAATGAATTTCAACCACAGTCTGGGAGAAAAATTGACCACATTTTTGAGATCCAACATGGAAAATTTCCCAAGTGCAATTTACTGAGTTCGCATGAGTAAAACATAAAGTTTCTTAATAGAATTCAAACTTAACTGCTGTGTAGAGTTTGTGCTACCTATGCATGTTGTGATAACAGCTCTGAATTTAGAAATGTGATTGATCCCATGGTACAAAGCTGATTGAGAAATCTTACTGGTGGTAAAACTGCAAGGGATTCTGGTGTCAGGTGGTATCATTCAATAGATCATTTCATAGGGGGGTATCTGTGTTTGTAGATACAGCAGCCGTGTTCAATTAAAAGAAAAGTGATCTGGCTCTTTAGATGTTGTCTCTGATTAGCTCAGATGTTTGGAAATCTTCTAAATATTGTACATCAGATGATGAAAAGAGGGGGGTTTTTACAGTGCAAATCCTGTTTCTCTTGTCGAAGACTTCTTGTGCCAGAATCTCCTTTCTGAGAGTGGTAGCTATGGAAAAGCATAATTTCATTTTCTGTGGCCTGGGGAATCTCAACAGTCTTGAAGACAAAGCAATAACTTGCCATTTTGGGCCCCTAGGGGATAAGTTTGATCAGAGTTTACTTCCCTGCAGAGTTTATTAATATGCAATAATATGACTCTTCTCCTACTGTACCTCTGACTTTTAAACCCCTGGATGCTAAATATGGAATATAGTATACCGACTAAAGTATTTCAATTGTCTTTTTTAGAACATGAGAGTGCGGACAGTGAAAGGACAAGATTACTATTCTAAAACAGGAGCAAAATTCCATGGAAAAATGGAACAAAAATTTATTCTTGTTGACTGTAAGAAAGTCATATATGGTTCTTACAGGTAAGATCAGTCACTGAGGTGTCTGTAGAAAACCTGTCATCTCAGTACCTCTCCTATTGCAAATTTGGTTTTTTTCTATTTCTGAAAATTCTTCCAGGGAACTCATGGGCAAATTTGATGAACTTTTCTGTAATTTAACAAGTTACCATAGATACTTATTGCTAACTAGCCTAACACAGAGCCAAATTTTGAGATCCTGTTATTTTTTCACAAATAAGAAAGGATATAGCTTTTGCTACAGCTGGAGACTTGCTAAAAAGAGAGAAGAATCCTGATTTATCTTATATTGTCTGAATTATTCTTGTTTAACATTCACTCCAGAAAAGGCTGCCAAAATTATTTCATAAGCTCTTTTGGGTAGTTCCTCCTCATAATAATCTTCTAAAGCTAACATTACAGACCTATTCTATGGCACTCTGTAGTGTATCATGGTCAAATTCAGAATTGCCCAAGTTAAGTTGACATAGTCTCTCTTTATATTTGGCTAAGTTTCTTTATTTGACTTTCCGTTTTATTTCCAGTGTATGTGTGTAAAGCATAGGCTGGAAGAACTTACAGCTTTGCAGAGTTGGAAAAAAACCTAGGTTAAAGCAGGGGCAGTTTTATCTCACACATTATTAAATATTTTCCTTCTTTTCATGCTACACTTCTCTTCTTTGGCCTACTGAATTAGTTTCTGCCACTGTAGTGCCTGGGTGCCAGATCCACAGCCACTGACTTTCATAGATTTCCACCACTGTAAGCTCTCAAAAATCTGGCTTTTTATTTCCTCTGAGACTTGGCCAGCCCCAAATTCAGACTGATGTATATAAATGGTAGTGAGGTAAGTGACAAGTTCATAAGTGAATCAGTGTAAGAGAGTCCAGGGAGAGTCTGCCTGCTTTGACATGTACACACAGTGTTAGAGTCTGTGAGAATGTGAGTTTTTCTGACTTCATTTTGAAAAATAACACTGCTTTAAGACCTAGCACCACAGGGGCTGGAGTCATCAATTTCTATAGAAATTAAGCTTGCTTTGTAAAAGAATCTAGTGATTTATAACAGGGAAGATGAGACTTCCTGAATTCTTGCTCTCTGAACTCAAGTTAAAGTTTAGGGTTTTTTCAAATATTACGAAATATGTTATTCTTAATTGTGAAAATTAATAGAAAAAAAATATGCAGCATGATTTGATTTAATCTCAGCACACTATTATTTCCTGAAAAATACAAAACTAACAAAACAAATAAAATGAAATGAGCAAGCTATTTACGTGAATACAACAAATGTATTTTCTAACATCCAGAAGACAAATGCAAATAAAACAAGTTCATTGATTTAATTTAGTTTTTTCACTTTTTTTCATGAAAGTAGGATTGCAAAACAGATTTTTTCTTTGTTGTAATCTACAAATTGCATGCTTTCAACACCATGATATTAGGCTTGCAGAAACATGCTTAATGTATATGCTAATGTATTTTGTAGATGTAAAGTAGCTACAGCTACTTAGTTTTGAGCATGTGTTCAGCCTTTCTGAGTACAATAGAAAAGAGGAAAATTTCCTTCATCAGAGTATCATTGCTGCAATTAAAAGAAATGTTCTTATCCAATCTGGTGTGCATAGTAGACAATGTAAACTTTTTAACAATTCTGAGGTGCATCTTTTTGAAAATGTGTTTAGAGTGAAGTACATTCAGAACTGTTAAAGCAGTTCTGCATATTATTTCAAATATATTTTTGTCACAACATAACCACACATTAACATTCTGTGACTCAGGAGTAAATACAGTGCATCTAGTCAATCCTGGCTTAGTCTTTGTAGAGGTAATTTTGCTCCATTAGGTATTTGTACTCCACTGTTCTACATTTGTGAATACTTTTTTGCAATATCCACTTTTTATAAAGGCAATTAAGCAGTTATAGACTCATTCCTGCTCCCACTGAAAGCAGTGGAAAGTCTCCAGCTGAGTTCAACTCGTATTGGATTAGACCTTCCAAATCCAAATTACATGAATCATGCCCACAATTTATTTATTTATTTATTTAGAAAGTATTGGTACAAACCCCAGGTTTGTGTGAAAGCCTTCTTAGCAAGAAGGACCTTGAAGAAAGAATACTTTAGTTCTAAAGAACTGTTTCTAATGGTCATTTGTTCTTCTTTCAGCTTTATGTGGTCATTTGAAAAAACCAACCTCAGTATGGTTCAAGTTATCACAGGACAGCTGGTCGAATCCTTTGATGAAGAGTTCAGGACACTGTACGCCCGTTCTTCTGTTCCTAGTTCATTTGCCCCAGAATTAGTGAGGGTAAACAGTCGCAGGACACTCTGGGATAATGATACATACCAACACTCAGTGTCGTCTTTGGCTTCAGTTTCTAGCCAAAGAAACCTTTTTGGTAGGCAAGACAAGGTTCACAAGATAGATCCTGTTTGTTGGAAAACTCGTGGAAGATATGCAGTAAATGAAATAGATAAATATGGCTTGAGAAATCAAGCCTATAATAAACAACCATTTCATCCAGGTTTTAATATGCAAAATCCAATCCAGCAGTATCAACCTAGTGAAAAAAATGAGCACTGGAAGAGACATAGTTATGCTGGGGAGAAGCCGGAAAGGACGCCTTACCTATTGCTCAACAGAGCAATTAATAGAGCCAACAATCCATCAAATACTTGGAAAATGCCATCTGATAGCCTTAGTATTGTTTCTTCCTTACGAGGAGGATATGCAAATAACTACAGTACACCCCAGCAAAGTTTTGCCGATCAGTTTTCACGACCAAAGGTAAATCTTGCAGAAAGAAATTCAATTGTACGGAGGTCTTTTAATGGGACAGATAATCATATCCGCCATCTGCAGCAAAGGATGCCGACCCTCGAACACACAACAAAATCATTCCTACGTAACTGGCGAATCAAGTCATATTTGAATGATCAATCAGATTGTCCAGTAGAGTCTAGTGGGTCGGCCTTGGGTGACAGATATGATGGCTATGATGCAGCTGAAAATATTAAAGCTCATGCGCTCTATTCTCATTCTCGCTTACGATCATCATTGGTGTTTCAGCCAACTTTACCTGAACAGCAGGAAGTAAGCAGCTGTGCAAGTTCTTCAAATTCAACTATAATTGGGTCAGAGGGAAGTGCAACACCTAAAGGGACATCTAATCATGCTCCAAGTGTCGAAAGTGGAACAGATAATATTTTAGAAGAGCTTAGCACAAACATCCCACTTAAATCAGATGCACCAAAAAACCACAGAATTCATATTGCAGACAGCACAAAACCTAGTGTAAATTCGAATGCAACAGGCGACTCATCTCTCTATTTGTACACAACACTGCGTGCAGACAAACATGCAGAAAATTTGAAGAACCTTCAAAATGAAAATATGCTAAAAAGGAGAAGTTTTCCCATGTTTAATTCAAAGTCCATATTAGACCCTGGTGCCAACAAACATGCATCCAGTTACGTTTACAGCACATTGACTAGGCATAGACTTAAGCAGCCAGTTAGTCCAAAACTTCCAGAAGACACGCTGAAGGGCTCTAAAAGTTTGCACAGTGTGACCAACCACTTGCCACAGGAGGAAAAGAACCTCAAAGGAGAGCTAAAGAGCCCAACTGCTAGCAAGGCAATCTCTATGGCTGCTCTCACTGAAGCTAGCAAAGAGGAGTCTTGTAAGGATTGCACATCCAAGAAAGAAAGTAAGAATTCCCCAAGTTTTCTAAAGAAAGGATCCCAGAAATTGCGGTCGCTTCTTAATCTCACACCAGACAAGAAGGAAAACTTGTCAAAAAGCAAAGGTCCTGCCTTTTACAGAATGTGTAGTAGTTCTGACACATTGGTATCTGAAGAAGAGAATCAAAAACCAAAGATTTCTGAGAATAAGACAGATTCTTCCCCAAGGAGAAGGAGAAACACATCATCAAATTCTCAAGGTAGCTTGAACAGAAGTAAAGAAGATGTCACCGGGAGCCCAACAAAGTCTCCAAAGTCTCCGAAGTCACCAAAACCTCAAAAACCTCCATCTGATGAAAGCAATAAAAAGTGTCCTCTCTTGTGCCCCCTTGAAAGTAAATTCATAGAAACTGCAGGAGATGCATCTACCCCAAGATTTAATACAGAACAGATTCAGTATCAAGACATAAAGGAAATCACCACAAATACTACTCCTGAAAGTGCCCCTGTTTCTGCTCTTCAAAGGGCAAGTTCAATGACACCACAGCTGGCAAGCTCAAAACGCCAAGAGGAGCTAAGATCTCGTTTGAGTGAAAGGCGGGTTTATAGCCGCTTTGAGCCATTCTGCAAGATGGAAAATGCTAGCCAACCTGCAGGCAATGCACCCAACAGCAGTTCACATCTCTCAGATATCAAAAGCAAGACCTTAGGGAATAATTACGGCAGGAGTAATCACATGGTCAGCTACAATTCAACTGCTTATCATCCATTGCAGCCTAATGAAAACAAGCTGAGAGGATTTATGCAAAAGTTTGGGAACTTCCTACATAAAACCAAGTAAAACTTTTTGATTATGTTGACATACAGCAAGAGTAGCAAAGCTGGACATAATCTTAACTGGACAAGACTGACAGGCAACTTTTGTAGAGCTTACTTGGGTTTCTTCTTGGGTCTAGGACATTGGAATGAATGTACATATTTTTACATAATTATCCTAGAATTGTTACACTTAAGTCTTTACAGAAATTCTGTGTCCAGAAGATGTCTCAAGGGTTGTTTATAATGTCTATATTGTAAGATTAATTTTATACATTTTCCTTGTGAAGAAACTATGTACTAGCATATTGTAAGATTAAGTGGGGGGGAAAAAGATGGAGGATGTTTTTAAACTTCAAATAGTACTGTTTCCAAAGATTTGCCCTTTAAAAGTAGGATAGCACTAGGAATAGTGGCTTGCATTTTTTCAGCATTTATGTACACTTTCAAATGATAAACACAAATGTTAATGCATTGCATGTTACTTATCTTTAAACTAATTTTTCAAAACCTCTCTTAGGCTTCATCTTGTTAATAATTTACCCCATACCATCTATTGAACTGTTTGGGCAGCAGATGGACCTATCTTACTTTATTGAATTTTCCATGTAATATGATATTTTTCTGAAGTATTTGGCACACAGATCTTAAAGTGACCTTAATCTGAGCTTTCACAGACTTGTTTACATGGTTAAACTAGTGTGAATGTAGGATGAACATTAAAAAAACTATTTATAAAATGAGGTGCCTTGAAAATAATTTACAACTAGTTTAAATTTCAGTGGGTTAATTACATTTGTATAACATGCCAGTATTCTGTAATGTATTCTAAAAATAGCTTTTTGTTACATTTTTCTATTTGGTGTTTCAAAAAAAAATTGTCCGTGGACTTCCATTTCTCAGGTAAGCTTTTGAGTTTCACATGTGACAGTCTGTTTTAAATGTTGCCAGATATATTTGCAACTCTGGCTTTAATAACCTAGATTTTTTAAAATAAGGTTGCAAGTGCTTAGATGAGGTGTATGAGGGAGATTGCAAGCTCAACCCTGCAATGCTGCCTTACGTCAGGATGAATATTACAAGGCCAGGAACAATTAGGCATCTAAAAATGAGATTTGTAAAAGTCACCACATCAAACAATAAGTCACCTCTCCTAAGTCAAAGAAACTCTCAGTGAAGAGTTATAGTAGCAAGTGTTTAACCTTAATGAAAGTATTTAGGCACCCAACTGCAGTTTAAGGGACACATTTTTGTTCATCTGAGCCTCTCAGTCGTAAAAAATTTCCTGATATTAAGTGCCTATGCCAGGTTAGTTCTTATGAAAAACACAGGCAGGGTGTTTGGGCAGCAGCATGGCATCTACTTCTCATCTGCAATGTGCAGCAAGAACATTCAGCTGGCTTACGCCCTCCTGGATGTGTCTCTTAGGATAATGCCATAACCATTTAGCTGCAAGATGCTCTGCAACCATTTTGTTCCAAATTCAGAAATTTGGGAAAATCCATTACTGAAAGCTTATAATCCTTATACAGGGTCTTCATGTTTCAGGAGCGTGCTTTAGGAGACGACTTTACTCTTAGATCTGAAAGGTCCTACAGCATTCTATGGAGGAGTCCCACTAGGAAGGTCTTGGCTTTATTCATTAGAAAGAAACACCAAAAAGGCATTTCATGCACCAACTAGATGGAGTTCATTTGTCTCTTCTACCTGTGGCCATGGGAAGAGATTTTATATGGAAATCTACTTCTCACCTTCTCACCGAGAATCTGCTCTAGCTCCTGTGAACTCACCATAGTTATTGTCAGTGATTTCAGTGAAGCAGCGTCAGCTTTTTGTTCAAACTGTTTCTCAGGCAACCTTATTAGGGTGATGCATCATAGCAATAACTGTTTCACTGCAGGTGATGGTATTTATTTATGAGTGGCAAAGTATTTCATCTCAATCCTCTGCTGAAAGTTTAGGTCTCCCCTTTACTTGTGACCATGGAAGAGATTTTATTAATTTCTTGATGAACACAGGTTACTTTGTTCGCTTCTTGCTGAAATGCCATAGTTGGTATTTTTCCCAAATGAACATTTATACTGAAATATTCTGTCCCAACAGAGGTAGCATTTTCAGACCCAAGGCAAGGAGTGTCTCCTTAGTGCTCCAGGCATATTTTCAATATAGGTGCAACATACTTCCACAGCTATGCAGCCAACAGCAATGCAATACTGTACTCTTTATAACTCTTAATATTTTTAGCAGGAAAGACAGTAATTCAGTATGGTGCCTGAATTAACAGTACAGCAAAGGAACTTAACCAAGATGCAGGTGGTGCTAAAAATGGTGTGGGTAGTTTTTAGGAGGATCTTTAGTTTTCCCTTGTACTCTTATGAGCTCTGACATACACTTGTAGGCAGTACTATATTTGGGAAGGGAATGAGAGAGGGAGAACAACGGTCTTGGGCAAGTTTTGAAGTGACAGTGCTTTCCATTTTGTAGTAAACTTTGGGAAATCTATTTTGACACAGTTTGGAAATATTTTACTGAATTTTTCAAAGTAGATTGCTAATTAGAGAGTCCTGAGAAGGCAGATATTTTAATTTACCAAAAGGCATCTGTGTTTATAGATATATACTACTATTTTGTACCTACATAGAAGATTTAGAGCCTTCAGTGAAGAGCCTGTTCATAGACTTAATAATGAAAAAAAAGAAAAAAATCACAGTAGAACTAGCTTTTTCTTCATTTTCAGATCTCTCCTCAGAGACCCCACATAGGAGCAGTGCTACATTAAGGCGTGATCTGAGATTAATGGAAATGAACGCAAAAGACCAGCACAGAACTCAGTGGAAGTAGGATCAGACACTTAATGTACTGACACCACTGTTCTAGAAATGTTACAATCCTGAATGCTGCTTAGGGAGCGCAAGGCTCTGACAGGATGGGAAGAGCAGCCCCATGCCCTGCCTGCAGCTGGGGCTTCGAAGGTGGGGAAGCACACTGGGGAGCTCCACAGGTGGTGCAAGGGCCAACTGTTCTTTTGTTCCTTCCAGAATTGGGTGTTAAAGGTGGGAAAACAATTCTCACCCAGTTCTGTCTGATTTGTCTCGTGTCTGTGTGGGAACCTAGCTGTTTAAACAGAAAGGAAGAATATGAAAGCTACCTGCTCTTTGCATCAGCAAAGAAAAGGGATGTGCACATTTTTGGAGGGAAAAATAGAGTTTATATTTTTGAACTTCCTTTTTCCCAAAGCTTGGTGTTTCTGCTTTTCCAAGGAGGTGCATTTCATTCCCTGTGTCCTAAATGTGCTCTGCACATTTCAAGTTTGTTACACCCCACACACACCCAATGCACTCCCAGTTTTGTAAGTCTGTGAAGTAATAACTGTTGCCGTGCAGGACGGTCATCTGGCTAAATGGCTTGGGAGTTATGAAACCCATAAAAAATGATGTGTCATTTCCACATTAAATAAAACTCCATTAGCACGGTAATAGATCTGAGAGGGTGGCCATGCGAAAGCTGATCAAAGTTATGCAATGCTGAGCGTGGCCCGTGGGAGCACTGTTGGCAGAGGAGGGCAGTGCAGGCGGGAGATACGGGCTCCTCATACGGTGCCAATTCAATTCACATCGTAAACAAACCATTCCTACATATGGTCATAATACCCAGTGAATAAATTGCTTCATTTCTTCAGCCTTGTAATAAACAGTTTTTGCTGCCTCTCAGATTGCAAAATGTTGGTAGTTCTCTTACTAATGAGCTTGCACTGCAGTCTTTATTCGTGCTAACAAACATGAATTAGATGTAAAGAAAGGTTAATAATTAAGAAAAATTAAATCTCCAGCTGTCTAATATATGAGGGTAGTAGTATTTGTTACAAACCTTGAGAGAAACAAAAAGCTTATCAGGCAATAGATGTTTGTGCATTGATAGGTGAAAAATTACTATTGAGAGAAAAAACTGATCATTTTTCAGCTTTCTGAAATGTATTAGGAAGTGTTGTGGTTTACAAAAGAAGTCATAAGAAAAATAGTACCAAAATCTGTTGCAAGACAATGTAAAAATAAAATTTAAAATGGCTCCACTAAGCTGTACAATAAATATGTATTTTCTTTGTTTGTAGCATTACATGGGATAATCCGTACAACCAGTAAGTAGCTTTGCAACTGTGTAATGCAGAGAGATCAGTAAGGTTACTGTGGTACTTGTTATAATTTATTCCCCATATCAATATTGTACTGCACAGTACAGTATTTGGGGTTTTTTAGTTTGTTTTCATTTAAGTCAGGAGAGTTAGAGCTGCAGTAGTTCACAGGTAATTGGGACATGTTACTCCAATTTTGTCTTCAATTGCATGAGTACATATTCCATTAGCACCCTGGTGACAAGAGAGGAGACTGCAATGCTCAAAAGGCCGTCTTTGCCATTTCATTCTTTATTTCATACAGGTGCTTACAGATGACTTGGTACTTTTCTATAGGGTCTGAATTTTTCATCTTTCCAACTCAGAATTACGGTTAGATCACCATTTTTCACATTTTGGCGTGATGCCAAAGATATGTTGCATGTTCTGACAACTGTTTTCAGTATTGAGAAACAGGATGGAAGCAAACATTTGCTCTTGGACAGCTCAGAACAGAGCTGCTTTGCTGTTAAGCAAAGCTAGTAGTGCGAATTTGTACTTCAGTGACATTGCCTGGTTAAGTTTTAATCCCCTTAAACTCCTTCTCATTAGAATGGTCCCCCCCAGGTCAGTATTTAAAAGCTATTTTCATATATGTAACACTTTAAAAAGTGGTCAAGTCCTATTTCTGAAAAGCCAGGGGGATATAGGGTGCTAGATTCCCAAATCAATCTTTGTATATCTTGAAAGTATCTTTGCATATTTCTGGAAGAGAATCTGGTTTACTAAAAATGACTGAATATCTCTTCAGAAGAAGCTGCTGTGAAGACTATGCATCTTTCTCCCACCATGTGTATTACGCTAACTAAAAATTCCACCAATAAGTACAAAAGATATTTAGGGGGAAAAATAATCACTTCTGATAAGAGGCCCATGAAACATGTTTATTTTGATAGTGTTGCTTCCATGTGTAAATATAGCTGGGAGAAAAAATTGCTTCTTTTCTTTCCAAAGCAGACAAAATTTGTAACAGTTGAAGTAGAAATATTTTAAAGACTGCACCAGTGACAATACTTTATTGTGTTTGAGAAATGAATGCAACTCATTTATTAGCATTCAAACACAGGACTCTCATATGTCTGTTGTACATTGTTTGTTCTCGCCTCATTTAGCAATCAATGTGCTCAAAATTCAGACTGGTTGTCTACAGCTTCCCAAGCCCTTGAATAATACTCTGAAGAACTGATCCAACAAGGCATTAAACACACGCTTAGCTTTTTAAACTAGGCAGTCCCAGGATAAAGCATAACACCCGGCATACGTCTTTGTTAGATTTTGGAGTAAAAAAATCTCCGTGTAGTCCTAGCTGATGCATTTTGGAAGACTGTTGAATGTATGGTTTCATTCTTTTCTTTGGGCCATGTCTAATTTTGACCTATGGCGACACCACATTTCAGCATCATGTCTGGCATGTTTCTTCCAAGCACCACAAATGCTGTTAAAATACCATATTCTAGTTTCAGGATTTAGATCAGTCTTCCTTAGTGCAGGGATCCCTGGTGATCCATAAGATTTCAGAAGGTGACATGGAAGGGAATTCAGGTGACTGAAAAAGCACAACCAAACAAAACAGAAAGGCAGTTGCGCATATTTCCACATACATCAAAGGAAGCAAGTAAAATCAGAAGATAAAGTCATAAGTGAACATTCATAATGTATTTATCAGTTGAAAATGAAAGCTGGTACACCAATGCTGCAGGAAAAAAAAAAAAATAATCAGGTGCTCTTTGATTAAAAAAAGCTGAGAAACACTGATCTAGATGATGCAAAAGAAGCATGAGGGATGCTACAAACACACACGACCCGGAATAGATATTATGGGTAATTTTGGGGGAAAAAAAAAAGGAATTCCATCAAGTTGGTTTCAATACTAACAGATGTAGAAGACTGTGCTGGTTTCATTTTAAATTGTTACTTGATATGTAAATCCTTTTTCTCAGTTGGAATTCCTGGATTACATAGCAGCTATGTTATGGATATACTGTGTATGTACAGATACAAACCAAAAATTGTCTTGAAATAATTTATTACTTTTATTTTTTACCAAATAAAATGTTTCTTCTAAAGCTCAGCTCATTCCTGTGTTCTTGTTTTCACTGGCTCATACTGTTATTAACATTTTTCGTTTAAAAATTTAGAACATCTTTTTAAAAAATGCTGACAACAGAAATGTGGAGTGAAATGTTGTAAATTGAGGTCTCAAAGCTGCTTTGTGGCAGCATCAGTGTTTGCAGAACTGCTGCACCTTTTACAGGACCAAGAGTCCACCCAAACAACAAAGAAAAGACCAAAGCCAACATCACTTTAATGTAGAATTTCTGGAATATAGGTAGCAATAAGCTGGATCAAAAATTAAACAGGGTAAGGTCAACTGTGTTAGCATCTCATGTTTACTTTCAGAGCCTTGTATCACTTCCTTGCCCTGACATTCTGGATTTGTTTCCCTTCCTGTTAATTCTGCGTTGCTACTGATGTCAGGTTCAATAGTCTTTTCCATGTCCTCCTTCCATCTCCACCTTAATTTCCTCTTTCCTATATACATGAAACATCCTTCAGAAATCTGTTTGCCTACCTCTTGCCTTGTAAATGCTATTGGAAAAAATCACTTCCATAACATTGCTTGAGAGAATTAGCTTCAGACAACTCCATGCATGAGTGCATGCTACTACTGAATAGAGAAATTGAGTTTGAATCCTGTATATTTGCTCAGTGCCTTTGAAAAAGCAGCAGGAAACAGTAGCATTTCTGAATAGGTTACAGTTTATATTTAGACTTAATGGAGGAAAGAAATTGGCCCAGGCTAATTGTATGAGGTTCAACAAGGCCAAGTGCCGGGTCCTGCACTTCGGCCACAACAACCCCATGCAATGCTACAGGCTTGGGGATGAGTGGCTGGAAAGCTGCCCTGCAGAAAAGGACCTGAGGGTGTTGGTCGACAGCCGGCTGAATATGAGCCAGCAGTGTGCCCAGGTGGCCAAGAAGGCCAACGGCATCCTGGCCTGTATCAGAAATGGTGTGGCCAGCAGGAGTAGGGAAGTGATCGTGCCCCGTACTTGGCACTGGTGAGGCCGCACCTCGAATACTGTGTTCAGTTTTGGGCCCCTCAGTACAAGAAGGACATTGAGGTGCTGGAGCGTGTCCAGAGAAGGGCGACGAAGCTGGTGAGGGGTCTGGAGCACAAGTCTTATGAGGAGCGGCTGAGGGAGCTGGGGTTGTTCAGTCTGGAGAAGAGGAGGCTGAGGGGAGACCTCATCGCTCTCTACAACTACCTGAAAGGGGGTTGCAGAGAGGTGGGTGTTGGTCTCTTCTCCCAAGTGACAAATGACAGGACAAGAGGAAATGGCCTCAAGTTGTGTCAGGGGAGGTTTAGACTGGATATTAGGAAAAAATTCTTTACTGAGAGGGTGGTGAGACACTGGAATAAGCTGCCCAGGGAGGTGGTGGAGTCACCATCCCTGGAGGTGTTCAAGGAATGTGTGGATGTGGCATTCCGGGACATGGTTTAGTGGGCATGGTGGTGTTGGTTGGTGGTTGGACTTGATCTTACAGGTCTTTTCCAACCTTAATGATTCTGTGATTCTGTGATTCTGTGAAATGAAGAGAAGAAGTGAAAAGTTAAACAAGACAAAGGTTATAAACCAGTGAGGTGGTTACTCCGTTACCACATATGAAAACTCTGATGGTTGGGGTTGTGGTGGTATATATGCAGGCACACATGCATGTACCTGTATGCATAATACTAAGGCTCCTACTTGTACAGGAACTTCTACTTACATAGTAATATAAGTAAAATTCATCTCGGTTAATTGAGCTCAAGCTTTTCTCAGTTCCCACACAAAAGTAGTCATTACAATTCCCATCTCTTCTTTCCTTCCTTTTTTCCTCACTTAGGTCCAACCTAAACTCACCCTGCCAGCAACTCTGTCTGCAGCATTTCAGCATCACTGGGTAAATACTAAAAAAAAACCCAACAACCCTTTAATTTTCATAGACTCATAGAACAGTTTGTGTTGGAAGGGACCTTTAAAGGTCATCTAGTCCAAGCCCCCTGCAATGAGCAGGGAAATTTTGTGGACGTATCATTTGGATTGAGTAGGAAGCTATGCCTATGGCCAGATGAAGGCGAGACTGATGGCTGTATGAGTTGAGGATTTCTGACAGAAAAGTACTTGTATGCCATTCACTACTGAAAGTTAAAATGTGCCAATTTTTGACAAAACATTTTTGAGAACTAGAATAATTAGGTGAATTTTGGCATAATTACTGGAATCTCGAAGAATTCCTCTTAGCTGAGTTAGAGCTGTTGTCCCCTTTCAGCAGATGGGGAGCCCAAGGCTGCACTGCTCTCACACGCTGGAGCAGCTGTGGGCACAGACACGGGTGTCTCCTCGTTTTACCTCCATCCAGTTTCACTGCGTGGAATTTCCAATAATATGAGCGACTTGGAGAGTCCATTTCCAGGTGTGTAAACTGGGTCTTGTTTCGTGCGAGCACATACTAACTGAAAATCTTGCTTCTATTAAGTGCCTGTAAAATTGTCACTTTGGATATTGCAGATCTTTGTATATAACAAACAGCTTTTCTGTATGTCTCTCAAAAATGACCAGCTTTCACACTGTATTTGAGACACCCAGCTATTTTTTTATCTCAAAATAGTGGCTAGTGGTACTTGGGGCACTATATAGTCACAAATGTCAGTACATAGTCAGCACTTAAATAACAAAAATGATTAACCATTTCTCTTTGTGCAATGGCCAGTTTCAAACCCATCAGCCATGATCTTTTCAGTTGTTCTGTCTGACTTGCTCCTCAAAGTAAAAATATCTCAGTGCTTTCCAAGGTGGGACAGACAGTCAGCTCTTACAGTTTTGTGCAGTGTTGTTGAAGTCCGTGGAGGCTTGCGTCCAAGTGAAGGTGACGACTCGCTCTTTAAGTGGACAAGTCAATGAGACAGCCAGAGCTAGGGCTCAAGGTACTCTTGGAAACACCTCATGATGTTTTCTCTAATTAAAAGCGTTACAGAGTTCAATATAAGCCTTAGGGAAGCAGGGGCTTGTCATATACTTATTCTCACACAGGCCTGTCAGCCAGAGAAGTGCTGTAAAGGTGTTATGAACACCTCAAGATTTATACCCTCTGTTCCTCCTCTTTTGAGCAGGGCAAGGGCTTTGGGAAAAATGCACAAGGAGCTAGAGGAAAAGAAATTTGGGAAGATCAGAAACCTGATTGGCACCAGCTTTTGTTCTCACACCCCACATAAAAAGCCTTTAGGAGGACATCTGTCACTGGTTACTTGACACTTAAATAAGTATATTGCTGTTTTTCAGTTATTTCACTGACATCCATCTCTGGCTCAGATGATCCCTGCACTGCAGATTCTTAGTGGTGAGGGGAATATTCCGGAGAAGTGTCACTGTAGACAATCTCTTTTCAGCCAAGTAACTCACAGTGGAGCCTCTCTGCCATTGTCCAAGGGACCATGCCATCGTCCCTTGATGCTTCAAATGACTGGGCAGAGACAGGCTCAGAAATCATGGATCTAAAAGACCATCCTTCTTACTTGCTGGGAAGACACAAGGTGCAAGAGGGAAGTGTGCCTCCCTCTGCAGATTTCAGGAATGGATGTTCCACAAACTAGCTTTTTCTAAACTTAATTTCCTTATGGTTTTGTCGTACACAGTGTGCAAATTTAAAGCAATAAAACTGCCCAAACAATAAAGTATTGAACCTTTAGGAGATTATAAACAGAATGAAAGTTTTGCCTGGAGCATTTTTGTCCTGTTTTTTCCCACCCACCACACAGACGTGGCCAGAGAGCAAAAAGCAATGAAAATGAGAGTAAACCAGAGGGCACCTTTGTGTTTCATACGTGTTCATACTTTTTCTTCTACCAGGCCTTCTGCACTACATATCGGTTTTAGGTCTCCGCTGAAAACTCGTGGGCTCCAGTTGCACCTCTTACACTGGTCTTCAAACCTACTTCTCACAGACTTGTGTTTAACCCCCCATTTATCGCATTATTTCATTCACCCCTCTGCAGGATTTTTAAAACATAATCTATACCGAAATACATTTTTCCTGAGGAGTATCACTTGTTACAGAGCTAATATTTTGAAGGTTTTATCTACATATACACATATATACATATACACCCGCACTTGTTTTCCAGCTTGATCAGCTCTAAAGACATCAAATATATTCAACAATGATCTACAATTCAAAAGAGATTACTTTCTCAGTAGATAAAAATTTACCGTCTATAATCTTTAGGTTAACAGGCAATATTTTATTCAGTTCACAAGCCAATAATTTGTTTGAATTATTTTCAGATCAATTATTTATAACAATGTTAATCTCATGACCTTGAGAGATTAATAGTAAATGAAGTTGATAGTTGACAGTCTGAATTCAATCAACATTTACTTAATTTGCATTTCCTTGAGCAAGCACTATTAACCCTCATCAAAAAGAGTGAGCATTACACTTGGATATACACACCTGCTTTTACTGACCTAGTAGCAACAGAAAGAAATAAACAACAGCAGATATCATAAATGTCTCATGCTCAGTTTTGAAGCAAAATGTTAAAAATCATGGCAGGGATTTGGAAATTGAATTCTCATTTTCAAAATCACTGAGATGATAGTTTTTTGGGTTTAGGGTTTTTTTTAGAGGGGGTTAAGCACTGTATCTGGACTTACTCCTTAAATTTTGCAGACAAGCATATCTTGAAAAGACTCATTGTGCTCAACTCTTACTGATTTTTAAGGGAGAGAGAAAAATACTTATCAAATCTGTAAAACCTGCAAATTACTTGTGTGATTTTGGAAAGGATGCCTTCAGTCACATAATGCGAGTCTTAGGGTTCTCACTTGAGTCTGCACTACAGAGGAGGCATCTTTCTAGGGAATAACATACTGAATTTTGGTCACATGGACAACTTGGAGAGCTTATTTTCAGAAGAACATCAGGAATGTATAGGCATCTTTAGATGGCAAATCTTAGAAAGTCTGAATAATAAATAACAACTTAAAAAATAAATATATTAGTTAGAGCAGGAATAATATACTGGTTTCTCTTTTTCTAAATAAATCTCAATTTTCCCTTCCCCAAGATCAAGCACCTTTTATTAATTAATAAATCCTCTTCCTTTGAATTTTAAATAACTCCCTTCATTACCACAAATGCCTTGGGTTCCAAAATTACAGGAAACACAAAAGACATGACCTTGCAAACCTTAGCAACCTCAAGTTTCAAGTATATCATGAAGCATACTTTAGTGTGTTCTTTCACGAGTAATTGAATACTTTTTTCCTCTTACTTGAGAAGCAAGAACCATTATGCCCTTGAAATCTTTAGAAATTTTTTTAATGTGAGAGGAAATGTGGGTCAAAGCATTTATATCATAATACTTGAATACATGCCTATAAATCTCTTAATTAAATGGGAGAAAGAGTCAGATAATAGAAAAGAGATATTAGTCCCTCCATCTGCCTGAGGCAGCCAAAACGTACATTGACATATTTTAATTCCCTGCCAGCATCAAGCCAAATTTGCAGTGCTTTGAAGTGACAAACAAAATAAGGTGACAACTAAAAATATTGTAAAGCCAGGCTAGCATTCACACAGAGCACCGTGCTTACCTGCGTCTTTAGTCTTTAAACACAAATCTCAGCAAATTACAATAGCTACAACCCTCTGTTATTTACGTGAGCAGAGACATGAGTTTGCCTGCACCGAGCACCACCGAGGCGAGGCAGAGGCCGTGCCAGCACGGTGCTCCACGTGCTCAGTGCTCAGCAGCGGGGAACCTCACCTGGCATTTTTAGTGCTTCCCAGCAACTCGATGAACTCCTGTCCAAACGCTCTGTAGGTATCCCCTATCCTCCCTATAATTGTTTCTGTTTATTTATTTTAAGTGTGGAGCTCAAATCTAGAGGTAGAAGACCTGCATGCTGTTCTGGCTCGTGCACTGTCAGGTTAAATAGTTAGAAAATCCAGTCCCAAAATCTTTTCTCTAGATGTTGATGAGTGACCACACCAGGCCTCAGTGAGATTTCTGTTAGTGGAAGGTGGGCAGTTTGAGAAACTGAAACATCTTCCTGAATATCACAGGAAGGGGAAAAGCGAAAAAGTCTCCCCCCACTGATAGCTTTTATGTCCCTTTTTGGGTGGGAGCAGACTGTTGTGGCAGGGAGAAGTGCTGAGGAAGCTGGCAAAGGTACCAGTGGTGTGATTTGTCACTTCTCCATTGGAAAACACAAAGTGACATAAAGCTATAAGAAACAGGAATCTGACCTCATCAGTACAGTGAGTTAATAGCTCTATTCCTGTAAGCACTTCTGAGAAGTCTCAAGCAGGTCTGGTCCACGGTGTTCCTTGTCTGATGAAAATTTCACACACGCAATGATGATAAAAGACCTCGTCTTCATTTTTTTCCTCATTTCCTGAAAGAAATTCCTTTCTTTCCCACACTGCTACCCATGCATTTATGGGTACAGCATAGCAACAACATCACTGCATAATGATACTCCAGAGAAATGTTCAAGCAACAGCCAATTTTGCAGCTGTAATGAGATTGCTAAAGCATCTGAAGTGCCATAGTTCAAAGCCTGCTCAAATTATCTCCGTTCTTTTGTGTTGGCAAAAGTGTAGACATAACCATAGAAGAGATGGCAAAACTGGCATTTAAGCCATCCACAGTTTCTGAGGTTTGGTACCCACGTATAGTTTTGACAGTAGTCTTCATATGATAACCGATGATATCCCGTGATATTTGTATATAAATAGTATTTATAATACTAGATTTAAAAAGTATTTAATATTTATGTGTTTGACCTGACTAGGTACTAAAATGCCTCAGAATAAAGAGCATATTAATAAACAGCTCTGGTTTTGCAGATGGTTTCTTACTGACCTCCAAAATTAAGAACGGAGTGTTCTTTGAGGTTTACTTTAGCTACTAATCAATTATATTACATGATACTTAGGAAACATCATAGAATTAATTTTCTTTCAGTATGATGATGATGCAAGCATAAAAGGATGATCATCAGAAGAAAGGGTATAGAGAAGAGGAACCTGATGACAGACTTTTTCAAACATCTTTTGGGGTTGTTTTTTTCATGTGCATGATACATATTCCCTGTATAGATGAAAAACTACAGAGGAATCATAAAATAAAAGTAGTGTGAATGAATGGATTCTGCTTGCTGTAAACCACAGATAATAATGTATTCATTACTTGCAGCTAATGCTAGAGCCTACAGCTACTACTTCTAAATAACACCAAGGCATTTCCATGCTGATTTACACCCAAAAGAGGGCAGTTCCAAGTCCTGATTTTCAGGATGGGCAATATTTTTAAATGAAGGACTGGACTAGCACTTGGGAGATTAAGATTCAGCAGTTCTTCCACAGGTTTCTTATGTAGCCAGCTAAGACTTGATTTCTAAACAAGTGGTGCAACTGCATTTTTGTATCTTGGATTTGTCCCCTAAGCTAAAACAAAGAAGCAGAGCTGGATGCAACGACCAAAAGGCCGGATTCCTTCTTCCCCTGAAAAAATGCCTCAATCAACAGGCACCTCTTCGTTGTCCTTATCTATTTTGCTACCTGGTGGCTCAGCCTCAACAGTGGTACTCCTACAGGGGTAATTTTAAGGAGCTACTGGTTCTCCCTCAGCTTTGTGTGAACCTTCTGCATCAACTAGGGGCACACACAGATCAAGCACACGTGGACCAGGTATCTCGAGCGCAATAAATGAAGGAAAACTTAATTAAGAATCTTTAAAGGCATAGATGTGAGCAAGATGATGATTCTCTCTCTGCCAGCAAGATCCAGGCCCCTTAGGGGGTGACTAAAAGCAGAACTTAAGTGACCAGAAAACTGTAATACTGATAGCTGACCAGGCTCTAGTGACTTCCCAGCCAGACAGAAACCAGGCTGACTTTTGAGACTGAAAAATTTGGATTAATGCGAATAAAATGGGTGTTGTGCGGGTGGTACTTTTGCTGATCTGGTTTCTGGTCCATTTTCGCTCTTCCCAGCACATAGTAACCCCACTGCAAAAAGAAAAAAATAAAATCTTCCATTTATCTCTCTGTACCTGCCAGGGACAAGTCGCAATACCTCCGCTGTGCCCATTGTACAGTTGGCTGCTGCAGTCTCATTTCCGTTCTGTCTATCCAGTAAGAGATCCTAAATTGCCCCTTAATGTATCCAGTTTTTAATTTTCTCAGTTATATGCATTATAACCTTCAGGACAGAGTGCTGAATAAGTTTCTCCTGCTTCATCATTTGGCTGAAATACTTCTATAACTTACAACTACCTTTATTTGAATAGGTTGGGTCTAACTTTATAGGCTCATGAAAAAGATGGGAACAACTGTGCCGTGTAAATCTCTTTTAACATTAGTCATTGTAATTTACAGCACTTGCAGCAGTACAGCTCTGAATAAATACCTTTGGCTTTTTGAAATTTTAACTAAGAAGGTTTGTACGTGACTTGTTCCGCAATCATTGTATTAGTTTCAATGGTGCTCTTAAATTAGCATGTTTGATTTTGCTTTAAGAAATCTACCATGGCAATAAAAGGGCTTGCTTGTTTCTTTTTTAAGCAACATTGCTTAACATTTGTAGGATTAATTCCACTTTGCTATTTGATTTTTTTTTCCTCACAACTTTCTGCCAAGGTGGGAAAACGGTCTGACAAATGCCAGGGACCCATGTGGCTGCTTCTCCTCGTGGCACCGAGAGCAAAGCAAACGCCGTGCTGTAGGGAGGAGGCAGGCTGCTGGTGCTTCCTGTGGAAGTAAGCAGGATGACAGACAGCGGCTCCTGGACAAACCACCAAGAGGGATGGTGGAAGGTATACGCACCATCGGAAGAGTCAGGAAGGGTTTCACCATGCTCCTTCATCAGCCACATGTTCTTTCGCTGGCCACAGATAGAGGCTCTCAGGTGGGCCAAATTCAAGGTACCCATGTTAACAACTGGTGAAGAGACTGAGACCTGAGCAGCGAGGAGGGCTGAGCTGCGCCTAGGTGCAGATGTCATGCTGGGAGACATGGCATGGGGGCTAGGGCTGGTAATTCTTTTGGGGACCATGGCACCTCCAGCCCCTGAAAGCCACAGCTTGTCTTCTCACTGACGTTTGCTCAGAAGATGTAAAATCAGTCACCAAGCCTCTGCCAGTAGCTCCCAAACCTTAAATGTTTTAAGGAGCTTTTTGTTGAGCCCTGCTGAGGGAGTGGCTGCACTAACTGAACAAGCGATTGAAATACCTGCTGTAAGCCAGCGGCTAAGCTTGACTCACAACGATGTGCTGCACGCCCTTGCCAAGAGCTGGGCTAGCACCTATAGGCGCGACCATCAGTCTGGAGCTGATTTCAGAATCAGAAACTTTGCTTTCTTTTTCCTTCTTTGTAATGACAAGTTTCTTTTGGTTGTAGATCTGCGTATTGTACCCAGGGTTCACTGAAGCGACAGAAGTTCGGGGATGCATTTTAAGGCAACCAGTAAGAAACCCTTCGGGAGAGGTTTTTATGAAGTGCTGAGCACCTCTCTGATTATAACACTTTTCAAAGTACTTTGAACTGAGTAGCTATATGGCACCAGAAATACTCAAAGCCAAACTGGTTTTGGCTTTTATTTACCAGTTTTACTATGTGGCTGTTTTCATTGTTTGTCATGCCATTAACCTACTCCCATGCAACTATATCTTTACCAATACAACATTGCATGAGTGAATCTTCTTAACTTGTATTTTTGTAATTTAAAAAAAAAATCTAATCATTTACTCCTTAAAGAAAAAAAAAATCGTAACTGGACTGAATATAAACTGCACAGACAGTAGCTGCTCAGGAATTTTTAGCTGGAAACTTTTTGGAAGGAGATACCAATACTCTGAAATGAAAGCTTTTTCAAGTCATTTCTCATTTCCTTTTTGCCCCTCCAAGGTGAGCTATTTCTGTGAATTTTTCAACTTGAAAAGATTTAGAAAAATTTTCCAAAGCAGCTTGATCACTGCATTCAGTCATTCTGGAAGTGGAAAATCCAGGCCATCCAGTTCAAAATGAATGCTGGTTTTCAAATAAGAGTGCATGTACAAAAGTGTAAACATAAATGACAGCCAAACATGATTGACTGGAATGACTTTTTAAATATCATTTTGAAAGTTATTTTACTAGAAAAATTTCACTTGCCTCCTTTGGTTTTGAACTGGAATCTATTCTCTAAATCTCAAAAAACAGTCAGATATGGAAAACATGTTTCCTTCTCAGCCCTGGTATGGTTTTTCTGTGGAACAGATTAAAGACACATAGCAGTTATTAACCATGCAGATTAATGAAGGAAGATTTAGAGTGAGTGTTACTACCAAACCTTTCTCATTTTACCTTCCAAAGGAGATCAGTGTTACTGCTAGTTAGTACATGTGTAAACTAAGGAGGGCAAGGGACAAAGTATACAAGCTGAAAAAAGAGAGGTTCAGACTACACCTAAGGAGAAACTTTTTCTCCATGAGGACAGCCCAGCTGCAGAGCAGGTTGCCCAGAGAGGTTGTGCCATCTACATCCTTGGGGGGTTTTCAAGACCCAACTGGATAAAGCCCTTAGCAACCTGGCCTGACCCCACAGGTGGCCCTGCTTTGGGCAGGAGGTTGGACTGTGGACCTCCTGAGGTCCCTTCCAGCCTGAATTATCCTGTGAAACTAGTTTGTCAGGAAGGCTAGAGGAGATGCCTTTCCACCTGCCTACCAGCACTTAGTCCTGTCTCCTGCTACCCTGCTAGAGGCCATCTCTCTGCTATTGCACTGTGATTTTTTTGCACTTGCAAACAGCCAGCTGCTGCATGGCCCTCCAGCATCCTTGCGGCTCTACTGAAGCTCAAAGAGTTGCATTTTTGTGCAGCAGCCCAGGGCGGTGCGTCCCATTCCCGCTCTTGCCTGCAACCCCCAGCTTTGGGCATGTCCCCAGCATATGACACAGGAGGCAGAAAAGCATTATGCAGGGGGGAGAAAGGGAAATCTCCATTCTCCCCTTCCTACATGAAGCCTGAAGCTCTACCTGCTGCTGCATGTGGAGCTGTCGCTATTCTTCTCACGTGGCAATCTGTCTTCCCTGAGAGAGTATCCTCAAGGGATGCACATTATTTATTTATAGTAACCTTTGGGTTTAACCTGCAAGCTGCACTGTGCATTTTATAACTTCGTTTTATCTTCTGCAGGATATGTCTATGTAAGCCATCTCTGTGGGTACAAAGTTTGCTCTGGGGTCTTATTTTGACAGATTTAACGTTTCCTGATTTAGTTTAGCGTTATTCAGCCTGTGATCTGTAAACTCCTGTTGCTCCACAGAACATCAAAGATGTTTCACAAAATGATTGCAGACACCATCCCCCCCCCCCCCAAAAAAAACCCCTTTTATGCAGTCAAGTACAAAATGGAGCAAAATGAGGGAGTTCAAATAAAAAATGAGTACTTAAAGTTTACACTATTGTTCTGGGTTGGAAATTAATAGCATTGGGCTGGAACTGCATGATACAGTCCTTTCTTTTCCTCTCCAAATAGTAGATGGTCCTTTAATTAAATAAGTTAGTTGACACATCAGTTAAATGAAATTAATTTAGATTTAGTTTTAGATG
Organism: Gavia stellata; assembly: GCF_030936135.1. NCBI lineage: Eukaryota > Metazoa > Chordata > Aves > Gaviiformes > Gaviidae > Gavia > Gavia stellata. The sequence goes on along the minus strand of NC_082595.1, from coordinate 86,074,826 downwards.
CTCTGAAAGGCTTTTTGCACCTTATTGATATTCCAGCCACAACAGAGTACCAATCTGGGCAGTTAAAATTTCTAAGCATTGCTTTTTTCAAAAGTGTAGCTTGCTAATGCCAACTATGCTAATAACAAGATTTCTCATGAGTTTGTGAGATAATGGATAAAACTTTCAGAAAATTCCTTTAATTGTATCTCTAAAGTTTCTGTAATTGCCAACTGCAATACTGCAGCTGCATTAAATTTTTGTTTTCTGAAGTAGAAGGAAATGATTGCTCGCTTTCCACTCCGTGTTAAGAATATTCTGTGGAAAGATGTCTCAGAATAAGTTTTAGGGGATGTGAAGGATTTGGGACTTATCCCAAAGAATATTTTTGCTCTCAGCTAGCGTTTTATCAATGTACTCTAATGGAAAACTCGCAGTTAGCCCCAGATGCAGTTCCTGTAGATAAGCAACATCTCCTAAGCCTGGTTCACTCTGCTGCTACTCCTGAGAGCCTCAGGAGCCTTCCTTCACCCCATGGCCTCAGAGCAGGGCAAGTCAGGGGATGCTGCTTTCACGAGGTGGAGACCACCAGCAGTTAAGAGCATTTTCCTCTATGAAACAAACCAGCATGTACTGATTGCCTGAACACAGTTGTTGAGGGAAGCTGTGGTGTTAGCCCATGGTGTTAGCTGGAGAGCGTGTTGGCTGGCCAGGCTCCCGTCTGCAACCCCCAGCCCATCCCTCCCTGTGTTCCAGCCTCTCCTGTGGCACAGGGTCAGCCTCTCTCTTTGCTTCCTCTATCTGTTTTAATCACCTGATATCTTTGAAGTCACTTCAAAGGTCTGCTGTTAAAAATTAATATCCAGTAGATGATGCTTCCTGTTGTTTTAGGCAGGGAAACTGCCTCAAGGTCCTGTTCATGTCTCGATGCTTTGTTCAACAGCTGGGTACATTTCCCTGCATCTCTTTGCCTCCTGATTGTGTAGTTAACTCTTCATAACCCTTTACAAACAGCATGCAGGAAAGAAGACAGGTAGTGAAGACAAAGTATTTTATTACACTTAAATGTGTAGCTAGTGTACAAAGTTTTCTCGCATTAAGTGTTCAGGGATATTGCAAATCAATAATGATTACTGTATCTGGAGGAAATTGGTGCTTCTCTCCCTAGTTTTACATCTGAACAAACCCAGTGGCCTTCACAGTGATATTCTTGCATTTCAGTGATATGAGATTGGACAGAAGTCTCATGTGTGTTTGCCCCTTACAGAAAATTTGCCATACCATTCTGTAAGTCAGGATCACCTGCACTGAAGTCATTACTCACAGCGATAATTCATAAATATTCTTTTACTGCTGTTAATGTTGTTATTTTGTGTGTAGCTGGACATGTAATCATTTAATATCCGTCACTAAAATCCTACTAAGTATTTTCTAGGCATAGCTGTCAAACGTGTAGTAGTGAGACAGTTTTATAGGACTAAAGCTGAGAAGGCTTAGAGCTATCAACTGGTGAGTCTGACCAATACCTCGAAGGATTCCATCAGGCCAATGGGCAGATTTTAGGCCTTAGAACTCTGTTTTGTCCCAGGTAATTGGCTACAAATGGCTAAACGAGGATTCCGTCAGCGTTCCTTCCACTCGCAGCCGTACCTGCTTCTGCTTCAGTTTGATCACCTTCCAGTATGCATGTCTGGGGAGGGAGCAGAGGACAGAGCTCCCCTGATCTAGCTTTTAGTTCATATGTTCCTCTTTGAATTACAGCTAACCTGGTTTCCCTCTTGCTTTCTTCTCAGTTGTGAATATCTCAACACTAGAAAAAATACAAGTCATTGGGTGCTGGGAGTCTTCATTTTATCGCTTCTGTTTTGGAAATTTTGCGGGCTCTGTAATGGCATCTTCATGTTTCTGAATGAAGATTCAGTTCATGCTGTTAAATTTCCAGCTTTGATCTTTTTTATAAAGTGCTGCACTGATTTATATTGAATCACAGTACTGCTCTTAGAAACACCTGGTTCAGATCTCAACTACAAATGTCAGTAAAGTCTAACTAATCTACAAGATAAACTGTTAAGGGAATGCGAACTAAATCAAAGGGGAATTGATCAATTCTTCTCTAAAATTTCTTCTCTGAACCTACCCTGAAATGACCTAGGAGATTTCTATATTCGTGTCAGAAAGAGAGACCTGGAGCTCTCCTTAGTGCAAAATATTTAGCTCTAAGGAGGGGAAAAATCAAGAACAAGTCCATAGTAATGACACTGACACAGCTGCAGGGAAGGTTTTCCTGCAGAACAACAAAATCATTAAAAAGGATTTTCACCAGAATTACATTTTTTTATTCATCTACTCTGAACTTTCTTAGACTGTCCTCAGAGATGGCACACCCCATATGGACTATGAAGTCTGTAAGTCAAGGCCCTTGTTTATGGGCATGGTTATCCATTTAAGGATACTCCCTGTTGACTCACCTGAAAGTGCAGCTTACAAAATATTAAGAAAGGCTCATATTCAGTGGAGCAAAGTGAACATGCAGAATTTCTCTGGCGTGGTTGTCTTGCATGCTGCACACCTGCCTAATAACAAA